>NW_026870877.1:4820056-6025070 GCF_033118175.1 Dama dama | reverse complement strand
ATACGAGGAGCATGAAGCAGTGTTCAAAAACATGAAGAGCCTGAAAAGGTTTGAAAAATATGAAGAGCTTCAAAAGGTGTCAAAAATATGAGGAGCATGAAACCGTCTGAAAAATAGGAGGAGCATGAAGCAGTGTTGAAAAACATGAAGAGCGTGAAAACGAGTGAAAAATATGAGGAGCTTCAAAAGGTATGAAAAATATGAAGAGCTTCATAAGGTGTCAAAAAAGAGATGAGCATGAAACCGTCTGAAAAATAGGTGGAGCATGAAGCGGTGTTGAAAAACATGAAGAGCCTGAAAAGATGTGAAAAATATGAAGAGCTTCAAAAGGTGTCAAAAATATGAGGAGCATGAAACGGTCTGAAAAATAGGAGGAGCATGAAACCGTGTTCAAAAACATGAAGAGACTGAAAAGGGTGAAAAATATGAAGAGCTTCAAAAGGTGTGAAAAATAGGAGGAGCATGAAGCGGTGTGCAAAAACATGAAAAGCCTGAAAAGGTGTGAAAAATATGAAGAGCATCAAAAGGTGTCAAAAATATGAGGAGCATGAAACGGTCTGAAAAATAGGAGGAGCATGAAGCGGTGTTGAAAAACATGAAGAGCCTGAAAAGGTGTTAAAAATATGAAGAGTTTCAAAAGGTGTCAAATATATGAGCAGCAAGAATCGGTCTGAAATATAGGAGTAGCATGAAACGGTGTTCAAATACATGCAGAGCCTGAAAAGTTGTGAAAAATATGAAGAGCTTCAAATGGTGTCAAATATATGAAGAGCTTCAAAAGGTGTCAAAAATGAGATGAGCATGAAACGGTCTGAAAAATAGGAGGAGCAAGAAGTCGTGTTCCAAAAAATGAAGAGCCTGAGAAGGTGTGAAATATATCAAGAACTTCAAAATGTGTCAAAAATATGAGGAGCATGAAACGGTCTGAAAAATAGGAGGAGCATGAAACGGTGTTGAAAAACATGCAGAGCCTGAAAAGGTGTGAAAAATATGAAGAACTTCAAAAGGTGTGAAATATATGAGGAGCATGAAATGGTCTTAAAAATAGGAGGAGCATGAAGCGGTTTTCAAAAATATGAAGAGCCTGAAAAGGTGTGAAAAATATGAGGAGCTTCAAAAGGTATGAAATACATGAGGAGTATGAAACTGTCTTGAAAATAGGAGGAGCATGAAGCGGTGCTAAAAAACATGAAGAGGCTTAAAAGGTGTGAAAAATATGAAGAGCTTCAAAAGGTGTGAAAAATATGAGGAGCATGAAACGGTCTGAAAAATAGGAGGAGCATGAAGCCGTGTTGAAAAACATGAAGAGCCTGAAAAAGTGTGAAATATATGAAGAGGTTCAAAGGGTGTAAAAAATATGAGGAGATTCAAAAGGTATCAAAAATATGAGGAGCATGAAACAGTCTGAAAAAGAGGAGGAGCATGAATCGGTGTTGAAAATCATGAAGAGCCTGAAAACGTGTGAGAAATATGAAGAGCTTCAAAAGGTGTCAAAAATATGAAGAGCTTCAAAAGGTTTCAAAAATGAGAGGAGTATGAAGCAGTCTGAAAAATAAGAGGAGCATGAAGCGGTGTTCAAAAACATGAAGAGCCTGAAAAGGTGTGAAAAATATGAAGAGCTTCAAAAGGTGTCAAAAATGAGATGAGCATGAAACGGTCTGAAAAATAGGAGGAGCATGAAGTGGTGTTGAAAAAAAAGAAGAGACGGAAAAGGTGTGAAATATATGAAGGGCTTCAAAAGGTGTCAAAAATATAAGGAGAATGAAACGGTCTGAAAATAGGAGGAGCATGAAGCGGTGTTCAAAAACATGAAGAGCCTGAAAAGGTGTGAAAAATATGAAGAGCTTCAAAAGGTGTCAAAAATATGAGGAGCATGAAACGGTTTGAAAAATAGGAGGAGCATGAAGCGGTGTTCAAAAACAGGAAAAGCCTGAAAAGTTGTGAAAAATATGAAGAGCTTCAAAAGTTGTCAAAAATATGAGGAGCATGAAAAGGTCAGAAAAATAGGAGGATCATGAAGCGGTGTTCAAAAACATGAAGAGCCTGAAAAGGTGTGCAAAATATGAAGAGCTTCAAAAGGTGTCAAAAATATGAGGAGCATGAAACGGTCTGCAAAAAAGGAGGAGCATGAAGTGGTGTTGAAAAAATTCAAGAGCCTGACAAGGTGTGAAAAATATGAAAAGCTTCAAAAGTTGTCAAAAATATGAGGAGCATGAAACGGTCTGAAAAATAGGAGGAGCATGAAGCGGTGTTCAAAAACATGAAGAGCCTGAAAAGGTGTGAAAAATATGAAGAGCTTCAAAAGGTGTCAAAAATATGAGGAGCATGAAACGGTCTGAAAAATAGGAGGAGCATGAAGTGGTGTTGAAAAACATGAAGAGTCTGAAAACGTGTGAAATTATGAAGAACTTCAAAAATATGCAAAATATGAAGAGCTTCAAAAGGTGTGAAAAATATGAAGAGCTTCAAAAGGTGTCACAATGAGATGAACATGAAACGGTCTGAAAAATAGGAGGAGCATGAAGCGGTGTTGAAAATCATAAAGAGCCTGAAAATTTGTGAAAAATATGAAGAGCTTCAGAAGATGTGAAAAACATGAAGAACTTCAAAAGGTGTCAAAATGAGATGAGCATGAAACGGTCTGAAAAATAAGAGGAGCATGAAGTGGTGTTGAAAATAATGAAAAGCCTGAAAAGGTGTGAAATATATGAAGAGCTTCAAAAGGTGTCAAAAATATGAGGAGAATGAAACGGTCTGTAAAATAGGAGGAGCATGAAATGGTGTTCAAAAACATGAAGAGCCTGAAAAGGTGTGAAAAATATGAAGAGCTTCAAAAGGTGTCAAAAATATGAGGAGCATGAAAAGTTCTGAAAAATAGGAGGAGCATGAAGCGGTGTTCAAAACAGGAAGACCCTGAAAAGTAGTGAAAAATATGAAGAGCTTCAAAAGGTGTCAAAAATATGAGGAGCATGAAACGGTCTGAAAAATAGGAGGACTATGAAACGGTGTTCAAAAACATGAAGAGCCTGAAAAGGTGTGAAAAATATGAAGAGCTTCAAAAGGTGTCAAAAATATGAGGAGCATGAAATGGTCTGAAAAATAGGAGGAGCAAGAAAGGGTGTTGAACAACATGAAGAGCCTGAAAACGTGTGAAAAATATGAAGAGCTTCAAAAGATGTGAAAAATATGAAGAGCTTCAAAAGGTGTCAAAAATGAGATGAGCATGAAACCGTCTGAAAAATAGGAGGAGCATGAAGTAGTGTTGAAAAACATGAAGAACCTGAAAAGCTGTGAGAAACATGAAGAGCTTCAAAATGTGTCAAAAATATGAGGAGCATGAAACGGTCTGAAAAAGAGGAGGAGCAGGAAGCGGTGTTGAGAAACATGAAGAGCCTGAAAATGTGTGAAAAATATGAAGAGCTTCTAAAGGTGTGAAATATATGAGGTGCAAGAAACGGTCTGAAAAATAGGAGGAGCATGAAGCAGTGTTGAAAAACATGAAGAGCCTGAAAAGGTGTGAAAAATATGAAGAGCTTCAAAAGGTGTCAAAATTATAAGGAGCATGAAACGTTCTGAAAAATAGGAGGAGCATGAAGCAGTGTTGAAAAAAATGAAGAACCTGAAAAGGTGTGAAAAATATGAACAGCTTCAAAAGTTGCCAAAAATATGAGGAGCATGAAACGGTCTAAAAAATAGGAGTACCATGAACCGGTGTTGAAAAACATGAAGAGCCAGAAAAGGTGTGAAAAATATTAAGAGCTTCAAAATGTGTGAAAAATATGAAGAGCTTCAAAAGGTGTCAAAAAAGAGATGAGCATGAAACGGTCTGAAAAATAGGAGGAGAATGAAGTGGTGTTGAAAAAAATGAGGAGCCTGAAAAGGTGTGAAAAATATGAAGAGCTTCAAAAGGTGTCAAAAATGAGATGATCATGAAACGGTCTGAAAAATAGGAGGTGCATGAGGTGGTGTTGAAGAAAAAGAAGAGACTGAAAAGGTGTGAAATATATGAAGAGCTTCAAAAGGTGTCAAAATATGAGGAGCATGATACGGTCTGAAAAATAGGAGGAGCATGAAGCGGTGTTCAAAACATGAAGAGCCTGAAAAATTGTGAAAAATATGAAAAGCTTCCAAAGGTGTCAAAAATGAGATGAGCATGAAACGGTCTGAAAAATAGGAGGAGCATGAAGCGGTGTTGAAAAAATGAAGAGCCTGAAAAGGTGTGAAAAATATGAAGAGCATCAAAAGTTGTCAAAAATATGAGGAGTATGAAACGGTCTGAAAAATAGGAGGACCATGAAGCGGTGTTGCAAAACATGAGGAGCCTGAAAAGGTGTGAAAAATATGAAGAGCTTCAAAAATATGAAAAATATGAAGAGCTTCAAAAGGTGTGAAAAATATGAAGAGCTTCAAAAGGTGTGAAATTTATGAGGAGCATGAAACGGTCTGAAAAATAGCTGGATCATGTAGCGGTGTTGAAAAACATGAAGAGTCTGAAAACGTGTGAAAATATGAAGAGCTTCAAAAATATGAAAAATATGAAGAGCTTCAAAAGGTGTGAAATATATGAAGAGCTTCAGAAGGTGTCAAAAATATGAGGAGCAAAAAACGGTCTGCAAAATAGGAGGAGCATGAAATGGTGTTCAAAAACATGAAGAGCCTGAAATCGTGTGAAAAATATGAAGAGCTTCAAAAGGTGTGAAAAATATGAGCAGCATGAAACGGTCTAAAAAAAAGGAGGAGCATGAAGCGGTGTTCAAAAATATGAAGAGCCTGAAAAGGTGTGAAAAATATGAAGAGCTTCAAAAGGTGTCAAAAATATGAGGAGCATGAAACGGTCTGAAAAATAGGAGGAGCATGAAGCGGTGTTGAAAAACAGGAAGAGCCTGAAAAGGTGTGAGAAATATGAAGAGCTTCAAAAGGTGTCAAAAATATGAGGAGCATGAAACGGTCTGAAAAAAAGGAGGAGCATGAAGCGGTGTTGAAAAACATGAAGAGCCTGAAAACGTGTGAAAAATATGAAAAGCTTCAAAAGGTGTGAAATACATGAGGAGCATGAAAGAGCTGAAAATTTGGAGAAGCATGAAGTGGTGTGGAAAAACATGAAGAGCCTGAAAAGGTGTGATAAATATGAAGAGCTTCTGAAGGTGTGAAATACATGAGGAGCATGAAACTCTCTGAAAAATATAAGGAGCATGAAGTGGTGTTCAAAAACATGAAGAGCCTGAAAAGGTGTAAAAAATATGAAGAGCTTCAAAAGGTGTGAAAAATATGAGGAGCATGTTATGGCTTGAAAAATAGGATTAGCATGAAGAGGTGTTCAAAAACATGAAGAGCCTGAAAAGTTGTGAAAAATATGAAAAGCTTCAAAAGGTGTCAAAAATGAGATGAGCATGAAACTGTCTGAAATATAGGAGGAGTATGAAGCGGTGTTCAAAACATGAAGAGCCCGAAAAGGTGTGAAAAATATGAAGAGCTTCAAAAGGTGTCAAAAATATGAGGAGCATGAAACGGGCTGAAAAAGAGGAGGAGCATGAAGCGGCGTTGAAAAACATGAAGAGCCTGAAAAGGTGTGAAAAATATGAAAAGCTTGAAAGGTGTGAAATACATGAGGAGCATGAAAGAGCTGAAAATTAGGAGAAGCATGAAGTGGTGTGGAAAAACATGAAGAGCCTGAAAAGGTGTGAAAAATATGAAGAGCTTCAGAAGGTGTGAAATAAATGAGGAGCATGAAACACTCTGAAAAATAGGAGGAGCATGAAGCGGTGTTCAAAAATATGAAGAGCCTGAAAAGGTGTGAAAAATATGAAGAGCTTCAAAAATATGAAAAATATGAAGAGCCTCAAAAGGTGTGAAAAATATGAAGAGCTTCAAAAGGTGTGAAATATATGAGGAGCATGAAACGGTCTGAAAATAGCAGGATCATGAAGCGGTGTTGAAAAACATGAAGAGTCTGAAAACGTGTGAAAATATGAAGAGCTTCAAAAGGTGTGAAAAATATGAGGAGCATGAAACGGTCTAAAAAATAGGAGGAGCATGAAGCGGTGTTCAAAAATATGAAGAGCCTGAAAAGGTGTGAAAAATATGAAGAGCTTCAAAAGGTGTCAAAAATATGAGGAGCATGAAACGGTCTGAAAAATAGGAGGAGCATGAAGCGGTGTTGAAAAACATGAAGAGCCTGAAAAGGTGTGAGAAATATGAAGAGCTTCAAAAGGTGTCAAAAATATGAGGAGCATGAAACGGTCTGAAAAAGAGGAGGAGCATGAAACGGTGTTGAAAAACATGAAGAGCCTGAAAAGGTGTGAAAAATATGAAAAGCTTCAAAAGGTGTGAAATACATGAGGAGCATGAAAGAGCTGAAAATTAGGAGAAGCATGAAGTGGTGTTGAAAAACATGAAGAGCCTGAAAAGGTGTGAAAAATATGAAGAGCTTCAGAAGGTGTGAAATACATGAGGAGCATGAAACGGACTGAAAAATCGGAGGAGCATGAAGCGGTGTTGAAAAACATGAAGAGCCTGAAAAGGTGTGAAAAATATGAAGAGTTTCAAAAGGTGTCAAAAATATGAATAGCATGAAAAGGTCTGCAAAAAAGGAGCATGAAGTGGTGTTGAAAAACATGAAGAGCCTGAAAAGGTGTGAAAAGTATGAACAGTTTCAAAAGGTGTCAAAAATATGAGGAGCATGAAACGGTCTGAAAAATAGGAGGAACATGAAGAAGTGTTCAAAAACATGAAGAGCCTGAAAAGGTGTGAAAAATATGAAGAGCTCCAAAAGGTGTGAAATATATGAGGAGCATGAAACTCTCTGAAAAATAGAAGGAGCATGATGTGGTGTTCAAAAACATGAAGAGCCTGAAAACGTGTGAAAAATACGAAGAGCTTCAAAAGGTGTGAAAAATATGAGGAGAATGATACGGTTTGAAAAATAGGAGGAGCATGAAGCGGTGTTGAAAAACATGAAGAGTCTGAAATCGTGTGAAATTATGAAGAACTTCAAAAATATGAAAAATATGAAGAGCTTCAAAAGGTGTGAACAATATGAAGAGCTTCAAAAGGTGTCAAAATGAGATGAACATGAAACGGTCTGAAACATAGGAGGAGCATGAAGCGGTGTTGAAAATCATAAAGAGCCTGAAAATTTGTGAAAAATATGAAGAGCTTCAGAATATGTGAAAAACATGAAGAGCTTCAAAAAGTGTCAAAATGAGATGAGCATGAAACGGTCTGAAAAATAAGAGGAGCATGAAGTGGTGTTGAAAATAATGAAAAGCCTGAAAAGGTGTGAAATATATGAAGAGCTTCAAAAGATGTCAAAAATATGAGGAGAATGAAACGGACTGTAAAATAGGAGGAGCATGAAATGGTGTTCAAAAACATGAAGAGCCTGAAAAGGTGTGAAAAATAAGAAGAGCTTCAAAAGGTGTCAAAAATATGAGGAGCATGAAAAGTTCTGAAAAATAGGAGGAGCATGAAGCGGTGTTCAAAAACAGGAAGACCCTGAAAAGTAGTGAAAAATATGAAGAGCTTCAAAAGGTGTCAAAAATATGAGGAGCATGAAACGGTCTGAAAAATAGGAGGACTATGAAACGGTGTTCAAAAACATGAAGAGCCTGAAAAGGTGTGAAAAATATGAAGAGCTTCAAAACGTGTCAAAAATATGAGGAGCATGAAACGGTCTGAAAAATAGGAGGAGCAAGAAAGGGTGTTGAACAACATGAAGAGCCTGAAAACGTGTGAAAAATATGAAGAGCTTCAAAAGATGTGAAAAATATGAAGAGCTTCAAAAGGTGTCAAAAATGAGATGAGCATGAAACCGTCTGAAAAATAGGAGGAGCATGAAGTAGTGTTGAAAAACATGAAGAACCTGAAAAGCTGTGAGAAACATGAAGAGCTTCAAAATGTGTCAAATATATGAGGAGCATGAAACGGTCTGAAAAAGAGGAGGAGCAGGAAGCGGTGTTGAGAAACATGAAGAGCCTGAAAATGTGTGAAAAATATGAAGAGCTTCTAAAGGTGTCAAAAATATGAGGAGCATGAAACGGTCTTAAAAATACGAGGAGCATGAAGTGGTGTTGAAAAACATGAACAGCCTGAAAAGGTGTGAAATATATGAAGAGCTTCTAAAGGTGTCAAAAATATGAGGAGCATGAATCGGTCTAAAAAATAGGAGGATCATGAAAAGTTGTTGAAAAACATGAAGATCCTGAAAAGATGTGAAAATTATGAAGAGCTTCAAAAGGTGTGAAATATATGAAGAGCTTCAAAAGGTGTCAAAAATGAGATGAGCATGAAATGGTCTGAAAAATAGGAGGAGCATGAAGCGGTGTTGCAAAACATGAGGAGCCTGAAAAGGTGTGAAAAATATGAAGAGCTTCAAAAGGTGAGAAAAATAGGAGGTGCATGAAACGGTCTGAAAAAGAGGAGGAGCATGAAGCGGCGTTGAAAAACATGAAGAGCCTGAAAAGGTGTGAAAAATATGAAGAGCTTCATAAGGTGTGAAATACATGAGGAGCATGAAACTCTCTGAAAAATAGGAGGAGCATGAAGCGGTGTTCAAAAATATGAAGAGCCTGAAAAGGTGTGAAAAATATGAAGAGCTTCAAAAATATGAAAAATATGAAGAGCCTCAAAAGGTGTGAAAAATATGAAGAGCCTCAAAAGGTGTGAAAAATATGAAGAGCTTTAAAAGGTGTCAAAAATGAGATGAGCATGAAACGGTCTGAAAAATAGGAGGAGCAAGAAGCGGTGTTGAAAAACATAAAGAGCATGAAAACGTATGAAGAATATGAAGAGCTTCAAAAGGTGTGAAAAATATGAAGAGCTTTAAAAGGTGTCAAAAATGAGATGAGCATGAAACGGTCTGAAAAATAGGTGGAGCATGAAGTGGTATTGAAAAACATGAAGAGCCTGAAAAGGTGTGAATGATATGAAGAGCTTCAAAAGGTCTCAAAAATATGAGGAGCATGAAACGGTCTGAAAAATAGGAACAGCATGAAGCGGTGTTGCAAAACATGAAGAGCCTGAAAGGGTGTCAAAAATATGAAGAGCTTCAAAAGGTGTGAAATACATGAGGAGCATTAAACGCCCTGAAATAGGAGGAGCATGCAGAGGTGTTCAAAAACATGAAGAGCCTGAAAAGGTGTCAAAAATATGAAGAGATTCAAAAGGTGTGAAAAATATGAAGAGCTTCAAAATGTTTCAAAAATGAAATGAGCATGAAACGGTCTGAAAAAGCTGAGGAGCATGAAGTGGTGTTGAAACACATGAAGAGCCTGAAAAGGTGTGAAAAATATGAAGAGGTTCAAAGGTGTGAAATACATGAGGATCATGAAATGGTTTGAAAAATACGAGGAGCATGAAGCAGTGTTCAAAAACATGAAGAGCCTGAAAAGGTTTGAAAAATATGAAGAGCTTCAAAAGGTGTCAAAAATATGAGGAGCATGAAACCGTCTGAAAAATAGGAGGAGCATGAAGCGGTGTTGAAAAACATGAAGAGCGTGAAAACGAGTGAAAAATATGAGGAGCTTCAAAAGGTATGAAAAATATGAAGAGCTTCATAAGGTGTCAAAAAAGAGATGAGCATGAAACCGTCTGAAAAATAGGTGGAGCATGAAGCGGTGTTGAAAAACATGAAGAGCCTGAAAAGATGTGAAAAATATGAAGAGCTTCAAAAGGTGTCAAAAATATGAGGAGCATGAAACGGTCTGAAAAATAGGAGGAGCATGAAACCGTGTTCAAAAACATGAAGAGACTGAAAAGGGTGAAAAATATGAAGAGCTTCAAAAGGTGTGAAAAATAGGAGGAGCATGAAGCGGTGTGCAAAAACATGAAAAGCCTGAAAAGGTGTGAAAAATATGAAGAGCATCAAAAGGTGTCAAAAATATGAGGAGCATGAAACGGTCTGAAAAATAGGAGGAGCATGAAGCGGTGTTGAAAAACATGAAGAGCCTGAAAAGGTGTTAAAAATATGAAGAGTTTCAAAAGGTGTCAAATATATGAGCAGCAAGAATCGGTCTGAAATATAGGAGTAGCATGAAACGGTGTTCAAATACATGCAGAGCCTGAAAAGTTGTGAAAAATATGAAGAGCTTCAAATGGTGTCAAATATATGAAGAGCTTCAAAAGGTGTCAAAAATGAGATGAGCATGAAACGGTCTGAAAAATAGGAGGAGCAAGAAGTCGTGTTCCAAAAAATGAAGAGCCTGAGAAGGTGTGAAATATATCAAGAACTTCAAAATGTGTCAAAAATATGAGGAGCATGAAACGGTCTGAAAAATAGGAGGAGCATGAAACGGTGTTGAAAAACATGCAGAGCCTGAAAAGGTGTGAAAAATATGAAGAACTTCAAAAGGTGTGAAATATATGAGGAGCATGAAATGGTCTTAAAAATAGGAGGAGCATGAAGCGGTTTTCAAAAATATGAAGAGCCTGAAAAGGTGTGAAAAATATGAGGAGCTTCAAAAGGTATGAAATACATGAGGAGTATGAAACTGTCTTGAAAATAGGAGGAGCATGAAGCGGTGCTAAAAAACATGAAGAGGCTTAAAAGGTGTGAAAAATATGAAGAGCTTCAAAAGGTGTGAAAAATATGAGGAGCATGAAACGGTCTGAAAAATAGGAGGAGCATGAAGCCGTGTTGAAAAACATGAAGAGCCTGAAAAAGTGTGAAATATATGAAGAGGTTCAAAAGGTGTAAAAAATATGAGGAGATTCAAAAGGTATCAAAAATATGAGGAGCATGAAACAGTCTGAAAAAGAGGAGGAGCATGAATCGGTGTTGAAAATCATGAAGAGCCTGAAAACGTGTGAGAAATATGAAGAGCTTCAAAAGGTGTCAAAAATATGAAGAGCTTCAAAAGGTTTCAAAAATGAGAGGAGTATGAAGCAGTCTGAAAAATAAGAGGAGCATGAAGCGGTGTTCAAAAACATGAAGAGCCTGAAAAGGTGTGAAAAATATGAAGAGCTTCAAAAGGTGTCAAAAATGAGATGAGCATGAAACGGTCTGAAAAATAGGAGGAGCATGAAGTGGTGTTGAAAAAAAAGAAGAGACGGAAAAGGTGTGAAATATATGAAGGGCTTCAAAAGGTGTCAAAAATATAAGGAGAATGAAACGGTCTGAAAATAGGAGGAGCATGAAGCGGTGTTCAAAAACATGAAGAGCCTGAAAAGGTGTGAAAAATATGAAGAGCTTCAAAAGGTGTCAAAAATATGAGGAGCATGAAAAGGTCAGAAAAATAGGAGGATCATGAAGCGGTGTTCAAAAACATGAAGAGCCTGAAAAGGTGTGCAAAATATGAAGAGCTTCAAAAGTGTCAAAAATATGAGGAGCATGAAACGGTCTGCAAAAAAGGAGGAGCATGAAGTGGTGTTGAAAAAATTCAAGAGCCTGAAAAGGTGTGAAAAATATGAAGAGCTTCAAAAGTTGTCAAAAATATGAGGAGCATGAAAAGGTCAGAAAAATAGGAGGATCATGAAGCGGTGTTCAAAAACATGAAGAGCCTGAAAAGGTGTGCAAAATATGAAGAGCTTCAAAAGTGTCAAAAATATGAGGAGCATGAAACGGTCTGCAAAAAAGGAGGAGCATGAAGTGGTGTTGAAAAAATTCAAGAGCCTGACAAGGTGTGAAAAATATGAAAAGCTTCAAAAGTTGTCAAAAATATGAGGAGCATGAAACGGTCTGAAAAATAGGAGGAGCATGAAGCGGTGTTCAAAAACATGAAGAGCCTGAAAAGGTGTGAAAAATATGAAGAGCTTCAAAAGGTGTCAAAAATATGAGGAGCATGAAACGGTCTGAAAAATAGGAGGAGCATGAAGTGGTGTTGAAAAACATGAAGAGTCTGAAAACGTGTGAAATTATGAAGAACTTCAAAAATATGCAAAATATGAAGAGCTTCAAAAGGTGTGAAAAATATGAAGAGCTTCAAAAGGTGTCAAAATGAGATGAACATGAAACGGTCTGAAAAATAGGAGGAGCATGAAGCGGTGTTGAAAATCATAAAGAGCCTGAAAATTTGTGAAAAATATGAAGAGCTTCAGAAGATGTGAAAAACATGAAGAACTTCAAAAGGTGTCAAAATGAGATGAGCATGAAACGGTCTGAAAAATAAGAGGAGCATGAAGTGGTGTTGAAAATAATGAAAAGCCTGAAAAGGTGTGAAATATATGAAGAGCTTCAAAAGGTGTCAAAAATATGAGGAGAATGAAACGGTCTGTAAAATAGGAGGAGCATGAAATGGTGTTCAAAAACATGAAGAGCCTGAAAAGGTGTGAAAAATATGAAGAGCTTCAAAAGGTGTCAAAAATATGAGGAGCATGAAAAGTTCTGAAAAATAGGAGGAGCATGAAGCGGTGTTCAAAACAGGAAGACCCTGAAAAGTAGTGAAAAATATGAAGAGCTTCAAAAGGTGTCAAAAATATGAGGAGCATGAAACGGTCTGAAAAATAGGAGGACTATGAAACGGTGTTCAAAAACATGAAGAGCCTGAAAAGGTGTGAAAAATATGAAGAGCTTCAAAAGGTGTCAAAAATATGAGGAGCATGAAATGGTCTGAAAAATAGGAGGAGCAAGAAAGGGTGTTGAACAACATGAAGAGCCTGAAAACGTGTGAAAAATATGAAGAGCTTCAAAAGATGTGAAAAATATGAAGAGCTTCAAAAGGTGTCAAAAATGAGATGAGCATGAAACCGTCTGAAAAATAGGAGGAGCATGAAGTAGTGTTGAAAAACATGAAGAACCTGAAAAGCTGTGAGAAACATGAAGAGCTTCAAAATGTGTCAAAAATATGAGGAGCATGAAACGGTCTGAAAAAGAGGAGGAGCAGGAAGCGGTGTTGAGAAACATGAAGAGCCTGAAAATGTGTGAAAAATATGAAGAGCTTCTAAAGGTGTGAAATATATGAGGTGCAAGAAACGGTCTGAAAAATAGGAGGAGCATGAAGCAGTGTTGAAAAACATGAAGAGCCTGAAAAGGTGTGAAAAATATGAAGAGCTTCAAAAGGTGTCAAAATTATAAGGAGCATGAAACGTTCTGAAAAATAGGAGGAGCATGAAGCAGTGTTGAAAAAAATGAAGAACCTGAAAAGGTGTGAAAAATATGAACAGCTTCAAAAGTTGCCAAAAATATGAGGAGCATGAAACGGTCTAAAAAATAGGAGTACCATGAACCGGTGTTGAAAAACATGAAGAGCCAGAAAAGGTGTGAAAAATATTAAGAGCTTCAAAATGTGTGAAAAATATGAAGAGCTTCAAAAGGTGTCAAAAAAGAGATGAGCATGAAACGGTCTGAAAAATAGGAGGAGAATGAAGTGGTGTTGAAAAAAATGAGGAGCCTGAAAAGGTGTGAAAAATATGAAGAGCTTCAAAAGGTGTCAAAAATGAGATGATCATGAAACGGTCTGAAAAATAGGAGGTGCATGAGGTGGTGTTGAAGAAAAAGAAGAGACTGAAAAGGTGTGAAATATATGAAGAGCTTCAAAAGGTGTCAAAATATGAGGAGCATGATACGGTCTGAAAAATAGGAGGAGCATGAAGCGGTGTTCAAAACATGAAGAGCCTGAAAAATTGTGAAAAATATGAAAAGCTTCCAAAGGTGTTAAAAATGAGATGAGCATGAAACGGTCTGAAAAATAGGAGGAGCATGAAGCGGTGTTGAAAAAATGAAGAGCCTGAAAAGGTGTGAAAAATATGAAGAGCATCAAAAGTTGTCAAAAATATGAGGAGTATGAAACGGTCTGAAAAATAGGAGGACCATGAAGCGGTGTTGCAAAACATGAGGAGCCTGAAAAGGTGTGAAAAATATGAAGAGCTTAAAAAGGTGAGAAAAATATGAGGTGCATGAAACGGTCTGAAAAATAGGAGGAGCATGAAGCGGTGTTGAAAAACATGAAGAGCCTGAAAAGGTGTGAAAAATATGAAGAGCTTCAAAAGGTGTGAAATACATGAGGAGCATGAAACGTGTTGAAAAATAGGAGAAGCATGAAGTGGTGTGGAAAAACATCAAGAGCCTGAAAAGGTGTGAAAAATATGAAGGGCTTCCAAAGGTGTGAAATACATGAGGAGCAAGAAACGGTCTGAAAAATAGGAGGAAGAGGAAGAGGTGTTCAAAAATATGAAGAGCCTGAAAAGGTGTGAAAAATATGAAGAGCTTCAAAAGGTGTCAAAAATATGAGGAGCATGAAACGTTGTGAAAAATAGGAGCAGCATGAAACGGTGTTCAAAAACATGAAGACATTGAAAAGGTGTGAAAAATATGAAGAGGTGCAAAAGGTTTGAAATATATGAGGAGCATGAAACGGTCTGAAAAATATGAGGAGCATGAAGCGGTGTTCAAAAACATGAAGAGCCTGAAAAGGTGAGAAAAATATGAAGAGCTTCAAAAGGTGTGAAATACATGAGGAGCATTAAACGCCCTGAAAAATAGGAGGAGCATGCAGAGGTGTTCAAAAACATGAAGAGCCTGAAAAGGTGTCAAAAATATGAAGAGATTCAAAAGGTGTGAAAAATATGAAGAGCTTCAAAATGTTTCAAAAATGAAATGAGCATGAAACGGTCTGAAAAAGCTGAGGAGCATGAAATGGTGTTGAAACACATGAAGAGCCTGAAAAGGTGTGAAAAATATGAAGAGGTTCAAAGGTGTGAAATACATGAGGATCATGAAATGGTTTGAAAAATACGAGGAGCATGAAGCAGTGTTCAAAAACATGAAGAGCCTGAAAAGGTTTGAAAAATATGAAGAGCTTCAAAAGGTGTCAAAAATATGAGGAGCATGAAACCGTCTGAAAAATAGGAGGAGCATGAAGCGGTGTTGAAAAACATGAAGAGCGTGAAAACGAGTGAAAAATATGAAGAGCTTCAAAAGGTATGAAAAATATGAAGAGCTTCAAAGGGTGTCAAAAATATGAGGAGCATGAAACGGTCTGAAAAATAGGAGGACTATGAAACGGTGTTCAAAAACATGAAGAGCCTGAAAAGGTGTGAAAAATATGAAGAGCTTCAAAACGTGTCAAAAATATGAGGAGCATGAAATGGTCTGAAAAATAGGAGGAGCAAGAAAGGGTGTTGAACAACATGAAGAGCCTGAAAACGTGTGAAAAATATGAAGAGCTTCAAAAGATGTGAAAAATATGAAGAGCTTCAAAAGGTGTCAAAAATGAGATGAGCATGAAACCGTCTGAAAAATAGGAGGAGCATGAAGTAGTGTTGAAAAACATGAAGAACCTGAAAAGCTGTGAGAAACATGAAGAGCTTCAAAAGGTGTCAAAAATATGAGGAGCATGAAACGTTCTGAAAAAGAGGAGGAGCAGGAAGCGGTGTTGAGAAACATGAAGAGCCTGAAAATGTGTGAAAAATATGAAGAGCTTCTAAAGGTGTGAAATATATGAGGTGCAAGAAACGGTCTGAAAAATAGGAGTACCATGAACCGGTGTTGAAAAACATGAAGAGCCAGAAAAGGTGTGAAAAATATTAAGAGCTTAAAAATGTGTGAAAAATATGAAGAGCTTCAAAAGGTGTCAAAAAAGAGATGAGCATGAAACGGTCTGAAAAATAGGAGGAGAATGAAGTGGTGTTGAAAAAAATGAGGAGCCTGAAAAGGTGTGAAAAATATGAAGAGCTTCAAAAGGTGTCAAAAATGAGATGATCATGAAACGGTCTGAAAAATAGGAGGTGCATGAGGTGGTGTTGAAGAAAAAGAAGAGACTGAAAAGGTGTGAAATATATGAAGAGCTTCAAAAGGTGTCAAAATATGAGGAGCATGATACGGTCTGAAAAATAGGAGGAGCATGAAGCGGTGTTCAAAACATGAAGAGCCTGAAAAATTGTGAAAAATATGAAAAGCTTCCAAAGGTGTCAAAAATGAGATGAGCATGAAACGGTCTGAAAAATAGGAGGAGCATGAAGCGGTGTTGAAAAAATGAAGAGCCTGAAAAGGTGTGAAAAATATGAAGAGCATCAAAAGTTGTCAAAAATATGAGGAGTATGAAACGGTCTGAAAAATAGGAGGACCATGAAGCGGTGTTGCAAAACATGAGGAGCCTGAAAAGGTGTGAAAAATATGAAGAGCTTCAAAAGGTGAGAAAAATATGAGGTGCATGAAACGGTCTGAAAAATAGGAGGAGCATGAAGCGGTGTTGAAAAACATGAAGAGCCTGAAAAGGTGTGAAAAATATGAAGAGCTTCAAAAGGTGTGAAATACATGAGGAGCATGAAACGTGTTGAAAAATAGGAGAAGCATGAAGTGGTGTGGAAAAACATCAAGAGCCTGAAAAGGTGTGAAAAATATGAAGGGCTTCAAAAGGTGTGAAATACATGAGGAGCAAGAAACGGTCTGAAAAATAGGAGGAAGAGGAAGAGGTGTTCAAAAATATGAAGAGCCTGAAAAGGTGTGAAAAATATGAAGAGGTGCAAAAGGTTTGAAATATATGAGGAGCATGAAACGGTCTGAAAAATATGAGGAGCATGAAGCGGTGTTCAAAAACATGAAGAGCCTGAAAAGGTGAGAAAAATATGAAGAGCTTCAAAAGGTGTGAAATACATGAGGAGCATTAAACGCCCTGAAAAATAGGAGGAGCATGCAGAGGTGTTCAAAAACATGAAGAGCCTGAAAAGGTGTCAAAAATATGAAGAGATTCAAAAGGAGTGAAAAATATGAAGAGCTTCAAAATGTTTCAAAAATGAAATGAGCATGAAACGGTCTGAAAAAGCTGAGGAGCATGAAGTGGTGTTCAAAAACATGAAGAGCCTGAAAAGGTGTGAAAAATATGAGGAGCTTCAAAAGGTATGAAATACATGAGGAGTATGAAACTTTCTTGAAAATAGGTGGAGCATGAAGCGGTGTTAAAAAACATGAAGAGGCTTAAAAGGTGTGAAAAATATGAAGAGCTTCAAAAGGTGTGAAAAATATGAGGAGCATGAAACGGTCTGAAAAATAGGAGGAGCATGAAGCCGTGTTGAAAAACATGAAGAGCCTGAAAAAGTGTGAAATATATGAAGAGGTTCAAAAGGTGTAAAAATATGAGGAGATTCAAAAGGTATCAAAAATATGAGGAGCATGAAACGGTCTGAAAAAGAGGAGGAGCATGAATCGGTGTTGAAAATCATGAAGAGCCTGAAAACGTGTGAGAAATATGAAGAGCTTCAAAAGGTGTCAAAAATATGAAGAGCTTCAAAAGGTGTCAAAAATGAGAGGAGTATGAAGCAGTCTGAAAAATAGGAGGAGCATGAAGCAGTGTTCAAAAACATGAAGAGCTTGAAAAGGTGTGAAAAATATGAAGAGCTTCAAAAGGTGTCAAAAATGAGATGAGCATGAAACGGTCTGAAAAATAGGAGGAGCATGAAGTGGTGTTGAAAAAAAAGAAGAGACGGAAAAGGTGTGAAATATATGAAGGGCTTCAAAAGGTGTCAAAAATATGAGGAGAATGAAACGGTCTGAAAATAGGAGGAGCATGAAGCGGTGTTCAAAAACATGAAGAGCCTGAATAGGTGTGAAAAATATGAAGAGCTTCAAAAGGTGTCAAAAATATGAGGAGCATGAAACGGTTTGAAAAATAGGAGGAGCATGAAGCGGTGTTCAAAAACAGGAAAAGCCTGAAAAGTTGTGAAAAATATGAAGAGCTTCAAAAGTTGTCAAAAATATGAGGAGCATGAAAAGGTCAGAAAAATAGGAGGATCATGAAGCGGTGTTCAAAAACATGAAGAGCCTGAAAAGCTGTGCAAAATATGAAGAGCTTCAAAAGGTGTCAAAAATATGAGGAGCATGAAACGGTCTGCAAAAAAGGAGGAGCATGAAGTGGTGTTGAAAAAATTCAAGAGCCTGACAAGGTGTGAAAAATATGAAAAGCTTCAAAAGTTGTCAAAAATATGAGGAGCATGAAACGGTCTGAAAAATAGGAGGAGCATGAAGCGGTGTTCAAAAACATGAAGAGCCTGAAAAGGTGTGAAAAATATGAAGAGCTTCAAAAGGTGTCAAAAATATGAGGAGCATGAAACGGTCTGAAAAATAGGAGGAGCATGAAGTGGTGTTGAAAAACATGAAGAGTCTGAAAACGTGTGAAATTATGAAGAACTTCAAAAATATGCAAAATATGAAGAGCTTCAAAAGGTGTGAAAAATATGAAGAGCTTCAAAAGGTGTCAAAACGAGATGAGCATGAAACGGTCTGAAAAATAGGAGGAGCATGAAGCGGTGTTGAAAATCATAAAGAGCCTGAAAATTTGTGAAAAATATGAAGAGCTTCAGAAGATGTGAAAAACATGAAGAGCTTCAAAAGGTGTCAAAATGAGATGAGCATGAAACGGTCTGAAAAATAAGAGGAGCATGAAGTGGTGTTGAAAATAATGAAAAGCCTGAAAAGGTGTGAAATATATGAAGAGCTTCAAAAGGTGTCAAAAATATGAGGAGAATGAAACGGTCTGTAAAATAGGAGGAGCATGAAATGGTGTTCAAAAACATGAAGAGCCTGAAAAGGTGTGAAAAATATGAAGAGCTTCAAAAGGTGTCAAAAATATGAGGAGCATGAAAAGTTCTGAAAAATAGGAGGAGCATGAAGCGGTGTTCAAAACAGGAAGACCCTGAAAAGTAGTGAAAAATATGAAGAGCTTCAAAAGGTGTCAAAATATGAGGAGCATGATACGGTCTGAAAAATAGGAGGAGCATGAAGCGGTGTTCAAAACATGAAGAGCCTGAAAAATTGTGAAAAATATGAAAAGCTTCCAAAGGTGTCAAAAATGAGATGAGCATGAAACGGTCTGAAAAATAGGAGGAGCATGAAGCGGTGTTGAAAAAATGAAGAGCCTGAAAAGGTGTGAAAAATATGAAGAGCATCAAAAGTTGTCAAAAATATGAGGAGTATGAAACGGTCTGAAAAATAGGAGGACCATGAAGCGGTGTTGCAAAACATGAGGAGCCTGAAAAGGTGTGAAAAATATGAAGAGCTTCAAAAGGTGAGAAAAATATGAGGTGCATGAAACGGTCTGAAAAATAGGAGGAGCATGAAGCGGTGTTGAAAAACATGAAGAGCCTGAAAAGGTGTGAAAAATATGAAGAGCTTCAAAAGGTGTGAAATACATGAGGAGCATGAAACGTGTTGAAAAATAGGAGAAGCATGAAGTGGTGTGGAAAAACATCAAGAGCCTGAAAAGGTGTGAAAAATATGAAGGGCTTCAAAAGGTGTGAAATACATGAGGAGCAAGAAACGGTCTGAAAAATAGGAGGAAGAGGAAGAGGTGTTCAAAAATATGAAGAGCCTGAAAAGGTGTGAAAAATATGAAGAGGTGCAAAAGGTTTGAAATATATGAGGAGCATGAAACGGTCTGAAAAATATGAGGAGCATGAAGCGGTGTTCAAAAACATGAAGAGCCTGAAAAGGTGAGAAAAATATGAAGAGCTTCAAAAGGTGTGAAATACATGAGGAGCATTAAACGCCCTGAAAAATAGGAGGAGCATGCAGAGGTGTTCAAAAACATGAAGAGCCTGAAAAGGTGTCAAAAATATGAAGAGATTCAAAAGGAGTGAAAAATATGAAGAGCTTCAAAATGTTTCAAAAATGAAATGAGCATGAAACGGTCTGAAAAAGCTGAGGAGCATGAAGTGGTGTTCAAAAACATGAAGAGCCTGAAAAGGTGTGAAAAATATGAGGAGCTTCAAAAGGTATGAAATACATGAGGAGTATGAAACTTTCTTGAAAATAGGTGGAGCATGAAGCGGTGTTAAAAAACATGAAGAGGCTTAAAAGGTGTGAAAAATATGAAGAGCTTCAAAAGGTGTGAAAAATATGAGGAGCATGAAACGGTCTGAAAAATAGGAGGAGCATGAAGCCGTGTTGAAAAACATGAAGAGCCTGAAAAAGTGTGAAATATATGAAGAGGTTCAAAAGGTGTAAAAATATGAGGAGATTCAAAAGGTATCAAAAATATGAGGAGCATGAAACGGTCTGAAAAAGAGGAGGAGCATGAATCGGTGTTGAAAATCATGAAGAGCCTGAAAACGTGTGAGAAATATGAAGAGCTTCAAAAGGTGTCAAAAATATGAAGAGCTTCAAAAGGTGTCAAAAATGAGAGGAGTATGAAGCAGTCTGAAAAATAGGAGGAGCATGAAGCGGTGTTCAAAAACATGAAGAGCTTGAAAAGGTGTGAAAAATATGAAGAGCTTCAAAAGGTGTCAAAAATGAGATGAGCATGAAACGGTCTGAAAAATAGGAGGAGCATGAAGTGGTGTTGAAAAAAAAGAAGAGACGGAAAAGGTGTGAAATATATGAAGGGCTTCAAAAGGTGTCAAAAATATGAGGAGAATGAAACGGTCTGAAAATAGGAGGAGCATGAAGCGGTGTTCAAAAACATGAAGAGCCTGAAAAGGTGTGAAAAATATGAAGAGCTTCAAAAGGTGTCAAAAATATGAGGAGCATGAAACGGTTTGAAAAATAGGAGGAGCATGAAGCGGTGTTCAAAAACAGGAAAAGCCTGAAAAGTTGTGAAAAATATGAAGAGCTTCAAAAGTTGTCAAAAATATGAGGAGCATGAAAAGGTCAGAAAAATAGGAGGATCATGAAGCGGTGTTCAAAAACATGAAGAGCCTGAAAAGCTGTGCAAAATATGAAGAGCTTCAAAAGGTGTCAAAAATATGAGGAGCATGAAACGGTCTGCAAAAAAGGAGGAGCATGAAGTGGTGTTGAAAAAATTCAAGAGCCTGACAAGGTGTGAAAAATATGAAAAGCTTCAAAAGTTGTCAAAAATATGAGGAGCATGAAACGGTCTGAAAAATAGGAGGAGCATGAAGCGGTGTTCAAAAACATGAAGAGCCTGAAAAGGTGTGAAAAATATGAAGAGCTTCAAAAGGTGTCAAAAATATGAGGAGCATGAAACGGTCTGAAAAA
Organism: Dama dama; assembly: GCF_033118175.1. Classification (NCBI taxonomy): domain Eukaryota; kingdom Metazoa; phylum Chordata; class Mammalia; order Artiodactyla; family Cervidae; genus Dama; species Dama dama. The sequence goes on along the minus strand of NW_026870877.1, from coordinate 6,004,207 downwards.
TAGGAGGAGCATGAAGTGGTGTTGAAAAACATGAAGAGTCTGAAAACGTGTGAAATTATGAAGAACTTCAAAAATATGCAAAATATGAAGAGCTTCAAAAGGTGTGAAAAATATGAAGAGCTTCAAAAGGTGTCAAAATGAGATGAGCATGAAACGGTCTGAAAAATAGGAGGAGCATGAAGCGGTGTTGAAAATCATAAAGAGCCTGAAAATTTGTGAAAAATATGAAGAGCTTCAGAAGATGTGAAAAACATGAAGAGCTTCAAAAGGTGTCAAAATGAGATGAGCATGAAACGGTCTGAAAAATAAGAGGAGCATGAAGTGGTGTTGAAAATAATGAAAAGCCTGAAAAGGTGTGAAATATATGAAGAGCTTCAAAAGGTGTCAAAAATATGAGGAGAATGAAACGGTCTGTAAAATAGGAGGAGCATGAAATGGTGTTCAAAAACATGAAGAGCCTGAAAAGGTGTGAAAAATATGAAGAGCTTCAAAAGGTGTCAAAAATATGAGGAGCATGAAAAGTTCTGAAAAATAGGAGGAGCATGAAGCGGTGTTCAAAACAGGAAGACCCTGAAAAGTAGTGAAAAATATGAAGAGCTTCAAAAGGTGTCAAAAATATGAGGAGCATGAAACGGTCTGAAAAATAGGAGGACTATGAAACGGTGTTCAAAAACATGAAGAGCCTGAAAAGGTGTGAAAAATATGAAGAGCTTCAAAACGTGTCAAAAATATGAGGAGCATGAAATGGTCTGAAAAATAGGAGGAGCAAGAAAGGGTGTTGAACAACATGAAGAGCCTGAAAACGTGTGAAAAATATGAAGAGCTTCAAAAGATGTGAAAAATATGAAGAGCTTCAAAAGGTGTCAAAAATGAGATGAGCATGAAACCGTCTGAAAAATAGGAGGAGCATGAAGTAGTGTTGAAAAACATGAAGAACCTGAAAAGCTGTGAGAAACATGAAGAGCTTCAAAATGTGTCAAAAATATGAGGAGCATGAAACGGTCTGAAAAAGAGGAGGAGCAGGAAGCGGTGTTGAGAAACATGAAGAGCCTGAAAATGTGTGAAAAATATGAAGAGCTTCTAAAGGTGTGAAATATATGAGGTGCAAGAAACGGTCTGAAAAATAGGAGGAGCATGAAGCAGTGTTGAAAAACATGAACAGCCTGAAAAGGTGTGAAAAATATGAAGAGCTTCAAAAGGTGTCAAAATTATAAGGAGCATGAAACGTTCTGAAAAATAGGAGGAGCATGAAGCAGTGTTGAAAAAAATGAAGAGCCTGAAAAGGTGTGAAAAATATGAACAGCTTCAAAAGTTGTCAAAAATATGAGGAGCATGAAACGGTCTAAAAAATAGGAGTACCATGAACCGCTGTTGAAAAACATGAAGAGCCAGAAAAGGTGTGAAAAATATTAAGAGCTTAAAAATGTGTGAAAAATATGAAGAGCTTCAAAAGGTGTCAAAAAAGAGATGAGCATGAAACGGTCTGAAAAATAGGAGGAGAATGAAGTGGTGTTGAAAAAAATGAGGAGCCTGAAAAGGTGTGAAAAATATGAAGAGCTTCAAAAGGTGTCAAAAATGAGATGATCATGAAACGGTCTGAAAAATAGGAGGTGCATGAGGTGGTGTTGAAGAAAAAGAAGAGACTGAAAAGGTGTGAAATATATGAAGAGCTTCAAAAGGTGTCAAAATATGAGGAGCATGATACGGTCTGAAAAATAGGAGGAGCATGAAGCGGTGTTCAAAACATGAAGAGCCTGAAAAATTGTGAAAAATATGAAAAGCTTCCAAAGGTGTTAAAAATGAGATGAGCATGAAACGGTCTGAAAAATAGGAGGAGCATGAAGCGGTGTTGAAAAAATGAAGAGCCTGAAAAGGTGTGAAAAATATGAAGAGCATCAAAAGTTGTCAAAAATATGAGGAGTATGAAACGGTCTGAAAAATAGGAGGACCATGAAGCGGTGTTGCAAAACATGAGGAGCCTGAAAAGGTGTGAAAAATATGAAGAGCTTAAAAAGGTGAGAAAAATATGAGGTGCATGAAACGGTCTGAAAAATAGGAGGAGCATGAAGCGGTGTTGAAAAACATGAAGAGCCTGAAAAGGTGTGAAAAATATGAAGAGCTTCAAAAGGTGTGAAATACATGAGGAGCATGAAACGTGTTGAAAAATAGGAGAAGCATGAAGTGGTGTGGAAAAACATCAAGAGCCTGAAAAGGTGTGAAAAATATGAAGGGCTTCCAAAGGTGTGAAATACATGAGGAGCAAGAAACGGTCTGAAAAATAGGAGGAAGAGGAAGAGGTGTTCAAAAATATGAAGAGCCTGAAAAGGTGTGAAAAATATGAAGAGCTTCAAAAGGTGTCAAAAATATGAGGAGCATGAAACGTTGTGAAAAATAGGAGCAGCATGAAACGGTGTTCAAAAACATGAAGACATTGAAAAGGTGTGAAAAATATGAAGAGGTGCAAAAGGTTTGAAATATATGAGGAGCATGAAGCGGTCTGAAAAATATGAGGAGCATGAAGCGGTGTTCAAAAACATGAAGAGCCTGAAAAGGTGAGAAAAATATGAAGAGCTTCAAAAGGTGTGAAATACATGAGGAGCATTAAACGCCCTGAAAAATAGGAGGAGCATGCAGAGGTGTTCAAAAACATGAAGAGCCTGAAAAGGTGTCAAAAATATGAAGAGATTCAAAAGGTGTGAAAAATATGAAGAGCTTCAAAATGTTTCAAAAATGAAATGAGCATGAAACGGTCTGAAAAAGCTGAGGAGCAGGAAGTGGTGTTGAAACACATGAAGAGCCTGAAAAGGTGTGAAAAATATGAAGAGGTTCAAAGGTGTGAAATACATGAGGATCATGAAATGGTTTGAAAAATACGAGGAGCATGAAGCAGTGTTCAAAAACATGAAGAGCCTGAAAAGGTTTGAAAAATATGAAGAGCTTCAAAAGGTGTCAAAAATATGAGGAGCATGAAACCGTCTGAAAAATAGGAGGAGCATGAAGCGGTGTTGAAAAACATGAAGAGCGTGAAAACGAGTGAAAAATATGAAGAGCTTCAAAAGGTAAGAAAAATATGAAGAGCTTCAAAGGGTGTCAAAAATATGAGGAGCATGAAACGGTCTGAAAAATAGGAGGACTATGAAACGGTGTTCAAAAACATGAAGAGCCTGAAAAGGTGTGAAAAATATGAAGAGCTTCAAAACGTGTCAAAAATATGAGGAGCATGAAATGGTCTGAAAAATAGGAGGAGCAAGAAAGGGTGTTGAACAACATGAAGAGCCTGAAAACGTGTGAAAAATATGAAGAGCTTCAAAAGATGTGAAAAATATGAAGAGCTTCAAAAGGTGTCAAAAATGAGATGAGCATGAAACCGTCTGAAAAATAGGAGGAGCATGAAGTAGTGTTGAAAAACATGAAGAACCTGAAAAGCTGTGAGAAACATGAAGAGCTTCAAAAGGTGTCAAAAATATGAGGAGCATGAAACGTTCTGAAAAAGAGGAGGAGCAGGAAGCGGTGTTGAGAAACATGAAGAGCCTGAAAATGTGTGAAAAATATGAAGAGCTTCTAAAGGTGTGAAATATATGAGGTGCAAGAAACGGTCTGAAAAATAGGAGTACCATGAACCGGTGTTGAAAAACATGAAGAGCCAGAAAAGGTGTGAAAAATATTAAGAGCTTCAAAATGTGTGAAAAATATGAAGAGCTTCAAAAGGTGTCAAAAAAGAGATGAGCATGAAACGGTCTGAAAAATAGGAGGAGAATGAAGTGGTGTTGAAAAAAATGAGGAGCCTGAAAAGGTGTGAAAAATATGAAGAGCTTCAAAAGGTGTCAAAAATGAGATGATCATGAAACGGTCTGAAAAATAGGAGGTGCATGAGGTGGTGTTGAAGAAAAAGAAGAGACTGAAAAGGTGTGAAATATATGAAGAGCTTCAAAAGGTGTCAAAATATGAGGAGCATGATACGGTCTGAAAAATAGGAGGAGCATGAAGCGGTGTTCAAAACATGAAGAGCATGAAAAATTGTGAAAAATATGAAAAGCTTCCAAAGGTGTCAAAAATGAGATGAGCATGAAACGGTCTGAAAAATAGGAGGAGCATGAAGCGGTGTTGAAAAAATGAACAGCCTGAAAAGGTGTGAAAAATATGAAGAGCATCAAAAGTTGTCAAAAATATGAGGAGTATGAAACGGTCTGAAAAATAGGAGGACCATGAAGCGGTGTTGCAAAACATGAGGAGCCTGAAAAGGTGTGAAAAATATGAAGAGCTTCAAAAGGTGAGAAAAATATGAGGTGCATGAAACGGTCTGAAAAATAGGAGGAGCATGAAGCGGTGTTGAAAAACATGAAGAGCCTGAAAAGGTGTGAAAAATATGAAGAGCTTCAAAAGGTGTGAAATACATGAGGAGCATGAAACGTGTTGAAAAATAGGAGAAGCATGAAGTGGTGTGGAAAAACATCAAGAGCCTGAAAAGGTGTGAAAAATATGAAGGGCTTCAAAAGGTGTGAAATACATGAGGAGCAAGAAACGGTCTGAAAAATAGGAGGAAGAGGAAGAGGTGTTCAAAAATATGAAGAGCCTGAAAAGGTGTGAAAAATATGAAGAGGTGCAAAAGGTTTGAAATATATGAGGAGCATGAAACGGTCTGAAAAATATGAGGAGCATGAAGCGGTGTTCAAAAACATGAAGAGCCTGAAAAGGTGAGAAAAATATGAAGAGCTTCAAAAGGTGTGAAATACATGAGGAGCATTAAACGCCCTGAAAAATAGGAGGAGCATGCAGAGGTGTTCAAAAACATGAAGAGCCTGAAAAGGTGTCAAAAATATGAAGAGATTCAAAAGGAGTGAAAAATATGAAGAGCTTCAAAATGTTTCAAAAATGAAATGAGCATGAAACGGTCTGAAAAAGCTGAGGAGCATGAAGTGGTGTTCAAAAACATGAAGAGCCTGAAAAGGTGTGAAAAATATGAGGAGCTTCAAAAGGTATGAAATACATGAGGAGTATGAAACTTTCTTGAAAATAGGTGGAGCATGAAGCGGTGTTAAAAAACATGAAGAGGCTTAAAAGGTGTGAAAAATATGAAGAGCTTCAAAAGGTGTGAAAAATATGAGGAGCATGAAACGGTCTGAAAAATAGGAGGAGCATGAAGCCGTGTTGAAAAACATGAAGAGCCTGAAAAAGTGTGAAATATATGAAGAGGTTCAAAAGGTGTAAAAATATGAGGAGATTCAAAAGGTATCAAAAATATGAGGAGCATGAAACGGTCTGAAAAAGAGGAGGAGCATGAATCGGTGTTGAAAATCATGAAGAGCCTGAAAACGTGTGAGAAATATGAAGAGCTTCAAAAGGTGTCAAAAATATGAAGAGCTTCAAAAGGTGTCAAAAATGAGAGGAGTATGAAGCAGTCTGAAAAATAGGAGGAGCATGAAGCGGTGTTCAAAAACATGAAGAGCTTGAAAAGGTGTGAAAAATATGAAGAGCTTCAAAAGGTGTCAAAAATGAGATGAGCATGAAACGGTCTGAAAAATAGGAGGAGCATGAAGTGGTGTTGAAAAAAAAGAAGAGACGGAAAAGGTGTGAAATATATGAAGGGCTTCAAAAGGTGTCAAAAATATGAGGAGAATGAAACGGTCTGAAAATAGGAGGAGCATGAAGCGGTGTTCAAAAACATGAAGAGCCTGAAAAGGTGTGAAAAATATGAAGAGCTTCAAAAGGTGTCAAAAATATGAGGAGCATGAAACGGTTTGAAAAATAGGAGGAGCATGAAGCGGTGTTCAAAAACAGGAAAAGCCTGAAAAGTTGTGAAAAATATGAAGAGCTTCAAAAGTTGTCAAAAATATGAGGAGCATGAAAAGGTCAGAAAAATAGGAGGATCATGAAGCGGTGTTCAAAAACATGAAGAGCCTGAAAAGCTGTGCAAAATATGAAGAGCTTCAAAAGGTGTCAAAAATATGAGGAGCATGAAACGGTCTGCAAAAAAGGAGGAGCATGAAGTGGTGTTGAAAAAATTCAAGAGCCTGACAAGGTGTGAAAAATATGAAAAGCTTCAAAAGTTGTCAAAAATATGAGGAGCATGAAACGGTCTGAAAAATAGGAGGAGCATGAAGCGGTGTTCAAAAACATGAAGAGCCTGAAAAGGTGTGAAAAATATGAAGAGCTTCAAAAGGTGTCAAAAATATGAGGAGCATGAAACGGTCTGAAAAATAGGAGGAGCATGAAGTGGTGTTGAAAAACATGAAGAGTCTGAAAACGTGTGAAATTATGAAGAACTTCAAAAATATGCAAAATATGAAGAGCTTCAAAAGGTGTGAAAAATATGAAGAGCTTCAAAAGGTGTCAAAATGAGATGAGCATGAAACGGTCTGAAAAATAGGAGGAGCATGAAGCGGTGTTGAAAATCATAAAGAGCCTGAAAATTTGTGAAAAATATGAAGAGCTTCAGAAGATGTGAAAAACATGAAGAGCTTCAAAAGGTGTCAAAATGAGATGAGCATGAAACGGTCTGAAAAATAAGAGGAGCATGAAGTGGTGTTGAAAATAATGAAAAGCCTGAAAAGGTGTGAAATATATGAAGAGCTTCAAAAGGTGTCAAAAATATGAGGAGAATGAAACGGTCTGTAAAATAGGAGGAGCATGAAATGGTGTTCAAAAACATGAAGAGCCTGAAAAGGTGTGAAAAATATGAAGAGCTTCAAAAGGTGTCAAAAATATGAGGAGCATGAAAAGTTCTGAAAAATAGGAGGAGCATGAAGCGGTGTTCAAAACAGGAAGACCCTGAAAAGTAGTGAAAAATATGAAGAGCTTCAAAAGGTGTCAAAAATATGAGGAGCATGAAACGGTCTGAAAAATAGGAGGACTATGAAACGGTGTTCAAAAACATGAAGAGCCTGAAAAGGTGTGAAAAATATGAAGAGCTTCAAAACGTGTCAAAAATATGAGGAGCATGAAATGGTCTGAAAAATAGGAGGAGCAAGAAAGGGTGTTGAACAAAATGAAGAGCCTGAAAACGTGTGAAAAATATGAAGAGCTTCAAAAGATGTGAAAAATATGAAGAGCTTCAAAAGGTGTCAAAAATGAGATGAGCATGAAACCGTCTGAAAAATAGGAGGAGCATGAAGTAGTGTTGAAAAACATGAAGAACCTGAAAATCTGTGAGAAACATGAAGAGCTTCAAAATGTGTCAAAAATATGAGGAGCATGAAACGGTCTGAAAAAGAGGAGGAGCAGGAAGCGGTGTTGAGAAACATGAAGAGCCTGAAAATGTGTGAAAAATATGAAGAGCTTCTAAAGGTGTGAAATATATGAGGTGCAAGAAACGGTCTGAAAAATAGGAGGAGCATGAAGCAGTGTTGAAAAACATGAACAGCCTGAAAAGGTGTGAAAAATATGAAGAGCTTCAAAAGGTGTCAAAATTATAAGGAGCATGAAACGTTCTGAAAAATAGGAGGAGCATGAAGCAGTGTTGAAAAAAATGAAGAGCCTGAAAAGGTGTGAAAAATATGAACAGCTTCAAAAGTTGTCAAAAATATGAGGAGCATGAAACGGTCTAAAAAATAGGAGTACCATGAACCGCTGTTGAAAAACATGAAGAGCCAGAAAAGGTGTGAAAAATATTAAGAGCTTCAAAATGTGTGAAAAATATGAAGAGCTTCAAAAGGTGTCAAAAAAGAGATGAGCATGAAACGGTCTGAAAAATAGGAGGAGAATGAAGTGGTGTTGAAAAAAATGAGGAGCCTGAAAAGGTGTGAAAAATATGAAGAGCTTCAAAAGGTGTCAAAAATGAGATGATCATGAAACGGTCTGAAAAATAGGAGGTGCATGAGGTGGTGTTGAAGAAAAAGAAGAGACTGAAAAGGTGTGAAATATATGAAGAGCTTCAAAAGGTGTCAAAATATGAGGAGCATGATACGGTCTGAAAAATAGGAGGAGCATGAAGCGGTGTTCAAAACATGAAGAGCCTGAAAAATTGTGAAAAATATGAAAAGCTTCCAAAGGTGTTAAAAATGAGATGAGCATGAAACGCTCTGAAAAATAGGAGGAGCATGAAGCGGTGTTGAAAAAATGAAGAGCCTGAAAAGGTGTGAAAAATATGAAGAGCATCAAAAGTTGTCAAAAATATGAGGAGTATGAAACGGTCTGAAAAATAGGAGGACCATGAAGCGGTGTTGCAAAACATGAGGAGCCTGAAAAGGTGTGAAAAATATGAAGAGCTTCAAAAGGTGAGAAAAATATGAGGTGCATGAAACGGTCTGAAAAATAGGAGGAGCATGAAGCGGTGTTGAAAAACATGAAGAGCCTGAAAAGGTGTGAAAAATATGAAGAGCTTCAAAAGGTGTGAAATACATGAGGAGCATGAAACGTGTTGAAAAATAGGAGAAGCATGAAGTGGTGTGGAAAAACATCAAGAGCCTGAAAAGGTGTGAAAAATATGAAGGGCTTCCAAAGGTGTGAAATACATGAGGAGCAAGAAACGGTCTGAAAAATAGGAGGAAGAGGAAGAGGTGTTCAAAAATATGAAGAGCCTGAAAAGGTGTGAAAAATATGAAGAGCTTCAAAAGGTGTCAAAAATATGAGGAGCATGAAACGTTGTGAAAAATAGGAGCAGCATGAAACGGTGTTCAAAAACATGAAGACATTGAAAAGGTGTGAAAAATATGAAGAGGTGCAAAAGGTTTGAAATATATGAGGAGCATGAAACGGTCTGAAAAATATGAGGAGCATGAAGCGGTGTTCAAAAACATGAAGAGCCTGAAAAGGTGAGAAAAATATGAAGAGCTTCAAAAGGTGTGAAATACATGAGGAGCATTAAACGCCCTGAAAAATAGGAGGAGCATGCAGAGGTGTTCAAAAACATGAAGAGCCTGAAAAGGTGTCAAAAATATGAAGAGATTCAAAAGGTGTGAAAAATATGAAGAGCTTCAAAATGTTTCAAAAATGAAATGAGCATGAAACGGTCTGAAAAAGCTGAGGAGCATGAAGTGGTGTTGAAACACATGAAGAGCCTGAAAAGGTGTGAAAAATATGAAGAGGTTCAAAGGTGTGAAATACATGAGGATCATGAAATGGTTTGAAAAATACGAGGAGCATGAAGCAGTGTTCAAAAACATGAAGAGCCTGAAAAGGTTTGAAAAATATGAAGAGCTTCAAAAGGTGTCAAAAATATGAGGAGCATGAAACCGTCTGAAAAATAGGAGGAGCATGAAGCGGTGTTGAAAAACATGAAGAGCGTGAAAACGAGTGAAAAATATGAAGAGCTTCAAAAGGTATGAAAAATATGAAGAGCTTCAAAAGGTGTCAAAAAAGAGATGAGCATGAAACGGTCTGAAAAATAGGAGGAGAATGAAGTGGTGTTGAAAAAAATGAGGAGCCTGAAAAGGTGTGAAAAATATGAAGAGCTTCAAAAGGTGTCAAAAATGAGATGATCATGAAACGGTCTGAAAAATAGGAGGTGCATGAGGTGGTGTTGAAGAAAAAGAAGAGACTGAAAAGGTGTGAAATATATGAAGAGCTTCAAAAGGTGTCAAAATATGAGGAGCATGATACGGTCTGAAAAATAGGAGGAGCATGAAGCGGTGTTCAAAACATGAAGAGCCTGAAAAATTGTGAAAAATATGAAAAGCTTCCAAAGGTGTTAAAAATGAGATGAGCATGAAACGGTCTGAAAAATAGGAGGAGCATGAAGCGGTGTTGAAAAAATGAAGAGCCTGAAAAGGTGTGAAAAATATGAAGAGCATCAAAAGTTGTCAAAAATATGAGGAGTATGAAACGGTCTGAAAAATAGGAGGACCATGAAGCGGTGTTGCAAAACATGAGGAGCCTGAAAAGGTGTGAAAAATATGAAGAGCTTCAAAAGGGGAGAAAAATATGAGGTGCAAGAAACGGTCTGAAAAATAGGAGGAGCATGAAGCGGTGTTGAAAAACATGAAGAGCCTGAAAAGGTGTGAAAAATATGAAGAGCTTCAAAAGGTGTGAAATACATGAGGAGCATGAAACGTGTTGAAAAATAGGAGAAGCATGAAGTGGTGTGGAAAAACATCAAGAGCCTGAAAAGGTGTGAAAAATATGAAGGGCTTCAAAAGGTGTGAAATACATGAGGAGCAAGAAACGGTCTGAAAAATAGGAGGAAGAGGAAGAGGTGTTCAAAAATATGAAGAGCCTGAAAAGGTGTGAAAAATATGAAGAGCTTCAAAAGGTGTCAAAAATATGAGGAGCATGAAACGTTGTGAAAAATAGGAGCAGCATGAAACGGTGTTCAAAAACATGAAGACATTGAAAAGGTGTGAAAAATATGAAGAGGTGCAAAAGGTTTGAAATATATGAGGAGCATGAAACGGTCTGAAAAATATGAGGAGCATGAAGCGGTGTTCAAAAACATGAAGAGCCTGAAAAGGTGTCAAAAATATGAAGAGATTCAAAAGGTGTGAAAAATATGAAGAGCTTCAAAATGTTTCAAAAATGAAATGAGCATGAAACGGTCTGAAAAAGCTGAGGAGCATGAAGTGGTGTTGAAACACATGAAGAGCCTGAAAAGGTGTGAAAAATATGAAGAGGTTCAAAGGTGTGAAATACATGAGGATCATGAAATGGTTTGAAAAATACGAGGAGCATGAAGCAGTGTTCAAAAACATGAAGAGCCTGAAAAGGTTTGAAAAATATGAAGAGCTTCAAAAGGTGTCAAAAATATGAGGAGCATGAAACCGTCTGAAAAATAGGAGGAGCATGAAGCGGTGTTGAAAAACATGAAGAGCGTGAAAACGAGTGAAAAATATGAAGAGCTTCAAAAGGTATGAAAAATATGAAGAGCTTCAAAAGGTGTCAAAAAAGAGATGAGCATGAAACCGTCTGAAAAATAGGTGGAGCATGAAGCGGTGTTGAAAAACATGAAGAGCCTGAAAAGATGTGAAAAATATGAAGAGCTTCAAAAGGTGTCAAAAATATGAGGAGCATGAAACGGTCTGAAAAATAGGAGGAGCATGAAACCGTGTTAAAAACATGAAGAGACTGAAAAGGGTGAAAAATATGAAGAGCTTCAAAAGGTGTGAAAAATAGGAGGAGCATGAAGCGGTGTGCAAAAACATGAAAAGCCTGAAAAGGTGTGAAAAATATGAAGAGCATCAAAAGGTGTCAAAAATATGAGGAGCATGAAACGGTCTGAAAAATAGGAGGAGCATGAAGCGGTGTTGAAAAACATGAAGAGCCTGAAAAGGTGTTAAAAATATGAAGAGTTTCAAAAGGTGTCAAATATATGAGCAGCAAGAATCGGTCTGAAATATAGGAGTAGCATGAAACGGTGTTCAAATATATGCAGAGCCTGAAAAGTTGTGAAAAATATGAAGAGCTTCAAATGGTGTCAAATATATGAAGAGCTTCAAAAGGTGTCAAAAATGAGATGAGCATGAAACGGTCTGAAAAATAGGAGGAGCAAGAAGTCGTGTTCCAAAAAATGAAGAGCCTGAGAAGGTGTGAAATATATCAAGAACTTCAAAATGTGTCAAAAATATGAGGAGCATGAAACGGTCTGAAAAATAGGAGGAGCATGAAACGGTGTTGTAAAACATGCAGAGCCTGAAAAGGTGTGAAAAATATGAAGAACTTCAAAAGGTGTGAAATATATGAGGAGCATGAAATGGTCTTAAAAATAGGAGGAGCATGAAGCGGTTTTCAAAAATATGAAGAGCCTGAAAAGGTGTGAAAAATATGAGGAGCTTCAAAAGGTATGAAATACATGAGGAGTATGAAACTGTCTTGAAAATAGGAGGAGCATGAAGCGGTGTTAAAAAACATGAAGAGGCTTAAAAGGTGTGAAAAATATGAAGAGCTTCAAAAGGTGTGAAAAATATGAGGAGCATGAAACGGTCTGAAAAATAGGAGGAGCATGAAGCCGTGTTGAAAAACATGAAGAGCCTGAAAAAGTGTGAAATATATGAAGAGGTTCAAAAGGTGTAAAAAATATGAGGAGATTCAAAAGGTATCAAAAATATGAGGAGCATGAAACGGTCTGAAAAAGAGAAGGAGCATGAATCGGTGTTGAAAATCATGAAGAGCCTGAAAACGTGTGAGAAATATGAAGAGCTTCAAAAGGTGTCAAAAATATGAAGAGCTTCAAAAGGTGTCAAAAATGAGATGAGCATGAAACGGTCTGAAAAATAGGAGGAGCATGAAGTGGTGTTGAAAAAAAAGAAGAGACGGAAAAGGTGTGAAATATATGAAGGGCTTCAAAAGGTGTCAAAAATATGAGGAGAATGAAACGGTCTGAAAATAGGAGGAGCATGAAGCGGTGTTCAAAAACATGAAGAGCTTGAAAAGGTGTGAAAAATATGAAGAGCTTCAAAACGTGTCAAAAATGAGATGAGCATGAAACGGTCTGAAAAATAGGAGGAGCATGAAGTGGTGTTGAAAAAAAAGAAGAGACGGAAAAGGTGTGAAATATATGAAGGGCTTCAAAAGGTGTCAAAAATATGAGGAGAATGAAACGGTCTGAAAATAGGAGGAGCATGAAGCGGTGTTCAAAAACATGAAGAGCCTGAAAAGGTGTGAAAAATATGAAGAGCTTCAAAAGGTGTCAAAAATATGAGGAGCATGAAACGGTTTGAAAAATAGGAGGAGCATGAAGCGGTGTTCAAAAACAGGAAAAGCCTGAAAAGTTGTGAAAAATATGAAGAGCTTCAAAAGTTGTCAAAAATATGAGGAGCATGAAAAGGTCAGAAAAATAGGAGGATCATGAAGCGGTGTTCAAAAACATGAAGAGCCTGAAAAGGTGTGCAAAATATGAAGAGCTTCAAAAGGTGTCAAAAATATGAGGAGCATGAAACGGTCTGCAAAAAAGGAGGAGCATGAAGTGGTGTTGAAAAAATTCAAGAGCCTGACAAGGTGTGAAAAATATGAAAAGCTTCAAAAGTTGTCAAAAATATGAGGAGCATGAAACGGTCTGAAAAATAGGAGGAGCATGAAGCGGTGTTCAAAAACATGAAGAGCCTGAAAAGGTGTGAAAAATATGAAGAGCTTCAAAAGGTGTCAAAAATATGAGGAGCATGAAACGGTCTGAAAAATAGGAGGAGCATGAAGTGGTGTTGAAAAACATGAAGAGTCTGAAAACGTGTGAAATTATGAAGAACTTCAAAAATATGCAAAATATGAAGAGCTTCAAAAGGTGTGAAAAATATGAAGAGCTTCAAAAGGTGTCAAAATGAGATGAACATGAAACGGTCTGAAAAATAGGAGGAGCATGAAGCGGTGTTGAAAATCATAAAGAGCCTGAAAATTTGTGAAAAATATGAAGAGCTTCAGAAGATGTGAAAAACATGAAGAGCTTCAAAAGGTGTCAAAATGAGATGAGCATGAAACGGTCTGAAAAATAAGAGGAGCATGAAGTGGTGTTGAAAATAATGAAAAGCCTGAAAAGGTGTGAAATATATGAAGAGCTTCAAAAGGTGTCAAAAATATGAGGAGAATGAAACGGTCTGTAAAATAGGAGGAGCATGAAATGGTGTTCAAAAACATGAAGAGCCTGAAAAGGTGTGAAAAATATGAAGAGCTTCAAAAGGTGTCAAAAATATGAGGAGCATGAAAAGTTCTGAAAAATAGGAGGAGCATGAAGCGGTGTTCAAAACAGGAAGACCCTGAAAAGTAGTGAAAAATATGAAGAGCTTCAAAAGGTGTCAAAAATATGAGGAGCATGAAACGGTCTGAAAAATAGGAGGACTATGAAACGGTGTTCAAAAACATGAAGAGCCTGAAAAGGTGTGAAAAATATGAAGAGCTTCAAAACGTGTCAAAAATATGAGGAGCATGAAATGGTCTGAAAAATAGGAGGAGCAAGAAAGGGTGTTGAACAAAATGAAGAGCCTGAAAACGTGTGAAAAATATGAAGAGCTTCAAAAGATGTGAAAAATATGAAGAGCTTCAAAAGGTGTCAAAAATGAGATGAGCATGAAACCGTCTGAAAAATAGGAGGAGCATGAAGTAGTGTTGAAAAACATGAAGAACCTGAAAAGCTGTGAGAAACATGAAGAGCTTCAAAATGTGTCAAAAATATGAGGAGCATGAAACGGTCTGAAAAAGAGGAGGAGCAGGAAGCGGTGTTGAGAAACATGAAGAGCCTGAAAATGTGTGAAAAATATGAAGAGCTTCTAAAGGTGTGAAATATATGAGGTGCAAGAAACGGTCTGAAAAATAGGAGGAGCATGAAGCAGTGTTGAAAAACATGAAGAGCCTGAAAAGGTGTGAAAAATATGAAGAGCTTCAAAAGGTGTCAAAATTATAAGGAGCATGAAACGTTCTGAAAAATAGGAGGAGCATGAAGCAGTGTTGAAAAAAATGAAGAACCTGAAAAGGTGTGAAAAATATGAACAGCTTCAAAAGTTGCCAAAAATATGAGGAGCATGAAACGGTCTAAAAAATAGGAGTACCATGAACCGGTGTTGAAAAACATGAAGAGCCAGAAAAGGTGTGAAAAATATTAAGAGCTTCAAAATGTGTGAAAAATATGAAGAGCTTCAAAAGGTGTCAAAAAAGAGATGAGCATGAAACGGTCTGAAAAATAGGAGGAGAATGAAGTGGTGTTGAAAAAAATGAGGAGCCTGAAAAGGTGTGAAAAATATGAAGAGCTTCAAAAGGTGTCAAAAATGAGATGATCATGAAACGGTCTGAAAAATAGGAGGTGCATGAGGTGGTGTTGAAGAAAAAGAAGAGACTGAAAAGGTGTGAAATATATGAAGAGCTTCAAAAGGTGTCAAAATATGAGGAGCATGATACGGTCTGAAAAATAGGAGGAGCATGAAGCGGTGTTCAAAACATGAAGAGCCTGAAAAATTGTGAAAAATATGAAAAGCTTCCAAAGGTGTTAAAAATGAGATGAGCATGAAACGGTCTGAAAAATAGGAGGAGCATGAAGCGGTGTTGAAAAAATGAAGAGCCTGAAAAGGTGTGAAAAATATGAAGAGCATCAAAAGTTGTCAAAAATATGAGGAGTATGAAACGGTCTGAAAAATAGGAGGACCATGAAGCGGTGTTGCAAAACATGAGGAGCCTGAAAAGGTGTGAAAAATATGAAGAGCTTAAAAAGGTGAGAAAAATATGAGGTGCATGAAACGGTCTGAAAAATAGGAGGAGCATGAAGCGGTGTTGAAAAACATGAAGAGCCTGAAAAGGTGTGAAAAATATGAAGAGCTTCAAAAGGTGTGAAATACATGAGGAGCATGAAACGTGTTGAAAAATAGGAGAAGCATGAAGTGGTGTGGAAAAACATCAAGAGCCTGAAAAGGTGTGAAAAATATGAAGGGCTTCCAAAGGTGTGAAATACATGAGGAGCAAGAAACGGTCTGAAAAATAGGAGGAAGAGGAAGAGGTGTTCAAAAATATGAAGAGCCTGAAAAGGTGTGAAAAATATGAAGAGCTTCAAAAGGTGTCAAAAATATGAGGAGCATGAAACGTTGTGAAAAATAGGAGCAGCATGAAACGGTGTTCAAAAACATGAAGACATTGAAAAGGTGTGAAAAATATGAAGAGGTGCAAAAGGTTTGAAATATATGAGGAGCATGAAACGGTCTGAAAAATATGAGGAGCATGAAGCGGTGTTCAAAAACATGAAGAGCCTGAAAAGGTGAGAAAAATATGAAGAGCTTCAAAAGGTGTGAAATACATGAGGAGCATTAAACGCCCTGAAAAATAGGAGGAGCATGCAGAGGTGTTCAAAAACATGAAGAGCCTGAAAAGGTGTCAAAAATATGAAGAGATTCAAAAGGTGTGAAAAATATGAAGAGCTTCAAAATGTTTCAAAAATGAAATGAGCATGAAACGGTCTGAAAAAGCTGAGGAGCATGAAGTGGTGTTGAAACACATGAAGAGCCTGAAAAGGTGTGAAAAATATGAAGAGGTTCAAAGGTGTGAAATACATGAGGATCATGAAATGGTTTGAAAAATACGAGGAGCATGAAGCAGTGTTCAAAAACATGAAGAGCCTGAAAAGGTTTGAAAAATATGAAGAGCTTCAAAAGGTGTCAAAAATATGAGGAGCATGAAACCGTCTGAAAAATAGGAGGAGCATGAAGCGGTGTTGAAAAACATGAAGAGCGTGAAAACGAGTGAAAAATATGAAGAGCTTCAAAAGGTATGAAAAATATGAAGAGCTTCAAAGGGTGTCAAAAATATGAGGAGCATGAAACGGTCTGAAAAATAGGAGGACTATGAAACGGTGTTCAAAAACATGAAGAGCCTGAAAAGGTGTGAAAAATATGAAGAGCTTCAAAACGTGTCAAAAATATGAGGAGCATGAAATGGTCTGAAAAATAGGAGGAGCAAGAAAGGGTGTTGAACAACATGAAGAGCCTGAAAACGTGTGAAAAATATGAAGAGCTTCAAAAGATGTGAAAAATATGAAGAGCTTCAAAAGGTGTCAAAAAAGAGATGAGCATGAAACGGTCTGAAAAATAGGAGGAGAATGAAGTGGTGTTGAAAAAAATGAGGAGCCTGAAAAGGTGTGAAAAATATGAAGAGCTTCAAAAGGTGTCAAAAATGAGATGATCATGAAACGGTCTGAAAAATAGGAGGTGCATGAAGTGGTGTTGAAGAAAAAGAAGAGACTGAAAAGGTGTGAAATATATGAAGAGCTTCAAAAGGTGTCAAAATATGAGGAGCATGATACGGTCTGAAAAATAGGAGGAGCATGAAGCGGTGTTCAAAACATGAAGAGCCTGAAAAATTGTGAAAAATATGAAAAGCTTCCAAAGGTGTTAAAAATGAGATGAGCATGAAACGCTCTGAAAAATAGGAGGAGCATGAAGCGGTGTTGAAAAAATGAAGAGCCTGAAAAGGTGTGAAAAATATGAAGAGCATCAAAAGTTGTCAAAAATATGAGGAGTATGAAACGGTCTGAAAAATAGGAGGACCATGAAGCGGTGTTGCAAAACATGAGGAGCCTGAAAAGGTGTGAAAAATATGAAGAGCTTCAAAAGGTGAGAAAAATATGAGGTGCATGAAACGGTCTGAAAAATAGGAGGAGCATGAAGCGGTGTTGAAAAACATGAAGAGCCTGAAAAGGTGTGAAAAATATGAAGAGCTTCAAAAGGTGTGAAATACATGAGGAGCATGAAACGTGTTGAAAAATAGGAGAAGCATGAAGTGGTGTGGAAAAACATCAAGAGCCTGAAAAGGTGTGAAAAATATGAAGGGCTTCAAAAGGTGTGAAATACATGAGGAGCAAGAAACGGTCTGAAAAATAGGAGGAAGAGGAAGAGGTGTTCAAAAATATGAAGAGCCTGAAAAGGTGTGAAAAATATGAAGAGCTTCAAAAGGTGTCAAAAATATGAGGAGCATGAAACGTTGTGAAAAATAGGAGCAGCATGAAACGGTGTTCAAAAACATGAAGACATTGAAAAGGTGTGAAAAATATGAAGAGGTGCAAAAGGTTTGAAATATATGAGGAGCATGAAACGGTCTGAAAAATATGAGGAGCATGAAGCGGTGTTCAAAAACATGAAGAGCCTGAAAAGGTGAGAAAAATATGAAGAGCTTCAAAAGGTGTGAAATACATGAGGAGCATTAAACGCCCTGAAAAATAGGAGGAGCATGCAGAGGTGTTCAAAAACATGAAGAGCCTGAAAAGGTGTCAAAAATATGAAGAGATTCAAAAGGTGTGAAAAATATGAAGAGCTTCAAAATGTTTCAAAAATGAAATGAGCATGAAACGGTCTGAAAAAGCTGAGGAGCATGAAGTGGTGTTGAAACACATGAAGAGCCTGAAAAGGTGTGAAAAATATGAAGAGGTTCAAAGGTGTGAAATACATGAGGATCATGAAATGGTTTGAAAAATACGAGGAGCATGAAGCAGTGATCAAAAACATGAAGAGCCTGAAAAGGTTTGAAAAATATGAAGAGCTTCAAAAGGTGTCAAAAATATGAGGAGCATGAAACCGTCTGAAAAATAGGTGGAGCATGAAGCGGTGTTGAAAAACATGAAGAGCCTGAAAAGATGTGAAAAATATGAAGAGCTTCAAAAGGTGTCAAAAATATGAGGAGCATGAAACGGTCTGAAAAATAGGAGGAGCATGAAACCGTGTTAAAAACATGAAGAGACTGAAAAGGGTGAAAAATATGAAGAGCTTCAAAAGGTGTGAAAAATAGGAGGAGCATGAAGCGGTGTGCAAAAACATGAAAAGCCTGAAAAGGTGTGAAAAATATGAAGAGCATCAAAAGGTGTCAAAAATATGAGGAGCATGAAACGGTCTGAAAAATAGGAGGAGCATGAAGCGGTGTTGAAAAACATGAAGAGCCTAAAAAGGTGTTAAAAATATGAAGAGTTTCAAAAGGTGTCAAATATATGAGCAGCAAGAATCGGTCTGAAATATAGGAGTAGCATGAAACGGTGTTCAAATACATGCAGAGCCTGAAAAGTTGTGAAAAATATGAAGAGCTTCAAATGGTGTCAAATATATGAAGAGCTTCAAAAGGTGTCAAAAATGAGATGAGCATGAAACGGTCTGAAAAATAGGAGGAGCAAGAAGTCGTGTTCCAAAAAATGAAGAGCCTGAGAAGGTGTGAAATATATCAAGACTTCAAAATGTGTCAAAAATATGAGGAGCATGAAACGGTCTGAAAAATAGGAGAAGCATGAAACGGTGTTGAAAAACATGCAGAGCCTGAAAAGGTGTGAAAAATATGAAGAACTTCAAAAGGTGTGAAATATATGAGGAGCATGAAATAGTCTTAAAAATAGGAGGAGCATGAAGCGGTTTTCAAAAATATGAAGAGCCTGAAAAGGTGTGAAAAATATGAGGAGCTTCAAAAGGTATGAAATACATGAGGAGTATGAAACTGTCTTGAAAATAGGAGGAGCATGAAGCGGTGTTAAAAAACATGAAGAGGCTTAAAAGGTGTGAAAAATATGAAGAGCTTCAAAAGGTGTGAAAAATATGAGGAGCATGAAACGGTCTGAAAAATAGGAGGAGCATGAAGCCGTGTTGAAAAACATGAAGAGCCTGAAAAAGTGTGAAATATATGAAGAGGTTCAAAAGGTGTAAAAAATATGAGGAGATTCAAAAGGTATCAAAAATATGAGGAGCATGAAACGGTCTGAAAAAGAGGAGGAGCATGAATCGGTGTTGAAAATCATGAAGAGCCTGAAAAAGTGTGAGAAATATGAAGAGCTTCAAAAGGTGTCAAAAATATGAAGAGCTTCAAAAGGTGTCAAAAATGAGAGGAGTATGAAGCAGTCTGAAAAATAGGAGGAGCATGAAGTGGTGTTCAAAAACATGAAGAGCCTGAAAAGGTGTGAAAAATATGAAGAGCTTCAAAAGGTGTCAAAAATGAGATGAGCATGAAACGGTCTGAAAAATAGGAGGAGCATGAAGTGGTGTTCAAAAAATGAAGAGCCTGAAAAGGTGTGAAATATATGAAGAGCATCAAAAGTTGTCAAAAATATGAGGAGTATGAAACGGTCTGAAAAATAGGAGGACCATGAAGCGGTGTTGCAAAACATGAGGAGCCTGAAAAGGTGTGAAAAATATGAAGAGCTTCAAAAGGTGAGAAAAATATGAGGTGCATGAAACGGTCTGAAAAATAGGAGGAGCATGAAGCGGTGTTGAAAAACATGAAGAGCCTGAAAAGGTGTGAAAAATATGAAGAGCTTCAAAGGGTGTGAAATACATGAGGAGCATGAAACGTGTTGAAAAATAGGAGAAGCATGAAGTGGTGTGGAAAAACATCAAGAGCCTGAAAAGGTGTGAAAAATATGAAGAGGTTCAAAAGGTGTGAAATACATGAGGAGCAAGAAACGGTCTGAAAAATAGGAGGAAGATGAAGAGGTGTTCAAAAATATGAAGAGCCTGAAAAGGTGTGAAAAATATGAAGAGCTTCAAAAGATGTGAAAAATATGAGGAGCATGATACGGTCTGAAAAATAGGAGGAGCATGAAGCGGTGTTCAAAACATGAAGAGCCTGAAAAGTTGTGAAAAATATGAAAAGCTTTCAAAGGTGTCAAAAATGAGATGAGCATGAAACAGTCTGAAAAATAGGAGGAGCAAGAAGCGGTGTTGAAAAAATGAAGAGCCTGAAAAGGTGTGAAAAATATGAAGAGCATTAAAAGGTGTCAAAAATATGACGAGTATGAAATGGTCTGAAAAATAGGAGGACCATGAAGCGGTGTTGCAAAACATGAGGAGCCTGAAAAGGTGTGAAAAATATGAAGAGCTTCAAAAGGTGAAAAAAATATGAGGTGTATGAAACGGTCTGAAAAATAGGAGGATCATGAAGCGGTGTTCAAAAACATGAAGAGCCTGAAAAGGTGTGAAATATATGAAGAGATTCAAAAGGTGTCAAAAATATGAGGAGCATGAAACGGTCTGAAAAATAGGAGGAGCAAGAAGCGGTGTTGAAAAACATGAAGAGCTTGAAAAGGTTTGAAAAATATGAAGAGCTTCAAAAGGTGTCAAAATTTTGAAGAGCTTCAAAGGTGTCAAAAATATGAGGAGCATGGAACGGTGTTCAAAAACATGGAAAGCAAGAAAAGGTTGAAAAATATGAAGAGCTTCAAAAGGTGTCAAAAATATGTGGAGCATGAAACGGTCTGAAAAATAGGAGGAAAATGAAGCTCTGTTTAAAAACATGAAGAGCTTGAAAAGGTTTGAAAAATATGGAGAGCTTCAAAAGGTGTCAAAAATATGAGGAGCATGAAACGGTATGAAAAATAGGAGGAGCATGAACCGGTGTTGAAAAACAAGAAGAGCCTGAAAAGGTGTGAAAAATATGAAGAGTTTGAAAATGTGTCAAAAATATGAGGAGCAGGAAACGGTCTAAAAAATAGGAGCATGAAGTGGTGTTGAAAAACATGAAGAGCCTGAAAAGCTGTGAAAAATATGAAGAGCATCAAAAACTGCCAAAATATGAGGAGCATGAAACGGTGTTCAAGACATGAAACGCCTGAAAAGGTGTGAAATATATGAACAGCTTCAAAAGGTATCAAAAATAGGAGGAGCATGAAACGGTCTGAAAAATTGGAGGAGCAAGAAGCAGTGTTGAAAAACATGAAGGGGTGGAAAAGGTGTGAAATATATGAAGAGCTTCAAAAGGTGTCAAAAATATGAGGAGCATGAAACGGTTTGAAAAATAGGAGGAGCATGAAGCGGTGTTGAGAAACATGAAGAGCCTGAAAAGGCTTGAAAAATATGAAGAGCTTCAAAATGTGTCAAAAATAGAGGGGGCATGAAACTATCTGAAAAATAGGAGGAGCATGAAGCGGTGTTGAAAAATATGAAGAACCTGAAGAGGTTTGAAAATTATGAAGAGCTTCAAAAGGTGTCAAAAATAAGAGGAGCATTAAACGGTCTGAAAATAGGACGAGCATGAAGTGGTGTTGAAAAACATAAAGAGCCTCAAAAGGTGTGCAAAATATGAAGAGCTTCAAAAGGTGTCAAAAATATGAGGAGCATGGAACGGTCTGAAAAAAAGGAAGAGCAGGAAGCGGTGCGGAAAAACATGAAGAGCCTGAAAAGGTGTGAAAAATATGAAGACCTTCAAAAGATGTTAAAAAGAGGAGGCACATGAAACTGTCTGAAAAATACGAGGAGCATGAAGCGGTGTTGAAAAACAAGAAGAGACTGAAAAGGTGTGAAAAATATGAAGAGTTTGAAAATGTGTCAAAAATATGAGGAGCAGGAAACGGTCTGACAAATAGGAGCATGAAGTGGTGTTGAAAAACATGAAGAGCCTGAAAAGCTGTGAAAAATATGAAGAGCATCAAAAACTGTCAAAATATGACGAGCATGAAACGGTTTTCAAAGACATGAAACGCCTGAAAAGGTGTGAAATATATGAACAGCTTCAAAAGGTATCAAAAATAGGAGGAGCATGAAACGGTCTGAAAAATTGGAGGAGCAAGAAGCAGTGTTGAAAAACATGAAGAGGTGGAAAAGGTGTGAAATATATGAATAGCTTCAAAAGGTGTCAAAAATATGAGGAGCATGAAACGGTTTGAAAAATAGGAGGAGCATGAAGCGGTGTTGAAAAACATGAAGAGCCTGAAACGGTTTGAAAAATATGAAGAGCTTCAAAAGGTGTCAAAAATAAAGGGGGCATGAAACTATCTGAAAAAAAGGAGGAGCATGAAGCGGTGTGGAAAAACATGAAGAGCCTGAAAACGTTTGAAAAATATGAAGAGCTTCAAAAGGTGTGGAAAATATGAAGAGCTTCAAAATGTGTCAAAAGTGAGATGAGCATGAAACGGTCTGAAAAATAGGAGGAGCATGAAGTGGTGTTGAAAAACATGAAGAGCCTGAAAATGTGTGAAATATATGAAGAGCTTCAAAAGATGTCAGAAATGAGAGAAGCATGAAACGGTCTGAAAAATAGATGAGCAAGAAGGGGTGTTGAAAAACATGAAGAGCCTGAAAACGTTTGAGAAATATGAAGAGCTTCAAAAGATGTGGAAAATATGAAGAGCTTCAAAAGGTATGAAATATAGGAGCAGCATGAAGTGGTGTTAAAAACATAAAAAGCCTGTAAAGGTGTGAAAAATATGAAGAGCTTCAAAACGTGTCAAATATATGTTGAGCATGAAACGGTGTGAAAAATAGGAGGAGCATGAAGCGGTGTTGAAAAACATGAAGAACCTGAAAACTTGTGAAAAATATGAAGAGCTTCAAAAGGTGTCAAAATATGAGGAGCATGAAACGATCTGAAAAATAGGAGGAGCATGAAGCGGTGTTGAAAAATATGAAGTGCCTGAAAAGGTGTGAAAAATATGAAGAGCTTCAACAGGTGTCAAAAATATGAGGAGCATGAAACGCTCTGAAATATAGGAGGAGCATGAAGTGGTGTTGAAAAACTTGAAGAGCTGAAAAGGTGGAAAAATATGAAGAACTTCAACAGGTGTCAAAAATATGAGGAGCATGAAATGGACTGAAAAATAGGAAGATCATGAAGCGGTGTTGAATAACATGAAGAGCCTGAAAAGGTGTGAAAAATGTGAAAAGCTTCAAAAGGTGTGAAATACATGAGGAGCATGAAACGGTCTGAAAAATAGGAGTAGAATGAGACGGTGTTGAAAAACATGAAGAGCCTGAAAAGTTGTGAAAAATATGAAGAGCTTCAAAAGGTGTCAAAATTATGAGGAGTATAAAACGGTCTAAAAAATAGGAGGAGCATGAAACGGTGTTCAAAACATGAAGAGCCTGAGAAGATGTGAAATATATGACGAGCTTCAAAAGGTTTGAAATACATGAGGAGCATTAAACTGTCTGAAAAATAGGAGGAGCATGAAGCTGTGTTCAAAAACATGAAGAGCCTGAAAAGGTGTGAAAATAATGAAGAGCTTCAAAAGATGTGAAATATAGGAGCAGCTTGAAGCGGTGTTCAGAAACATAAAAAGCCTGAAAAGGTGTGAAAAATATGAAGAGCTTCAAAACGTGTCAAAAATATGTGGAGCATGAAATAGTCTGAAAAATAGGAGGAGCATGAAGCGGTGTTGAAAAACATGAAGAACCTGAAAACTTGTAAAAATATGAAGATCTTCAAAAGGTGTGAAAAATATGAACCGTTTCAAAAGTGTGAAAAATGAGATGAGCATGAAGCGGTCTTAAAAATAGGAGGAGCATGAAGTGTTGTTGAAAAACATAAAGATCCTGAAAATGTATGAAATATATGAAGAACTACAAAAGGTGTCAAAAATGTGAGGAGCATTAAAAGTTCTGAAAAATAGGAGGAGCATGAAACGGTGTTGAAAGACATGAAGAGCCTGAAAAGGTGTGAAAAACATGAAGAGCTTCAAAACGTGTCAAAAATATGTGGAGCATGAAAGGGTCTGAAAATTAGCAGGAGCATGAAGCGGTGTTGAAAAACATGAAGAACCTGAAAACGTGTGAAAAATATGAAAAGCTTCAAATGGTGTGAAAAATTTGAACAGCTTCAAAAGGTGTGAAAAATATGAAGAGCTTCAAAAGGTGTCATAAATATGAGGAGCAAGAAATGGTCTGAAAAATAAGAGAAGCATGAAATGGTGTTCAAAATATGAAGAGCCTGAAAAGGTGTGAAAAATATGAAGAGCTTCAAAAGGTGTGAAATACATGAGGAGCATGAAACTCTCTAAAAAATAAGAGGAGCATGAAGCGGTGTTCAAAAACATGAAGAGCCTGAAAAGTTGTGAAAAATATGAAGAGCTTCAAAATGTGTGAAAAAAAAAGAAGAGCTTCAAAAGGTGTCAAAAATATGAGGAGCATGAATCGGTCTGAAAAATAGGAGGAGCATGAAACGGTGTTGAAAACATGAAGAGATGAAAAGGTGTGAAAAATATGAAGAGGTTCTAAAGGTGTCAAAAATATGAGGAGCATGAAACAGTCTTTAAAATAGGATGAGAATGAGACGGTTTTGAAAAAGATGAAGAGCATGAAAAGGTGTGAAAAACATGAAGAGCTTCAAAAGGTGTAAAAAATATGAGAGGCATGAAACGACTGAAAAATAGGAGGAGCATGATGCGGTGGTCAAAAACATGAAGAGCCTGAAAAGGTGTGAAAAATATAAAGAGCTTCAAAAGGTGTCAAAAATATTAGGAGCGTGAAACAGTATGAAACATAGGATGAGCATGAAACTTTTTTGAAAAAGATGAAGAGCATGAAAAGGTGTGAAAAAAATGAAGAGCTTCAAAAGATGTTAAAAATATGAGGAGCATGAAACTTTCTGAAAAATTGGAGGAGCATGAAGCGGTGTTGAAAAACATGAAAAGCCTGAAAAGGTGGAAAAATATGAAGAGCTTCAAAAGGTGTCAACAATATGAGGAGCATGAAACGGTCTGAAATTTAGGAAGAGCATGAAACTGTGTTGATAAACATGAAGAGCCTGAAAAGGTGTGAAAAATATGAAGAGCTTCAAAAGGTGTCAAATATATGAGGAGCATGAAACAGTGTGAAAAATAGGATGAGCATGAAACGGTTTTAAAAAGACGAAGAGCCTAAAAGGTGTGACATATATGAAGAGCTTCAAAAGGTGTGAAATACATGAGGAGGTGGAAACGGTCTGAAAATAGTAGGAGCATGAAGCGGCGTTGAAAAACATGAATAGCCTGAAAACGTGTGAAAAATATGAAGAGCTTCAAAAGGTGTGAAATATATGAAGAGCTACAAAAGGTGTCAAAAATATGAGGAGCATGAACCGGTCTGAAATATAGGAGGAGCATGAAGTGATGTTGAAAAACATGAAGTGCCTGAAAAGTTGTGAAATATATGAAGAGCTTCAAAAGGTGTGAAAAATATGAGGAGCTTCAAAAGGTGTCAAAAATATGAGGAGCCTGAAACGGTCTGAAAAATAGGAGGAGCATGATACGGTGTTCAAAAATATGAAGAGCCTGAAAAGGTGTGAAAAACATGAAGATCTTCAAAAGGGGTCAAAAATATGAGGAGCATGAAACGATCTTAAAAATAGGAGGAGCATGAAGTGGTGTTCAAAAACATGAAGAGCTTGAAAAGGTGTGAAAAACATGAAGAGCCTCAAAACGTGTCAAAAATATGAGGAGCATGAAACGGTCTGAAAAATAGGAGGAGCATGAAGCGGTGTTGAAAAACATGAAGAGCCTGAAAACGTGTGAAAAATATGAAGAGCTTCAAAAGATGTGAAATATATGAAGAGCTTCCAAAGGTGTCAAAAATGAGATGAGCATGAAACGGTCTGAAAAATAGGAGGAGCATGAAGTGGTCGTGGAAATCATGAAGTGCCTGAAAAGGTGTGAAATATATGAAGAGTTTCCAAAGTTGTGAAAAAATGAGGAGGTTCAAAAGGTGTCAAAAATATGAGGAGCATGAAACGGTCTGAAAAATAGGAGGAGCATGAAACGGTGTTCAAAAACATGAAGAGCCTGAAAAGGTGTGAAAAATATGAAGAGCTTGAAAAGGTGTGAAATACATGAGGAGACTGAAGCGGTCTGAAAAATAGGAGGAGCATGAAAAGGTGTTGAAATACATGAAGAGCCTGAAAAGGTGTGAAAAATAAGAGGAGCTTCACAAGGTGTCAAATATATAAGGAGCATGAAACGGTCTGAAAAATAGGAGGAGCATGAAGCAGTCGTCAAAAACATGAAGAACCTGAAAAGTTTTGTAAAATATGAAGAGCTTCAAAAGGTGTGAAAAATATGAGGAACATGAAACGGTCTGAAAAATAGGAGCAGCATGAAACAGTGTTGAAAAACATGAAGAGCCTGAAAAGGTGTGAAAAACATGAAGAGCCTCAAAACGTGTCAAAAATATGAGGAGCATGAAACGGTCTGAAAAATAGGATGAGCATGAAGCGGTGTTGAAAACTTTAAGAGCCTGAAAAGGTGGGAAATATATGAAGAGTTTCCAAAGTTGTGAAAAAATGAGGAGGTTCAAAAGGTGTCAAAAATATGAGGAGCATGAAACGGTGTGAAAAATAGGAGAAGCATGAAGTGATGTTGAGAAACCTGAAGAGACTGAAAAGGTGTGAAAAATATGAAGAGCTACAAAAGATGTGAAATATATGAGGAGCATGAAATGATCTGAAAAATAGGAGGAGCATGAAACAGTGTTGTAAAACATGAAGAGCCTGAAAGGTGTGAAAATTATGAAGACGTTCAAAATGTGTCAAAAAAAAGGAGGAGCATGAAATGGTGTTCAAAAACATGAAGAGCCTGAAAAGGTGTGAAAAATATTAAGATCTTCAAAAGGTGTCAAAAATATGAGGAGCATGAAACGGTGTGAAAAATAGGAGGAACATGAAGCACGGTTGAAAAACATGAAGAGCCTGAAAAGGTGTGAAAAATATGAACAGCTTCAAAAGCTGTCAAAAATATGAGGAGCATGAAACAGTCTGAAAAATAGGAGGAGCATGAAGCGGTGTTGAAAAACATGAAAAGCCTGAAAAGGTGTGAAAAATATGAAGAGCATTAAAAGGTGTGAAAAATATGAGGAACATGAAACGGACTGAAAAAAAGGAGGAGTATGAAGAGGTGTTGAAAACATGAAAAGCCTGAAAATGTGTGAAAAATATGAAGAGCTTCCAAAGGTGTGAAAAATATGAATAGCTTCAAAATGTGTCAATAATGAGAGCAGCATGAAACGGTGTGAAAAATAGGAGGAGCATGAAGCGGTGTGCAAAAAGATGAAGAGCCTGAAAATCTGTGAAATATATGAAGAGCTTCAAAAGGTGTCAAAAATATGAGGAGAAAGAAACGGTCTGAAAAATAGGAGGAGCATGAAGTGGTGTTGACAAACATGAAGAGCTGAAAAGCTGTGAAAAATATGAAGAGCGTTAAAAGGTCTCAAATATATGAGGATCATGAAATTTTCTGAAAAATAGGAGGAGCATGAAACGTTGTTCAAAACATGAAGAGCCTGAAATGGTGTGAAAAATATAAAGAGATTCAAAACATGTCAAACATTGAGGAGCATGAAACGATCTGAAAAATAGGAAGAGCATGATGCAGTGTTGAAAAACATGAAGAGGCTGAAAACGTGTGAAAAATATGAAGTGCTCCAAAGATGTCAAAAATCTGAGGAGCATGAAGCGGTCCGAAAAATAGGATGAGCATGAAGCGGTGTTGACAACATTCAGAGCCTGAAAAGGTGTGAAATATATGAAGAGCTTGAAACGGTGTCAAAAATATGAGGAGCATGAAACGTTCTGAAAAATAGGAGGACCATGAAGCGGTGTTGAAAAACATGAAGAGCCTTAAAAGTTGTGAAAAATATGAAGAGCTTCAAAAGGTGTGAAAAATATGAAGAGCTTCAAAAGGTGTCAAAAATGAGAGGAGCATGAAACGGTCTGAAAAAACGGAGGAGCATGAAGCGGTGTTGAAAAACATGAAGAGTCTTAAAAGATGTGAAAAATATGAAGAGCTTCAAAATGTGTCAAAAATAGGAGGAGGATGAAACGGTCTGAAAAAACGGAGGAGCATGAAGCTGTGTTGAAAAACATGAAGAGTCTTAAAAGATGTGAAAAATATGAAGAGCTTCAAAATGTGTCAAAAATAGGAGGAGGATGAAACGTTTTTAAATAAACATGAAGAGCCTGAAAAGATGTGAAATATATGAAGAGCTTCAAAAGGTGTGAAAAATATGAAGAGCTTCAAAAGGTGTGAAATACATGAGGAGCATGAAACTCTCTGAATAATAGGAGGAGCATGAAGCGGTGTTGAAAAACATGAAGAGCCTGAAAAGGTGTGAAAAATATGAAGAGCTTCAAAGGGTGTGAAATACATGAGGAGCATGAAACGTGTTGAAAAATAGGAGAAGCATGAAGTGGTGTGGAAAAACATCAAGAGCCTGAAAAGGTGTGAAAAATATGAAGAGGTTCAAAAGGTGTGAAATACATGAGGAGCAAGAAACGGTCTGAAAAATAGGAGGAAGATGAAGAGGTGTTCAAAAATATGAAGAGCCTGAAAAGGTGTGAAAAATATGAAGAGCTTCAAAAGATGTGAAAAATATGAGGAGCATGATACGGTCTGAAAAATAGGAGGAGCATGAAGCGGTGTTCAAAACATGAAGAGCCTGAAAAGTTGTGAAAAATATGAAAAGCTTTCAAAGGTGTCAAAAATGAGATGAGCATGAAACAGTCTGAAAAATAGGAGGAGCAAGAAGCGGTGTTGAAAAAATGAAGAGCCTGAAAAGGTGTGAAAAATATGAAGAGCATTAAAAGGTGTCAAAAATATGACGAGTATGAAATGGTCTGAAAAATAGGAGGACCATGAAGCGGTGTTGCAAAACATGAGGAGCCTGAAAAGGTGTGAAAAATATGAAGAACTTCAAAAGGTGAAAAAAATATGAGGTGTATGAAACGGTCTGAAAAATAGGAGGATCATGAAGCGGTGTTCAAAAACATGAAGAGCCTGAAAAGGTGTGAAATATATGAAGAGATTCAAAAGGTGTCAAAAATATGAGGAGCATGAAACGGTCTGAAAAATAGGAGGAGCAAGAAGCGGTGTTGAAAAACATGAAGAGCTTGAAAAGGTTTGAAAAATATGAAGAGCTTCAAAAGGTGTCAAAATTTTGAAGAGCTTCAAAGGTGTCAAAAATATGAGGAGCATGGAACGGTGTTCAAAAACATGGAAAGCAAGAAAAGGTTGAAAAATATGAAGAGCTTCAAAAGGTGTCAAAAATATGTGGAGCATGAAACGGTCTGAAAAATAGGAGGAAAATGAAGCTCTGTTTAAAAACATGAAGAGCTTGAAAAGGTTTGAAAAATATGGAGAGCTTCAAAAGGTGTCAAAAATATGAGGAGCATGAAACGGTATGAAAAATAGGAGGAGCATGAACCGGTGTTGAAAAACAAGAAGAGCCTGAAAAGGTGTGAAAAATATGAAGAGTTTGAAAATGTGTCAAAAATATGAGGAGCAGGAAACGGTCTAAAAAATAGGAGCATGAAGTGGTGTTGAAAAACATGAAGAGCCTGAAAAGCTGTGAAAAATATGAAGAGCATCAAAAACTGCCAAAATATGAGGAGCATGAAACGGTGTTCAAGACATGAAACGCCTGAAAAGGTGTGAAATATATGAACAGCTTCAAAAGGTATCAAAAATAGGAGGAGCATGAAACGGTCTGAAAAATTGGAGGAGCAAGAAGCAGTGTTGAAAAACATGAAGGGGTGGAAAAGGTGTGAAATATATGAAGAGCTTCAAAAGGTGTCAAAAATATGAGGAGCATGAAACGGTTTGAAAAATAGGAGGAGCATGAAGCGGTGTTGAGAAACATGAAGAGCCTGAAAAGGCTTGAAAAATATGAAGAGCTTCAAAATGTGTCAAAAATAGAGGGGGCATGAAACTATCTGAAAAATAGGAGGAGCATGAAGCGGTGTTGAAAAATATGAAGAACCTGAAGAGGTTTGAAAATTATGAAGAGCTTCAAAAGGTGTCAAAAATAAGAGGAGCATTAAACGGTCTGAAAATAGGACGAGCATGAAGTGGTGTTGAAAAACATAAAGAGCCTCAAAAGGTGTGCAAAATATGAAGAGCTTCAAAAGGTGTCAAAAATATGAGGAGCATGGAACGGTCTGAAAAAAAGGAAGAGCAGGAAGCGGTGCGGAAAAACATGAAGAGCCTGAAAAGGTGTGAAAAATATGAAGACCTTCAAAAGATGTTAAAAAGAGGAGGCACATGAAACTGTCTGAAAAATACGAGGAGCATGAAGCGGTGTTGAAAAACAAGAAGAGACTGAAAAGGTGTGAAAAATATGAAGAGTTTGAAAATGTGTCAAAAATATGAGGAGCAGGAAACGGTCTGAAAAATAGGAGCATGAAGTGGTGTTGAAAAACATGAAGAGCCTGAAAAGCTGTGAAAAATATGAAGAGCATCAAAAACTGTCAAAATATGACGAGCATGAAACGGTTTTCAAAGACATGAAACGCCTGAAAAGGTGTGAAATATATGAACAGCTTCAAAAGGTATCAAAAATAGGAGGAGCATGAAACGGTCTGAAAAATTGGAGGAGCAAGAAGCAGTGTTGAAAAACATGAAGAGGTGGAAAAGGTGTGAAATATATGAATAGCTTCAAAAGGTGTCAAAAATATGAGGAGCATGAAACGGTTTGAAAAATAGGAGGAGCATGAAGTGGTGTTGAAAAACATGAAGAGCCTGAAACGGTTTGAAAAATATGAAGAGCTTCAAAAGGTGTCAAAAATAAAGGGGGCATGAAACTATCTGAAAAAAAGGAGGAGCATGAAGCGGTGTGGAAAAACATGAAGAGCCTGAAAACGTTTGAAAAATATGAAGAGCTTCAAAAGGTGTGGAAAATATGAAGAGCTTCAAAATGTGTCAAAAGTGAGATGAGCATGAAACGGTCTGAAAAATAGGAGGAGCATGAAGTGGTGTTGAAAAACATGAAGAGCCTGAAAATGTGTGAAATATATGAAGAGCTTCAAAAGATGTCAGAAATGAGAGAAGCATGAAACGGTCTGAAAAATAGATGAGCAAGAAGGGGTGTTGAAAAACATGAAGAGCCTGAAAACGTTTGAGAAATATGAAGAGCTTCAAAAGGTGTGGAAAATATGAAGAGCTTCAAAAGGTATGAAATATAGGAGCAGCATGAAGTGGTGTTAAAAACATAAAAAGCCTGTAAAGGTGTGAAAAATATGAAGAGCTTCAAAACGTGTCAAATATATGTTGAGCATGAAACGGTGTGAAAAATAGGAGGAGCATGAAGCGGTGTTGAAAAACATGAAGAACCTGAAAACTTGTGAAAAATATGAAGAGCTTCAAAAGGTGTCAAAATATGAGGAGCATGAAACGATCTGAAAAATAGGAGGAGCATGAAGCGGTGTTGAAAAATATGAAGTGCCTGAAAAGGTGTGAAAAATATGAAGAGCTTCAACAGGTGTCAAAAATATGAGGAGCATGAAACGCTCTGAAATATAGGAGGAGCATGAAGTGGTGTTGAAAAACTTGAAGAGCTGAAAAGGTGGAAAAATATGAAGAACTTCAACAGTTGTCAAAAATATGAGGAGCATGAAATGGACTGAAAAATAGGAAGATCATGAAGCGGTGTTGAATAACATGAAGAGCCTGAAAAGGTGTGAAAAATGTGAAAAGCTTCAAAAGGTGTGAAATACATGAGGAGCATGAAACCGTCTGAAAAATAGGAGTAGAATGAGACGGTGTTGAAAAACATGAAGAGCCTGAAAAGTTGTGAAAAATATGAAGAGCTTCAAAAGGTGTCAAAATTATGAGGAGTATAAAACGGTCTAAAAAATAGGAGGAGCATGAAACGGTGTTCAAAACATGAAGAGCCTGAGAAGATGTGAAATATATGACGAGCTTCAAAAGGTTTGAAATACATGAGGAGCATTAAACTGTCTGAAAAATAGGAGGAGCATGAAGCTGTGTTCAAAAACATGAAGAGCCTGAAAAGGTGTGAAAATAATGAAGAGCTTCAAAAGATGTGAAATATAGGAGCAGCTTGAAGCGGTGTTCAGAAACATAAAAAGCCTGAAAAGGTGTGAAAAATATGAAGAGCTTCAAAACGTGTCAAAAATATGTGGAGCATGAAATAGTCTGAAAAATAGGAGGAGCATGAAGCGGTGTTGAAAAACATGAAGAACCTGAAAACTTGTAAAAATATGAAGATCTTCAAAAGGTGTGAAAAATATGAACCGTTTCAAAAGTGTGAAAAATGAGATGAGCATGAAGCGGTCTTAAAAATAGGAGGAGCATGAAGTGTTGTTGAAAAACATAAAGATCCTGAAAATGTATGAAATATATGAAGAACTACAAAAGGTGTCAAAAATGTGAGGAGCATTAAAAGTTCTGAAAAATAGGAGGAGCATGAAACGGTGTTGAAAGACATGAAGAGCCTGAAAAGGTGTGAAAAACATGAAGAGCTTCAAAACGTGTCAAAAATATGTGGAGCATGAAAGGGTCTGAAAATTAGCAGGAGCATGAAGCGGTGTTGAAAAACATGAAGAACCTGAAAACGTGTGAAAAATATGAAAAGCTTCAAATGGTGTGAAAAATATGAACAGCTTCAAAAGGTGTGAAAAATATGAAGAGCTTCAAAAGGTGTCATAAATATGAGGAGCAAGAAATGGTCTGAAAAATAAGAGAAGCATGAAATGGTGTTCAAAATATGAAGAGCCTGAAAAGGTGTGAAAAATATGAAGAGCTTCAAAAGGTGTGAAATACATGAGGAGCATGAAATTCTCTAAAAAATAAGAGGAGCATGAAGCGGTGTTCAAAAACATGAAGAGCCTGAAAAGTTGTGAAAAATATGAAGAGCTTCAAAATGTGTGAAAAAAAAAGAAGAGCTTCAAAAGGTGTCAAAAATATGAGGAGCATGAATCGGTCTGAAAAATAGGAGGAGCATGAAACGGTGTTGAAAACATGAAGAGATGAAAAGGTGTGAAAAATATGAAGAGGTTCTAAAGGTGTCAAAAATATGAGGAGCATGAAACAGTCTTTAAAATAGGATGAGAATGAGACGGTTTTGAAAAAGATGAAGAGCATGAAAAGGTGTGAAAAACATGAAGAGCTTCAAAAGGTGTAAAAAATATGAGAGGCATGAAACGACTGAAAAATAGGAGGAGCATGATGCGGTGGTCAAAAACATGAAGAGCCTGAAAAGGTGTGAAAAATATAAAGAGCTTCAAAAGGTGTCAAAAATATTAGGAGCGTGAAACAGTATGAAACATAGGATGAGCATGAAACTTTTTTGAAAAAGATGAAGAGCATGAAAAGGTGTGAAAAAAATGAAGAGCTTCAAAAGATGTTAAAAATATGAGGAGCATGAAACTTTCTGAAAAATTGGAGGAGCATGAAGCGGTGTTGAAAAACATGAAAAGCCTGAAAAGGTGGAAAAATATGAAGAGCTTCAAAAGGTGTCAACAATATGAGGAGCATGAAACGGTCTGAAATTTAGGAAGAGCATGAAACTGTGTTGATAAACATGAAGAGCCTGAAAAGGTGTGAAAAATATGAAGAGCTTCAAAAGGTGTCAAATATATGAGGAGCATGAAACAGTGTGAAAAATAGGATGAGCATGAAACGGTTTTAAAAAGACGAAGAGCCTAAAAGGTGTGACATATATGAAGAGCTTCAAAAGGTGTGAAATACATGAGGAGGTGGAAACGGTCTGAAAATAGTAGGAGCATGAAGCGGCGTTGAAAAACATGAATAGCCTGAAAACGTGTGAAAAATATGAAGAGCTTCAAAAGGTGTGAAATATATGAAGAGCTACAAAAGGTGTCAAAAATATGAGGAGCATGAACCGGTCTGAAATATAGGAGGAGCATGAAGTGATGTTGAAAAACATGAAGTGCCTGAAAAGTTGTGAAATATATGAAGAGCTTCAAAAGGTGTGAAAAATATGAGGAGCTTCAAAAGGTGTCAAAAATATGAGGAGCCTGAAACGGTCTGAAAAATAGGAGGAGCATGATACGGTGTTCAAAAATATGAAGAGCCTGAAAAGGTGTGAAAAACATGAAGATCTTCAAAAGGGGTCAAAAATATGAGGAGCATGAAACGATCTTAAAAATAGGAGGAGCATGAAGTGGTGTTCAAAAACATGAAGAGCTTGAAAAGGTGTGAAAAACATGAAGAGCCTCAAAACGTGTCAAAAATATGAGGAGCATGAAACGGTCTGAAAAATAGGAGGAGCATGAAGCGGTGTTGAAAAACATGAAGAGCCTGAAAACGTGTGAAAAATATGAAGAGCTTCAAAAGATGTGAAATATATGAAGAGCTTCCAAAGGTGTCAAAAATGAGATGAGCATGAAACGGTCTGAAAAATAGGAGGAGCATGAAGTGGTCGTGGAAATCATGAAGTGCCTGAAAAGGTGTGAAATATATGAAGAGTTTCCAAAGTTGTGAAAAAATGAGGAGGTTCAAAAGGTGTCAAAAATATGAGGAGCATGAAACGGTCTGAAAAATAGGAGGAGCATGAAACGGTGTTCAAAAACATGAAGAGCCTGAAAAGGTGTGAAAAATATGAAGAGCTTGAAAAGGTGTGAAATACATGAGGAGACTGAAGCGGTCTGAAAAATAGGAGGAGCATGAAAAGGTGTTGAAATACATGAAGAGCCTGAAAAGGTGTGAAAAATAGGAGGAGCTTCACAAGGTGTCAAATATATAAGGAGCATGAAACGGTCTGAAAAATAGGAGGAGCATGAAGCAGTCGTCAAAAACATGAAGAACCTGAAAAGTTTTGTAAAATATGAAGAGCTTCAAAAGGTGTGAAAAATATGAGGAACATGAAACGGTCTGAAAAATAGGAGCAGCATGAAACAGTGTTGAAAAACATGAAGAGCCTGAAAAGGTGTGAAAAACATGAAGAGCCTCAAAACGTGTCAAAAATATGAGGAGCATGAAACGGTCTGAAAAATAGGATGAGCATGAAGCGGTGTTGAAAACTTTAAGAGCCTGAAAAGGTGGGAAATATATGAAGAGTTTCCAAAGTTGTGAAAAAATGAGGAGGTTCAAAAGGTGTCAAAAATATGAGGAGCATGAAACGGTGTGAAAAATAGGAGAAGCATGAAGTGATGTTGAGAAACCTGAAGAGACTGAAAAGGTGTGAAAAATATGAAGAGCTACAAAAGATGTGAAATATATGAGGAGCATGAAATGATCTGAAAAATAGGAGGAGCATGAAACAGTGTTGTAAAACATGAAGAGCCTGAAAGGTGTGAAAATTATGAAGACGTTCAAAATGTGTCAAAAAAAAGGAGGAGCATGAAATGGTGTTCAAAAACATGAAGAGCCTGAAAAGGTGTGAAAAATATTAAGATCTTCAAAAGGTGTCAAAAATATGAGGAGCATGAAACGGTGTGAAAAATAGGAGGAACATGAAGCACGGTTGAAAAACATGAAGAGCCTGAAAAGGTGTGAAAAATATGAACAGCTTCAAAAGCTGTCAAAAATATGAGGAGCATGAAACAGTCTGAAAAATAGGAGGAGCATGAAGCGGTGTTGAAAAACATGAAAAGCCTGAAAAGGTGTGAAAAATACGAAGAGCATTAAAAGGTGTGAAAAATATGAGGAACATGAAACGGACTGAAAAAAAGGAGGAGTATGAAGAGGTGTTGAAAACATGAAAAGCCTGAAAATGTGTGAAAAATATGAAGAGCTTCCAAAGGTGTGAAAAATATGAATAGCTTCAAAATGTGTCAATAATGAGAGCAGCATGAAACGGTGTGAAAAATAGGAGGAGCATGAAGCGGTGTGCAAAAAGATGAAGAGCCTGAAAATCTGTGAAATATATGAAGAGCTTCAAAAGGTGTCAAAAATATGAGGAGAAAGAAACGGTCTGAAAAATAGGAGGAGCATGAAGTGGTGTTGACAAACATGAAGAGCTGAAAAGCTGTGAAAAATATGAAGAGCGTTAAAAGGTCTCAAATATATGAGGATCATGAAATTTTC
The DNA here is from genome assembly GCF_033118175.1 of Dama dama. Lineage (NCBI taxonomy): Eukaryota > Metazoa > Chordata > Mammalia > Artiodactyla > Cervidae > Dama > Dama dama. Next base: position 5,968,383 of record NW_026870877.1, on the reverse strand, counting down.
TGAAAAATAGGAGGAGCATGAAACGTTGTTCAAAACATGAAGAGCCTGAAATGGTGTGAAAAATATAAAGAGATTCAAAACATGTCAAACATTGAGGAGCATGAAACGATCTGAAAAATAGGAAGAGCATGATGCAGTGTTGAAAAACATGAAGAGGCTGAAAACGTGTGAAAAATATGAAGTGCTCCAAAGATGTCAAAAATCTGAGGAGCATGAAGCGGTCCGAAAAATAGGATGAGCATGAAGCGGTGTTGACAACATTCAGAGCCTGAAAAGGTGTGAAATATATGAAGAGCTTGAAACGGTGTCAAAAATATGAGGAGCATGAAACGTTCTGAAAAATAGGAGGACCATGAAGCGGTGTTGAAAAACATGAAGAGCCTTAAAAGTTGTGAAAAATATGAAGAGCTTCAAAAGGTGTGAAAAATATGAAGAGCTTCAAAAGGTGTCAAAAATGAGAGGAGCATGAAACGGTCTGAAAAAACGGAGGAGCATGAAGCGGTGTTGAAAAACATGAAGAGTCTTAAAAGATGTGAAAAATATGAAGAGCTTCAAAATGTGTCAAAAATAGGAGGAGGATGAAACGGTCTGAAAAAACGGAGGAGCATGAAGCTGTGTTGAAAAACATGAAGAGTCTTAAAAGATGTGAAAAATATGAAGAGCTTCAAAATGTGTCAAAAATAGGAGGAGGATGAAACGTTTTTAAATAAACATGAAGAGCCTGAAAAGATGTGAAATATATGAAGAGCTTCAAAAGGTGTGAAAAATATGAAGAGCTTCAAAAGGTGTGAAATACATGAGGAGCATGAAACTCTCTGAATAATAGGAGGAGCATGAAGTGGTGTTCAAAACATGAAGAGCCTGAAAAGGTGTGAAAAATATGAAGAGTTTCAAAAGGTTTGAAAAATATGAGGAGCATGAAATGGTCCGAAAAATAGGAGATGCATGAAGTTGTGTTGAAAAATATGAAGAGCCTGAAAAGGTGTGAAAAATATGAAGAGCTTCAAAAGGTGTCAAAAATTAGATGAGCATGAAACGGTCTGAAAAATCGGAGGAGCATGAAGCGGTGTTGAAAATCTTGAAGAGCCTGAAAAGGTGTGAAAAACATGAAGTGGTTCAAAAATATGAAAAATAGGAAGAGCTTCAAAAGGTGTGAAAAATACGAAGTGCTTCAAAAGATGTCAAAAATGAGATGAGCATGAAACGGTCTGAAAAATCGGAGGAGCATGAAGCGGTGTTGAAAATCTTGAAGAGCCTGAAAAGGTGTGAAAAATATGAAGAGCTTCAAGAGGTGTCAAATATATCAGGATCATGAAACGGTCTGAATAATAAGAGGAGCAAGAAACGGTGTTCAAAACATGAAGAGCCTGAAAAGGTGTGAAAAATGTGAAGAGCTTAAAAGGTGTAAAAATATGAAGAGCTTCAAAAGGTGTCAAAATAGATGAGCATGAAACGGTCTGAAAAATAGGAGGAGCATGAAGTGGTGTTGAAAAAATGAAGAGCCTGAAAAGGTGTGAAATATATGAAGAGCTTTAAAATGTGTCAAATTTATGAGGAGAATGAAACGGTCTGAAAAATAGGAGGAGCTGAAGCGGTGTGGAAAAACATGAAGAGCCTGAAAAAGTGTGAAAAATATGAAAAGTTTCTAAAGGTGTCAAAAATATGAGGAACATGAAACGTCTGAAAAATAGGAGGAGCATGAAGTGGTGTTGAAAAACATGAAGAGCTTGAAAAAGTGTGAAAAATATGAAGAGCTTCAAAAGGTGTCAAAATATGAGGAGCATGAAACCGTCTGAAAAATAGGAGGAGCATGAAACGGTGTTCAAAAACATGAAGAGCCTGAAAAGGTGTGCAAAATATGAAGAGCTTCAAAAGGTGTGAAATACATGAGGAGAATGAAACTCTCTGAAAATAGAAGGAGCATGAAGTGGTGTTCAAAAACATGAAGAGTCTGAAAAGGTTTGAAAAATATGAAGAGCTTCAATATGTGTGAAAAATATGAGGAGCATGATATGGTTTCAAAAATAGGATTACCATGAAGCGGTGTTCAAAACATGAAAAGCCTGAAAAGTTTTGAAAAATATGAAAAGCTTCAAAAGGTGTCAAAAATGAGATGAGCATGAAACGTTCTGAAAAATAGGAGGTGCATGAAGCGGTGTTGAAAAACATGAAGAGCCTGAAAAGGTGTGAAAAATATGAAGAGCTTCAAAAGGTGTCAAAAGTATGAGGAGCATGAAACCGTCTGAAAAATCGGAGGAGCATGAAGCGTTGTTGAAAAACATGAAGAGCCTGAAAAGGTGTGAGAAATATGAAGAGCTTCAAAAGGTGTCAAAAATATGACTAGCATGAAATGGTCTGAAAAACAGGAGGAGCATGAAGCGGTGTTGAAAAACATGAAGAGCCTGAAAAGGTGTGAAAAATATGAAGAGCTTCATAAGGTGTGAAATACATGAGGAGCATGAAACTCTCTGAAAAATAGGAGGAGCATGAAGCGGTGTTCAAAAATATGAAGAGCCTGAAAAGGTGTGAAAAATATGAAGAGCTTCAAAAATATGAAAAATATGAAGAGCCTCAAAAGGTGTGAAAAATATGAAGAGCCTCAAAAGGTGTGAAAAATATGAAGAGCTTTAAAAGGTGTCAAAAATGAGATGAGCATGAAACGGTCTGAAAAATAGGAGGAGCAAGAAGCGGTGTTGAAAAACATAAAGAGCATGAAAACGTATGAAGAATATGAAGAGCTTCAAAAGGTGTGAAAAATATGAAGAGCTTTAAAAGGTGTCAAAAATGAGATGAGGATGAAACGGTCTGAAAAATAGGTGGAGCATGAAGTGGTATTGAAAAACATGAAGAGCCTGAAAAGGTGTGAATGATATGAAGAGCTTCAAAAGGTCTCAAAAATATGAGGAGCATGAAACGGTCTGAAAAATAGGAACAGCATGAAGCGGTGTTGCAAAACATGAAGAGCCTGAAAGGGTGTCAAAAATATAAAGAGCTTCAAAAGGTGTGAAATACATGAGGAGCATTAAACGCCCTGAAAAATAGGAGGAGCATGCAGAGGTGTTCAAAAACATGAAGAGCCTGAAAAGGTGTCAAAAATATGAAGAGATTCAAAAGGTGTGAAAAATATGAAGAGCTTCAAAATGTTTCAAAAATGAAATGAGCATGAAACGGTCTGAAAAAGCTGAGGAGCATGAAGTGGTGTTGAAACACATGAAGAGCCTGAAAAGGTGTGAAAAATATGAAGAGGTTCAAAGGTGTGAAATACATGAGGATCATGAAATGGTTTGAAAAATACGAGGAGCATGAAGCAGTGTTCAAAAACATGAAGAGCCTGAAAAGGTTTGAAAAATATGAAGAGCTTCAAAAGGTGTCAAAAATATGAGGAGCATGAAACCGTCTGAAAAATAGGAGGAGCATGAAGCGGTGTTGAAAAACATGAAGAGCGTGAAAACGAGTGAAAAATATGAGGAGCTTCAAAAGGTATGAAAAATATGAAGAGCTTCAAAAGGTGTCAAAAAAGAGATGAGCATGAAACCGTCTGAAAAATAGGTGGAGCATGAAGCGGTGTTGAAAAACATGAAGAGCCTGAAAAGATGTGAAAAATATGAAGAGCTTCAAAAGGTGTCAAAAATATGAGGAGCATGAAACGGCCTGAAAAATAGGAGGAGCATGAAACCGTGTTCAAAAACATGAAGAGACTGAAAAGGGTGAAAAATATGAAGAGCTTCAAAAGGTGTGAAAAATAGGAGGAGCATGAAGCGGTGTGCAAAAACATGAAAAGCCTGAAAAGGTGTGAAAAATATGAAGAGCATCAAAAGGTGTCAAAAATATGAGGAGCATGAAACGGTCTGAAAAATAGGAGGAGCATGAAGCGGTGTTGAAAAACATGAAGAGCCTGAAAAGGTGTTAAAAATATGAAGAGTTTCAAAAGGTGTCAAATATATGAGCAGCAAGAATCGGTCTGAAATATAGGAGTAGCATGAAACGGTGTTCAAATACATGCAGAGCCTGAAAAGTTGTGAAAAATATGAAGAGCTTCAAATGGTGTCAAATATATGAAGAGCTTCAAAAGGTGTCAAAAATGAGATGAGCATGAAACGGTCTGAAAAATAGGAGGAGCAAGAAGTCGTGTTCCAAAAAATGAAGAGCCTGAGAAGGTGTGAAATATATCAAGAACTTCAAAATGTGTCAAAAATATGAGGAGCATGAAACGGTCTGAAAAATAGGAGGAGCATGAAACGGTGTTGAAAAACATGCAGAGCCTGAAAAGGTGTGAAAAATATGAAGAACTTCAAAAGGTGTGAAATATATGAGGAGCATGAAACGGTCTTAAAAATAGGAGGAGCATGAAGCGGTTTTCAAAAATATGAAGAGCCTGAAAAGGTGTGAAAAATATGAGGAGCTTCAAAAGGTATGAAATACATGAGGAGTATGAAACTGTCTTGAAAATAGGAGGAGCATGAAGCGGTGCTAAAAAACATGAAGAGGCTTAAAAGGTGTGAAAAATATGAAGAGCTTCAAAAGGTGTGAAAAATATGAGGAGCATGAAACGGTCTGAAAAATAGGAGGAGCATGAAGCCGTGTTGAAAAACATGAAGAGCCTGAAAAAGTGTGAAATATATGAAGAGGTTCAAAAGGTGTAAAAAATATGAGGAGATTCAAAAGGTATCAAAAATATGAGGAGCATGAAACGGTCTGAAAAAGAGGAGGAGCATGAATCGGTGTTGAAAATCATGAAGAGCCTGAAAACGTGTGAGAAATATGAAGAGCTTCAAAAGGTGTCAAAAATATGAAGAGCTTCAAAAGGTTTCAAAAATGAGAGGAGTATGAAGCAGTCTGAAAAATAAGAGGAGCATGAAGCGGTGTTCAAAAACATGAAGAGCCTGAAAAGGTGTGAAAAATATGAAGAGCTTCAAAAGGTGTCAAAAATGAGATGAGCATGAAACGGTCTGAAAAATAGGAGGAGCATGAAGTGGTGTTGAAAAAAAAGAAGAGACGGAAAAGGTGTGAAATATATGAAGGGCTTCAAAAGGTGTCAAAAATATAAGGAGAATGAAACGGTCTGAAAATAGGAGGAGCATGAAGCGGTGTTCAAAAACATGAAGAGCCTGAAAAGGTGTGAAAAATATGAAGAGCTTCAAAAGGTGTCAAAAATATGAGGAGCATGAAACGGTTTGAAAAATAGAAGGAGCATGAAGCGGTGTTCAAAAACAGGAAAAGCCTGAAAAGTTGTGAAAAATATGAAGAGCTTCAAAAGTTGTCAAAAATATGAGGAGCATGAAAAGGTCAGAAAAATAGGAGGATCATGAAGCGGTGTTCAAAAACATGAAGAGCCTGAAAAGGTGTGCAAAATATGAAGAGCTTCAAAAGGTGTCAAAAATATGAGGAGCATGAAACGGTCTGCAAAAAAGGAGGAGCATGAAGTGGTGTTGAAAAAATTCAAGAGCCTGACAAGGTGTGAAAAATATGAAAAGCTTCAAAAGTTGTCAAAAATATGAGGAGCATGAAACGGTCTGAAAAATAGGAGGAGCATGAAGCGGTGTTCAAAAACATGAAGAGCCTGAAAAGGTGTGAAAAATATGAAGAGCTTCAAAAGGTGTCAAAAATATGAGGAGCATAAAACGGTCTGAAAAATAGGAGGAGCATGAAGTGGTGTTGAAAAACATGAAGAGTCTGAAAACGTGTGAAATTATGAAGAACTTCAAAAATATGCAAAATATGAAGAGCTTCAAAAGGTGTGAAAAATATGAAGAGCTTCAAAAGGTGTCAAAATGAGATGAACATGAAACGGTCTGAAAAATAGGAGGAGCATGAAGCGGTGTTGAAAATCATAAAGAGCCTGAAAATTTGTGAAAAATATGAAGAGCTTCAGAAGATGTGAAAAACATGAAGAGCTTCAAAAGGTGTCAAAATGAGATGAGCATGAAACGGTCTGAAAAATAAGAGGAGCATGAAGTGGTGTTGAAAATAATGAAAAGCCTGAAAAGGTGTGAAATATATGAAGAGCTTCAAAAGGTGTCAAAAATATGAGGAGAATGAAACGGTCTGTAAAATAGGAGGAGCATGAAATGGTGTTCAAAAACATGAAGAGCCTGAAAAGGTGTGAAAAATATGAAGAGCTTCAAAAGGTGTCAAAAATATGAGGAGCATGAAAAGTTCTGAAAAATAGGAGGAGCATGAAGCGGTGTTCAAAACAGGAAGACCCTGAAAAGTAGTGAAAAATATGAAGAGCTTCAAAAGGTGTCAAAAATATGAGGAGCATGAAACGGTCTGAAAAATAGGAGGACTATGAAACGGTGTTCAAAAACATGAAGAGCCTGAAAAGGTGTGAAAAATATGAAGAGCTTCAAAAGGTGTCAAAAATATGAGGAGCATGAAATGGTCTGAAAAATAGGAGGAGCAAGAAAGGGTGTTGAACAACATGAAGAGCCTGAAAACGTGTGAAAAATATGAAGAGCTTCAAAAGATGTGAAAAATATGAAGAGCTTCAAAAGGTGTCAAAAATGAGATGAGCATGAAACCGTCTGAAAAATAGGAGGAGCATGAAGTAGTGTTGAAAAACATGAAGAACCTGAAAAGCTGTGAGAAACATGAAGAGCTTCAAAATGTGTCAAAAATATGAGGAGCATGAAACGGTTTGAAAAAGAGGAGGAGCAGGAAGCGGTGTTGAGAAACATGAAGAGCCTGAAAATGTGTGAAAAATATGAAGAGCTTCTAAAGGTGTGAAATATATGAGGTGCAAGAAACGGTCTGAAAAATAGGAGGAGCATGAAGCAGTGTTGAAAAACATGAAGAGCCTGAAAAGGTGTGAAAAATATGAAGAGCTTCAAAAGGTGTCAAAATTATAAGGAGCATGAAACGTTCTGAAAAATAGGAGGAGCATGAAGCAGTGTTGAAAAAAATGAAGAACCTGAAAAGGTGTGAAAAATATGAACAGCTTCAAAAGTTGCCAAAAATATGAGGAGCATGAAACGGTCTAAAAAATAGGAGTACCATGAACCGGTGTTGAAAAACATGAAGAGCCAGAAAAGGTGTGAAAAATATTAAGAGCTTCAAAATGTGTGAAAAATATGAAGAGCTTCAAAAGGTGTCAAAAAAGAGATGAGCATGAAACGGTCTGAAAAATAGGAGGAGAATGAAGTGGTGTTGAAAAAAATGAGGAGCCTGAAAAGGTGTGAAAAATATGAAGAGCTTCAAAAGGTGTCAAAAATGAGATGATCATGAAACGGTCTGAAAAATAGGAGGTGCATGAGGTGGTGTTGAAGAAAAAGAAGAGACTGAAAAGGTGTGAAATATATGAAGAGCTTCAAAAGGTGTCAAAATATGAGGAGCATGATACGGTCTGAAAAATAGGAGGAGCATGAAGCGGTGTTCAAAACATGAAGAGCCTGAAAAATTGTGAAAAATATGAAAAGCTTCCAAAGGTGTTAAAAATGAGATGAGCATGAAACGGTCTGAAAAATAGGAGGAGCATGAAGCGGTGTTGAAAAAATGAAGAGCCTGAAAAGGTGTGAAAAATATGAAGAGCATCAAAAGTTGTCAAAAATATGAGGAGTATGAAACGGTCTGAAAAATAGGAGGACCATGAAGCGGTGTTGCAAAACATGAGGAGCCTGAAAAGGTGTGAAAAATATGAAGAGCTTAAAAAGGTGAGAAAAATATGAGGTGCATGAAACGGTCTGAAAAATAGGAGGAGCATGAAGCGGTGTTGAAAAACATGAAGAGCCTGAAAAGGTGTGAAAAATATGAAGAGCTTCAAAAGGTGTGAAATACATGAGGAGCATGAAACGTGTTGAAAAATAGGAGAAGCATGAAGTGGTGTGGAAAAACATCAAGAGCCTGAAAAGGTGTGAAAAATATGAAGGGCTTCCAAAGGTGTGAAATACATGAGGAGCAAGAAACGGTCTGAAAAATAGGAGGAAGAGGAAGAGGTGTTCAAAAATATGAAGAGCCTGAAAAGGTGTGAAAAATATGAAGAGCTTCAAAAGGTGTCAAAAATATGAGGAGCATGAAACGTTGTGAAAAATAGGAGCAGCATGAAACGGTGTTCAAAAACATGAAGACATTGAAAAGGTGTGAAAAATATGAAGAGGTGCAAAAGGTTTGAAATATATGAGGAGCATGAAACGGTCTGAAAAATATGAGGAGCATGAAGCGGTGTTCAAAAACATGAAGAGCCTGAAAAGGTGAGAAAAATATGAAGAGCTTCAAAAGGTGTGAAATACATGAGGAGCATTAAACGCCCTGAAAAATAGGAGGAGCATGCAGAGGTGTTCAAAAACATGAAGAGCCTGAAAAGGTGTCAAAAATATGAAGAGATTCAAAAGGTGTGAAAAATATGAAGAGCTTCAAAATGTTTCAAAAATGAAATGAGCATGAAACGGTCTGAAAAAGCTGAGGAGCATGAAGTGGTGTTGAAACACATGAAGAGCCTGAAAAGGTGTGAAAAATATGAAGAGGTTCAAAGGTGTGAAATACATGAGGATCATGAAATGGTTTGAAAAATACGAGGAGCATGAAGCAGTGTTCAAAAACATGAAGAGCCTGAAAAGGTTTGAAAAATATGAAGAGCTTCAAAAGGTGTCAAAAATATGAGGAGCATGAAACCGTCTGAAAAATAGGAGGAGCATGAAGCGGTGTTGAAAAACATGAAGAGCGTGAAAACGAGTGAAAAATATGAAGAGCTTCAAAAGGTATGAAAAATATGAAGAGCTTCAAAGGGTGTCAAAAATATGAGGAGCATGAAACGGTCTGAAAAATAGGAGGACTATGAAACGGTGTTCAAAAACATGAAGAGCCTGAAAAGGTGTGAAAAATATGAAGAGCTTCAAAACGTGTCAAAAATATGAGGAGCATGAAATGGTCTGAAAAATAGGAGGAGCAAGAAAGGGTGTTGAACAACATGAAGAGCCTGAAAACGTGTGAAAAATATGAAGAGCTTCAAAAGATGTGAAAAATATGAAGAGCTTCAAAAGGTGTCAAAAATGAGATGAGCATGAAACCGTCTGAAAAATAGGAGGAGCATGAAGTAGTGTTGAAAAACATGAAGAACCTGAAAAGCTGTGAGAAACATGAAGAGCTTCAAAAGGTGTCAAAAATATGAGGAGCATGAAACGTTCTGAAAAAGAGGAGGAGCAGGAAGCGGTGTTGAGAAACATGAAGAGCCTGAAAATGTGTGAAAAATATGAAGAGCTTCTAAAGGTGTGAAATATATGAGGTGCAAGAAACGGTCTGAAAAATAGGAGTACCATGAACCGGTGTTGAAAAACATGAAGAGCCAGAAAAGGTGTGAAAAATATTAAGAGCTTCAAAATGTGTGAAAAATATGAAGAGCTTCAAAAGGTGTCAAAAAAGAGATGAGCATGAAACGGTCTGAAAAATAGGAGGAGAATGAAGTGGTGTTGAAAAAAATGAGGAGCCTGAAAAGGTGTGAAAAATATGAAGAGCTTCAAAAGGTGTCAAAAATGAGATGATCATGAAACGGTCTGAAAAATAGGAGGTGCATGAGGTGGTGTTGAAGAAAAAGAAGAGACTGAAAAGGTGTGAAATATATGAAGAGCTTCAAAAGGTGTCAAAATATGAGGAGCATGATACGGTCTGAAAAATAGGAGGAGCATGAAGCGGTGTTCAAAACATGAAGAGCCTGAAAAATTGTGAAAAATATGAAAAGCTTCCAAAGGTGTCAAAAATGAGATGAGCATGAAACGGTCTGAAAAATAGGAGGAGCATGAAGCGGTGTTGAAAAAATGAAGAGCCTGAAAAGGTGTGAAAAATATGAAGAGCATCAAAAGTTGTCAAAAATATGAGGAGTATGAAACGGTCTGAAAAATAGGAGGACCATGAAGCGGTGTTGCAAAACATGAGGAGCCTGAAAAGGTGTGAAAAATATGAAGAGCTTCAAAAGGTGAGAAAAATATGAGGTGCATGAAACGGTCTGAAAAATAGGAGGAGCATGAAGCGGTGTTGAAAAACATGAAGAGCCTGAAAAGGTGTGAAAAATATGAAGAGCTTCAAAAGGTGTGAAATACATGAGGAGCATGAAACGTGTTGAAAAATAGGAGAAGCATGAAGTGGTGTGGAAAAACATCAAGAGCCTGAAAAGGTGTGAAAAATATGAAGGGCTTCCAAAGGTGTGAAATACATGAGGAGCAAGAAACGGTCTGAAAAATAGGAGGAAGAGGAAGAGGTGTTCAAAAATATGAAGAGCCTGAAAAGGTGTGAAAAATATGAAGAGGTGCAAAAGGTTTGAAATATATGAGGAGCATGAAACGGTCTGAAAAATATGAGGAGCATGAAGCGGTGTTCAAAAACATGAAGAGCCTGAAAAGGTGAGAAAAATATGAAGAGCTTCAAAAGGTGTGAAATACATGAGGAGCATTAAACGCCCTGAAAAATAGGAGGAGCATGCAGAGGTGTTCAAAAACATGAAGAGCCTGAAAAGGTGTCAAAAATATGAAGAGATTCAAAAGGTGTGAAAAATATGAAGAGCTTCAAAATGTTTCAAAAATGAAATGAGCATGAAACGGTCTGAAAAAGCTGAGCAGCATGAAGTGGTGTTCAAAAACATGAAGAGCCTGAAAAGGTGTGAAAAATATGAGGAGCTTCAAAAGGTATGAAATACATGAGGAGTATGAAACTTTCTTGAAAATAGGTGGAGCATGAAGCGGTGTTAAAAAACATGAAGAGGCTTAAAAGGTGTGAAAAATATGAAGAGCTTCAAAAGGTGTGAAAAATATGAGGAGCATGAAACGGTCTGAAAAATAGGAGGAGCATGAAGCCGTGTTGAAAAACATGAAGAGCCTGAAAAAGTGTGAAATATATGAAGAGGTTCAAAAGGTGTAAAAATATGAGGAGATTCAAAAGGTATCAAAAATATGAGGAGCATGAAACGGTCTGAAAAAGAGGAGGAGCATGAATCGGTGTTGAAAATCATGAAGAGCCTGAAAACGTGTGAGAAATATGAAGAGCTTCAAAAGGTGTCAAAAATATGAAGAGCTTCAAAAGGTGTCAAAAATGAGAGGAGTATGAAGCAGTCTGAAAAATAGGAGGAGCATGAAGCGGTGTTCAAAAACATGAAGAGCTTGAAAAGGTGTGAAAAATATGAAGAGCTTCAAAAGGTGTCAAAAATGAGATGAGCATGAAACGGTCTGAAAAATAGGAGGAGCATGAAGTGGTGTTGAAAAAAAAGAAGAGACGGAAAAGGTGTGAAATATATGAAGGGCTTCAAAAGGTGTCAAAAATATGAGGAGAATGAAACGGTCTGAAAATAGGAGGAGCATGAAGCGGTGTTCAAAAACATGAAGAGCCTGAAAAGGTGTGAAAAATATGAAGAGCTTCAAAAGGTGTCAAAAATATGAGGAGCATGAAACGGTTTGAAAAATAGGAGGAGCATGAAGCGGTGTTCAAAAACAGGAAAAGCCTGAAAAGTTGTGAAAAATATGAAGAGCTTCAAAAGTTGTCAAAAATATGAGGAGCATGAAAAGGTCAGAAAAATAGGAGGATCATGAAGCGGTGTTCAAAAACATGAAGAGCCTGAAAAGCTGTGCAAAATATGAAGAGCTTCAAAAGGTGTCAAAAATATGAGGAGCATGAAACGGTCTGCAAAAAAGGAGGAGCATGAAGTGGTGTTGAAAAAATTCAAGAGCCTGACAAGGTGTGAAAAATATGAAAAGCTTCAAAAGTTGTCAAAAATATGAGGAGCATGAAACGGTCTGAAAAATAGGAGGAGCATGAAGCGGTGTTCCAAAACATGAGGAGCCTGAAAAGGTGTGAAAAATATGAAGAGCTTCAAAAGGGGAGAAAAATATGAGGTGCATGAAACGGTCTGAAAAATAGGAGGAGCATGAAGCGGTGTTGAAAAACATGAAGAGCCTGAAAAGGTGTGAAAAATATGAAGAGCTTCAAAAGGTGTGAAAAATATGAAGAGCTTCAAAAGGTGTGAAATACATGAGGAGCATGAAACGTGTTGAAAAATAGGAGAAGCATGAAGTGGTGTGGAAAAACATCAAGAGCCTGAAAAGGTGTGAAAAATATGAAGGGCTTCCAAAGGTGTGAAATACATGAGGAGCAAGAAACGGTCTGAAAAATAGGAGGAAGAGGAAGAGGTGTTCAAAAATATGAAGAGCCTGAAAAGGTGTGAAAAATATGAAGAGCTTCAAAAGGTGTCAAAAATATGAGGAGCATGAAACGTTGTGAAAAATAGGAGCAGCATGAAACGGTGTTCAAAAACATGAAGACATTGAAAAGGTGTGAAAAATATGAAGAGGTGCAAAAGGTTTGAAATATATGAGGAGCATGAAACGGTCTGAAAAATATGAGGAGCATGAAGCGGTGTTCAAAAACATGAAGAGCCTGAAAAGGTGAGAAAAATATGAAGAGCTTCAAAAGGTGTGAAATATATGAGGAGCATTAAACGCCCTGAAAAATAGGAGGAGCATGCAGAGGTGTTCAAAAACATGAAGAGCCTGAAAAGGTGTCAAAAATATGAAGAGATTCAAAAGGTGTGAAAAATATGAAGAGCTTCAAAATGTTTCAAAAATGAAATGAGCATGAAACGGTCTGAAAAAGCTGAGGAGCATGAAGTGGTGTTGAAACACATGAAGAGCCTGAAAAGGTGTGAAAAATATGAAGAGGTTCAAAGGTGTGAAATACATGAGGATCATGAAATGGTTTGAAAAATACGAGGAGCATGAAGCAGTGTTCAAAAACATGAAGAGCCTGAAAAGGTTTGAAAAATATGAAGAGCTTCAAAAGGTGTCAAAAATATGAGGAGGATGAAACCGTCTGAAAAAGAGGAGGAGCATGAAGCGGTGTTGAAAACCATGAAGAGCGTGAAAACGAGTGAAAAATATGAAGAGCTTCAAAAGGTATGAAAAATATGAAGAGCTTCAAAAGGTGTCAAAAAAGAGATGAGCATGAAACGGTCTGAAAAATAGGAGGAGAATGAAGTGGTGTTGAAAAAAATGAGGAGCCTGAAAAGGTGTGAAAAATATGAAGAGCTTCAAAAGGTGTCAAAAATGAGATGATCATGAAACGGTCTGAAAAATAGGAGGTGCATGAGGTGGTGTTGAAGAAAAAGAAGAGACTGAAAAGGTGTGAAATATATGAAGAGCTTCAAAAGGTGTCAAAATATGAGGAGCATGATACGGTCTGAAAAATAGGAGGAGCATGAAGCGGTGTTCAAAACATGAAGAGCCTGAAAAATTGTGAAAAATATGAAAAGCTTCCAAAGGTGTTAAAAATGAGATGAGCATGAAACGCTCTGAAAAATAGGAGGAGCATGAAGCGGTGTTGAAAAAATGAAGAGCCTGAAAAGGTGTGAAAAATATGAAGAGCATCAAAAGTTGTCAAAAATATGAGGAGTATGAAACGGTCTGAAAAATAGGAGGACCATGAAGCGGTGTTGCAAAACATGAGGAGCCTGAAAAGGTGTGAAAAATATGAAGAGCTTCAAAAGGGGAGAAAAATATGAGGTGCATGAAACGGTCTGAAAAATAGGAGGAGCATGAAGCGGTGTTGAAAAACATGAAGAGCCTGAAAAGGTGTGAAAAATATGAAGAGCTTCAAAAGGTGTGAAATACATGAGGAGCATGAAACGTGTTGAAAAATAGGAGAAGCATGAAGTGGTGTGGAAAAACATCAAGAGCCTGAAAAGGTGTGAAAAATATGAAGGGCTTCCAAAGGTGTGAAATACATGAGGAGCAAGAAACGGTCTGAAAAATAGGAGGAAGAGGAAGAGGTGTTCAAAAATATGAAGAGCCTGAAAAGGTGTGAAAAATATGAAGAGCTTCAAAAGGTGTCAAAAATATGAGGAGCATGAAACGTTGTGAAAAATAGGAGCAGCATGAAACGGTGTTCAAAAACATGAAGACATTGAAAAGGTGTGAAAAATATGAAGAGGTGCAAAAGGTTTGAAATATATGAGGAGCATGAAACGGTCTGAAAAATATGAGGAGCATGAAGCGGTGTTCAAAAACATGAAGAGCCTGAAAAGGTGAGAAAAATATGAAGAGCTTCAAAAGGTGTGAAATACATGAGGAGCATTAAACGCCCTGAAAAATAGGAGGAGCATGCAGAGGTGTTCAAAAACATGAAGAGCCTGAAAAGGTGTCAAAAATATGAAGAGATTCAAAAGGTGTGAAAAATATGAAGAGCTTCAAAATGTTTCAAAAATGAAATGAGCATGAAACGGTCTGAAAAAGCTGAGGAGCATGAAGTGGTGTTGAAACACATGAAGAGCCTGAAAAGGTGTGAAAAATATGAAGAGGTTCAAAGGTGTGAAATACATGAGGATCATGAAATGGTTTGAAAAATACGAGGAGCATGAAGCAGTGTTCAAAAACATGAAGAGCCTGAAAAGGTTTGAAAAATATGAAGAGCTTCAAAAGGTGTCAAAAATATGAGGAGCATGAAACCGTCTGAAAAATAGGAGGAGCATGAAGCGGTGTTGAAAAACATGAAGAGCGTGAAAACGAGTGAAAAATATGAAGAGCTTCAAAAGGTATGAAAAATATGAAGAGCTTCAAAAGGTGTCAAAAAAGAGATGAGCATGAAACCGTCTGAAAAATAGGTGGAGCATGAAGCAGTGTTGAAAAACATGAAGAGCCTGAAAAGATGTGAAAAATATGAAGAGCTTCAAAAGGTGTCAAAAATATGAGGAGCATGAAACGGTCTGAAAAATAGGAGGAGCATGAAACCGTGTTAAAAACATGAAGAGACTGAAAAGGGTGAAAAATATGAAGAGCTTCAAAAGGTGTGAAAAATAGGAGGAGCATGAAGCGGTGTGCAAAAACATGAAAAGCCTGAAAAGGTGTGAAAAATATGAAGAGCATCAAAAGGTGTCAAAAATATGAGGAGCATGAAACGGTCTGAAAAATAGGAGGAGCATGAAGCGGTGTTGAAAAACATGAAGAGCCTGAAAAGGTGTTAAAAATATGAAGAGTTTCAAAAGGTGTCAAATATATGAGCAGCAAGAATCGGTCTGAAATATAGGAGTAGCATGAAACGGTGTTCAAATATATGCAGAGCCTGAAAAGTTGTGAAAAATATGAAGAGCTTCAAATGGTGTCAAATATATGAAGAGCTTCAAAAGGTGTCAAAAATGAGATGAGCATGAAACGGTCTGAAAAATAGGAGGAGCAAGAAGTCGTGTTCCAAAAAATGAAGAGCCTGAGAAGGTGTGAAATATATCAAGAACTTCAAAATGTGTCAAAAATATGAGGAGCATGAAACGGTCTGAAAAATAGGAGGAGCATGAAACGGTGTTGAAAAACATGAAGAGGCTTAAAAGGTGTGAAAAATATGAAGAACTTCAAAAGGTGTGAAATATATGAGGAGCATGAAATGGTCTTAAAAATAGGAGGAGCATGAAGCGGTTTTCAAAAATATGAAGAGCCTGAAAAGGTGTGAAAAATATGAGGAGCTTCAAAAGGTGTAAAAAATATGAGGAGATTCAAAAGGTATCAAAAATATGAGGAGCATGAAACGGTCTGAAAAAGAGAAGGAGCATGAATCGGTGTTGAAAATCATGAAGAGCCTGAAAACGTGTGAGAAATATGAAGAGCTTCAAAAGGTGTCAAAAATATGAAGAGCTTCAAAAGGTGTCAAAAATGAGTGGAGTATGAAGCAGTCTGAAAAATAGGAGGAGCATGAAGCGGTGTTCAAAAACATGAAGAGCTTGAAAAGGTGTGAAAAATATGAAGAGCTTCAAAAGGTGTCAAAAATGAGATGAGCATGAAACGGTCTGAAAAATAGGAGGAGCATGAAGTGGTGTTGAAAAAAAAGAAGAGACGGAAAAGGTGTGAAATATATGAAGGGCTTCAAAAGGTGTCAAAAATATGAGGAGAATGAAACGGTCTGAAAATAGGAGGAGCATGAAGCGGTGTTCAAAAACATGAAGAGCCTGAAAAGGTGTGAAAAATATGAAGAGCTTCAAAAGGTGTCAAAAATATGAGGATCATGAAACGGTTTGAAAAATAGGAGGAGCATGAAGCGGTGTTCAAAAACAGGAAAAGCCTGAAAAGTTGTGAAAAATATGAAGAGCTTCAAAAGTTGTCAAAAATATGAGGAGCATGAAAAGGTCAGAAAAATAGGAGGATCATGAAGCGGTGTTCAAAAACATGAAGAGCCTGAAAAGGTGTGCAAAATATGAAGAGCTTCAAAAGGTGTCAAAAATATGAGGAGCATGAAACGGTCTGCAAAAAAGGAGGAGCATGAAGTGGTGTTGAAAAACATGAAGAGTCTGAAAACGTGTGAAATTATGAAGAACTTCAAAAATATGCAAAATATGAAGAGCTTCAAAAGGTGTGAAAAATATGAAGAGCTTCAAAAGGTGTCAAAATGAGATGAACATGAAACGGTCTGAAAAATAGGAGGAGCATGAAGCGGTGTTGAAAATCATAAAGAGCCTGAAAATTTGTGAAAAATATGAAGAGCTTCAGAAGATGTGAAAAACATGAAGAGCTTCAAAAGGTGTCAAAATGAGATGAGCATGAAACGGTCTGAAAAATAAGAGGAGCATGAAGTGGTGTTGAAAATAATGAAAAGCCTGAAAAGGTGTGAAATATATGAAGAGCTTCAAAAGGTGTCAAAAATATGAGGAGAATGAAACGGTCTGTAAAATAGGAGGAGCATGAAATGGTGTTCAAAAACATGAAGAGCCTGAACAGGTGTGAAAAATATGAAGAGCTTCAAAAGGTGTCAAAAATATGAGGAGCATGAAAAGTTCTGAAAAATAGGAGGAGCATGAAGCGGTGTTCAAAACAGGAAGACCCTGAAAAGTAGTGAAAAATATGAAGAGCTTCAAAAGGTGTCAAAAATATGAGGAGCATGAAACGGTCTGAAAAATAGGAGGACTATGAAACGGTGTTCAAAAACATGAAGAGCCTGAAAAGGTGTGAAAAATATGAAGAGCTTCAAAACGTGTCAAAAATATGAGGAGCATGAAATGGTCTGAAAAATAGGAGGAGCAAGAAAGGGTGTTGAACAAAATGAAGAGCCTGAAAACGTGTGAAAAATATGAAGAGCTTCAAAAGATGTGAAAAATATGAAGAGCTTCAAAAGGTGTCAAAAATGAGATGAGCATGAAACCGTCTGAAAAATAGGAGGAGCATGAAGTAGTGTTGAAAAACATGAAGAACCTGAAAAGCTGTGAGAAACATGAAGAGCTTCAAAATGTGTCAAAAATATGAGGAGCATGAAACGGTCTGAAAAAGAGGAGGAGCAGGAAGCGGTGTTGAGAAACATGAAGAGCCTGAAAATGTGTGAAAAATATGAAGAGCTTCTAAAGGTGTGAAATATATGAGGTGCAAGTAACGGTCTGAAAAATAGGAGGAGCATGAAGCACTGTTGAAAAACATGAAGAGCCTGAAAAGGTGTGAAAAATATGAAGAGCTTCAAAAGGTGTCAAAATTATAAGGAGCATGAAACGTTCTGAAAAATAGGAGGAGCATGAAGCAGTGTTGAAAAAAATGAAGAGCCTGAAAAGGTGTGAAAAATATGAACAGCTTCAAAAGTTGTCAAAAATATGAGGAGCATGAAACGGTCTAAAAAATAGGAGTACCATGAACCGGTGTTGAAAAACATGAAGAGCCAGAAAAGGTGTGAAAAATATTAAGAGCTTCAAAATGTGTGAAAAATATGAAGAGCTTCAAAAGGTGTCAAAAAAGAGATGAGCATGAAACGGTCTGAAAAATAGGAGGAGAATGAAGTGGTGTTGAAAAAAATGAGGAGCCTGAAAAGGTGTGAAAAATATGAAGAGCTTCAAAAGGTGTCAAAAATGAGATGATCATGAAACGGTCTGAAAAATAGGAGGTGCATGAAGTGGTGTTGAAGAAAAAGAAGAGACTGAAAAGGTGTGAAATATGTGAAGAGCTTCAAAAGGTGTCAAAATATGAGGAGCATGATACGGTCTGAAAAATAGGAGGAGCATGAAGCGGTGTTCAAACCATGAAGAGCCTGAAAAATTGTGAAAAATATGAAAAGCTTCCAAAGGTGTTAAAAATGAGATGAGCATGAAACGCTCTGAAAAATAGGAGGAGCATGAAGCGGTGTTGAAAAAATGAAGAGCCTGAAAAGGTGTGAAAAATATGAAGAGCATCAAAAGTTGTCAAAAATATAAGGAGTATGAAACGGTCTGAAAAATAGGAGGACCATGAAGCGGTGTTGCAAAACATGAGGAGCCTGAAAAGGTGTGAAAAATATGAAGAGCTTCAAAAGGTGAGAAAAATATGAGGTGCATGAAACGGTCTGAAAAATAGGAGGAGCATGAAGCGGTGTTGAAAAACATGAAGAGCCTGAAAAGGTGTGAAAAATATGAAGAGCTTCAAAAGGTGTGAAATACATGAGGAGCATGAAACGTGTTGAAAAATAGGAGAAGCATGAAGTGGTGTGGAAAAACATCAAGAGCCTGAAAAGGTGTGAAAAATATGAAGGGCTTCAAAAGGTGTGAAATACATGAGGAGCAAGAAACGGTCTGAAAAATAGGAGGAAGAGGAAGAGGTGTTCAAAAATATGAAGAGCCTGAAAAGGTGTGAAAAATATGAAGAGCTTCAAAAGGTGTCAAAAATATGAGGAGCATGAAACGTTGTGAAAAATAGGAGCAGCATGAAACGGTGTTCAAAAACATGAAGACATTGAAAAGGTGTGAAAAATATGAAGAGGTGCAAAAGGTTTGAAATATATGAGGAGCATGAAACGGTCTGAAAAATATGAGGAGCATGAAGCGGTGTTCAAAAACATGAAGAGCCTGAAAAGGTGAGAAAAATATGAAGAGCTTCAAAAGGTGTGAAATACATGAGGAGCATTAAACGCCCTGAAAAATAGGAGGAGCATGCAGAGGTGTTCAAAAACATGAAGAGCCTGAAAAGGTGTCAAAAATATGAAGAGATTCAAAAGGTGTGAAAAATATGAAGAGCTTCAAAATGTTTCAAAAATGAAATGAGCATGAAACGGTCTGAAAAAGCTGAGGAGCATGAAGTGGTGTTGAAACACATGAAGAGCCTGAAAAGGTGTGAAAAATATGAAGAGGTTCAAAGGTGTGAAATACATGAGGATCATGAAATGGTTTGAAAAATACGAGGAGCATGAAGCAGTGTTCAAAAACATGAAGAGCCTGAAAAGGTTTGAAAAATATGAAGAGCTTCAAAAGGTGTCAAAAATATGAGGAGCATGAAACCGTCTGAAAAATAGGTGGAGCATGAAGCGGTGTTGAAAAACATGAAGAGCCTGAAAAGATGTGAAAAATATGAAGAGCTTCAAAAGGTGTCAAAAATATGAGGAGCATGAAACGGTCTGAAAAATAGGAGGAGCATGAAACCGTGTTAAAAACATGAAGAGACTGAAAAGGGTGAAAAATATGAAGAGCTTCAAAAGGTGTGAAAAATAGGAGGAGCATGAAGCGGTGTGCAAAAACATGAAAAGCCTGAAAAGGTGTGAAAAATATGAAGAGCATCAAAAGGTGTCAAAAATATGAGGAGCATGAAACGGTCTGAAAAATAGGAGGAGCATGAAGCGGTGTTGAAAAACATGAAGAGCCTAAAAAGGTGTTAAAAATATGAAGAGTTTCAAAAGGTGTCAAATATATGAGCAGCAAGAATCGGTCTGAAATATAGGAGTAGCATGAAACGGTGTTCAAATACATGCAGAGCCTGAAAAGTTGTGAAAAATATGAAGAGCTTCAAATGGTGTCAAATATATGAAGAGCTTCAAAAGGTGTCAAAAATGAGATGAGCATGAAACGGTCTGAAAAATAGGAGGAGCAAGAAGTCGTGTTCCAAAAAATGAAGAGCCTGAGAAGGTGTGAAATATATAAAGACTTCAAAATGTGTCAAAAATATGAGGAGCATGAAACGGTCTGAAAAATAGGAGGAGCATGAAGCGGTGTTGAAAAACATGAAGAGCCTGAAAAGGTGTGAAAAATATGAAGAGCTTCAAAAGGTGTGAAATACATGAGGAGCATGAAACGTGTTGAAAAATAGGAGGAGCATGAAGCGGTGTGGAAAAACATCAAGAGCCTGAAAAGGTGTGAAAAATATGAAGGGCTTCAAAAGGTGTGAAATACATGAGGAGCAAGAAACGGTCTGAAAAATAGGAGGAAGAGGAAGAGGTGTTCAAAAATATGAAGAGCCTGAAAAGGTGTGAAAAATATGAAGAGCTTCAAAAGGTGTCAAAAATATGAGGAGCATGAAACGTTGTGAAAAATAGGAGCAGCATGAAACGGTGTTCAAAAACATGAAGACATTGAAAAGGTGTGAAAAATATGAAGAGCTTCAAAAGGTGTGAAATACATGAGGAGCATTAAACGCCCTGAAAAATAGGAGGAGCATGCAGAGGTGTTCAAAAACATGAAGAGGCTGAAAAGGTGTCAAAAATATGAAGAGATTCAAAAGGTGTGAAAAATATGAAGAGCTTCAAAATGTTTCAAAAATGAAATGAGCATGAAACGGTCTGAAAAAGCTGAGGAGCATGAAGTGGTGTTGAAACACATGAAGAGCCTGAAAAGGTGTGAAAAATATGAAAAGCTTCCAAAGGTGTTAAAAATGAGATGAGCATGAAACGCTCTGAAAAATAGGAGGAGCATGAAGCGGTGTTGAAAAAATGAAGAGCCTGAAAAGGTGTGAAAAATATGAAGAGCATCAAAAGTTGTCAAAAATATAAGGAGTATGAAACGGTCAGAAAAATAGGAGGACCATGAAGCGGTGTTGCAAAACATGAGGAGCCTGAAAAGGTGTGAAAAATATGAAGAGCTTCAAAAGGTGAGAAAAATATGAGGTGCATGAAACGGTCTGAAAAATAGGAGGAGCATGAAGCGGTGTTGAAAAACATGAAGAGCCTGAAAAGGTGTGAAAAATATGAAGAGCTTCAAAAGGTGTGAAATACATGAGGAGCATGAAACGTGTTGAAAAATAGGAGAAGCATGAAGTGGTGTGGAAAAACATCAAGAGCCTGAAAAGGTGTGAAAAATATGAAGGGCTTCCAAAGGTGTGAAATACATGAGGAGCAAGAAACGGTCTGAAAAATAGGAGGAAGAGGAAGAGGTGTTCAAAAATATGAAGAGCCTGAAAAGGTGTGAAAAATATGAAGAGCTTCAAAAGGTGTCAAAAATATGAGGAGCATGAAACGTTGTGAAAAATAGGAGCAGCATGAAACGGTGTTCAAAAACATGAAGACATTGAAAAGGTGTGAAAAATATGAAGAGGTGCAAAAGGTTTGAAATATATGAGGAGCATGAAACGGTCTGAAAAATAGGAGGAGCATGAAGCGGTGTTCAAAACATGAAGAGCCTGAAAAGTTGTGAAAAATATGAAAAGCTTTCAAAGGTGTCAAAAATGAGATGAGCATGAAACAGTCTGAAAAATAGGAGGAGCAAGAAGCGGTGTTGAAAAAATGAAGAGCCTGAAAAGGTGTGAAAAATATGAAGAGCAGTAAAAGGTGTCAAAAATATGACGAGTATGAAATGGTCTGAAAAATAGGAGGACCATGAAGCGGTGTTGCAAAACATGAGGAGCCTGAAAAGGTGTGAAAAATATGAAGAGCTTCAAAAGGTGAAAAAAATATGAGGTGTATGAAACGGTCTGAAAAATAGGAGGATCATGAAGCGGTGTTCAAAAACATGAAGAGCCTGAAAAGGTGTGAAATATATGAAGAGATTCAAAAGGTGTCAAAAATATGAGGAGCATGAAACGGTCTGAAAAATAGGAGGAGCAAGAAGCGGTGTTGAAAAACATGAAGAGCTTGAAAAGGTTTGAAAAATATGAAGAGCTTCAAAAGGTGTCAAAATTTTGAAGAGCTTCAAAGGTGTCAAAAATATGAGGAGCATGGAACGGTGTTCAAAAACATGGAAAGCAAGAAAAGGTTGAAAAATATGAAGAGCTTCAAAAGGTGTCAAAAATATGTGGAGCATGAAACGGTCTGAAAAATAGGAGGAAAATGAAGCTCTGTTTAAAAACATGAAGAGCTTGAAAAGGTTTGAAAAATATGGAGAGCTTCAAAAGGTGTCAAAAATATGAGGAGCATGAAACGGTATGAAAAATAGGAGGAGCATGAACCGGTGTTGAAAAACAAGAAGAGCCTGAAAAGGTGTGAAAAATATGAAGAGTTTGAAAATGTGTCAAAAATATGAGGAGCAGGAAACGGTCTAAAAAATAGGAGCATGAAGTGGTGTTGAAAAACATGAAGAGCCTGAAAAGCTGTGAAAAATATGAAGAGCATCAAAAACTGCCAAAATATGAGGAGCATGAAACGGTGTTCAAGACATGAAACGCCTGAAAAGGTGTGAAATATATGAACAGCTTCAAAAGGTATCAAAAATAGGAGGAGCATGAAACGGTCTGAAAAATTGGAGGAGCAAGAAGCAGTGTTGAAAACCATGAAGGGGTGGAAAAGGTGTGAAATATATGAAGAGCTTCAAAAGGTGTCAAAAATATGAGGAGCATGAAACGGTTTGAAAAATAGGAGGAGCATGAAGCGGTGTTGAGAAACATGAAGAGCCTGAAAAGGCTTGAAAAATATGAAGAGCTTCAAAATGTGTCAAAAATAGAGGGGGCATGAAACGGTTTGAAAAATAGGAGGAGCATGAAGCGGTGTTGAAAAATATGAAGAACCTGAAGAGGTTTGAAAAATATGAAGAGCTTCAAAAGGTGTCAAAAATAAGAGGAGCATTAAACGGTCTGAAAATAGGACGAGCATGAAGTGGTGTTGAAAAACATAAAGAGCCTCAAAAGGTGTGCAAAATATGAAGAGCTTCAAAAGGTGTCAAAAATATGAGGAGCATGGAACGGTCTGAAAAAAAGGAAGAGCAGGAAGCGGTGCGGAAAAACATGAAGAGCCTGAAAAGGTGTGAAAAATATGAAGACCTTCAAAAGATGTTAAAAAGAGGAGGCACATGAAACTGTCTGAAAAATACGAGGAGAATGAAGCGGTGTTGAAAAACAAGAAGAGCCTGAAAAGGTGTGAAAAATATGAAGAGTTTGAAAATGTGTCAAAAATATGAGGAGCAGGAAACGGTCTGAAAAATAGGAGCATGAAGTGGTGTTGAAAAACATGAAGAGCCTGAAAAGCTGTGAAAAATATGAAGAGCATCAAAAACTGTCAAAATATGACGAGCATGAAACGGTTTTCAAAGTCATGAAACGCCTGAAAAGGTGTGAAATATATGAACAGCTTCAAAAGGTATCAAAAATAGGAGGAGCATGAAACGGTCTGAAAAATTGGAGGAGCAAGAAGCAGTGTTGAAAAACATGAAGAGGTGGAAAAGGTGTGAAATATATGAATAGCTTCAAAAGGTGTCAAAAATATGAGGAGCATGAAACGGTTTGAAAAATAGGAGGAGCATGAAGCGGTGTTGAAAAACATGAAGAGCCTGAAACGGTTTGAAAAATATGAAGAGCTTCAAAAGGTGTCAAAAATAAAGGGGGCATGAAACTATCTGAAAAAAAGGAGGAGCATGAAGCGGTGTGGAAAAACATGAAGAGCCTGAAAACGTTTGAAAAATATGAAGAGCTTCAAAAGGTGTGGAAAATATGAAGAGCTTCAAAATGTGTCAAAAGTGAGATGAGCATGAAACGGTCTGAAAAATAGGAGGAGCATGAAGTGGTGTTGAAAAACATGAAGAGCCTGAAAATGTGTGAAATATATGAAGAGCTTCAAAAGATGTCAGAAATGAGAGAAGCATGAAACGGTCTGAAAAATAGATGAGCAAGAAGGGGTGTTGAAAAACATGAAGAGCCTGAAAACGTTTGAGAAATATGAAGAGCTTCAAAAGGTGTGGAAAATATGAAGAGCTTCAAAAGGTATGAAATATAGGAGCAGCATGAAGTGGTGTTAAAAACATAAAAAGCCTGTAAAGGTGTGAAAAATATGAAGAGCTTCAAAACGTGTCAAATATATGTGGAGCATGAAACGGTGTGAAAAATAGGAGGAGCATGAAGCGGTGTTGAAAAACATGAAGAACCTGAAAACTTGTGAAAAATATGAAGAGCTTCAAAAGGTGTCAAATTATGAGGAGCATGAAACGATCTGAAAAATAGGAGGAGCATGAAGCGGTGTAGAAAAATATGAAGTGCCTGAAAAGGTGTGAAAAATATGAAGACCTTCAACAGGTGTCAAAAATATGAGGAGCATGAAACGCTCTGAAATATAGGAGGAGCATGAAGTGGTGTTGAAAAACTTGAAGAGCTGAAAAGGTGGAAAAATATGAAGAACTTCAACAGGTGTCAAAAATATGAGGAACATGAAATGGACTGAAAAATAGGAAGATCATGAAGCGGTGTTGAATAACATGAAGAGCCTGAAAAGGTGTGAAAAATGTGAAAAGCTTCAAAAGGTGTGAAATACATGAGGAGCATGAAACGGTCTGAAAAATAGGAGTAGAATGAGACGGTGTTGAAAAACATGAAGAGCCTGAAAAGTTGTGAAAAATATGAAGAGCTTCAAAAGGTGTCAAAATTATGAGGAGTATAAAACGGTCTAAAAAATAGGAGGAGCATGAAACGGTGTTCAAAACATGAAGAGCCTGAGAAGATGTGAAATATATGACGAGCTTCAAAAGGTTTGAAATACATGAGGAGCATTAAACTGTCTGAAAAATAGGAGGAGCATGAAGCTGTGTTCAAAAACATGAAGAGCCTGAAAAGGTGTGAAAATAATGAAGAGCTTCAAAAGATGTGAAATATAGGAGCAGCTTGAAGCGGTGTTCAGAAACATAAAAAGCCTGAAAAGGTGTGAAAAATATGAAGAGCTTCAAAACGTGTCAAAAATATGTGGAGCATGAAATAGTCTGAAAAATAGGAGGAGCATGAAGCGGTGTTGAAAAACATGAAGAACCTGAAAACTTGTAAAAATATGAAGATCTTCAAAAGGTGTGAAAAATATGAACCGTTTCAACAGTGTGAAAAATGAGATGAGCATGAAGCGGTCTTAAAAATAGGAGGAGCATGAAGTGTTGTTGAAAAACATAAAGATCCTGAAAATGTATGAAATATATGAAGAACTACAAAAGGTGTCAAAAATGTGAGGAGCATTAAAAGTTCTGAAAAATAGGAGGAGCATGAAACGGTGTTGAAAGACATGAAGAGCCTGAAAAGGTGTGAAAAACATGAAGAGCTTCAAAACGTGTCAAAAATATGTGGAGCATGAAAGGGTCTGAAAATTAGCAGGAGCATGAAGCGGTGTTGAAAAACATGAAGAACCTGAAAACGTGTGAAAAATATGAAAAGCTTCAAATGGTGTGAAAAATATGAACAGCTTCAAAAGGTGTGAAAAATATGAAGAGCTTCAAAAGGTGTCATAAATATGAGGAGCAAGAAATGGTCTGAAAAATAAGAGAAGCATGATATGGTGTTCAAAATATGAAGAGCCTGAAAAGGTGTGAAAAATATGAAGAGCTTCAAAAGGTGTGAAATACATGAGGAGCATGAAACTCTCTAAAAAATAAGAGGAGCATGAAGCGGTGTTCAAAAACATGAAGAGCCTGAAAAGTTGTGAAAAATATGAAGAGCTTCAAAATGTGTGAAAAAAAAAGAAGAGCTTCAAAAGGTGTCAAAAATATGAGGAGCATGAATCGGTCTGAAAAATAGGAGGAGCATGAAACGGTGTTGAAAACATGAAGAGATGAAAAGGTGTGAAAAATATGAAGAGGTTCTAAAGGTGTCAAAAATATGAGGAGCATGAAACAGTCTTTAAAATAGGATGAGAATGAGACGGTTTTGAAAAAGATGAAGAGCATGAAAAGGTGTGAAAAACATGAAGAGCTTCAAAAGGTGTAAAAAATATGAGAGGCATGAAACGACTGAAAAATAGGAGGAGCATGATGCGGTGGTCAAAAACATGAAGAGCCTGAAAAGGTGTGAAAAATATAAAGAGCTTCAAAAGGTGTCAAAAATATTAGGAGCGTGAAACAGTATGAAACATAGGATGAGCATGAAACTTTTTTGAAAAAGATGAAGAGCATGAAAAGGTGTGAAAAAAATGAAGAGCTTCAAAAGATGTTAAAAATATGAGGAGCATGAAACTTTCTGAAAAATTGGAGGAGCATGAAGCGGTGTTGAAAAACATGAAAAGCCTGAAAAGGTGGAAAAATATGAAGAGCTTCAAAAGGTGTCAACAATATGAGGAGCATGAAACGGTCTGAAATTTAGGAAGAGCATGAAACTGTGTTGATAAACATGAAGAGCCTGAAAAGGTGTGAAAAATATGAAGAGCTTCAAAAGGTGTCAAATATATGAGGAGCATGAAACAGTGTGAAAAATAGGATGAGCATGAAACGGTTTTAAAAAGACGAAGAGCCTAAAAGGTGTGACATATATGAAGAGCTTCAAAAGGTGTGAAATACATGAGGAGGTGGAAACGGTCTGAAAATAGTAGGAGCATGAAGCGGCGTTGAAAAACATGAATAGCCTGAAAACGTGTGAAAAATATGAAGAGCTTCAAAAGGTGTGAAATATATGAAGAGCTACAAAAGGTGTCAAAAATATGAGGAGCATGAACCGGTCTGAAATATAGGAGGAGCATGAAGTGATGTTGAAAAACATGAAGTGCCTGAAAAGTTGTGAAATATATGAAGAGCTTCAAAAGGTGTGAAAAATATGAGGAGCTTCAAAAGGTGTCAAAAATATGAGGAGCCTGAAACGGTCTGAAAAATAGGAGGAGCATGATACGGTGTTCAAAAATATGAAGAGCCTGAAAAGGTGTGAAAAACATGAAGATCTTCAAAAGGGGTCAAAAATATGAGGAGCATGAAACGATCTTAAAAATAGGAGGAGCATGAAGTGGTGTTCAAAAACATGAAGAGCTTGAAAAGGTGTGAAAAACATGAAGAGCCTCAAAACGTGTCAAAAATATGAGGAGCATGAAACGGTCTGAAAAATAGGAGGAGCATGAAGCGGTGTTGAAAAACATGAAGAGCCTGAAAACGTGTGAAAAATATGAAGAGCTTCAAAAGGTGTGAAATATATGAAGAGCTTCCAAAGGTGTCAAAAATGAGATGAGCATGAAACGGTCTGAAAAATAGGAGGAGCATGAAGTGGTCGTGGAAATCATGAAGTGCCTGAAAAGGTGTGAAATATATGAAGAGTTTCCAAAGTTGTGAAAAAATGAGGAGGTTCAAAAGGTGTCAAAAATACGAGGAGCATGAAACGGTCTGAAAAATAGGAGGAGCATGAAACGGTGTTCAAAAACATGAAGAGCCTGAAAAGGTGTGAAAAATATGAAGAGCTTGAAAAGGTGTGAAATACATGAGGAGACTGAAGCGGTCTGAAAAATAGGAGGAGCATGAAAAGGTGTTGAAATACATGAAGAGCCTGAAAAGGTGTGAAAAATAGGAGGAGCTTCACAAGGTGTCAAATATATAAGGAGCATGAAACGGTCTGAAAAATAGGAGGAGCATGAAGCAGTCGTCAAAAACATGAAGAACCTGAAAAGTTTTGTAAAATATGAAGAGCTTCAAAAGGTGTGAAAAATATGAGGAACATGAAACGGTCTGAAAAATAGGAGCAGCATGAAACAGTGTTGAAAAACATGAAGAGCCTGAAAAGGTGTGAAAAACATGAAGAGCCTCAAAACGTGTCAAAAATATGAGGAGCATGAAACGGTCTGAAAAATAGGATGAGCATGAAGCGGTGTTGAAAACTTTAAGAGCCTGAAAAGGTGGGAAATATATGAAGAGTTTCCAAAGTTGTGAAAAAATGAGGAGGTTCAAAAGGTGTCAAAAATATGAGGAGCATGAAACGGTGTGAAAAATAGGAGAAGCATGAAGTGATGTTGAGAAACCTGAAGAGACTGAAAAGGTGTGAAAAATATGAAGAGCTACAAAAGATGTGAAATATATGAGGAGCATGAAATGATCTGAAAAATAGGAGGAGCATGAAACAGTGTTGTAAAACATGAAGAGCCTGAAAGGTGTGAAAATTATGAAGACGTTCAAAATGTGTCCAAAAAAAAGGAGGAGCATGAAATGGTGTTCAAAAACATGAAGAGCCTGAAAAGGTGTGAAAAATATTAAGATCTTCAAAAGGTGTCAAAAATATGAGGAGCATGAAACGGTGTGACAAATAGGAGGAACATGAAGCACGGTTGAAAAACATGAAGAGCCTGAAAAGGTGTGAAAAATATGAACAGCTTCAAAAGCTGTCAAAAATATGAGGAGCATGAAACAGTCTGAAAAATAGGAGGAGCATGAAGCGGTGTTGAAAAACATGAAAAGCCTGAAAAGGTGTGAAAAATATGAAGAGCATTAAAAGGTGTGAAAAATATGAGGAACATGAAACGGACTGAAAAAAAGGAGGAGTATGAAGAGGTGTTGAAAACATGAAAAGCCTGAAAATGTGTGAAAAATATGAAGAGCTTCCAAAGGTGTGAAAAATATGAATAGCTTCGAAATGTGTCAATAATGAGAGCAGCATGAAACGGTGTGAAAAATAGGAGGAGCATGAAGCGGTGTGCAAAAAGATGAAGAGCCTGAAAATCTGTGAAATATATGAAGAGCTTCAAAAGGTGTCAAAAATATGAGGAGAAAGAAACGGTCTGAAAAATAGGAGGAGCATGAAGTGGTGTTGACAAACATGAAGAGCTGAAAAGCTGTGAAAAATATGAAGAGCGTTAAAAGGTCTCAAATATATGAGGATCATGAAATTTTCTGAAAAATAGGAGGAGCATGAAACGTTGTTCAAAACATGAAGAGCCTGAAATGGTGTGAAAAATATAAAGAGATTCAAAACATGTCAAACATTGAGGAGCATGAAACGATCTGAAAAATAGGAAGAGCATTATGCAGTGTTGAAAAACATGAAGAGGCTGAAAACGTGTGAAAAATATGAAGTGCTCCAAAGATGTCAAAAATCTGAGGAGCATGAAGCGGTCCGAAAAATAGGATGAGCATGAAGCAGTGTTGACAACATTCAGAGCCTGAAAAGGTGTGAAATATATGAAGAGCTTGAAACGGTGTCAAAAATATGAGGAGCATGAAACGTTCTGAAAAATAGGAGGACCATGAAGCGGTGTTGAAAAACATGAAGAGCCTTAAAAGTTGTGAAAAATATGAAGAGCTTCAAAAGGTGTGAAAAATATGAAGAGCTTCAAAAGGTGTCAAAAATGAGAGGAGCATGAAACGGTCTGAAAAAACGGAGGAGCATGAAGCGGTGTTGAAAAACATGAAGAGTCTTAAAAGATGTGAAAAATATGAAGAGCTTCAAAATGTGTCAAAAATAGGAGGAGGATGAAACGGTCTGAAAAAACGGAGGAGCATGAAGCTGTGTTGAAAAACATGAAGAGTCTTAAAAGATGTGAAAAATATGAAGAGCTTCAAAATGTGTCAAAAATAGGAGGAGGATGAAACGTTGTTAAATAAACATGAAGAGCCTGAAAAGATGTGAAATATATGAAGAGCTTCAAAAGGTGTGAAAAATATGAAGAGCTTCAAAAGGTGTGAAATACATGAGGAGCATGAAACTCTCTGAATAATAGGAGGAGCATGAAGTGGTGTTCAAAACATGAAGAGCCTGAAAAGGTGTGAAAAATATGAAGAGTTTCAAAAGGTTTGAAAAATATGAGGGGCATGAAATGGTCCGAAAAATAGGAGATGCATGAAGTTGTGTTGAAAAATATGAAGAGCCTGAAAAGGTGTGAAAAATATGAAGAGCTTCAAAAGGTGTCAAAAATTAGATGAGCATGAAACGGTCTGAAAAATCGGAGGAGCATGAAGCGGTGTTGAAAATCTTGAAGAGCCTGAAAAGGTGTGAAAAACATGAAGTGGTTCAAAAATATGAAAAATAGGAAGAGCTTCAAAAGGTGTGAAAAATACGAAGTGCTTCAAAAGATGTCAAAAATGAGATGAGCATGAAACGGTCTGAAAAATCGGAGGAGCATGAAGCGGTGTTGAAAATCTTGAAGAGCCTGAAAAGGTGTGAAAAATATGAAGAGCTTCAAGAGGTGTCAAATATATCAGGATCATGAAACGGTCTGAATAATAAGAGGAGCAAGAAACGGTGTTCAAAACATGAAGAGCCTGAAAAGGTGTGAAAAATGTGAAGAGCTTAAAAGGTGTAAAAATATGAAGAGCTTCAAAAGGTGTCAAAATAGATGAGCATGAAACGGTCTGAAAAATAGGAGGAGCATGAAGTGGTGTTGAAAAAATGAAGAGCCTGAAAAGGTGTGAAATATATGAAGAGCTTTAAAATGTGTCAAATTTATGAGGAGAATGAAACGGTCTGAAAAATAGGAGGAGCTGAAGCGGTGTGGAAAAACATGAAGAGCCTGAAAAAGTGTGAAAAATATGAAAAGTTTCTAAAGGTGTCAAAAATATGAGGAACATGAAACGTCTGAAAAATAGGAGGAGCATGAAGTGGTGTTGAAAAACATGAAGAGCTTGAAAAAGTGTGAAAAATATGAAGAGCTTCAAAAGGTGTCAAAATATGAGGAGCATGAAACCGTCTGAAAAATAGGAGGAGCATGAAACGGTGTTCAAAAACATGAAGAGCCTGAAAAGGTGTGCAAAATATGAAGAGCTTCAAAAGGTGTGAAATACATGAGGAGAATGAAACTCTCTGAAAAATAGAAGGAGCATGAAGTGGTGTTCAAAAACATGAAGAGTCTGAAAAGGTTTGAAAAATATGAAGAGCTTCAATATGTGTGAAAAATATGAGGAGCATGATATGGTTTCAAAAATAGGATTACCATGAAGCGGTGTTCAAAACATGAAAAGCCTGAAAAGTTTTGAAAAATATGAAAAGCTTCAAAAGGTGTCAAAAATGAGATGAGCATGAAACGTTCTGAAAAATAGGAGGTGCATGAAGCGGTGTTGAAAAACATGAAGAGCCTGAAAAGGTGTGAAAAATATGAAGAGCTTCAAAAGGTGTCAAAAGTATGAGGAGCATGAAACCGTCTGAAAAATCGGAGGAGCATGAAGCGTTGTTGAAAAACATGAAGAGCCTGAAAAGGTGTGAGAAATATGAAGAGCTTCAAAAGGTGTCAAAAATATGACTAGCATGAAATGGTCTGAAAAACAGGAGGAGCATGAAGCGGTGTTCAAAAACATGACGAGCCTGAAAAGGTGTGAAAAATATGAAGAGCCTCAAAAAATGTCAAATATATGAGGAGCATGAAACGGTCTGAAAAATAGGAGGATCATGAAGTGGTGTTCAAAAACATGAAGAGCCTGAAAAGGTGTGAAAAATATGAAGAGCCTCAAAAGGTGTAAAAAATGAGATGTGCATGAAACGATCGGAAAAATAGGAGGAGCATGAAGTGGTTGTGAAAAACATGAAGAGCCTGAAAAGGTGTGCAAAATATGAAGAGCTTCAAAAGGTGTGAAATACATGAGGAGCATGAAACGGTCTGAAAAATAGGAGGAGCATGAAGCGGTGTTCAAAAACATGAAGAGCCTGAAAAGGTGTGAAAAATATGAAGAGCCTCAAAACGTGTCAAAAATATGAGGAGTATGAAACGGTCTGAAAAATAGCAGGAGCAAGAAGCGGTGTTGAAAAACATGAAGAGGCTGAAAACGTGTGAAAAATATGAAGAGCTTCAAAAACGTGAAAAATAAGAAGATCTTCAAAAGGTGTGAAAAATATGAAGAGCTTCAAAAGGTGTCAAAAATGAGATGAGCATGAAACCGTCTGAAAAATAGGAGGAGCAAGAAAGGTTGTTGAAAAACATGCAGAGCCTGAAAAAGTGTGAAAAATATGAACAGCTTTAAAAGATGTGAAAAATATGAAGAGATTCAAAAGGTGTCAAAAATGAGATGAGCATGAAACCGTCTGAAAAATAGGAGGAGCATGAAGCGGTGTTGAAAAACAAGAAGAGCCTGAAAAGGTGTGAAATATATGCAGAGCTTCAAAAGGTGTCAAAAATGAGATGAGCATGAAACGGTCTGAAAAATGGAGGAGCATGAAGTGGTGTTGAAAATCATGAAGAGCCTGAAAAGGTGTGAAATATATGCAGAGCTTCAAAAGGTGTCAAAAATATGAGGAGAATGAAACCGTCTGAAAAATACGAGGAGCATGAAGTGTTGTTGAGAAACATGAAGAGCCTGAAAAGGTGTGAAAAATATGAACAGTTTCAAAAGGTGTGAAATACATGAGGAGCATGAAACGTTCTGAAACATAGGAGGACCATGAAGCGGTGTTGAAAAACATGAAGAGCCTGAAAAGGTGTGAAAAAAATGAAGAGCTTCAAAATGTGTCAAAAATATGAGGAGCATGAAACAATCTGAAAAATAGGAGGAGCATGAAGTGGTGTTCAAAATCATGAAGAGTCTGAAAAGGTGTGAAATATATGAAGAGCTTCAAAAGGTGTGAAAAATATGAGGAGCATGAAACGTTCTGAAAAATAGGAGGAGCCTGAACCGGGGTTCAAAAACATGAAGAGCCTGAAAAGGTGTGAAAAATATGAAGAGCTTCAAAAGGTGTGAAATACATGAGGAGCATGAAACGGTCTGAAAAATAGGAGGAGCATGAAGTGATGTTCAAAAACATGAAGAGCCTGAAAATGAGTGAGAAATATGAAAAGCTTCAAAAGGTGTCAAAAATATGAGGAGCATGAAACGGTCTGAAAAATAGGAGGAGCATGAAGCGGTGTTGAAAAACATGAAGAGCCTGAAAATGTGTGAAAAATATATAGAGCTTCAAAAGGTGTCAAAAATATGAGGAGTATGAAACGGTCTGAAAAATAGGAGGAGCATGAAGCGGTGTTGAAAAACATGAAGAGCCTGAAAACGTGTGAAAAATATGAAGAGCTTCAAAAGGTTTGAAAAATATGAAGAGCTTCAAAAAGTGTCAAAAAGGAGATCTGCATGAAACGGTCTGAAAAATAGGAGGAGCATGAAGTGGTGTTGAAAAAAATGAAGAGCCTGAAAAGGTGTGAAAAATATCAAGAGCTTCAAATGGTGTCAAAAATATGAGGAGCATGAAACGGTTTGAAAAATAGGACGAGCATGAAGCGGTGTTCAAAAACATGAAGAGCCTGAAAAGGTGTGAAAATTATGAAGAGCTTCAAAATATGTCAAAAATATGACGAGCATGAAACCCTCTTAAAAATAGGAGGAGGATGAAGCGGTGTTCAAAAACATGAAGAGCCTGAAAAGG
Organism: Dama dama; assembly: GCF_033118175.1. Lineage (NCBI taxonomy): Eukaryota > Metazoa > Chordata > Mammalia > Artiodactyla > Cervidae > Dama > Dama dama. The sequence goes on along the minus strand of NW_026870877.1, from coordinate 5,935,309 downwards.
TGTGCAAAATATGAAGAGCTTCAAAAGGTGTGAAATATATGAGGAGCATGAAACGGTGTTCAAAATCATGCAGAGACTGAAAAGGTGTGAAAAATATGAAGAGCTTCAAAAGATGTCAAAAATGAGATGAGCATGAAACGGTCTGAAAAATAGGAGGAGCATGAAGTGGTGTTGAAAATCATGAAGAGCCTGAAAATGTGTGAAATATATGCAGAGCTTCAAAAGGTGTCAAAAATATGAGGAGCATGTAACGGTCTGAAAAATACGAGGAGCATGAAGTTGTGTTGAAAACCATGAAGAGCCTGAAAAGGTGTGAAAAATATGAAGAGCTTCAAAAGGTGTCAAAAATATGAGGAGCATGAAACGGTCTGAAAAATAGGAGGAGCATGAAGTGGTGTTCAAAACCATGAAGACCCTGAAAAGGTGTGAAATATATGAAGAGCTTCAAAAGGTGTGAAAAATATGAGGATCATGAAACGGTCTGAAAAATAGGAGGAGCCTGAACCGGGGTTCAAAAACATGAAGAGCCTGAAAAGGTGTGAAAATTAAGAAGAGCTTCAAAATATGTCAAAAATATGACGAGCATGAAACCCTCTTACAAATAGGAGGAGGATGAAGCGGTGTTCAAAAACATGAAGAGCCTGAAAAGGTGAGCAAAATATGAAGAGCTTCAAAGGGTGTGAAATATATGAGGAGCATGAAACGGTGTTCAAAAACATGCAGAGACTGAAAAGGTGTGAAAAATATGAAGAGCTTCAAAAAGTGTCAAAAATTAGATTAGCATGAAAGTGTCTGAAAAATAGGAGGAGCCTGAAGTGGTGTTGAAAAACATGAAGAGCCTGAAAAGGTGTGAAAAATATGCAGAGCTTCAAAAAGTGTCAAAAATATGAGGAGCATGTAACGGTCTGAAAAATACGAGAAGCATGAAGTTGTGTTGAAAACCATGAAGAGCCTGAAAAGGTGTGAAAAATATGAAGAGCTTCAAAATATGTCAAAAATATGAGGTGCATGATATGGTTTGAAAAATAGGATTAGCATGAAGCGGTGTTCAAAACCATGAAGAGCCTGAAAATATGTGAAAAATATGAAAAGCTTCAAAAGGTGTCAAAAATGAGATGAGCCTGAAACGGTCTGAAAAATAGGAGGTGCATTAAGCAGTGTTGAAAAACATGAAGAGCCTGAAAAGGTTTGAGAAATATGAAGAGCTTCAAAAGGTGTCAAAAATATGAGGAGCATGAAACGGTCTGAAAAATCGGAGGTGCATGAAGCGGTGTTGAAAAACATGAAGAGCCTGAAAAGGTGTGAGAAATATGAAGAGCTTCAAAAGGTGTCAAATATATGAGTAGCATGAAACTGTCTGCAAAAAAGGAGGAGCATGAAGTGGTGTTGAAAAACATGAAGAGCCTGAAAAGGTGTGAAAAATATGAAAGCTTCAAAAGGTGACAAAAATATGAGGAGCATGAAACGGTCTGAAAAATAGGAGGAGCATGAAGTGGTGTTCAAAAACATGAAGAGCCTGAAAAGGTGTGAAATATATGAAGAGCTTCAAAATGTGTCAAAAATATGACGAGCATGAAACCCTCTAAAAAATAGGAGGAGGATGAAGCGGTGTTCAAAAACATGAAGAGCCTGAAAATGTGTGCAAAATATGAAGAGCTTCAAAAGGAGTGAAATACATGAGGAGCATGAAAAGGTGTTCAAAAATATGCAGAGACTTAAAATGTGCGAAAAGTATGAAGAGCTTCAAAAAGTGTCAAAAATTAGATTAGCATGAAAGGGTCTGAAAAATAGGAGGAGCATGAAGAGGTGTAGAAAAACATGAAGAGGCTGAAAAAGTGTGAAAAATATGAAGAGCTTCAAAAGATGTCAAAAATGAGATGAGCATGAAACGGTCTGAAAAATAGGAGGAGCATGAAGTGGTGTTGAAAATCATGAAGAGCCTGAAAAGGTGTGAAATATATGCAGAGCTTCAAAAGGTGTCAAAAATATGAGGAGAATGAAACCGTCTGAAATATACGAGGAGCATGAAGTGTTGTTGAAAAACATGAAGAGCCTGAAAAGGTGTGAAAAATATAAAGAGCTTCAAAAGGTGTCAAAAATATGAGGAGCATGAAACGGTCCGAAAAATAGGAGGATCATGAAGCGGTGTTGAAAAACATGAAGAGCCTGAAAAGGTGTGAAAAATATGAAGAGCTTCAAAAGGTGTGAATTATATGAGGAGCATGAAAAGTTCTGAAAATTAGGAGGACCATGAAGCGGTGTTCAAAAACATAAAGAGCCTGAAAATGTGTGAAAAATATGAAGAGCTTCAAAATTTTGAAAAATAAGAAGAGCTTCAAAAGGTGTCAAAAATGAGATCTGCATGAAACGGTCCGAAAAATAGGAGGATCATGAAGCGGTGTTGAAAAACATGAAGAGCCTGAAAATGTGTGAAAAATATGAAGAGCTTCAAAAGGTGTCAAAAATATGAGGAGCATGAAGCGGCCTGAAAAATAGGAGGATCGTGAAACGGTGATCAAAAACATGAAGAGCCTCAAAAGGTGTGAAAAATATGAGGAGCATGAAACGGTCTGAAAAAGATGAGGAACATGAAGCGGTGTTGAAAAACATGAAGAACCTGAAAAGCTGTTAAAAATATGAAGAGCTTCAAAATGTGTCAAAAATATGAGGAACACGATACGGTCTGAAAAATAGGAGGAGCATGAAGTGGTGTGGAAAAGCATGAAGGGCCTGAAAAGGTGTGAAAAATATGAAGAGCTTCAAAATGTGTGAAATACATAAGGAGCATGAAACTCTCTGAAAAATAGGAGGAGCCTGAAATGGTGTTCAAAAACATGAATAGACTGAAAACGTCTGAAAAATATGAAGAGCTTCAAAAGGTTTGAAAAATATGAGGAGCATGATACGGTCTGAAAAATAGGAGGAGCATGAAGCTGTGTTCAAAAACATGAAGAGCCTGAAAAGTTGTGAAAAATATGAAAAGCTTCAAAAGGTGTCAAAAATGAGATGAGCATGAAACGGTCTGAAAAATAGGAGGAGCATGAAGCGATGTTCAAAAACATGAAGAGCTTAAAAAGTTGTGAAAAATATGAAAGGCTTCAAAAGGTGTGAAAAATATTAGGAGCATGAAACGGTCTGAAAAATCGGAGGAGCAGGAAGCGGTGTTGAAAAACATGAAGAGCCTTAAAAGGTGTGAAAAATATGAAGAGCTTCAAAAGGTGTCAAAAATATGAGGAGCATGAAACGGTCTGAAAAATATGAGCAGCATGAAGCGGTGTTGAAAAACATGAAGAGCCTGAAAATGTGTGAAAAATATGAAGAGCTTCAAAAGGTGTCAAAAATATGAGGAGCATGAAACGGTCTGAAAAATTGGAGGAGCATGAAGCGGTGTTGAAAAACATGAAGAGCCTTAAAAGGTGTGAAAAATATGAAGAGCTTCAAAAGGTGTCAAAAATATGAGGAGCATGAAACGGTCTGAAAAATATGAGCAGCATGAAGCGGTGTTGAAAAACATGAAGAGCCTGAAAAGGTGTGAAAAATATGAAGAGCTTCAAAAGGTGTCAAATACATGAGGAGCATAAAACTCTCTGAAAAAGAGAAGGAGCATGAAGTGGTGTTCAAAAACATGAAGAGCCTGAAAAGGTGTGAAATATATGAAGAGCTTCAATAGGTGTGAAAAATATGAGGAGCATGATATGGTTTGAAAAAAAGGATTAGCATGAAGGGGTGTTCAAAAACATGAAGAGCCTGAAAAGTTGTGAAAAATATGCAAAGCTTCAAAAGGTGTCAAAAATGAGATGAGCATGAAACGGTCTGAAAAATAGGACGTGCATGAAGCTGTGTTGAAAAACATGAAGAGCCTGAAAAGTTGTGAAAAATATGAAGAGCTTCAAAAGGTGTCAAAAATATGAGGAGCATGAAACGGTCTGAAAAATAGGAGGAGCATGAAGCGGTGTTGAAAAACATGAAGAGCCTGAAAAGGTGTGAAAAATATGAAGAGCTTCAAAAGGTGTCAAAAATATGAGGAGGATGAAACGGTCTGCAAAATCGGAGGAGCATGAAGCGTTGTTGAAAAACATGAAGAGCCTAAAAAGCTGTGAGAAATATGAAGAGCTTCAAAAGGTGTTAAAAATATGAGTAGCATGAAACGGTCTGCAAAAAAGGAGGAGCATGAAGTGGTGTTGAAAAAGATGAAGAGCCTGAAAAGGTGTTAAAAATATGAAAGCTTCAAAAGGTGTCAAAATTATGAGGAGCATGAAACGGTCTGAAAAATAGGAGGAGCATGAAGCGCTGTTGAAAATCATAAAGAGCCTGAAAACGTGTGAAAAATATGAAGACCTTCAAAATTTGTCAAAAATATGAAGAGCTTCAAAAGGTGTTAAAATGAGATGAGCATGAAACGATCTGAAAAATAGGAGGAGCATGAAGAGGTGTTGAAAAAATGAAGAGTCTGGAAAGGTGTGAAAAATATGAAGAGCTTCAAAAGATGTGAAAAACATGAAGAGCTTCAAAAGGTGTCAAAATGAGATGAGCAGGAAACGGTCTGAAAAATAGGAGGAGCATGAAGTCGTGTTGAAAAAAAGGAAAAGTCTGAAAAAGTGTGAAATATATGAAGAGCTTCAAAAGGTGTCAAAAATATGAGGAGAATGAAACGGTCTGAAAAATAGGAGGAGCATGAAGCGATGTTGAAAAACATGAATTGTCTGAAAACGTGTGGAAAATATGAATAGATTCATAAATGTGAAAAATATGAAGAGCTTCAAAAGGTGTGAAACATATGAAGAGCTTCAAAAGGTGTCAAAAAAAAGATGAGCATGAAAAGGTCTGAAAAATAGGAGGAGCATGAAGCGGTGTTGAAAATCATGAAGAGCCTGAAAACGTGTGAAAAATATGAAGATCTTCAAAATTTGTAAAAAATATGAATAGCTTCAAAAGGTGTTAAAATGAGATGAGCATGAAATGATCTGAAAAATAGGAGGAGCATGAAGTGGTGTTGAAAAAATGAAGAGCCTGGAAAGGTGTGAAATATCTGAAGAGCTTCAAAAGGTGTCAAAAATATGAGGAGCATGAAACGGTCGGCAAAATACGACGAGCATGAAGCGGTGTTGAAAAACATGAAGAGCCTGAAAAGGTGTGAAAAATATGAAGAGCTTCAAAAGGTGTCAAAAATATGAGGAGCATGAAACAATCTGAAAAATAGGAGGAGCATGAAGCGGTGTTCAAAAACATGAAGAGCCTGAAAAGGTGTGAAATATATGAAGAGCTTCAAAAGGTGTCAAAAATATGAGGAGCATGAAACGGTCTGAAAAATAGGAGGAACATGAAGCGGTGTTCAAAAACATGAAAAGCCTGAAAAAGTGTGAAAAATATGAAGAGCTTCAAAAGGTGTCAAAAATATGAGGAGAATGAAACGGTCTGAAAATTAGGAGGAGCATGAAGCGGTGTTGAATAACATAAAGAGCCTGAAACAGTGTGAAATATATGAAGAGCCTCAAAGGTGTCAAAAATATGAGTAGCAAGAAACGGTCTGAAAAATAGAAGGAGCTTGAAGTGGTGTTGAAAAACATGAAGAGCCTGAAAAAGTGTGAAATATATGAAGAGCCTCAAAGGTGTCAAAAATATGACGAGCAAGAAACGGTCTGAAAAATAGAAGGAGCTTGAAGTGGTGTTGAAAAACATGAAGAGCCTGAAAAGGTGTGAAAAATATGAAGAGCTTCAAAAAGGTGTCAAATACATAGAGGGTGAAACGGTCTGAAAAATATGAGGAGCAAGAAACTGTTTTCAAAAACATGAAGAGCCTCAAAAGGTGTGAAAAATATGAAGAGCTTCAAAAAGGTGTCAAATATATAGAGGGTGTAACGGTCTGAAAAATATGAGGAGCAAGAAACTGTTTTCAAAAACATGAAGAGCCTCAAAAGGTGTGAACAATGTGAATAGCTTCAAACTGTGTCAAAAATATGAGGAGCATGAAACGGTCTGAAACATAGGAGGAGCATGAAGTGTTGTTGAAAAACATGAAGAGCCTGAAAAAGGTGTGAAACATATGAGGAGCATGATACGGTCTGAAAAATAGGAGGAGCATGAAGCGGTGTTGAAAAATATGAAGAGCCTGAAAACGTATGAAAAATATGAAGAGCTTCAAAAGGTGTCAAAAATATAAGGAGCATGAAACGGTCTGAAATATAACAGGAGCATGAAAAGGTGTTAAAAAACATGAAGAGCCTGAAAAGGTGTGAAAAAGATGAACAGCTTCAAATGGTGTCAAAAATATGAGGAGAATGAAACGGTCTGAAAATTAGGAGGAGCATGAAGTGGTCTTGAAAAACATGAAGAGCTTGAAAAAGGTGTGAAACATATGAGTAGAATAAAACGGTCTGAAAAATAGGAGGAGCATGAAGTGGTGTAGAAAAACATGAAGACCCTGAAAAGGTGTGAATAATATGAAGAGCTGCAAAAAGTGTCAAAAATATGAGGAGCTTGAAACGGTCTGAAATATAGGAGGAACGTGAAATGGTGTTAAAAAAAATATGAAGAGCTTCAAAAGGTGTGAAACATATGAGGAGCATGAAACAGTCTGAAAAATAGGAGGAGCATGAAGCGTTGTTGAAAAACATGAAGAGCCTGAAAAGGTGTGAAAAATATGAAGTGCTTCAAAAGGTGTCAAAAACATGAGGAGCATGAAAAGGTCTGAAAAATAGGAGGACCATGAATCGGTGTTCAAAAAAATGAAGAGCCTGGAGAAGTGTGAAAAATATGAAGAGCTTCAAAAAGTGTCAAAAATATGAGGAGCATTAAACGGTCTGATAAATAGGAGAAGCATGAAGTGGTGTTGAAAAATATGAAGAGCCTGAAAAGGTGTGAAAAATATGAAGAGCTTCAAAGGTGTCAAAATTATGAGGAGCATGAAACGCTCTGAAAAAGAGGAGGAGCAGCAAGCGATGTTGAAAAACATGAAGAGCGTGAAAAGGTGTGAAAAATATGAAGAGCTTAAAAAGGTGTCAAAAATATGAGGAGCATGAAACAATCTGAAAAATAGGAGGAGCATGAAGCGGTGTTGAAAAACATGAAGAGCCTGAAAAGGTGTGAAAAATATGAAGAGCTTCAAAAGTGGTCAAAAATATGAGAAGCATGAAACGGACTGAAAATTAGGAGGAGCATGAAGTGGTGCTGAGAAACATGAAGAGCCTGAAAAGGTGTGAAAAATATGAAGAGCTTCAAAAGGCGTCAAAAATATGAGGAGCATGAAACGGTCTGAAAAATAGGAGAAGCATGAAGCGGTTTGAAAAACATGAAGAGCCTGAAAAAGTGTGAAAAATATGAAGAGCTTCAAAAGGTGTCAAAAATATGAGGAGAATGAAACGGTCTGAAAATTAGGAGGAGCATGAAGCGGTGTTGAAAACATAAAGAGCCTGAAACAGTGTGAAATATATGAAGAGCCTCAAAGGTGTCAAAAATATGAGGAGCAAGAAACGGTCTGAAAAATAGAAGGAGCTTGAAGTGGTGTTGAAAAACATGAAGAGACTGAAAACGTGTGAAAAATATGCAGAGCTTCAAAAAGGTGTCAAATATATAGAGGGTGAAACGGTCTGAAAAATATGAGGAGCAAGAAACTGTTTTCAAAAACATGAAGAGCCTGAAAATTTGTGAAAAATGTGAAGAGCTTCAAACTGTGTCATAAATATGAGGAGCATGAAACGGTCTGAAAAATAGAAGGAGCTTGAAGTGGTGTTGAAAAACATGAAGAGCCTGAAAAAGTGTGAAAAATATGAAGAGCTTCAAAAGGTGTCAAAAATATGAGGAGAATGAAACGGTCTGAAAATTAGGAGGAGCATGAAGCGGTGTTGAAAACATAAAGAGCCTGAAACAGTGTGAAATATATGAAGAGCCTCAAAGGTGTCAAAAATATGAGGAGCAAGAAACGGTCTGAAAAATAGAAGGAGCTTGAAGTGGTGTTGAAAAACATGATGAGACTGAAAACGTGTGAAAAATATGCAGAGCTTCAAAAAGGTGTCAAATATATAGAGGGTGAAACGGTCTGAAAAATATGAGGAGCAAGAAACTGTTTTCAAAAACATGAAGAGCCTCAAAAGGTGTGAACAATGTGAATAGCTTCAAACTGTGTCAAAAATATGAGGAGCATGAAACGGTCTGAAACATAGGATGAGCATGAAGTATTGTTGAAAAAGATGAAGAGCCTGAAAAATGTGTGAAACATATGAGGAGCATGATACGGTCTGAAAAATAGGAGCATGAAGTGGTGTTGAAAAATATGAAGAGCCTGAAAAGGTGTGAAAAATATGAAGAGCTTCAAAAGGTGTCAAAAATATAAGGAGCATGAAACGGTCTGAAATATAGCAGGAGCATGAAAAGGTGTTAAAAAACATGAAGAGACTGAAAAGGTGTGAAAAAGATGAACAGCTTCAAATGGTGTCAAAAATATGAGGAGAATGAAACGGTCTGAAAATTAGGAGGAGCATGAAGCGGTGTTGAAAAACATGAAGAGCCTGAAAATGTGTGAAATATATGAAGAGCCTCAAAGGTGTCAAAAATATGAGGAGCAAGAAACGGTCTGAAAAATAGGAGGAGCTTGAAGCGGTGTTGAAAAATATGAAGAGCCTGAAAAGGTGTGAAATATATGCAGAGCTTCAAAAGGTGTCAAAAATATAAGGAGCATGAAATGGTATGAAATATAGGAGGAGCATGAAACGGTGTTCATACACTTGAAGAGCCTGGAAAGGTGTGAAAAAAATGAAGAGCTTCAAAAAGGTATCAAAAATATGAGGAGGGAGAAAGGGTCTGAAAAACAAGAGGAGCAAGAAACTGTTTTCAAAAACATGAAGAGCCTCAACAGTTGTGAAAAATATGAAGAGCTTCAAACTGTGTCAAATATATGAGAAACATGAAACGGTCTGAAAAATAGAAGGAGCTTGAAGTGGTGTTGAAAAAGATGAAGAGCATGAAATAGTGTGAAATATAGGAAGAGCCTCAAAGGTGTCAAAAATATGAGGAGCAAGAAACGGTCTGAAAAATAGAAGGAGCTTGAAGTGGTGTTGAAAAACAAGAAGAGCCTGAAAAGGTGTGAAAAATATTAAGAGCTTCAAAGAGGGGTCAAATATATAGAGGGTGAAACGGTCTGAAAAATATGAGGAGCAAGAAACTGTTTTGAAAAACATGAAGAGCCTCAAAAGGTGTGAAAAATATGAAGAGCTTCAAAAAGGTGTCAAATATATAGAGGGTGAAACGGTCTGAAAAAAATGAGGAGCAAGAAACTGTTTTCAAAAACATGAAGAGCCTCAAAAGATGTGAAAAATGTGAAGAGCTTCAAACTGTGTCAAAAATATGAGGAGCATGAAACGGTCTGAAACATAGGAGGAGCATGAAGTGTTGTTGAAAAACATGAAGAGCCTGAAAAAGGTGTGAAACATATGAGGAGCATGATACGGTCTGAAAAATAGGAGGAGCATGAAGCGGTGTTGAAAAATATGAAGAGCCTGAAAACGTGTGAAAAATATGAAGAGCTTCAAAAGGTGTCAAAAACATAAGGAGCATGAAACGGTCTGAAATACAGGAGGAGCATGAAAAGGTGTTAAAAAACATGAAGAGCCTGAAAAGGTGTGAAAAATATGAAGAGCTTCAAAAGGTGTCAAAAATATTAGGAGCATGAAACGGTCTGAAAAATAGGAGGAGCACGAAGCGGTGTTCAAAATCATGAAGAGCCTGAAAAGGTGTGAAAATATGAAGAGCTATAAAAGGTGTCAAAAATATGAGAAGCATGAAACGGTCTGAAAAATAGGAGGAGCATTAAGCGGTGTTCAAAAACATGAAGAGCGTGAAAAGGTGTGAAAAAAAGGAAGAGCTTCAAAAGGTGTCAAAAATATGAGAAGCATGAAACGGTCTGAAAAATATGAGGAGCATGAAGCGGTGTTGAAAAACATGCAGAGCCTGAGAACTTGTGAAAAATAAGAAGAGCTTCAAAAGGTGTCAAAAATATGAGGAGAATGAAACGGTCTGAAAAATAGGAGGATCATGAAGCGGTGTTGAAAAACATGAAGAGTCTGAAAAGGTGTGAAAGATATGTAGAGTTTCTAAAGATGTCAAAAATATGAGGAGCATGAAACGGTCTGAAAAATAGGAGGAGCATGAAGTGGTGTTGAAAAACATGAAGAGCCTGAAAAGGTGTGTAAAATTTGAAGAGCTTCAAAAGGTGAGAAATACATGAGGAGCATGAAACTCTCTGAAAAATAGGAGGAGCATGAAGTGGTGTTGAAAAACATGAAGAGCCTGAAAAGGTGTGAAAAATATGAAGAGCTTCAAAAGGTGTGAAAAGTATGAGGAGCATGAAGTGGTGTTCAAAAACATGAAGAGTCTGAAAATGTGTGAAAAATATGAAGAGACTGAAAACGTGTCAAAAATATGAGGAGCATGAAACGTTCTGAAAAATACGATGAGCCTGATAAGGTGTTGAAAAACATGAAGAGCCTGAAAAGGAGTGAAATATATGAAGATCTTTAAAAGGTGTGAAAAATATGAGGGGCATGAAACGGTCTGAAAAATAGGAGGTGCATGAAGCGGTGTTGAAAACATGAAGAGACTGAAAACGTGTGAAAAATATGAACAGCTTCAAAAGGTGTGAAAAATATGAAGAGATTCAAAAGGTGTGATAAATATGAAGAGCTTCAAACAGTGTCAAAAATGAGATGAGCAAGAAATGGCCTAAAAAATAGGTGGAGCATGAAGTGTTGGTGAAAAACATGAAGAGCCTGAAGAAGTGTGAAGTATATGAAGAGATTCAAAACGTGTCAAAAATATGAGGAGCATGAAACGGTCTGAAAAATAGGAGGAGCATGAAGCGGTGTTGAAAAACAAGAAGAGTCTGAAAAGGTGTGAAAAATATGAAGAGCTTAAAAGGTGTGAAAAATATGAAGAGCTTCAAAATGTGTCAAAAATGAGATGAGCATGAAACGGTCTGAATATTAGGAGGAACATGAATTGGTGTTGAAAAACATGAAGAGACTGAAAAGCTGTGAAAAATATGAAGAGCTTCAAAAGGTGAGGATTATATGAAGAGCTTCAAAAAAGTCAAAAATGAGATGAGCATGATATTGTCTGAAAGATAGGAGGAGCATGAAGCGGTGTTGAAAAACATGAAGAGCCTGAAAAGGTGTGAGAAATATGGAGATCTTCAAAAGGTGTCAAAAATATGAGGAGCATGAAACGGTCTGAAAATAAGGAGGATCATGAATTGATGTTGAAAAATATGAAGAGCCAAAAAAGGTGTGAAAAATATGAAGAGCTTCAAAAGGTGTCAAAAATATGAGGAGCATGAAAAGTTCTGAAAAATAGGAGGAGAATGAAGCGGTGTTGAAAAACATGAAGAGCCTGAAAATGTGTGAAAAATTTGAAGAGCTTCAAAAGGTGTCAAAAATATGAGGAGCATGAAACGGTCTGAAAAATAGGAGAAGCAAGAAACGGTTTTAACAAACATGAAGAGCGTGAAAAGGTGTGAAATATATGAAGAGCATCAAAAGGTGTCAAAAATATGAGGAGCATGAAACGGTCTGAAAAATAGGAGGAGCATGAAACGGTGTTCAAAAACACGAAGAGCCTGAAATGGTGTGAAAAATATGAGGAACTTCAAAAGGTGTCAAAAATATGAGGAGCATGAAACGCTCTGAAAAATAGGAGGAGCATGAAGTGGTGTTGAAAAACATGAAGAGCCTGAAAAGGTGTGAAATATATGAAGAGCTTCAAAAGGTGTCAAAAATATGAGGGGCATGAAACGGTCTGAAAAATAGGAGGTGCATGAAGCGGTGTTGAAAACATGAAGAGACTGAAAACGTGTGAAAAATATGAACAGCTTCAAAAGGTGTGAAAAATATGAAGAGATTCAAAAGGTGTGATAAATATGAAGAGCTTCAAACGGTGTCAAAAATGAGATGAGCAAGAAATGGCCTAAAAAATAGGAGGAGCATGAAGTGTTGGTGAAAAACATGAAGAGCCTGAAGAAGTGTGAAGTATATGAAGAGATTCAAAAAGTGTCAAAAATATGAGGAGCATGAAACGGTCTGAAAAATAGGAGGAGCATGAAGCGGTGTTGAAAAACAAGAAGAGTCTGAAAAGGTGTGAAAAATATGAAGAGCTTCAAAAGGTGTGAAAAATATGAAGAGCTTCAAAATGTGTCAAAAATGAGATGAGCATGAAACGGTCTGAATATTAGGAGGAACATGAATTGGTGTTGAAAAACATGAAGAGACTGAAAAGCTGTGAAAAATATGAAGAGCTTCAAAAGGTGAGAATTATATGAAGAGCTTCAAAAGAAGTCAAAAATGAGATGAGCATGATATTGTCTGAAAGATAGGAGGAGCATGAAGCGGTGTTGAAAAACATGAAGAGCCTGAAAAGGTGTGAGAAATATGGAGATCTTCAAAAGGTGTCAAAAATATGAGGAGCATGAAACGGTCTGAAAATAAGGAGGATCATGAATTGATGTTGAAAAATATGAAGAGCCAAAAAAGGTGTAAAAAATATGAAGAGCTTCAAAAGGTGTCAAAAATATGAGGAGCATGAAAAGTTCTGAAAAATAGGAGGAGAATGAAGCGGTGTTGAAAAACATGAAGAGCCTGAAAATGTGTGAAAAATTTGAAGAGCTTCAAAAGGTGTCAAAAATATGAGGAGCATGAAACGGTCTGAAAAATAGGAGAAGCAAGAAACGGTTTTAACAAACATGAAGAGCGTGAAAAGGTGTGAAATATATGAAGAGCTTCAAAAGGTGTCAAAAATATGAGGAGCATGAAACGGTCTGAAAAATAGGAGGAGCATGAAACGGTGTTCAAAAACACGAAGAGCCTGAAATGGTGTGAAAAATATGAGGAACTTCAAAAGGTGTCAAAAATATGAGGAGCATGAAACGCTCTGAAAAATATGAGGAGCATGAAACGGTCTGAAAAATAGGAGGTGCATGAAGCGGTGTCGAAAAACATGAAGAGCCTGAGAACGTGTGAAAAATATGAAGAGCTTCTAAAGGTGTGAAAAATATGAATAGCTTCAAAAGGTGTCAAAAATGAGATGAGCATGAAACGGCCTGAAAAATAGGAGGAGCATGAAGTGGTGTTGAAAAACATGATGAGCCTGAAAAAGTGTGAAATATATGAAGAGCTTCAAAAGGTGTCAAAAATATGAGGAGCATGAAACGGTCTGAAAAATAGGAGGAGCATGAAGCGGTGTTGAAAAACATGAAGAGCCTGAAAAGGTGTGAGAAATATGGAGATCTTCAAAAGGTGTCAAAAATAAGAGGAGCATGAAACGGTCTGAAAAATAGGAGGAGCATGAAGTGGTATTGAAAAACATGAAGACCTGAAAAGGTGTGAAATATATGAAGAGCTTCAAAAGGTGTCAAAAATATGAGGAGCATGAAACGGTCTGAAAAATAGGAGGAGCATGAAGCGGTGTTGAAAAACATGAAGAGCATGAAAAGCTGTGAAGAATATGAAGAGCTTCAAAACGTGTCAAAAATATGAGGAGCAAGAATCGGTTTGAAATATAGAAGGAGCATGAAGTGGTGTTGAAAAACATGAAGATCTGAAAAGGAGTGAAAAATATGAAGAGTATCAAAAGATGTCAAAAATATGAGGAGCATGAAACGGTCTGAAAAATAGGAGGAGCAAGAAACGGTTTTAACAAACATGAAGAGCGGGAAAAGGTGTGAAAAATATGAAGAGCTTCAAAAGGTGTCAAAAATATGAAGAGCATGAAACAGGCTGTAAAATAGGAGGAGCATGAAGCGGTGTCGAAAAACATGAAGAGCATGAAGAGTTGTGAAAAATAGGAAGAACTTCAAAAGGTGTCAAAAATATGAGGAGCAGGAACGGTATGAAAAATAGGAGGATCATGAAGTCGTGTTGAAAAACATGAAGAGCCTGAAAACGTGTGAAAATTATGAAGAGCTTCAAAAGGTGTGAAATATATGAAGAGCTTCAAAAGGTGTCAAAAATGAGATAAGCATGAAATGGTCTGAAAGATAGGAGGAGCATGAAGCGGTGTTGAAATACATGGAGAGCCTGAAAACGTGTGAAAAATATGAAGAGCTTCAAAAGTTGTGAAAAATATGAAGAGCTTCAAAAGGTGTGAAATACATGAGGAGCATGAAACGGGTTGAAAAATAGGAGAAGCATGAAGTGGTGTGGAAAAATATGAAGAGCGTGAAAAGGTGTGAAAAATATGAAGAGCTTCAAAAGGTGTGAAATACATGAGGAGCATGAAACGGGCTGAAAAATAGGAGAAGCATGAAGTGGTGTGGAAATATATGAAGAGCGTGAAAAGGTGTAAAAAATATGAAGAGCCTCAAAAGGTGTGAAAAATATGAGAAACATGACATGATCAGAAATATTGGAGGAGCATGAAGCGGTGTTGAAGAACATGAAGAGCCTGAAAAGGTGTGAAAAATATGAAGAGCTTCAAAATTTGTCAAAAATATGAGGAGCAAGAAACGATCTGAAAAATAGGAGGAGCATGAAGTGGTGTTGAAAAATATGAAGAGCCTGAAAAGGTGTGAAATATATGAAGACCTTCAAAAGTTGTCAAAAATATGAGGAGCAGGAAACGGTCTGAAAAATAGGAGGAGCATGAAGTGGTGTTGAAAAGCATGAAGAGCCTGAAAAGGTGTGAAAAATATGAAGAGCTTCAAAATGTGTCAAAAATATGAGGAGCATGAAACGGTCTGCAAAATAGGAGGAGCATGAAGCGGTGTTCAAAAACATGAAGAGCCTGAAAATGTGTGAAAAATATTAGGGGCATGAAACGGTCTGAAAAATATGAGGAGCCTGAAAAGGTGTGAAATATGTAAAGAGCTTCAAAAGGTGTCAAAAATATGAGGAGCATGAAACGGTCTGAAAAATAGGAGGAGCATGAAGCTGTGTTGAAAAACATGAAGAGCCTGAAAAGGTGTGAACAATATTAAGAGCTTCAAAAGGTGTCAAAAATATGTGGAGCAAGTAACGGTTTGAAAAATAGGAGGAGCATGAAGCGGTGTTCAAAACATGAAGATCCTGAAAAAGTGTGAAAAATACGAAGAGCTTCAAAAGGTGTGAAATACATGAGGAGCTAGAAACCGTCTGAAAAATAGGAAGAGCATGAAGCGATGTTCAAAAACATGAATAGCCTGAAATGGTGTGAAAAATATCAAGAGTTTCAAAAGGTGTCAAAAAAATGAGTAGCATGAAACGGTCTGAAAAATCGGAGGAGCATGAAACGGTGTTCAAAAACCTGAAGAGCCTGAAAAGGTGTGAAAAATATGACGAGCTTCAAAACGTGTCAAAAATATGAGGAGCATGAAACGGTCTGAAAAATAGGAGGAGCAAGAAGCGCTGTTGAAAAACATGAAGAACCTGAAAACGTGTGAAAAATATGAAGAGCTTAAAAAATTGTGAAAATATGAAGAGCTTCAAAACGAGTCAAAAATATGAGGAGCATGAAACGGTCTGAAAAATAGGAGGAGCATGAAGTGGTGTTGAAAAACATGAACAGTATGAAAAGGTGTGAAATATATGAAGAGCTTCAAAAGATGTCAAAAAAAGAAGAGCATGAAACGGTATGTAAAATATGAGGAGCATAAAACGGTGTTCAAAAACAAGAAGAGCCTGAAAAGGTGTGAAAAATAGGAAGAGCTTCAAAAGGTGAGAAGTATATGAGGAGCATGAAACGGTCTGAAAAATAGGAGGAGCATGAAGCGGTGTTGAAAAATATGAAGAGCCTGAAAAGTTGTGAAATATGTAAAGAGCTTCAAAAGGTGTCAAAAATAAGAGGAGCATAAAACGGTCTGAAAAATTGGAGGAGCATGAAGCGGTGTAGAAAAACATGAAAGCCTGAAAAGGTGTGACAAATATAAAGAGCTTCAAAAGGTGTGAAAAATATGAGGAGCATGAACGGTCTTAAAAATAGGGGAGCATGAAACGGTGTGAAAAACACGAAGAGCATGAAAAGGTGTGAAAAAAAGGAAGAGCTTCAAAAGGTGTCAAAAATATGAGGAACAAGAAACGGTCTGAAAAATAGAAGGAGCATGAAGTGGTGTTTAATAACATGAAGAGCCTGAAAAGGTGTGAAAAATATGAAGAGCTTCAAAAGGTGTGAAAAATATTAAGAGCATGAAACGATCTGAAAAATAGGAAGAGCATAAAGCGGTGTTCAAAAACATGAAGAGCCTGAAAAGGTGTGAAAAATATGAAGAGCTTCAAAAGGTGTCAAAAATATGAGCAGCATGAAACGGTCTCAAAAACAGGAGGAGCATGAAGAGGTGTTCAAAAATATGGAGAGCCTGAAAAGGTATGAAAAATATGAAGAGCTTCAAAAGATGTCAAAAATATGAGGAGCATGAAACGGTCTGAAAAATAGGAGGAGCATGAAACGGAGTTCAAAAACATGAAGAGCCTGAGAAGGTGTGAAAAATATGAAGAGTTTCAAAAGGTGTCAAAAATAGGAGGAGCATGAAACAGTCTGAAACATAGTAGGAGCATGAAGCGGTGGTGAAAAACATGAAGAGCCAGAAAAGGTGTGAAAAATATGAAGAGCCTGAAAAGGTGTGAAAAATATGTAGAGCTTTAAAAGGTGTCAAAAATATGAGGAGCATGAAACAGTTTGAAAAATAGTAGGAGCATGAAGCGGTGATGAAAACATGAAGAGCCGGAAAAGGTCTGAAAAATATGAAGAGCTTCAAAAGGTGTCAAAAATATGAGGAGCATGTAACGGTCTGAATAATAGGAGGAGCATGAAGCGGTGTTCATTAACATGGAGACCCTGAAAAGGTGTGAAAAATATGAAGAACTTCAAAAGGTGTGAAAAATATGAAGAGCTTCAAAATGTGTCAAAAAGAGATGAGCATGAAACGGTCTGAAAATTAGGAGGATCATAAAGCGGTGTTGAAAAACATGAAGAGCCTGAAAATGGTGTGAAAAATATCAAGAGCTTCAAAAGATGTCAAAAATGAGATGTGCATGAAACGGTCTGAAAAATAGGAGGAGCATGAAACGGTGTTCAAAAACATGAAGAGCCTGAAAAGGTGTGAAAAATATGAAGAGCCTCAAAAAATGTCAAAAATATGAGGAATATGAAACGGTCTGAAAAATAGGAGGATCATAAAGTGGTGTTGAAAAACATGAAGAGCCTGAAAATGGTGTGAAAAATATGAAGAGCTTCAAAAGGAGTAAAAAATGAAATGTGCATGAAACTGTCTGAAAAATATGAGGAGCATGAAGTGGTTGTGAAAAACATGAAAAGCCTGAAAATGTGTGCAAAATATGAAGAGCTTCAAAAGGTGTGAAATACATGAGGAGCATGAAATGATCTGAGAAATAGGAGGAGCATGAAGCGGTGTTCAAAAACATGTAGAGACTGAAAAGGTGTGAAAATTATGAAGAGCTTCAAAAGGAGTGAAAAATAGGAGGAGCATGAAACGGTCTGAAAAATAGGAGGAGCATGAACCGGTGTTCAAATACATGAAAAGCCTGAAAAGGTGTGAAAAATATGAAGAACTTCAAAAATATGAAAAATATGAAGAGCTTCAAAAGGTGTGAAAAATATGAAGAGCTTCAAAAGGTGTCAAAAATATGAGAAACATGAAACGGTCTGAAAAATAGGAGGAGCATGAAGCGGTGTTGAAAAAAATGAAGAGCCTTAAAATGTGTGAAATATATGAAGAGCTTCAAAAGGTGTGAAATACATGAGGAGCATGAAACGGGCTGAAAAAGAGGAGGAGCATGAAGCGGTGTGGCAAAACATGAAGAGCCTGAAAAGGTGTGAAAGAAATGAAGAATTTCTAAAGGTGTCAAAAATATGAGGAGCATGAAAACGTCTGAAAAATAGGAGGAGCATGAAGTTGTGTTGAAAAACATTAAGAGCCTGAAAGGGTGTGAAAAATATGAAGAGCTTCAAAAGGTGTCAAAAATATGAGGAGCATGAAACGGTCTGAAAAATAGGCGGAGCATGAAGCGGTGTTCAAAAACATGAAGAGCCTGAAAATGGTGTAAAAAATATGAAGAACTTCAAAAGGTGTGAAAAATATGAAGAGCTTCAAAAGGTGTCAAAAATATGAGGAACATGAAACGGTCTGAAAAATTGGAGGAGCATGAAGCCGTGTTCAAAAACATGAACAGCCTGAAAATGTGTGAAAAATATGAAGAGCCTGAAAAGGTGTGAAAAATATGAAGTACTTCAAAAGGTGTCAAATATATGAGGAGCATGAAACGGTCTGAAAAATAGGAGGGTCATAAAGCGGTGTTGAAAAATATGAAGAGCCTGAAAATGGTGTGAAAAATATCAAAGGCTTCAAAAAGTGTCAAAAATGAGATGTGCATGAAACGGTCAGAAAAATAGGAGGAGCATGAAACGGTGTTCAAAAACATGAAGAGCCTGAAAAGGTGTGAAAAATATGAAGAGCCTCAAAAAATGTCAAAAATATGAGGAATATGAAACGGTCTGAAAAATAGGAGGATCATAAAGCGGTGTTGAAAAACATGAAGAGCCTGAAAATGGTGTGAAAAATATGAAGAGCTTCAAAAGGAGTCAAAAATGAAATGTGCATGAAACGGTCTGAAAAATATGAGGAGCATGAAGTGGTTGTGAAAAACATGAAAAGCCTGAAAATGTGTGCAAAATACTAAGAGCTTCAAAAGGTGTGAAATACATGAGGAGCATGAAATGGTCTGAGAAATAGGAGGAGCATGAAGCGGTGTTCAAAAACATGTAGAGACTGAAAAGGTGTGAAAAATGTGAAGAGCTTCAAAAGGAGTCAAAAATGAAATGTGCATGAAACGGTCTGAAAAATATGAGGAGCATGAAGTGGTTGTGAAAAACATGAAATGCCTGAAAATGTGTGCAAAATACTAAGAGCTTCAAAAGGTGTGAAATACATGAGGAGCACGAAACGGTCTGAAAAATAGGAGGAGCATGAACCGGTGTTCAAATACATGAAAAGCCTGAAATGGTGTGAAAAATATGAAGAGCTTCAAAAATATGAAAAATATGAAGAGCTTCAAAAGGTGTGAAAAATATGAAGAGCTTCAAAAGGTGTCAAAAATATGAGAAACATGAAACGGTCTGAAAAATTGGAGGAGCATGAAGCGGTGTTCAAAAACATGAAGAGCCTGAAAAGGTGTGAAAAATATGAAGAGCTTCAAAAGGTGTCAAAAATATGAGGAGCATGAAATGGTCTAAAAAATCGGAGGAGCATGAAATGGTGTTCAAATACATGAAGAGACTGAAAAGGTGTGAAAAACATGAAGAGCTTCAAATGGTGTGAAAAATATGAGGAGCATGAAACGGCCGCAAAAATAGGAGGAGCATGAATCGGTGATGAAAAACATGGAGAGCCTGAAAAGGTGTGAAAAATATGAAGAGCTTCAAAAGGTTTCAAAATGTGTGGAGCATGAAACGGTCTGAAAAATAGGAGGAGCATGAAGCGGTGTTGAAAAAAATGAAGAGCCTGAAAAGGTGTGAAAAATATGAAGAGCTTGAAAAGGTGTGAAAAATATGAAGAACTTCAAAAGGTGTGAAACATATGAAGAGCTTCAAAACGTGTGAAATACATGAGGAGCATGAAACTCTCTGAAAAATAGAAGGAGCATGAAGTGGTGTTCAAAAACATGAAGAGCCTGAAAAGGTGTGAAAAATATGAAAAGCTTCAAAAGGTGTCAAAAATATGAGGAGCATGAAACGGGCTGAAAAATAGGAGAAGCATGAAGTGGTGTTGAAAAACATGAAGATCCTGAAAAGGTGTGAAAAATATGAAGAGCTTCAAAAGTGTGAAATACATGACGAGCATGAAATGGCCTGAAAAATACGAGGAACATGAAACGGTGTTCAAAAACATGAAGAGCCTGAACAGGTGTGAACAATATGAAGAGCTTCAAAAGGTGTCAAAAATATGAGAAGCATGAAACTGTCTGAATAATAGGAGGAGCATGAAGCGGTGTTCAAAAACATGAAGAGTCTGAAAAGTTGTGAAAATATGAAGAGCTTCAAAAGGTATGAAAATATGAGGAGCAGGATACAGTTTTAAAAATAGGAGGAGCATGAAGCGGTGTTGAAAAACATGAAGAGCCTGAAAACGTGTGAAAATATGAAGAGCTTCAAAAATATGAAAAATATGAAGAGCTTCAAAGGGTGAGAAAAATATGAAGAGCTTCAAAAGGTGTCAAAAATATGAGGAGCATGAAACGGTCTGAAAAATAGGCGGAGCATGAAGCGATGTTGAAAAACATGAAGAGCCTGAAAAGGTGTGAAAAATATGAAGAGCTTCAAAAGGTATGAAAAATATGAGGAGCATGATACAGTTTTAAAAATAGGAGGAGCATGAAGCGGTGTTGAAAAACATGAAGAGCCTGAAAACGTGTGAAAATATTAAGAGCTTCAAAAATATGAAAAATATGAAGAGCTTCAAAGGGTGAGAAACATATGAAGAGCTTCAAAAGGTGTCAAAAATATGAGGAGCATGAAACGTTCTGAAAAATAGGAGGAGCATGAAACGGTGTTGAAATACATGAAGAGCCTGAAAATGTGTGAAAAACATGAAGAGCTTAAAAAGGTGTCAAAAATATGACTAGCATGAAACGGTCTGAAAAAGAAGAGGAGCATGAAGCGGTGTTGAAAAACATGAAGAGCCTGAAAAGGTGTGAAAAATATGAAGAGCTTCTAAAGGTGTCAAAAATATGAGGAGCATGAAACGGTCTTAAAAATACGAGGAGCATGCAGTGGTGTTGAAAAACATGAAGAGCCTGAAAAGTTGTGAAAAATATGCATAGCTTCAAAAGGTGTCAAAAATTAGATGAGCATGAAACGGTCTGAAAAATTGGAGGAGCAAGAAGTACTGTTTAAAAAAATGAAGAGCCTGAAAGGGTGTGAAAAATATGAAAAGCTTCAAAAGGTGTCAAAAATATGAGGACCTTGAAACGGTCTGAAAAATAGGAGGAGCATGAAGCGGTGTTGAAAAATATGAAGAGCCTGAAAAGGTGTGAAAAATATGAAGAACTTCTAAAGGTGTCAAAAATATGAGGAGCAAGTAACGGTCTGAAAAATAGGAGAAGCATGAAGCGGTGTTGAAAAACATGAAGAGCCTGAAAAGGTGTGAAAAATATGAAGAGCTTGAAAAGGTGTGAAATATATGAAGAGCTTCAAAAGGTGTCAAAATTGAGATGAGCATGAAACTGTCTGAAAAATAGGAGGAGCATGAAACGGTGATCAAAAACATGAAGAGCCTGAAAAGGTGTGAAAAATATGAAGAGCTTCAAAACGTGTGAAATATATGAGGAGTTTGAAACGGGCTGTAATATAGGAGAAGCATGAAGTGGTGTGGAAAAATTTGAAGAGCCTGAAAAGGTGTGAAAAATTTGAAGAGCCTGAAAAGGTGTGAAAAATATGAAGAGCCTGAAAAGGTGTGAAAATTTTGAAGAGCCTGAAAAGGTGTGAAAAATTTGAAGAGCCTGAAAAGGTGTGAAAAATTTGAAGAGCCTGAAATTGTGTGAAAAATTTGAAGAGCCTGAAAAGGTGTGAAAAACATGAAGAGCTTCAAATGGTGTGAAATACATGAGGAGCATGAAACGGTCTGAAAAATAGGAGGAGCAAGAAGGTGTGCTCAAAACATGCAGAGCCTGAAAAAGTGTGAAAAATATGAAGAGCTTCAAAAATATGAAAAATATGAAGAGCTTCAAAAGGTGTGAAAAATATGAGGAGCATGAAACGGTCTGAAAAATATGAGGAGCATGAAGCGCTGTTCAAAAACTTGAAGAGCCTGAAAAGGTGTGAAAAATATGAAGAGCTTCAAAAGGTTTCAAAATGTGTGGAGCATGAAACGGTCTGAAAAATAGGAGGAGCATGAAGCGGTGTTGAAAAACATGAAGAGCCTGAAAAGGTGTGAAAAATATGAAGAGCTTCAAAAGTGTGAAATACATGACGAGCATGAAATGGCCTGAAAAATACGAGGAACATGAAACGGTGTTCAAAAACATGAAGAGCCTGAAAAGGTGTGAACAATATGAAGAGCTTCAAAAGGTGTCAAAAATATGAGGAGCATGAAAACGTATGAAAAATTGGAGGAGCATGAAGTGGTGTTGAAATACATTAAGAGCCTGAAAGGGTGTGAAAAATATGAAGAGCTTCAAAAGGTGTCAAAAATATGAGAAGCATGAAACTGTCTGAATAATAGGAGGAGCATGAAGCGGTGTTCAAAAACATGAAGAGTCTGAAAAGGTGTGAAAAATATGAACAGCTTCAAAAGGTGTCAAAAATATGAGGAGCATGAAACGGTCTGAAAAATGGGAGGAGTATGAAATGGTGATCAAAAACATGAAGAGCCTGAAAAGGTGTGAAAAATGTGAAGAGCTTCAAAAGGTGTGAAAGACATGAGGAGCATGAAACGGGCTGAAAAATAGGAGAAGAATGAAGTGGTGTTAAAAAACATGAAGAGCCTGAAAAAGTGTGAAAAATATGAAAAGCTTCAAAAGGTGTGAAATACATGAGGAGCATGAAACTCTCTGAAAAATAGAAGGAGCATGAAGTGGTGTTCAAAAACATGAAGAGCCTGAAAAGTTGTGAAAATATGAAGAGCTTCAAAAATATGAAAAATATGAAGAGCTTCAAAGGGTGAGAAAAATATGAAGAGCTTCAAAAGGTGTCAAAAATATGAGGAGCATGAAACGGTCTGAAAAATAGGCGGAGCATGAAGCGATGTTGAAAAACATGAAGAGCCTGAAAAGGTGTGAAAAATATGAAGAGCTTCAAAAGGTATGAAAAATATGAGGAGCATGATACAGTTTTAAAAATAGGAGGAGCATGAAGCGGTTTTGAAAAACATGAAGAGCCTGAAAACGTGTGAAAATATGAAGAGCTTCAAAAATATGAAAAACATGAAGAGCTTCAAAGGGTGAGAAAAATATGAAGAGCTTCAAAATGTGTCAAAAATATGAGGAGCATGAAACGTTCTGAAAAATAGGAGGAGCATGAAGCGGTGTTGAAATACATGAAGAGCCTGAAAATGTGTGAAAAACATGAAGAGCTTAAAAAGGTGTCAAAAATATGAGGAGCATGAAACGGTCTGAAAAAGAAGAGGAGCATGAAGCGGTGTTGAAAAACATGAAGAGCCTGAAAAGGTGTGAAAAATATGAAGAGCTTCTAAAGGTGTCAAAAATATGAGGAGCATGAAACGGTCTTAAAAATACGAGGAGCATGCAGTGGTGTTGAAAAACATGAAGAGCCTGAAAAGTTGTGAAAAATATGCATAGCTTCAAAAGGTGTCAAAAATTAGATGAGCATGAAACGGTCTGAAAAATTGGAGGAGCAAGAAGTACTGTTTAAAAAAATGAAGAGCCTGAAAGGGTGTGAAAAATATGAAAAGCTTCAAAAGGTGTCAAAAATATGAGGACCTTGAAACGGTCTGAAAAATAGGAGGAGCATGAAGCGGTGCTGAAAAATATGAAGAGCCTGAAAAGGTGTGAAAAATATGAAGAACTTCTAAAGGTGTCAAAAATATGAGGAGCAAGTAACGGTCTGAAAAATAGGAGAAGCATGAAGCGGTGTTGAAAAACATGAAGAGCCTGAAAAGGTGTGAAAAATATGAAGAGCTTGAAAAGGTGTGAAATATATGAAGAGCTTCAAAAGGTGTCAAAATTGAGATGAGCATGAAACTGTCTGAAAAATAGGAGGAGCATGAAACAGTGATCAAAAACATGAAGAGCCTGAAAAGGTGTGAAAAATATGAAGAGCTTCAAAAGGTGTGAAATACATGAGGAGTTTGAAACGGGCTGAAATATAGGAGAAGCATGAAGTGGTGTGGAAAAATTTGAAGAGCCTGAAAAGGTGTGAAAAATTTGAAGAGCCTGAAAAGGTGTGAAAAATATGAAGAGCCTGAAAAGGTGTGAAAAATTTGAAGAGCCTGAAAAGGTGTGAAACATTTGAAGAGCCTGAAAAGGTGTGAAAAATTTGAAGAGCCTGAAAAGGTGTGAAAAATTTGAAGAGCCTGAAAAGGTGTGAAAAATATGAAGAGGTTCAAAGGTGTGAAAAATATGAAGAGCTTCAAAAGTTGTCAAAAATTAGATGAGCATGAAACGGTCTGAAAAATAGGAGGAGCATGAAGTGGTGTTGAAAAACATGAAGAGCCTGAAATGGTGTGAAATATATGAACACCTTCAAAACGTGTGAAAAATATGAGGAGCTTCAAAAAGTGTCAAAATTATGAGGAGCATGAAACGGTCTGAAAAATAGGAGGAGCATGAAGCGGTGTTGAAAAATACGAGGAGCATGAAGAGGTGTTGAAAAAAATGAAGAGCCTGAAAAGGTGTGAAAAATATGAAGAGCTTCTAAAGGTGTCAAAAATATGAGGAGCCTGAAACGGTCTAAAAAATAGGAGGGGCATGAAGCGATGTTGAAAAACATGCAGAGCCTGAAAATGTGTGAAAAATATGAAGATCTTCTAAAGGTGTCAAATATATGAGGACAATGAAACGGCCTGAAAAATTGGAGGAGCATGAAGTGGTGTTGAAAAACATGAAGAGCTTGAAAAGGTGTGAAAAATATAAAGAGCTTCAAAAGGTGTCAAAATTATGAGGAGCATGAAACGGTCTGAAAAATAGGAGGAGCATGAAGTGGTGTTGAAACACATGAAGATCCTGAAATGGTGTGAAATATATGAAGACCTTCAAAATGTGTGAAACTTATGAGGAGCTTCAAAACGTGTCAAAAATATGAGGAGCCTGTAATGGTCTGAAAAATCGGAGGAGCATGAAGTGGTGTTCAAAAACATGAAGAGCCTGAAAAGGTGAGAAAAATACGAAGAGCTTCTAAAGGTGTGAAAAATAAGAAGAGCTTCTAAAGGTGTGAAAAATATGAGGAGCATGAAACGGTCTCAAAATAGGAGGAGCATGAAACGGTCTGAAAAATAGGAGGAGCATGAAGCGGTGATGAAAAAAAAGAAGAGCATGAAATGGTTTGAAGAATATGAGGAGCTTCAAAAGGTATCAAAAATAGGAGTAGCATGAAGCCGTGTTGAAAAACATGAAGAGCCTGAAAAGGTGTGAAAAATATGAAGAGCATGAAACGTTCTGAAAAATAGGTGGAGCATGAAGCGGTGTTCAGAAGCATGAAGAGCCTGAAAACTGTGAAAAATATGAAGAGCTTCAAAAAGTGTGAAAAATATGAAGAGTTTCAAAAGGTGTGAAAAATATGAGGAGCATGAAATTGTCTGAAAAATAGGAGGAGCATGAAGCGGTGTTGAAATACATGAAGAGCCTGTAAAGGTTTGAAAAATATGAAGAGCTTCAAAAGGTGTGAAAAATATGAAGAGCTTCAAAATTTGTCAAAAATAAGAGGAGAAAGACTCGGTCTGAAAAATAGGAGGAGCATGAAGCGGTGTTGAAATACATGAAGAGCCTGTAAAGGATTGAAAAATATGAAGAGCTTCAAAAGGTGTGAAAAATATGAAGAGCTTCAAAATGTGTCAAAAATAGGAGGAGCATGACACGGTCTGAAAAATAGGAGGAGCATGAAGCGGTGTTGAAAAACATGAAGAGCCTGAAAAGGTGTAAAAAACATGAAGAGCCTAAAAAGGTGTCAAAAATATGAGGAATATGAAACGGTCTTAAAAATAGGAGGATCATGAAGAGGTGTTGAAAAACATGAAGTTCCTGAAAAGGTGTGAAATATATGAAGAGCTTCAAAAGTTGTGAAATATATGAGGAGCATGAAACGGTCTGAAAAATAGGAGGAGCATGAAACGGTGTTCAAAAACATGAGGAGCTTCAAAAGGTGTGAAAAATATGAACAGCTTCAAAAGGTGTCAAAAATGAGATGAGTAAAAAACGGTCTGAAAAATGGGAGGAGCATGAAGTTGTGTTGAAAATAATGAAGAGCCTGAAAAGGTGTGAAAAATATGAGGAGCATGATACGGTCTGAAAAATAGGAGGAGCATGAAGTGGTTGTGAAAAAACATGAAGAGCCGGAAAACGTGTGCAAAATATGACGAGCTTCAAAGGTGTGAAATACATGAGAAGCTTGAAACGGTCTGAAAAATAGGAGGAGCATGAAGCGATGTTGAAAAACATGAAGAGCCTTAAAATGTGTGAAAAATATGAAGAGCTTCAAAAAGTGTGAAAAATATGAGGATCATGAAACGGTCTGAAAAATAGGAGGAGCATGAAGCGGGGTTGAAAAACATGAAGAGCCTGAAAAGGTGTGACAAATATGAAGAGCTTCAAAAGGTGTGAAATACATGAGGAGCATGAAACGATCTGAAAAATAGGAGGAGCATGAAGCGGTGTTCAAAAACATGCAGAGTCTGAAAAGGTGTGAAAATTATGAAGAGCTTCAAAAGGTTTGAAAAATATGAAGAGCTTCAAAAGGTGTGAAAAATGAGATGAGCATGAAACGGTCTGAAAAATAGGAGGAGCATGAAGCGGTGTTCAAAAACATGAAGAGCCTGAAAAGATGTGAGAAATATGAAGAGCTTCAAAAGATGTCAAAAATATGAGGAGCATGAAACGGTCTGAAAAATAGGAGGAGCATGAAATGGTGTTCAAACACATGAAGAGCCTGAAAAGGTGTGAAAAATATGAAGAGCTTCAAAAGGTGTGAAATACATGAGGAGCATTAAACGGTTTAAAAATTAGGAGGAGCATGAAGCGGTGTTCAAAAACATGAAGAGCCTGAAAAGGTGTTAAAAATATGAATAGCTTCAAAAGGTGTGAAAAATATGAGGAGCATGAAACGGTCTGAAGAATAGGAGGAGCATGAAGCGGTGTTGAAAAACATGAGGAGCCTGAAAAGGTGTGACAAATATGAAGAGTTCCAAAAGGTGTAAAAAATATGAGGAGCATGATACGGTCTGAAAAATAGGAGGAGCATGAACCAGTGTTCAAAAACATGAAGAGCCTGAAAAGGTGTGAAAAATATGAACAGCTTCAAAAGGTGTGAAAAATATGAGGAAAATGAAACGGTCTGAAAAATAGGAGGAGCATGAAGCGGTGTTGAAAAACATGAGGAGCCTGAAAAGGTGTGACAAATATGAAGAGCTTCAAAAGGTGTGAAATACATGAGGAGCATGAAACGGTCTCAAAAATAGGAGGAGCATGAAGCGGTGTTCAAAAACATGCAGAGTCTGAAAAGGGGTGAAAAATATGAAGAGCTTCAAAAGGTTTGATAAATATGAAGAGCTTCAAAAGGTGTGAAAAATATGAAAAGCTTCAAAAGGTGTCAGAAATATGAGGAGCATGAAACGGTCTGAAAAATAGGAGGAGCATGAAGCGGTGTTCAAAAACATGAAGAGCCTGAAAAGGTGGGAAAAATATGAAGAGCTTCAAAAGGTGTCAAAAATATGAGGAGCATGAAACGGTCTGCAAAATAGGAGGAGCATGAAGTGGTGTTGAAAAACATGAAGAGCCTGAAAACGTGTGAAAAAAATGAAGAGCTTCAAAAGGTGTGAAAAATATGAAGAGCTTCAAAAGGTGTCAAAAATGAGATGAGTGTAAAACGGTCTGAAATGTGGGAGGAGCATGAAGTGGTGTTGAAAATAATGAAGAGCCTGAAAAGGTGTGAAATATATGAAGAGCTTCAAAAGGTGTGAAAATAAAGAGGAGCATGATACGGTCTGAAAAATAGGAGGAGCATGAATTGGTTGTGAAAAAACATGAAGAGCCTGAGAACGCGTGCAAAATATGAAGAGCTTCAAAAGGTGTGAAATACATGAGGAGCATGAAACGGTCTGAAAAATAGGAGGAGCAAGAAACGGTGTTGAAAAACATGAAGAGACTGACGAGGTGTCAGAAATATGAAGAACTTCAAAAGGTGTCAAAGATATGAGGAGCATGAAACGGTCTGAAAAATCGGAGGAGCAACAAGGGGTGTTGAAATACATGACGAGCCTGAAAATGTGTGAAAAATATAAAGAGCTTCAAAAGATGTGAAAAATATGAAGAGCTTCAAAAGGTGTCAAAAATATGAGGAGCATGAAACTGTCTGAAAAATAGGAGGAGCATGAAGCGGTGTTGAAAAACATGAATAGCCTGAAAATGTGTGAGAAATATGAAGAGCTTCAACAGGTGTCAAAAATATGATTAGCATGAAACGGTCTGAAAAATAGGAGGAGCATGAAGCGGTGTTGAAAAACATGAATAGCCTGAAAATGTGTGAAATATATGAAGAGCTTAAAAATGTGTCAAATATATGAGGAGCATGAAACGGTCTGAAAAATAGGAGGATGATGAAACGGTGTTGAAAAACAATAAGAGCCTGAAAAGGTGTGAAAAATATGAAGAGCTTCAAAAGGTGTCAAAATTTGAGGAGCATGAAAAGGTCTGAAAAATAGGAGGAGAATGAAGCTGTTTTCAAAATCATGAAGAGCCTATAAATGTGTGAAAAATATGAAGAGCTTCAAAAGGTGTTAAAATTTGAAGAGCAGGAAACGGTCTGAAAAACAGGAGGAGAATGAAGTGGTGTCCAAAAACATGAAGAGCCTGAAAAGGTGTGAAAAATATGAAGAGCTTCAAAATGTGTCAAAAATATGAGGAGCATGAAATGGTCTGAAAAATAGGAGGAGCATGAGGCGGTGTTCAAAAACATGAAGAGCCTGAAAAGGTGTGAAAAATATGAAGAGCTTCAAAAGGTGTCAAAAATATGAGGAGCATGAAACGGTCTGAAAAATAGGAGGAGCATGAAACGGTGATCAAATACATGAAGAGCCTGAAAAAGTGTGAAAAATATGAAGAGCTTCAAAAGGTGTGAAATTCATGAGGAGCATGAAATGAGCTGAAAAATAGGAGAAGCATGAAGTGGTGTGGAAAAACATGAAGAGCCTGTAAAGGTGTGAAAAATATGAAGAGCTTCAAAAGGTGTGTAATACATGAGGAGCATGAAACTCTCTGAAAAATAGAAGGAGCATGAAGTAGTGTTCAAAAACATGAAGAGCCTGAAAAGGTGTGAAAAATATGAAGAGCTTATAAAGGTGTGAAAAATATGAGGAACATGATATGGTTTGAAAAATAGGATTAGCATGAAGCGGTGTTCAAAAACATGAAGAGCCTGAAAAGGTGTGAAAAATATGAAAAGCTTCAAAAGGTGTCAAAAATGAGATGAGCATGAAACGTTCTGAAAAATAGGAGGTGCATGAAGCGTTGTTGAAAACCATGAAGAGCCTGAAAAGGTGTGAGAAATATGAAGAGCTTCAAAATGTGTCAAAAATATGAGGAGCATGAAACGGTCTTAAAAATAGGAGGAGCATGAAGCGGTGTTCAAAAACATGAAGAGCCTGAAAAGGTGTGAAAAATATGAAGAACTTCAAAAAGTGTCAAAAATGAGATGAGCATGAAACGGTCTGAAAAATTGGAGGTGCATGAAGAGTTGTTGAAAAACATGAAGAGCCAGAAAATGTGTGAAAAATATGAAGAGCTTCAAAAGGTGTCAAAAATATGAGGAGCATGAAACGGTCTTAAAAATACAAGCAGCATGAAGCGGTGTTGAAAAACATGAATAGCCTGAAAATGTGTGAAATATATGAAGAGCTTAAAAATGTGTCAAGTATATGAGGAGCATGAAACGGTCTGAAAAATAGGAGGATCATGCAACGGTGTTGAAAAACATGAAGAGTCTGAAAAGGTGTGAAAAATATGAAGAGCTTCCAAAGCTGTCAAAAATATGAGGAGCATGAAACGGTCTGAAAAATAGGAGGAGCATGAAGCTGTGTTCAAAAACATGAAGAGCCTGAAAATGTGTGAAAAATATGAAGAGCTTCAAAAGGTGTGAAAAATATGAGGAGTATGAAACGGGCTGAAAAATAGGAGGAGCATGAAGTTGTGTTCAAAAACATGAAGAGCCTGGAAAGGTGTGAAAAAAATGAAGAAATTCAAAAGGTGTAAAAATATGAGGAGCATGAAACGGTCTGAAAAATAGGAGGAGCATGAAGTGGTGTTGAAAAACATGAAGAGCCTGAAAAGGTATGAAAAATATGAAGAGCTTCAAAATGTGTCAAAAATATGAGGAGCATGAAACGGTCTGAAAAATAGGCAGAGCATGAGGCGGTGTTCAAAAACATGAAGAGCCTGAAAAGGTGTGAAAAATATGAAGAGCTTCAAAAGGTGTCAAAAATATGAGGAGCATGAAACGAGCTGAAAAATAGGAGGAGCATGAAGCGGTGTTCAAAAACATGCTGAGACTGAAATCTTGTGAAAAATATGAAGAGCTTCAAAAGGTGTGAAAAATATGAAGAGCTTCAGAAGGTGTCAAAAATGAGATGAACATGAAACGGTCTGAAAAATAGGAGGAGCATGATGTAGTGTTAAAAAAAATGAAGAGCCTGAACAGGTGTGAAATATATGAAGAGCTTCAAAAGGTGTGAAAAATATGAGAAGCATGAAACGGTCTGAAAAATATGAGGAGCATGAACCGGTGTCGAAAAACATGAAGAGCCTGAAAAGGTGTGAAAAATATGAAGAGCTCCAAAAGGTGTGAAAAATATGAGGAGCATGATACGGTCTGAAAAATAGGAGGAGCATGAACCAGTGTTCAAAAACATGAAGAGCCTGAAAAGGTGTGAAATATATGAACAGCTTCAAAAGGTGTGAAAAATATGAGGAGCATGAAACGGTCTGAAAAATAGGAGGAGCATGAAGCGGTGTTGAAAAACATGAGGAGCCTGAAAAGGTGTGACAAATATGAAGAGCTTCAAAAGGTGTGAAATACATGAGGAGCATGAAACGGTCTCAAAAATAGGAGGAGCATGAAGCGGTGTTCAAAAACATGCAGAGTCTGAAAAGGGGTAAAAAATATGAAGAGCTTCAAAAGGTTTGATAAATATGAAGAGCTTCAAAAAGTGTGAAAAATATGAAAAGCTTCAAAAGGTGTCAGAAATATGAGGAGCATGAAACGGTCTGAAAAATAGGAGGAGCATGAAGCGGTGTTCAAAAACATGAAGAGCCTGAAAAGGTGGGAAAAATATGAAGAGCTTCAAAAGGTGTCAAAAATATGAGGAGCATGAAACGGTCTGCAAAATAGGAGGAGCATGAAGTGGTGTTGAAAAACATGAAGAGCCTGAAAACGTGTGAAAAAAATGAAGAGCTTCAAAAGGTGTGAAAAATATGAAGAGCTTCAAAAGGTGTCAAAAATGAGATGAGTGTAAAACGGTCTGAAATGTGGGAGGAGCATGAAGTTGTGTTGAAAATAATGAAGAGCCTGAAAAGGTGTGAAATATATGAAGAGCTTCAAAAGGTGTGAAAATAAAGAGGAGCATGATACGGTCTGAAAAATAGGAGGAGCATGAATTGGTTGTGAAAAAACATGAAGAGCCTGAGAACGCGTGCAAAATATGAAGAGCTTCAAAAGGTGTGAAATACATGAGGAGCATGAAACGGTCTGAAAAATAGGAGGAGCAAGAAACGGTGTTGAAAAACATGAAGAGACTGACGAGGTGTCAGAAATATGAAGAACTTCAAAAGGTGTCAAAGATATGAGGAGCATGAAACGGTCTGAAAAATCGGAGGAGCAACAAGGGGTGTTGAAATACATGAAGAGCCTGAAAATGTGTGAAAAATATAAAGAGCTTCAAAAGATGTGAAAAATATGAAGAGCTTCAAAAGGTGTCAAAAATATGAGGAGCATGAAACTGTCTGAAAAATAGGAGGAGCATGAAGCGGTGTTGAAAAACATGAATAGCCTGAAAATGTGTGAGAAATATGAAGAGCTTCAACAGGTGTCAAAAATATGATTAGCATGAAACGGTCTGAAAAATAGGAGGAGCATGAAGCGGTGTTGAAAAACATGAATAGCCTGAAAATGTGTGAAATATATGAAGAGCTTAAAAATGTGTCAAATATATGAGGAGCATGAAACGGTCTGAAAAATAGGAGGATGATGAAACGGTGTTGAAAAACAATAAGAGCCTGAAAAGGTGTGAAAAATATGAAGAGCTTCAAAAGGTGTCAAAATTTGAGGAGCATGAAAAGGTCTGAAAAATAGGAGGAGAATGAAGCTGTTTTCAAAATCATGAAGAGCCTATAAATGTGTGAAAAATATGAAGAGCTTCAAAAGGTGTAAAAATTTGAAGAGCAGGAAACGGTCTGAAAAACAGGAGGAGAATGAAGTGGTGTCCAAAAACATGAAGAGCCTGAAAAGGTGTGAAAAATATGAAGAGCTTCAAAATGTGTCAAAAATATGAGGAGCATGAAATGGTCTGAAAAATAGGAGGAGCATGAGGCGGTGTTCAAAAACATGAAGAGCCTGAAAAGGTGTGAAAAATATGAAGAGCTTCAAAAGGTGTCAAAAATATGAGGAGCATGAAACGGTCTGAAAAATAGGAGGAGCATGAAACGGTGATCAAATACATGAAGAGCCTGAAAAAGTGTGAAAAATATGAAGAGCTTCAAAAGGTGTGAAATTCATGAGGAGCATGAAATGAGCTGAAAAATAGGAGAAGCATGAAGTGGTGTGGAAAAACATGAAGAGCCTGTAAAGGTGTGAAAAATATGAAGAGCTTCAAAAGGTGTGTAATACATGAGGAGCATGAAACTCTCTGAAAAATAGAAGGAGCATGAAGTAGTGTTCAAAAACATGAAGAGCCTGAAAAGGTGTGAAAAATATGAAGAGCTTAAAAAGGTGTGAAAAATATGAGGAGCATGATATGGTTTGAAAAATAGGATTAGCATGAAGCGGTGTTCAAAAACATGAAGAGCCTGAAAAGGTGTGAAAAATATGAAAAGCTTCAAAAGGTGTCAAAAATGAGATGAGCATGAAACGTTCTGAAAAATAGGAGGTGCATGAAGCGTTGTTGAAAACCATGAAGAGCCTGAAAAGGTGTGAGAAATATGAAGAGCTTCAAAATGTGTCAAAAATATGAGGAGCATGAAACGGTCTTAAAAATAGGAGGAGCATGAAGCGGTGTTCAAAAACATGAAGAGCCTGAAAAGGTGTGAAAAATATGAAGAGCTTCAAAAAGTGTCAAAAATGAGATGAGCATGAAACGGTCTGAAAAATTGGAGGTGCATGAAGAGTTGTTGAAAAACATGAAGAGCCAGAAAATGTGTGAAAAATATGAAGAGCTTCAAAAGGTGTCAAAAATATGAGGAGCATGAAACGGTCTTAAAAATACAAGGAGCATGAAGCGGTGTTGAAAAACATGAATAGCCTGAAAATGTGTGAAATATATGAAGAGCTTAAAAATGTGTCAAGTATATGAGGAGCATGAAACGGTCTGAAAAATAGGAGGATCATGCAACGGTGTTGAAAAACATGAAGAGTCTGAAAAGGTGTGAAAAATATGAAGAGCTTCCAAAGCTGTCAAAAATATGAGGAGCATGAAACGGTCTGAAAAATAGGAGGAGCATGAAGCGGTGTTCAAAAACATGAAGAGCCTGAAAAGGTGGGAAAAATATGAAGAGCTTCAAAAGGTGTCAAAAATATGAGGAGCATGAAACGGTCTGCAAAATAGGAGGAGCATGAAGTGGTGTTGAAAAACATGAAGAGCCTGAAAACGTGTGAAAAAAATGAAGAGCTTCAAAAGGTGTGAAAAATATGAAGAGCTTCAAAAGGTGTCAAAAATGAGATGAGTGTAAAACGGTCTGAAATGTGGGAGGAGCATGAAGTGGTGTTGAAAATAATGAAGAGCCTGAAAAGGTGTGAAATATATGAAGAGCTTCAAAAGGTGTGAAAATAAAGAGGAGCATGATACGGTCTGAAAAATAGGAGGAGCATGAATTGGTTGTGAAAAAACATGAAGAGCCTGAGAACGCGTGCAAAATATGAAGAGCTTCAAAAGGTGTGAAATACATGAGGAGCATGAAACGGTCTGAAAAATAGGAGGAGCAAGAAACGGTGTTGAAAAACATGAAGAGACTGACGAGGTGTCAGAAATATGAAGAACTTCAAAAGGTGTCAAAGATATGAGGAGCATGAAACGGTCTGAAAAATCGGAGGAGCAACAAGGGGTGTTGAAATACATGACGAGCCTGAAAATGTGTGAAAAATATAAAGAGCTTCAAAAGATGTGAAAAATATGAAGAGCTTCAAAAGGTGTCAAAAATATGAGGAGCATGAAACTGTCTGAAAAAGAGGAGGAGCATGAAGCGGTGTTGAAAAACATGAATAGCCTGAAAATGTGTGAGAAATATGAAGAGCTTCAACAGGTGTCAAAAATATGATTAGCATGAAACGGTCTGAAAAATAGGAGGAGCATGAAGCGGTGTTGAAAAACATGAATAGCCTGAAAATGTGTGAAATATATGAAGAGCTTAAAAATGTGTCAAATATATGAGGAGCATGAAACGGTCTGAAAAATAGGAGGATGATGAAACGGTGTTGAAAAACAATAAGAGCCTGAAAAGGTGTGAAAAATATGAAGAGCTTCAAAAGGTGTCAAAATTTGAGGAGCATGAAAAGGTCTGAAAAATAGGAGGAGAATGAAGCTGTTTTCAAAATCATGAAGAGCCTATAAATGTGTGAAAAATATGAAGAGCTTCAAAAGGTGTAAAAATTTGAAGAGCAGGAAACGGTCTGAAAAACAGGAGGAGAATGAAGTGGTGTCCAAAAACATGAAGAGCCTGAAAAGGTGTGAAAAATATGAAGAGCTTCAAAATGTGTCAAAAATATGAGGAGCATGAAATGGTCTGAAAAATAGGAGGAGCATGAGGCGGTGTTCAAAAACATGAAGAGCCTGAAAAGGTGTGAAAAATATGAAGAGCTTCAAAAGGTGTCAAAAATATGAGGAGCATGAAACGGTCTGAAAAATAGGAGGAGCATGAAACGGTGATCAAATACATGAAGAGCCTGAAAAAGTGTGAAAAATATGAAGAGCTTCAAAAGGTGTGAAATTCATGAGGAGCATGAAATGAGCTGAAAAATAGGAGAAGCATGAAGTGGTGTGGAAAAACATGAAGAGCCTGTAAAGGTGTGAAAAATATGAAGAGCTTCAAAAGGTGTGTAATACATGAGGAGCATGAAACTCTCTGAAAAATAGAAGGAGCATGAAGTAGTGTTCAAAAACATGAAGAGCCTGAAAAGGTGTGAAAAATATGAAGAGCTTAAAAAGGTGTGAAAAATATGAGGAGCATGATATGGTTTGAAAAATAGGATTAGCATGAAGCGGTGTTCAAAAACATGAAGAGCCTGAAAAGGTGTGAAAAATATGAAAAGCTTCAAAAGGTGTCAAAAATGAGATGAGCATGAAACGTTCTGAAAAATAGGAGGTGCATGAAGCGTTGTTGAAAACCATGAAGAGCCTGAAAAGGTGTGAGAAATATGAAGAGCTTCAAAATGTGTCAAAAATATGAGGAGCATGAAACGGTCTTAAAAATAGGAGGAGCATGAAGCGGTGTTCAAAAACATGAAGAGCCTGGAAAGGTGTGAAAAATATGAAGAGCTTCAAAAAGTGTCAAAAATGAGATGAGCATGAAACGGTCTGAAAAATTGGAGGTGCATGAAGAGTTGTTGAAAAACATGAAGAGCCAGAAAATGTGTGAAAAATATGAAGAGCTTCAAAAGGTGTCAAAAATATGAGGAGCATGAAACGGTCTTAAAAATACAAGGAGCATGAAGCGGTGTTGAAAAACATGAATAGCCTGAAAATGTGTGAAATATATGAAGAGCTTAAAAATGTGTCAAGTATATGAGGAGCATGAAACGGTCTGAAAAATAGGAGGATCATGCAACGGTGTTGAAAAACATGAAGAGTCTGAAAAGGTGTGAAAAATATGAAGAGCTTCCAAAGCTGTCAAAAATATGAGGAGCATGAAACGGTCTGAAAAATAGGAGGAGCATGAAGCGGTGTTCAAAAACATGAAGAGCCTGAAAATGTGTGAAAAATATGAAGAGCTTCAAAAGGTGTGAAAAATATGAGGAGCATGAAACGGTCTGAAAAATAGGAGGAGCATGCAGCGGTTAAAAAACATGAAGAGCCTGAAAAGGTGTGAAAAATATGAAGAGCTGCAAAAGTTGTCAAAAATATGTGGAGCGTGAGACGGTCTCAAAAACAGGAGGAGCGGGAAGCGGTGATGAAAAACATGAAGAGCCTGAAAACGTGTGATAAAACATGAAGAGCTTCAAAGGTGTCAGAAATATGAGGAGCATGAAACGCTCGCAAAAATAGGAGGAGCATGAAGCGGTGTTGAAAAACATGAAGAGCCTGAAATGGTGTGAAAAATATGAGAGCTTCAAAAGGTGTCAATAATAAGAGGTTCATGAAACAGTCTGAAAAATTGGAGGAGCATTAAACTGTCTGAAAAATAGGAGAAGCATGAAGCGGTGTTGAAAAACATGAAGAGCCTGAAAGGGTGTGAAAAATATGAGAGCTTCAAAAGGTATCAATAATAAGAGGTGCATGAAACAGTCTGAAAATTAGGAGGAGCATGAAACTGTATGAAAAATAGGAGAAGCATGAAGCGGTGTTGAAAAATATGAAGAGCCTGAAAAGGTGTGAAAATATGAAAAGCTTCAAAAGGTGTCAAAAATATGAGGAGCATGAAACGGTCTGAAAAATAGGAGGAGTATGAAACGGTGATAAAAAACATGAAGAGCCTGAAAAGATGTGAAAAATATGAAGAGCTTCAAAAGGTGTGAAATACATGAGGAGCATGGAACGGGCTGAAAAATAGGAGAAGCATGAAGGGGTGTGGAAAAACATGAAGAGCCTGAAAAGGTTTGAAAAATATGAAGAGCTTCAAAAGGTGTGAAATACATGAGGAGCATGAAACTCTCTGAAAAATAGAAATAGCATGAAGCGTTGTTGAAAAACATGAAGAGCCTGAAAACGTGTGAAAATATGAAGAGCTTCAAAAATATGAAAAATATGAAGAGCTTCAAAAGGTGTGAAATACATGAGGAGCATGAAACTCTCTGAAAAATAGAAATAGCATGAAGCGGTGTTGAAAAACATGAAGAGCCTGAAAACGTGTGAAAATATGAAGAGCTTCAAAAATATGAAAAATATGAAGAGCTTCAAAAGGTGTGAAAAATTTGAAGAGCTTCAAAATGTGTCAAAATGAGATGAGCATGAAACGGTCTGAAAAATAGGAGGAGCATGAAGCGGTGTTGAAAATCATAAAGAGCCTGAAAAGTTGTGAAAAATATGAAGAGCTTCAAAAGACGTGAAAAATTTGAAGAGCTTCAAAAGGTGTCAAAATGAGATGAGCATGAAACGGTCTGAAAAATAGGAGGAGCATGAAGTGGTGTTGAAAAAAATGAAGAGCCTGAAAAGGTGTGAAATATATAAAGAGCTTCAAAAGGTGTCAAAAATATGAGGAGAATGAAACGGTCTGCAAATTCGGAGAAGCCTGAAATGGTGTTCAAAAACATGAAGAGCCTGAAAAGGTGTGAAAAACATGAAGAGCCTGAAAAGGTGTGAAAAATATGAAGAGCTTCAAAAGGTGTGATATACATGAGGAGCATGAAACGGGCTGAAAAATAGGAGAAGCATGAAGGGGTGTGGAAAAACATGAAGAGCCTGAAAAGTTTTGAAAAATATGAAGAGCTTCTAAAGGTGTGAAATACATGAGGAGCATGAAACTCTCTGAAAAATAGAAATAGCATGAAGCGGTGTTGAAAAACATGAAGAGCCTGAAAACGTGTGAAAAATATGAAGAGCATCAAAAGGTGTGAAAAATATGAAGAGCTTCAAAAGGTGTAAAAAATGAGATGAGCATGAAACCTTCTGAAAAATAGGAGGAGCATGAAGTGGTTTTGAAAAAAATGAAGAGCCTGAAAAGTTGTGAAACATATGAAGAGCTTCAAAAGGTGTCAAAATTATGAGGAGCATGAAACGGCCTGAAAAATTGGAGGAGCATGAAGCGGTGTTCAAAAATATGAAGAGCCTGAAAAGGTGTGAAAAATATGAAGAGTTTCAAAAGGTGTCAAAAATATGAGGAGCATGAAAGTGTCTGAAAAATAGGAGGAGCATGAAGCGGTGTTCAAAAACATGAAGAGCGTGAAAAGGTGTGAAAAAAAGGAAGAGCTTCAAAATGTGTGAAAAATATGAGGAGCATGAAACGGTCTGAAAAATAGGAGGAGCATGAAGCGGTGTTTAAAAACATGAGGAGGCGGAGAACTTGTGAAAAATATGAAGAGCTTCAAAAGGTGTCAAA
Organism: Dama dama; assembly: GCF_033118175.1. Lineage (NCBI taxonomy): Eukaryota > Metazoa > Chordata > Mammalia > Artiodactyla > Cervidae > Dama > Dama dama. The sequence continues at coordinate 5,897,222 of NW_026870877.1, read as the reverse complement.
AAAGAGATGAGCATGAAACGGTCTGAAAAATAGGAGGAGCATGAAGTGGATTTGAAAAAAATGAAGAGCCTGAAAAGGTGTGAAAAATATGAAGAGCTTCAAAAGGTGTGAAATATATGAGGAGCATGAAACGGTCTGAAAAATAGGAGGAGTATGCAGCGGTTGAAAAACATGAAGAGCCTGAAAAGGTGTGAAAAATATGAAGAGCTCCAAAAGGTGTCAAAAATATGTGGAGCGTGAAACGGTCTCAAAAATAGGAGGAGCGTGAAGCGGTGATGAAAAACATGAAAAGCCTGAAAAAGTGTGATAAAATATGAAGAGCTTCAAAGGTGTCAAATATATGAGGAGCAAGAAACGGTCGCAAAAATAGGAGGAGCATGAAGCGGTGTTGAAAAACATGAAGAGCCTGAAAAGGTTTGAAAAATATGAGAGCTTCAAAAGGTGTCAACAATAAGAGGTGCATGAAACAGTCTGAAAAATAGGAGGAGCATGAAAGTGTCTGAAAAATAGGAGAAGCATGAAGCGGTGTTCAAAAACATGAAGAGCATGAAAAGGTGTGAAAAATATGAAGAGGTTGAAAATGTGTGAAATATATGAAGAGCTTCAAAAGGTGTCAAAAATGAGATGAGCATGAAACGGTCTGAAAAATAAGAGGAGCATGAAATGGTGATCAAAACGTGAAGAGCCTGAAAAGGTGTGAAAAATATGAAGAGCTTCAAAAGGTGTGAAATACATGAGGAGCATGAAACGGGCTGAAAAATAGGAGGAGCATGAAGCGGAGTCCACAAAAATGAAGAGCCTGAAAAGGTGGAAAGTATATGAAGAGCTTCAAAAGCTGTCAAAAATTTGAGGAGCATGAAACGGTATGAAAAATAGGAGGAATGTGAAGCGGTGTTCAAAAACATGAAGAGTTTAAAAGGTGTGAAAAATATGAAGAGCTTCAAAAGTTGTGAAAAATATGAAAAGCATAAAACGGTCTGAAAAATAGGAGGAGCATGAAGCGGTGTTGAAAAACATGAAGAGTCTGAAAAGTTGTGAAAAATATGAAGAGCTTCAAAAGGTGTCAAAAATTTGAGGAGCATGAAAAGTTCTGAAGAATAGGAAGAGCATGATGCAGTGTTGAAAAACATGAAGAGCCTGAAAAGGTGTGAAAAATATGAAGCACTTCAAAAGATGTCAAAATTATGAGGAGCATGAAACATTTGAAAAATAGGAGGAGCATGAAGCAGTGTTCAAAAACATGAAGAACCGGAAAAGGTGTGAAAAATATGAAGAGCTTCAAAAGGTGTGAAAATTATGAGGAGCATGAAACGGTCTGAAAAATAGGAGGAGCATGAAGGGGTGTTCAAAAACATGAAGAGCCTGAAAAGGTGTGAAAAATATGAAGAGCTTCAAAAGGTTGGAAATACATGAGGAGCATGAAACGGTCTGAAAAATAGGAGGAGCATGAATCCGTCTGAAAAATGGGAGGAGCATGAAGCGGTGTTGAAAAACATGAAGTTCCTGAAAAGCTGCGAAAATAAGACAAGCTTCAAAAGGTGTCAAAAATATGAGGAGCATGAAACGGTCTGAAAAATAGGAGGAGCATGAAACGGTCTGAAAAATGGGAGGAGCATGAAGCGGTGTTGAAAAACATGAAGTTCCTGAAAAGCTGTGAAAATAAGACAAGCTTCAAAAGGTGTGAAAAATATGAGGAGCATGAAACGGTCTGAAAAATAGGAGGTGCATGAAGCGGTGTCGAAAAACATGAAGAGCCTGAGAACGTGTGAAAAATATGAAGAGCTTCTAAAGGTGTGAAAAATATGAAGAGCTTCAAAAGGTGTCAAAAATGAGATGAGCATGAAACGGCCTGAAAAATAGGAGGAGCATGAAGTGGTGTTGAAAAACATGATGAGCCTGAAAAAGTGTGAAATATATGAAGAGCTTCAAAAGGTGTCAAAAATATGAGGAGCATGAAACGGTCTGAAAAATAGGAGGAGCATGAAGCGGTGTTGAAAAACATGAAGAGCCTGAAAAGGTGTGAAAAATATGAAGAGCTTCAAAAGTTGTCAAAAATATGATGAGCATGAACGGTCCGGAAAATAGCAGGAGCATGAAGCGGTCTTGAAAATCATGAAGAGCGTGAAAAGGTGTGAAAAATAAGAAGAGCTTCAAAATGTTTCAAAATTATGAGGAGAATGAACGGTCTGAAAAATCGGAGGAGCATGAAGCGGTGTTGAAAAACATGAAGAGCCTGAAAAGGTGTGAAATATATGAAGAGCTTCAAAAGGTGTCAAAAATTTGAGGAGCATGAAACGGTCTGAAAAATAGGAGAAGTATGAAGTGGTGTTGAAAAACATGAAGAGCCTGAAAAGGAGTGAAAAATATGAAGAGCTTCAAAAGGTGTCAAACATATGAAGAACATGAAACGGTCTGAAAAATAGGAGGATCATGAAGCAGTGTTCAAAAACATGAAGAGCCTGAAAATGTGTGAAAAATATTCAGAGCTTCAAAATGTGTCAAATATATGATGAGCATGAAACGGCCTGAAAAATAGGAGGAGCATGAAGCGGTGTTGAAGAACATGAAGAGCCTGAAAAGGTGTGAAATATATGAAGAACTTCAAAAGGTGTGAAGTACATGAGGAGCATTAAACGCTCTGAAAAATAGAAGCATGAAGTTTTGTTCAAAAACATGAAGAGCCTGAAAAGGTGTGAAATATATGAAGATCTTCAAAAGGTGTGAAAAATATGAGGGGCATGAAACGGTCTGAAAAATAGGAGGTGCATGAAGCGGTGTTGAAAACATGAAGAGCCTGAAAACCTGTGAAAAATATGAACAGCTTCAAAAGGTGTGAAAATATGAAGAGCTTCAAAAGGTGTGAAAAATATGAAGAGCTTCAAACGGTGTCAAAAATGAGATGAGCATGAAATGGCCTAAAAAATAGGAGGAGCATGAAGTGTTGGTGAAAAACATGAAGAGCGTGAAAAGGTGTGAAAAATATGAAGAGCCTCAAAAGGTGTGAAAAATATGAGAAACATGACATGATCTGAAATATTGGAGGAGCATGAAGCGGTGTTGAAGAACATGAAGAGCCTGAAAAGGTGTGAAAAATATGAAGAGCTTCAAAAGTTGTCAAAAATATGAGGAGTAAGAAACGGTCTGAAAAATAAGAGGAGCATGAAGTGGTGTTGAAAAATATGAAGAGCCTGAAAAGGTGTGAAATATGTAAAGAGCTTCAAAAGGTGTCAAAAATATGAGGAGCATGAAACGGTCTGAAAAATAGGAGGAGCATGAAGCTGTGCTGAAAAACATAAAGAGCCTGAAAAGGTGTGAACCATATTAAGAGCTTCAAAAGGTGTCAAAAATATGTGGAGCAAGTAACGGTTTGAAAAATAGGAGGAGCATGAAGCGGTGTTCAAAAACATGAAGATCCTGAAAAGGTGTGAAAAATACGAAGAGCTTCAAAAGGTGTGAAATACATGAGGAGCATGAAACCGTCTGAAAAATAGGAAGAGCATGAAGCGATGTTCAAAAACATGAAGAGCCTGAAATGGTGTGAAAAATATCAAGAGTTTCAAAAGGTGTGAAAAATATGATGAGCATGAAATGGTCTGAAAAATAGGAGGAGCAAGAAGCGGTGTTCAAAAACATGAAGAGCCTGAAAAGGTGTGAAAAAGATGAAGAGCTACAAAAGCTGTCAAAAATATGAGGAGCATGAAATGGTCTGAAAAATAGGAGGAGAATGAAGCGGTGTTTAAAAACATGAAGAGCCTGAAAAGGTGTTGAAAAATATGAAGAGACTCAAAACTTGTCAAAAATATGAGGAGCATGAAACGGTCTGAAAAATAGGAGGAGCATGAAAAGATGTTGAAAAACATGAAGAGCCTGAAAACGTGTGAAAATATGAAGATCTTCAAAAGGTGTGAAAAATATGAAGAGCTTCAAAAGGTGTCAAAAATGAGATGAGCATGAAACTGTCTGAAAAATGGGAGGAGCATGAAGTGGTGTTCAAAAAAATGAAGAGCCTAAAAAGGTGTGAAAAATATGCAGACTTTCAAAAGAAATCAAAAATATGAAGAGCATGAAACGGTCTGAAAAGTAGGAGGAGCATGAAGCGGTATTCAAAAACATAAAGAGCCTGAAAAGGTGTGAAAAAAGTGAAGAGCTTCAAAAGGTCTCAAAAAAATGAGTAGCATGAAACGGTCTGAAAAATCGGAGGCGCATGAAACGGTGTTCAAAAACCTGAAGAGCCTGAAAAGGTGTGAAAAATATGACGAGCTTCAAAACGTGTCAAAAATATGAGGAGCATGATACGGTCTGAAAAATAGGAGGAGCAAGAAGCGGTGTTGAAAAACATGAAGAACCTGAAAAGGTGTGAAAAATATGAAGAACTTCAAAAGGTGTGAAAAATATGAGGAGCATGTAACGGTCTGAATAATAGGAGGAGCATGAAGCGGTGTTCATAAACATGGAGACCCTGAAAAGTTGTGAAAAATATGAAGAACTTCAAAAGGTGTGAAAAATATGAAGAGCTTCAAAATGTGTCAAAAAGAGATGAGCATGAAACGGTCTGAAAAATAGGAGGAACATGAAGTGGTTTTGAAAAACCTGAAGAGCCTGAAAAGGTGTGAGAAATATGAAGAGTTTCAAAAGGTATCAAAAATATGAGGAGACTGAAACGGTCTGAAAAATAAGAGGAGCATGAAGCGGTGTTCAAAAACATGAAGAGTCTGAAAAGGTGTGGAATATATGAAGACCTTCAAAAGGTGTCAAAGGTATGAGGAGAATGAAACGGTCTGAAAAATACGAGGAGCATGAAACGGTGTTCAAAAACATGAAGAGCCTGAAAAGGTGTGAAAAATATGAAAAGCTTCAAAAGGTGTCAAAAATATGAGGAGCATGAAACGGTCTGAAAAATAGAAGCAGCATGAAGCAGTGTTGAAATAGATAAAGAGCCTGAAAACGTGTGAAAAATATGAAGAGATTCAAAAGGTGTGAAAAATATGAAGAGCTTCAAAAGGTGTGAAAAGAATGAAGAGCTTCAAAAGGTGTCAAAAATATGAGGAACATGAAATGGTCTGAAAAATTGGAGGAGCATGACGCCGTGTTCAAAAACATGAACAGCTTGAAAATGTGTGAAAAATATGAAGAGCCTGAAAAGTTATGAAAAATACGAAGAGCTTCAAAAGGTGTCAAATATATGAGGAGCATGAAACGGTCTGAAAAATAGGAGGATCATAAAGCGGTGTTGAAAAACATGAAGAGCCAGAAAATGGTGTGAAAAATATCAAGAGCTTCAAAAGGTGTCAAAAATGAGATGTGCATGAAACGGTCTGAAAAATAGGAGGAGCATGAAACGGTGTTCAAAAACATGAAGAGCCTGAAAAGGTGTGAAAAATATGAAGAGCCTCAAAAAATGTCAAAAATATGAGGAATATGAAACGGTCTGAAAAATAGGAGGATCATAAAGCGGTGTTGAAAAACATGAAGAGCCTGAAAATGGTGTGAAAAATATGAAGAGCTTCAAAAGGAGTCAAAAATGAAATGTGCATGAAACGGTCTGAAAAATATGAGGAGCATGAAGTGGTTGTGAAAAACATGAAAAGCCTGAAAATGTGTGCAAAATACGAAGAGCTTCAAAAGGTGTGAAATACATGAGGAGCATGAAATGGTCTGAGAAATAGGAGGAGCATGAAGCGGTGTTCAAAAACATGTAGAGACTGAAAAGGTGTGAAAAATATGAAGAGCTTCAAAAGGAGTGAAAAATAGGAGGAGCATGAAACGGTCTGAAAAATAGGAGGAACATGAACCGGTGTTCAAATACATGAAAAGCCTGAAAAGGTGTGAAAAATATGAAGAGCTTCAAAAATATGAAAAATATGAAGAGCTTCAAAAGGTGTGAAAAATATGAAGAGCTTCAAAAGGTGTCAAAAATATGAGAAACATGAAACGGTCTGAAAAATTGGAGGAGCATGAAGCGGTGTTCAAAAACATGAAGAACCTGAAAAGGTGTGAAAAATATGAAGAGCTTCAAAAGGTGTCAAAAATATGAGGAGCATGAAACGGTCTGAAAAATAGGAGGAGCATGAAGCGGTGTTGAAAAAAATGAAGAGCCTGAAAATGTGTGAAATATATGAAGAGCTTCAAAAGGTGTGAAATATATGAGGAGCATGAAACGGACTGAAAAATAGGAGGAGCATGAAGCGGTGTGGAAAAACATGAAGAGCCTGAAAAGGTGTGAAAGATATGAAGAGTTTCTAAAGGTGTCAAAAATATGAGGAGCATGAAAACGTCTGAAAAATAGGAGGAGCATGAAGGTGTGTTGAAAAACATTAAGAGCCTGAAAGGGTGTGAAAAATATGAAGAGCTTCAAAAGGTGTCAAAAATATGAGGAGCATGAAACGGTCTGAAAAATAGGCGGAGCATGAAGCGGTGTTCAAAAACATGAAGAGGGTGAAAAGGTGTGAAAAATATGAAAAGCTTCAAAAGGTGTCAAACATAAGAGGAGCATGAAACGGTCTGAATAATAGGAGGAGCATGAAACGGTGTTCAAAAACATGAAGAGCCTGAAAATGGTGTGAAAAATATCAAAGGCTTCAAAAAGTGTCAAAAATGAGATGTGCATGATACGGTCAGAAAAATAGGAGGAGCATGAAACGGTGTTCAAAAACATGAAGAGCCTGAAAAGGTGTGAAAAATATGAAGTACTTCAAAAGGTGTCAAATATATGAGGAGCATGAAACGGTCTGAAAAATAGGAGGATCATAAAGCGGTGTTGAAAAACATGAAGAGCCTGAAAATGGTGTGAAAAATATCAAAGGCTTCAAAAAGTGTCAAAAATGAGATGTGCATGAAACGGTCAGAAAAATAGGAGGAGCATGAAACGGTGTTCAAAACATGAAGAGCCTGAAAAGGTGTGAAAAATATGAAGAGCCTCAAAAAATGTCAAAAATATGAGGAATAAGAAACGGTCTGAAAAATAGGAGGATCATAAAGCGGTGTTGAAAAACATGAAGAGCCTGAAAATGGTGTGAAAAATATGAAGAGCTTCAAAAGGAGTCAAAAATGAAATGTGCATGAAACGGTCTGAAAACTATGAGGAGCATGAAGTGGTTGTGAAAAACATGAAAAGCCTGAAAATGTGTGCAAAATACTAAGAGATTCAAAAGGTGTGAAATACATGAGTAGCATGAAATGGTCTGAGAAATAGGAGGAGCATGAAGCGGTGTTCAAAAACATGTAGAGACTGAAAAGGTGTGAAAAATGTGAAGAGCTTCAAAAGGAGTGAAAAAATAGGAGGAGCACGAAACGGTCTGAAAAATAGGAGGAGCATGAACCGGTGTTCAAATACATGAAAAGCCTGAAATGGTGTGAAAAATATGAAGAGCTTCAAATATATGAAAAATATGAAGAGCTTCAAAAGGTGTGAAAAATATGAAGAGCTTCAAAAGGTGTCAAAAATATGAGAAACATGAAACGTTCTGAAAAATTGGAGGAGCATGAAGCGGTGTTCAAAAACATGAAGAACCTGAAAAGGTGTGAAAAATATGAAGAGCTTCAAAAGGTGTCAAAAATATGAGGAGAATGAAATGGTCTAAAAAATCGGAGGAGCATGAAATGGTGTTCAACACATGAAGAGACAGAAAAGGTGTGAAAAACATGAAGAGCTTCAAATGGTGTGAAATACATGAGGAGCATGAAATGGTCTGAAAAATAGGAGGAGCAAGAAGGTGTGCTCAAAAACATGAAGAGCCTGAAAAAGTGTGAAAAATATGAAGAGCTTCAAAAGGTGTGAAAAATATGAGGAGCATGAAACGGTCTGAAAAATATGAGGAGCATGAAGCGCTGTTCAAAAACATGAAGAGCCTAAAATGTGTGAAAAATATGAAGAGCTTCAAAAGGTGTCAAAAATATGAGGAGCATGAAATGGCCTCAAAAATAGGAGGAGCATGAATCGGTGATGAAAAACATGGAGAGCCTGAAAAGGTGTGAAAAATATGAAGAGCTTCAAAAGGTTTCAAAATGTGTGGAGCATGAAACGGTCTGAAAAATAGGAGGAGCATGAAGCGGTGTTGAAAACATGAAAAGCCTGAAAAGGTGTGAAAAATATGAAGAGCTTGAAAAGGTGTGAAAAATATGAAGAACTTCAAAAGGTGTGACACATATGAAGAGCTTCAAAACGTGTGAAATACATGAGGAGCATGAAACGGTCTGAAAAATAGAAGGAGCATGAAGTGGTGTTCAAAAACATGAAGAGCCTGAAAAGGTGAGAAAAATATGAAAAGCTTCAAAAGGTGTCAAAAATATGAGGAGCATGAAACGGGCTGAAAAATAGGAGAAGCATGAAGTGGTGTTGAAAAACATGAAGATCCTGAAAAGGTGTGAAAAATATGAAGAGCTTCAAAAGTGTGAAATACATGACGAGCATGAAATGGCCTGAAAAATACGAGGAACCTGAAACGGTGTTCAAAAACATGAAGAGCATGAAAAGGTGTGAACAATAAGAAGAGCTTCAAAAGGTGTCAAAAATATGAGGAGCATGAAACGGTCTGAAAAATGGGAGGAGCATGAAATGGTGATCAAAAACATGAAGAGCCTGAAAAGGTGTGAAAAATGTGAAGAGCTTCAAAAGGTGTGAAAGACATGAGGAGCATGAAACGGGCTGAAAAATAGGAGAAGAATGAAGTGGTGTTGAAAAACATGAAGAGCCTGAAAAAGTGTGAAAAATATGAAAAGCTTCAAAAGGTGTGAAATACATGAGGAGCATGAAACTCTCTGAAAAATAGAAGGAGCATGAAGTGGTGTTCAAAAACATGAAGAGCCTGAAAAATTGTGAAAATATGAAGAGCTTCAAAAATATGAAAAATATGAAGAGCTTCAAAGGGTGAGAAAAATATGAAGAGCTTCAAAAGGTGTCAAAAATATGAGGAGCATGAAACGTTCTGAAAAATAGGAGGAGCATGAAGCGACGTTGAAATACATGAAGAGCCTGAAAATGTGTGAAAAACATGAAGAGCTTAAAAAGGTGTCAAAAATATGAGGAGCCTGAAACGGTCTGAAAAAGAAGAGGAGCATGATGCGGTGTTGAAAAACATGAAGAGCCTGAAAAGGTGTGAAAAATATGAAGAGCTTCTAAAGGTGTCAAAAGTATGAGGAGCATGAAACGGTCTTAAAAATACGAGGAGCATGCAGTGGTGTTTAAAAACATGAAGAGCCTGAAAAGTTGTGAAAAATATGCATAGCTTCAAAAGGTGTCAAAAATTAGATGAGCATGAAACGGTCTGAAAAATTGGAGGAGCAAGAAGTACTGTTGAAAAAAATGAAGAGCCTGAAAAGGTGTGAAAAATATGAAAAGCTTCAAAAGGTGTCAAAAATATGAGGACCTTGAAACGGTCTGAAAAATAGGAGGAGCATGAAGCGGTGTTGAAAAATATGAAGAGCCTGAAAAGGTGTGAAAAATATGAAGAACTTCTAAAGGTGTCAAAAATATGAGGAGCAAGTAACGGTCTGAAAAATAGGAGAAGCATAAAGCGGTGTTGAAAAACATGAAGAGCCTGAAAAGGTGTGAAAAATATGAAGAGCTTGAAAAGGTGTGAAAAATATGAAGAACTTCAAAAGGTGTAAAACATATGAAGAGCTTCAAAACGTGTGAAATACATGAGGAGCATGAAACTCTCTGAAAAATAGAAGGAGCATGAAGTGGTGTTCAAAAACATGAAGAGCCTGAAAAGGTGTGAAAAATATGAAAAGCTTCAAAAGGTGTCAAAAATATGAGGAGCATGAAACGGGCTGAAAAATAGGAGAAGCATGAAGTGGTGTTGAAAAACATGAAGATCCTGAAAAGGTGTGAAAAATATGAAGAGCTTCAAAAGTGTGAAATACATGACGAGCATGAAATGGCCTGAAAAATACGAGGAACATGAAACGGTGTTCAAAAACATGAAGAGCCTGAAAAGGTGTGAACAATATGAAGAGCTTCAAAAGGTGTCAAAAATATGAGGAGCATGAAAACGTATGAAAAATAGGAGGAGCATGAAGTGGTGTTGAAAAACATTAAGAGCCTGAAAGTGTGTGAAAAATATGAAGAGTTTCAAAAGGTGTCAAAAATATGAGAAGCATGAAACTGTCTGAATAATAGGAGGAGCATGAAGCGGTGTTCAAAAACATGAAGAGTCTGAAAAGGTGTGAAAAATATGAACAGCTTCAAAAGGTGTCAAAAATATGAGGAGCATGAAACGGTCTGAAAAATGGGAGGAGCATGAAATGGTGATCAAAAACATGAAGAGCCAGAAAAGGTGTGAAAAATGTGAAGAGCTTCAAAAGGTGTGAAAGACATGAGGAGCATGAAACGGGCTGAAAAATAGGAGAAGAATGAAGTGGTGTTGAAAAACATGAAGAGCCTGAAAAAGTGTGAAAAATATGAAAAGCTTCAAAAGGTGTGAAATACATGAGGAGCATGAAACTCTCTGAAAAATAGAAGGAGCATGAAGTGGTGTTCAAAAACATGAAGAGCCTGAAAAGTTGTGAAAATATGAAGAGCTTCAAAAATATGAAAAATATGAATAGCTTCAAAGGGTGAGAAAAATATGAAGAGCTTCAAAAGGTGTCAAAAATATGAGGAGCATGAAACGTTCTGAAAAATAGGAGGAGCATGAAGCGGTGTTGAAATACATGAAGAGCCTGAAAATGTGTGAAAAACATGAAGAGCTTAAAAAGGTGTCAAAAATATGAGGAGCCTGAAACGGTCTGAAAAAGAAGAGGAGCATGAAGCGGTGTTGAAAAACATGAAGAGCCTGAAAAGGTGTGAAAAATATGAAGAGCTTCTAAAGGTGTCAAAAGTATGAGGAGCATGAAACGGTCTTAAAAATACGAGGAGCATGCAGTGGTGTTGAAAAACATGAAGAGCCTGAAAAGTTGTGAAAAATATGCATAGCTTCAAAAGGTGTCAAAAATTAGATGAGCATGAAACGGTCTGAAAAATTGGAGGAGCAAGAAGTACTGTTTAAAAAAATGAAGACCCTGAAAAGGTGTGAAAAATATGAAAAGCTTCAAAAGGTGTCAAAAATATGAGGACCTTGAAACGGTCTGAAAAATAGGAGGAGCATGAAGCGGTGTTGAAAAATATGAAGAGCCTGAAAAGGTGTGAAAAATATGAAGAACTTCTAAAGGTGTCAAAAATATGAGGAGCATGTAACGGTCTGAAAAATAGGAGAAGCATAAAGCGGTGATCAAAAACATGAAGAGCCTGAAAAGGTGTGAAAAATATAAAGAGCTTCAAAAGGTGTCAAAATTGAGATGAGCATGAAATTGTCTGAAAAATAGGAGGAGCATGAAACGGTGATCAAAAACATGAAGAGCCTGAAAAGGTGTGAAAAATATGAAGAGCTTCAAAAGGTGTGAAATACATGAGGAGTTTGAAACGGGCTGAAATATAGGAGAAGCATGAAGTGGTGTGGAAAAATTTGAAGAGCCTGAAAAGGTGTGAAAAATTTGAAGAGCCTGAAATGGTGTGAAAAATATGAAGAGCCTGAAAAGGTGTGAAAAATTTGAAGAGCCTGAAAAGGTGTGAAACATTTGAAGAGCCTGAAAAGGTGTGAAAAATTTGAAGAGCCTGAAGAGGTGTGAAAAATTTGAAGAGCCTGAAAAGGTGTGACAAATATGAAGAGCTTCAAATCGTGTGAAATACAAGAGGAGCATGAAACTCTCTGAAAAATAGAAGGAGCATGAAGCGGTTTTCAAAAACATGAAGAGCTTAAAAAGTTGTGAAAAATATGAAAAGCTTCAAGAGGTGTCAAAAATGAGATGAGCATGAAACGGTCTGAACAATAGGAGGATCATGAAACAGTGTTGAAAAACATGAAGAGCCTGAAAAGTTGTGAAAAATATAAAGAGCTTCAAAAGGTGTCAAAATATGAGGAGCATGAAATGGTGTGAAAAATAGGAGGAGCATGAAGATGTGTTCAAAAACATGAAGAGCCTGAAAAGGTGTGAAAAATATGAAGAGCTTCAAAAGGTGTGAAAAATATGAGGACCATGAAACGGTCTGAAAAATAGAAGCAGCATGAAACGGTGTTGAAAAACATGAAGAGCCTGAAAGGTGTGAAAAATATGAAGAGCTTCAAAACGTGTGAAACACATGAGGAGCATGAAACGGTCTGAAAATTAGGGGAAGCATGAAGTGGTATGGAAAAACATGAAGAGCCTGAAAAGGTGTGAAAAAAATGAAGAGCTTCAAAAGTTGTCAAAAATATGAAGAGCATGAAATGGTTTGAAAAATAGGAGGATCATGAAGCGGTGATCAAAAACATGAAGATCCTGAAAAGGTGTGAAAATTATGAACAGCTTCAAAAGGTGTCAAAAAAGAGATGAGCATGAAACGGTCTGAAAAATAGGAGGAGCATGAATCAGTGTTGAAAAACATGAAGAGCCTGAAAAGGTGTGAGAAATATGAAGAGCTTCAAAAATGTGAAAAATATGAAGAGCTTCAAAAGTTGTCAAAAATTAGATGAGCATGAAACGGTCTGAAAAATAGGAGGAGCATGAAGTGGTGTTGAAAAACATGAAGAGCCTGAAATGGTGTGAAATATATGAAGACCTTCAAAACGTGTGAAAAATATGAGGAGCTTCAAAAAGTGTCAAAATTATGAGGAGCATGAAACGGTCTGAAAAATAGGAGGAGCATGAAGCAGTGTTGAAAAATACGAGGAGCATGAAGAGATGTTGAAAAAAATGAAGAGCCTGAAAAGGTGTGAAAAATATGAAGAGCTTCAAAAGTTGTCAAAAATTAGATGAGCATGAAACGGTCTGAAAAATAGGAGGTGCATGAAGTGGTGTTGAAAAACATGAAGAGCCTGAAATGGTGTGAAATATATGAACACCTTCAAAACGTGTGAAAAATATGAGAAGCTTCAAAAAGTGTCAAAATTATGAGGAGCATGAAACGGTCTGAAAAATAGGAGGAGCATGAATCAGTGTTGAAAAACATGAAGAGCCTGAAAAGGTGTGAGAAATATGAAGAGCTTCAAAAATGTGAAAAATATGAAGAGCTTCAAAAGTTGTCAAAAATTAGATGAGCATGAAACGGTCTGAAAAATAGGAGGAGCATGAAGTGGTGTTGAAAAACATGAAGAGCCTGAAATGGTGTGAAATATATGAAGACCTTCAAAACGTGTGAAAAATATGAGGAGCTTCAAAAAGTGTCAAAATTATGAGGAGCATGAAACGGTCTGAAAAATAGGAGGAGCATGAAGCAGTGTTGAAAAATACGAGGAGCATGAAGAGGTGTTGAAATAAATGAAGAGCCTGAAAAGGTGTGAAAAATATGAAGAGCTTCAAAAGTTGTCAAAAATTAGATGAGCATGAAACGGTCTGAAAAATAGGAGGTGCATGAAGTGGTGTTGAAAAACATGAAGAGCCTGAAATGGTGTGAAATATATGAAGACCTTCAAAACGTGTGAAAAATATGAGGAGCTTCAAAAAGTGTCAAAATTATGAGCAGCATGAAACGGTCTGAAAAATAGTAGGAGCATGAAGCGGTGTTGAAAAATACGAGGAGCATGAAGAGGTGTTGAAAAAAATGAAGAGCCTGAAAAGGTTTGAAAAATATGAAGAGCTTCAAAAGTTGTCAAAAATTAGATGAGCATGAAACGGACTGAAAAATTGGAGGAGCATGAAGTGGTGTTGAAAAACATGAAGAGCCTGAAATGGTGTGAAATATATGAACACCTTCAAAACGTGTGAAAAATATGAGGAGCTTCAAAAAGTGTCAAAATTATGAGGAGCATGAAACGGTCTGAAAAATAGGAGGAGCATGAAGCGGTGTTGAAAAAAATGAAGAGCCTGAAAAGGTGTGAAAAATATGAAGAGCTTCTAAATGTGTCAAAAATATGAGGAGCCTGAAACGGTCTAAAAAATAGGAGGGGCATGAAGCGATGTTGAAAAACATGCAGAGCCTGAAAATGTGTGAAAAATATGAAGATCTTCTAAAGGTGTCAAATATATGAGGACAATGAAACGGCCTGAAAAATTGGAGGAGCATGAAGTGGTGTTGAAAAACATGAAGAGCTTGAAAAGGTGTGAAAATTATAAAGAGCTTCAAATGGTGTCAAAATTATGAGGAGCATGAAACGGTCTGAAAAATAGGAGGAGCATGAGTGGTGTTGAAACACATGAAGATCCTGAAATGATGTGAAATATATGAAGACCTTCAAAATGTGTGAAACATATGAGGAGCTTCAAAACGTGTCAAAAATATGAGGAGCATGAAATGGTCTGAAAATTGGAGGAGCATGAAGTGGTATTCAAAAACATGAAGAGCCTGAAAAGGTGAGAAAAATACGAAGAGCTTCTAAAGGTGTGAAAAATATGAAGAGCTTCAAAAAGGATGAAAAATATGAGGAGCATGAAACTGTCAGAAAAATAGGAGGATCATGAAGCGGTGTTGAAAAACATGAAGAGCCTGAAAAGGTGAGAAAAATACGAAGAGCTTCTAAAGGTGTGAAAAATATGAGGAGCATGAAACGGTCTCAAAATAGGAGGAGCATGAAACGGTCTGAAAAATAGGAGGAGCATGAAGCGGTGATGAAAAAATAGAAGAGCATGAAATGGTTTGAAGAATATAAGGAGCTTCAAAAGGTATCAAAAATAGTAGTAGCATGAAACGGTGTTGAAAAACTTGAAGAGCCTGAAAATGTGTAAAATATGAACAGGTTAAAAGGTGTCAAAATATGAGGAGCATGAAACGGTCTGAAAAATAAGAGGAGCATGAAGCGGTGATGAAAAAAAAGAAGAGCATGAAATGGTTTGAAGAATATGAGGAGCTTCAAAAGGTATCAAAAATAGGAGTAGCATGAAGCCGTGTTGAAAAACATGAAGAGCCTGAAAAGGTGTGAAAAATATGAAGAGCTTCAAAAGGTATCAAAAATAGGAGTAGCATGAAGAGGTGTTCAAAAACATGAAGAGCCTGAAAATGGTGTGAAAAATATCAAAGGCTTCAAAAAGTGTCAAAAATGAGATGTGCATGAAACGGTCAGAAAAATAGGAGGAGCATGAAACGGTGTTCAAAAATATGAAGAGCCTGAAAAGGTGTGAAAAATATGAAGAGCCTCAAAAAATGTCAAAAATATGAGGAATATGAAACGGTCTGAAAAATAGGAGGATCATAAAGCGGTGTTGAAAAACATGAAGAGCCTGAAAATGGTGTGAAAAATATGAAGAGCTTCAAAAGGAGTCAAAAATGAAATGTGCATGAAACGGTCTGAAAAATATGAGGAGCATGAAGTGGTTGTGAAAAACATGAAAAGCCTGAAAATGTGTACAAAATACTAAGAGCTTCAAAAGGTGTGAAATACATGAGGAGCATGAAATGGTCTGAGAAATAGGAGGAGCATGAAGCGGTGTTCAAAAACATGTAGAGACTGAAAAGGTGTGAAAAATGTGAAGAGCTTCAAAAGGAGTGAAAAATAGGAGGAGCACGAAACGGTCTGAAAAATAGGAGGAGCATGAACCGGTGTTCAAATACATGAAAAGCCTGAAATGGTGTGAAAAATATGAAGAGCTTCAAATATATGAAAAATATGAAGAGCTTCAAAAGGTGTGAAAAATATGAAGAGCTTCAAAAGGTGTCAAAAATATGAGAAACATGAAACGGTCTGAAAAATTGGAGGAGCATGAAGCGGTGTTCAAAAACATGAAGAACCTGAAAAGGTGTGAAAAATATGAAGAGCTTCAAAAGGTGTCAAAAATATGAGGAGCATGAAATGGTCTAAAAAATCGGAGGAGCATGAAATGGTGTTCAAATACATGAAGAGACTGAAAAGGTGTGAAAAACATGAAGAGCTTCAAATGGTGTGAAATACATGAGGAGCATGAAACGGTCTGAAAAATAGGAGGAGCAAGAAGGTGTGCTCAAAAACATGAAGAGCCCGAAAAAGTGTGAAAAATATGAAGAGCTTCAAAAATATGAAAAATATGAAGAGCTTCAAAAGGTGTGAAAAATATGAGGAGCATGAAACGGTCTGAAAAATATGAGGAGCATGAAGCGCTGTTCAAAAACATGAAGAGCCTAAAAGGTGTGAAAAATATGAAGAGCTTCAAAAGGTGTCAAAAATATGAGGAGCATGAAACGGCCTCAAAAATAGGAGGAGCATGAATCGGTGATGAAAAACATGGAGAGCCTGAAAAGGTGTGAAAAATATGAAGAGCTTCAAAAGGTTTCAAAATGTGTGGAGCATGAAACGGTCTGAAAAATAGGAGGAGCATGAAGCGGTGTTGAAAAACATGAAGAGCCTGAAAAGGTGAGAAAAATATGAAGAGCTTGAAAAGGTGTGAAAAATATGAAGAACTTCAAAAGGTGTGAAACATATGAAGAGCTTCAAAACGTGTGAAATACATGAGGAGCATGAAACTCTCTGAAAAATAAAAGGAGCATGAAGTGGTGTTCAAAAACATGAAGAGCCTGAAAAGGTGTGAAAAATATGAAAAGCTTCAAAAGGTGTCAAAAATATGAGGAGCATGAAACGGGCTGAAAAATAGGAGAAGCATGAAGTGGTGTTGGAAAACATGAAGATCCTGAAAAGGTGTGAAAAATATGAAGAGCTTCAAAAGTGTGAAAAACATGACGAGCATGAAATGGCCTGAAAAATACGAGGAACATGAAACGGTGTTCAAAAACATGAAGAGCCTGAAAAGGTGTGAACAATATGAAGAGCTTCAAAAGGTGTCAAAAATATGAGGAGCATGAAAACGTATGAAAAATAGGAGGAGCATGAAGTGGTGTTGAAAAACATTAAGAGCCTGAAAGGGTGTGAAAAATATGAAGAGCTTCAAAAGGTGTCAAAAATATGAGAAGCAGGAAACTGTCTGAATAATAGGAGGAGCATGAAGCGGTGTTCAAAAACATGAAGAGTCTGAAAAGGTGTGAAAAATATGAACAGCTTCAAAAGGTGTCAAAAATATGAGGAGCATGAAACGGTCTGAAAAATGGGAGGAGCATGAAATGGTGATCAAAAACATGAAGAGCCTGAAAAGGTGTGAAAAATGTGAAGAGCTTCAAAAGGTGTGAAAGACATGAGGAGCATGAAACGGGCTGAAAAATAGGAGAAGAATGAAGTGGTGTTGAAAAACATGAAGAGCCTGAAAAAGAGTGAAAAATATGAAAAGCTTCAAAAGGTGTGAAATACATGAGGAGCATGAAACTCTCTGAAAAATAGAAGGAGCATGAAGTGGTGTTCAAAAACATGAAGAGCCTGAAAAGTTGTGAAAATATGAAGAGCTTCAAAAATATGAAAAATATGAAGAGCTTCAAAGGGTGAGAAAAATATGAAGAGCTTCAAAGGGTGAGAAAAATATGAAGAGCTTCAAAAGGTGTCAAAAATATGAGGAGCATGAAACGTTCTGAAAAATAGGAGGAGCATGAAGCGGTGTTGAAATACATGAAGAGCCTGAAAATGTGTGAAAAACATGAAGAGCTTAAAAAGGTGTCAAAAATATGAGGAGCCTGAAACGGTCTGAAAAAGAAGAGGAGCATGAAGCGGTGTTGAAAAACATGAAGAGCCTGAAAAGGTGTGAAAAATATGAAGAGCTTCTAAAGGTGTCAAATGTATGAGGAGCATGAAACGGTCTTAAAAATACGAGAAGCATGCAGTGGTGTTGAAAAACATGAAGAGCCTGAAAAGTTGTGAAAAATATGCATAGCTTCAAAAGGTGTCAAAAATTAGATGAGCATGAAACGGTCTGAAAAATTGGAGGAGCAAGAAGTACTGTTGAAAAAAATGAAGAGCCTGAAAAGGTGTGAAAAATATGAAAAGCTTCAAAAGGTGTCAAAAATATGAGGACCTTGAAACGGTCTGAAAAATAGGAGGAGCATGAAGCGGTGTTGAAAAATATGAAGAGCCTGAAAAGGTGTGAAAAATATGAAGAACTTCTAAAGGTGTCAAAAATATGAGGAGCAAGTAACGGTCTGAAAAATAGGAGAAGCATAAAGCGGTGTTGAAAAACATGAAGAGCCTGAAAAGGTGTGAAAAATATGAAGAGCTTGAAAAGGTGTGAAAAATATGAAAAACTTCAAAAGGTGTGAAACATATGAAGAGCTTCAAAACGTGTGAAATACATGAGGAGCATGAAACTCTCTGAAAAATAGAAGGAGCATGAAGTGGTGTTCAAAAACATGAAGAGCCTGAAAAGGTGTGAAAAATATGAAAAGCTTCAAAAGGTGTCAAAAACATGAGGAGCATGAAACGGGCTGAAAAATAGGAGAAGCATGAAGTGGTGTTGACAAACATGAAGATCCTGAAAAGGTGTGAAAAATATGAAGAGCTTCAAAAGTGTGAAATACATGACGAGCATGAAATGGCCTGAAAAATACGAGGAACATGAAACGGTGTTCAAAAACATGAAGAGCCTGAAAAGGTGTGAACAATATGAAGAGCTTCAAAAGGTGTCAAAAATATGAGGAGCATGAAAACGTATGAAAAATAGGAGGAGCATGAAGTGGTGTTGAAAAACATTAAGAGCCTGAAAGGGTGTGAAAAATATGAAGAGCTTCAAAAGGTGTCAAAAATATGAGAAGCATGAAACTGTCTGAATAATAGGAGGAGCATGAAGCGGTGTTCAAAAACATGAAGAGTCTGAAAAGGTGTGAAAAATATGAAGAGCTTCAAAATGTGTCAAAAATATGAGGAGCATGAAACGGTCTGAAAAATGGGAGGAGCATGAAATGGTGATCAAAAACATGAAGAGCCTGGAAAGGTGTGAAAAATGTGAAGAGCTTCAAAAGGTGTGAAAGACATGAGGAGCATGAAACGGGCTGAAAAATAGGAGAAGAATGAAGTGGTGTTGAAAAACATGAAGAGCCTGAAAAAGAGTGAAAAATATGAAAAGCTTCAAAAGGTGTGAAATACATGAGGAGCATGAAACTCTCTGAAAAATAAAAGGAGCATGAAGTGGTGTTCAAAAACATGAAGAGCCTGAAAAGTTGTGAAAATATGAAGAGCTTCAAATATGAAAAATATGAAGAGCTTCAAAGGGTGAGAAAAATATGAAGAGCTTCAAAAGGTGTCAAAAATATGAGGAGCATGAAACGTTCTGAAAAATAGGAGGAGCATGAAGCGGTGTTGAAATACATGAAGAGCCTGAAAATGTGTGAAAAACATGAAGAGCTTAAAAAGGTGTCAAAAATATGAGGAGCCTGAAACGGTCTGAAAAAGAAGAGGAGCATGAAGCGGTGTTGAAAAACATGAAGAGCCTGAAAAGGTGTGAAAAATATGAAGAGCTTCTAAAGGTGTCAAAAGTATGAGGAGCATGAAACGGTCTGAAAATCGGAGGAGCATGAAGTGGTGTTCAAAAACATGAAGAGCCTGAAAAGGTGAGAAAAATACGAAGAGCTTCTAAAGGTGTGAAAAATATGAAGAGCTTCAAAAAGGATGAAAAATATGAGGAGCATGAAACTGTCAGAAAAATAGGAGGATCATGAAGCGGTGTTGAAAAACATGAAGAGCCTGAAAAGGTGAGAAAAATACGAAGAGCTTCTAAAGGTGTGAAAAATATGAGGAGCATGAAACGGTCTCAAAATAGGAGGAGCATGAAACGGTCTGAAAAATAGGAGGAGCATGAAGCGGTGATGAAAAAATAGAAGAGCATGAAATGGTTTGAAGAATATAAGGAGCTTCAAAAGGTATCAAAAATAGTAGTAGCATGAAACGGTGTTGAAAAACTTGAAGAGCCTGAAAATGTGTAAAATATGAACAGGTTAAAAGGTGTCAAAATATGAGGAGCATGAAACGGTCTGAAAAATAAGAGGAGCATGAAGCGGTGATGAAAAAAAAGAAGAGCATGAAATGGTTTAAAGAATATGAGGAGCTTCAAAAGGTATCAAAAATAGGAGTAGCATGAAGCCGTGTTGAAAAACATGAAGAGCCTGAAAAGGTGTGAAAAATATGAAGAGCTTCAAAAGGTATCAAAAATAGGAGTAGCATGAAGAGGTGTTCAAAAATATGAAGAGCCTGAAAAGGTGTGAAAAATATGAAGAGCATGAAACGGTCTGAAAAATAGGTGGAGCATGAAGCGGTGTTCAGAAGCATGAAGAGCCTGAAAACTGTGAAAAATATGAAGAGCTTCAAAAAGTGTGAAAAATATGAAGAGCTTCAAAAGGTGTGAAAAGAATGAAGAGCTTCAAAAGGTGTCAAAAATATGAGGAACATGAAATGGTCTGAAAAATTGGAGGAGCATGAAGCCGTGTTCAAAAACATGAACAGCTTGAAAATGTGTGAAAAATATGAAGAGCCTGAAAAGTTATGAAAAATACGAAGAGCTTCAAAAGGTGTCAAATATATGAGGAGCATGAAACGGTCTGAAAAATAGGAGGATCATAAAGCGGTGTTGAAAAACATGAAGAGCCTGAAAATGGTGTGAAAAATATCAAGAGCTTCAAAAGGTGTCAAAAATGAGATGTGCATGAAACGGTCTGAAAAATAGGAGGAGCATGAAACGGTGTTCAAAAACATGAAGAGCCTGAAAAGGTGTGAAAAATATGAAGAGCCTCAAAAAATGTCAAAAATATGAGGAATATGAAACGGTCTGAAAAATAGGAGGATCATAAAGCGGTGTTGAAAAACATGAAGAGCCTGAAAATGGTGTGAAAAATATGAAGAGCTTCAAAAGGAGTCAAAAATGAAATGTGCATGAAACGGTCTGAAAAATATGAGGAGCATGAAGTGGTTGTGAAAAACATGAAAAGCCTGAAAATGTGTGCAAAATACGAAGAGCTTCAAAAGGTGTGAAATACATGAGGAGCATGAAATGGTCTGAGAAATAGGAGGAGCATGAAGCGGTGTTCAAAAACATGTAGAGACTGAAAAGGTGTGAAAAATATGAAGAGCTTCAAAAGGAGTGAAAAATAGGAGGAGCATGAAACGGTCTGAAAAATAGGAGGAACATGAACCGGTGTTCAAATACATGAAAAGCCTGAAAAGGTGTGAAAAATATGAAGAGCTTCAAAAATATGAAAAATATGAAGAGCTTCAAAAGGTGTGAAAAATATGAAGAGCTTCAAAAGGTGTCAAAAATATGAGAAACATGAAACGGTCTGAAAAATTGGAGGAGCATGAAGCGGTGTTCAAAAACATGAAGAGCCTGAAAAGGTGTGAAAAATATGAAGAGCTTCAAAAGGTGTCAAAAATATGAGGAGCATGAAACGGTCTGAAAAATAGGAGGAGCATGAGGCGGTGTTGAAAAAAATGAAGAGCCTGAAAATGTGTGAAATATATGAAGAGCTTCAAAAGGTGTGAAATACATGAGGAGCATGAAACGGGCTGAAAAATAGGAGGAGCATGAAGCGGTGTGGCAAAACATGAAGAGCCTGAAAAGGTGTGAAAGATATGAAGAGTTTCTAAAGGTGTCAAAAATATGAGGAGAATGAAAACGTCTGAAAAATAGGAGGAGCATGAAGTTGTGTTGAAAAACATTAAGAGCCTGAAAGGGTGTGAAAAATATGAAGAGCTTCAAAAGGTGTCAAAAATATGAGGAGCATGAAACGGTCTGAAAAATAGGCGGAGCATGAAGCGGTGTTCAAAAACATGAAGAGCGTGAAAAGGTGTGAAAAATATGAAGAGCTTCAAAAGGTGTCAAACATAAGAGGAGCATGAAACGGTCTGAAAAATAGGAGGAGCATGAAACGGTGTTCAAAAACATGAAGAGCCTGAAAATGGTGTGAAAAATATCAAAGGCTTCAAAAAGTGTCAAAAATGAGATGTGCATGAAACGGTCAGAAAAATAGGAGGAGCATGAAACGGTGTTCAAAAACATGAAGAGCCTGAAAAGGTGTGAAAAATATGAAGTACTTCAAAAGGTGTCAAATATATGAGGAGCATGAAACGGTCTGAAAAATAGGAGGATCATAAAGCGGTGTTGAAAAACATGAAGAGCCTGAAAATGGTGTGAAAAATATCAAAGGCTTCAAAAAGTGTCAAAAATGAGATGTGCATGAAACGGTCAGAAAAATAGGAGGAGCATGAAACGGTGTTCAAAAACATGAAGAGCCTGAAAAGGTGTGAAAAATATGAAGAGCCTCAAAAAATGTCAAAAATATGAGGAATATGAAACGGTCTGAAAAATAGGAGGATCATAAAGCGGTGTTGAAAAACATGAAGAGCCTGAAAATGGTGTGAAAAATATGAAGAGCTTCAAAAGGAGTCAAAAATGAAATGTGCATGAAACGGTCTGAAAAATATGAGGAGCATGAAGTGGTTGTGAAAAACATGAAAAGCCTGAAAATGTGTACAAAATACTAAGAGCTTCAAAAGGTGTGAAATACATGAGGAGCATGAAATGGTCTGAGAAATAGGAGGAGCATGAAGCGGTGTTCAAAAACATGTAGAGACTGAAAAGGTGTGAAAAATGTGAAGAGCTTCAAAAGGAGTGAAAAATAGGAGGAGCACGAAACGGTCTGAAAAATAGGAGGAGCATGAACCGGTGTTCAAATACATGAAAAGCCTGAAATGGTGTGAAAAATATGAAGAGCTTCAAATATATGAAAAATATGAAGAGCTTCAAAAGGTGTGAAAAATATGAAGAGCTTCAAAAGGTGTCAAAAATATGAGAAACATGAAACGGTCTGAAAAATTGGAGGAGCATGAAGCGGTGTTCAAAAACATGAAGAACCTGAAAAGGTGTGAAAAATATGAAGAGCTTCAAAAGGTGTCAAAAATATGAGGAGCATGAAATGGTCTAAAAAATCGGAGGAGCATGAAATGGTGTTCAAATACATGAAGAGACTGAAAAGGTGTGAAAAACATGAAGAGCTTCAAATGGTGTGAAATACATGAGGAGCATGAAACGGTCTGAAAAATAGGAGGAGCAAGAAGGTGTGCTCAAAAACATGAAGAGCCCGAAAAAGTGTGAAAAATATGAAGAGCTTCAAAAATATGAAAAATATGAAGAGCTTCAAAAGGTGTGAAAAATATGAGGAGCATGAAACGGTCTGAAAAATATGAGGAGCATGAAGCGCTGTTCAAAAACATGAAGAGCCTAAAAGGTGTGAAAAATATGAAGAGCTTCAAAAGGTGTCAAAAATATGAGGAGCATGAAACGGCCTCAAAAATAAGAGGAGCATGAATCGGTGATGAAAAACATGGAGAGCCAGAAAAGGTGTGAAAAATATGAAGAGCTTCAAAAGGTTTCAAAATGTGTGGAGCATGAAACGGTCTGAAAAATAGGAGGAGCATGAAGCGGTGTTGAAAAACATGAAGAGCCTGAAAAGGTGAGAAAAATATGAAGAGCTTGAAAAGGTGTGAAAAATATGAAGAACTTCAAAAGGTGTGAAACATATGAAGAGCTTCAAAACGTGTGAAATACATGAGGAGCATGAAACTCTCTGAAAAATAAAAGGAGCATGAAGTGGTGTTCAAAAACATGAAGAGCCTGAAAAGGTGTGAAAAATATGAAAAGCTTCAAAAGGTGTCAAAAATATGAGGAGCATGAAACGGGCTGAAAAATAGGAGAAGCATGAAGTGGTGTTGGAAAACATGAAGATCCTGAAAAGGTGTGAAAAATATGAAGAGCTTCAAAAGTGTGAAAAACATGACGAGCATGAAATGGCCTGAAAAATACGAGGAACATGAAACGGTGTTCAAAAACATGAAGAGCCTGAAAAGGTGTGAACAATATGAAGAGCTTCAAAAGGTGTCAAAAATATGAGGAGCATGAAAACGTATGAAAAATAGGAGGAGCATGAAGTGGTGTTGAAAAACATTAAGAGCCTGAAAGGGTGTGAAAAATATGAAGAGCTTCAAAAGGTGTCAAAAATATGAGAAGCAGGAAACTGTCTGAATAATAGGAGGAGCATGAAGCGGTGTTCAAAAACATGAAGAGTCTGAAAAGGTGTGAAAAATATGAACAGCTTCAAAAGGTGTCAAAAATATGAGGAGCATGAAACGGTCTGAAAAATGGGAGGAGCATGAAATGGTGATCAAAAACATGAAGAGCCTGAAAAGGTGTGAAAAATGTGAAGAGCTTCAAAAGGTGTGAAAGACATGAGGAGCATGAAACGGGCGGAAAAATAGGAGAAGAATGAAGTGGTGTTGAAAAACATGAAGAGCCTGAAAAAGAGTGAAAAATATGAAAAGCTTCAAAAGGTGTGAAATACATGAGGAGCATGAAACTCTCTGAAAAATAGAAGGAGCATGAAGTGGTGTTCAAAAACATGAAGAGCCTGAAAAGTTGTGAAAATATGAAGAGCTTCAAAAATATGAAAAATATGAAGAGCTTCAAAGGGTGAGAAAAATATGAAGAGCTTCAAAGGGTGAGAAAAATATGAAGAGCTTCAAAAGGTGTCAAAAATATGAGGAGCATGAAACGTTCTGAAAAATAGGAGGAGCATGAAGCGGTGTTGAAATACATGAAGAGCCTGAAAATGTGTGAAAAACATGAAGAGCTTAAAAAGGTGTCAAAAATATGAGGAGCCTGAAACGGTCTGAAAAAGAAGAGGAGCATGAAGCGGTGTTGAAAAACATGAAGAGCCTGAAAAGGTGTGAAAAATATGAAGAGCTTCTAAAGGTGTCAAAAGTATGAGGAGCATGAAACGGTCTTAAAAATACGAGAAGCATGCAGTGGTGTTGAAAAACATGAAGAGCCTGAAAAGTTGTGAAAAATATGCATAGCTTCAAAAGGTGTCAAAAATTAGATGAGCATGAAACGGTCTGAAAAATTGGAGGAGCAAGAAGTACTGTTGAAAAAAATGAAGAGCCTGAAAAGGTGTGAAAAATATGAAAAGCTTCAAAAGGTGTCAAAAATATGAGGACCTTGAAACGGTCTGAAAAATAGGAGGAGCATGAAGCGGTGTTGAAAAATATGAAGAGCCTGAAAAGGTGTGAAAAATATGAAGAACTTCTAAAGGTGTCAAAAATATGAGGAGCAAGTAACGGTCTGAAAAATAGGAGAAGCATAAAGCGGTGTTGAAAAACATGAAGAGCCTGAAAAGGTGTGAAAAATATGAAGAGCTTGAAAAGGTGTGAAAAATATGAAAAACTTCAAAAGGTGTGAAACATATGAAGAGCTTCAAAACGTGTGAAATACATGAGGAGCATGAAACTCTCTGAAAAATAGAAGGAGCATGAATTGGTGTTCAAAAACATGAAGAGCCTGAAAAGGTGTGAAAAATATGAAAAGCTTCAAAAGGTGTCAAAAATATGAGGAGCATGAAACGGGCTGAAAAATAGGAGAAGCATGAAGTGGTGTTGAAAAACATGAAGATCCTGAAAAGGTGTGAAAAATATGAAGAGCTTCAAAAGTGTGAAATACATGACGAGCATGAAATGGCCTGAAAAATACGAGGAACATGAAACGGTGTTCAAAAACATGAAGAGCCTGAAAAGGTGTGAACAATATGAAGAGCTTCAAAAGGTGTCAAAAATATGAGGAGCATGAAAACGTATGAAAAATAGGAGGAGCATGAAGTGGTGTTGAAAAACATTAAGAGCCTGAAAGGGTGTGAAAAATATGAAGAGCTTCAAAAGGTGTCAAAAATATGAGAAGCATGAAACTGTTTGAATAATAGGAGGAGCATGAAGCGGTGTTCAAAAACATGAAGAGTCTGAAAAGGTGTGAAAAATATGAAGAGCTTCAAAATGTGTCAAAAATATGAGGAGCATGAAACGGTCTGAAAAATGGGAGGAGCATGAAATGGTGATCAAAAACATGAAGAGCCTGGAAAGGTGTGAAAAATGTGAAGAGCTTCAAAAGGTGTGAAAGACATGAGGAGCATGAAACGGGCTGAAAAATAGGAGAAGAATGAAGTGGTGTTGAAAAACATGAAGAGCCTGAAAAAGTGTGAAAAATATGAAAAGCTTCAAAAGGTGTGAAATACATGAGGAGCATGAAACTCTCTGAAAAATAAAAGGAGCATGAAGTGGTGTTCAAAAACATGAAGAGCCTGAAAAGTTGTGAAAATATGAAGAGCTTCAAATATGAAAAATATGAAGAGCTTCAAAGGGTGAGAAAAATATGAAGAGCTTCAAAAGGTGTCAAAAATATGAGGAGCATGAAACGTTCTGAAAAATAGGAGGAGCATGAAGCGGTGTTGAAATACATGAAGAGCCTGAAAATGTGTGAAAAACATGAAGAGCTTAAAAAGGTGTCAAAAATATGAGGAGCCTGAAACGGTCTGAAAAAGAAGAGGAGCATGAAGCGGTGTTGAAAAACATGAAGAGCCTGAAAAGGTGTGAAAAATATGAAGAGCTTCTAAAGGTGTCAAAAGTATGAGGAGCATGAAACAGTCTGAAAATCGGAGGAGCATGAAGTGGTGTTCAAAAACATGAAGAGCCTGAAAAGGTGAGAAAAATACGAAGAGCTTCTAAAGGTGTGAAAAATATGAAGAGCTTCAAAAAGGATGAAAAATATGAGGAGCATGAAACTGTCAGAAAAATAGGAGGATCATGAAGCGGTGTTGAAAAACATGAAGAGCCTGAAAAGGTGAGAAAAATACGAAGAGCTTCTAAAGGTGTGAAAAATATGAGGAGCATGAAACGGTCTCAAAATAGGAGGAGCATGAAACGGTCTGAAAAATAGGAGGAGCATGAAGCGGTGATGAAAAAATAGAAGAGCATGAAATGGTTTGAAGAATATAAGGAGCTTCAAAAGGTATCAAAAATAGTAGTAGCATAAAACGGTGTTGAAAAAC
Organism: Dama dama; assembly: GCF_033118175.1. Classification (NCBI taxonomy): domain Eukaryota; kingdom Metazoa; phylum Chordata; class Mammalia; order Artiodactyla; family Cervidae; genus Dama; species Dama dama. The sequence continues at coordinate 5,870,569 of NW_026870877.1, read as the reverse complement.
TTGAAGAGCCTGAAAATGTGTAAAATATGAACAGGTTAAAAGGTGTCAAAATATGAGGAGCATGAAACGGTCTGAAAAATAAGAGGAGCATGAAGCGGTGATGAAAAAAAAGAAGAGCATGAAATGGTTTGAAGAATATGAGGAGCTTCAAAAGGTATCAAAAATAGGAGTAGCATGAAGCCGTGTTGAAAAACATGAAGAGCCTGAAAAGGTGTGAAAAATATGAAGAGCTTCAAAAGGTATCAAAAATAGGAGTAGCATGAAGAGGTGTTCAAAAATATGAAGAGCCTGAAAAGGTGTGAAAAATATGAAGAGCATGAAACGGTCTGAAAAATAGGTGGAGCATGAAGCGGTGTTCAGAAGCATGAAGAGCCTGAAAACTGTGAAAAATATGAAGAGCTTCAAAAAGTGTGAAAAATATGAAGAGTTTCAAAAGGTGTGAAAAATATGAGGAGCATGAAACGGTCTGAAAAATAGGAGGAGCATGAAACAGTGTGTAAAAAATGAAGAGCATGAATAGGTGTGAAAATTATGAAGAGCTTTAAAAGGTTTGAAAAATATGACGAGCATGAAATTGTCTGAAAAATTGGAGGAGCATGAAGCGGTGTTGAAATACATGAAGAGCCTGTAAAGGTTTGAAAAATATGAAGAGCTTCAAAAGGTGTGAAAAATATGAAGAGCTTCAAAAGGTGTGAAAAATATGAAGAGCTTCAAAATGTGTCAAAAATAGGAGGAGCATGACACGGTCTGAAAAATAGGAGGAGCATGAAGCGGTGTTGAAAAACATGAAGAGCCTGAAAAGGTGTAAAAAACATGAAGAGCCTAAAAAGGTGTCAAAAATATGAGGAATATGAAACGGTCTTAAAAATAGGAGGATCATGAAGAGGTGTTGAAAAACATGAAGTTCCTGAAAAGGTGTGAAATATATGAAGAGCTTCAAAAGTTGTGAAATATATGAGGAGCATGAAACGGTCTGAAAAATAGGAGGAGCATGAAACGGTGTTCAAAAACATGAAGAGCTTCAAAAGGTGTGAAAAATATGAACAGCTTCAAAAGGTGTCAAAAATGAGATGAGTAAAAAACGGTCTGAAAAATGGGAGGAGCATGAAGTTGTGTTGAAAATAATGAAGAGCCTGAAAAGGTGTGAAAAATATGAGGAGCATGATACGGTCTGAAAAATAGGAGGAGCATGAAGTGGTTGTGAAAAAACATGAAGAGCCTGAAAACGTGTGCAAAATATGACGAGCTTCAAAAGGTGGGAAATACATGAGAAGCTTGAAACGGTCTGAAAAATAGGAGGAGCATGAAGCGATGTTGAAAAACATGAAGAGCCTTAAAATGTGTGAAAAATATGAAGAGCTTCAAAAAGTGTGAAAAATATGAGGATCATGAAACGGACTGAAAAATAGGAGGAGCATGAAGCGGTGTTGAAAAACATGAAGAGCCTGAAAAGGTGTGACAAATATGAAGAGCTTCAAAAGGTGTGAAATACATGAGGAGCATGAAACGATCTGAAAAACAGGAGGAGCATGAAGCGTTGTTCAAAAACATGCAGAGTCTGAAAAGGTGTGAAAAATATGAAGAGCTTCAAAAGGTTTGAAAAATATGAAGAGCTTCAAAAGGTGTCAAAAATGAGATGAGCATGAAACGGTCTGAAAAATAGGAGGAGCATGAAGCGGTGTTCAAAAACATGAAGAGCCTGAAAAGGTGTGAGAAATATGAAGAGCTTCAAAAGATGTCAAAAATATGAGGAGCATGAAACGGTCTGAAAAATAGGAGGAGCATGAAATCGTGTTCAAACACATGAAGAGCCTGAAAAGGTGTGAAAAATATGAAGAGCTTCAAAAGGTGTGAAATACATGAGGAGCATTAAACGGTTTAAAAATTAGGAGGAGCATGAAGCGGTGTTCAAAAACATGAAGAGCCTGAAAAGGTGTTAAAAATATGAAGAGCTTCAAAAGGTGTGAAAAATATGAGGAACATGAAACGGTCTGAAAAATAGGAGGAGCATGAAGCGGTGTTGAAAAACATGAGGAGCCTGAAAAGTTGTGACAAATATGAAGAGCTTCAAAAGGTGTGAAATACATGAGGAGCATGAAACGGTCTGAAAATAGGAGGAGCATGAAGCGGTGTTCAAAAACATGCTGAGACTGAAATCTTGTGAAAAATATGAAGAGCTTCAAAAGGTGTGAAAAATATGAAAGCTTCAGAAGATGTCAAAAATGAGATGAGCATGAAACGGTCTGAAAAATAGGAGGAGCATGATGTAGTGTTGAAAAAAATGAAGAGCCTGAACAGGTGTGAAATATATGAAGAGCTTCAAAAGGTGTGAAAAAAATGAGAAGCATGAAACGGTCTGAAAAATATGAGGAGCATGAACCGGTGTCGAAAAACCTGAAGAGCCTGAAAAGGTGTGAAAAATATGAAGAGCTCCAAAAGGTGTGAAAAATATGAGGAGCATGATACGGTCTGAAAAATAGGAGGAGCATGAACCGGTGCTCAAAAACATGAAGAGCCTGAAAAGGTGTGAAAAATATGAACAGCTTCAAAAGGTGTGAAAAATATGAGGAGCATGAAACGGTCTGAAAAATAGGAGGAGCATGAAGCGGTGTTGAAAAACATGAGGAGCCTGAAAAGGTGTGACAAATATGAAGAGCTTCAAAAGGTGGGAAATACATGAGGAGCATGAACGGTCTCAAAAATAGGAGGAGCATGAAGCGGTGTTCAAAAACATGCAGAGTCTGAAAAGGGGTGAAAAATATGAAGAGCTTCAAAAGGTTTGATAAATATGAAGAGCTTCAAAAGGTGTGAAAAATATGAAAAGCTTCAAAAGGTGTCAAAAATATGAGGACCATGAAACGGTCTGAAAAATAGGAGGAGCATGAAGCGGTGTTCAAAAACATGAAGAGCCTGAAAAGGTGGGAAAAATATGAAGAGCTTCAAAAGGTGTCAAAAATATGAGGAGCATGAAACGGTCTGCAAAATAGGAGGAGCAGGAAGTGGTGTTGAAAAACATGAAGAGCCTGAAAACGTGTGAAAAAAATGAAGAGCTTCAAAAGGTGTGAAAAATATGAAGAGCTTCAAAAGGTGTCAAAAATGAGATGAGTGTAAAACGGTCTGAAAAATAGGAGGAGCATGAATTGGTTGTGAAAAAACATGAAGAGCCTGAAAACGCGTGCAAAATATGAAGAGCTTCAAAAGGTGTGAAATACATGAGGCCATGAAACGGTCTGAAAAATAGGAGGAGCAAGAAACGGTGTTGAAAAACATGAAGAGACTGACGAGGTGTCAGAAATATGAAGAGCTTCAAAAGGTGTCAAAAATATGAGGAGCATGAAACGGTCTGAAAAATAGGAGGAGCAACAAGGGGTGTTGAAATACATGAAGAGCCTGAAAATGTGTAAAAAATATAAAGAGCTTCAAAAGATGTGAAAAATATGAAGAGCTTCAAAAGGTGTCAAAAATATGAGGAGCATGAAACTGTCTGAAAAATAGGAGGAGCATGAAGCTGTGTTCAAAAACATGAAGAGCCTGAAAAGGTGTGAAATATATAAAGAGCTTCAAAAAGTGTCAAAATATGAGGAGCATGAAACGGTCTGAATAATAGGAGGAGAATGTAACGGTGATCAAAAACATGAAGAGCCTGAAAAGGTGTGAAAAATATGAAGAGCTTCAAGGTGTAAAATATGAGGAGCATGAAACGGTCTGAAAAATAGGAGGAGCATGAAGCGGTGTTCAAAAACATGAAGAGCCTGAAAAGTTGTGAAAAATATGAAAAGCTTCAAAAGGTGTCAAAAATGAGATGAGCATGAAACGGTCTGAAAAATACGAGGAGCATGAAGCGGTGTTCAAAAACTTGAAGAGCCTGAAACGTTGTGAAAAATATGAAAAGCTTGAAAAGGTTTCAAAAAAGAGATGAGCATGAAACGGTCTGAAAAATAGGAAGAGCATGAAGTGGTGTTGAAAAAATGAAGAGCCTGAAAAGGTGTGAAAAATATGAAGATCATCAAAATGTATCAAAAATATGAGGAGCATGAAACGGTCTGCAAAAAAGGAGGAGCATGAAGTGGTGTTGAAAAACTTGAAGAGCCTGAAAAAGTGTGAAAAATATGAAAAGCTTCAAAAGATGTCAAAAATATGAGGAGCATGAAACGGTCTGAAAAATAGGAGGAGCATGAAGTGGTGTTCAAAAACATGAAGAGCCTGAAAAGGTGTGAAAAATATGAAGAGCTTCAAAAGGTGTGAAATACATGAGGAGCATGAAACGGGCTGAAAAATAGGAGAAGCATGAAGTGGTGTAGAAAAACATGAAGAGCCTGAAAAGGTGTGAAAAATATGAAGAGCTTCAAAAGGTGTGAAAAATATGAGGAGCATGAAACGGTCTAAAAAATAGAAGCAGCATGAAACGGTGTTGAAAAACATGAAGAGCCTGAAAAGGTGTGAAAAATATGAAGAGCTTCAAAAGGTGTGAAATAAATGAGGAGCATGAAACGGGCTGAAAAATAGGAGAAGCATGAAGTGGTGTAGAAAAACATGAAGAGCCTGAAAAGGTGTGAAAAATATGAAGAGCTTCAAAAGGTGTGAAAAATATGAGGAGCATGAAATGGTCTGAAAAATAGAAGCAGCATGAAACGGTGTTGAAAATCATGAAGAGCCTGAAATGGTGTGAAAAATATGAAGAGCTTCAAAAGGTGTGAAAAATATGAAGAGCTTCAAAAGGTGTCAAAATTATGAGGAGCATGAAACGATCTGAAAAATAGGAGGAGCGTGAAGTGGCATTGAAAAACATTAAGAGACTGAAAAAGTGTGAAAAATATGAAGAGCTTCAAAAGGTGTCAAAAATATGAGGAGCATGAAACGGTCTGAAATATAGGAGTAGCATGAATTGGTGTTCAAAAACATGAAGAGCCTGTTAAGCTGTGAAAAATATGAAGAGCTTCAAAAGGTGTCAAAAATATGAGGAGCATGAAACGGTGTTCAAAAACATGAAAAGCATGAAGAGGTGTGAAAAAAATGATTAGCTTCAAAAGGTGTGAAAAATATGTGGAGCATGAAACGATCTGAAAATTAGGAGGAGAATGAATTGGTGTTGAAAAACATGAAGAGCCTGAAAAGGTGTGAAAAATATGAAGAGCTTCAAAAGGTGTCAAAGATATGAGGATCATGAACCGGTCTGAAAATTAGGAGGAGCATGAAGCGTTGTTTAAAAACGTGAAGAGCCTGAAAAAGTGTGAAAAATATGAAGAGCTTCAAAAGGTGTCAAAAATATGAGGAGCATGAAACGGTCTGAAAAATAGGAGTAGCATGAATTGGTGTTCAAAAACATGAAGAGCCTGTTAAGCTGTGAAAAATATGAAGAGCTTCAAAAGGTGTCAAAAATATGAGGAGCATGAAACGATCTGAATAATCGGAGGAGCAGGAAACGGTTTTCAAAAACATGAAGAGCCTGAAAAGGTGTGAAAAATATGAAGAGCTTCAAAAGGTGTCAAAAATATGAGGATCATGAAACGGTCTGAAAATTAGGAGGAGCATGAAGCGTTGTTTAAAAACTTGAAGAGCCTGAAAAAGTTTGAAATATATGAAGAGCTTCAAAAGGTGTCAAAAATATGAGGAGCATGAAACGGTGTTCAAAAACATGAAGAGCCTGAAAAGGTGTGAAAAATATGAAGAGCTTCAAAAGGTGTCAAAAATATGAGGACCATGAAACGGTCTGAAAAATAGGAGGAGCATGAAGCGGTGTTGAAAAACATGAAGAGTCTGAAAAGGTGTGAAATATATGAAGAGCTTCAAAAGGTGTAAAAAATATGAGGAGTTTGAAACGGTCTGAAAAATATGAGGATCTGGTTTCCTCATTGTGTATGCCCAGAAGTGGAATTGCTGGGTCATATGGCAGTTCTATTTCCAGTTTTTTAAGAAATCTCTTCACCGTTTTCCATAGCGGCTGTACTAGTGTGCATTCCCACCAACAGTATAAGAGGGTTCCCTTTTCTCCACTCCCTCTCCAGCATTTATTGCTTGTAGACTTTTGGATAGCAGCCATCCTGACTGGCATGTAATGGTACCTCATTGTGGTTTTGATTTGCATTTCTCTAATAATGAGTGATGTTGAGCATCTTTTCATGTGTTTGTTATCCATCTGTATGTCTTCTTTGGAGAAATGTCTGTTTAGTTCTTTGGCTCATTTTGTATTGGGTCATTTATTTTTCTGGAATTGAGCTGCAGGATTTGCTTGTATATTTTTGAGATTAATCCTTTGTCTGTTTCTTCATTTGCTATTATTTTCTCCCAATCTGAGGGCTGTCTTTTCACCTTACTTATAGTTTCCTTTGTAGTGCAAAAGCTTTTAAGTTTCATTAGGTCCCATTTGTTTAGTTTTGCTTTTATTTCCAATATTCTGGGAGGTGGGTCATAGAGGATCTTGCTTTGATTTATGTCGGAGAGTGTTTTGCCTATCTTCTCCTCTAGGAGTTTTATAGTTTCTGGTCTTACATTTAGATCTTTAATCCATTTTGAGTTTATTTTTGTGTATGGTGTTAGAAAGTGTTCTATTTTCATTCTTTTACAAGTGGTTGACCAGTTTTCCCAGCACCACTTGTTAAAGAGGTTGTCTTTTTTCCATTGCATATCCTTGCCTCCTTTGTCAAAGATAAGGTGTCCATAGGTTCGTCTGAAAGAGACACGTGCACCCCAATGTTCATCGCAGCACTGTTTATAATAGCCAGGACATGGAAGCAACCTAGATGCCCGTCAGCAGATGAATGGATAAGAAAGCTGTGGTACATATACACCATGGAATATTACTCAGCCATTAAAAAGAATTCATTTGAATCAGTCCTAATGAGATGGATGAAGCTGGAGCCCATTTTACAGAGTGAAGTAAGCCAGAAAGATAAAGAACATTACAGCATACTGACACATGTATATGGAATTTAGAAAGGTGACAACGATAACCCTATATGCAGAACAGAAAAAGAGACACAGAAATACAGAACAGACTTTTAAACTTTGTGGGAGAATGTGAGGGTGGGATATTTCAAAAGAACAGCATGTATGCTATCTATGGTGAAACAAATCACCAGCCCAGGTAGGATGCACGAGACAAGTGCTCCGGCTTGGTGCACTGGGAAGACCCAGAGGAATCGGGTGGAGAGGGAGGTGGGAGGGGGAATCGGGACTGGGAATACATGTAAATCCATGGCTGATTCATATCAAAGTATGACAAAACCCACTGGAAAAAAAAATAAAAATAATAAAAAAGAAATAAAAAAAATAACAATAAAAAAAAAATAAGAGGAGCATGAAACGGTGTTCAAAAACATGAAGAGCCTGAAAAGGTGTGAAAAATATGAAGAGCTTCAAAACGTGTCAAAAATATGAGGAGCATGAAACAATCTGAAAAATAGGAGGAGCATTAAGCAGTGTTCAAAAACATGAAGAGCATGAAAAGGTGTGAAAAATATGAAGAGCTTCAAAACGTGTCAAAAATATGAGGAGCATGAATCGCTCTGAAAAATAGGAGGAGCATGAAGCAGTATTCAAAAACATGAAGAGACTGAAATGTGCGAAAAATATGAAGAGCTTCAAAACGTGACAAAATATGAGGAGCATGAAACGATCTGAAAAATAGGAGGAGGATGAAACGGTAATCAAAAACATGAAGAGCCTGAAAAGGTGTGAAAAATTTGAAGAGCTTCAAAAGGTGTGAAATACATGAGGAGCATGAAACGGTCTGAAAAATAGGAGGAGCATGAAGCGGTGTTCAAAAAAATGCAGAGACTGAAAAGTTGTGAAAAATATGAAGAGCTTTAAAGGTGTGAAAAATATGAAGAAGTTCAAAATGTGTCAAAAATGAGATGAGCATGAAACGGTCTGAAAAATAGGAGGAGCATGAAGCGGTGTTCAAAAACATGAAGAGCCTGAAAAGTTGTGAAAAATATGAAGAGCTTCAAAAGGTGTCAAATATATGAGGAGCATGAAACGGTCTGAAATATAGGAGGAGCATGAAGCGGTGTTCAAAAACATGAAGTGCCTGAAAAGGTGTGAAAAATCTGAAGAGCTTCAAAAGGTTTTAAAAATACGAGGAGCAAGAAATTGTCTGAAAAATAAAGGAGCATGAAGCGATGTTCAAAAACATGAAGAGCCTGAAAAGGTGTGAAAAATATGACGAGCTTCAAAAGTTGTCTAAAATATGAAGAGCATGAAACCGTGTGAAAAAGAGGAGGAGCATGACGCGGTGTTCAAAAACATGAAGAGCCTGAAAAGGTGTGAAAAATATGAAGAGCTTCAAAAGGTTTGAACTACATGAGGAGCATTAAACGGTCTGAAAAATAGCAGGAGCATTAAGTGGTGTTGAAAAACCTGAAGAGCCTGAAAAGATGTGAAAAATATGAAGAGCGTCAAAAGGTGTAAAAAAAATATGAAGAGCCTGAAACGGTCTGAAAAATAGGAGGAGCATGAAGCGGTGTTTAAAAACATGAAGAGCCTGAAAAGGTGTGAAATATATGAAGAGCTTCAAAAGGTGTGAAAAATATGGAGAGCTTCAAAAGGTGTCAAAAATATGAAGAGCATGAAACGGTCTGAAAAATAGGGGGAGCATGAAATGGTGTTCAAAAACATGAAGAGCCTGAAAAGGTGTGAAATATATGAAGAGCCTGAAAAGGTGTGAAAAATATGAAGAGCTTCAAAAGGTGTCAAAAATATGAAGAGCATGAAACTGTCTGAAAAATAGGAGGAGCATTAAATGGTGTTCAAAAACATGAAGAGCCTGAAAAGGTGTGAAAAATATGAAAAGCTTCAAAGGTGTGATATACATGAGGAGCATGAAACGGTCTGAAAAATAGGAGAAGCATGAAGTGATGTGGAAAAACATGAACAGCCTGAAAAGGTGTGAAAAATATGAAGAGCTTCAAAAGGTGTGAAATACATGAGGAGCATGAAACGGTCTGAAAAATAGGAGGAGCATGAAGCGGTGTTCAAAAAAAGGCAGAGACTGAAAAGTTGTGAAAAATATGAAGAGCTTTAAAGGTGGGAAAAATATGAAGAAGTTCAAAATGTGTCAAAAATGAGATGAGCATGAAACGGTCTGAAAAATAGGAGGAGCATGAAGCGGTGTTCAAAAACATGAAGAGCCTGAAAAGTTGTGAAAAATATGAAGAGCTTCAAAAGGTGTCAAATATATGAGGAGCATGAAACGGTCTGAAATATAGGAGGAGCATGAAGCGGTGTTCAAAAACATGAAGTGCCTGAAAAGGTGTGAAAAATCTGAAGACCTTCAAAAGGTTTTAAAAATATGAGGAGCAAGAAATTGTCTGAAAAATAAAGGAGCATGAAGCGATGTTCAAAAACATGAAGAGCCTGAAAAGGTGTGAAAAATATGACGAGCTTCAAAAGTTGTCTAAAATATGAAGAGCATGAAACCGTGTGAAAAATAGGAGGAGCATGAAGCGGTGTTCAAAAACATGAAGAGCCTGAAAAGGTGTGAAAAATATGAAGAGCTTCAAAAGGTTTGAACTACATGAGGAGCATTAAACGGTCTGAAAAATAGCAGGAGCATTAAGTGGTGTTGAAAAACCTGAAGAGCCTGAAAAGATGTGAAAAATATGAAGAGCGTCAAAAGGTGTAAAAAAAATATGAAGAGCCTGAAACGGTCTGAAAAATAGGAGGAGCATGAAGCGGTGTTTAAAAACATGAAGAGCCTGAAAAGGTGTGAAATATATGAAGAGCTTCAAAAGGTGTGAAAAATATGGAGAGCTTCAAAAGGTGTCAAAAATATGAAGAGCATGAAACGGTCTGAAAAATAGGGGGAGCATGAAATGGTGTTCAAAAACATGAAGAGCCTGAAAAGGTGTGAAATATATGAAGAGCCTGAAAAGGTGTGAAAAATATGAAGAGCTTCAAAAGGTGTCAAAAATATGAAGAGCATGAAACTGTCTGAAAAATAGGAGGAGCTTTAAATGGTGTTCAAAAACATGAAGAGCCTGAAAAGGTGTGAAAAATATGAAAAGCTTCAAAGGTGTGATATACATGAGGAGCATGAAACGGTCTGAAAAATAGGAGAAGCATGAAGTGATGTGGAAAAACATGAACAGCCTGAAAAGGTGTGAAAAATATGAAGAGCTTCAAAAGGTGTGAAATACATGAGGAGCATGAAACTCTCTGAAAAATAGGAGGAGCATGAAGTGGTGTTCAAAAACATGAAGAGCCTGAAAATGTGTGAAAAATATGAAGAGCTTCAAAAGGTGTGAAATATATGAGGAGCTTCAAAAGGTGTGAAAAATATGAAGAGCTTCAAAAGATGTCAAAAATATGAAAAGCATGAAACGGTCTGAAAAATAGGAGGAGCATGAAATGGTGTTCAAAAACATGAAGAGCCTGAAAATGTGTGAAAAATTTGAAAAGCTTCAAAGGTTTGAAATACATGAGGAGCATGAAACGGTCTGAAAAATAGGAGAAGCATGAAGTGGTGTGGAAAAAAATGAAGAGCCTGAAAAAGTGTGAAAAATATGAAGAGCTTCAAAAGGTGTGAAATATATGTGGAGCATGTATCTCTCTGAAAAATAGGAGGAGCATGAAGTGGTGTTGAAAAACATGAAGAGCCTGAAAAGATGTGAAAAATATGAAGAGCTCCAAAAGGTGTGAAAAATATGAGAAGCATGATACGGTCTGAAAAATAGGAGGAGCATGAAGTGGTGTTCAGAAACATGGAGAGCCTAAAAAGGTGTGAAAAATATGAAGAGCTTCAAAAAGTGTCAAAAATATGAGGAGCTTGAAACGGTCTGAAAAATAGGAGGAGCATGAGCAGTGTTCACAAACATGAAGAGCCTGAAAAGGTGTGAAAAATATGAAGAGCTTCAAAACGTGTGAAATACATGAGGAGCATGAAAAGGTCTGAAAAATATGAGGAGCATGAAATGGTGTTCAAAAACATGAAGAGCATGAAAAGGTGTGAAAATTATGAAGAGCTTCAAAAGGTGTCAAAAACATGAGGAGAATGAAACGGTCTGAAAAATAGGAGGAGCATGAAGCAGTGTTCAAAACATGAAGAGCCTGAAAAAGTGTGAAAAATATGAAGATCTTCAAAAGTTTGAAAAATATGAAGACCCTGAAAAGGTGTCAAAAATGAGATGAGCATGAAACAGTCTGAAAAGTAGGAGGAGCATGAAGTGTTGTTCAAAAACGTGAAGAGCCTGAAAAGTTGTGAAAAATATGAAGAGCTTGAAAAGGTGTGAAATACCTGAGGAGCATGAAACGGTCTGAAAAATAGGAGGAGCATGAAGCGGTGTTCAAAACATGAAGAGCCTGAAAAAGTGTGAAAAATATGAAGAGCTTCAAAAGGTTTAAAAAATAGGAGGAGGATGAAGCGGTGTTCAAAAACATGAAGAGCCTGAAAAAGTGTGATAAATATGAAGAGCTTATAAAATTGTCAAAAATATGAGGAGCATGGAGAGATGTTCAAAATCATGAAGAGGCTGATAAGGTGTGAAAAACATTAAGAGCTTCAAAAGGTTTGAAAAATAGGAGGAGCATGAAGCAGTGTTCAAAAACATGAAGAGCCTGAAAATGTGTGAAAAATATGAAGAGCTTATAAAATTGTCAAAAATATGAGGAGCATGAAACGGTCTGAAAAATACGAGCAGCCTGAAAACGTCTGAAAAATAGGAGGAGCATGAAGCGGTGTTCAAAAACATGAAGGGCCTGAAAACGTGTGAAAAATATGAAGAGCTTCAAAAGGAGTCAAAAATATGCGGAGCCTGAAACGATCTGAAAAATAGGAGGAGCATGAAGCGGTGTTGAAAAACATGAAGAGCCGAAAAGGTGTGAAAAATGTGAAGAGCTTCAAAAGGTGTCAAAAATATGAGGAGCATGAAACGGTCTGAAATATAAGAGGATCATGAAGCGGTGTTGAAAAACATGAAGAGCCTGAAAAGGTGTGATAAATGTGAAGAGCTTCAAAAGGTGTCAAAAATATGAGGAGCATGAAACGGTCTGAAAAATAGGAGGAGTAAGAAGCGTTATTGAAATACATGAAGAGCCTGAAAACGTGTGAAGAATATGAAGAGCTCAAAAGGTGTGAAAAAAATGAAGAGCTTCAGAAGGTGTCAAAAATGAGATGAGCATGAAACGGCCTCAAAAATAGGAGGAGCAGGAAGTGGTGTTCAGAAACATGGAGAGCCTGAAAAGGTGTGAAAAATATGAAGAGCTTCAAAAGGTGTGAAAAACAGGAGTAACATGAAACGGTGTTCAAAAATATGAAGAGCCTGAAAAGGTGTGAAAAATATGAAGTGCTTCAAAAGGTGTCAACAATATGAGGAGCATGAAACGGTCTGAAAAATAGGAGGAGCAAGAAGCGGTGTTGAAAAACAAGAAGAGACGGAAAAGGTGTGAAAAATATGAAGAGCTTCAAAACGTGTCAAAAATATGAGGAGCACGAAACGGTCTGAAAAATAGGAGGAGCATGAAGCGGTGTTGAAAAACATGAAGAGCCTGAAAACGTGTGAAAAATATGAAGAGCTTCAAAAGGTATGAAAATATGAAGAGCTTCAAAAGTTGTCAAAAAAGAGATGAGCATGAAACGGTCTGAAAAATAGGAGCAGCATGAAGCGGTGTTGAAAAACATGAAGAGCCTGAAAAGGTGTGAAAAATAAGAAGAGCTTTAAAAGGTGTGAAAATTATGAGGAGCTTGAAACGGTCTGAAAAATAGGAGGAGCATGAACTGGTGTTGAAAAACATGAAGAGCCTGAAAAGGTTGGAAAAATATGAAGAGCTTCAAAAGGTGTGAAAAATATGAGGAGCATGAAACAGTCTGAAAAATAGGAGGAGGATGAAACGGTAATCAAAAACATGAAGAGCCTGAAAAGGTGTGAAAAATTTGAAGAGCTTCAAAAGGTGTGAAATACATGAGGAGCATGAAACGGTCTGAAAAATAGGAGGAGCATGAAGCGGTGTTTAAAAAAATGCAGAAACTGAAAAGTTGTGAAAAATATGAAGAGCTTTAAAGGTGTGAAAAATATGAAGAAGTTCAAAATGTGTCAAAAATGAGATGAGCATGAAACGGTCTGAAAAATAGGAGGAGCATGAAGCGGTGTTCAAAAACATGAAGAGCCTGAAAAGTTGTGAAAAATATGAAGAGCTTGAAAAGGTGTCAAATATATGAGGAGCATGAAACGGTCTGAAATATAGGAGGAGCATGAAGCGGTGGTAAAAAACATGAAGTGCCTGAAAAGGTGTGAAAAATCTGAAGAGCTTCAAAAGGTTTTAAAAATATGAGGAGCAAGAAATTGTCTGAAAAATAAAGGAGCATGAAGCGATGTTCAAAAACATGAAGAGCCTGAAAAGGTGTGAAAAATATGACGAGCTTCAAAAGTTGTCTAAAATATGAAGAGCATGAAACCGTGTGAAAAATAGGAGGAGCATGAAGCGGTGTTCAAAAACATGAAGAGCCTGAAAAGGTGTGAAAAATATGAAGAGCTTCAAAAGGTTTGAACTACATGAGGAGCATTAAACGGTCTGAAAAATAGCAGGAGCATTAAGTGGTGTTGAAAAACCTGAAGAGCCTGAAAAGATGTGAAAAATATGAAGAGCGTCAAAAGGTGTAAAAAAATATGAAGAGCCTGAAACGGTCTGAAAAATAGGAGGAGCATGAAGCGGTGTTTAAAAACATGAAGAGCCTGAAAAGGTGTGAAATATATGAAGAGCTTCAAAAGGTGTGAAAAATATGGAGAGCTTCAAAAGGTGTCAAAAATATGAAGAGCATGAAACGGTCTGAAAAATAGGGGGAGCATGAAATGGTGTTCAAAAACATGAAGAGCCTGAAAAGGTGTGAAATATATGAAGAGCCTGAAAAGGTGTGAAAAATATGAAGAGCTTCAAAAGGTGTCAAAAATATGAAGAGCATGAAACTGTCTGAAAAATAGGAGGAGCATTAAATGGTGTTCAAAAACATGAAGAGCCTGAAAAGGTGTGAAAAATATGAAAAGCTTCAAAGGTGTGATATACATGAGGAGCATGAAACGGTCTGAAAAATAGGAGAAGCATGAAGTGATGTGGAAAAACATGAACAGCCTGAAAAGGTGTGAAAAATATGAAGAGCTTCAAAAGGTGTGAAATACATGAGGAGCATGAAACTCTCTGAAAAATAGGAGGAGCATGAAGTGGTGTTCAAAAACATGAAGAGCCTGAAAATGTGTGAAAAATATGAAGAGCTTCAAAAGGTGTGAAATATATGAGGAGCTTCAAAAGGTGTGAAAAATATGAAGAGCTTCAAAAGATGTTAAAATATGAAAAGCATGAAACGGTCTGAAAAATAGGAGGAGCATGAAATGGTGTTCAAAAACATGAAGAGCCTGAAAATGTGTGAAAAATTTGAAAAGCTTCAAAGGTTTGAAATACATGAGGAGCATGAAACGGTCTGAAAAATAGGAGAAGCATGAAGTGGTGTGGAAAAAAATGAAGAGCCTGAAAAAGTGTGAAAAATATGAAGAGCTTCAAAAGGTGTGAAATATATGTGGAGCATGTATCTCTCTGAAAAATAGGAGGAGCGTGAAGTGGTGTTGAAAAACATGAAGAGCCTGAAAAGATGTGAAAAATATGAAGAGCTCCAAAAGGTGTGAAAAATATGAGAAGCATGATACGGTCTGAAAAATAGGAGGAGCATGAAGTGGTGTTCAGAAACATGGAGAGCCTAAAAAGGTGTGAAAAATATGAAGAGCTTCAAAAAGTGTCAAAAATATGAGGAGCTTGAAACGGTCTGAAAAATAGGAGGAGCATGAAGCAGTGTTCACAAACATGAAGAGCCTGAAAAGGTGTGAAAAATATGAAGAGCTTCAAAACGTGTGAAATACATGAGGAGCATGAAAAGGTCTGAAAAATAGGAGGAGCATGAAATGGTGTTCAAAAACATGAAGAGCATGAAAAGGTGTGAAAAATATGACGAGCTTCAAAAGTTGTCTAAAATATGAAGAGCATGAAACCGTCTGAAAAATAGGAGGAGCATGAAGCGGTGTTCAAAAACATGAAGAGCCTGAAAAGGTGTGAAAAATATGAAGAGCTTCAAAAGGTTTGAACTACATGAGGAGCATTAAACGGACTGAAAAATAGCAGGAACATTAAGTGGTGTTGAAAAACCTGAAGAGCCTGAAAAGATGTGAAAAATATGAAGAGCGTCAAAAGGTGTAAAAAAAATATGAAGAGCCTGAAACGGTCTGAAAAATAGGAGGAGCATGAAGCGGTGTTTAAAAACATGAAGAGCCTGAAAAGGTGTGAAATATATGAAGAGCTTCAAAAGGTGTGAAAAATATGGAGAGCTTCAAAAGGTGTCAAAAATATGAAGAGCATGAAACGGTCTGAAAAATAGGGGGAGCATGAAATGGTGTTCAAAAACATGAAGAGCCTGAAAAGGTGTGAAATATATGAAGAGCCTGAAAAGGTGTGAAAAATATGAAGAGCTTCAAAAGGTGTCAAAAATATGAAGAGCATGAAACTGTCTGAAAAATAGGAGGAGCATTAAATGGTGTTCAAAAACATGAAGAGCCTGAAAAGGTGTGAAAAATATGAAAAGCTTCAAAGGTGTGATATACATGAGGAGCATGAAACGGTCTGAAAAATAGGAGAAGCATGAAGTGATGTGGAAAAACATGAACAGCCTGAAAAGGTGTGAAAAATATGAAGAGCTTCAAAAGGTGTCAAATACATGAGGAGCATGAAACTCTCTGAAAAATAGGAGGAGCATGAAGTGGTGTTCAAAAACATGAAGAGCCTGAAAATGTGTGAAAAATATGAAGAGCTTCAAAAGGTGTGAAATATATGAGGAGCTTCAAAAGGTGTGAAAAATATGAAGAGCTTCAAAAGATGTCAAAAATATGAAAAGCATGAAACGGTCTGAAAAATAGGAGGAGCATGAAATGGTGTTCAAAAACATGAAGAGCCTGAAAATGTGTGAAAAATTTGAAAAGCTTCAAAGGTTTGAAATACATGAGGAGCATGAAACGGTCTGAAAAATAGGAGAAGCATGAAGTGGTGTGGAAAAAAATGAAGAGCCTGAAAAAGTGTGAAAAATATGAAGAGCTTCAAAAGGTGTGAAATATATGTGGAGCATGTATCTCTCTGAAAAATAGGAGGAGCATGAAGTGGTGTTGAAAAACATGAAGAGCCTGAAAAGATGTGAAAAATATGAAGAGCTCCAAAAGGTGTGAAAAATATGAGAAGCATGATACGGTCTGAAAAATAGGAGGAGCATGAAGTGGTGTTCAGAAACATGGAGAGCCTAAAAAGGTGTGAAAAATATGAAGAGCTTCAAAAAGTGTCAAAAATATGAGGAGCTTGAAACGGTCTGAAAAATAGGAGGAGCATGAAGCAGTGTTCACAAACATGAAGAGCCTGAAAAGGTGTGAAAAATATGAAGAGCTTCAAAACGTGTGAAATACATGAGGAGCAAGAAAAGGTCTGAAAAATAGGAGGAGCATGAAATGGTGTTCAAAAACATGAAGAGCATGAAAAGGTGTGAAAATTATGAAGAGCTTCAAAAGGTGTCAAAAACATGAGGAGAATGAAACGGTCTGAAAAATAGGAGGAGCATGAAGCAGTGTTCAAAACATGAAGAGCCTGAAAAAGTGTGAAAAATATGAAGATCTTCAAAAGTTTGAAAAATATGAAGACCCTGAAAAGGTGTCAAAAATGAGATGAGCATGAAACATTCTGAAAAGTAGGAGGAGCATGAAGTGTTGTTCAAAAACGTGAAGAGCCTGAAAAGTTGTGAAAAATATGAAGAGCTTGAAAAGGTGTGAAATACCTGAGGAGCATGAAACGGTCTGAAAAATAGGAGGAGCATGAAGCGGTGTTCAAAACATGAAGAGCCTGAAAAAGTGTGAAAAATATGAAGAGCTTCAAAAGGTTTAAAAAATAGGAGGAGGATGAAGCGGTGTTCAAAAACATGAAGAGCCTGAAAAAGTGTGATAAATATGAAGAGCTTATAAAATTGTCAAAAATATGAGGAGCATGGAGAGATGTTCAAAATCATGAAGAGGCTGATAAGGTGTGAAAAACATTAAGAGCTTCAAAAGGTTTGAAAAATAGGAGGAGCATGAAGCAGTGTTCAAAAACATGAAGAGCCTGAAAATGTGTGAAAAATATGAAGAGCTTATAAAATTGTCAAAAATATGAGGAGCATGAAACGGTCTGAAAAATACGAGCAGCCTGAAAACGTCTGAAAAATAGGAGGAGCATGAAGCGGTGTTCAAAAACATGAAGGGCCTGAAAACGTGTGAAAAATATGAAGAGCTTCAAAAGGAGTCAAAAATATGCGGAGCCTGAAACGATCTGAAAAATAGGAGGAGCATGAAGCGGTGTTGAAAAACATGAAGAGCCGAAAAGGTGTGAAAAATGTGAAGAGCTTCAAAAGGTGTCAAAAATATGAGGAGCATGAAACGGTCTGAAATATAAGAGGATCATGAAGCGGTGTTGAAAAACATGAAGAGCCGGAAAAGGTGTGAAAAATGTGAAGAGCTTCAAAAGGTGTCAAAAATATGAGGAGCATGAAACGGTCTGAAAAATAGGAGGAGTAAGAAGCGTTATTGAAATACATGAAGAGCCTGAAAACGTGTGAAGAATATGAAGAGCTCAAAAGGTGTGAAAAAAATGAAGGGCTTCAGAAGGTGTCAAAAATGAGATGAGCATGAAACGGCCTCAAAAATAGGAGGAGCAGGAAGTGGTGTTCAGAAAAATGGAGAGCCTGAAAAGGTGTGAAAAATATGAAGAGCTTCAAAAGGTGTGAAAAACAGGAGGAACATAAAACGGTGTTCAAAAATATGAAGAGCCTGAAAAGGTGTGAAAAATATGAAGTGCTTCAAAAGGTGTCAACAATATGTGGAGCATGAAACGGTCTGAAAAATAAGAGGAGCAAGAAGCGGTTTTGAAAAACAAGAAGAGACGGAAAAGGTGTGAAAAATATGAAGAGCTTCAAAACGTGTCAAAAATATGAGGAGCACGAAACGGTCTGAAAAATAGGAGGAGCATGAAGCGGTGTTGAAAAACATGAAGAGCCTGAAAACGTGTGAAAAATATGAAGAGCTTCAAAAGGTATGAAAATATGAAGAGCTTCAAAAGTTGTCAAAAAAGAGATGAGCATGAAACGGTCTGAAAAATAGGAGCAGCATGAAGTGGTGTTGAAAAACATGAAGAGCCCGAAAGGTGTGAAAAATAAGAAGAGCTTTAAAAGGTGTGAAAATTATGAGGAGCTTGAAACGGTCTGAAAAATAGGAGGAGCATGAACTGGTGTTGAAAAACATGAAGAGCCTGAAAAGGTGTGAAAAATATGAAGAGCTTCAAAAGGTGTGAAAAATATGAGGAGCATGAAACGGTCTGAAAAATAGGAGGAGGATGAAACGGTAATCAAAAACATGAAGAGCCTGAAAAGGTGTGAAAAATTTGAAGAGCTTCAAGAGGTGTGAAATACATGAGGAGCATGAAACGGTGTGAAAAATAGGAGGAGCATGAAGCGGTGTTCAAAAAAATGCAGAGACTGAAAAGTTGTGAAAAATATGAAGAGCTTTAAAGGTGTGAAAAATATGAAGAAGTTCAAAATGTGTCAAAAATGAGATGAGCATGAAACGGTCTGAAAAATAGGAGGAGCATGAAGCGGTGTTCAAAAACATGAAGAGCCTGAAAAGTTGTGAAAAATATGAAGAGCTTGAAAAGGTGTCAAATATATGAGGAGCATGAAACGGTCTGAAATATAGGAGGAGCATGAAGCGGTGTTCAAAAACATGAAGTGCCTGAAAAGGTGTGAAAAATCTGAAGAGCTTCAAAAGGTTTTAAAAATATGAGGAGCAAGAAATTGTCTGAAAAATAAAGGAGCATGAAGCGATGTTCAAAAACATGAAGAGCCTGAAAAGGTGTGAAAAATATGACGAGCTTCAAAAGTTGTCTAAAATATGAAGAGCATGAAACCGTGTGAAAAATAGGAGGAGCATGAAGCGGTGTTCAAAAACATGAAGAGCCTGAAAAGGTGTGAAAAATATGAAGAGCTTCAAAAGGTTTGAACTACATGAGGAGCATTAAACGGTCTGAAAAATAGCAGGAGCATTAAGTGGTGTTGAAAAACCTGAAGAGCCTGAAAAGATGTGAAAAATATGAAGAGCGTCAAAAGGTGTAAAAAAAATATGAAGAGCCTGAAACGGTCTGAAAAATAGGAGGAGCATGAAGCGGTGTTTAAAAACATGAAGAGCCTGAAAAGGTGTGAAATATATGAAGAGCTTCAAAAGGTGTGAAAAATATGGAGAGCTTCAAAAGGTGTCAAAAATATGAAGAGCATGAAACGGTCTGAAAAATAGGGGGAGCATGAAATGGTGTTCAAAAACATGAAGAGCCTGAAAAGGTGTGAAATATATGAAGAGCCTGAAAAGGTGTGAAAAATATGAAGAGCTTCAAAAGGTGTCAAAAATATGAAGAGCATGAAACTGTCTGAAAAATAGGAGGAGCATTAAATGGTGTTCAAAAACATGAAGAGCCTGAAAAGGTGTGAAAAATATGAAAAGCTTCAAAGGTGTGATATACATGAGGAGCATGAAACGGTCTGAAAAATAGGAGAAGCATGAAGTGATGTGGAAAATTTGAACAGCCTGAAAAGGTGTGAAAAATATGAAGAGCTTCAAAAGGTGTGAAATACATGAGGAGCATGAAACTCTCTGAAAAATAGGAGCAGCATGAAGTGGTGTTCAAAAACATGAAGAGCCTGAAAATGTGTGAAAAATATGAAGAGCTTCAAAAGGTGTGAAATATATGAGGAGCTTCAAAAGGTGTGAAAAATATGAAGAGCTTCAAAAGATGTCACAAATATGAAAAGCATGAAACGGTCTGAAAAATAGGAGGAGCATGAAATGGTGTTCAAAAACATGAAGAGGCTGAAAATGTGTGAAAAATATGAAAAGCTTCAAAGGTTTGAAATACATGAGGAGCATGAAACGGTCTGAAAAATAGGAGAAGCATGAAGTGGTGTGGAAAAAAATGAAGAGCCTGAAAAGGTGTGAAAAATATGAAGAGCTTCAAAAGGTGTGAAATATATGTGGAGCATGAATCTCTCTGAAAAATAGTAGGAGCATGAAGTGGTGTTGAAAAACATGAAGAGCCTGAAAAGATGTGAAAAATATGAAGAGCTTCAAAAGGTGTCAAAAATATGAGGAGCTTGAAACTGTCTGAAAAATAGGAGGAGCATGAAGCAGTGTTCAAAAACATGAAGAGCCTGAAAAGGTGTGAAAAATATGAATTGCTTCAAAACGTGTGAAATACATGAGGAGCATGAAAAGGTCTGAAAAATAGGAGGAGCATGAAATGGTGTTCAAAAACATGAAGAGCATGAAAAGGTGTGAAAATTATGAAGAGCTTCAAAAGGTGTGAAAAACATGAGGAGAATGAAACGGTCTGAAAAATAGGAGGAGCATGAAGCAGTGTTCAAAACATGAAGAGCCTGAAAAAGTGTGAAAAATATGAAGATCATCAAAACTTTGAAAAATATGAAGACCCTGAAAAGGTGTCAAAAATGAGATGAGCATGAAACAGTCTGAAAAGTAGGAGGAGCATGAAGTGTTGTTCAAAAACGTGAAGAACCTGAAAAGGTGTGAAAAATATGAAGAGCTTGAAAAGGTATGAAATACCTGAGGAGCATGAAAAGGTCTGAAAAATAGGAGGAGCATGAAGCGGTGTTCAAAAACATGAAGGGCCTGAAAACGTGTGAAAAATATGAAGAGCTTCAAAAGGAGTCAAAAATATGCGAAGCCTGAAACGATCTGAAAAATAGGAGGAGCATGAAGCGGTGTTGAAAAACATGAAGAGCCTGAAAATGTGTGAAAAATATGAAGAGCTTCAAAAGGTGTGAAATACATGAGGAGCATGAAACTCTCTGAAAAATAGGAGGAGCATGAAGTGGTGTTCAAAAACATGAAGAGCCTGAAAATGTGTGAAAAATATGAAGAGCTTCAAAAGGTGTGAAATATATGAGGAGCTTCAAAAGGTGTGAAAAATATGAAGAGCTTTAAAAGATGTCAAAAATATGAAAAGCATGAAACGGTCTGAAAAATAGGAGGAGCATGAAATGGTGTTCAAAAACATGAAGAGCCTGAAAATGTGTGAAAAATATGAAAAGCTTCAAAGGTTTGAAATACATGAGGAGCATGAAACAGTCTGAAAAATCGGAGAAGCATGAAGTGGTGTGGAAAAAAATGAAGAGCCTGAAAATGTTTGAAAAATATGAAGAGCTTCAAAAGGTGTGAAATATATGTGGAGCATGAATCTCTCTGAAATATAGGAGTAGCATGAAGTGGTGTTGAAAAACATGAAGAGCCTGAAAAGATGTGAAAAATATGAAGAGCTCCAAAAGGTGTGAAAAATATGAGAAGCATGATACGATCTGAAAAATAGGAGGAGCATGAAGTGGTGTTCAGAAACATGGAGAGCCTAAAAAGGTGTGAAAAATATGAAGAGCTTCAAAAGGTGTCAAAAATATGAGGAGCTTGAAACTGTCTGAAAAATAGGAGGAGCATGAAGCAGTGTTCAAAAAAATGAAGAGCCTGAAAAGGTGTGAAAAATATGAAGAGCTTCAAAACGTGTGAAATACATGAGGAGCATGAAAAGGTCTGAAAAATAGGAGGAGCATGAAATGGTGTTCAAAAACATGAAGAGCATGAAAAGGTGTGAAAATTATGAAGAGCTTCAAAAGGTGTCAAAAACATGAGGAGAATGAAACGGTCTGAAAAATAGGAGGAGCATGAAGCAGTGTTCAAAACATGAAGAGCCTGAAAAAGTGTGAAAAATATGAAGATCTTCAAGAGTTTGAAAAATATGAAGACCCTGAAAAGGTGTCAAAAATGAGATGAGCATGAAACAGTCTGAAAAGTAGGAGGAGCATGAAGTGTTGTTCAGAAACGTGAAGAGCCTGAAAAGGTGTGAAAAATATGAACAGCTTGAAAAGGTATGAAATACCTGAGGAGCATGAAACGGTCTGAAAAATAGGAGGAGCATGAAGCGGTGTTCAAAACATGAAGAGCCTGAAAAAGTGTGAAAAATATGAAGAGCTTCAAAAGGTTTAAAAAATAGGAGGAGGATGAAGCGGTGTTCAAAAACATGAAGAGCCTGAAAAAGTGTGATAAATATGAAGAGCTTATAAAATTGTCAAAAATATGAGGAGCATGGAGAGATGTTCAAAAACATGAAGAGGATGTTAAGGCGTGAAAAACATTAAGAGCTTCAAAAGGTTTGAAAAATAGGAGGAGCATGAAGCGGTGTTCAAAAACATGAAGAGCCTGAAAATGTGTGAAAAATATGAATAGCTTATAAAATTGTCAAAATTATGAGGAGCATGAAACGGTCTGAAAAATACGAGCAGCCTGAAAACGTCTGAAAAATAGGAGGAGCATGAAGCGGTGTTCAAAAACATGAAGGGCCTGAAAACGTGTGAAAAATATGAAGAGCTTCAAAAGGAGTCAAAAATATGCGAAGCCTGAAACGATCTGAAAAATAGGAGGAGCATGAAGCGGTGTTGAAAAACATGAAGAGCCGGAAAAGGTGTGAAAAATGTGAAGAGCTTCAAAAGGTGTCAAAAATATGAGGAGCATGAAACGGTCTGAAATATAAGAGATCATGAAGCGGTGTTGAAAAACATGAGAGCCGGAAAAGGTGTGAAAAATGTGAAGAGCTTCAAAAGGTGTCAAAAATATGAGGAGCATGAAACGGTCTGAAATATAAGAGGATCATGAAGCGGTGTTGAAAAACATGAAGAGTCTGAAAACGTGTGAAAAATATGAAGAGCTTCAAACGGTGTGAAAAATATCAGGAGCATGAAACGGTCTGAAAAAGATGAGGAGCATGAAGTGGTCTTCAAAAACATGTACAGCCTGAAAAGGTGTGAAAAATATGAAGAGCTTCAAAAGATGTGAAAAATATGAAGAGCTTCAAAAGGTGTCAAAAATGAGATGAGCATGAAACGGTCTGAAAAATAGGAGAAGAATGAAACGGTGTTGAAAAATTGAAGAGCCTGAAAAGCTGTGAAAAATATGAAGAGCTTCAAAAGGTGTGAAAAATATGAAGAGCTTCAAAACGTGTGAAATACATGAGGAGCATGAAAAGGTCTGAAAAATAGGAGTAGCATGAAGAGGTGTTCAAAAACATGAAGAGGCTGATAAGGTGTGAAAAACATGAAGAGCTTCAAAAAGTTTGAAAAATAGGAGGAGCATGAAGCGGTGTTCAAAAACATGAGGAGCCTGAAAAGGTGAAAAAATATGAAGAGCTTCAAAAGGTGTGAGAAATGTGAGGAGCATGAAGCGGTGTTCAAATACATGAAGAGCCTGAAAAAGTGTGAAAAATATGAAGAGCTTATAAAATTGTCAAAAATATCAGGAGCATGAAACGGTCTGAAAAATACGAGCAGCCTGAAACCGTCTGAAAAATAGGAGGAGCATGAAGCGGTGTTAAAAAACATGAAGGGCCTGAAAACGTGTGAAAAATATGAAGAGCTTCAAAAGGAGTCAAAAATATGCGGAGCCTGAAACGATCTGAAAAATACGAGGAGCATGAAGCGGAGTTGAAAAACATGAAGAGCCGGAAAAGGTGTGAAAAATGTGAAGAGCTTCAAAAGGTGTCAAAAATATGAGGAGCATGAAACGGTCTGAAATATAGGAGGATCATGAAGCGGGGTTGAAAAACATGAAGAATCTGAAAACGTGTGAAAAATATGAAGAGCTTATAAAATTGTCAAAAATAAGAGGAGCATGGAGAGATGTTCAAAAACATGAAGAGGCTGATAAGGTGTGAAAAACATGAAGAGCTTCAAAAGGTGTGAAAAACAGGAGGAACATGAAGCAGCGTTCAAAAATATGAAAAGCCTGAAAAGGTGTCAAAAATATGAAGTGCTTCAAAAGGTGTCAACAATATGAGGAGCATGAAACAGTCTGAAAAATAGGAGGAGCAAGAAGCGGTGTTGAAAAACAAGAAGAGACGGAAAAGGTGTGAAAAATATGAAGAGCTTCAAAAGGTTTCAAAAATATGAGGAGCTTGAAATAATCTGAAAAATAGGACGAGCATGAAACGGTGTTCAAAAACATGAAGAGCATGAAAAGGTGTGAAAATTATGAAGAGCTTCAAAAGGTGTGAAAAACATGAGGAGAATGAAACGGTCTGAAAAATAGGAGGAGCATGAAGCAGTGTTCAAAACATGAAGAGCCTGAAAAAGTGTGAAAAATATGAAGATCTTCAAAACTTTGAAAAATATGAAGACCCTGAAAAGGTGTCAAAAATGAGATGAGCATGAAACAGTCTGAAAATTAGGAGGAGCATGAAGTGTTGTTCAAAAACGTGAAGAGCCTGAAAAGGTGTGAAAAATATGAAGAGCTTGAAAAGGTGTGAAATACCTGAGGAGCATGAAACGGTCTGAAAAATAGGAGGAGCATGAAGCGGTGTTCAAAACATGAAGAGCCTGAAAAAGTGTGAAAAATATGAAGAGCTTCAAAAGGTTTGAAAAATAGGAGGAGCATGAAGCGGTGTTCAAAAACATGAAGAGCCTGAAAAAGTGTGAAAAATATGAAGAGCTTCAAAAGGTTTGAAAAATGGGAGGAGGATGAAGCGGTGTTCAAAAACATGAAGAGCCTGAAAAAGTGTGATAAATATGAAGAGCTTATAAAATTGTCAAAAATATGAGGAGCATGGAGAGATGTTCAAAAACATGAAGAGGATGATAAGGCGTGAAAAACATTAAGAGCTTCAAAAGGTTTGAAAAATAGGAGGAGCATGAAGCGGTGTTCAAAACATGAAGAGCCTGAAAAAGTGTGAAAAACATGAAGAGCTTCAAAAGGTTTGAAAAATAGGAGGAGCATGAAGCGGTGCTCAAAAACATGAAGAGCCTGAAAAAGTGTGAAAAATATGAAGAGCTTATAAAATTGTCAAAAATAAGAGGAGCATGAAGAGATGTTCAAAAACATGAAGAGGCTGATAAGGTGTGAAAAACATGAAGAGCTTCAAAAGGTTTGAAAAATAGGAGGAGCATGAAGCGGTGCTCAAAAACATGAAGAGCCTGAAAAAGTGTGATAAATATGAAGAGCTTATAAAATTGTCCAAAATATGAGGAGCATGGAGAGATGTTCAAAAACATGAAGAGGATGTTAAGGCGTGAAAAACATTAAGAGCTTCAAAAGGTTTGAAAAATAGGAGGAGCATGAAGCGGTGTTCAAAATCATGAAGAGCCTGAAAATGTGTGAAAAATATGAAGAGCTTCAAAAGGTTTGAAAAATAGGAGGAGGATGAAGCGGTGTTCAAAAACATGAAGAGCCTGAAAAAGTGTGATAAATATGAAGAGCTTATAAAATTGTCAAAAATATGAGGAGCATGGAGAGATGTTCAAAAACATGAAGAGGATGTTAAGGCGTGAAAAACATTAAGAGCTTCAAAAGGTTTGAAAAATAGGAGGAGCATGAAGCGGTGTTCAAAAACATGAAGAGCCTGAAAAAGTGTGAAAAATATGAAGAGCTTATAAAATTGTCAAAAATAAGAGGTGCATGAAACAGTCTGAAAAATAGGAGGAGCAAGAAGCGGTGTTGAAAAACAAGAAGAGACGGAAAAGGTGTGAAAAATATGAAGAGCTTCAAAAGGTTTCAAAAATATGAGGAGCTTGAAATGATCTGAAAAATAGGACGAGCATGAAACGGTGTTCAAAAACATGAAGAGCATGAAAAGGTGTGAAAATTATGAAGAGCTTCAAAAGGTGTGAAAAACATGAGGAGAATGAAACGGTCTGAAAAATAGGAGGAGCATGAAGCAGTGTTCAAAACATGAAGAGCCTGAAAAAGTGTGAAAAATATGAAGATCTTCAAAACTTTGAAAAATATGAAGACCCTGAAAAGGTGTCAAAAATGAGATGAGCATGAAACAGTCTGAAAATTAGGAGGAGCATGAAGTGTTGTTCAAAAACGTGAAGAGCCTGAAAAGGTGTGAAAAATATGAAGAGCTTGAAAAGGTGTGAAATACCTGAGGAGCATGAAACGGTCTGAAAAATAGGAGGAGCATGAAGCGGTGTTCAAAACATGAAGAGCCTGAAAAAGTGTGAAAAATATGAAGAGCTTCAAAAGGTTTGAAAAATAGGAGGAGCATGAAGCGGTGTTCAAAAACATGAAGAGCCTGAAAAAGTGTGAAAAATATGAAGAGCTTATAAAATTGTCAAAAATAAGAGGAGCATGAAGAGATGTTCAAAAACATGAAGAGGCTGATAAGGTGTGAAAAACATGAAGAGCTTCAAAAGGTTTGAAAAATAGGAGGAGCATGAAGCGGTGCTCAAAAACATGAAGAGCCTGAAAAAGTGTGAAAAATATGAAGAGTTTATAAAATTGTCAAAAATATGAGGAGCATGAAACGGTCTGAAAAATACGAGCAGCCTGAAACCGTCTGAAAAATAGGAGGAGCATGAAGCGGTGTTCCAAAATATGAAGGGCCTGAAAACGTGTGAAAAATATGAAGAGCTTAAAAAGGAGTCAAATATATGCGGAGCCTGAAACAATCTGAAAAATAGGAGGAGCATGAAGCGGTGTTGAAAAACATGAAGAGCCGGAAAAGGTGTGAAAAATGTGAAGAGCTTCAAAAGGTGTCAAAAATATGAGGAGCATGAAACGCTCTGAAATATAGGTGGATCATGAAGTGGTGTTGAAAAACCTGAAGAGCCTGAAAAGGTGTGATAAATGTGAAGAGCTTCAAAAGGTGTCAAAAATATGAGGAGCATGAAACGGTCTGAAAAATAGGAGGAGCATGAAACGGTGATCAAAAACATGAAGAATCTGAAAACGTGTGAAAAATATGAAGAGCTTCAAACGGTGTGAAAAATATGAGGTGCATGAAATGGTCTGAAAAAGATGAGGAGCATGAAGTGGTCTTCAAAAACATGTACAGCCTGAAAAGGTGTGAAAAATATGGAGAGCTTCAAAAGGTGTGAAAAACAGGAGGAACATGAAGTGGTGTTCAAAAATATGAAGAGCCTGAAAAGGTGTGAAAACTATGAAGTGCTTCAAAAGGTGTCAACAATATGAGGAGCATGAAACGGTCTGAAAAATAGGAGGAGCAAGAAGCGGTGTTGAAAAACAAGAAGAGACGGAAAAGGTGTGAAAATATGAAGAGCTTCAAAACGTGTCAAAAATATGAGGAGCGTGAAACGGTCTGAAAAATAGGAGGAGCATGAAGCGGTGTTGAAAAACATGAAGAGCCTGAAAACGTGTGGAAAATATGAAGAGCTTCAAAAGGTATGAAAATATGAAGAGCTTCAAAAGTTGTCAAAAAAGAGATGAGCATGAAACGGTCTGAAAAATAGGAGCAGCATGAAGCGGTGTTGAAAAACATGAAGAGTCTGAAAAGGTGTGAAAAATATGAAGAGCTTCAAAAGGTGTCAAAAATATGAGGAGCATGAAACGGTCTGAAAAATAGGAGGAGCATGAAGCGGTGTTGAAAAACATGAAGAGCCTGAAAACGTGTGAAAAATATGAAGAGCTTCAAAAGGTATGAAAATATGAAGAGCTTCAAAAGTTGTCAAAAAAGAGATGAGCATGAAACGGTCTGAAAAATAGGAGCAGCATGAAGCGGTGTTGAAAAACATGAAGAGTCTGAAAAGGTGTGAAAAATAAGAAGAGCTTCAAAAGGTGTCAAAAATATGAGGAGCATGAAACGGTCTGAAAAATAGGAGGAGCATGAAGCGGTGTTGAAAAACATGAAGAGCCTGAAAACGTGTGAAAAATATGAAGAGCTTCAAAAGGTATGAAAATATGAAGAGCTTCAAAAGTTGTCAAAAAAGAGATGAGCATGAAACGGTCTGAAAAATAGGAGCAGCATGAAGCGGTGTTGAAAAACATGAAGAGCCTGAAAATGTGTGAAAAATATGAAGAGCTTCAAAAGGTGTCAAAAATATGAAGAGCTTCAAAAAATGTCAAAAATATGAGGAGCATGAAATGGTCTCAAATATAGGAGAATCATGCAGCGGTTTTGGAAACTATAAACAGCCTGAAAATGTGTGAAAAATATGAAGAGCTTCAAAAGGTGTCAAAAATATGAGTATCATGAAATGGTCTGAAAAACAGGAGCAGCATGAAACAGTGTTCAAAAACATGAAGACATTGAAAAGGTGTGAAAAATATGAAGAGTTTCAAAAGGTGTGAAATACATGTGAAGCATGAAAGGGTGTGAAAAATGGAGGAGCAAGAAGCGGTGTTGAAAAACATGAAGAGCCTGAAAAGGTGTGATAAATGTGAAGAGCTTCAAAAGGTGTCAAAAATATGAGGAGCATGAAACGTTGATCAAAAACATGAAGAATCTGAAAACGTGTGAATAATATGAAGAGCTTCAAACGGTGTGAAAAATATCAGGAGCATGAAACGGTCTGAAAAAGATGAGGAGCATGAAGTGGTCTTCAGAAACATGTACAGCCTGAAAAGGTGTGAAAAATATGAAGAGCTTCAAAAGGTGTGAAATACATGAGTATCATGAAACGGTATAAAAAATAGGAGGAGCATGAAGCTGTGTTCAAAAACATGAGAGCCTGAAAAGGTGTGAAAATATGAAGAGCTTTAAAAGGTGTGAAAAATACGAGGAGCATGAAACGGTGTTCAAAAACATGAAGAGCCTAAAATGGTGTGAAAATTATGAAGAGCCTCAAAACGTGTCAAAAATATGAGGAGCATGAAACGGTCTGAAAAATAGGAGGAGCATGAAGCGATGTTGAAAAACTTGAAGAGCCTGAAAACGTGTAAAATATGAAGAGCTTCAAAAGGTGTGAAAAATATGAAGAGCTTCAAAAGGTGTCAAAAATGAGATGAGCATGAAACGGTCTGAAAAATAGGAGGAGAATGAAACAGTGTTGAAAAACTTGAAGACCCTGAAAAGCTGTGAAAAATATGAAGAGCATCAAAAGGTGTGAAAAATATGAAGAGCTTCAAAAGGTGTCAAAAATATGAGGAGCATGAAAAGGTCACAAAAAGAGGAGGAGCATGAGTGGAGTTGAAAAACATGAAGAGACTGAAAAGGTGTGAAAAATATGAAGAGCTTCAAAAGGTGTCAAAAATATGAGGGCTTGAAACGGTCTGAAGAATAGGAGGAGCATGAAGCAGTGTTCAAAAACATGAAGAGTCTGAAAAGGTGTGAAAAATATGAAGAGCTTCAAAACGTGTGAAATACATGAGGAGCATGAAAAGGTCTGAAAAATAGGAGTAGCATGAAGAGGTGTTCAAAAACATGAAGAGTCTGATAAGGTGTGAAAAACATGAAGAGCTTCAAAAAGTTTGAAAAATAGGAGGAGCATGAAGCGGTGTTAAAAAACATGAAGAGCCTAAAAAAGTGTGAAAATTATGAAGAGCTTATAAAATGGTCAAAAATATGAGGAGCATGAAACGGTCTGAAAAATAGGAGGAGCATGAAACGGTGATCAAAAACATGAAGAGCCTGAAAACGTGTGAAAAATATGAAGAGCTTCAAACGGTGTGAAAAATATGAGGAGCATGAAACAGACTGAAAAAGATGAGGAGCATGAAGTCGTGTTCAAAATCATGTGCAGCCTGAAAAGCTGTGAAAAATATGAAGAGCTTCAAAAGGTGTGAAAAATATGAGAAGCATGATACGGTCTGAAAAATAGGAGGAGCATGAAGTGGTGTTCAGAAACATGGAGAGCCTAAAAAGGTGTGAAAAATATGAAGAGCTTCAAAAAGTGTCAAAAATATGAGGAGCTTGAAACGGTCTGAAAAATAGGAGGAGCATGAATCAGTGTTCACAAACATGAAGAGCCTGAAAAGGTGTGAAAAATATGAAGAGCTTCAAAACGTGTGAAATACATGAGGAGCATGAAAAGGTCTGAAAAATAGGAGGAGCATGAAATGGTGTTCAAAAACATGAAGAGAATGAAAAGGTGTGAAATTTATGAAGAGCTTCAAAAGTTGTCAAAAACATGAGGAGAATGAAACGGTCTGAAAAATAGGAGGAGCATGAAGCAGTGTTCAAAACATGAAGAGCCTGAAAAAGTGTGAAAAATATGAAGATCTTCAAAAGTTTGAAAAATATGAAGGCCCTGAAAAGGTGTCAAAAATGAGATGAGCATGAAACAGTCTGAAAAGTAGGAGGAGTATGAAGTGTTGTTCAAAAACGTGAAGAGCCTGAAAAGTTGTGAAAAATATGAAGAGCTTGAAAAGGTGTGAAATACCTGAGGAGCATGAAACGGTCTGAAAAATAGGAGGAGCATGAAGCGGTGTTCAAAACATGAAGAGCCTGAAAAAGTGTGAAAAATATGAAGAGCTTCAGAAGGTTTAAAAAATAGGAGGAGGATGAAGCGGTGTTCAAAAACATGAAGAGCCTGAAAAAGTGTGATAAATATGAAGAGCTTATAAAATTGTCAAAAATATGAGGAGCATGGAGAGATGTTCAAAAACATGAAGAGGCTGATAAGGCGTGAAAAAGATTAAGAGCTTCAAAAGGTTTGAAAAATAGGAGGAGCATGAAGCGGTGTTCAAAAACATGAAGAGCCTGAAAATGTGTGAAAAATATGAAGAGCTTATGAAATTGTCAAAAATATGAGGAGCATGAAACGGTCTGAAAAATACGAGCAGCCTGAAAACGTCTGAAAAATAGGAGGAGCATGAAGCGGTGTTCAAAAACATGAAGGGCCTGAAAACGTGTGAAAAATATGAAGAGCTTCAAAAGGAGTCAAAAATATGCGGAGCCTGAAACGATCTGAAAAATAGGAGGAGCATGAAGCGGTGTTGAAAAACATGAAGAGCCGGAAAAGGTGTGAAAAATGTGAAGAGCTTCAAAAGGTGTCAAAAATATGAGGAGCATGAAACGGTCTGAAATATAAGAGGATCATGAAGCGGTGTTGAAAAACATGAAGAGCCTGAAAAGGTGTGATAAATGTGAAGAGCTTCAAAAGGTGTCAAAAATATGAGGAGCATGATACGGTCTGAAAAATAGGAGGAGTAAGAAGCGTTATTGAAATACATGAAGAGCCTGAAAACGTGTGAAGAATATGAAGAGCTCAAAAGGTGTGAAAAAAATGAAGAGCTTCAGAAGGTGTCAAAAATGAGATGAGCATGAAACGGCCTCAAATATAGGAGGAGCAGGAAGTGGTGTTCAGAAACATGGAGAGCCTGAAAAGGTGTGAAAAATATGAAGAGCTTCAAAAGGTGTGAAATACATGAGGAGCATGAAACGGTCTGAAAAATAGGAGGAGCATGAAGAGGTGTTCAAAAACCTGAAGAGCCTGAAAAGGTGTGAAAAATATGAAGAGCTTCAAAAGGTGTGAAAAACAGGAGGAACATGAAGCGATGTTCAAAAATATGAAGAGCCTGAAAAGGTGTGAAAAATATGAAGTGCTTCAAAAGGTGTCAACAATATGAGGAGCATGAAACGGTCTGAAAAATAGGAGGAGCAAGAAGCGGTGTTGAAAAACAAGAAGAGACGGAAAAGGTGTGAAAAATATGAAGAGATTCAAAACGTGTCAAAAATATGAGGAGCACGAAACGGTCTGAAAAATAGGAGGAGCATGAAGCGGTGTTGAAAAACATGAAGAGCCTGAAAACGTGTGAAAAATATGAAGAGCTTCAAAAGGTATGAAAATATGAAGAGTTTCAAAAGTTGTCAAAAAAGAGATGAGCATGAAACGGTCTGAAAAATAGGAGCAGCATGAAGCTATGTTGAAAAACATGAAGAGTCTGAAAAGGTGTGAAAAATATGAAGAGCTTCAAAAGGTGTCAAAAATATGAGGAGCATGAAACGGTCTGAAATATAGGAGGATCATCAAGCGGTGTTGAAAAACAGGAAGAGCCTGAAAATGTGTGAAAAACGTGAAGAGCTTCAAAAGATGTCAAAAATATGAGGAGCATGAAACGATCTGAAAAATATGTGGAGCATGAAGCGGTGTTAAAAAACATGAAGAGCCTGAAAAGAAGTGAAAAATATGAAGAGCTTCAAAAGGTGTGAAAAACATGAAGACCTTCAAAAGGTGTCAAAAATGAGATGAGCATGAAACGGTCGGAACAATAGGAGGAGCATGAAGCGGTGTTGAAAAACATGAAGAGCCTGAAAACCTGTGAAAAATAGGAAGAGCTTCAAAAGTTGTGAAAAATATGAAGAGCTTCAAAAAATGTCAAAAATATTAAGAGCATGAAATGGTCTCAAATATAGGAGACTCATGCAGCGGTGTTGAAAACTATAAACAGCCTGAAAAAGTGTGAAAAATATGAAGAGCTTCAAAAGGTGTCAAAAATATGAGTATCATGAAATGGTCTGAAAAACAGGAGCAGCATTAAACAGTGTTCAAAAACATGAATACATTGAAAAGGTGTGAAAAATATGAAGAGGTTCAAAAGGTGTGAAATACATGAGGATCATGAAACGGTGTGAAAAATATGAGGAGCATGAAGCGGTGTTCAAAAACATGAGGAGCCTGAAAAGGTGAGAAAAATATGAAGAGCTTCAAAAGGTGTGAGAAATGTGAGGAGCATGAAGCGGTGTTCAAATACATGAAAAGCCTGAAAAGGTGTGAAAAATATGAAGAGCTTCAAAAGGTTTCAAAAATATGAGGAGCTTGAAATGGTCTGAAAAATAGGACGAGCATGAAACGGTGTTCAAAAACATGAAGAGCATGAAAAGGTGTGAAAATTATGAAGAGCTTCAAAAGGTGTGAAAAACATGAGGAGAATGAAACGGTCTGAAAAATAGGAGGAGCATGAAGCAGTGTTCAAAACATGAAGAGCCTGAAAAAGTGTGAAAAATATGAAGATCTTCAAAAGTTTGAAAAATATGAAGACCCTGAAAAGGTGTCAAAAATGAGATGAGCATGAAACAGTCTGAAAAGTAGGAGGAGCATGAAGTGTTGTTCAAAAACGTGAAGAGCCTGAAAAGGTGTGAAAAATATGAAGAGCTTGAAAAGGTGTGAAATACCTGAGGAGCATGAAACGGTCTGAAAAATAGGAGGAGCATGAAGCGGTGTTCAAAACATGAAGAGCCTGAAAAAGTGTGAAAAATATGAAGAGCTTATAAAATTGTCAAAAATATGAGGAGCATGAAACGGTCTCAAAAATACGAGCAGCCTGAAACCGTCTGAAAAATAGGAGGAGCATGAAGCGGTGTTCAAAACATGAAGAGCCTGAAAAAGTGTGAAAAATATGAAGAGCTTATAAAATTGTCAAAAATATGAGGAGCATGAAACGGTCTGAAAAATACAAGCAGCCTGAAACCGTCTGAAAAATAGGAGGAGCATGAAGCGTTGTTCAAAACATGAAGAGCCTGAAAAAGTGTGAAAAATATGAAGAGCTTATAAAATTGTCAAAAATATGAGGAGCATGAAACGGTCTGAAAAATACAGCAGCCTGAAACGGTCTGAAAAATAGGAGGAGCATGAAGCGGTGTTCAAAAACATGAAGGGCCTGAAAACGGGTGAAAAATATGAAGAGCTTCAAAAGGAGTCAAAAATATGCGGAGCCTGAAACGATCTGAAAAATAGGAGGAGCATGAAGCGGAGTTGAAAAACATGAAGAGCCGGAAAAGGTGTGAAAAATGTGAAGAGCTTCCAAAGGTGTCAAAAATATGAGGAGCATGAAACGCTCTGAAATATAGGAGGATCATGAAGCGGTGTTGAAAAACATGAAGAGCCTGAAAAGGTGTGATAAATGTGAAGAGCTTCAAAAGGTGTCAAAAATATGAGGAGTATGAAAAGGTCTGAAAAATAGGAGGAGTATGAAACGGTTATCAAAAACATGAAGAATCTGAAAACGTGTGAAAAATATGAAGAGCTTCAAACGGTGTGAAAAACATGAGGAGAATGAAACGGTCTGAAAAATAGGAGGAGCATGAAGCAGTGTTCGAAACATGAAGAGCCTGAAAAAGTGTGAAAAATATGAAGAGCTTATAAAATTGTCAAAAATATGAGGAGCATGAAACGGTCTGAAAAATACGAGCAGCCTGAAACCGTCTGAAAAATAGGAGGAGCATGAGCGGTGTTCAAAAACGTGAAGAGCCTGAAAAGGTGTGAAAAATATGAAGAGTTTCAAAAGGTGTGAAATACCTGAGGAGCATGAAAAGGTCTGAAAAATAGGAGGAGCATGAAATGGTGTTCAAAAACATGAAGAGCATGAAAAGGTGTGAAAATTATGAAGAGCTTGAAAAGGTATGAAATACCTGAGGAGCATGAAACGGTCTGAAAAATAGGAGGAGCATGAAGTGGTGTTCAAAACATGAAGAGCCTGAAAAAGTGTGAAAAATATGAAGAGTTTCAAAAGGTTTGAAAAATAGGAGGAGGATGAAGCGGTGTTCAAAAACATGAAGAGCCTGAAAAAGTGTGATAAATATGAAGAGCTTATAAAATTGTCAAAAATATGAGGAGCATGGAGAGATGTTCAAAAACATGAAGAGGATGTTAAGGCGTGAAAAACATTAAGAGCTTCAAAAGGTTTGAAAAATAGGAGGAGCATGAAGCGGTGTTCAAAAACATGAAGAGCCTGAAAAAGTGTGAAAAATATGAAGAGCTTATAAAATTGTCAAAAATATGAGGAGCATGAAACGGGCTGAAATATAAGAGGATCATGAAGCGGTGTTGAAAAACATGAAGAGTCTGAAAACGTGTGAAAAATAGGAGGAGCATGAAGCGGTGTTCAAAAACATGAAGGGCCTGAAAACGTGTGAAAAATATGAAGAGCTTCAAAAGGAGTCAAAAATATGCGAAGCCTGAAACGATCTGAAAAATAGGAGGAGCATGAAGCGGTGTTGAAAAACATGAAGAGCCGGAAAAGGTGTGAAAAATGTGAAGAGCTTCAAAAGGTGTCAAAAATATGAGGAGCATGAAACGGTCTGAAATATAAGAGGATCATGAAGCTGTGTTGAAAAACATGAAGAGCCGGAAAAGGTGTGAAAAATGTGAAGAGCTTCAAAAGGTGTCAAAAATATGAGGAGCATGAAACGGTCTGAAATATAAGAGGATCATGAAGCGGTGTTGAAAAACATGAAGAGTCTGAAAACGTGTGAAAAATATGAAGAGCTTCAAACGGTGTGAAAAATATCAGGAGCATGAAACGGTCTGAAAAAGATGAGGAGCATGAAGTGGTCTTCAAAAACATGTACAGCCTGAAAAGGTGTGAAAAATATGAAGAGCTTCAAAAGATGTGAAAAATATGAAGAGCTTCAAAAGGTGTCAAAAATGAGATGAGCATGAAACGGTCTGAAAAATAGGAGAAGAATGAAACGGTGTTGAAAAATTGAAGAGCCTGAAAAGCTGTGAAAAATATGAAGAGCTTCAAAAGGTGTGAAAAATATGAAGAGCTTCAAAAGGTTTCAAAAATATGAGGAGCTTGAAATGGTCTGAAAAATA
Organism: Dama dama; assembly: GCF_033118175.1. NCBI lineage: Eukaryota > Metazoa > Chordata > Mammalia > Artiodactyla > Cervidae > Dama > Dama dama. The sequence continues at coordinate 5,835,216 of NW_026870877.1, read as the reverse complement.
GGACGAGCATGAAACGGTGTTCAAAAACATGAAGAGCATGAAAAGGTGTGAAAATTATGAAGAGCTTCAAAAGGTGTGAAAAACAGGAGGAGAATGAAACGGTCTGAAAAATAGGAGGAGCATGAAGCAGTGTTCAAAACATGAAGAGCCTGAAAAAGTGTGAAAAATATGAAGATCTTCAAAAGTTTGAAAAATATGAAGACCCTGAAAAGGTGTCAAAAATGAGATGAGCATGAAACAGTCTGAAAAGTAGGAGGAGCATGAAGTGTTGTCCAAAAACGTGAAGAGCCTGAAAAGGTGTGAAAAATATGAAGAGCTTGAAAAGGTGTGAAATACCTGAGGAGCATGAAACGGTCTGAAAAATAGGAGGAGCATGAAGCGGTGTTCAAAACATGAAGAGCCTGAAAAAGTGTGAAAAATATGAAGAGCTTATAAAATTGTCAAAAATATGTGGAGCATGAAACGGTCTGAAAAATACGAGCAGCCTGAAACCGTCTGAAAAATAGGAGGAGCATGAAGCGGTGTTCAAAAACATGAAGGGCCTGAAAATGTGTGAAAAATATGAAGAGCTTATAAAATTGTCAAAAATATGAGGAGCATGAAACGGTCTGAAAAATACGAGCAGCCTGAAACCGCTGAAAAATAGAAGGAGCATGAAGCGGTGTTCAAAACATGAAGAGCCTGAAAAAGTGTGAAAAATATGAAGAGCTTATAAAATTGTCAAAAATATGAGGAGCATGAAACGGTCTGAAAAATACGAGCAGCCTGAAACCGTCTGAAAAATAGGAGGAGCATGAAGCGGTGTTCAAAACATGAAGAGCCTGAAAAAGTGTGAAAAATATGAAGAGCTTATAAAATTGTCAAAAATATGAGAAGCATGAAACGGTCTGAAAAATACAGCAGCCTGAAACGGTCTGAAAAATAGGAGGAGCATGAAGCGGTGTTCAAAAACATGAAGGGCCTGAAAACGGGTGAAAAATATGAAGAGCTTCAAAAGGAGTCAAAAATATGCGGAGCCTGAAACGATCTGAAAAATAGGAGGAGCATGAAGCGGAGTTCAAAAACATGAAGAGCCGGAAAAGGTGTGAAAAATGTGAAGAGCTTCAAAAGGTGTCAAAAATATGAGGAGCATGAAACGCTCTGAAATATAGGAGGATCATGAAGCGGTGTTGAAAAATATGAAGAGCCTGAAAAGGTGTGATAAATGTGAAGAGCTTCAAAAGGTGTCAAAAATATGAGGAGTATGAAAAGGTCTGAAAAATAGGAGGAGTATGAAACGGTGATCAAAAACATGAAGAATCTGAAAACGTGTGAAAAATATGAAGAGCTTCAAACTGTGTGAAAAATATCAGGAGCATGAAACGGTCTGAAAAAGATGAGGAGCATGAAGTGGTCTTCAGAAACATGTACAGCCTGAAAAGTTGTGAAAAATATGAAGAGCTTCAAAAGGTGTGAAAAACAGGAGGAACATGAAGCGGCGTTCAAAATTATGAAGAGCCTGAAAAGGTGTGAAAAATATGAAGTGCTTCAAAAGGTGTCAACAATATGAGGAGCATGAAACGGTCTGAAAAATAGGAGGAGCAAGAAGCGGTGTTGAAAAACAAGAAGAGACGGAAAAGGTGAAAAATATGAAGAGCTTCAAAAGGTTTCAAAAATATGAGGAGCTTGAAATGGTCTGAAAAATAGGACGAGCATGAAACGGTGTTCAAAAACATGAAGAGCATGAAAAGGTGTGAAAATTATGAAGAGCTTCAAAAGGTGTGAAAAACATGAGGAGAATGAAACGGTCTGAAAAATAGGAGGAGCATGAAGCAGTGTTCAAAACATGAAGAGCCTGAAAAAGTGTGAAAAATATGAAGATCGTCAAAAGTTTGAAAAATATGAAGACCCTGAAAAGGTGTCAAAAATGAGATGAGCATGAAACAGTCTGAAAAGTAGGAGGAGCATGAAGCGGTGTTTAAAAACATGAAGAGCCTGAAAAGGTGTGAAATATATGAAGAGCTTCAAAAGGTGTGAAAAATATGGAGAGCTTCAAAAGGTGTCAAAAATATGAAGAGCATGAAACGGTCTGAAAAATAGGGGGAGCATGAAATGGTGTTCAAAAACATGAAGAGCCTGAAAAGGTGTGAAATATATGAAGAGCCTGAAAAGGTGTGAAAAATATGAAGAGCTTCAAAGGTGTGATATACATGAGGAGCATGAAACGGTCTGAAATATAGGAGAAGCATGAAGTGATGTGGAAAAACATGAACAGCCTGAAAAGGTGTGAAAAATATGAAGAGCTTCAAAAGGTGTGAAATACATGAGGAGCATGAATCTCTGAAAAATAGGAGGAGTATGAAGTGGTGTTCAAAAACATGAAGAGCCTGAAAATGTGTGAAAAATATGAAGAGCTTCAAAAGGTGTGAAATATATGAGGAGCTTCAAAAGGTGTGAAAAATATGAAGAGCTTCAAAAGATGTCAAAAATATGAAAAGCATGAAACGGTCTGAAAAATAGGAGGAGCATGAAATGGTGTTCAAAAACATGAAGAGCCTGAAAATGTGTGAAAAATATGAAAAGCTTCAAAGGTTTGAAATACATGAGGAGCATGAAACAGTCTGAAAAATAGGAGAAGCATGAAGTGGTGTGGAAAAAAATGAAGAGCCTGAAAAGGTGTGAAAAATATGAAGAGCTTCAAAAGGTGTGAAATATATGTGGAGCATGAATCTCTCTGAAAAATAGGAGGAGCATGAAGTGGTGTTGAAAAACATGAAGAGCCTGAAAAGATGTGAAAAATATGAAGAGCTCCAAAAGGTGTGAAAAATATGAGAAGCATGATACGATCTGAAAAATAGGAGGAGCATGAAGTGGTGTTCAGAAACATGGAGAGCCTAAAAAGGTGTGAAAAATATGAAGAGCTTCAAAAGGTGTCAAAAATATGAGGAGCTTGAAACTGTCTGAAAAATAGGAGGAGCATGAAGCAGTGTTCAAAAAAATGAAGAGCCTGAAAAGGTGTGAAAAATATGAAGAGCTTCAAAACGTGTGAAATACATGAGGAGCATGAAAAGGTCTGAAAAATAGGAGGAGCATGAAATGGTGTTCAAAAACATGAAGAGCATGAAAAGGTGTGAAAATTATGAAGAGCTTCAAAAGGTGTGAAAAACATGAGGAGAATGAAACGGTCTGAAAAATAGGAGGAGCATGAAGCAGTGTTCAAAACATGAAGAGCCTGAAAAAGTGTGAAAAATATGAAGATCTTCAAAACTTTGAAAAATATGAAGACCCTGAAAAGGTGTCAAAAATGAGATGAGCATGAAACAGTCTGAAAAGTAGGAGGAGCATGAAGTGTTGTTCAAAAACGTGAAGAACATGAAAAGGTGTGAAAAATATGAAGAGCTTGAAAAGGTATGAAATACCTGAGGAGCATGAAACGGTCTGAAAAATAGGAGGAGCATGAAGCGGTGTTCAAAACATGAAGAGCCTGAAAAAGTGTGAAAAAAATGAAGAGCTTCAAAAGGTTTGAAAAATAGGAGGAGGATGAAGCGGTGTTCAAAAACATGAAGAGCCTGAAAAAGTGTGATAAATATGAAGAGCTTATAAAATTGTCAAAAACATGAGGAGCATGGAGAGATGTTCAAAAACATGAAGAGGATGATAAGGCGTGAAAAACATTAAGAGCTTCAAAAGGTTTGAAAAATAGGAGGAGCATGAAGCGGTGTTCAAAAACATGAAAAGCCTGAAAATGTGTGAAAAATATGAATAGCTTATAAAATTGTCAAAAATATGAGGAGCATGAAACGGTCTGAAAAATAAGAGCAGCCTGAAAACGTCTGAAAAATAGGAGGAGCATGAAGCGGTGTTCAAAAACATGAAGGGCCTGAAAACGTGTGAAAACTATGAAGAGCTTCAAAAGGAGTCAAAAATATGCGAAGCCTGAAACGATCTGAAAAATAGGAGGAACATGAAGCGGTGTTGAAAAACATGAAGAGCCTGAAAATGTGTGAAAAATATGAAGAGCTTCAAAAGATGTGAAATACATGAGGAGCATGAAACTCTCTGAAAAATAGGAGGAGCATGAAGTGGTGTTCAAAAACATGAAGAGCCTGAAAATGTGTGAAAAATATGAAGTGCTTCAAAAGGTGTGAAATATATGAGGAGCTTCAAAAGGTGTGAAAAATATGAAGAGCTTCAAAAGATGTCAAAAATATGAGAAGCATGAAACGGTCTGAAAAATAGGAGGAGCATGAAATGGTGTTCAAAAACATGAAGAGACTGAAAATGTGTGAAAAATATGAAAAGCTTCAAAGGTTTGAAATACATGAGGAGCATGAAACAGTCTGAAAAATAGGAGAAGCATGAAGTGGTGTGGAAAAAAATGAAGAGCCTGAAAATGTGTGAAAAATATGAAGAGCTTCAAAAGGTGTGAAATATATGTGGAGCATGAATCTCTCTGAAAAATAGGAGGAGCATGAAGTGGTGTTGAAAAACATGAAGAGCCTGAAAAGATGTGAAAAATATGAAGAGCTCCAAAAGGTGTGAAAAATATGAGAAGCATGATACGATCTGAAAAATAGGAGGAGCATGAAGTGCTGTTCAGAAACATGGAGAGCCTAAAAAGGTGTGAAAAATATGAAGAGCTTCAAAAGGTGTCAAAAATATGAGGAGCTTGAAACTGTCTGAAAAATAGGAGGAGCATGAAGCAGTGTTCAAAAACATGAAGAGCCTGAAAAGGTGTGAAAAATATGAAGAGCTTCAAAACGTGTGAAATACATGAGGAGCATGAAAAGGTCTGAAAAATAGGAGGAGCATGAAATGGTGTTCAAAAACATGAAGAGCATGAAAAGGTGTGAAAATTATGAAGAGCTTGAAAAGGTATGAAATACCTGAGGAGCATGAAACGGTCTGAAAAATAGGAGGAGCATGAAGTGGTGTTCAAAACATGAAGAGCCTGAAAAAGTGTGAAAAATATGAAGAGCTTCAAAAGGTTTGAAAAATAGGAGGAGGATGAAGCGGTGTTCAAAAACATGAAGAGCCTGAAAAAGTGTGATAAATATGAAGAGCTTATAAAATTGTCAAAAATATGAGGAGCATGGAGAGATGTTCAAAAACATGAAGAGGATGTTAAGGCGTGAAAAACATTAAGAGCTTCAAAAGGTTTGAAAAATAGGAGGAGCATGAAGCAGTGTTCAAAAACATGAAGAGCCTGAAAATGTGTGAAAAATATGAATAGCTTATAAAATTGTCAAAAATATGAGGAGCATGAAACGGGCTGAAATATAAGAGGATCATGAAGCGGTGTTGAAAAACATGAAGAGTCTGAAAACGTGTGAAAAATAGGAGGAGCATGAAGCGGTGTTCAAAAACATGAAGGGCCTGAAAACGTGTGAAAAATATGAAGAGCTTCAAAAGGAGTCAAAAATATGCGAAGCCTGAAACGATCTGAAAAATAGGAGGAGCATGAAGCGGTGTTGAAAAACATGAAGAGCCGGAAAAGGTGTGAAAAATGTGAAGAGCTCCAAAAGGTGTCAAAAATATGATGAGCATGAAACGGTCTGAAATATAAGAGGATCATGAAGCGGTGTTGAAAAACATGAAGAGCCGGAAAAGGTGTGAAAAATGTGAAGAGCTTCAAAAGGTGTCAAAAATATGAGGAGCATGAAACGGTCTGAAATATAAGAGGATCATGAAGCGGTGTTGAAAAACATGAAGAGTCTGAAAACGTGTGAAAAATATGAAGAGCTTCAAACGGTGTGAAAAATATCAGGAGCATGAAACGGTCTGAAAAAGATGAGGAGCATGAAGTGGTCTTCAAAAACATGTACAGCCTGAAAAGGTGTGAAAAATATGAAGAGCTTCAAAAGATGTGAAAAATATGAAGAGCTTCAAAAGGTGTCAAAAATGAGATGAGCATGAAACGGTCTGAAAAATAGGAGAAGAATGAAACGGTGTTGAAAAATTGAAGAGCCTGAAAAGCTGTGAAAAATATGAAGAGCTTCAAAAGGTGTGAAAAATATGAAGAGCTTCAAAACGTGTGAAATACATGAGGAGCATGAAAAGGTCTGAAAAATAGGAGTAGCATGAAGAGGTGTTCAAAAACATGAAGAGGCTGATAAGGTGTGAAAAACATGAAGAGCTTCAAAAAGTTTGAAAAATAGGAGCATGAAGCGGTGTTCAAAAACATGAGGAGCCTGAAAAGGTGAGAAAAATATGAAGAGCTTCAAAAGGTGTGAGAAATGTGAGGAGCATGAAGCGGTGTTCAAATACATGAAGAGCCTGAAAAAGTGTGAAAAATATGAAGAGTTTATAAAATTGTCAAAAATATCAGGAGCATGAAACGGTCTGAAAAATACGAGCAGCCTGAAACCGTCTGAAAAATAGGAGGAGCATGAAGCGGTGTTCAAAAACATGAAGGGCCTGAAAACGTGAGAAAAATATGAAGAGCTTCAAAAGGAGTCAAAAATATGCGGAGCCTGAAACGATCTGAAAAATACGAGGAGCATGAAGCGGAGTTGAAAAACATGAAGAGCCGGAAAAGGTGTGAAAAATGTGAAGAGCTTCAAAAGGTGTCAAAAATATGAGGAGCATGAAACGCTCTGAAATATAGGAGGATCATGAAGCGGGGTTGAAAAACATGAAGAGCCTGAAAAGGTGTGATAAATGTGAAGACCTTCAAAAGGTGTCAAAAATATGAGGAGTATGAAACGGTCTGAAAAATAGGAGGAGCATGAAACGGTGATCAAAAACATGAAGAATCTGAAAACGTGTGAAAAATATGAAGAGCTTCAAACGGTGTGAAAAATATCAGGAGCAGGAAACGGTCTGAAAAAGATGAGGAGCATGAAGTGGTCTTCAGAAACATGTACAGCCTGAAAAGGTGTGAAAAATATGAAGAGCTTCAAAAGGTGTGAAAAACAGGAGGAACATGAAGCAGCGTTCAAAAATATGAAGAGCCTGAAAAGGTGTCAAAAATATGAAGTGCTCCAAAAGGTGTCAACAATATGAGGAGCATGAAACAGTCTGAAAAATAGGAGGAGCAAGAAGCGGTGTTGAAAAACAAGAAGAGACGGAAAAGGTGTGAAAAATATGAAGAGCTTCAAAAGGTTTCAAAAATATGAGGAGCTTGAAATGATCTGAAAAATAGGACGAGCATGAAACGGTGTTCAAAAACATGAAGAGCATGAAAAGGTGTGAAAATTATGAAGAGCTTCAAAAGGTGTGAAAAACATGAGGAGAATGAAACGGTCTGAAAAATAGGAGGAGCATGAAGCAGTGTTCAAAACATGAAGAGCCTGAAAAAGTGTGAAAAATATGAAGATCTTCAAAACTTTGAAAAATATGAAGACCCTGAAAAGGTGTCAAAAATGAGATGAGCATGAAAGAGTCTGAAAATTAGGAGGAGCATGAAGTGTTGTTCAAAAACGTGAAGAGCCTGAAAAGGTGTGAAAAATATGAAGAGCTTGAAAAGGTGTGAAATACCTGAGGAGCATGAAACGGTCTGAAAAATAGGAGGAGCATGAAGCGGTGTTCAAAACATGAAGAGCCTGAAAAAGTGTGAAAAATATGAAGAGCTTCAAAAGGTTTGAAAAATAGGAGGAGCATGAAGCGGTGTTCAAAAACATGAAGAGCCTGAAAAAGTGTGAAAAATATGAAGAGCTTATAAAATTGTCAAAAATAAGAGGAGCATGATGAGATGTTCAAAAACATGAAGAGGCTGATAAGGTGTGAAAAACATGAAGAGCTTCAAAAGGTTTGAAAAATAGGAGGAGCATGAAGCGGTGCTCAAAAACATGAAGAGCCTGAAAAAGTGTGAAAAATATGAAGAGCTTATAAAATTGTCAAAAATATGAGGAGCATGAAACGGTCTGAAAAATACGAGCAGCCTGAAACCGTCTGAAAAATAGGAGGAGCATGAAGCGGTGTTGAAAAACATGAAGAGCCGGAAAAGCTGTGAAAAATGTGAAGAGCTTCAAAAGGTGTCAAAAATATGAGGAGCATGAAACGCTCTGAAATATAGGTGGATCAAGAAGTGGTGTTGAAAAACATGAAGAGCCTGAAAAGGTGTGATAAATGTGAAGAGCTTCAAAAGGTGTCAAAAATATGAGGAGCGTGAAACGGTGTGAAAAATAGGAGGAGCATGAAGCGGTGTTGAAAAACATGAAGAGCCTGAAAACGTGTGAAAAATATGAAGAGCTTCAAAAGGTATGAAAATATGAAGAGCTTCAAAAGTTGTCAAAAAAGAGATGAGCATGAAACGGTCTGAAAAATAGGAGCAGCATGAAGCGGTGTTGAAAAACATGAAGAGTCTGAAAAGGTGTGAAAAATATGAAGAGCTTCAAAAGGTGTGAAAAACAGGAGGAACATGAAGCAGCGTTCAAAAATATGAAGAGCCTGAAAAGGTGTCAAAAATATGAAGTGCTCCAAAAGGTGTCAACAATATGAGGAGCATGAAACAGTCTGAAAAATAGGAGGAGCAAGAAGCGGTGTTGAAAAACAAGAAGAGACGGAAAAGGTGTGAAAAATATGAAGAGCTTCAAAAGGTTTCAAAAATATGAGGAGCTTGAAATGATCTGAAAAATAGGACGAGCATGAAACGGTGTTCAAAAACATGAAGAGCATGAAAAGGTGTGAAAATTATGAAGAGCTTCAAAAGGTGTGAAAAACATGAGGAGAATGAAACGGTCTGAAAAATAGGAGGAGCATGAAGCAGTGTTCAAAACATGAAGAGCCTGAAAAAGTGTGAAAAATATGAAGATCTTCAAAACTTTGAAAAATATGAAGACCCTGAAAAGGTGTCAAAAATGAGATGAGCATGAAAGAGTCTGAAAATTAGGAGGAGCATGAAGTGTTGTTCAAAAACGTGAAGAGCCTGAAAAGGTGTGAAAAATATGAAGAGCTTGAAAAGGTGTGAAATACCTGAGGAGCATGAAACGGTCTGAAAAATAGGAGGAGCATGAAGCGGTGTTCAAAACATGAAGAGCCTGAAAAAGTGTGAAAAATATGAAGAGCTTCAAAAGGTTTGAAAAATAGGAGGAGCATGAAGCGGTGTTCAAAAACATGAAGAGCCTGAAAAAGTGTGAAAAATATGAAGAGCTTATAAAATTGTCAAAAATAAGAGGAGCATGATGAGATGTTCAAAAACATGAAGAGGCTGATAAGGTGTGAAAAACATGAAGAGCTTCAAAAGGTTTGAAAAATAGGAGGAGCATGAAGCGGTGCTCAAAAACATGAAGAGCCTGAAAAAGTGTGAAAAATATGAAGAGCTTATAAAATTGTCAAAAATATGAGGAGCATGAAACGGTCTGAAAAATACGAGCAGCCTGAAACCGTCTGAAAAATAGGAGGAGCATGAAGCGGTGTTGAAAAACATGAAGAGCCGGAAAAGCTGTGAAAAATGTGAAGAGCTTCAAAAGGTGTCAAAAATATGAGGAGCATGAAACGCTCTGAAATATAGGTGGATCAAGAAGTGGTGTTGAAAAACATGAAGAGCCTGAAAAGGTGTGATAAATGTGAAGAGCTTCAAAAGGTGTCAAAAATATGAGGAGCGTGAAACGGTGTGAAAAATAGGAGGAGCATGAAGCGGTGTTGAAAAACATGAAGAGCCTGAAAACGTGTGAAAAATATGAAGAGCTTCAAAAGGTATGAAAATATGAAGAGCTTCAAAAGTTGTCAAAAAAGAGATGAGCATGAAACGGTCTGAAAAATAGGAGCAGCATGAAGCGGTGTTGAAAAACATGAAGAGTCTGAAAAGGTGTGAAAAATATGAAGAGCTTCAAAAGGTGTCAAAAATATGAGGAGCATGAAACGGTCTGAAACATAGGAAGATCATCAAGCGGTGTTGAAAAACATGAAGAGCCTGAAAATGTGTGAAAAACGTGAAGAGTTTCAAAAGATGTCAAAAATATGAGGAGCATGAAACGGTCTGAAAAATATGAGGAGCATGAAGCGGTGTTAAAAAACATGAAGAGCCTGAAAAGATGTGCAAAATATGAAGAGTTTCAAAAGGTGTGAAAAATATGAAGACCTTCAAAAGGTGTCAAAAAAGAAATGAGCATGAAACGGTCGGAAAAATAGGAGGAGCATGAAGCGGTGTTGTAAAACATGAAGAGCCTGAAAACCTGTGAAAAACAGGAAGAGCTTCAAAAGGTGTGAAAAATATGAAGAGCTTCAAAAAATGTCAAAAATATGAGGAGCATGAAACGGTCTGAAAAATACGAGCAGCCTGAAGCGTCTGAAAAATAGGAGGAGCATGAAGCGGTGTTCAAAAACATGAAGGGCCTGAAAATGTGTGAAAAATATGAAGAGCTTCAAAAGGAGTCAAAAATATGCGGAGCCTGAAACGATCTGAAAAATAGGAGGAGCATGAAGCGGAGTTGAAAAACATGAAGAGCCGGAAAAGGTGTGAAAAATGTGAAGAGCTTCAAAAGGTGTCAAAAATATGAGGAGCATGAAACGCTCTGAAACATAGAAGGATCATGAAGCGGTGTTGAAAAACATGAAGAGCCTGAAAAGGTGTGATAAATGTGAAGAGCTTCAAAAGGTGTCAAAAATATGAGGAGCATGAAACGGTCTGAAAAATAGGAGGAGCATGAAACGGTGATCAAAAACATGAAGAATCTGAAAACGTGTGAAAAATATGAAGAGCTTCAAACGGTGTGAAATATATCAGGAGCATGAAACGATCTGAAAAAGATGAGTAGCATGAAGTGGTCTTCAAAAACATGTACAGCCTGAAAAGGTGTGAAAAATATGAAGAGCTTCAAAAGGTGTGAAAAAGAGGAGGAACATGAAGTGGCGTTCAAAAATATGAAGAGCCTGAAGAGGTGTGAAAAATATGAAGTGCTTCAAAAGGTGTCAACAATATGAGGAGCATGAAACGGTCTGAAAAATAGGAGGAGCAAGAAGCGGTGTTGAAAAACAAGAAGAGACGGAAAAGGTGTGAAAAATATGAAGAGCTTCAAAAGGTTTCAAAAATATGAGGAGCTTGAAATGGTCTGAAAAATAGGACGAGCATGAAACGGTGTTCAAAAACATGAAGAGCATGAAAAGGTGTGAAAATTATGAAGAGCTTCAAAAGGTGTGAAAAACATGAGGAGAATGAAACGGTCTGAAAAATAGGAGGAGCATGAAGCAGTGTTCAAAACATGAAGAGCCTGAAAAAGTGTGAAAAATATGAAGATCTTCAAAAGTTTGAAAAATATGAAGACCCTGAAAAGGTGTCAAAAATGAGATGAGCATGAAACAGTCTGAAAAGTAGGAGGAGCATGAAGTGTTGTTCAAAAACGTGAAGAGCTTGAAAAGGTGTGAAAAATATGAAGAGCTTGAAAAGGTGTGAAAAACCTGAGGAGCATGAAACGGTCTGAAAAATAGGAGGAGCATGAAGCGGTGTTAAAAAACATGAAAAGCCTGAAAAGAAGTGAAAAATGTGAAGAGCTTCAAAAGGTGTGAAAAATATGAAGTCCTTCAAAAGGTGTCAAAAATATGAAGAGCTTCAAAAGATGTCAAAAATATGAGGAGCATGAAACGGTCTGAAAAATATGAGGAGCATGAAGCGGTGTTGAAAAACATGAAGAGCCTGAAAAGCTGTGAAAAATAGGAAGAGCTTCAAAAGGTGTGAAAAATATGAAGAGCTTCAAAAAATGTCAAAAATATGAGGAGCATGAAATGGTCTCAAATATAGGAGAATCATGCAGCGGTGTTGAAAACTATAAACAGCCTGAAAATGTGTGAAAAATATGAAGAGCTTCAAAAGGTGTCAAAAATATGAGTATCATGAAATGGTCTGAAAAACAGGAGCAGCATGAAACAGTGTTCAAAAACATGAAGACATTGAAAAGGTGTGAAAAATATGAAGAGTTTCAAAAGGTGTGAAATACATGAGAAGCATGAAAGGGTGTGAAAAATGGAGGAGCAAGAAGCGGTGTTGAAAAACATGAAGAGCCTGAAAAGGTGTGATAAATGTGAAGAGCTTCAAAAGGTGTCAAAAATATGAGGAGCATGAAACGTTGATCAAAAACATGAAGAATCTGAAAACGTGTGAATAATATGAAGAGCTTCAAACGGTGTGAAAAATATCAGGAGCATGAAACGGTCTGAAAAAGATGAGGAGCATGAAGTGGTCTTCAAAAACATGTACAGCCTGAAAAGGTGTAAAAAATATGAAGAGCTTCAAAAGGTGTGAAATACATGAGTATCATGAAACGGTATAAAAAATAGGAGGAGCATGAAGCTGTGTTCAAAAACATGAGAGCCTGAAAAGGTGTGAAAATATGAAGAGCTTTAAAAGGTGTGAAAAATACGAGGAGCATGAAACGGTGTTCAAAAACATGAAGAGCCTAAAATGGTGTGAAAATTATGAAGAGCCTCAAAACGTGTCAAAAATATGAGGAGCATGAAACGGTCTGAAAAATAGGAGGAGCATGAAGCGATGTTGAAAAACTTGAAGAGCCTGAAAATGTGTAAAATATGAAGAGCTTCAAAAGGTGTGAAAAATATGAAGAGCTTCAAAAGGTATCAAAAATGAGATGAGCATGAAACGGTCTGAAAAATAGGAGGAGCAAAAAGCGGTCTTGAAAAACATGAAGAGTCTGAAAAGGTGTGAGAAATATGAAGAGCTTCAAAAGGTGTGAAAAATATGAAGAGCTTCAAAAGGAGTGAAGAATATGAAGAGCTTCAAAAGGTGTCAAAAATGAGATGAGCATGAAACGGTCTGAAAAATAGGAGGAGCATGAAGCGGTGTTGAAAAACATGAAGAGCCTGAAAAGGTGTGAAAAACATGAAGAGCTTCAAAAGGTGTCAAAAATATGAGGAGCATGAAACGGTCTGAAAAATAGGAGGAGCATGAAGCGGTGTTGAAAAACATGAAGAGCCTGAAAACGTGTGAAAAATCTGAAGAGCTTCAAAAGGTATGAAAATCCGAAGAACTTCAAAAGTTGTCAAAAAAGAGATGAGCATGAAACGGTCTGAAAAATAGGAGCAGCATGAAGCGGTGTTGAAAAACATGAAGAGTCTGAAAAGGTGTGAAAAATATGAAGAGCTTCAAAAGGTGTCAAAAATATGAGGAGCATGAAACGGTCTGAAAAATAGGAGGAGCATGAAGCGGTGTTGAAAAACATGAAGAGCCTGAAAACGTGTGAAAAATATGAAGAGCTTCAAAAGGTATGAAAATATGAAGAGCTTCAAAAGTTGTCAAAAAAGAGATGAGCATGAAACTGTCTGAAAAATAGGAGCAGCATGTAGCGGTGTTGAAAAACATGAAGAGCCTGAAAATGTGTGAAAATCGTGAAGAGCTTCAAAAGATGTCAAAAATATGAGGAGCATGAAACGGTCTGAAAAATATGAGGAGCATGAAGCGGTGTTAAAAAACATGAAAAGCCTGAAAAGAAGTGAAAAATGTGAAGAGCTTCAAAAGGTGTGAAAAATATGAAGTCCTTCAAAAGGTGTCAAAAATATGAAGAGCTTCAAAAGATGTCAAAAATATGAGGAGCATGAAACGGTCTGAAAAATATGAGGAGCATGAAGCGGTGTTGAAAAACATGAAGAGCCTGAAAAGCTGTGAAAAATAGGAAGAGCTTCAAAAGGTGTGAAAAATATGAAGAGCTTCAAAAAATGTCAAAAATATGAGGAGCATGAAATGGTCTCAAATATAGGAGAATCATGCAGCGGTGTTGAAAACTATAAACAGCCTGAAAATGTGTGAAAAATATGAAGAGCTTCAAAAGGTGTCAAAAATATGAGTATCATGAAATGGTCTGAAAAACAGGAGCAGCATGAAACAGTGTTCAAAAACATGAAGACATTGAAAAGGTGTGAAAAATATGAAGAGTTTCAAAAGGTGTGAAATACATGAGAAGCATGAAAGGGTGTGAAAAATGGAGGAGCAAGAAGCGGTGTTGAAAAACATGAAGAGCCTGAAAAGGTGTGATAAATGTGAAGAGCTTCAAAAGGTGTCAAAAATATGAGGAGCATGAAACGGTGATCAAAAACATGAAGAATCTGAAAACGTGTGAATAATATGAAGAGCTTCAAACGGTGTGAAAAATATCAGGAGGATGAAACGGTCTGAAAAAGATGAGGAGCATGAAGTGGTCTTCAAAAACATGTACAGCCTGAAAAGGTGTGAAAAATATGAAGAGCTTCAAAAGGTGTGAAATACATGAGTATCATGAAACGGTATAAAAAATAGGAGGAGCATGAAGCTGTGTTCAAAAACATGAGAGCCTGAAAAGGTGTGAAAATATGAAGAGCTTTAAAAGGTGTGAAAAATACGAGGAGCATGAAACGGTGTTCAAAAACATGAAGAGCCTAAAATGGTGTGAAAATTATGAAGAGCCTCAAAACGTGTCAAAAATATGAGGAGCATGAAACGGTCTGAAAAATAGAAGGAGCATGAAGCGATGTTGAAAAACTTGAAGAGCCTGAAAACGTGTAAAATATGAAGAGCTTCAAAAGGTGTGAAAAATATGAAGAGCTTCAAAAGGTGTCAAAAATGAGATGAGCATGAAACGGTCTGAAAAATAGGAGGAGCAAAAAGCGGTGTTGAAAAACATGAAGAGTCTGAAAAGGTGTGAGAAATATGAAGAGCTTCAAAAGGTGTGAAAAATATGAAGAGCTTCAAAAGGAGTGAAGAATATGAAGAGCTTCAAAAGGTGTCAAAAATGAGATGAGCATGAAACGGTCTGAAAAGTAGGAAGAGCATGAAGCGGTGTTGAAAAACATGAAGAGCCTGAAAAGGTGTGAAAAATATGAAGAGCTTCAAAAGGTGTGAAAAATATGAGAAGCATGTAACGATATGAAAAATAGGAGGAGCATGACGCGGTGTTCAGAAACATGAAGAGCCTGAAAAGGTGTGAAAAATATGAAGAGCTTCAAAAGGTGTCAAAATATGAGGAGCATGAACGGTCTGAAAAATAGGAGGAGCATGAAACGGAGTTCAAAAACATGAAGAGCCTGAAAAATGGGAAAAATATGAAGAGCTTCAAAACGTGTCAAAAATATGAGTAGCATGAAATGGTCTGAAAAATGGGAGGAGCATGAAACCTTGTTCAAAAACATGAAGAGCCTGAAAAGATGTGAAAAATATGAAGAGTTTCAAAAGGTGTGAAATACATGAGAAGCATGAAAGGGTGTGAAAAATGGAGGAGCAAAAAGCGGTGTTGAAAAACATGAAGAGCCTGAAAAGGTGTGAAAAATAGGAAGAGCTTCAAAAGTTGTGAAAAATATGAAGAGCTTCAAAAGGTGTAAAAATAAGATGAGCATGATACGGTCTGAAAAATAGGAGGGGCATTAAGTGGTGTTGAAAAACATGAAGAGCCTGAAAAGGTGTGAAATATATGAAGAGATTCAAAAGGTTTAAAATATATGAGGAGCATAAAACGGTCTGAAAAATAGAGGCAGCATAAAACGGTGTTCAAAAACATGAAGAGCGTGAAAAGGTGTGAAAAATAGGAAGAGCTAAAAAAGGTGTGAAATGTATGAGGAGCATGAAACGGTCTGAAAATTAGGAGGAGCATGAAGCTGTGTTCAAAAACATGAAGAGCTGAAAAGGTGTGAAAAACATGAAGAGCTTCAAAAGTTTGAAAAATAGGAGGAGCATGAAGCGGTGTTCAAAAACATGAAGAGCCTGAAAAAGTGTGAAAAATATGAAGAGCTGATAAAATTGTCAAAATTATGAGGAGCATGAAACGCTCTGAAATATAGGAGGATCATGAAGCGGTGTTGAAAAACATGAAGAGCCTGAAAACGTGTGATAAATGTGAAGAGCTTCAAAAGGTGTCAAAAATATGAGGAGCATGAAACGCTGATCAAAAACATGAAGAATCTGAAAACGTGTGAATAATATGAAGAGCTTCAAACGGTGTGAAAAATATCAGGAGCATGAAACGGTCTGAAAAAGATGAGGAGCATGAAGTGGTCTTCAAAAACATGTACAGCCTGAAAAGGTGTGAAAAATATGAAGACCTTCAAAAGGTGTGAAATACATGAGTATCATGAAACGGTATAAAAAATAGGAGGAGCATGAAGCTGTGTTCAAAAACATGAGAGCCTGAAAAGGTGTGAAAATATGAAGAGCTTTAAAAGGTGTGAAAAATACGAGGAGCATGAAACGGTGTTCAAAAACATGAAGAGCCTAAAATGGTGTGAAAATTATGAAGAGCCTCAAAACGTGTCAAAAATATGAGGAGTATGAAACGGTCTGAAAAATAGGAGGAGCATGAAGCGATGTTGAAAAACTTAAAGAGCCTGTAAACGTGTAAAATATGAAGAGCTTCAAAAGGTGTGAAAAATATGAAGAGCTTCAAAAGGTGTCAAAAATGAGATGAGCATGAAACTGTCTGAAAAATAGGAGGAGAATGAAACGATGTTGAAAAACTTGAAGACCCTGAAAAGCTGTGAAAAATATGAAGAGCTTCAAAAGGTGTGAAAAATATGAAGAGCTTCCAAAGGTGTCAAAAAATGAGGAGCATTAAAAGGTCAGAAAAAGAGGAGGAGCATGAGTGGAGTTGAAAAACATGAAGAGACTGAAAAGGTGTGAAAAATATGAAGAGCTTCAAAAGGTGTCAAAAATATGAGGAGCTTGAAACGGTCTGAAAAATAGGAGGAGCATGAAGCAGTGTTCAAAACATGAAGAGTCTGAAAAGGTGTGAAAAATATGTAGAGCTTCAAAACGTGTGAAATTCATGAGGAGCATGAAAAGGTCTGAAAAATAGGAGTAGCATGAAGAGGTGTTCAAAAATATGAAGAGGCTGATAAGGTGTGAAAAACATGAAGAGCTTCAAAAAGTTTGAAAAATAGGAGGAGCATGAAGCGGTGTTAAAAAACATGAAGAGCCTAAAAAAGTGTGAAAAATATGAAGAGCTTATAAAATGGTCAAAAATATGAGGAGCATGAAACGGTCTGAAAAATAGGAGGAGCATGAAACGGTGATCAAAAACATGAAGAGCCTGAAAACGTGTGAAAAGTATGAAGAGCTTCCAACGGTGTGAAAAATATGAGGAGCATGAAGCGGTGTTCAAAAATATGAAGAGCCTGAAAAGGTGTGAAAAATATGAAGTGCTTCAAAAGGTGTCAACAATATGAGGAGCATGAAACGGTC
Organism: Dama dama; assembly: GCF_033118175.1. Taxonomy (NCBI): domain Eukaryota; kingdom Metazoa; phylum Chordata; class Mammalia; order Artiodactyla; family Cervidae; genus Dama; species Dama dama. The sequence goes on along the minus strand of NW_026870877.1, from coordinate 5,818,142 downwards.
TGAAAAATAGGAGGAGCATGAAGCGGTGTTGAAAAACATGAAGAGCCTGAAAACGTGTGAAAAATCTGAAGAGCTTCAAAAGGTATGAAAATATGAAGAGCTTCAAAAGTTGTCAAAAAAGAGATGAGCATGAAACGGTCTGAAAAATAGGAGCAGCATGAAGCGGTGTTGAAAAACATGAAGAGTCTGAAAAGGTGTGAAAAATATGAAGAGCTTCAAAAGGTGTCAAAAATATGAGGAGCATGAAACGGTCTGAAAAATAGGAGGAGCATGAAGCGGTGTTGAAAAACATGAAGAGCCTGAAAACGTGTGAAAAATATGAAGAGCTTCAAAAAGTATGAAAATATGAAGAGCTTCAAAAGTTGTCAAAAAAGAGATGAGCATGAAACGGTCTGAAATATAGGAGCAGCATGAAGCGGTGTTGAAAAACATGACGAGCCTGAAAATGTGTGAAAAACGTGAAGAGCTTCAAAAGATGTCAAAAAAATGAGGAGCATGAAACGGTCTGAAAAATATGAGGAGCATGAAGCGGTGTTAAAAAACATGAAGAGCCTGAAAAGAAGTGAAAAATGTGAAGAGCTTCAAAAGGTGTGAAAAATATGAAGTCATTCAAAAGGTGTCAAAAATATGAAGAGCTTCAAAAGATGTCAAAAATATGAGGAGCATGAAACGGTCTGAAAAATATGAGGAGCATGAAGCGGTGTTGAAAAACATGAAGAGCCTGAAAAGCTGTGAAAAATAGGAAGAGCTTTTAAGGAGTGAAAAATATGAGGAGCATGAAAAGGTCTGAAAAATAGGAGTAGCATGAAGAGGTGTTCAAAAACATGAAGAGGCTGATAAGGTGTGAAAAACATGAAGAGCTTCAAAAAGTTTGAAAAATAGGAGGAGCATGAAGCGGTGTTAAAATACATGAAGAGCCTAAAAAATTGTGAAAAATATGAAGAGCTTATAAAATGGTCAAAAATATGAGGAGCATGAAACGGTCTGAAAAATAGGAGGAGCATGAAACGGTGATCAAAAACATGAAGAGCCTGAAAACGTGTGAAAAATATGAAGAGCTTCAAACGGTGTGAAAAATATGAGAAGCATGAAACAGACTGAAAAAGATGAGGAGCATGAAGTCGTGTTCAAAAACATGTGCAGCCTGAAAAGCTGTGAAAAATATGAAGAGCTTCAAAAGGTGTGAAAAATAGGAGGAGGATGAAGCGGTGTTCAGAAACATGAAAAGCCTGAAAATGTGTGAAATATGTGAAGAGCTTCAAAAGATGTCAAAAATATGAGGAGCATGAAACGGTCTGAAAAATAGGAGGAGTAAGAAGCGTTATTGAAATACATGAAGAGCCTGAAAACGTGTGAAGAATATGAAGAGCTCAAAAGGTGTGAAATAAATGAAGAGCTTCAGAAGGTGTCAAAAATGAGATGAGCATGAAACGGCCTCAAAAATAGGAGGAGCAGGAAGTGGTGTTCAGAAACATGTAGAGCCTGAAAAGGTGTGAAAAATATGAACAGCTTCAAAAGGTGTGAAATACATGAGGAGCATGAAACGGTCTGAAAAATAGGAGGAGCATGAAGAGGTGTTCAAAAACCTGAAGAGCCTGAAAAGGTGTGAAAAATATGAAGAGCTTCAAAAGGTATGAAAAACAGGAGGAACATGAAGCGGTGTTCAAAAATATGAAGAGCCAGAAAAGGTGTGAAAAATATGAAGTGCTTCAAAAGGTGTCAACAATATGAGGAGCATGAAACGGTCTGAAAAATAGGAGGAGCAAGAAGCGGTGTTGAAAAACAAGAAGAGACGGAAAAGGTGTGAAAAATATGAAGAGCTTCAAAACGTGTCAAAAATATGAGGAGCATGAAACGGTCTGAAATATAGGAGGATCATCAAGCGGTGTTGAAAAACATGAAGAGCCTGAAAATGTGTGATAAACGTGAAGAGCTTCAAAAGATGTCAAAAATATGAGGAGCATGAAACGGTCTGAAAAATATGAGTTACATGAAGCGGTGTTGAAAAACATGAAGAGCCTGAAAAGAAGTGAAAAATATGAAGAGCTTCAAAAGGTGTGAAAAACATGAAGACCTTCAAAAGGTGTCAAAAATATGAAGAGCTTCAAAAGATGTCAAAAATATGAGGAGCATGAAACGGTCTGAAATATATGAGGAGCATGAAGCGGTGTTGAAAAACATGAAGAGCCTGAAAAGCTGTGAAAAATAGGAAGAGCTTCAAAAGGTGTGAAAAATATGAAGAGCTTCAAAAAATGTCAAAAATATGAGGAGCATGAAATGGTCTCAAATATAGGAGAATCAAGCAGCGGTGTTGAAAACTATAAACAGCCTGAAAAGCTGTGAAAAATAGGAAGAGCTTCAAAAGGTGTGAAAAATATGAAGAGCTTCAAAAGGTGTCAAAAATATGAGTATCATGAAATGGTCTGAAAAACAGGAGCAGCATGAAACAGTGTTCAAAAACATGAAGACATTGAAAAGGTGTGAAAAATATGAAGAGGTTCAAAAGGTGTGAAATACATGAGGATCATGAAACGGTCTGAAAAATATGAGGAGCATGAAGCGGTGTTCAAAAACATGAGGAGCCAGAAAAGGTGAGAAAAATATGAAGAGCTTCAAAAGGTGTGAGAAATGTGAGGAGCATGAAGCGATGTTCAAATACATGAAAAGCCTGAAAAGGTGTGAAAAATATGAAGAGCTTCAAAAGGTTTCAAAAATATGAGGAGCTTGAAATGGTCTGAAAAATAGGACGAGCATGAAACGGTGTTCAAAAACATGAAGAGCATGAAAAGGTGTGAAAATTATGAAGAGCTTCAAAAGGTGTGAAACACATGAGGAGAATGAAACGGTCTGAAAAATAGGAGGAGCATGAAGCAGTGTTCAAAACATGAAGAGCCTGAAAAAGTGTGAAAAATATGAAGATCTTCAAAAGTTTGAAAAATATGAAGACCCTGAAAAGGTGTCAAAAAAGAGATGAGCATGAAAAAGTCTGAAAAGTAGGAGGAGCATGAAGTGTTGTTCAAAAACATGAAGGGCCTGAAAACGTGTGAAAAATATGAAGAGCTTCAAAAGGTTTGAAAAATAGGAGGAGCATGAAGCGGTGTTGAAAAACATGAAGAGCCTGAAAAAGTGTGAAAAATATGAAGAGCTTATAAAATTGTCAAAAATATGAGGAGCATGAAGAGATGTTCAAAAACATGAAGAGGCTGATAAGGTGTGAAAAACATGAAGAGCTTCAAAAGGTTTGAAAAATAGGAGGAGCATGAAGCGGTGCTCAAAAACATGAAGAGCCTGAAAATGTGTGAAAAATATGAAGAGCTTATAAAATTGTCAAAAATATGGGGAGCATGAAACGGTCTGAAAAATACGAGCAGCCTGAAACCGTCTGAAAAATAGGAGGAGCATGAAGCGGTGTTCAAAAACATGAAGGGCCTGAAAACGTGTGAAAAATATGAAGAGCTTCAAAAGGAGTCAAAAATATGCGGAGCCTGAACCGATCTGAAAAATAGGAGCAGCATGAAGCGGTGTTGAAAAACATGAAGAGTCTGAAAAGGTGTGAAAAATATGAAGAGCTTCAAAAGGTGTAAAAAATATGAGGAGCATGAAACGGTCTGAAATATAGGAGGATCATCAAGCGGTGTTGAAAAACATGAAGAGCCTGAAAATGTGTGAAAAATGTGAAGAGCTTCAAAAGATGTCAAAAATATGAGGAGCATGAAACGGTCTGAAAAATATGAGGAGCATGAAGCGGTGTTAAAAAACATGAAGAGCCTGAAAAGAAGTGAAAAATATGAAGAGCTTCAAAAGGTGTGAAAAATATGAAGACGTTCAAAAGGTGTCAAAAATGAGATGAGCATGAAACGGTCGGAAAAATAGGAGGAGCATGAAGCGGTGTTGAAAAACATGAAGAGCCTGAAAACCTGTGAAAAATAGGAAGAGCTTCAAAAGGTGTGAAAAATAGGAGGAGCATGAAATGGTCTCAAATATAGGAGAATCATGCAGCGGTGTTGAAAACTATAAACAGCCTGAAAAAGTGTGAAAAATATGAAGAGCTTCAAAAGGTGTCAAAAATATGAGTATCATGAAATGGTCTGAAAAACAGGAGCAGCATGAAACAGTGATCAAAAACATGAAGACATTGAAAAGGTGTGAAAAATATGAAGAGCTTCAAAAAATGTCAAAAATATGAGGAGCATGAAATGGTCTCAAATATAGGAGAATCATGCAGCGGTGTTGAAAACTATAAACAGCCTGAAAAAGTGTGAAAAATATGAAGAGCTTCAAAAGGTGTCAAAAATATGAGTATCATGAAATGGTCTGAAAAACAGGAGCAGCATGAAACAGTGATCAAAAACATGAAGACATTGAAAAGGTGTGAAAAATATGAAGAGCTTCAAAATGTGTGAAATACATGAGGAGCAAGAAACGGTCTGAAAAATAGGAGGAGCATGAAGTGGTGTTCAAAAACATGTACAGCCTGAAAAGGTGTGAAAAATATGAAGAGCTTCAAAAGGAGTGAAAAATAGGAGGAGCATGAAGCGGTGTTCAAAACCCTGAAGAGCCTGAAAAGGTGTGAAAAATAGGAAGAGCTTCAAAAGGTGAGAAAAATATGAAGAGCTTGAAAAGGTGTAAAAATGAGATGAGCATGATACGGTCTGAAAAATAGGAGGGGCATTAAGTGGTGTTGAAAAACATGAAGAGCCTGAAAAGGTGTGAAAAATATGAAGAGCTTCAAAAGGTGTGAAATACTTGAGGAGCATGAAACGGTCTGAATAATAGGAAGATCATGAAGCGTTGTTGAAAAACATGAACAGCCTGAAAAGGTGTGAAATATATGAAGAGATCCAAAGGTTTAAAATATATGAGGAGCATGAAACGGTCTGAAATATAGAGGCAGCATAAAACGGTGTTCAAAAACATGAAGAGCGTGAAAAGGTGTGAAAAATAGGAAGAGCTTAAAAAGGTGTGAAATGTATGAGGAGCATGAAACGGTCTGAAAATTAGGAGGAGCATGAAACTGTGTTCAAAAACATGAAGAGCCTGAAAAGGTGTGAAAAACATGAAGAGCTTCAAAAGTTTGAAAAATAGGAGGCGCATGAGGCGGTGTTCAAAAACATGAAGAGCCTGAAAAAGTGTGAAAAACATGAAGAGCTTATAAAATTGTCAAAATTATGAGGAGCATGAAACGGTCTGAAAAATACGAGCAGCATGAAACGGTCTGAAAAATAGGAGGAGCGTGAAGCGGTGTTCAAAAACACGAAGAGCCTGAAAAAGTGTGAAAAGTATGAAGAGCTTCAAAACGTATGAAAAATATGAAGAGTTTCAAAAGGTGTCAAAAAAGAGATGAGCATGAAACGGTCTGAAAAATAGGAGGAGCATGATGCGGTGTTGAAAAACATGAAGAGCCTGAAAAGGTGTGAAAAATATGAAGAGCTTCACAATGTGTGAAATACATGAGGAGCAAGAAACGATCGGAAAAATAGGAGGAGCATGAAGTGGTGTTCAAAAACATGTACAGCCTGAAAAGGTGTGAAAAATATGAAGAGCTTCAAAAGGTGTGAAAAATAGGAGGAGCATGAAACGGTCTGAAAAATAGGAGGAGCATGAAGTGGTGTTGAAAAACATGAAGAGCCTGAAAAGGTGTGAAAAATATGAAGAGCTTCAAAACGTGTCAAAAATATGAGAAGCATGCAACGTTCTGAAAAATAGGAGGAGTAAGAACCGTTATTGAAATACATGAAGAGCCTGAAAACGTGTGAAGAATGTGAAGAGCTCAAAAGTTTTGAAAAAAATGAAGAGCTTCAGAAGGTGTCAAAAATGCGATGAGCATGAAACCGTCGGAAAAAAAGGAGGAGCATGAAGTGGTGTTGAAAAACATGAAGAGTCTGAAAAGGTGTGAAAAATACGAAGAGCTTCAAAAGGTGTGAAAAATATGAGGAGCATGAAACGGTCTGAAATATAGGGGGATCATGAAGCGGTTTTGAAAAACATGAAGAGCCTGAAAAGGTGTGAAAAATGTGAAGAGCTTAAAAAGGTGTCAAAATATGAGGAGCATGAAACGGTCTGAAAAATAGGAGGAGCATGAAACGGTGATCAAAAATATGAAGAGCCTGAAAAGTTGTGAAAAATATGAAGAGCTTCAAAAGGTGTGAAAAATATGAGGAGCATGAAACGGTCTGAAAAAGATGAGGAGCATGAAGCGGCGTTGAAAAACATGAAGAGCCTGAACAGGTGTGAAAAATATGAAGAGCTTCAAAAGGTGTCAAAAATATGAGGAACATGAATCGGTCTGAAAAATAAGAGAAGCCTGAAGTGATGTTGAAAAACATGTAGAGCCTGAAAAGGTGTGAAAATTATGAAGAGCTTCAAAACGTGTGAAATACATGAGGAGCATGAAACGGTCTGAAAAATAGGAGGAGCATGAAACGTTGTTCAAAACGAAGAAGAGCCTGAAATGGTGTGAAAAATATGAAGAGCCTCAAAAAGTGTCAAAAATATGAGGAGCATGAAACGGTCTGAAAAAGAGGAGGAGCATGAGCGGAGTTGAAAAACATGAGGAGCCTGAAAAGGTGTGAAAAATATGAAGAGCTTCAAAAGGTGTGAAAAATAGGAGGAGCATGAAGCGGTTTTCAAAAACATGAAGAGCCTGAAAAGGTGTGAAAAATACGAAGAGCTTCAAAAGGTGTCAAAAATATGACGAGCATGAAAGAGTCTGAAAAATAGGAGCAGCATGAAACGGTGTTCAAAAACATGAAGAGCCTGAAAAGGTGTGAAAAATATGAAGAGCTTCAAAAAGTGTGAAAAATAGGAGGAGCATGAAACGGTCTGAAAAATAGGAGTAGCATGAAGCGGTGTTCAAAAACATGAAGATCCTGAAAAGGTGTGAAAAATATAGAGCTTCAAAAGGTGTCAAAGATATGAGGAGCATGAAACGGTCTGAAAAAAAGGAGGAGCATGAAACGGTGTTCCAAAACGTGAACAGCCTGAAAAGTTGTGAAAAATATGAAGAGCTTCAAAAGGTGTCAAAAATATGAGGAGCATGAAAAGGTCTGAAAAATAGGAGGAGCATGAAACGATGTTCCAAAACATGAAGAGCCTGAAAAGGTGTGAAAAATATGAAGAGCATCAAAAGGTGTGAAAAATATGAGGAGAATGAACCGATCTGAAAAATAGGAGGAGCATGAAGCCGTGTTGAAAAACATGAAGAGCCTGAAAACGTGTGAAAAATATGAAGAGCTTCTAAAGGTGTCAAAAATATGAGGACAATGAAACGGTCTGGAAAATAGAGAAGCATGAAGCCGTGTTGAAAAACATGAAGAGCCTGAAAAGTTGTGAAAAATATGAAGAGCTTCTAAAGGTGTCAAAAATATGAGGACAATGAAACGGTCTGGAAAATAGGAGAAGCATGAAGCCGTGTTGAAAAACATGAAGAGCCTGAAAAGTTGTGAAAAATATGAAGAGCTTCAAAAGGTGTCAAAAATATGAGGAGCATGAAAGGTCTGAAAAATAGGAGGAGCATGAAACGGTGTTCCAAAACATGAAGAGCCTGAAAAGGTGTGAAAAATATGAAGAGTTTCAAAAGGTGTGAATTACATGAGGAGCATGAAACGGTCTGAAAAATAGGAGGAGCATGAAGCGGTGTTGAAAAACTTGAAGAGCCTGAAAAGTTGTGAAAAAAATGAAGAGCTTCAAAAGGTGTGAAAAATATGAGCAGCTTCAAAAGCTGTCAAAAATGAGATGAGCATGAAACGGTCTGATAAATAGGAGGATCATGAAGCGGTGTTGAAAATCATGAAGAGCCTGAAAAAGTGTGAAAAATATGAAGAGCTTCAAAAGATATGAAAAACATGAGGAGCTTGAAACGGTCTGAAAAACAGGAGGAGCATGAAGCGGTTTTGAAAAACATGAAGAGCCTGAAAAGGTGTGAAAAATATGAAGAGCTTCAAAAGGTGTGAAAAATATGAGGAGCCTGAAACAGTTTGAAAAATAGGAGGAGCATGAAACAGTGATGAAGAACATGAAGAGCCTGGAAGGGTGTGACAAATATGAAGAGCTTCAAAGGTGTCAAAAATATGAGGAGGATGAAACAATCTGAAAAATGGGAGGAGCATTAAGCGGTGTTCAAAAACATGAAGAGCCTGAAAAGGTGTGAAATATACGAAGAGCTTCAAAAGGTGTGAAAAATACGAGGAGCATGAAATGGTCTGAAAAATAGGAGGAGCATGAAGCGGTGTTCAAAAACATGAAAAGCCTGAAAAGGTGTGAAATATATGAAGAGCTTAAAAAGCTGTCAAAAATATGAGGAGCATGAAATGGTCTGAAAAATAGGAGAAGCATGAAACGGTGTTGAGAAACATGAAGAGCCTGAAAAGGTGTGAAAAATATGAAGAGCATGAAAAGGTGTGAAAAATATGCGGAGCATGAAACTGTGTTCAAAAACATGAAGAGCCTGAAAAGCTGTGAAAAATATGAAAAGCTTCAAAATGTGTCAAAAATATGATGAGCAAAAAACGGTCTGAAAATTAGGAGGAGCATGAAGCCGTTTTCAAAAACTTGAAGAGCCTGAAATGATGTGAAAAATATGAAGAGCTTCAAAAGGTGTCAAAGATATGAGGAGCATGAAACGGTCTGAAAAATAGGAGGAGCATGATACGGTGTTGAAAAACATAAAGAGCCTGAAAAGGTGTGAAAAATATGAAGAGCTTCAAAATGTGTCAAAAAAATGAGGAGCATGATATGGTATGAAAAATAGGAGGAGCATGTAACGGTGTTTCAAAAGCATGAAGAGCCTGAAAGTTATGAAAAATATGCAGAGCTTCAAAACGTCTCAAAAACATGAGGAGCATGAAACGGTCTGAAAAATAGGAGGAGCATGAAACGGTGTTCAAAAACATGAAGAGCCTGAAAAGGTGTGAAAAATATGAAGAGCTTCAAAAGGTGTCAAAAATATGAGGACCATGAAACGGTCTGAAAAATAGTAGGAGCATGAAGCGGTGTTGAAAAACATGAAGAGCCTGAAAAGGTGTGAAATATATGAAGAGCTTCAAAAGGTTTCAAAAATATGAGAGGCATGAACGGTCTGAAATGTAGGGGGAGCATGAAGCGGTGTAGAAAAACATGAAGAGCCTGAAAAGGTGTGGAAATTATGAAGAGCTTCAAAAGGTGTCAAATATATGAGGAGCATAAAACGGTCTGAAAAAAAGGAGGAGCATGAAATGGTGTTGAAAAACATGAAGAGCCTGAAAAGGTGTGATAAATATGAAGAGTTTCAAAACGTGTCAAAAAGATGAGGAGCATGAAACGGTCTGAAAAATAGGAGGAGCATGAAGCGGTGTTGAAAAATATGAAGAGCCTGAAAAGGTGTGAAAAATCTGAAGAGCTTCAAAAGGTGTCAAATATATGAGGAGCATGAAACGGTGTGAAAATTAGGAGGAGCATGAAGTGGTGTTGAAAATCATGAAGAGCCTGTAAGGTGTGAAAAATATGAAGAACTTCAAAAGGTGTCAAAAATATAAGGAGCATGAAACGGACTGAAAAATAGGAGGAGCATGAAGTGGTGTTGAAAAACGTGAAGAGCCTGAAAAGGTGTGAAAAATATGAAGAACTTCAAAAGGTGTCAAAAATATGAGGAGAATGAAACGGTCTGAAAAACAGGAGGAGCATGAAAGGGTGTTCAAAAACATGAAGAGCCTGGAGAAGTGTGAAAAATATGAAGAGCTTCAAAAGGCGTCAAAAATATGAGGAGCATGAAACGGTCTGAAAAATAGGAGGAGCATGAAGTGGTGTTGAGAAACATGAAGAGTCTGAAAAAGTTGTGAAACATATGAGGAGAATGAAAAGGTCTGAAAAATAGGAGGAGCATGAAGTGGTGTAGAAAAACATGAAGACCCTGATAAATGTGAAAAATATGAAGAGCTTCAAAAGGTGTCAAAAATATGAGGAGCTTGAAACGGTCTGAAATATAGGAGGAGCGTGAAAGGTGTTAAAAAACATGAAGAACTTAAAAAGGTGTGAAACATATGAGGAGCATGAAAAGGTCTGAAAAATAGTAGGAGCATGAAGCGGTGTTGAAAAACATGAAAAGCCTGAAAAGGTGTGAAATATATGAAGAGCTTCAAAAGGTGACAAAAATATGAGGAGCATGAATAGCTCTGAAAAATAGGAGGAGCAAGAAGCGGTGTAGAAAAACATGAAGAGCCTGAAAAGGTGTGAAATCTATGGAGAGCTTCAAAAGGTGTCAAAAATATGAGGAGCATGAAACGGTCTCAAATAAAGGAGGAGCATGAAGTTGTGTTGAAAAATATGTAGAGCCTGAAAAGGTGTGAAAAATATGAAGAGCTTCAAAAGGTGTCAAAAATATGAGGAGCAAGAAACGGTCTGAAAAATAGGAGGAGCATTAATCGGTGTTCAAAAATATGAAGAGCCTGGAAAGGTGTGAAAAATATGAAGAGCTTCAAAAGGTGTCAAACATATGAGGAGCATGAAACCGTCTGAAAAATAGGAGGAGCATGAAACCTTGTTGAAAAATATGAAGAGCCTGAAAAGGTGTGAAAAATATGAAGAGCTTCAAAAGGTGTCAAAATATGAAGAGCATGAAACGGTCTGAAAAAATGGAGGAGCATGAAACGGTGTTCAAAAACATGAGGAGCCTGAAAAATTGTGAAAAATATGAAGAGTTTCAAAAGGTGTCAAAAATATGAGGAGCATGAAACGGTCTGAAAAATATGAGGAGCATGAAACGGTGTTCAAAAACATGAAAACCCTGAAAAGGTGTGAAATATATGAAGAGCTTCAAAAGGTGTCAATAATATGAGGAGCATGAAACGGTCTGAAAAATATGAGGAGCATGAAACGGTGTTCAAAAACATGAAAACCCTGAAAAGGTGTGAAATATATGAAGAGCTTCAAAAGATGTCAAAAATTGGAGGAGCATGAAGCGGTGTAGAAAAACATGAAGAGCCTGAAAAGGTGTGAAAAATATGAAGAGCTTCAAAAGTTGTCAAAAATATGAGGAGCATGACACGGTCAGAAATATAGGAGGAGCATGAAGTGGTGTTGAAAACATGAAGAACCTGAAAAGTTGTGAAAAATATGAAGAGCTTCAAAAGGTGTCAAATATATGAGGAGCATGAAACGGTCTGAAAATTAGGAGGAGGATGAAACGGTGTTCAAATCATGAAGAGCCTGAAATGTTTTGAAAAATGTGAAGAGCTTGAAAAGGTGTCAAAAATATGAGGGGCATGAAACTGTCTGAAAAATAGGAGGAGCATGAAACGTTGTTCAAAAACATGAAGAGCCTGAAAAGTTTTGAAAAATGTGAAGAGCTTGAAAAGGTGTCAAAAATATGAGGGGCATGAAACGGTCTGAAAAAGAGGATGAGCAAGAAACGGTGTTGAAAAACATGAAGAGCCTGAAAATGTGTGAAAAATATGAAGAGCTTCAAAAGGACTCAAAATATGAGGCGCATGAAACGGTCTGAAAAATAGGAGGAGCATGAAACTGTGTTGAAAACATGAAGAGCCTGAATAGTTGTTAGAAATATGACGAGCTTCAAAAGATATCCAAAATATGAGGCGCATGAAACGGTCTGAAAAATATGAGGAGAATAAAGCGGTGTTGAAAAACATGAAGAGCCTGAAAAGCTGTGAAAAATATGAAGAGCTTCAAAAGGTGTCAAAAATATGAGGAGCATGAAACGGTCTGAAAAATAGGAGGAGCAGAAGCAAATTTGAAAAGCATGAAGAGCCTGAAAAGGTGTGATAATTATGAAGCGCTTCAAAAGGTGTCAAAATTATGGGGAGCATTAAACGGTCTGAAAAATAGGAGGAGCATGAAAACTTGTTGTAAAATATGAAGAGCCTGAAAAGGTGTGAAAAATATGAAGAGCTTCAAAATGTGTGAAAAATATGAGGAGCATGAAACGGTTTAAAAAATAGGAGGAGCATGAAATGGTGTTCAAAAACATGAAGAGCATGAAAAGGTGTGAAAAATATGAAGAGCTTCAAAAGGTGACAAAAACATGAGGACCATGAAACGGTCTGAAAAATAGGAGGAGCATGAAGCGGTGTTGAAAAACATGAAGAGCCTGAAAAGGTGTGAAATATATGAAGAGCTTCAAAAGGTGTAAAAAATATGAGGAGCTTGAAACGGTCTGAAAAATAAGAGGATCTGGTTTCCTCAGTGTGTATGCCCAGAAGTGGGATTGCTGGGTCATATGGCAGTTCTATTTCCAGTTTTTTAAGAAATCTCCACACTGTTTTCCATAGCGGCTGTACTAGTGTGCATTCCCACCAACAGTGTAAGAGGGTTCCCTTTTCTCCACACCATCTCCAGCATTTATTGCTTGTAGACTTCTGGATAGCAGCCATCCTGACTGGCATATAATGGTACCTCATTGTGGTTTTGATTTGCATTTCTCTAATAATGAGTGATGTTGAGCATCTTTTCATGTGTTTGTTATCCATCTGTATGTCTTCTTTGGAGAAATGTCTGTTTAGTTCTTTGGCTCATTTTGTATTGGGTCATTTATTTTTCTGGAATTGAGCTGCAGGATTTGCTTGTATATTTTTGAGATTAATCCTTTGTCTGTTTCTTCATTTGCTATTATTTTCTCCCAATCTGAGGGCTGTCTTTTCACCTTACTTATAGTTTCCTTTGTAGTGCAAAAGCTTTTAAGTTTCATTAGGTCCCATTTGTTTAGTTTTGCTTTTATTTCCAATATTCTGGGAGGTGGGTCATAGAGGATCTTGCTTTGATTTATGTCGGAGAGTGTATTGCCTATCTTCTCCTCTAGGAGTTTTATAGTTTCTGGTCTTACATTTAGATCTTTAATCCATTTTGAGTTTATTTTTGTGTATGGTGTTAGAAAGTGTTCTATTTTCATTCTTTTACAAGTGGTTGACCAGTTTTCCCAGCACCACTTGTTAAAGAGGTTGTCTTTTTTCCATTGTATATCCTTGCCTCCTTTGTCAAAGATAAGGTGTCCATAGGTTCGTCTGAAAGAGACACGTGCACCCCAATGTTCATCGCAGCACTATTTATAATAGCCAGGACATGGAAGCAACCTAGATGCCCGTCAGCAGATGAATGGATAAGAAAGCTGTGGTACATATACACCATGGAATATTACTCAGCCATTAAAAAATTCACTTGAATCAGGCCTAATGAGATGGATGAAGCTGGAGCCCATTATACAGAGTGAAGTAAGCCAGAAAGATAAAGAACATTAGAGCATGCTGACACATGTATATGGAATTTAGAAAGGTGATAACGATAACCCTATATGCAGAACAGAAAAATAGACACAGAAATACAGAACAGACTTTTGAACTTTGTGGGAGAATGTGAGGGTGGGATATTTCAAATGAACAGCATGTATGCTATCTATGGTGAAACAGATCACCAGCCCAGGTAGGATGCACGAGACAAGTGCTCCGGCTTGGTGCACTGGGAAGACGGAGAGGAATCGGGTGGAGAGGGAGGTGGGAGGGGGGATTGGAATCGGGAATACATGTAAATCCATGGCTGATTCATATCAATGTATGACAAAACCGACTGGGAAAGAAAAAATAAAAATAATTAAAAAAAATTAAAAAAAAAACAATAAAAAAAAAATAAGAGGAGCATGAAATGGTGTTCAAAAACATGAAGAGCCTGAAGAGGTGTGGAAATTATGAAGAGCTTCAAAAGGTGTCAAATATATGAGGAGCATAAAACGGTTTGAAAAAAAGGAGGAGCATGAAATGGTGTTGAAAAACATGAAGAGCCTAAAAAGGTGTGAAAAATATGAAGAGCTTCAAAAGGTTTCAAAAATATGAGAGGCATGAACGGTCTGAAATGTAGGGGGAGCATGAAGCGGTGTAGAAAAACATGAAGAGCCTGAAAGCGTGTGAAAAATATGAAGAGCTTCAAAAGTTTTGAAAAATAAGAAGAGCTTCAAAAGGTGTCAAAAATGAGATCTGCATGAAATGGTCTGAAAAATAGGAGGAGCATGAAGTGGTGTTGAAAAAAATGAAGAGCCTGAAAAGGTGTCAATTATACGAAGAGCCTCAAAAGGTGTCAAAAATATGTGGAGCATGAAACGGTCCGAAAAATCGGAGGAGCATGAAGCGGTGTTGAAAAACATGAAGAGCCTGAAAAGGTGTGAAAAATATGAAGAGCTTCAAAAGGTGTGAAAAATATGAGAAGCATGAAACGGTCTGAAAAAAAGGAGGAGCATGAAATTGTGTTGAAAAACATGAAGAGCCTGAAAAGTTGTGATAAATATGAAGAGTTTCAAAACGTGTCAAAAAGATGAGGAGCATGAAACGGTCCGAAAAATCGGAGGAGCATGAAGCGGTGTAGAAAAACATGAAGAGCCTGAAAAGGTGTGGAAATTATGAAGAGCTTCAAAAGGTGTCAAATATATGAGGAGCATAAAACGGTCTGAAAAAAAGGAGGAGCATGAAATTGTGTTGAAAAACATGAAGAGCCTGAAAAGGTGTGATAAATATGAAGAGTTTCAAAACGTGTCAAAAAGATGAGGAGCATGAAACGGTCTGAAAAACAGGAGGAGCATGAAATGGTGTTCAAAAACATGAAGAGCCTGGAGAAGTGTGAAAAATATGAAGAGCTTCAAAAGGCGTCAAAAATATGAGGAGCATGAAACGGTCTGAAAAAAAGGAGGAGCATGAAGCGGTGTTGAAAAACATGAAGAGCCTGAAAAGGTGTGAATAATATGAAGAGCTTCAAAAGGTGTCAAAAATATGAGGAGCATGAAACCGTCTGAAAAATAGTAGGAGCATGAAGCGGTGTTGAAAACATGAAGAGCCTGAAAAGGTGTGAAAAATATGAAGAGGTTCAAAAGGTGTCAAAAATATGAGGACCATGAAACGGTCTGAAAAATAGGAGGAGCATGAAATGGTGTTCAAAAACATGAAGACCTGAAAAGGTGTGAAAAATATGAAGAGCTTCAAAAGGTGCCAAAAATATGAGGAGCATCAAACGGTCTGAAAAAAGGAGGAGCATGAATCGGTGTTGAAAAACATGAAGAGACTGAAAAGTTGTGAAAAATATGAAGAGCTTCAAAAGGTTTCAAAATATGAGAAGCATGAAACGGTCTGAAAAATAGGAGGAGCATGAAAAGGTCTGAAAAATAGGAGGAGCATGAAGCGGTGTTGAAAACATGAAGAGTCTGAAAAGGTGTGAAAAATATGAAGAGCTTTAAAGGTGTCAAAAATATGAGGAGCATGAAACGGTCTGAAAAATAGGAGGAGCATGAAGCGGTGTTGAAAAACATGAAGAGCCTGAAAAGGTGTGTAAAATATGAAGAGCTTCATTATATGTGAAAAACATGAAGAGCTTCAAAAGTTGTCAAAAATGAGATGAGCATGAAACGGTCTGACCAATAGGAGGAGCAATAAGCGGTGTTGAAAAATATGAAGAGCCTGAAAATGTGTAAAAAATATGAAGAGCTTCTAAATGTGTCAAAAATATGAAGAGCTTCAAAAGGTGTCAAAAATGAGATGAGCATTAAACGGTGTGAAAAAAATGAGGAGAATGAAGTGGTGTTGGAAATCATGAAGAGTCTGAAAAGGTGTGAAATATATGAGGAGCTTCAAAAGGTGTCAAAAATATGAGGGTCATGAAACGGTCTGAAAATTAGGAGGAGCATGAAGCGGTGTTGAAAAACATGAAGAGCCTGAAAAGTTGTCAAAAATATGAAGAGCCTCTAAAGGGGTCAAAAGTAGAGGAGCTTCAAAAGGTGTCAAAAATGAGATGAGCATGAAATGGTGTGAAAATAGGAGGAGCATGAAACGGTCTGAAAAAGAGGAGGAGCATGAAGCGGTGTTGAAAACCATGAAGAGCCTGAAAAGGTGTGAAAAATATGAAGAGCTTCTAAAGGAGTCAAATATATGAGGACCATGAAACGGTCTGAAAAATAGGAGGAGCATGAAGTGGTGTTCAAAAACATGAAGAGCCTCAAAGGTGTCAAAAATATGAAGAGCTTCAAAAGGTGTGAAAAATAGGAGGAGCATGAAACGGACTGAAATATAGGAGGAGCATGAAGTGGTGTTCAAAAACATGAAGAGCCTCAAAGGTGTCAAAAATATGAAGAGCTTCAAAAGTTGTCAAAAATATGAGGAGCATGAAACGGTCTGAAAAATAGGACGAGCATGAAGTGTTTGTGAAAAACATGAAGAGCCTGAAAAGCTGTGCAAAATATGAAGAGCTTCAAAAGGTGTGAAACACATGAGGAGCATGAAACGGTCTGAAAAATAGGACGAGCATGAAGCGGTGTTCACAAACATGAAGAGCATGAAAAGGTGTGAAAAATATGAAGAGCTTCAAAATGTGTCAAATATATGAGGAGCATGAAATGGTCTGAAAAATAGGAGGAGCATGAAGCGGTGTGGAAAAACATGAAGAGCCTGAAAAGGTGTGAAAAATATGAAGAGCATCAAAAGGTGTCAAAATTATGAGGAGCATGAGAGGGTCTGAAAAATAGGAGGAGCATGAAGCGGTGTTGAAAAACATGAAGAGCCTGAAAAGGTGTGAAATATATGAAGAGTTTCAAAATGGGTCAAAAATATGAGGATCATGAAACGGTCTGAAAAATAGGAGAAGCAAGAAGTGGTGTTGAAAAACATGAAGAGCCTGAAAACGTGTGAAAAATATGAAGAGCTTCAAAAGGTGTGAAAAATATGAAGAGTTTCAAAAGGTGACAAAAATGAGATGAGCATGAAACGGTCTGAAAAATATGAGGAGCATGAAGCGGTAATGGAAATCATGAAGAGTCTGAAAAGCTGTGAAATATATTAAGAGCTTCAAAAGGTGTAAAAATATGAGGAGCATGAAACGGTCTGAAAAATAGGAGGAGCATGAACGATGTTGAAAAACATGAAGAACCTGAAAAGGTGTGAAAAATATGAAGAGCTTCAAAAGGTGTCAAAACTATGAGGAGTATGAAACGGTCTGAAAAATAGGAGGAGCATGAAAAGTTGTTCAAATGCATGAAGAGCCTGAAAAGGTGTGCAAAATATGAAGAGCTTCAAAAGGTGTAAAATACATGAGGAACATGATACGGTCTGAAAAATAGGAGGAGCATGAAGCTCTGTTCAAAAACATGAAGAGCCTGAAAAGTTGTGAAAAATATGAAAAGCTTCAAAAGTTGTCAAAAATATGAGGAGCATGAAACATTCTGAAAAATAGGAGGATGATGAAGCGGTGTTCAAAATCATGAAGAGGCTGAAAAGGTGTGAAAAATATGAAGAGCTTCAAAACGTGTGAAATACATGAGGAGCATGAAACGGTCTGAAAAATAGGAGGAACATCAAGCGGTTTTCAAAAACATGAAGAGCCTGAAAAGGTGTGAAAAATATGAAGAGCTTCAAAAGGTGTGAAAAATAGGAGGAGCATGGAACGGAAGACATATAGGAGGAGCATGAAGCGGTGTTCAAAAACATGAAGAGCCTGAAAAGGTGTGAAAAATATGAAGAGCTTCAAAAAATGTCAAAAATATGAGGAGCATTAAACGGTCTGAAAAAAGGGAGGAGCATGAAGCGGTGTTCAAAAACATGAAGAGCCTGAAAAGGTTTGAAAAATATGAAGAGCTTCAAAAGGTGTGAAAAATATGAAGACCTTCAAAAGGTGTCAAAAATTAGATTAGCATGAAAGGGTCTGAAAAATAGGAGGAGCATGAAGTGATGTTGAAAAACATGAAGAGCCAGAGAAGGTGTGAAATATATGAAGAGCTTCAAAAGGTGTGAAAAATATGAAGAGTTTCAAAAGGTGTCAAAAATGAGATGAGCATGAAACGATCTGAAAAACAGGAGGAGCATGAAGTGGTGTTCAAAAACCTGAAGAAACTGAAAAGGTGTGAAAAATATGAACAGCTTCCAAACGGGTCAAAAATATGAGGAGCATGAAACGGTCTGAAAAATTGAAGCAGCATGAAGCGGTTTTGAAATACATGAAGAGCCTGAAAACGTGTGAAAAATATGAAGAGCTTCAAAAGGTGTGAAAAATATGAAGAACTTCAAAAGGTGTGAAATACCTGAGGAACATTAAATGGTCTGAAAAGTAGGAGGAGCATGAAGAGGTGTTGAAAAACATGAAGAGCCTGAGAAAGGTGTAAAAAATATGAAGAGCTTCAAAAGGTGTGAAAAATATGAGGTTCATGAAACGGTCTGAAAAATATGAGGAGCATGAAGCGGTCTGAAAAAGAGGAGGAGCATGAAGCGGTGTTGAAAAACATGAGGAGCCTGAAAAGGTGTGAAAAATATGAAGAGCTTCAAAAGGTGTGAAAAATATGAGGTGCATGACACGGTCTGAAAAATAGGAGGAGCATGAAACGGTGATCAAAAGCATGAAGATGCTGAAAATGTGTGAAAAATATGAAGAGCTTCAAAAGGTGTGAAATACATGAGGAGCATGAAACTCTGAAACAGAGGAGGAGCATGAAGCCGTGTTCAAAAACATGAAGAGCCTAAAAAGTTGTGAAAAATATGAAAAGCTTCAAAAGGTGTCAAAAATGAGATGAGCATGAAACGGTCTGTAAAATAGGAGGATCATGAAACGGTGTTGAAAAACATGAAGAGCCTGAAAAGGTGTGAAAAATATGAAGAGCTTCAAAAGGCTTCAAAAATATGAGGAGAATGAAACGGTCTGAAAAATAGGAGGAGCATGAAGTGGTGTAGAAAAAAATGAAGACCCTGATAAATGTGAAAAATATGAAGAGCTTCAAAAGGTGTCAAAAATATGAGGAGCTTGAAACGTTCTGAAATATAGGAGGAGCGTGAAAGGTGTTAAAAAACATGAAGAGCTTAAAAAGGTGTGAAACATATGAGGAGCATGAAAAGGTCTGAAAAATAGTAGGAGCATGAAGCGGTGTTGAAAAACATGAAAAGCCTGAAAAGGTGTGAAATATATGAAGAGCTTCAAAAGGTGACAAAAATATGAGGAGCATGAATAGCTCTGAAAAACAGGAGGAGCAAGAAGCGGTGTAGAAAAACATGAAGAGCCTGAAAAGGTGTGAAATCTATGGAGAGCTTCAAAAGGTGTCAAAAATATGAGGAGCATGAAACGGTCTCAAATAAAGGAGGAGCATGAAGTTGTGTTGAAAAATATGTAGAGCCTGAAAAGGTGTGAAAAATATGAAGAGCTTCAAAAGGTGTCAAAAATATGAGGAGCAAGAAACGGTCTGAAAAATAGGAGGAGCATTAATCGGTGTTCAAAAATATGAAGAGCCTGGAAAGCTGTGAAAAATATGAAGAGCTTCAAAAGGTGTCAAAAATATGAGGAGCAAGAAACGGTCTGAAAAATAGGAGGAGCATTAATCGGTGTTCAAAAATATGAAGAGCATGGAAAGGTGTGAAAAATATGAAGAGCTTCAAAAGGTGTCAAAAATATGAGGAGCATGAAACCGTCTGAAAAATAGGAGGAGCATGAAACCTTGTTGAAAAATATGAAGAGCCTGAAAAGGTGTGAAAAATATGAAGAGCTTCAAAAGGTGTCAAAATATGAGGAGCATGAAACGGTCTGAAAAAATGGAGGAGCATGAAACGGTGTTCAAAAACATGAGGAGCCTGAAAAATTGTGAAAAATATGAAGAGTTTCAAAAGGTGTCAAAAATATGAGGAGCATGAAACGGTCTGAAAAATATGAGGAGCATGAAACGGTGTTCAAAAACATGAAAACCCTGAAAAGGTGTGAAATATATGAAGAGCTTCAAAAGGTGTCAATAATATGAGGAGCATGAAACGGTCTGAAAAATATGAGGAGCATGAAACGGTGTTCAAAAACATGAAGAGCCTGAAAAGGTGTGAAAAATATGAAGAGCTTCAAAAGATGTCAAAAATAGGAGGAGCATGAAGCGGTGTAGAAAAACATGAAGAGCCTGAAAAGGTGTGAAAAATATGAAGAGCTTCAAAATTGTCAAAAATATGAGGAGCATGACACGGTCAGATATATAGGAGGAGCATGAAGTGGTGTTGAAAACATGAAGAACCTGAAAAGTTGTGAAAAATATGAAGAGCTTCAAAAGGTGTCAAATATATGAGGAGCATGAAACGGTCTGAAAATTAGGAGGAGGATGAAACGGTGTTCAAATCATGAAGAGCCTGAAATGTTTTGAAAAATGTGAAGAGCTTTAAAAGGTGTCAAAAATATGAGGGGCATGAAACTGTCTGAAAAATAGGAGGAGCATGAAACGTTGTTCAAAAACATGAAGAGCCTGAAAAGGTTTGAAAAATGTGAAGAGCTTGAAAAGGTGTCAAAAATATGAGGGGCATGAAACGGTCTGAAAAAGAGGATGAGCAAGAAACGGTGTTGAAAAACATGAAGAGCCTGAAAATGTGTGAAAAATATGAAGAGCTTCAAAAGGACTCAAAATATGAGGCGCATGAAACGGTCTGAAAAATAGGAGGAGCATGAAACTGTGTTGAAAACATGAAGAGCCTGAATAGTTGTTAGAAATATGACGAGCTTCAAAAGATATCCAAAATATGAGGCGCATGAAACGGTCTGAAAAATATGAGGAGAATAAAGCGGTGTTGAAAAACATGAAGAGCCTGAAAAGCTGTGAAAAATATGAAGAGCTTCAAAAGGTGTCAAAAATATGAGGAGCATGAAACGGTCTGAAAAATAGGAGGAGCAGAAGCAAATTTGAAAAACATGAAGAGCCTGAAAAGGTGTGATAATTATGAAGCGCTTCAAAATGTGTCAAAATTATGGGGAGCATTAAACGGTCTGAAAAATAGGAGGAGCATGAAAACTTGTTGTAAAATATGAAGAGCCTGAAAAGGTGTGAAAAATATGAAGAGCTTCAAAATGTGTGAAAAATATGAGGAGCATGAAACGGTTTAAAAAATAGGAGGAGCATGAAATGGTGTTCAAAAACATGAAGAGCATGAAAAGGTGTGAAAAATATGAAGAGCTTCAAAAGGTGACAAAAACATGAGGACCATGAAACGGTCTGAAAAATAGGAGGAGCATGAAGCGGTGTTGAAAAACATGAAGAGCCTGAAAAGGTGTGAAATATATGAAGAGCTTCAAAAGGTGTAAAAAATATGAGGAGCTTGAAACGGTCTGAAAAATAAGAGGATCTGGTTTCCTCAGTGTGTATGCCCAGAAGTGGGATTGCTGGGTCATATGGCAGTTCTATTTCCAGTTTTTTAAGAAATCTCCACACTGTTTTCCATAGCGGCTGTACTAGTGTGCATTCCCACCAACAGTGTAAGAGGGTTCCCTTTTCTCCACACCATCTCCAGCATTTATTGCTTGTAGACTTCTGGATAGCAGCCATCCTGACTGGCATATAATGGTACCTCATTGTGGTTTTGATTTGCATTTCTCTAATAATGAGTGATGTTGAGCATCTTTTCATGTGTTTGTTATCCATCTGTATGTCTTCTTTGGAGAAATGTCTGTTTAGTTCTTTGGCTCATTTTGTATTGGGTCATTTATTTTTCTGGAATTGAGCTGCAGGATTTGCTTGTATATTTTTGAGATTAATCCTTTGTCTGTTTCTTCATTTGCTATTATTTTCTCCCAATCTGAGGGCTGTCTTTTCACCTTACTTATAGTTTCCTTTGTAGTGCAAAAGCTTTTAAGTTTCATTAGGTCCCATTTGTTTAGTTTTGCTTTTATTTCCAATATTCTGGGAGGTGGGTCATAGAGGATCTTGCTTTGATTTATGTCGGAGAGTGTATTGCCTATCTTCTCCTCTAGGAGTTTTATAGTTTCTGGTCTTATATTTAGATCTTTAATCCATTTTGAGTTTATTTTTGTGTATGGTGTTAGAAAGTGTTCTATTTTCATTCTTTTACAAGTGGTTGACCAGTTTTCCCAGCACCACTTGTTAAAGAGGTTGTCTTTTTTCCATTGTATATCCTTGCCTCCTTTGTCAAAGATAAGGTGTCCATAGGTTCGTCTGAAAGAGACACGTGCACCGCAATGTTCATCGCAGCACTATTTATAATAGCCAGGACATGGAAGCAACCTAGATGCCCGTCAGCAGATGAATGGATAAGAAAGCTGTGGTACATATACACCATGGAATATTACTCAGCCATTAAAAAATTCACTTGAATCAGGCCTAATGAGATGGATGAAGCTGGAGCCCATTATACAGAGTGAAGTAAGCCAGAAAGATAAAGAACATTAGAGCATGCTGACACATGTATATGGAATTTAGAAAGGTGATAACGATAACCCTATATGCAGAACAGAAAAATAGACACAGAAATACAGAACAGACTTTTGAACTTTGTGGGAGAATGTGAGGGTGGGATATTTCAAATGAACAGCATGTATGCTATCTATGGTGAAACAGATCACCAGCCCAGGTAGGATGCACGAGACAAGTGCTCTGGCTTGGTGCACTGGGAAGACGGAGAGGAATCGGGTGGAGAGGGAGGTGGGAGGGGGGATTGGAATTGGGAATACATGTAAATCCATGGCTGATTCATATCAATGTATGACAAAACCGACTGGGAAAGAAAAAATAAAAATAATTAAAAAAATTTAAAAAAAAAAACAATAAAAAAAAAAAAATAAGAGGAGCATGAAATGGTGTTCAAAAACATGAAGAGCCTGAAGAGGTGTGGAAATTATGAAGAGCTTCAAAAGGTGTCAAATATATGAGGAGCATAAAATGGTTTGAAAAAAAGGAGGAGCATGAAATGGTGTTGAAAAACATGAAGAGCCTAAAAAGGTGTGAAAAATATGAAGAGCTTCAAAAGGTTTCAAAAATATGAGAGGCATGAACGGTCTGAAATGTAGGGGGAGCATGAAGCGGTGTAGAAAAACATGAAGAGCCTGAAAAGGTGTGGAAATTTTGAAGAGCTTCAAAAGGTGTCAAATATATGAGGAGCATAAAACGGTCTGAAAAAAAGGAGGAGCATGAAATTGTGTTGAAAAACATGAAGAGCCTGAAAAGGTGTGATAAATATGAAGAGTTTCAAAACGTGTCAAAAAGATGAGGAGCATGAAACGGTCTGAAAAACAGGAGGAGCATGAAATGGTGTTCAAAAACATGAAGAGCCTGGGGAAGTGTGAAAAATATGAAGAGCTTCAAAAGGCGTCAAAAATATGAGGAGCATGAAACGGTCTGAAAAAAAGGAGGAGCATGAAGCGGTGTTGAAAAACATGAAGAGCCTGAAAAGGTGTGAATAATATGAAGAGCTTCAAAAGGTGTCAAAAATATGAGGAGCATGAAACCGTCTGAAAAATAGTAGGAGCATGAAGCGGTGTTGAAAACATGAAGAGCCTGAAAAGGTGTGAAAAATATGAAGAGGTTTAAAAGGTGTCAAAAATATGAGGACCATGAAACGGTCTGAAAAATAGGAGGAGCATGAAATGGTGTTCAAAAACATGAAGACCTGAAAAGGTGTGAAAAATATGAAGAGCTTCAAAAGGTGCCAAAAATATGAGGAGCATAAAACGGTCTGAAAAAGAGGAGGAGCATGAAGCGGTGTTGAAAACCATGAAGAGCCTGAAAAGGTGTGAAAAATATGAAGAGCTTCTAAAGGAGTCAAATATATGAGGACCATGAAACGGTCTGAAAAATAGGAGGAGCATGAAGTGGTGTTCAAAAACATGAAGAGCCTCAAAGTTGTCAAAAATATGAAGAGCTTCAAAAGGTGTGAAAAATAGGAGGAGCATGAAACGGACTGAAATATAGGAGGAGCATGAAGTGGTGTTCAAAAACATGAAGAGCCTCAAAGGTGTCAAAAATATGAAGAGCTTCAAAAGTTGTCAAAAATATGAGGAGCATGAAACGGTCTGAAAAATAGGACGAGCATGAAGTGTTTGTGAAAAACATGAAGAGCCTGAAAAGCTGTGCAAAATATGAAGAGCTTCAAAAGGTGTGAAATACATGAGGAGCCTGAAACGGTCTGAAAAATAGGACGAGCATGAAGCGGTGTTCACAAACATGAAGAGCATGAAAAGGTGTGAAAAATATGAAGAGCTTCAAAATGTGTCAAATATATGAGGAGCATGAAATGGTCTGAAAAATAGGAGGAGCATGAAGCGGTGTGGAAAAACATGAAGAGCCTGAAAAGGTGTGAAAAATATGAAGAGCATCAAAAGGTGTCAAAATTATGAGGAGCATGAAAGGGTCTGAAAAATAGGAGGAGCATGAAGCGGTGTTGAAAAACATGAAGAGCCTGAAAAGGTGTGAAAAATATGAAGAGTTTCAAAATGGGTCAAAAATATGAGGATCATGAAACGGTCTGAAAAATAGGAGAAGCAAGAAGTGGTGTTGAAAAACATGAAGAGCCTGAAAACGTGTGAAAAATATGAAGAGCTTCAAAAGGGGTGAAAAATATGAAGAGTTTCAAAAGGTGATAAAAATGAGATGAGCATGAAACGGTCTGAAAAATATGAGGAGCATGAAGCGGTAATGGAAATCATGAAGAGTCTGAAAAGCTGTGAAATATATTAAGAGCTTCAAAAGGTGTCAAAAATATGAGGAGCATGAAACGGTCTGAAAAATAGGAGGAGCATGAAGCGATGTTGAAAAACATGAAGAACCTGAAAAGGTGTGAAAAATATGAAGAGCTTCAAAAGGTGTCAAAACAATGAGGAGTATGAAACGGTCTGAAAAATAGGAGGAGCATGAAAAGTTGTTCAAATGCATGAAGAGCCTGAAAAGGTGTGAAAAATATGAAGAGCTTCAAAAGGTGTAAAATACATGAGGAACATGATACGGTCTGAAAAATAGGAGGAGCATGAAGCTCTGTTCAAAAACATGAAGAGCCTGAAAAGTTGTGAAAAATATGAAAAGCTTCAAAAGTTGTCAAAAATATGAGGAGCATGAAACATTCTGAAAAATAGGAGGATGATGAAGCGGTGTTCAAAATCATGAAGAGGCTGAAAAGGTGTGAAAAATATGAAGAGCTTCAAAACGTGTGAAATACATGAGGAGCATGAAACGGTCTGAAAAATAGGAGGAGCATCAAGCGGTGTTCAAAAACATGAAGAGCCTGAAAAGGTGTGAAAAATATGAAGAGCTTCAAAAGGTGTGAAAAATAGGAGGAGCATTAAACGGTCTGAAAAAAGGGAGGAGCATGAAGCGGTGTTCAAAAACATGAAGAGCCTGAAAAGGTTTGAAAAATATGAAGAGCTTCAAAAGGTGTGAAAAATATGAAGACCTTCAAAAGGTGTCAAAAATTAGATTAGCATGAAAGGGTCTGAAAAATAGGAGGAGCATGAAGTGATGTTGAAAAACATGAAGAGCCAGAGAAGGTGTGAAATATATGAAGAGCTTCAAAAGGTGTGAAAAATATGAGGTGCATGACACGGTCTGAAAAATAGGAGGAGCATGAAACGGTGATCAAAAGCATGAAGATGCTGAAAATGTGTGAAAAATATGAAGAGCTTCAAAAGGTGTGAAATACATGAGGAGCATGAAACTCTGAAACAGAGGAGGAGCATGAAGCCGTGTTCAAAAACATGAAGAGCCTAAAAAGTTGTGAAAAATATGAAAAGCTTCAAAAGGTGTCAAAAATGAGATGAGCATGAAACGGTCTGTAAAATAGGAGGATCATGAAACGGTGTTGAAAAACATGAAGAGCCTGAAAAGGTGTGAAAAATATGAAGAGCTTCAAAAGGCTTCAAAAATATGAGGAGAATGAAACGGTCTGAAAAATAGGAGGAGCATGAAGTGGTGTAGAAAAACATGAAGACCCTGATAAATGTGAAAAATATGAAGAGCTTCAAAAGGTGTCAAAAATATGAGGAGCTTGAAACGTTCTGAAATATAGGAGGAGCGTGAAAGGTGTTAAAAAACATGAAGAGCTTAAAAAGGTGTGAAACATATGAGGAGCATGAAAAGGTCTGAAAAATAGTAGGAGCATGAAGCGGTGTTGAAAAACATGAAAAGCCTGAAAAGGTGTGAAATATATGAAGAGCTTCAAAAGGTGACAAAAATATGAGGAGCATGAATAGCTCTGAAAAATAGGAGGAGCAAGAAGCGGTGTAGAAAAACATGAAGAGCCTGAAAAGGTGTGAAATCTATGGAGAGCTTCAAAAGGTGTCAAAAATATGAGGAGCATGAAACGGTCTCAAATAAAGGAGGAGCATGAAGTTGTGTTGAAAAATATGTAGAGCCTGAAAAGGTGTGAAAAATATGAAGAGCTTCAAAAGGTGTCAAAAATATGAGGAGCAAGAAACGGTCTGAAAAATAGGAGGAGCATTAATCGGTGTTCAAAAATATGAAGAGCCTGGAAAGCTGTGAAAAATATGAAGAGCTTCAAAAGGTGTCAAAAATATGAGGAGCAAGAAACGGTCTGAAAAATAGGAGGAGCATTAATCGGTGTTCAAAAATATGAAGAGCATGGAAAGGTGTGAAAAATATGAAGAGCTTCAAAAGGTGTCAAAAATATGAGGAGCATGAAACCGTCTGAAAAATAGGAGGAGCATGAAACCTTGTTGAAAAATATGAAGAGCCTGAAAAGGTGTGAAAAATATGAAGAGCTTCAAAAGGTGTCAAAATATGAGGAGCATGAAACGGTCTGAAAAAATGGAGGAGCATGAAACGGTGTTCAAAAACATGAGGAGCCTGAAAAATTGTGAAAAATATGAAGAGTTTCAAAAGGTGTCAAAAATATGAGGAGCATGAAACGGTCTGAAAAATATGAGGAGCATGAAACGGTGTTCAAAAACATGAAAACCCTGAAAAGGTGTGAAATATATGAAGAGCTTCAAAAGGTGTCAATAATATGAGGAGCATGAAACGGTCTGAAAAATATGAGGAGCATGAAACGGTGTTCAAAAACATGAAGAGCCTGAAAAGGTGTGAAAAATATGAAGAGCTTCAAAAGATGTCAAAAATAGGAGGAGCATGAAGCGGTGTAGAAAAACATGAAGAGCCTGAAAAGGTGTGAAAAATATGAAGAGCTTCAAAAGTTGTCAAAAATATGAGGAGCATGACACGGTCAGAAATATAGGAGGAGCATGAAGTGGTGTTGAAAACATGAAGAACCTGAAAAGTTGTGAAAAATATGAAGAGCTTCAAAAGGTGTCAAATATATGAGGAGCATGAAACGGTCTGAAAATTAGGAGGAGGATGAAACGGTGTTCAAAACATGAAGAGCCTGAAATGTTTTGAAAAATGTGAAGAGCTTTAAAAGGTGTCAAAAATATGAGGGGCATGAAACTGTCTGAAAAATAGGAGGAGCATGAAACGTTGTTCAAAAACATGAAGAGCCTGAAAAGGTTTGAAAAATGTGAAGAGCTTGAAAAGGTGTCAAAAATATGAGGGGCATGAAACGGTCTGAAAAAGAGGATGAGCAAGAAACGGTGTTGAAAAACATGAAGAGCCTGAAAATGTGTGAAAAATATGAAGAGCTTCAAAAGGAGTCAAAATATGAGGCGCATGAAACGGTCTGAAAAATAGGAGGAGCATGAAACTCTGTTGAAAACATGAAGAGCCTGAAAAGTTGTTAGAAATATGACGAGCTTCTAAAGATATCCAAAATATGAGGCGCATGAAACGGTCTGAAAAATATGAGGAGAATAAAGCAGTGTTGAAAAACATGAAGAGCCTGAAAAGCTGTGAAAAATATGAAGAGCTTCAAAAGGTGTCAAAAATATGAGGAGCATGAAACGGTCTGAAAAATAGGAGGAGCAGAAGCAAATTTGAAAAACATGAAGAGCCTGAAAAGGTGTGATAATTATGAAGCGCTTCAAAAGGTGTCAAAATTATGGGGAGCATTAAACGGTCTGAAAAATAGGAGGAGCATGAAAACTTGTTGTAAAATATGAAGAGCCTGAAAAGGTGTGAAAAATATGAAGAGCTTCAAAATGTGTGAAAAATATGAGGAGCATGAAACGGTTTAAAAAATAGGAGGAGCATGAAATGGTGTTCAAAAACATGAAGAGCATGAAAAGGTGTGAAAAATATGAAGAGCTTCAAAAGGTGACAAAAACATGAGGACCATGAAACGGTCTGAAAAATAGGAGGAGCATGAAGCGGTGTTGAAAAACATGAAGAGCCTGAAAAGGTGTGAAATATATGAAGAGCTTCAAAAGGTGTAAAAAATATGAGGAGCTTGAAACGGTCTGAAAAATAAGAGGATCTGGTTTCCTCAGTGTGTATGCCCAGAAGTGGGATTGCTGGGTCATATGGCAGTTCTATTTCCAGTTTTTTAAGAAATCTCCACACTGTTTTCCATAGCGGCTGTACTAGTGTGCATTCCCACCAACAGTGTAAGAGGGTTCCCTTTTCTCCACACCATCTCCAGCATTTATTGCTTGTAGACTTCTGGATAGCAGCCATCCTGACTGGCATATAATGGTACCTCATTGTGGTTTTGATTTGCATTTCTCTAATAATGAGTGATGTTGAGCATCTTTTCATGTGTTTGTTATCCATCTGTATGTCTTCTTTGGAGAAATGTCTGTTTAGTTCTTTGGCTCATTTTGTATTGGGTCATTTATTTTTCTGGAATTGAGCTGCAGGATTTGCTTGTATATTTTTGAGATTAATCCTTTGTCTGTTTCTTCATTTGCTATTATTTTCTCCCAATCTGAGGGCTGTCTTTTCACCTTACTTATAGTTTCCTTTGTAGTGCAAAAGCTTTTAAGTTTCATTAGGTCCCATTTGTTTAGTTTTGCTTTTATTTCCAATATTCTGGGAGGTGGGTCATAGAGGATCTTGCTTTGATTTATGTCGGAGAGTGTATTGCCTATCTTCTCCTCTAGGAGTTTTATAGTTTCTGGTCTTATATTTAGATCTTTAATCCATTTTGAGTTTATTTTTGTGTATGGTGTTAGAAAGTGTTCTATTTTCATTCTTTTACAAGTGGTTGACCAGTTTTCCCAGCACCACTTGTTAAAGAGGTTGTCTTTTTTCCATTGTATATCCTTGCCTCCTTTGTCAAAGATAAGGTGTCCATAGGTTCGTCTGAAAGAGACACGTGCACCGCAATGTTCATCGCAGCACTATTTATAATAGCCAGGACATGGAAGCAACCTAGATGCCCGTCAGCAGATGAATGGATAAGAAAGCTGTGGTACATATACACCATGGAATATTACTCAGCCATTAAAAAATTCACTTGAATCAGTCCTAATGAGATGGATGAAGCTGGAGCCCATTATACAGAGTGAAGTAAGCCAGAAAGATAAAGAACATTAGAGCATGCTGACACATGTATATGGAATTTAGAAAGGTGATAACGATAACCCTATATGCAGAACAGAAAAATAGACACAGAAATACAGAACAGACTTTTGAACTTTGTGGGAGAATGTGAGGGTGGGATATTTCAAATGAACAGCATGTATGCTATCTATGGTGAAACAGATCACCAGCCCAGGTAGGATGCACGAGACAAGTGCTCCGGCTTGGTGCACTGGGAAGACGGAGAGGAATCGGGTGGAGAGGGAGGTGGGAGGGGGGATTGGAATTGGGAATACATGTAAATCCATGGCTGATTCATATCAATGTATGACAAAACCGACTGGGAAAGAAAAAATAAAAATAATTAAAAAAATTTAAAAAAAAAACAATAAAAAAAAAAAATAAGAGGAGCATGAAATGGTGTTCAAAAACATGAAGAGCCTGAAGAGGTGTGGAAATTATGAAGAGCTTCAAAAGGTGTCAAATATATGAGGAGCATAAAATGGTTTGAAAAAAAGGAGGAGCATGAAATGGTGTTGAAAAACATGAAGAGCCTAAAAAGGTGTGAAAAATATGAAGAGCTTCAAAAGGTTTCAAAAATATGAGAGGCATGAACGGTCTGAAATGTAGGGGGAGCATGAAGCGGTGTAGAAAAACATGAAGAGCCTGAAAAGGTGTGGAAATTATGAAGAGCTTCAAAAGGTGTCAAATATATGAGGAGCATAAAACGGTCTGAAAAAAAGGAGGAGCATGAAATTGTGTTGAAAAACATGAAGAGCCTGAAAAGGTGTGATAAATATGAAGAGTTTCAAAACGTGTCAAAAAGATGAGGAGCATGAAACGGTCTGAAAAACAGGAGGAGCATGAAATGGTGTTCAAAAACATGAAGAGCCTGGGGAAGTGTGAAAAATATGAAGAGCTTCAAAAGGCGTCAAAAATATGAGGAGCATGAAACGGTCTGAAAAAGAGGAGGAGCATGAAGCGGTGTTGAAAACCATGAAGAGCCTGAAAAGGTGTGAAAAATATGAAGAGCTTCTAAAGGAGTCAAATATATGAGGACCATGAAACGGTCTGAAAAATAGGAGGAGCATGAAGTGGTGTTCAAAAACATGAAGAGCCTCAAAGGTGTCAAAAATATGAAGAGCTTCAAAAGGTGTGAAAAATAGGAGGAGCATGAAACGGACTGAAATATAGGAGGAGCATGAAGTGGTGTTCAAAAACATGAAGAGCCTCAAAGGTGTCAAAAATATGAAGAGCTTCAAAAGTTGTCAAAAATATGAGGAGCATGAAACGGTCTGAAAAATAGGACGAGCATGAAGTGTTTGTGAAAAACATGAAGAGCCTGAAAAGCTGTGCAAAATATGAAGAGCTTCAAAAGGTGTGAAATACATGAGGAGCCTGAAACGGTCTGAAAAATAGGACGAGCATGAAGCGGTGTTCACAAACATGAAGAGCATGAAAAGGTGTGAAAAATATGAAGAGCTTCAAAATGTGTCAAATATATGAGGAGCATGAAATGGTCTGAAAAATAGGAGGAGCATGAAGCGGTGTGGAAAAACATGAAGAGCCTGAAAAGGTGTGAAAAATATGAAGAGCATCAAAAGGTGTCAAAATTATGAGGAGCATGAAAGGGTCTGAAAAATAGGAGGAGCATGAAGCGGTGTTGAAAAACATGAAGAGCCTGAAAAGGTGTGAAAAATATGAAGAGTTTCAAAATGGGTCAAAAATATGAGGATCATGAAACGGTCTGAAAAATAGGAGAAGCAAGAAGTGGTGTTGAAAAACATGAAGAGCCTGAAAACGTGTGAAAAATATGAAGAGCTTCAAAAGGGGTGAAAAATATGAAGAGTTTCAAAAGGTGATAAAAATGAGATGAGCATGAAACGGTCTGAAAAATATGAGGAGCATGAAGCGGTAATGGAAATCATGAAGAGTCTGAAAAGCTGTGAAATATATTAAGAGCTTCAAAATGTGTGAAAAATATGAGGAGCTTCAAAAGGTGTAAAAAATATGAAGAGCTTCAAAAGTGTCAAAAATTAGATGAGCATGAAAAGGTCTAAAAAATAGGAGGAGTAAGAAGGGGTGTTGAAAAACATGAAGAGCATGAAAAGGTGTGAAAAATATGAAGAGCTTCAAAAGGTGTGAAAAATATGAAGAGCTTCAAAGGTGTCAAAAATGAGATGACCATGAAACGGACTGAAAAATAGGAGTACCATGAAGCTGTGTTCAAAAACATGTAGAGCCTGAAACCGTGTGAAAAATATGAACATCTTCAAAAGGTGTGAAAATTATGAGGCTCATGAAACGGTCTGAAAAATAGAAGCAGCATGAAACAGTGTCGAAAAACATGAAGAGCCTGAAAGGTGTGAAAAATATGAAGAGCTTCAAAAGGTGTGAAAAATATGAGGAGCATGAAATGGTCTGAAAAATAGAATCAGCATGAAACGGTGTTGAAAAACATAAAGAGCATGAAAAGGTGTGAAAAATATGAAGAGCTTCAAAAGGTGTCAAAAATATGAAGAGCAGGAAACGGTCTGAAAAATAGGAGGATCATGAAGCGGTGTTCAAAAACATGAAGAGCCTGAAAAGTTGTGAAAAATATGAAGAGCTTCAAAAGGTGTGAAATACTTGAGGAGAATGAAACTGTGAAAAAGAGGAGGAGCATGAAGCCGTGTTCAAAAACATGAAGAGCCTAAAAAGTTGTGAAAAATATGAAAAGCTTCAAAAGGTGTCAAAAATGAGATGAGCATGAAACGGTCTGAAAAATAGGAGGAGCATGAAGTGGTGTTGAAAAAAAACAAGAGACTGAAAAGGTGTGAAAAATATGAAGAGCTTCAAAAGGTGTGAAATTCATGAGGAGCATGAAATGGTCTGAAAAATAGGAGAAGCATGAAGTGGTGTAGAAAAATATGAAGAGCCTGAAAAGGTGTGAAAAATATGAAGAGCTTCAAAAGGTGTGAAATACATGAGGAGCATGAAACTCTCTGAAAAATAGGAGGAGCATGAATTGGTGTTCAAAAACATGAAGAGCCTTAAAAGTTGTGAAAAATATGAAGAGCTTCAAAAGGTGTGAAAAATATGAGGAGCATGAAACGGTCTGAAAAATAGATGCGGCATGAAATGGTGTTGAAAAACATGAAGAGCCTGAAATGTGTGAAAAATATGAAGAGCTTCAAAAGGTATGTAAAATATGAGGAGCATGAAACGGCCTGAAAAATAGAAGCAGCATGAAACGGTGTTGAAAAATATGAAGAGCTTCAAAAGGTGTGAAAAATATGAGGAGCATGAAACGGTCTGAAAAATAGATGCGGCATGAAATGGTGTTGAAAAACATGAAGAGCCTGAAAAGGTGTGAAAAATATGAAGAGCTTCAAAAGGGGTCAATAATATGAAGAGCATGAAACGGTCTGTAAAATAGGAGGATCATGAAGAGGTGTTCAAAATCATGAAGAGCCTGAAAAGGTGTGAAAAATATGAAGAGCTTCAAAACGTGTCAGAAATATGAGGAGCATGAAACGGTCTCAAAAAGAGGAGGAGCATGATGCGGTGTTGCAAAATAAGAAGAGCCTGAAAAGGTGTTAAATATATGAAGAGCTTCAAAAGGTGTAAAAAATATGAGGAGCATGAAACGGTCTGAAAAATATGAGGATCATGAAACGGTGTTGAAAAACATGAAGAGCCTGAAAAGGTGTGAAAAATATGAAGAGCTTCACAAGGTGTCAAAAATATTAGGAGCATGAAACGGTCTTAAAAATAGGAGGAGGATGAAGTGGTGTTGAAAAAAATGAAAAGCCTGAAAAGGTGTGAAATATATGAAGAGCTTCAAAAGGTGTCAAAAATATGAGAAGAATGAAACGGTCTGCAAAATAGGAGGAGCATGAAATGATGTTCAAACACATGAAGTGCATGAAAAGGTGTGAAAAATATGAAGAGCTTCAAAAGGTGTGAAATACATGAGGAGGTTTAAACGGTCTGAAAAATAGGAGGAGCATGAAGCGGTGTTCAAAAACATGAAGAGCCTGAAAAGGTGTGAAAAATATGAAGAGCTTCAAAAGGTGTGAAAAATATGAGGAGCATGAAACGGTCTGAAAAATAGGAGGAGCAAAAAAGGTTGTTGAAAAACATGCAGAGCCTGAAAAAGTGTGAAAAATATGAACAGCTTCAAAAGATGTGAAAAATATGAAGAGCTTCAAAAGGTGTTGAAAATGAGATGAGCATGAAACGGTCTGAAAAATCGGAGGTGCATGAAGCGGTGTTGAAAAACATGAAGAGCCTGAAAAGGTGTGAGAAGTATGAAGAGCTTCAAAAGGTGTCAAAAATATGAGTAGCATGAAACGGTCTGCAAAAAAGGAGCAGCATGAAGTGGTGTTGAAAAACATGAAGAGCTTGAAAAGGTGTGAAAAATATGAAAGCTTCAAAAGCTGTCGAAAATATGAGGAGCATGAAACGGTCTCAAAAATAGGAGGAGCATGAAGCGGTGTTCAAAAACATGAAGAGCCTGAAAAGGTGTGAAAAATATGAAGAGCTTCAAAATGTGTCATAAATACGACGAGCATGAAACCCTCTTAAAAACAGGAGGATGAAGCGATGTTCAAAAACATGAAGAGCCTGAAAATTTGTGCAAAATATGAAGAGCTTCAAAAGGAGTGAAATACATGAGGAGCATGTAAAGGTGTTCAAAAACATGCAGAGACTTAAAAGGTGTGATAAATATGAAGAGCTTCAAAAAGTGCCAAAAATTAGATTAGCATGAAAGGGTCCGAAAAATAGGAGGAGCCTGAAGAGGTGTTGAAAAACATGAAGAGCCTGAAAAAGTGTGAAAAATATGAAGTGCTTCAAAAATATGAAAATTATGAAGAGCTTCAAAAGGTGTGAAAAATATGAAGAGCTTCAAAAATGTCAAAAATGAGATGAGCATGAAACGGTCTGAAAAATAGGAGGAGCATGAAGTGTTGTTGAAAAACATGAAGAGCCTGAAAAGGTGTTAATAATATGAAGAGCTTCAAAAGGTGTCAAAAATATGCGGAGCATGAAACGGTCTGAAAAATAGGAGGATCATGAAGCGGTGTTGAAAAACATGAAGAGCCTGAAAAGGTGTGAAAAATATGAAGAGCTTCAAAAGGTGTCAAAAGTATGAGGAGCATGAAATGGTCTGAAAAATAGGACGAGCATAAGCGGTGTTCAAAAACATGAACAGCCTGAAAAGGTGTGAAAAATATGAAGACCTTCAAAAGGTGTGAAAAATATGAAGAGCTTCAAAAGGTGTCAAAAATTAGATTAGCACGAAAGGGTGTGAAAAATAGAAGGAGCATGAAGTGGTGTTGAAAAACATCAAGAGCCTGAAAAGGTGTGAAATATATGAACAGCTTCAAAAGGGGTGAAAAATATGAAGAGCTTCAAAAGGTGTCAAAAATATGGGGAGCATGAAACGGTCTGAAAAATAGGAGGAGCATGAAGTGATGTTCAAAAACATGAAGAGCCTCAAAATGAGTGAGAAATATGAAAAGCTTCAAAAGGTGTCAAAAATATAGGAGCATGAAACGGTCTGCAAAATAGGAGGAGCATAAAGCGGTGTTGAAAAACATGAAGAGCCTGAAAATGTGTGAAAAATATGAAGACCTTCAAAAGGTGTCAAAAATATGAGGAGCATGAAACATTCTGAAAAATAGGAGGAGCATGAAGCGGTGTTGAAAAACATGAAGAGCCTGAAAATGTGTGAAAAATATGAAGAGCTTCAAAATGTGTCAAAAATATGGGGAGCATGAAACGGTCTGAAAAATAGGAGGAGCATGAAACGGTGTTGAAAAACATGAAGAGCCTGAAAAGGTGTGAAAAATATGAAGAGCTTCAAACGGTCTGAATTATATGAGGAGCATGAAAAGTTCTGAAAAATAGGAGGACCATGAAGCGGTGTTCAAAAACATGAAGAACCTGAAAAGGTGTGAAAAATATGAAGAGCTTCAAAAGGTGTCAAAAATGAGATGAGCATGAAACGGTCTGAATAATAGGAGGAGCATGAAGCGGTGTTGAAAAATATGAAGAGCTTCAAAAGGTGTGAAAAATATGAGGAGATTCAAAAGGTGTCAAAAATTCGAGGAGCATGAAACGGTCTGAAAAATACGAGGAGCATGAAGCGTTGTTCAAAAAAGTGAAGAGCCTGAAAAGGTTAGAAAAATATGAAGAGCTTCAAAGTTGGGAAAAATATGAAGAGCTTCAAAAGGTGTCAAAAATGAGATGAGCATCAAACGGTCTGAAAAATAGGAGGAGCATGAAATGCTGTTGAAAATCATGAAGAGAATGAAAAGGTGTGAAAAATATGAAGAGCTTCAAAAGGTGTCAAAAATATGAGGAGCATGAAACGGTCTGAAAAATAGGAGGAGCATAAAGCGGTGTTCAAAAACATGAAGTGCCTGAAAAGGTGTGAAAAATTAGAAGAGCTTCAAAAGGTGTCAAAAATATAAGGATCATGAAATGGTCTGAAAAATAGAAGGAGGATGAAGCGGTGTTCAAAAACATGAAGAGCTGAAAAGGTGTGAAAAATAGAAAAGCCTCAAAACGTGTCAAAAATATGAGGAGCATGAAACGGTCTGAACAATAGCAGGAACATGAAGCGGTGTTGAAACACATGAAGAGTCTGAAAACGTGTGAAAATATGAAGAGCTTCAAGAATATAAAAAATATGAAGCGCTTCAAAAGGTGTGACAAATATGAAGAGCTTCAAAAGGTGTCAAAAATGAGATGAGCATGAAACGGTCTGAAAAATAGGAGGAGCATGAAGCGGTGTTGAAAACGATTAAGAGCCTGAAAACGTGTGAAAAATATGAAGAGATTCAAAAGGTGTGAAATACATGAGGAGGATTAAACGGTCTGAAAAATATGAGGAGCATGAAGCTGTGTTGAAAAACATGAAGAGCCTGAAAACGTGTGAAAAATATGAAGAGTTTCAAAAGGTGTGAAAAATTGACGAGCTTCAAAAGGTGTCAAAAATTACATGAGCATGAAACGGTTGAAAAATAGGAGGAGCATGAAGTGGTGTTGAAAAACATGAAGAGCCTGAAAAGGTGTGAAAAATATGGGGAGCCTGAAACGGTCTAAAAAAAAGGAGGAGCATGAAGTGGTGTTGAAAAACATGAAGAGCCTGAAAATGTGTGAAAATTATGAAGACCTTCAAAACGTGTCAAAAATATGAGGAGAATGAAACGGTCTGAAAAATCGGAGGAGCATGAAGAAGTGTTCAAAAACATGAAGAGCCTGAAAAGGTGTGAAAAATATGAAGAGCTTCAAAAGGTGTCAAAATATGAGGAGCATGAAACGATCTGAAAAATAGGAGGATTATGAAGCGGTGTTGAAAAACATGAAGAGCCTGAAAAGGTGTGGAAAATATGAAGAGCTTCAAAAGGTGTCAAAAATATGAGGAGTATGAAACGGTCTGAAAAACAGGAGGAGCATGTAGCGATGTTGAATAATATGAAGTGTCTGAAAAGGTGTGAAAAATATGAAGAGCTTCAAAAGTTGTCAAAATATGAGGAGCATGAAACGGTCTGAAAAATAGGAGGAGCATGAAACGGTGATCAAAAACATGAAGAGCCTGAAAAGGTGTGAAAAATATGAAGACCTTCAAAAGGTGTCAAAAATATGAGGAGCATGAAACTGTCTGAAAAAGAGGAGGAGCATGAAGAAGTGTTCAAAAACATGAAGAGCCTGAAAAGGTGTGAAAATTATGAAGAGGTTCAAAAGGTGTCAAAATATGAGGAGCATGAAACGATCTGAAAAATAGAAGGAGCATGAAGCGGTGTTGAAAACATGAACAGACTGAAAAGGTCTCAAAAATATGAAGAGCTTCAAAATGTGTCAAAAATATGAGGAGTACGAAACGGTCTGAAAAATAGGAGGAGCATGAAGTGCTGTTCAAAAACATGAAGAGCCTGAAAAGGTGTGAAAAATATGAAGAGCTTCAAAAGGTGTGAAAAATATGAGGAGCATGATACGGTAGAAAATATAGGAGGAGCATGAAGCTGTGTTCAAACCATGAAGAGCCTGAAAAAGTGTGAAAAATATGAAGAGCCTCAAAAGGTGTCAAAAATATGAGGAGTATGAAACGGTATGATAAATAGCAGGAGCATGAAGCGGAGTTGAAAAACATGAAGAGTCTGAAATCGTTTGAAAATTATGAAGAGCTTCAAAAATGTTAAAAACATGAAGAGCTTCAAAAGGTGTAAAAAATATGAAGAGCTTCAAAAGGTGTCAAAAATTAGATGAGCATGAAAAGGTCTAAAAAATAGGAGGAGCAACAAGTAGTGTTGAAAAAAAAGAAGAGCCTGAAAAGGTGTGAAAAATATGAAGATCTTCAAAAGGTGTGAAAAATATGAGGAGCACGATACGGTCTGAAAAATAGGAGGAGCATGAAGCGGTGTTCAAAAACATGAAGAGCTTGAAAAGTTGTGAAAAATATGCAAAGCTTCAAAAGGTGTCAAAAATGAGAGGAGCATGAAACGGTCTGAAAAATAGGAGGAGCATGAAGTCGTGTTCAAAAATATGAAGAGCCTGAAAAGGTGTGAAAAATATGAAGAGCGTCAAAAGGTGTGAAAAATATGAGGAGCATGATACGGTCTGAAAATTAGGAGGAGCGTGAAGTGGTGTTCAAAAACATGAAGAGCCTGAAAAGGTGTGAAAAATCTGAAGAGCTTCAAAAGGTGTCAAAAATGAGATGAGCATGAAACGGTCTGAAAAATAGAGGTGCATGAAGCGGTGTTGAAAAACATGAAGAGCCGGAAAAGGTGTGAAAAATATGAAGAGTTTCTAAAGGTTTCAAAAATATGAGGAGCATGAATGGTCTGAAAAATAGGAGGAGCATGAACTGGTGTTGAAAAACATGAAGAGCCTGAAAAGGTGGGAAAAATATGAAGAGCTTCAAAAGGTGTGAAAAATATGAGGAGCATGAAACGGTCTGAAAAATAGGAGGAGGATGAAACGGTAATCAAAAACATGAAGAGCCTGAAAAGGTGTGAAAAATATGAAGAGCTTCAAACGGTGTGAAATACATGAGGAGCATGAAACGGTCTGAAAAATAGGAGGAGCATGAAGCGGTGTTCGAAAACATGAAGAGCCTGAAAAGGTGTGAAAAATATGAAGAGCTTCAAAAGGTGTCAAAAATATGAGAAGCATGAAACGGTCTGAAAAATAGGCGGAGCATGAAGTGGTTTTCAAAAACATGAAGAGCCTGAATAGGTGTGAAAAATATGAAGAGCTTCAAAGGTGTCAAAAATATGAGGAGCATGAAACGATCTGAAAAATAGGAGGAGCATGAAGCGGTGTTCAAAAACATGAAGAGCCTGAAAAGGTGTGAAAAATATGAAGAACTTCAAAAGGTGTCAAAAATGAGATGAGCATGAAACGGTCTGAAAAATAGGAGGAGCATGAAGCGGTGATGAAAATCATGAAGAGCCTGAAAAGGTGAGAAAAATATGAAGAGCTTCAAAATGTGTGAAAAATATGAGGAGCTTCAAAAGGTGTAAAAAATATGAAGAGCTTCAAAAGTGTCAAAAATTAGATGAGCATGAAAAGGTCTAAAAAATAGGAGGAGCAACAAGTAGTGTTGAAAAAAATGAAGAGCCTGAAAAGGTGTGAAAAATATGAAGAGCTTCAAAATGTGTGAAAAATATGAGGAGCATGATACGGTCTGAAAAATAGGAGGAGCATGAAGCAGTGTTCAAAAACATGAAGAGCCTGAATAGGTGTGTAAAGAAATGCAAAGCTTCAAAAGGTGTCAAAAATGAGAGGAGCATGAAACGGTCTGAAAATAGGAGGAGCATGATGCGGTGTTCAAAAATATGAAGAGCCTGAAAAGTTGTGAAATATATGAAGAGCTTCAAAAGGTGTCAAAAATATGAGGAGCATGAAACGGTCTGAAAAATAGGAGGAACATGAAGCGGTGTTCAAAAAAACATGAAAAGCCTGAAAAGGTGTGAGAAATATGAAGAGCTTGAAAAGGTGTCAAAAATTTGAGGAGCATGAAACGTTCTGAAAAATAGGACGAGCATGAAGCAGTGTTGAAAAACATGAAGAGCCTGAAAATGTGTGAAAAATATGAAGAGCTTCAAAAGCTGTCAAAAAGATGAGGAGCATGAAACGCTCTGAAAAATAGGAGGAGCATGAAATGGTGTTGAAAAAAATGAAGAACCTGAAAGGGTGTGAAATATATGAAGAGCTTGAAAAGGTGTCAAAAATATGAGGAGAATGAAACGGTCTGAAAAATAGGAGGAGTATGAAGAGGTGTTAAAAAACATGAAGAGCCAGAAAAGGTGTGAAAAATATGAAGAGTTTCTAAAGGTGTCAAAAATATGAGGAGAATGAAACGGTCTGAAAAATAGGAGGAGTATGAAGAGGTGTTAAAAAACATGAAGAGCCGGAAAAGGTGTGAAAAATATGAAGACTTTCTAAAGGTGTCAGAAATATGAGGAGCATGAAACGGTCTCAAAAATAGGAGGAGCATGAGTGGTGTTGAAAAACATGAAGAGCCTGAAAAGGTGTGAAAAATATGAAGAGCTTTAAAAGATGTCAAAAATATGAGAAGCATGAAAGGGTTTGAAAAAGAGGAGGAGCAAGAAGATGTGTTCAAAAACATGAAGAGCCTGAAAAGGTGTGAAAAATATGAAGAGCTTCAAAAGGTGTCAAATATGAGGAGCATGAAACGATCTGAAAAATAGGAGGAGCATGAAGCGGTGTTGAAAAACATGAAGAGCCGGAAAAGGTGTGAAAAATATGAAGAGTTTCTAAAGGTTTCAAAAATATGAGGAGCATGAATGGTCTGAAAAATAGGAGGAGCATGAACTGGTGTTGAAAAACATGAAGAGCCTGAAAAGGTGGGAAAAATATGAAGAGCTTCAAAAGGTGTGAAAAATATGAGGAGCATGAAACGGTCTGAAAAATAGGAGGAGGATGAAACGGTAATCTAAAACATGAAGAGCCTGAAAAGGTGTGAAAAATATGAAGAGCTTCAAACGGTGTGAAATACATCAGGAGCATGAAACGGTCTGAAAAATAGGAGGAGCATGAAGCGGTGTTCAAAAACATGAAGAGCCTGAAAAGGTGTGAAAAATATGAAGAGCTTCAAAAGGTGTGAAATACATGAGGAGCATGAAACGGTCTGAAAAAAAGGAGGAGCATGAAGCGCTGTTGAAAAACATGAAGAGTCTGAAAAGGTGTGAAAAATATGAAGAGCTTCAAAAGGTGTCAAAAATATGAGGAGCAGGAAACGGTCTGAAAAATAGGAGGATCATGAAGCGGTGTTCAAAAACATGAAGAGCCTGAAAAGTTGTGAAAAATATGAAAAGCTTCAAATTTTGTCAAAATTGAGATGAGCATGAAACGGATGAAAAATAGGAGAAGCATGAAGTGGTGTGGAAAAACATGAAGAGCCTGAAAAGGTGTGAAAAATATGAAGAGCTTCAAAAGGTGTGAAATACATGAGGAGCATGAAACTCTCTGAAAAATAGAAGGAGCATGAAGCAGAGTTCAAAAACATGAAGAGCCTGAAAAGGTGTGAAAAATATGAAGAGCCTCAAAACGTGTCAAAATATTAGGAGTATGAAACGGTATGATAAATAGAAGGAGCATGAAGCGGTGTTGAAAAACATGAAGAGTCTGAAATTGTGTGAAAAATATGAAGAGCTTCAAAAAGGTGAAAAATATGAAGAGCTTCAAAAGTTGTCAAAAATTAGATGAGTATGAAACGGTCTAAAAAATATGAGGAGTAACAAATAGTGTTGAAAAAAATGAAGAGCATGAAAAGGTGTGAGAAATATGAACGGCTTCAAAAGGTGAAAAATATGAGGAGCCTGAAACGGTCTGAAAAAAAGGAGGAGCATGAAGTGGTGTTGAAAAACATGAAGAGCCTGAAAAGGTGTGAAAAATATGAAGAGCTTCAAAAGGTGTCAAAAATATGAGGAGCATGAAAAGGTCTGAAAAATAGGAGGAGCATGAAGTGCTGTTCAAAAACATGAAGAGCCTGAAAAGGTGTGAAAAATATGAAGAGCTACAAAAGGTGTGAAAAATATGAGGAGCATGATACGGTAGAAAAAATAGGAGGAGCATGAAGCAGTGTTCAAAAACATGAAGAGCCTGAAAAGGTGTGAAAAATATGAAGAGCCTCAAAACGTGTCAAAAATATGAGAAGTATGAAACGGTATGATAAATAGCAGGAGCATGAAGCGGTTTTGAAAAACATGAAGGGTCTGAAATCGTGTGAAAAATATGAAGAGCTTCAAAAATGTGAAAAATATGAAGAGCTTCAAAAGGTGTAGAAAATATGAAGTGCCTCAAAATGTGTCAAAAATTAGATGAGTATGAAAAGTTCTAAAAAATAGGAGGAGCAACAAGTAGTGTTGAAAAAAATGAAGAGCCTGAAAAGGTGTGAAAAATATGAAGACCTTCAAAAGGTGTCAAAAATATGAGGAGCATGAAACTTTCTAAAAAATAGGACGAGCATGAAGCAGTGATAAAAAACATGAAGAGCCTGAAAAGGTGTGAAAAATATGAAGAGTTTCTAAAGGTGTCAAAAATATGAGGAGCATGATACGGTTTGAAAAAAGGAGGAGCATGAAGCGGTGTTGAAAAACATGAAGAGTGTGAAAACGTGTGAAAATATGAAGAGCTTCAAAAATATTAAAAATATGAAGAGCTTCAACAGTTGTGAAAAATATGAAGAGATTAAAAAGGTGTCAAAAATGAGATGAGCTTGAAACGGTCTGAAAAATAGAAGGAGCATGAAGCGGTGTTGAAAATCATGAACAGACTGAAAAGGTGTGAACAATATGAAAAGCTTCAAATGGTGTCAAAAATGAGATGAGCATTAAACGGTCTGAAAAATAGGAATAACATGAAACGGTGTTGAATATCATGAAGAGCCTGAAATAATGTGAAAAATATAAAGAGCTGCAAAAGGTGTCAAAAATATGAGGAGCATGAAACGGTCTGATAAATAGGTGGAGCATGAAGCTGTGTTCAAAAACATGAAGAGCCTGAAAAGGTGTGAAAAATATGAAGAGCTTCAAAAGGTGTGAAAAATATGAGGAGCATGAAACGGTCTGAAAAATAGAAGCAGCATGAAACGGTGTTGAAAAATATGAAGAGCCTGAAAACGTGTGAAAAATATGAGGAGCTTCAAAAGGTGTGAAAAATATAAAGAGCTTCAAAGGTGACAAAAATGAGATGAGCATGAAACGGTCTAAAAAATAGGAGGAGTAACAAATAGTGTTGAAAAAAATGAAGAGCATGAAAAGGTGTGAGAAATATGAACGGCTTCAAAAGGTGTGAAAAATATGAGGAGCCTGAAACGGTCTGAAAAAAAGGAGGAGCATGAAGTGGTGTTGAAAAACATGAAGAGCCTGAAAAGGTGTGAAAAATATGAAGACCTTCAAAAGGTGTCAAAAATATGAGGAGCATGAAATGGTCTGAAAAATCGGAGGAGCATGAAGCGGTGTTGAAAAACATGAAGAGCCTGAAAAGGTGTGGAAAATATGAAGAGCTTCAAAAGGTGTCAAAAATATGAGGAGCATGAAACGGTCTGAAAAATAGGAGGAGCATGAAGTGCTGTTCAAAAACATGAAGAGCCTGAAAAGGTGTGAAAAATATGAAGAGCTACAAAAGGTGTGAAAAATATGAGGAGCATGATACGGTAGAAAAAATAG
Organism: Dama dama; assembly: GCF_033118175.1. Taxonomy (NCBI): domain Eukaryota; kingdom Metazoa; phylum Chordata; class Mammalia; order Artiodactyla; family Cervidae; genus Dama; species Dama dama. Next base: position 5,775,347 of record NW_026870877.1, on the reverse strand, counting down.
GAGGAGCATGAAGCAGTGTTCAAAAACATGAAGAGCCTGAAAAGGTGTGAAAAATATGAAGAGCCTCAAAACGTGTCAAAAATATGAGAAGTATGAAACGGTATGATAAATAGCAGGAGCATGAAGCGGTTTTGAAAAACATGAAGGGTCTGAAATCGTGTGAAAAATATGAAGAGCTTCAAAAATGTGAAAAATATGAAGAGCTTCAAAAGGTGTAGAAAATATGAAGTGCCTCAAAATGTGTCAAAAATTAGATGAGTATGAAAAGTTCTAAAAAATAGGAGGAGCAACAAGTAGTGTTGAAAAAAATGAAGAGCCTGAAAAGGTGTGAAAAATATGAAGACCTTCAAAAGGTGTCAAAAATATGAGGAGCATGAAACTTTCTAAAAAATAGGACGAGCATGAAGCAGTGATAAAAAACATGAAGAGCCTGAAAAGGTGTGAAAAATATGAAGAGTTTCTAAAGGTGTCAAAAATATGAGGAGCATGATATGGTTTGAAAATAGGAGGAGCATGAAGCGGTGTTGAAAAACATGAAGAGTGTAAAAACGTGTGAAAATATGAAGAGCTTCAAAAATATTAAAAATATGAAGAGCTTCAACAGTTGTGAAAAATATGAAGAGATTAAAAAGGTGTCAAAAATGAGATGAGCTTGAAACGGTCTGAAAAATAGAAGGAGCATGAAGCGGTGTTGAAAATCATGAACACACTGAAAAGGTGTGAACAATATGAAAAGCTTCAAAAGGTGTCAAAAATGAGATGAGCATTAAACGGTCTGAAAAATAGGAATAACATGAAACGGTGTTGAATATCATGAAGAGCCTGAAATAATGTGAAAAATATAAAGAGCTGCAAAAGGTGTCAAAAATATGAGGAGCATGAAACGGTCTGATAAATAGGTGGAGCATGAAGCTGTGTTCAAAAACATGAAGAGCCTGAAAAGGTGTGAAAAATATGAAGAGCTTCAAAAGGTGTGAAAAATATGAGGAGCATGAAACGGTCTGAAAAATAGAAGCAGCATGAAACGGTGTTGAAAAATATGAAGAGCCTGATAACGTGTGAAAAATATGAGGAGCTTCAAAAGGTGTGAAAAATATAAAGAGCTTCAAAGGTGACAAAAATGAGATGAGCATGAAACGGTCTGAAAAATAGGAGGAGAATGAAGTGGTGGTGAAAAACATGAAGAGCCTGAAAAGGTGTGAAAAATATGAAGAGCTCAAAAAGTGTCAAAAATATGAGGAGTATGAAACGATCTGAAAAATACGAGGAGCATGAAGCAGTGTTCAAAAACATGAAGAGCCTGAAAAGGTGGGTAAAATATGAAGAGCTTCAAAAGGTGTGAAATATATGAGGAGAATGAAACGGTCTGAAAAATAGGAGGATCATGAAGCGGTTTTCAGAAACATGAAGAGCATGAAAAGGTGTGAAAAATATGAAGAGCTTCAAAAGGTGTGAAATATATGAGGAGAATGAAACGGTCTGAAATATAGGAGGATCATGAAGCGGTTTTCAGAAACATGAAGAGCATGAAAAGGTGTGAAAAACAGGAAGAGTTTCAAAAGGTGTCATAAATATGAGGAGCATGAAACGGTCTGAAAAATAGGAGGAGCATGAAACGGTGATCAAAAACATGAAGAGCCTGAAAAGGTGTGAAAAATATGAAGAGCTTCAAAAGGTGTGAAATACATGAGGAGCATGAAACTCTCTGAAAAATAGGAGGAGCATGAAGGGGTTTTCAAAAACATGAAGAGCCTGAAAATGTGTGAAAAATATGAAGAGCTTCAAAAGGTGTCAAAAATGAGATGAGCATGAAACGGTCTGAAAAATATGAGGAGCCTGAAACGGTGTTGAAAGACATGAAGAGCCTGAAAAGTTGTGAAAAATATGAAAAGCTTCAAAAGGTGTCAAAAATGAGATGAGCATGAAACGGTCTGAAAAATAGGAGGAGCATGAAGCGGTGTTGAAAAATGAAGAGCCTGAAAAGGTGTGAAAAATATGAAGAGCCTCAAAACGTGTCAAAATATTAGGAGTATGAAATGGTATGATAAATAGAAGGAGCATGAAGCGGTGTTGAAAAACATGAAGAGTCTGAAATTGTGTGAAAAAATGAAGAGCTTCAAAAAGGTGAAAAATATGAAGAGCTTCAAAAGTTGTCAAAAATTAGATGAGTATGAAACGGTCTAAAAAATAGGAGGAGTAACAAATAGTGTTGAAAAAAATGAAGAGCATGAAAAGGTGTGAGAAATATGAACGGCTTCAAAAGGTGTCAAAAATATGAGGAGCATGAAACGGTCTGATAAATAGGTGGAGCATGAAGCTGTGTTCAAAAACATGAAGAGCCTGAAAAGGTGTGAAAAATATGAAGAGCTTCAAAAGGTGTGAAAAATATGAGGAGCATGAAACGGTCTGAAAAATAGAAGCAGCATGAAACGGTGTTGAAAAACATGAAGAGCCTGAAAACGTGTGAAAAATATGAGGAGCTTCAAAAGGTGTGAAAAATATAAAGAGCTTCAAAGGTGACAAAAATGAGATGAGCATGAAACGGTCTAAAAAATAGGAGGAGTAACAAATAGTGTTGAAAAAAATGAAGAGCATGAAAAGGTGTGAGAAATATGAACGGCTTCAAAAGGTGTGAAAAATATGAGGAGCCTGAAACGGTCTGAAAAAAAGGAGGAGCATGAAGTGGTGTTGAAAAACATGAAGAGCCTGAAAAGGTGTGAAAAATATGAAGACCTTCAAAAGGTGTCAAAAATATGAGGAGCATGAAATGGTCTGAAAAATCGGAGGAGCATGAAGCGGTGTTGAAAAACATGAAGAGCCTGAAAAGGTGTGGAAAATATGAAGAGCTTCAAAAGGTGTCAAAAATATGAGGAGCATGAAACGGTCTGAAAAATAGGAGGAGCATGAAGTGCTGTTCAAAAACATGAAGAGCCTGAAAAGGTGTGAAAAATATGAAGAGCTACAAAAGGTGTGAAAAATATGAGGAGCATGATACGGTAGAAAAAATAGGAGGAGCATGAAGCAGTGTTCAAAAACATGAAGAGCCTGAAAAGGTGTGAAAAATATGAAGAGCCTCAAAACGTGTCAAAAATATGAGAAGTATGAAACGGTATGATAAATAGCAGGAGCATGAAGCGGTTTTGAAAAACATGAAGGGTCTGAAATCGTGTGAAAAATATGAAGAGCTTCAAAAATGTGAAAAATATGAAGAGCTTCAAAAGGTGTAGAAAATATGAAGTGCCTCAAAATGTGTCAAAAATTAGATGAGTATGAAAAGTTCTAAAAAATAGGAGGAGCAACAAGTAGTGTTGAAAAAAATGAAGAGCCTGAAAAGGTGTGAAAAATATGAAGACCTTCAAAAGGTGTCAAAAATATGAGGAGCATGAAACTTTCTAAAAAATAGGACGAGCAAGAAGCAGTGATAAAAAACATGAAGAGCCTGAAAAGGTGTGAAAAATATGAAGAGTTTCTAAAGGTGTCAAAAATGAGATTAGCATTAAACGGTCAGAAAAATAGGAATAACATGAAACGGTGTTGAAAATCATGAAGAGCCTGAAATAGTGTGAAAAATATAAAGAGCTGCAAAAGGTGTCAAAAATATGAGGAGCATGAAACGGTCTAATAAATAGGTGGAGCATGAAGCTGTGTTCAAAAACATGAAGAGCCTGAAAAGGTGTGAAAAATATGAAGAACTTCAAAATGTTTCACAAATATGAAGAGCATGAAACGGTCTGAAAAACAGGAGGATTATGAAGCGGTGTTCAAAAACATGAAGAGCCTGAAAAGGTGTGAAAAATATGAAGAGCTTCAAAAGGTGTCAAAAATATGAGGAGCATGAAACGGTCTGAAAAATAGGAGGAGCATGAAACGGTGATCAAAAACATGAAGAGCCTGAAAAGGCTTGAAAAATATGAAGAGCTTCTAAAGGTGTCAAAAATATGAGGAGCATAAACGATCTGAAAAATAGGAGTAGCATGAAGCGGTGTTCAAAAACATGAAGAGCCTGAAAAGGTGTGAAAAATATGAAGAGCTCAAAAAGTGTCAAAAATATGAGGAGCATGAAACGGTCTGAAAAATAGGAGGATCATGAAGCGGTGTTCAAAAACATGAAGAGCCTGAAAAGGTGTGAAAAATATGAACAGCTTCAAAATGTGTCAAAAATATGAGGAGCATGAAACGGTCTGAAAAATAGGAGGAGCATGAAACGGTGATCAAAAACATGAAGAACCTGAAAAGGTTTGAAAAATATGAAGAGCTTCTAAAGGTGTCAAAAATATGAGGAGCATAAACGATCTGAAAAATAGAAGCAGCATGAAACGGTGTTGAAAACTATGAAGAGCCTGAAAACGTGTGAAAAATATGAAGAGCTTCAAAAGGTGTGAAAAATATAAAGAGCTTCAAAGGTGACAAAAATGAGATGAGCATGAAACGGTCTGAAAAATAGGAGGAGAATGAAGTGGTGGTGAAAAACATGAAGAGCCTGAAAAGGTGTGAAAAATATGAAGAGCTTCAAAATGTTTCAAAAATATGAAGAGCATGAAACGGTCTGAAAATCAGGAGGATCATGAAGCGGTGTTCAAAAACATGAAGAGCCAGAAAAGGTGTGAAAAATATGAAGAGCTTTAAAAGGTGTCAAAAATGAGATGAGCCTTAAACTGTCTGAAAAACAGGAATAACATGAAACGGTGTTGAAAATCATGAAGAGCCTGAAATAGTGTGAAAAATATAAAGAGCTGCAAAAGGTGTCAAAAATATGAGGAGCATGAAACGGTCTGAACAATAGGAGAAGCATGAAGCAGTGTTCAAAAACATGAAGAGCCTGAAAAGGGGTGAAAAATATGAAGAGCTTCAAAAGGTGTCAAAAATATGAGGAGCATGAAACGGTCTGAAAAATCGGAGGAGCATGAAGCGTTGTTGAAAAACATGAAGAGCCTGAAAAGGTGTGAGAAATATGAAGAGCTTCAAAAGGTGTTAAAAGTATGAGTAGCATGAAACGGTCTGCAAAAAAGGAGGAGCATGAAGTGGTGTTGAAAGAGATGAAGAGCCTGAAAAGGTGTTAAAAATATGAAAGCATCAAAAGGTGTCAAAATTATGAGGAGCATGAAACGGTCTGAAAAATAGGAGGAGCATGAAGCGCTGTTGAATATCATGAAGAGCCTGAAAAGTTGTGAAAAATATGAAGAGCTTCAAGAGATGAGAAAAACATGAAGAGCTTCAAAAGGTGTCAAAATGAGATGAGCATGAAACGGTCTGAAAAATAGGAGGAGCATGAAGTCGTGTTGAAAAAAAGGAAAAGTCTGAAAAAGTGTGAAATATATGAAGAGCTTCAAAAGGTGTCAAAAATATGAGGAGAATGAAACGGTCTGAAAAATAGGAGGAGCATGAAGCGATGTTGAAAAATATGAATTGTCTGAAAACGTGTGGAAAATATGAAGAGATTCATAAATGTGAAAAATATGAAGAGCTTCAAAAGGTGTGAAAAATCTGAAGAGCTTCAAAAGGTGTCAAAAAAGAGATGAGCATGAAAAGGTCTGAAAAATAGGAGGAGCATGAAGCGGTGTTGAAAATCATGAAGAGCCTGAAAACGTGTGAAAAATATGAAGATCTTCAAAATTTGTCAAAAATATGAAGAGCTTCAAAAGGTGTTAAAATGAGATGAGCATGAAACTATCTGAAAAATAGGAGGAGCATAAAGTGGTGTTAAAAAAATGAAGAGCCTGGAAAGGTGTGAAATATCTGAAGAGCTTCAAAAGGTGTCAAAAATATGAGGAGCATGAAACGGTCGGCAAAATACGACGAGCATGAAGCGGTGTCTAAAAACATGAAGAGCCTGAAAAGGTGTGAAAAATATGAAGAGCTTCAAAAGGTGTGAAATATATGAGGAGAATGAAACGGTCTGAAAAATAGGAGGATCATGAAGCGGTTATCAGAAACATGAAGAGCATGAAAAGGTGTTAAAAATATGAAGAGTTTCAAAAGGTGTCAAATATATGAGGAGCATGAAACGGTCTGAAAAATAGGAGGAACATGAAGCGGTGTTCAAAAACATGAAAAGCCTGAAAATGTGTGAAAAATATAAAGAGCTTCAAAAGATGTGAAAAATATGAGAGCTTCAAAAGGTGTCAAAAATGAGATGAGCATGAAACGGTCTGAAAAATAGGAGGAGCATGAAGCGGTGTTGAAAAACATGAAGAACCTGAAAAGGTGTGAGAAATATCAAGAGCTTCAAAAGGTGTCAAATATATGAGGAGCATGAAACGTTCTGAAAAAGAGGAGGAGCATGAAGCGGTGTTGAAAAACATGAAGAGCCTGAAAAGCTGTGTAAAATATGAAGAGGTTCTAAAGGTGTCAAAAATATGAGGAGCATGAAACGGTCTTAAAAATAGGCGGATTATGAAACGGTGTTCAAAAATATGAAGAGCCTGAAAAGGTGTGAAAAATATGAAAAGCCTCAAAACCTGTCAAAAATATGAGGAGCATGAAACTGTCTGAAAAATAGCAGGGGCATGAAGCGGTGTTGAAAAACATGAAGAGTCTGAAAACGTGTGAAAATATGAAGAGCTTCAAACATATGAAAAATATGAAGAGCTTCAAAAGGTGTGAAAAATATGAAGAGCTTCAAAAGGTGTCAAAAATGAGATGAGCATAAAACGGTCCGAAAAATACGAGGAGCATGAAGCGGTGTTGAAAATCATGAAGAGCCTGAAAAGGGGTGAAAAATATGAAGAGCTTCAATGATGTGAAAAATATGAAGAGCTTCAAAAGGTGTCAAAAATATGAAGAGCATGAAACGGTCTGAAAAATAGAAGGAGCATGAAACGGTGATCAAACACATGAAGAGCCTGAAAAGGTGTGGAAAATATGAAGAGCTTCAAAAGGTGTGAAATACATGAGGAGCATGAAACTCTCTGAAAAATAGGAGGAGCATGAAGCGGTGTTCAAAAACATGAAGAGCCTGAAAAGTTGTGAAAAATATGAAAAGCTTCAAAAGGTGTCAAAAATGAGATGAGCCTTAAACGGTCTGAAAAACAGGAATAACATGAAACGGTGTTGAAAATCATGAAGAGCCTGAAATAGTGTGAAAAATATAAAGAGCTGCAAAAGGTGTCAAAAATATGAGGAGCATGAAACGGTCTGATAAATAGGTGGAGCATGAAGCTGTGTTCAAAAACATGAAGAGCCTGAAAAGGTGTGAAAAATATGAAGAGCTTCAAAAGGTGTGAAATATATGAGGAGCATGAAACGGTCTGAAAAATAGGAGGATCATGAAGCAGTTTTCAGAAACATGAAGAGCATGAAAAGGTGTGAAAAATATGAAGAGCTTCAAAAGGTGTGAAATATATGAGGAGAATGAAACGGTCTGAAAAATAGGAGGATCATGAAGCGGTTTTCAGAAACATGAAGAGCATGAAAAGGTGTGAAAAATATGAAGAGCTTCAAAAGGTGTGAAATACATGAGGAGCATGAAACTCTCTGAAAAATAGGAGGAGCCTGAAGCAATGTTCAAAAACATGAAGAGCCTGAAAATGTGTGAAAAATATGAAGAGCTTCAAAAGGTGTCAAAATTGAGATGAGTATGAAACGGTCTGAAAAATAGTAGGAGCATGAAGTGGTGTTGAAAAAAAAAGAAGAGACTGAAAAGGTGTGAAATATATGAAGAGCTTCAAAAGGTGTCAAAAATATGAGGAGAATGAAACGGTCTGAAAAATAGGAGGAGCATGAAGCTGTGTCGAAAAACATGAAGAGCCTGAAAAGGTGTGAAAAATATGAAGAGCTTCTAAAGGTGTCAAAAATATGAGGAGCATGAAACGGTCTGAAAAATAGGAGGATCATGAAGCGGTGTTCAAAAACATGAAGAGCCTGAAAAGGTGTGAAAAATATGAAGAGCTCAAAAAGTGTCAAAAATATGATGAGCATGAAACGATCTGAAAAACAGAAGGAGCATGAAACGGTGATCAAAAACATGAAGAGCCTGAAAAAGTGTGGAAAATATGAAGAGCTTCAAAAGCTGTGAAATACATGAGGAGCATGAAACTCTCTGAAAAATAGGAGGAGCATGAAGCGGTGTTCAAAAACATGAAGAGCCTGAAAAGTTGTGAAAAATATGAAAAGCTTCAAAAGGTGTCAAAAATGAGATGAGCATTAAACGGTCTGAAAAATAGGAATAACATGAAACGGTGTTGAAAATAATGAAGAGCCTGAAAAACTGTGAAAAATATAAAGAGCTTCAACAGGTGTCAAAAATATGAGGAGCATGAAACGGTCTGATAAATAGGAGGAGCATGAAGCTGTGTTCCAAAACATGAAGATCCTGAAAAGGTGTGAAAAATATGAAGAGCTTCAAAAGGTGTGAAATATATGAGGAGCATGAAACGGACTGAAATATAGAAGCAGCATGAAACGGTGTTGAAAAATATGAAGAGCATGAAAAAGTGTGAAAAATATGAAGAGCTTCAAAAGGTGTGAAAAAAATAAAGTGCTTCAAAGGTGACAAAAATGAGATGAGCATGATACGGTCTGAAATATAGGAGGAGCGTGAAGTGGTGGTGAAAAACATGAAGAGCTTGAAAAGGTGTGAAAAATATGAAGAGCTTAAAAATGTTTCACAAATATGAAGAGCATGAAACGGTCTGAAAAACAGGAGGATCATGAAGCGGTGTTCAAAAACATGAAGAGCCTGAAAAGGTGTGAAAAATATGAAGAGCTTCAAAAGGTGTCAAAAATATGAGGAGCATGAAACGGTCTGAAAAATAGGAGCAGCATGAAAAGGTGATCAAAAACATGAAGAGCCTGAAAAGGTGTGAAAAATATGAAGAGCTTCTAAAGGTGTCAAAAATATGAGGAGCATAAACGGTCTGAAAAATAGGAGTAGCATGAAGCGGTGTTCAAAAACATGAAGAGCCTGAAAAGGTGTGAAAAATATGAAGAGCTCAAAAAGTGTCAAAAATATGAGGAGCATTAAACGATCTGAAAAACAGACGGAGCATGAAACGGTGATCAAACACATGAAGAGCCTGAAAAGGTGTGGAAAATATGAAGAGCTTCAAAAGGTGTGAAATACATGAGGAGCATGAAACTCTCTGAAAAATAGGAGGAGCATGAAGCGGTGTTCAAAAACATGAAGAGCCTGAAAAGTTGTGAAAAATATGAAAAGCTTCAAAACGTGTCAAAAATGAGATGAGCATTAAACGGTCTGAAAAATAGGAAAAACATGAAACGGTGTTGAAAATCATGAAGAGCCTGAAATAGTGTGAAAAATATAAAGAGCTGCAAAAGGTGTCAAAAATATGAGGAGCATGAAACGGTCTGAAAAATAGAAGCAGCATGAAACGGTGTTGAAACACATGAAGAGCCTGAAAACGTGTGAAAAATATGAAGAGCTTCAAAAGGTGTACAAAATATAAAGAGTTTCAAAGGTGACAAAAATGAGATGAGCAAGAAACGGTCTGAAAAATAGGAGGAGCATGAAGTGGTGGTGAAAAACATGAAGAGCCTGAAAAGGTGTGAAAAATATGAAGACCTTCAAAAGGTGTCAAAAATGAGATGAGCATGAAACGGTCTGAGAAATAGGAGGATCATGAAACGGTGTTGAAAAACATGAAGAGCCTGAAAAGATGTGAAAAATATGAAGAGCTACAAAAGGTGTCAAAATTATGAGGAGCATGAAACGTTCTGAAAAATAGGAGGAGCCTCAACCTGTGTTCAAAAACATGAAGAGCCTGAAAAGGTGTGAAAAATATGAAAAGCTTCAAAAGGTGTCAAAATGAGATGAGCATGAACCCGTCTGAAAAATAGGAGGAGCATGAAGCGGTGTTGAAAGACATGAAGAGCCTGAAAAGGTGTGAGAAATATGAAGAGCTTTAAAAGGTGTCAAAAATATGAGGAGCATGAAACGGTCTGCAAAAAAGTAGGAGCATGAAGTGATGTTGAAAAACTTGAAGAGCATGAAAAGGTGTGAAAAATATGAAGAGCTTCAAAAGGTGTGAAATACATGAGGAGCATAAAACTCTCTGAAAAAGAGAAGGAGCATGAAGTGGTGTTGAAAAACATGAAGAGCCTGAAAAGGTGTGAAATATATGAAGAGCTTCAAAAGGTTTGAAAAATATGAGGAGCATGATATGGTTTGAAAAATAGGATTAGCATGAAGCGGTGTTCAAAAACATGAAGAGCCTGAAAAGTTGTGAAAAATATGAAAACCTTCAAAGGTGTCAAAAATGAGATGAGCATGAAACGGTCTGAAAAATAGGACGTGCATGAAGCGGTGTTGAAAAACATGAAGAGCCTGAAAAGTAGTGAAAAATATGAAGAGCTTCAAAAGGTGTCAAAAATATGAGGAGCATGAAACGGTCTGAACAATAGGAGAAGCATGAAGCGGTGTTCAAAAACATGAAGAGCCTGAAAAGGGGTGAAAAATATGAAGAGCTTCAAAAGGTGTCAAAAATATGAGGAGCATGAAACGGTCTGAAAAATCGGAGGAGCATGAAGCGTTGTTGAAAAACATGAAGAGCCTGAAAAGGTGTGAGAAATATGAAGAGCTTCAAAAGGTGTTAAAAGTATGAGTAGCATGAAACGGTCTGCAAAAAAGGAGGAGCATGAAGTGGTGTTGAAAAAGATGAAGAGCCTGAAAAGGTGTTAAAAATATGAAAGCATCAAAAGGTGTCAAAATTATGAGGAGCATGAAACGGTCTGAAAAATAGGAGGAGCATGAAGCGCTGTTGAATATCATAAAGAGCCTGAAAAGTTGTGAAAAATATGAAGAGCTTCAAAAGATGAGAAAAACATGAAGAGCTTCAAAAGGTGTCAAATGAGATGAGCATGAAAAGGTCTGAAAAATAGGAGGAGCATGAAGTCGTGTTGAATAAAAGGAAAAGTCTGAAAAAGTGTGAAATATATGAAGAGCTTCAAAAGGTGTCAAAAATATGAGGAGAATGAAACGGTCTGAAAAATAGGAGGAGCATGAAGCGATGTTGAAAAACATGAATTGTCTGAAAACGTGTGGAAAATATGAAGAGATTCATAAATGTGAAAAATATGAAGAGCTTCAAAAGGTGTGAAAAATCTGAAGAGCTTCAAAAGGTGTCAAAAAAGAGATGAGCATGAAAAGGTCTGAAAAATAGGAGGAGCATGAAGCGGTGTTGAAAATCATTAAGAGCCTGAAAAGGTGTGAAAAATATGAAGAGCTTCAAAAGGTGTCAAAATATGAGGAGCATGAAACAATCTGAAAAATAGGAGGAGCATGAAGCGGTGTTCAAAAATATGAAGAGCCTGAAAAGGTGTGAAATATATGAAGAGCTTCAAAAGGTGTCAAAAATATGAGGAGCATGAAACGGTCTGAAAAATAGGAGGAACATGAAGCGGTGTTCAAAAACATGAAAAGCCTGAAAAGGTGTGAAAAATATGAACAGCTTCAAAAGGTGTCAAAAATATGAGGAGCATGAAACGTTCTGAAAAATAGGACGAGCATGAAGCAGTGATAAAAAACATGAAGTGCCTGAAAAGGTGTGAAATATATGAAGAGTTCCTAAAGGTGTCAAAAATATGAGGAGCACCAAACGGTCTCAAAAATAGGAGGAGCATGAAGTGGTGTTGAAAAACATGAAGAGGCTGAAAAGGTGTGAAAAATATGAAGAGCTTCAAAAGGTGTCAAAAATGAGATGAGCATGAAACGGTCTGAAAAATAGGAGGAGCATGAGCGGTGTTGAAAAACATGAAGAGCCTGAAAAGGTGTGAAAAATATGAAGAGCTTCAAAAGGTGTGAAATACATGAGGAGCATGAAACTCTCTGAAAAATAGGAGGAGCATGAAGCGATGTTCAAAAACATGAAGAGCCAGAAAATGTGTGAAAAATATGAAGAGCTTCAAAAGGTGTCAAAAATATGAGGAGAATGAAACGGTCTGAAAAATAGGAGGAGCACGAAACTGTGTCGAAAAACATGAAGAGCCTGAAAAGGTTTGAAAAATATGAAGAGCTTCAAAAGGTGTCAAAATATGAGGAGAATGAAACGGTCTGAAAAATAGGAGGAGCATGAAGCAGAGTTCGAAAACATGAAGAGCCTGAAAAGGTTTGAAAAATATGAAGAGCTCAAAAAGTGTCAAAAATATGAGGAGCATGAAACGATCTGAAAAATACGAGGAGCATGAAGCAGTGTTCAAAAACATGAAGAGCTTCAAAAGGTATGAAAAATATGAGAGCTTCAAAAGGTGTCAAAAATATGAGGAGCATGAAACGGTCTGATAAATAGGAGGAACATGAAGCGGTGTTCAAACACATGAAGAGCCTGAAAATGTGTGAAAATTATGAAGATCTTCAAAAGGTGTCAAAATTATGAGGAACATGAAACGGTTTGAAAAATAGGAGGAGCATGAAACGGTGTTGAAAAACATGAAGAGCCTGAAAAGGTGTGAAAAATATGAAGAGCTTCAAAATCTTTGAAAAATATGAAGAGCTTTCAAAGGTGTGAAATACATGAGGAGCATGAAACTCTCTGAAAAATAGGAGGAGCCTGAAATGGTGTTCAAAAACATGAATAGACTGAAAACGTGTGAAAAAATTGAAGAGCTTCAAAAGGTGTCAAAAATATGAGGAGCATGAAACGGTCTGAAAAATAGGAGGAGCATGAAGCTGTGTCGAAAAACATGAAGAGCCTGAAAATGTGTGAAAAATATGAAGAGCTTCAAAAGGTGTGAAATACATGAGGAGCATGAAACTCTCTGAAAAATAGGTGGAGCATGAAGCGATGTTCAAAAACATGAAGAGCCTGAAAATGTGTGAAAAATATGAAGAGCTTCAAAAGGTGTCAAAAATATGAGGAGAATGAAACGGTCTGAAAAATAGGAGGAGCATGAAGCTGTGTCGAAAAACATGAAGAGCCTGAAAATGTGTGAAAAATATGAAGAGCTTCAAAAGGTGTCAAAAATGTGAGGAGAATGAAACGGTCTGAAAAATAGGAGGAGCATGAAGCTGTGTCGAAAAACATGAAGAGCCTGAAAAGGTGTGAAATATATGAAGAGCTTCAAAAGGTGTCAAAAATATGAGGAGCATGAAACGTTCTGAAAAATAGGACGAGCATGAAGCAGTGATAAAAAACATGAAGTGCCTGAAAAGGTGTGAAAAATATGAAGAGTTCCTAAAGGTGTCAAAAATATGCAGAGCACCAAACGGTCTCAAAAATAGGAGGAGCATGAAGTGGTGTTGAAAAATATGAAGAGCCTGAAAATGAGTGAAAAATATGAAGAGCTTCAAAAAGTGTCAAAAATATGAGGAGCATGATACGGTTTGAAAAATAGGAGGAGCATGAAGCGGTGTTGAAAAACATGAAGAGTGTGAAAACGTGTGAAAAAATGAAGAGCTTCAAAAATATTAAAAATATGAAGAGCTTCAAAAGTTTTGAAAAATATGAAGAGATTAAAAAGGTGTCAAAAATGAGATGAGCATGAAACGGTCTGAAAAATAGGAGGAGCATGAGCGGTGTTGAAAATCATGAAGAGCCTGAAAAGGTGTGAAAAATATGAAGAGCTTCAAAAGGTGTGAAATACATGAGGAGCATGAAACTCTCTGAAAAATAGGAGGAGCATGAAGCGATGTTCAAACACATGAAGAGCCTGAAAATGTGTGAAAAATATGAAGAGCTTCAAAAGGTGTCAAAATTGAGATGAGCATGAAACGGTCTGAAAAATAGGAAGAGCATGAAGCGGTGTTGAAAAACATGAAGAGCCTGAAAAGGTGTGAAAAATAGGAAGAGCTTCAAAAGGTGTCAAAAATGAGATGAGCATGAAACGGTCTGAAAAATAGGAAGAGCATGAAGCGGTGTTGAAAAACATTAAGAGCTGAAAACGTGTGAAAAATATGAAGAGCTTCAAAAGGTGTCAAAAATATGAGGAGCATGAAACGGTCTGAAAAATAGGAGGAGCATGAAACGGTGACCAAAAACATGAAGAGCCTGAAAAGGTGTGAAAAATATGAAGAGCTTCAAAAGCTGTGAAATACATGAGGAGCATGAAACGGGCTGAAAAATAGGAGAAGCATGAAGTGGTGTGGAAAAATATTAAGAGCCTGAAAATGTGTGAAAAATATGAAAAGCTTCAAAAGGTGTCAAAAATGAGATGAGCATGAAACGGTCTGAAAAATAGGAGGATCATGAAATGGTCTTGAAAAACATGAAGAGCCTGAAAAGATGTGAAAAATATGAAAAGCTTCAAAAAGTGTCAAAAATATGAGGAGCATGAAACGGTCTGAAAAATAGAAGGAGCATGAAGCTGTGTTCAAAAATATGAAGAGCCTGAAAAGGTGTGAAAAATATGAAGAGCTTCAAAAGTTGTCAAAAATATGAGGAGCATGAAACGGTCTGAAAAATAGGACGAGCATGAAGCTGTGTTCAAAAACATGAAGATCTTAAAAGGGTGTGAAAAATATGAAGAGCTTCAAAAGGTGTGAAAAATATGAGGAGCATGAAACGGTCTGAAAAATAGAAGCAGCATGAAACGGTTTTGAAAAACATGAAGAGCCTGAAAACTTGTGAAAAATATGAAGAGCTTTAAAAGGTGTGAAAAATATGAAGAGCTTCAAAGGTGACAAAAATGAGAAGAGCATGAAACGGTCTGAAAAATAGGAGGAGCATGAAGTGGTGGAGAAAAACATGAAGAGCCTGAAAATGTGTGAAAAATATGAAGAGCTTCAAAATGTTTCAAAAATATGAAGAGCATGAAACGGTCTGAAAATCAGGAGGATCATGAAGCGGTGTTCAAAAACATGAAGAGCCTGAAAAGGTGTGAAAAATATGAAGAGCTCAAAAAGTGTCAAAAACATGATGAGCATGAAACGATCTGAAAAATAGAAGGAGCATGAAACGGTGATCAAAACATGAAGAGCCTGAAAAGTTGTGAAAAATATGAAAAGCTTCAAAAGGTGTCAAAAATATGAGGAGCATGAAACGGTCTGAAAAATAGGAGGAACATGAAGCGGTGTTCAAACACATGAAGAGCCTGAAAATGTGTGAAAATTATGAAGATCTTCAAAAGGTGTCAAAATTATGAGGAACATGAAACGGTTTGAAAAATAGGAGGAGCATGAAACGGTGTTGAAAAACATGAAGAGCCTGAAAAGGTGTGAAAAAAATGAAGAGCTGCAAAATCTTTGAAAAATATGAAGAGCTTTCAACGGAGTGAAATACATGAGGAGCATGAAACTCTCTGAAAAATAGGAGGAGCCTGAAATGGTGTTCAAAAACATGAATAGACTGAAAACGTGTGAAAAATATGAAGAGCTTCAAAAGGTGTCAAAAATATGAGGAGCATCAAACGGTCTGAAAAATATGAGCAGCATGAAGCGGTGTTGAAAAACATGAAGAGCCTTAAAAGGTGTGAAAAAATTGAAGAGCTTCAAAAGGTGTCAAAAATATGAGGAGCATGAAACGGTCTGAAAAATCGGAGGAGCATGAAGCTGTGTCGAAAAACATGAAGAGCCTGAAAATGTGTGAAAAATATGAAGAGCTTCAAAAGGTGTGAAATACATGAGGAGCATGAAACTCTCTGAAAAATAGGAGGAGCATGAAGCGATGTTCAAAAACATGAAGAGCCTGAAAATGTGTGAAAAATATGAAGAGCTTCAAAAGGTGTCAAAAATATGAGGAGAATGAAACGGTCTGAAAAATAGGAGGAGCATGAAGCTGTGTCGAAAAACATGAAGAGCCTGAAAATGTGTGAAAAATATGAAGAGCTTCAAAAGGTGTCAAAAATATGAGGAGAATGAAACGGTCTGAAAAATAGGAGGAGCATGAAGCTGTGTCGAAAAACATGAAGAGCCTGAAAAGGTGTGAAAAATATGAAGAGCTTCAAAAGGTGTCAAAAATATGAGGAGCATGAAACGTTCTGAAAAATAGGACGAGCATGAAGCAGAGATAAAAAACATGAAGTGCCTGAAAAGGTGTGAAAAATATGAAGAGTTCCTAAAGGTGTCAAAAATATGCGGAGCACCAAACGGTCTCAAAAATAGGAGGAGCATGAAGTGGTGTTGAAAAATATGAAGAGCCTGAAAATGAGTGAAAAATATGAAGAGCTTCAAAAAGTGTCAAAAATATGAGGAGCATGATACGGTTTGAAAAATAGGAGGAGCATGAAACGGTGTTGAAAAACATGAAGAGCCTGAAAACCTGTAAAAAATAGGAAGAGCTTCAAAAGGTGTCAAAAATATGAGGAGCATGAAACGGTCTGAAAAATAGGAGGAGCATGAAGCTGTGTTCAAAAATATGAAGAGCCTGAAAAGGTGTGAAAAATATGAAGAGCTTCAAAAGTTGTCAAAAATATGAGGAGCATGAAACGGTCTGAAAAATAGGAGGAGCATGAAGCTGTGTTCAAAAACATGAAGATCTTAAAAGGGTGTGAAAAATATGAAGAGCTTCAAAAGGTGTGAAAAATATGAAGAGCTTCAAAGGTGACACAAATGAGATGAGCATGAAACGGTCTGAATAATATGAGGAGCATGAAGTGGTGGAGAAAACAATAAAGAGCCTGAAAAGGTGTGAAAAATATGAAGAGCTTCAAAATGTTTCAATAATATGAAGAGCATGAAACGGTCTGAAAATCAGGAAGATCATGAAGCGGTGTTCAAAAACATGAAGAGCCTGAAAAGGTGTGAAAAATATGAAGAGCTCAAAAAGTGTCAAAAATATGAGGAGCATGAAACGATCTGAAAAATACGAGGAGCATGAAGCAGTGTTCAAAAACATGAAGAGCTTCAAAAGGTATGAAAAATATGAGAGCTTCAAAAGGTGTCAAAAATATGAGGAGCATGAAACGGTCTGAAAAATAGGAGGAACATGAAGCGGTGTTCAAACACATGAAGAGCCTGAAAATGTGTGAAAATTATGAAGATCTTCAAAAGGTGTCAAAATTATGAGGAACATGAAACGGTTTGAAAAATAGGAGGAGCATG
The DNA here is from genome assembly GCF_033118175.1 of Dama dama. Lineage (NCBI taxonomy): Eukaryota > Metazoa > Chordata > Mammalia > Artiodactyla > Cervidae > Dama > Dama dama. The sequence continues at coordinate 5,758,417 of NW_026870877.1, read as the reverse complement.
AAACGGTGTTGAAAAACATGAAGAGCCTGAAAAGGTGTGAAAAATATGAAGAGCTTCAAAATCTTTGAAAAATATGAAGAGCTTTCAAAGGTGTGAAATACATGAGGAGCATGAAACTCTCTGAAAAATAGGAGGAGCCTGAAATGGTGTTCAAAAACATGAATAGACTGAAAACGTGTGAAAAATATGAAGAGCTTCAAAAGGTGTGAAAAATATGAGGAGCATGATACGGTCTGAAAAATAGGAGGAGCATGAAGCTGTGTTCAAAAACATGAAGAGCCTGAAAAGTTGTGAAAAATATCAAAAGCTTCAAAAGGTGTCAAAAATGAGATGAGCATGAAACGGTCTGAAAAATAGGAGGAGCATGAAGCGATGTTCAAAAACATGAAGAGCCTGAAACGTTGTGAAAAATATGAAAGGCTTCAAAAGGTCTGAAAAATATGAGGAGCATGAAACGGTCTGAAAAAGCGGAGGAGCATGATGCGGTGTTGAAAAATATGAAGAGCCTGAAAATGTGTGAAAAATATGAAGAGCTTTAAAAGGTGTCAAAAATGAGATGAGCATGAAACGGACTGAAAAATTGAAGCAGCATGAAACGGTGTTGAAAAATATGAAGAGCATGAAAACGTGTGAAAAATATGAAGAGCTTCAAAAGGTGTGAAAAAAATAAAGAGCTTCAAAGGTGACAAAAATGAGATGAGCATGATACGGTCTGAAAAATAGGAGGAGCGTGAAGTGGTGGTGAAAAACATGAAGAGCCTGAAAAGGTGTGAAAAATATGAAGAGCTTCAAAATGTTTCACAAATATGAAGAGCATGAAACGGTCTGAAAAACAAGAGGATCATGAAGCGGTGTTCAAAAACACGAAGAGCCTGAAAAGGTGTGAAAAATATGAAGAGCTTCAAAAGGTGTCAAAAATATGAGGAGCATGAAACGGTCTGAAAAATAGGAGGAGCATGAAACGGTGATCAAAAACATGAAGAGCCTGAAAATGTGTGAAAAATATGAAGAACTTCAAAAGGTGTCAAAAATATGAGGAGCATGAAACGGTCTGAAAAATAGGAGGAGCATGAAACGGTGATCAAAAACATGAAGAGCCTGAAAATGTGTGAAAAATATGAAGAGCTTCTAAAGGTGTCAAAAATATGAGGAGCATAAACGGTCTGAAAAATAGGAGTAGCATGAAGCGGTGTTCAAAAACATGAAGAGCCTGAAAAGGTGTGAAAAATATGAAGAGCTCAAAAAGTATCAAAAATATGAGGATCATGAAACGGTGTGAAAAATTGGAGGAGCATGAAGCAGAGTTCGAAAACATGAAGAGCCTGAAAAGGTTTGAAAAATACGAAGAGCTCAAAAAGTGCCAAAAAATGAGGAGCATGAAACGATCTGAAAAATACGAGGAGCATGAAGCAGTGTTCAAAAACATGAAGAGCTTCAAAAGGTATGAAAAATATGAGAGCTTCAAAAGGTGTCAAAAATATGAGGAGCATGAAACGGTCTGAAAAATAGGAGGAACATGAAGCGGTGTTCAAACACATGAAGAGCCTGAAAATGTGTGAAAATTATGAAGATCTTCAAAAGGTGTCAAAATTATGAGGAACATGAAACGGTTTGAAAAATAGGAGGAGCATGAAACGGTGTTGAAAAACATGAAGAGCCTGAAAAGGTGTGAAAAATATGAAGAGCTTCAAAATCTTTGAAAAATATGAAGAGCTTTCAAAGGTGTGAAATATATGAGGAGCATGAAACACTCTGAAAAATAGGAGGAGCCTGAAATGGTGTTCAAAAACATGAATAGACTGAAAACGTGTGAAAAATATGAAGAGCTTCAAAATCTTTGAAAAATATGAAGAGCTTTCAAAGGTGTGAAATACATGAGGAGCATAAAACTCTCTGAAAAAGAGAAGGAGCATGAAGTGGTGTTCAGAAACATGAAGAGCCTGAATAGGTGTGAAATATATGAAGAGCTTCAAAAGGTGTGAAAAATATGAGGAGCATGATATGGTTTGAAAAATAGGATTAGCGTGAAGCGGTGTTCAAAAACATGAAGAGCCTGAAAAGATGTGAAAAATATGAAAAACTTCAAAAGGTGTCAAAAATGAGATGAGCATGAAATGGTCTGAAAAATAGGACGTGCATGAAGCGATGTTGAAAAACATGAAGAGCCTGAAAAGTTGTGAAAAATATGAAGAGCTTCAAAAGGTGTCAAAAATATGAGGAGCATGAAACGGTCTGAAAAATAGGAGAAGCATGAAGCGGTGTTGAAAAACATGAAGAGCCTGAAAAGGTGTGAAAAACATGAACAGCTTCAAAAGGTGTCAAAAATATGAGGAGCATGAAACGGTCTGAAAAATCGGAGGAGCATGAAGCGTTGTTGAAAAACATGAAGAGCCTGAAAAGGTGTGAGAAATATGAAGAGCTTCAAAAGGTGTTAAAAATATGAGTAGCATGAAATGGTCTGCAAAAAAGGAGGAGCATGAAGTGGTGTTGAAAAAGATGAAGAGCCTGAAAAGGTGTTAAAAATATTAAAGCTTCAAAAGGTGTCAAAATTATGAGGAGCATGAAACGGTCTGAAAAATAGGAGGAGCATGAAGCGATGTTGAAAAACATGAATTGTCTGAAAACGTGTGGAAAATATGAAGAGATTCATAAATGTGAAAAATATGAATTGCTTCAAAAGGTGTGAAAAATATGAAGAGCTTCAAAAGGTGTCCAAATGAGATGAGCATGAAACGGTCGGAAAAATAGGAGGAGCATGAAGCAGTGTTGAAAAACATGAAGAGCCTGAAAACCTGTAAAAAATAGGAAGAGCTTCAAAAGGTGTCAAAAATGAGATGAGCATGAAACGGTCTGAAAAATAGGAGGAGCATGAAGCGGTGATGAAAATCATGAAGAGCCTGAAAAGGTGAGAAAAATATGAAGAGCTTCAAAATGTGTGAAAAATATGAGGAGCTTCAAAAGGTGTAAAAAATATGAAGAGCTTCAAAAGTGTCAAAAATTAGATGAGCATGAACAGGTCTAAAAAATAGGAGGAGCAACAAGTACTGTTGAAAAAAATGAAGAGCCTGAAAAGGTGTGAAAAATATGAAGAGCTTCAAAATGTGTGAAAAATATGAGGAGCATGATATGGTCTGAAAAATAGGAGGAGCATGAAGCAGTGTTCAAAAACATGAAGAGCCTGAATAGGTGTGTAAAGAAATGCAAATCTTCAAAAGGTGTCAAAAATGAGAGGAGCATGAAACGGTCTGAAAATAGGAGGAGCATGAAGCGGTGTTCAAAAATATGAAGAGCCTGAAAAGTTGTGAAATATATGAAGAGCCTCAAAAGGTGTCAAAAATATGAGGAGCATGAAACGGTCTGAAAAATAGGAGGAACATGAAGCGGTGTTCAAAAAAACATGAAAAGCCTGAAAAGGTGTGAGAAATATGAAGAGCTTGAAAAGGTGTCAAAAATTTGAGGAGCATGAAACGTTCTGAAAAATAGGACGAGCATGAAGCAGTGTTGAAAAACATGAAGAGCCTGAAAATGTGTGAAATATATGAAGAGCTTCAAAAGCTGTCAAAAAGATGAGGAGCATGAAACGCTCTGAAAAATAGGAGGAGCATGAAGTGGTGTTGAAAAAAATGAAGAACCTGAAAGGGTGTGAAATATATGAAGAGCTTGAAAAGGTGTCAAAAATATGAGGAGAATGAAACGGTCTGAAAAATAGGAGGAGTATGAAGAGGTGTTAAAAAACCTGAAGAGCCGGAAAAGGTGTGAAAAATATGAAGAGTTTCTAAAGGTGTCAGAAATATGAGGAGCATGAAACGGTCTCAAAAATAGGAGGTGCATGAAGTGGTGTTGAAAAACATGAAGAGCCTGAAAAGGTGTGAAAAATATGAAGAGCTTTAAAAGATGTCAAAAATATGAGAAGCATGAAAGGGTTTGAAAAAGAGGAGGAGCAAGAAGAAGTGTTCAAAAACATGAAGAGCCTGAAAAGGTGTGAAAAATATGAAGAGCTTCAAAAGGTGTCAAATATGAGGAGCATGAAACGATCTGAAAAATAGGAGGAGCATGAAGCGGTGTTGAAAAACATGAAGAGCCGGAAAAGGTGTGAAAAATATGAAGAGTTTCTAAAGGTTTCAAAAATATGAGGAGCATGAATGGTCTGAAAAATAGGAGGAGCATGAACTGGTGTGGAAAAACATGAAGAGCCTGAAAAGGTGTGAAAAATATGAAGAGCTTCAAAAGGTGTGAAATACATGAGGAGCATGAAACGGTCTGAAAAATAGGAGGAGCATGAAGCGGTGTTCAAAAACATGAAGAGCCTGAAAAGGTGTGAAAAATATGAAGAGCTTCAAAAGGTGTGAAATACATGAGGAGCATGAAACGGTCTGAAAAAAAGGAGGAGCATGAAGCGGTGTTGAAAAACATGAAGAGTTTGAAAAGGTGTGAAAAATATGAAGAGCTTCAAAAGGTGTGAAATACATGAGGAGCATGAAACTCTCTGAAAAATAGGAGGAGCATGAAGTGCTGTTCAAAAACAAGAAGAGCCTGAAAAGGTGAGAAAAATATGAAGAGCTTCAAAAGGTGTGAAAAATATGAGGAGCATGAAACGGTCTGAAAAATAGGAGGAGCATGAAGCGGTGTTCAAAAACATGAAGAGTCTGGAAAGGTGTGAATAATAGGAAGAGCTTCAAAAGGTGTCAAAAATATGAGGAGCATGAAACGGTCTGAAAAATATGAAGAGTTTCAAAAGTTGTCAAAATATGAGGAGCATGAAATGGTGTTGAAAAACATGAAGAGCCTGAAAAGGTGTTGAAAATATGAAGAGCTTCAAAAGGTGTCAAAAATATGAGGAGCATGAAACGGTCAGAAAAATAGGAGGAGCATGTAGTGGTGTTCAAAAACATGAAGAGCCTTAAAAGGTGTGAAAAATATGAAGAGCTTTAAAGTTGTGAAAATTATGAGGAGCATGAAACCATCTGAAAATTAGCAGGAGCATGACACGGTGTTGAAAAATATGAAGAGCCTTAAAATGTGTGAAAAATATGAAGAGCTTTAAAGGTGTGAAAAATATGAGGAGCATGAAACCGTCTGAAAAATAGGACGAGCATGACACGGTGTTGAAAAACATGAAGATCATGAAAAGGTGTGAAAAATATGAAGAGATTCAAAAGCTGTTCAAAAATATGAGGAGCCTGAAATGGTCTGAGAAATAGGAGGAGCATGAAGTGATGTCGAAAAAGATGAAGAGCCTGAAAAGGTGTGAAAAATATGAAGAGCTTCAAAAGGTGTGAAATATATGAGGAGCATGAAACGGTTTGAAAAATAGCAGAAGCATGAAGCTGTGTTCAAAAACATGAGAACCAGAAAAGGTGTGAAAAATATGAAGAGCTTCAAAAGGTGTGAAATATATGCAGAGGATGAAACGGTCTGAAAAATAGGAGGATCATGAAGCGGTGTTCAAAACATGAAGAGACTGAAAAGGTGTGAAAATTATGAAGAGCTTCAAAAGGTGTCAAAATTATGAGAAGCATTATACGTTCTAAACATAGGAGGAGCATGAAGTGGTGTTGAAAAATATGAAGAGCCAGAAAAAGTGTGAAAAATATGAAGAGCTGCAAAAGGTGTCAAAATTATGAGGAGCATTAAAAGTTCTAAACATACGAGGAGCATGAAGCGGTGTTTAAAAATATGAAGAGCCAGAAAAGGTGTGAAAAATATGAAGAGGTTCAAAAGGAGTCAAAAATATGAGGAGCATGAAAATGTCTAAAAAATAGGAGGAGCATGAAACGGTGTTGAAAAACATGAAGAGCCTGAAAGGGTGTGAAAAATATGAAAAGCTTCAAAAGGTGTCAAACATATGAGGAGCATGAAATGATCTGAAAAATAGGAGGAATATGAAAAGGTCTGAAAAATAGGAGGAGCATGAAGCGGTGTTCAAAAACATGAAGAGCCTGAAAAGTTGTGAAAAATTTGACGAGGTTCAAAAGGTGTGAAATATATGAAGAGCTTCAAAAGGTGTGAAAAATATGAAGAGATTCAAAAGGTGTGAAAAATATGAAGAGCTTCAAATAATGTGAAATACATGAGGAGCATGAAATGGTATGAAATATAGGAGGAGCATGAAGCGGTGTTGAAATCATGAAAACCTGAAAAGATATGAAAAATATGAACAGCTTCAAAAGGTGTCAAATATATGAGGAGCAAAAAACGGTCTGAAAAATAGTAGGAGCATGAAGCGGTGTTCAAAAAAATGAAGAGCCTGAAATGGTGTTAAAAATATGAAGAGCTTCAAAAGGTGTGAAAAATATGAGAAGCATGAAACGGTCTGAAGAATAGGAGGAGGATTGTAGCGGTGTTCAAATACATTAAGAGCATGAAAATGTGTGAAAAATAATAACAGCTTCAAAAGGTGTGAAACACATGAGGAGCATGAAACTGTCTGAAGAATAGGAGGAGCATGAAGCGGTGTTGAAAAACATGAAGAGCCTGAAAAGGTGTGAAAAATATGAAGAGCTTCAAAAGGTGTCAAAAATATGAGAAGCATGAAACGGTCTGAAAAATAGGAGCAGCATGAAACGGTGTTCAAAAACATGAAGAGCCTGAAAACGTGTGAAAAATATGAAGAGCCTCAAAAGGTGTGAAAAATATGAAGAGCTTCAAAAGCGGTCAAAAATGAGATGAGCAAGAAGCGGTCTGAAAAATAGGAGGAGCATGAAGTAGTGTTGAAAAACATGAAGAGCCTGAAAAGGTGTGAAAAAAATGAAGAGCTTCAAAAGGTGTCAAAAATATGAGGAGCATGAAAAGGTCTGAACAAAAGGAGGAGCATGAAGCGTTGTTGAAGAACATGAAGAGCCTGCAAAGGTGTGAAAAATATGAAGAGCTTCAAAAGGTGTCAAAAATATGAGGAGCATGAAACAGTCTGAAATATAGAGGGGCATGAAACGGTGTTCAAAAGCATGAAGAGCCTGAAAAGGTGTGAAAAATATGAAGAGCTTCAAAAGGTGTGAAAAATATGAAGAGATTCAAAAGGTGTGAAAAATATGAAGAGCTTCAAATAATGTGAAATATATGAGGAGCATGAAATGGTCTGAAAAATAGGAGGAGCATGAAACGGTGTTCAAAAACATGAAGAACCTGAAAAGGTGTGAAATATATGAAGAGCTTGAAAAGGTGTCAAATATATGAGGAGCATGAAACGGTCTGAAAAATAGGAGGAGCATGAAGCGGTGTTGAAAAACATGAAGAGCCTGAAAAGGTGTGAAAAATATGAAGAGCATCAAAAGGTGTGAAAAATATGAGGAGCATGAAACGGTCTGAAAAATAGGAGGAGCATGAAGCGGTGTTGAAAAACATGAAGAGCCTGAAAAAGTGTGAAAAATATGAAGAGCATCAAAAGGTGTGAAAAATATGAGGAGCATGAAACGGTCTGAAAAATAAGAGGAGCATGAAGCCGTGTTGAAAAACATGTAGAGCCTGAAAAGGTGTAAAAAATATGAAGAGCTTCAAAAGGTGTCAAAAATAAGAGGAGCATGAAACGGTCTGAAAAAGAGGAGGAGCAAGAAGTGGTGCTGAAAAACATGAAGAGCCTAAAAGGTGTGAAAAATATGAAAGGCTTCAAAAGATGTCACAAATACGAGGAGCATGAAACGGTCTGAAAAATAGGAGGAGCATGAAACGGTGTTCAAAAACATGAAGAGCCTGAAAAGGTGTGAAGAATATGAAGAGCTTCAAAAGGTGTGAAATACATGAGGAGCATGAAACGGTCTGAAAAATAGGAGGAGCATGAAGCTGTGTTGAAAAACATTAAGAGCCTGAAAAGATGTGAAAATTATGAAGAGCTTCAAAAGGTGTCAAAAATATGAGGAGCATGAAACGGTCTGAAAAATAGGAGGAGCATGAAGTGGTGTTGAAAAATATGAAGAGCCTTAAAAGGTGTGAAATATATGAAGAGCTTCAAAATGTGTCAAAATTATGAGGAGTATGAAACCGTCTGAAAAATAGGAGCAGCATGAAACGCTGTTCAAAAACATGAAGAGACTGAAAAGGTGTGAAAAATATGAAGAGCTTCAAATGGTGTGAAATACCTGAGGAGTTTGAAACGGTCTGAAAATTGTAGGAGCATGAAGCGTTGTTCAAAAACATGAAGAGCCTGAAAAGGTGTAAAATATGAAGAGCTTCAAAAGGTGTGAAAAATAGGAGGAGCATGAAGCGTTGTTGAAAAACATGAAGAGCCTGAAAATGTGTGAAATATATGAAGACCTTCAAAAGGTGTGAAAAATAGGAGGAGCATGAAACGGTGCTCAAAAACATGAAGAGCCTGAAAAGGTGTGAAAAATATGAAGAGCTTCAAAAGGTGTGAAATACATGAGGAGCATGAAACTGTCTGAAAAATAAGAGGAGCATGAAGCTGTGTTGAAAAACATGTAAAGACTGAAAAGGTGCAAAAAATATGAAGAGCTTCAAAAGGTGTCAAAAATATGAGGAGCATGAAACTGTCTGAAAAATAGGAGGAGCATTGTAGCGTTGTTCAAAAACGTGAAGAGCCTGAAATGGTGTGAAAAATATGAAGAGCTTCAAAAGGTGTCAAAAATATGAGGAGCATGAAACGGTCTGAAAAATAGGAGGAACATGAAACTGTGTTCAAAAACATGAAGAGCCTGAAAAGGTGTGAAAAATATGAAGAGCTTCAAAAGGTGTGAAATACATGAGGAGTATGAAACGGTCTGAAAAATAGGAGGATCATGAGCTGTATTGAAAAACATAAATAGCCTGAAAAGGTGTGAAAAATATGAAGAGCTTCAAAAGGTGTCAAAAATATGAGGAGCATGAAACGGTCTGAAAAATAGGAGGAGCATGAAGCCGTGTTCAAAATTATGAAGAGCCTGAATAGGTGTGAAAAATATGAAGAGCTTCAAAGGTGTGAAAAATATGAGGAGCACAAAACGGTCTGAAAAATAAGAGGAGCATGAAGCCTGTTGAAAAACATAAAGAGCCTGAAAAGGTGTAAAAAATATGAAGAGCTTCAAAAGTTGTGAAACATATGAGGAGCATGAAACGGTCTGAAAAATAGGAGGAGCATGAAGTGGTGTTGAAAAATATGAACAGCCTGAAAAGGTGTGAAAAATATGAAGAGCTTCAAAGGTGTCAAAATTATGAGGAGCATGAAACGGTCTGAAATATAGGAGGAGCATGAAAAGTTGTTAAAAAATATGAAGAGCCTGAAAAGGTGTGAAAAATATGAAAAGCTTCAAATGGTGTCAAAAATATGAGGAGAATGAAACGGTCTGAAAATTAGGAGGAGCATGAAGCGGTGTTGAAAAACATGAAGAGCCTGAAAAGTTGTGAAATATATGAAGAGCCTCAAAAGGTGTCAAAAATATGAGGAGCATGAAACGGTCTGAAAAATAGGAGGAACATGAAGCGGTGTTCAAAAAAACATGAAAAGCCTGAAAAGGTGTGAGAAATATGAAGAGCTTGAAAAGGTGTCAAAAATTTGAGGAGCATGAAACGTTCTGAAAAATAGGACGAGCATGAAGCAGTGTTGAAAAACATGAAGAGCCTGAAAATGTGTGAAATATATGAAGAGCTTCAAAAGCTGTCAAAAAGATGAGGAGCATGAAACGCTCTGAAAAATAGGAGGAGCATGAAGTGGTGTTGAAAAAAATGAAGAACCTGAAAGGGTGTGAAATATATGAAGAGCTTGAAGAGGTGTCAAAAATATGAGGAGAATGAAACGGTCTGAAAAATAGGAGGAGTATGAAGAGGTGTTAAAAAACCTGAAGAGCCGGAAAAGGTGTGAAAAATATGAAGAGTTTCTAAAGGTGTCAGAAATATGAGGAGCATGAAACGGTCTCAAAAATAGGAGGTGCATGAAGTGGTGTTGAAAAACATGAAGAGCCTGAAAAGGTGTGAAAAATATGAAGAGCTTTAAAAGATGTCAAAAATATGAGACGCATGAAAGGGTTTGAAAAAGAGGAGGAGCAAGAAGAAGTGTTCAAAAACATGAAGAGCCTGAAAAGGTGTGAAAAATATGAAGAGCTTCAAAAGGTGTCAAATATGAGGAGCATGAAACGATCTGAAAAATAGGAGGAGCATGAAGCGGTGTTGAAAAACATGAAGAGCCGGAAAAGGTGTGAAAAATATGAAGAGTTTCTAAAGGTTTCAAAAATATGAGGAGCATGAATGGTCTGAAAAATAGGAGGAGCATGAACTGGTGTGGAAAAACATGAAGAGCCTGAAAAGGTGTGAAAAATATGAAGAGCTTCAAAAGGTGTGAAATACATGAGGAGCATGAAACGGTCTGAAAAATAGGAGGAGCATGAAGCGGTGTTCAAAAACATGAAGAGCCTGAAAAGGTTTGAAAAATATGAAGAGCTTCAAAAGGTGTGAAATACATGAGGAGCATGAAACGGTCTGAAAAAAAGGAGGAGCATGAAGCGGTGTTGAAAAACATGAAGAGTTTGAAAAGGTGTGAAAAATATGAAGAGCTTCAAAATGTGTGAAATACATGAGGAGCATGAAACTCTCTGAAAAATAGGAGGAGCATGAAGTGCTGTTCAAAAACAAGAAGAGCCTGAAAAGGTGAGAAAAATATGAAGAGCTTCAAAAGGTGTGAAAAATATGAGGAGCATGAAACGGTCTGAAAAATAGGAGGAGCATGAAGCGGTGTTCAAAAACATGAAGAGACTGGAAAGGTGTGAATAATAGGAAGAGCTTCAAAAGGTGTCAAAAATATGAGGAGCATGAAACGGTCTGAAAAATATGAAGAGTTTCAAAAGTTGTCAAAATATGAGGAGCATGAAATGGTGTTGAAAAACATGAAGAGCCTGAAAAGGTGTTAAAAATATGAAGAGCTTCAAAAGGTGTCAAAAATATGAGGAGCATGAAACGGTCAGAAAAATAGGAGGAGCATGTAGTGGTGTTCAAAAACATGAAGAGCCTTAAAAGGTGTGAAAAATATGAAGAGCTTTAAAGTTGTGAAAATTATGAGGAGCATGAAACCATCTGAAAATTAGCAGGAGCATGACACGGTGTTGAAAAATATGAAGAGCCTTAAAATGTGTGAAAAATATGAAGAGCTTTAAAGGTGTGAAAAATATGAGGAGCATGAAACCGTCTGAAAAATAGGACGAGCATGACACGGTGTTGAAAAACATGAAGATCATGAAAAGGTGTGAAAAATATGAAGAGATTCAAAAGCTGTCAAAAATATGAGGAGCCTGAAATGGTCTGAGAAATAGGAGGAGCATGAAGTGATGTCGAAAAAGATGAAGAGCCTGAAAAGGTGTGAAAAATATGAAGAGCTTCAAAAGGTGTGAAATATATGAGGAGCATGAAACGGTTTGAAAAATAGCAGAAGCATGAAGCTGTGTTCAAAAACATGAGAACCAGAAAAGGTGTGAAAAATATGAAGAGCTTCAAAAGGTGTGAAATATATGCAGAGCATGAAACGGTCTGAAAAATAGGAGGATCATGAAGCGGTGTTCAAAACATGAAGAGACTGAAAAGGTGTGAAAATTATGAAGAGCTTCAAAAGGTGTCAAAATTATGAGAAGCATTATACGTTCTAAACATAGGAGGAGCATGAAGTGGTGTTGAAAAATATGAAGAGCCAGAAAAAGTGTGAAAAATATGAAGAGCTGCAAAAGGTGTCAAAATTATGAGGAGCATTAAAAGTTCTAAACATACGAGGAGCATGAAGCGGTGTTTAAAAATATGAAGAGCCAGAAAAGGTGTGAAAAATATGAAGAGGTTCAAAAGGAGTCAAAAATATGAGGAGCATGAAAATGTCTAAAAAATAGGAGGAGCATGAAACGGTGTTGAAAAACATGAAGAGCCTGAAAGGGTGTGAAAAATATGAAAAGCTTCAAAAGGTGTCAAACATATGAGGAGCATGAAATGATCTGAAAAATAGGAGGAATATGAAAAGGTCTGAAAAATAGGAGGAGCATGAAGCGGTGTTCAAAAACATGAAGAGCCTGAAAAGTTGTGAAAAATTTGACGAGGTTCAAAAGGTGTGAAATATATGAAGAGCTTCAAAAGGTGTGAAAAATATGAAGAGATTCAAAAGGTGTGAAAAATATGAAGAGCTTCAAATAATGTGAAATACATGAGGAGCATGAAATGGTATGAAATATAGGAGGAGCATGAAGCGGTGTTGAAAAACATGAAAACCTGAAAAGATATGAAAAATATGAACAGCTTCAAAAGGTGTCAAATATATGAGGAGCAAAAAACGGTCTGAAAAATAGTAGGAGCATGAAGCGGTGTTCAAAAAAATGAAGAGCCTGAAATGGTGTTAAAAATATGAAGAGCTTCAAAAGGTGTGAAAAATATGAGGAGCATGAAACGGTCTGAAGAATAGGAGGAGGATTGTAGCGGTGTTCAAATACATTAAGAGCATGAAAATGTGTGAAAAATACTAACAGCTTCAAAAGGTGTGAAACACATGAGGAGCATGAAACTGTCTGAAGAATAGGAGGAGCATGAAGCAGTGTTGAAAAACATGAAGAGCATGAAAAGCTGTGAAAAATATGAAGAGCTTCAAAAGGTGTCAAAAAAGTGGGAGCATGAAAGGGTCTGAAAAATAGGAGGACCATGAAGCGGTGTTGAAAAACATGAAGAGCCTGAAAAGGTGTGAAAAATATGAAGAGCTTCAAAAGGTGTCAAAAATATGAGAAGCATGAAACGGTCTGAAAAATAGGAGCAGCATGAAACGGTGTTCAAAAACATGAAGAGCCTGAAAACGTGTGAAAAATATGAAGAGCCTCAAAAGGTGTGAAAAATATGAAGAGCTTCAAAAGCGGTCAAAAATGAGATGAGCAAGAAGCGGTCTGAAAAATAGGAGGAGCATGAAGTAGTGTTGAAAAACCTGAAGAGCCTGAAAAGGTGTGAAAAAAATGAAGAGCTTCAAAAGGTGTCAAAAATATGAGGAGCATGAAAAGGTCTGAACAAAAGGAGGAGCATGAAGCGTTGTTGAAGAACATGAAGAGCCTGCAAAGGTGTGAAAAATATGAAGAGCTTCAAAAGGTGTCAAAAATATGAGGAGCATGAAACAGTCTGAAATATAGAGGGGCATGAAACGGTGTTCAAAAGCATGAAGAGCCTGAAAAGGTGTGAAAAATATGAAGAGCTTCAAAAGGTGTGAAAAATATGAAGAGATTCAAAAGGTGTGAAAAATATGAAGAGCTTCAAATAATGTGAAATATATGAGGAGCATGAAATGGTCTGAAAAATAGGAGGAGCATGAAACGGTGTTCAAAAACATGAAGAACCTGAAAAGGTGTGAAATATATGAAGAGCTTGAAAAGGTGTCAAATATATGAGGAGCATGAAACGGTCTGAAAAATAGGAGGAGCATGAAGCGGTGTTGAAAAACATGAAGAGCCTGAAAAGGTGTGAAAAATATGAAGAGCATCAAAAGGTGTGAAAAATATGAGGAGCATGAAACGGTCTGAAAAATAGGAGGAGCATGAAGCGGTGTTGAAAAACATGAAGAGCCTGAAAAAGTGTGAAAAATATGAAGAGCATCAAAAGGTGTGAAAAATATGAGGAGCATGAAACGGTCTGAAAAATAAGAGGAGCATGAAGCCGTGTTGAAAAACATGTAGAGCCTGAAAAGGTGTAAAAAATATGAAGAGCTTCAAAAGGTGTCAAAAATAAGAGGAGCATGAAACGGTCTGAAAAAGAGGAGGAGCAAGAAGTGGTGCTGAAAAACATGAAGAGCCTAAAAGGTGTGAAAAATATGAAAGGCTTCAAAAGGTGTCAAAATATGAGGAGCATGAAAAGGTCTGAAAAATAGGAGGAGCATGAAATGGTCTGAAAAATAGGAGGAGCATGAAGTGTTGTTGAAAATCATGAAGAGCCTGAAAAAGGAGTGAAACATATGAGGAGCATGAAACGGTCTGAAAAATAGGAGGAGCATGAAGTGGTGTTCAAAAACATGAAGAGCATGAAAAGGTGTGAAAAATATGAAGAGCTTCAAAACTTGTCAAAAATATGAGGAGCATGAAACAGTCTGAAAAATAGGAGGAGCATGAAGCGGAGTTGAGAAAAATGAAGAGTCTGAAAAGGTGTGAAAAAAAGGAAGAGATTCAAAAAGTGTCAAAAATATGAGGAGCATGAAACGGTCTGAAAAATAGGAGGAGAAAGAAATGGTGATCAAATACATGAAGAGCCTGAAAAGGTGTGAAAAATATGAAGAGCTTCAAAAGGTGTCAAAAATATGAGAAGCATGAAACGGTCTGAAAAATAGGAGGAGCATGAAGCGGTGTTCAAAACATGAAGAGCCTGAAAAGGTGTGAAAAATATGAGGAGCTTGAAAATGTGTGAAATATATGAAGAGCTTAAAAAGGTGTCAAAAATGAGATGAGCATGAAACGGTCTGAAAAATAAAGGAGCATGAAATGGTGATCAAAACGTGAAGAGCCTGAAAAGGTGTGAAATATTTGAAGAGCTTCAAAAGGTGTGAAATACATGAGGAGCATGAAACGGGCTGAAAAATAGGAGAAGCATGAAGTGGTGTGGAAAAACATGAAGAGCCTGAAAAGGTTAGAAAAATATGAAGAGCTTCAAAAGGTGAGAAATACATGAGGAGCATGAAACTCTCGGAAAAATAGAAGGAGCATGAAGCAGTGTTCAAAAACATGAAGAGCCTGAAAAGGTGTGAAAATATGAAGAGCTTGAAAAGGTGTGAAAAATATGAAGAGCTTCAAAAGGTGTGAAATATATGAGGAGCATGAAACGGTCTGAAAAATAGGAGGAGTATGCAGCGGTTAAAAAACATGAAGAGCCTGAAAAGGTGTGAAAAATACTAAGAGCTTCAAAAGGTGTCAAAATTACAAGGAGCATGAAACGGTCTGAAAAATAGGAGGAGCATGAAGCGGTGTTCAAAAATATGAAGAGCCTGAAAAGGTGTGAAAATTATGAAGAGCTTCAAAAGGTGTCAAAAATATGAGGTGCATGAAATGGTCTGAAAAAGAGGAGGACCATGAAGCGGTGTTCAAAAACATGAAGAGCCTTTAAAGGTGTGAAAAATATGAAGAGCTTCAAAAGGTGTCAAAAATATGAGAAGCATGAAACGGTCTGAAAAATAGGAGGAGCATGAAGCGGTGTTGAAAAACATGAGGAGGCTGAGAACTTGTGAAAAATATGAAGAGCTTCAAAAGGTGTCAAAAATATGAGGAGCATGAAAGGGTCTGAAAAATAGGAGGAGCAAGAAACGGTGATCAAAAAAATGGAGAGCCTAAAAAGGTGTGAAAAATATGACGAGCTTCAAAAGGTGTGAAAACTATGAGGAGCATGAAACGGTCTGAAAAATAGGAGGAGCAAGAAACGGTGATCAAAAACATGGAGAGCCTTAAAAGGTGTGAAAAATATGACGAGCTTCAAAAGGTGTGAAAAACATGATGAGCATGAAACGGGCTGAAAAATAGGAGAAGCATGAAGTGGTGTTGAAAAACATGAAGAGCCTGAAAAAGTGTGAAAAATATAAAGAGCTTCAGAAGGTGTGAAAAATATGAAGAGCTTCAACAGGTGTCAAAAATTAGATGAGCATGAAATGGTCTGAAAAAGTGGAGGAGCAAGAAGTAGTGTTGAAAAAAATGAAGAGCATGAAAAGGTGTGAAAAATATGAAAAGCTTCAAAAGGTGTCAAAAATATGAGGAGCATGAAACGGTCTGAAAAATAGGTGGAGCATGAAGCGGTGCTGAAAAATATGAAGAGCCTGGAAAGGTGTGCAAAATATGAAGAGCTTCAAAAGGTGTGAAATATATGAAGAGCTTGAAAAGGTGTCGACAATGACATGAGCATGAAACGGTCTGATAAATAGGAGGAGCATGAAACGGTGATCAAAAACATGAAGAGCCTGAAAAGGTGTGAAAAATATGAAGAGCTTCAGAAGGTGTCAAGAGTATGAGGAGCACGAAACGGTCTGAAAAATATGAGGAGCATGAAGCGGTGTTCAAAAACATGAGGAGCCTGAAAACGTGTGGAAAATATGAACAGCTTCAAAAGGTGTGAAAAATATGAAGAGCTTCAAAAGGTGTGAAAAATATGAGGAGCATGAAACGGTCTGACAAATAGGACGAGCATGAAGAGGTTTTGAAAAAAAAGAAGAGCCTGAAAAGGTGTGAAATATATGAAGAGATCCAAAAGGTGTCAAAAATATGAGGAGAATGAAACGGTCTGAAAAATAGGAGGAGCATGAAGGGGTGTTCAAAAATATGAAGAGCCTGAAAAGGGGTGAAAAATATGAAGAGCTTCAAAAGTTGTCAAAATATGAGGAGCATGAAACGGTCTGAAAAATAGGAGGAGCATGAAATGCTGATCAAACACATGAAGGGCCTGAAAAGTTTTGAAAAATATAAAGCGCTTCAAAAGGTGTGAAATACATTTGGACATGAAACGGTCTGAAAAATAGGAGGAGCATGAGGCGGTTTTCAAATACATGAAGAGCCTGAAAAGTGTGAAAAATATGAAGTGCTTCAAAAGGTGTGAAAAATATGAAGAGCTTCAAATGTGTCAAAAATGAGATGAGCATGAAACGGTCTGAAAAATAAGAGAAGAGCATGAAGTGGAGCAGAAAAAAAAGAAGAGCCTGAAAAGGTGTGAAATATATGAAGACCTTCAAAAGGTGTCAAAAATATGAGGAGTATGAAACGGTCTGAAAAATAGGAGGAGCATGAAGTGGTGTTGAAAAACATGAAGAGCCTGAAAAGGTGTGAAAAATATGAAGAGCTTCAAAAGGTGTGAAATACATGAGGAGCATGAAAGGGGATGAAAAATAGGAGAAGCATGAATTGGAGTGGAAAAACATGAAGAGCCTGAAAAGGTGTGAAAAATTTGAAGAGCTTCAAAAGGTGTGAAATACATGAGGAGCATGAAACTCTCTGAAAAATAGGAGGAGCATGAAGCGGTTTTCAAAAACATGAAGAGCTGAAATGTTTTGAAAAATATGAAAAGCTTCAAAAGGTGTCAACAATGAGATGAGCATGAAACGGTCTGAAAAATAGGAAGAGAATGAAGCGGTGTTGGAAAACATGAAAAGCCTGAAAAAGTGTGAAAAATATGAAGAGCTTCATAAGGTGTCAAAAATATTAGGAGCATGTAACGATCTGAAAAATAGGAGGAGGATGAAGCGGTGTTCAAAAACATGAGGAGCCTGAAAAGATGTGAAAAATATGAAGACCTTCAAAAGGTGTGATAAATATGAGGAGCATGAAGCGGTCTGAAAAATAGGAGGAGCATGAGAGGTAGTTTAAAAACATGAAGAGCCTGAAAAGGTGTGAAATATAAGAAGAGCTACAAAAGGTGTCAAATATATGAGGAGCATGAAACGGTCTGAAAAATAGGAGGAGCATGAAGTGGTGATGAAAACCATGAAGAGCCTGAAAAGGTGTGAAAAATATGAAGAGCTTCAAAAGGTATGAAATATAGGAGAAGCATGAAGCGGTGTTCAAAAACATAAAAAGCCTGTTAAGGTGTGAAAAATATGAAGAGCTTCAAAACGTGTCAAATATATGTGGAGCATGAAACGGTGTGAAAAATTGGAGGAGCATGAAGTGGTGTTGAAAAACATGAAGAACCTGAAAACTTGTGAAAAATATGAAGATCTTCAAAAGGTGTAAAAATATGAGGAGCATGAAACGATCTGAAAAATAGGAGGAGCATGAAGTGGTGTTGAAAAACATGAAGTGCCTGAAAAGGTGTGAAATATATGAAGAGCTTCAAAAGGTGTCAAAAATATGAGGAGCATGAAACGCTGTGAAATATAGGAGGAGCATGAAGTGGTGTTGAAAAACTTGAAGAGCTGAAAAGGTGGGAAAATATGAAGAGCTTCAACAGGTGTCAAAAATATGAGGAGCATGAAATGGACTGAAAAATAGGAGGAACATGAAGCGGTGTTGAAAAACATGAAGAGCCTGAAAAGTTGTGAAAAATGTGAAAAGCTTCAAAAGGTGTGAAATACATGAGGAGCATGAAACGGTCTGAAAAATAGGAGTAGCATGAGACGGTGTTGAAAAACATGAAGAGCCTGAAAAGTTGTGAAAAATATGAAGAGCTTCAAAAGGTCTGAAATATATGAGGAGCATGAAACTGTCTGAAAAATAAGAGGTGCATGAAATGGTGTTCAAAAACATGAAGAGCCTGAAAAGTTGTGAAAAATTTGAAGAGCTTCAAAAGGTGTGAAAATCATGAGGAGCATGAAACTCTCTGAAAAATAGGAGGAGCATGAAGCGGTTTTCAAAAACATGAAGAGCTGAAATGTTTTGAAAAATATGAAAAGCTTCAAAAGGTGTCAAAAATGAGATGAGCATGAAACGGTCTGAAAAATAGGAAGAGAATGAAGCGGTGTTGGAAAACATGAAAAGCCTGAAAAAGTGTGAAAAATATGAAGAGCTTCATAAGGTGTCAAAAATATTAGGAGCATGTAACGATCTGAAAAATAGGAGGAGGATGAAGCGGTGTTCAAAAACATGAGGAGCCTGAAAAGATGTGAAAAATATGAAGACCTTCAAAAGGTGTGATAAATATGAGGAGCATGAAGCGGTCTGAAAAATAGGAGGAGCAATTTTGAAAAACATGAAGAGTCTGAAAAGGTGTGAAAATATGAAGAGCTTCAAAAATATGAAAAATATGAAGAGCTTCAAAAGGTGTGAAAAACATGAAGAGCTTCAAAAGGTGTCAAAAATATGAGGTGCATGAAATGGTCTGAAAAGTAGGAGGAGCATGAAGCGGTGTTGAAAAACATGAAGAGCCTGAAAACGTGTGAGAAATATGAAGAGTTTCAAAAGTTGTGAAAAATATGAAGAGCTTCAAAAGGTGTCAAAATCAGATGAGCATGAAATGGTGTGAAAAATAGGAGGAGAATGAAGCCGTGTTGAAACACATGAAGAGCCTGAAAACGTGTGAAAAATATGACGAGCTTCAAAAGATGTGAAATATAGGAGCAGCATGAAGCGGTGTTCAAAAACATAAAAAGCCTGAAAAAGTGTGAAAAATTTGAAGAGCTTCAAAAGGTGTCAAAATATGCGGAGCATGAAACCGTCTGAAAAATTGGAGGAGCATGAAACGGTGTTCAAAAACATGAAGAGCCTGAAAAGGTGTGAAAAATATGAAGAGCTTCAAAAGGTGTGAAATACATGAGGAGCATGAAACTCTCTGAAAAATAGAAGGAGCATGAAGTGGTGTTCAAAAACATGAAGAGTCTGAAAAGGATTGAAAAATATGAAGAGCTTCAAAATGTGTGAAAAATATGAGGAGCATGATATGGTTTCAAAAATAGGATTACCATGAAGCGGTGTTCAAAACATGAAGAGCCTGAAAAGTTTTGAAAAATATGAAAAGCTTCAAAAGGTGTCAAAAATGAGATGAGCATGAAACGTTCTGAAAAATAGGAGGTGCATGAAGCGGTGTTGCAAAACATGAAGAGCCTGAAAAGGTGTGAAAAATATGAAGAGCTTCAAAAGGTGTCAAAAATATGAGGAGCATGAAACGGTCTGAAAAATAGGAGGAGCATGAAACGGTGTTCAAAAACAGGAAGAGCCTAAAAAGGTGTGAAATATATGAAGAGCTTCAAAACATGTCAAAAATATGTGGAGCATGAAACGGTCTGAAAAATAGGAGGAGCATGAAGCGCAGTTGAAAAACATGAAGAACCTGAAAACGTGTGAAAAATATGAACAGCTTCAAAAGGTGTGAAAAATGAGATGAGCATGAAACGTTCTGAAAAATAGGAGGTGCATGAAGCGGTGTTGAAAACCATGAAGAGCCTGAAAAGGTGTGAAAAATAGGAAGAGTTTCAAAGGGCGTCAAAAATATGAGGAGCATGAAACGATCTGAAAAAGAGGAGGAGCATGAAACGGTGTTCAAATACATGAAGAGCCTAAAAAGGTGTGAAAAATATGAAGAGCTTCAAAAGGTGTGAAAATATGAAGACCTGCAAAAGGTGTAAAAATCGATGAGCATGAAATGATCTGAAAATTAGGAGCAGCACGAAGCGGTGTTGAAAACCATGAAGAGCCTGAAAACGTGTAAAATATATGAAGAGCTTCAAAAGAAATGAAAAATATGAACAGCTTCAAAATGTGTCAAAAATGAGAGGAGAATGAAGCAGTCTGAAAAAAGGAGGAGCATGAAGTGGTGTTGAAAATCATGAAGAGCCTGAAAAGGTGTGAAAAATAGGAAGAGCTTCAAAGGGCGTCAAAAATATGAGGAGCATGAAACGGTCTGAAAAATAGGAGAAGCATGAAACGGTCTGAAAATTAGGAGGAGCATGAAGCAGTGTTGAAAAACATAAAGAGCCTGAAACAGTGTGAAATATATGAAGAGCCTCAAAGGTGTCAAAAATATGAGGAGCAAGAAACGGTCTGAAAAATAGAAGGAGCTTGAAGTGGTGTTGAAAAACATGAAGAGCCTGAAAAAGTGTGAAATATATGAAGAGCCTCAAAGGTGTCAAAAATATGAGGAGCAAGAAACGGTCTGAAAAATCGAAGGAGCTTGAAGTGGTGTTGAAAAACATGAAGAGCCTGAAGGTGTGAAAAATATGAAGAGCTTCAAAGGTGTCAAAATTAGGAGGAGCATGAAACGCTCTGAAAAAGAGGAGGAGAAGCAAGCGATGTTGAAAAACATGAAGAGCGTGAAAAAGTGTGAAAAATATGAAGAGCTTCAAAAGGTGTCAAGTATATGAGGAGCATGAAACGGTCTGAAAAATAGGAGGAGCATGAAGTGGTGCTGAAAAACATGAATAGCCTGAAAAGGTGTGAAAAATATGAAGAGCTTCAAAAGGCGTCAAAAATATGAGGAGCATGAAACGGTCTGAAAAATAGGAGAAGCATGAAACGGTCTGAAAAATAGGAGGAGCATGAAGCGGTTTGAAAAACATGAAGAGCCTGAAAAAGTGTGAAAAATATGAAGAGCTTCAAAATGTGTCAAAAATATGAGGAGAATGAAACGGTCTGAAAATTAGGAGGAGCATGAAGCGGTGTTGAAAAACATAAAGAGCCTGAAACAGTGTGAAATATATGAAGAGCCTCAAAGGTGTCAAAAATATGAGGAGCAAGAAACGGTCTGAAAAATAGAAGGAGCTTGAAGTGGTGTTGAAAAACATGAAGAGCCTGAAAAGGTGTGAAAAATATGAAGAGCTTCAAAAAGGTGTCAAATATATAAAGGTTGAAACGGTCTGAAAAATATGAGGAGCAAGAAACTGTTTTCAAAAACATGAAGAGCCTCAAAAGGTGTGAAAAATATGAAGAGCTTCAAAAAGGTGTCAAATATATAGAGGGTGAAACGGTCTGAAAAATATGAGGAGCAAGAGACTGTTTTCAAAAACATGAAGAGCCTCAAAAGGTGTGAACAATGTGAAGAGCTTCAAACTGTGTCAAAAATATGAGGAGCATGAAACGGTCTGAAACATAGGAGGAGCATGAAGTGTTGTTGAAAAACATGAAGAGCCTGAAAAAGGTGTGAAACATATGAGGAGCATGAAACTGTCTGAAAAATAGGAGGAGCATGAAGTGTTGTTGAAAAACATGAAGAGCCTTAAAAGGTGTCAAAAATATGAAGAGCTTCAAAAAGTGTCAAAAATATGAGGAGCATGAAACGGTCTGAAAAATAGAAGAAGCATGAAGTGGTGAAGAAAAATATGAGGAGCCTGAAAAGGTGTAAAAAATATGAAGAGCTTCAAAGGTGTCAAAACTAAGAGGAGCATGAAACGGTCTGAAAAAGTTGAGGAGCAGCAAGCGATGTTGAAAAACATGAAGAGCCTGAAAAGGTGTGAAAAATATGAAGAGATTCAAAATGTGTCAAAAATATGAGGAGCATGAAACGGTTTGAAAAATAGGAGGAGCATGAAGCGGTGTTGAAAAACATGAAGAGCCTGAAAAGGTGTGAAAAATATGAAGAGCTTCAAAATGTGTAAAAAATATGAGGAGCAAAAAAAGGTCTGAAAAATAGGAGGAGCATGAAGTGGTGCTGAAAAACATGAAGAGCCTGAAAAGGTGTGAAAAATATGAAGAGCTTCAAAAGGCGTCAAAAATACGAGGAGCATGAAACGGTCTGAAAAATAGGAGGAGCATGAAACGGTCTGAAAATAGGAGGAGCATGAAGCGGTTTGAAAAACATGAAGAGCCTGAAAAAGTGTGAAAAATATGAAGAGCTTCAAAAGGTGTCAAAAATATGAGGAGAATGAAACGGTCTGAAAATCAGGAGGAGCATGAAGCGGTGTTGAAAAACATAAAGAGCCTGAAAAAGTGTGAAATATATGAAGAGCCTCAAAGGTGTCAAAAATATGAGGAGCAAGAAACGGTCTGAAAAATAGAAGGAGCTTGAAGTGGTGTTGAAAAACATGAAGAGCCTGAAAAGGTGTGAAAAATATGAAGAGCTTCAAAAGGTGTCAAAAATATGAGGAGAATGAAACGGTCTGAAAATTAGGAGGAGCATGAAGCGGTGTTGAAAAACATAAAGAGACTGAAAAAGTGTGAAATATATGAAGAGCCTCAAAGGTGTCAAAAATATTAGGAGCAAGAAACGGTCTGAAAAATAGAAGGAGCTTGAAGTGGTGTTGAAAAACATGAAGAGCCTGAAAAGGTGTGAAAAATATGAAGAGCTTCAGAAAGGTGTCAAATATATAGAGGGTGAAACGGTCTGAAAAATATGAGGAGCAAGAAACTGTTTTCAAAAACATGAAGAGCCTCAAAAGGTGTGAAAAATGTGAAGAGCTTCAAACTGTGTCAAAAATATGAGGAGCATGAAACGGTCTGAAACATAGGAGGAGCATGAAGTGATGTTGAAAAACATGAAGAGACTGAAAAAGTTGTGAAACATATGAGGAGCATGATATGGTCTGATAAATAGGAGGAGTATGAAGCAGTGTTGAAAAATATGAAGAGCATGAAAATGTGTGAAAAATATGAAGAGCTTCAAAAGGTGTCAAAAATATAAGGAGCATGAAACGGTCTGAAATATAGCAGGAGCATGAAAAGGTGTTAAAAAACATGAAGAGCCTGAAAAGGTGTGAAAAATATGAAAAGCTTCAAATGGTGTCAAAAATATGAGGAGAATGAAACGGTCTGATATTTAGGAGGAGCATGAAGTGGTGTTGAAAAACATGAAGAGCTTGAAAAAGGTGTGAAACATATGAGTAGAATAAAACGGTCTGAAAAATAGGAGGAGCATGAAGTGGTGTAGAAAAACATGAAGACCCTGAAAAGGTGTGAAAAATATGAAGAGCTACAAAAAGTGTCAAAAATATGAGGAGCTTGAAACGGTCTGAAATATAGGAGGAGCATGAAAAGGTGTTAAAAAAATATGAAGAGCTTCAAAAGGTGTGAAAAGTATGAGGAGCATGAAACGGTCTGAAAAATAGGAGGAGCATGAAGCGTTGTTGAAAAACATGAAGAGCCTGAAAAGGTGTGAAAAATATGAAGTGCTTCAAAAAGTGTCAAAAACATGAGGAGCATGAAAATGTCTGAAAAATAGGAGGAGCTTGAAGCGGTGTTCAAAAAAATGAAGAGCCTGGAGAAGTGTGAAAAATATGAAGAGCTTCAAAAAGTGTCAAAAATATGAGGAGCATTAAACGGTCTGAAAAATAGGAGAAGCATGAAACGGTCTGAAAAATAGGAGAAGCATGAAACGGTCTGAAAAATAGGAGGAGCATGAAGCAGTGTTGAAAAACATAAAGAGCCTGAAACAGTGTGAAATATATGAAGAGCCTCAAAGGTGTCAAAAATATGAGGAGCAGGAAACGGTCTGAAAAATAGAAGGAGCTTGAAGTGGTGTTGAAAAACATGAAGAGCCTGAAAAAGTGTGAAATATATGAAGAGCCTCAAAGGTGTCAAAAATATGAGGAGCAAGAAACGGTCTGAAAAATAGAAGGAGCTTGAAGTGGTGTTGAAAAACATGAAGAGCCTGAAAAGGTGTGAAAAATATGAAGAGCTTCAAAGGTGTCAAAATTATGAGGAGCATGAAACACTCTGAAAATGAGGAGGAGCAGCAAGCGATGTTGAAAAACATGAAGAGCGTGAAAACGTGTGAAAAATATGAAGAGCTTCAAAAGGTGTCACAAATATGAGGAGCATGAAAGGGTCTGAAAAATAGGAGGAGCATGAAGCGGTGTTGAAAAACATGAAGAGCCTGAAAAGGTGTGAAAAATATGAAGAGCTTCAAAAGGTGTCAAGAATATGAGGAACATGAAACGGTCTGAAAAATAGGAGGAGCATGAAGTGGTGCTGAAAAACATGAATAGCCTGAAAAGGTGTGAAAAATATGAAGAGCTTCAAAAGGCGTCAAAAATATGAGGAGCATGAAACGGTCTGAAAAATAGGAGAAGCATGAAACGTTCTGAAAAATAGGAGGAGCATGAAGTGTTGTTGAAAAACATGAAGAGCCTGAAAAAGGTGTGAATCATATGAGGAGCATGATACGGTATGAAAAATAGGAGGAGCATGAAGCGATGTTGAAAAATATGAAGAGCCTGAAAAGGTGTGAAAAATATGAAGAGCTTCAAAAGGTGTCAAAAATATGAGGAGCATGAAACGGCCTGAAATATAGGAGGAGCATGAAAAGGTGTTAAAAAACATGAAGAGCCTGAAAAGGTGTGTAAAATATGAAAAGCTTCAAATGTTGTCAAATATATGAGGAGAATTAAACGGTCTGATAATTAGGAGGAGCATGAAGTGGTGTTGAAAAACATGAAAAGCTTGAAAAAGGTGTGAAACATATGAGTAGAATAAAACAGTCTGAAAAATAGGAGGAGCATGAAGTGGTGTAGAAAAACATGAAGACCCTGAAAAGGTGTGAAAAATATGAAGAGCTACAAAAAGTGTCAAAAATATGAGGAGCTTGAAACGGTCTGAAATATAGGAGGAGCGTGAAAAGGTGTTAAAAAAATATGAAGAGCTTCAAAATGTGTGAAACATATGAGGAGCATGAAACGATCTGAAAAATAGGAGGAGCATGAAGCGTTGTTGAAAAACATGAAGAGCCTGAAAAGGTGTGAAAAACATGAAGTGCTTCAAAAGGTGTCAAAAACATGAGGAGCATGAAAAGGTCTGAAAAATAGGAGGAGCATGAAGCTGTGTTCAAAAAAATGAAGAGCCTGGAGAAGTGTGAAAAATATGAAGAGCTTCAAAAAGTGTCAAAAATATGAGGAGCATTAAACGGTCTGAAAAATAGGAGAACCATGAAGTGGGGTTGAAAAATATGAAGAGCCTGAAAAGGTGTGAAAAATACGAAGAGCTTCAAAGGTGTCAAAATTATGAGGAGCATGAAACGCTCTGAAAAAGAGGAGGAGCAGCAAGCGATGTTGAAAAACATGAAGAGCGTGAAAAGGTGTGAAAAATATGAAGAGCTTCAAAAGGTGTCAAAAATATGAGGAGCAAGAAACGGTCTGAAAAATAGGAGGAGCATGAAGCGGTGTTGAAAAACATGAAGAGCCTGAAAAGGTGTGAAAAATATGAAGAGCTTCAAAAGGTGTCAAATATATGAGGAGCATGATACGGTCTGAAAAATAGGAGGAGTATGAAGTGGTGCTGAAAAATATGAAGAGCCTGAAAAGGTGTGAAAAATAGGAAGAGCTTCAAAAGTTGTGAAAAATATGAGGAGCATGAAACGGTCTGAAAAATAAGAGGAGCATGAAGCCGTGTTGAAAAACATGTAGAGACTGAAAAGGTGTAAAAAATATGAAGAGCTTCAAAAGGTGTCAAAAATATGAGGAGCATGAAACGGTCTGAAAAATAGGAGGAGCATTGTAGCGTTGCTCAAAAACTTGAAGAGCCTGAAATGGTGTGAAAAATATGAAGAGCTTCAAAAGGTGTCAAAAATATGAGGAGCATGAAACGGTCTGAAAAATAAGAGGAGCATGAAATGGTGTTGAAAAACATGAAGAGCCTGAAAAGGTGTGAAACATATGAAGAGCTTCAAAAGGTGTGAAATACATGAGGAGTATGAAATGGTCTGAAAAATAGGAGGATCATGAGCGGTATTGAAAAACATGAATAGACTGAAAAGGTGTGAAAAATATGAAGAGCTTCAAAAGGTGTCAAAAATATGAGGAGCATGAAACGGTCTGAAAAATATGACGAGCATGAGACGGTGTTCAAAAACATGAAGAGCCTGAAAAGGTGTGAAAAATATGAAGAGCTTCAAAAGGAGTGAAAAATATGAGGAGCATGAAACGGTCTGAAAAATACGAGGAGCATGAAGCGGTGTTGAAAAACATGAAGAGCCTGAAAAGGTGTGAAAAATAGGAAGAGCTTCAAAAGGCGTCAAAAATATGAGGAGCATGAAACGGTCTGAAAAATAGGAGAAGCATGAAATGGTCTGAAAAATAGGAGGAGCATGAAGCGGTTTGAAAAACATGAAGAGCCTGAAAAAGTGTGAAAAATATGAAGAGCTTCAAAAGGTGTCAAAAATATGAGGAGAATGAAACGGTCTGAAAATTAGGAGGAGCATGAAGCGGTGTTGAAAAACATAAAGAGCCTGAAACAGTGTGAAATATATAAAGAGCCTCAAAGGTGTCAAAAATAAGAGGAGCAAGAAAAGGTCTGAAAAATTGAAGGAGCTTGAAGTGGTGTTGAAAGACATGAAGAGCCTGAAAAAGTGTGAAATATATGAAGAGCCTCAAAGGTGTCAAAAATATGAGGAGCAAGAAACGGTCTGAAAAATAGAAGGAACTTGAAGTGGTGTTGAAAAACATGAAGAGCCTGAAAAGGTGTGAAAAATATGAAGAGTTTCAAAAAGGTGTCAAATATATAGAGGGTGAAACGGTCTGAAAATTAAGAGGAGCAAGAAACTGTTTTCAAAAACATGAAGAGCCTCAAAAGGTGTGAAAAATATGAAGAGCTTCAAAAAGGTGTCAAATATATAGAGGGTGAAACGGTCTGAAAAATATGAGGAGCAAGAAACTGTTTTCAAAAACATGAAGAGCCTCAAAAGGTGTGAACAATGTGAAGAGCTTCAAACTGTGTCAAAAATATGAGGAGCATGAAACGGTCTGAAACATAGGTGGAGCATGAAGTGTTGTTGAAAAACATGAAGAGCCTGAAAAAGGAGTGAAAAATATGAAGAGCTTCAAAAGGTGTCAAAAATATAAGGAGCATGAAACGGTCTGAAATATAGGAGGAGCATGAAAAGGTGTTAAAAAACATGAAGAGCCTGAAAAGGTGTGAAAAATATGAAAAGCTTCAAATGGTGTCAAAAATATGAGGAGAATGAAACGGTCTGATAATTAGGAGGAGCATGAAGTGGTGTTGAAAAACATGAAGAGCTTGAAAAAGGTGTGAAACATATGAGTAGAATAAAACGGTCTGAAAAATAGGAGGAGCATGAAGTGGTGGAGAAAAACATGAAGACCCTGAAAAGGTGTGAAAAATATGAAGAGCTACAAAAAGTGTCAAAAATATGAGGAGCTTGAAACGGTCTGAAATATAGGAGGAGCGTGAAAAAGTGTTAAAAAAATATGAAGAGCTTCAAAAGGTGTGAAACATATGAGGAGCATGAAACGGTCTGAAAAATAGGAGGAGCATGAAGCGTTGTTGAAAAACATGAAGAGCCTGAAAAGGTGTGAAAAATATGAAGTGCTTCAAAAGGTGTCAAAAACATGAGGAGCATGAAAAGGTCTGAAAAATAGGAGGAGCATGAAGCGGTGTTCAAAAAAATGAAGAGCCTGGAGAAGTGTGAAAAATATGAAGAGCTTCAAAAAGTGTCAAAAATATGAGGAGCATTAAATGGTCTGAAAAATAGGAGAAGCATGAAGTGGTGTTGAAAAATATGAAGAGACTGAAAAGGTGTGAAAAATATGAAGAGCTTCAAAGGTGTCAAAATTATGAGGACCATGAAACGCTCTGAAAAATACGAGGAGCATGAAGCGGTGTTGAAAAACATGAAGAGCCTGAAAAGGTGTGAAAAATAGGAAGAGCTTCAAAAAGTGTCAAAAATATGAGGAGCATGAAACGGTCTGAAAAATAGGAGGAGCATGAAGCGTTGTTGAAAAACATGAAGAGCCTGAAAAGGTGTCAAAAATATGAAGAGCTTCAAAAAGTGTCAAAAATATGAGGAGCATGAAACGGTCTGAAAAATAGGAGAAGCATGAAGTGGTGAAGAAAAATATGAGGAGCCTGAAAAGGTGTAAAAAATATGAAGAGCTTCAAAGGTGTCAAAACTAAGAGGAGCATGAAACGGTCTGAAAAAGATGAGGAGCAGCAAGCGATGTTGAAAAACATGAAGAGCCTGAAAAGGTGTGAAAAATATGAAGAGATTCAAAAGGTGTCAAAAATATGAGGAGCATGAAACGGTTTGAAAAATAGGAGGAGCATGAAGCGGTGGTGAAAAACATGAAGAGCCTGAAAAGGTGTGAAAAATATGAAGAGCTTCAAAATGTGTAAAAAATATGAGGAGCAAAAAAAGGTCTGAAAAATAGGAGGAGCATGAAGTGGTGCTGAAAAACATGAAGAGCCTCAAAAGGTGTGAAAAATGTGAAGAGCTTCAAACTGTGTCAAAAATATGAGGAGATGAAACGGTCTGAAACATAGGAGGAGCATGAAGTGTTGTTGAAAAACATGAAGAGCCTGAAAAAGTTGTGAAACATATGAGGAGCATGATATGGTCTGATAAATAGGAGGAGCATGAAGCGGTGTTGAAAAATATGAAGAGCATGAAAATGTGTGAAAAATATGAAGAGCTTCAAAAGGTGTCAAAAATATAAGGAGCATGAAACGGTCTGAAATATAGCAGGAGCATGAAAAGTTGTTAAAAAACATGAAGAGCCTGAAAAGGTGTGAAAAATATGAAAAGCTTCAAATGGTGTCAAAAATATGAGGAGAATGAAACGGTCTGATAATTAGGAGGAGCATGAAGTGGTGTTGAAAAACATGAAGAGCTTGAAAAAGGTGTGAAACATATGAGTAGAAAAAACGGTCTGAAAAATAGGAGGAGCATGAAGTGGTGTAGAAAAACATAAAGACCCTGAAAAGGTGTGAAAAATATGAAGAGCTACAAAAAGTGTCAAAAATATGAGGAGCTTGAAACGGTCTGAAATATAGGAGGAGCGTGAAAAGGTGTTAAAAAAATATGAAGAGCTTCAAAAGGTGTGAAAAGTATGAGGAGCATGAAACGGTCTGAAAAATAGGAGGAGCATGAAGCGTTGTTGAAAAACATGAAGAGCCTGAAAAGGTGTGAAAAATATGAAGTGCTTCAAAAAGTGTCAAAAACATGAGGAGCATGAAAATGTCTGAAAAATAGGAGGAGCTTGAAGCGGTGTTCAAAAAAATGAAGAGCCTGGAGAAGTGTGAAAAATATGAAGAGCTTCAAAAAGTGTCAAAAATATGAGGAGCATTAAACGGTCTGAAAAATAGGAGAAGCATGAAACGGTCTGAAAAATAGGAGAAGCATGAAACGGTCTGAAAAATAGGAGGAGCATGAAGCAGTGTTGAAAAACATAAAGAGCCTGAAACAGTGTGAAATATATGAAGAGCCTCAAAGGTGTCAAAAATATGAGGAGCAAGAAACGTTCTGAAAAATAGAAGGAGCGTGAAGTGGTGTTGAAAAACATGAAGAGCCTGAAAATGTGTGAAATATATGAAGAGCCTCAAAGGTGTCAAAAATATGAGGAGCAAGAAACGGTCTGAAAAATAGAAGGAGCTTGAAGTGGTGTTGAAAAACATGAAGAGCCTGAAAAGGTGTGAAAAATATGAAGAGCTTCAAAGGTGTCAAAATTATGAGGAGCATGAAACGCCCTGAAAAAGAGGAGGAGCAGCAAGCGATGTTGAAAAACATGAAGAGCGTGAAAAGGTGTGAAAAATATGAAGAGCTTCAAAAGGTGTCACAAATATGAGGAGCATGAAAGGGTCTGAAAAATAGGAGGAGCATGAAGCGGTGTTGAAAAACATGAAGAGGCTGAAAAGGTGTGAAAAATATGAAGAGCTTCAAAAGGTGTCAAGAATATGAGGAGCATGAAACGGTCTGAAAAATAGGAGGAGCATGAAGTGGTGCTGAAAAACATGAATAGCCTGAAAAGGTGTGAAAAATATGAAGAGCTTCAAAAGGCGTCAAAAATATGAGGAGCATGAAACGGTCTGAAAAATAGGAGAAGCATGAAACGCTCTGAAAAATAGGAGGAGCATGAAGTGTTGTTGAAAAACTTGAAGAGCCTGAAAAATGTGTGAAACATATGAGGAGCATGATACAGTCTGAAAAATAGGAGGAGCATGAAGCGGTGTTGAAAAATATGAAGAGCCTGAAAAGGTGTGAAAAATATGAAGAGCTTCAAAAGGTGTCAAAAATATAAGGAGCATGAAACGGCCTGAAATATAGGAGGAGCATGAAAAGGTGTTAAAAAACATGAAGAGCCTGAAAAGGTGTGAAAAATATGAAAAGCTTCAAATGTTGTCAAATATATGAGGAGAATTAAACGGTCTATAATTAGGAGGAGCATGAAGTGGTGTTGAAAAACATGAAAAGCTTGAAAAAGGTGTGAAACATATGAGTAGAATAAAACAGTCTGAAAAATAGGAGGAGCATGAAGCGTTGTTGAAAAACATGAAGAGCCTGAAAAGGTGTGAAAAACATGAAGTGCTTCAAAAGGTGTCAAAAACATGAGGAGCATGAAAAGGTCTGAAAAATAGGAGGAGCATGAAGCGGTGTTCAAAAAAATGAAGAGCCTGGAGAAGTGTGAAAAATATGAAGAGCTTCAAAAAGTGTCAAAAATATGAGGAGCATTAAACGGTCTGAAAAATAGGAGAACCATGAAGTGGGGTTGAAAAATATGAAGAGCCTGAAAAGGTGTGAAAAATACGAAGAGCTTCAAAGGTGTCAAAATTATGAGGAGCATGAAACGCTCTGAAAAAGAGGAGGAGCAGCAAGCGATGTTGAAAAACATGAAGAGCGTGAAAAGGTGTGAAAAATATGAAGAGCTTCAAAAGGTGTCAAAAATATGAGGAGCAAGAAACGGTCTGAAAAATAGGAGGAGCATGAAGCGGTGTTGAAAAACATGAAGAGCCTGAAAAGGTGTGAAAAATATGAAGAGCTTCAAAAGGTGTCAAATATATGAGGAGCATGATACGGTCTGAAAAATAGGAGGAGTATGAAGTGGTGCTGAAAAATATGAAGAGCCTGAAAAGGTGTGAAAAATAGGAAGAGCTTCAAAAGTTGTGAAAAATATGAGGAGCATGAAACGGTCTGAAAAATAAGAGGAGCATGAAGCCGTGTTGAAAAACATGTAGAGACTGAAAAGGTGTAAAAAATATGAAGAGCTTCAAAAGGTGTCAAAAATAGGAGGAGCATGAAACGGTCTGAAAAATAGGAGGAGCATTGTAGCGTTGTTCAAAAACTTGAAGAGCCTGAAATGGTGTGAAAAATATGAAGAGCTTCAAAAGGTGTCAAAAATATGAGGAGCATGAAACGGTCTGAAAAATAAGAGGAGCATGAAATGGTGTTGAAAAACATGAAGAGCCTGAAAAGGTGTGAAACATATGAAGAGCTTCAAAAGGTGTGAAATACATGAGGAGTATGAAACGGTCTGAAAAATAGGAGGATCATGAGCGGTATTGAAAAACATGAATAGACTGAAAAGGTGTGAAAAATATGAAGAGCTTCAAAAGGTGTCAAAAATATGAGGAGCATGAAACGGTCTGAAAAATATGACGAGCATGAAACGGTGTTCAAAAACATGAAGAGCCTGAAAAGGTGTGAAAAATATGAAGAGCTTCAAAAGGAGTGAAAAATATGAGGAGCATGAAACGGTCTGAAAAATACGAGGAGCATGAAGCGGTGTTGAAAAACATGAAGAGCCTGAAAAGGTGTGAAAAATAGGAAGAGCTTCAAAAGGCGTCAAAAATATGAGGAGCATGAAACGGTCTGAAAAATAGGAGAAGCATGAAATGGTCTGAAAATTGGAGGAGCATGAAGCGGTTTGAAAAACATGAAGAGCCTGAAAAAGTGTGAAAAATATGAAGAGCTTCAAAAGGTGTCAAAAATATGAGGAGAATGAAACGATGTGAAAATTAGGAGGAGCATGAAGCGGTGTTGAAAAACGTAAAGAGCCTGAAACAGTGTGAAATATATGAAGAGCCTCAAAGGTGTCAAAAATAAGAGGAGCAAGAAAAGGTCTGAAAAATTGAAGGAGCTTGAAGTGGTGTTGAAAGACATGAAGAGCCTGAAAAAGTGTGAAAAATATGAAGAGTTTCAAAAAGGTGTCAAATATATAGAGGGTGAAACGGTCTGAAAATTAAGAGGAGCAAGAAACTGTTTTCAAAAACATGAAGAGCCTCAAAAGGTGTGAAAAATATGAAGAGCTTCAAAAAGGTGTCAAATATATAGAGGGTGAAACGGTCTGAAAAATATGAGGAGCAAGAAACTGTTTTCAAAAACATGAAGAGCCTCAAAAGGTGTGAACAATGTGAAGAGCTTCAAACTGTGTCAAAAATATGAGGAGCATGAAACGGTCTGAAACATAGGTGAAGCATGAAGTGTTGTTGAAAAACATGAAGAGCCTGAAAAAGGAGTGAAAAATATGAAGAGCTTCAAAAGGTGTCAAAAATATAAGGAGCATGAAACGGTCTGAAATATAGGAGGAGCATGAAAAGGTGTTAAAAAACATGAAGAGCCTGAAAAGGTGTGAAAAATATGAAAAGCTTCAAATGGTGTCAAAAATATGAGGAGAATGAAACGGTCTGATAATTAGGAGGAGCATGAAGTGGTGTTGAAAAACATGAAGAGCTTGAAAAAGGTGTGAAACATATGAGTAGAATAAAACGGTCTGAAAAATAGGAGGAGCATGAAGTGGTGGAGAAAAACATGAAGACCCTGAAAAGGTGTGAAAAATATGAAGAGCTACAAAAAGTGTCAAAAATATGAGGAGCTTGAAACGGTCTGATATATAGGAGGAGCGTGAAAAAGTGTTAAAAAAATATGAAGAGCTTCAAAAGGTGTGAAACATATGAGGAGCATGAAACGGTCTGAAAAATAGGAGGAGCATGAAGCGTTGTTGAAAAACATGAAGAGCCTGAAAAGGTGTGAAAAATATGAAGTGCTTCAAAAGGTGTCAAAAACATGAGGAGCATGATGCGGTCTGAAAAATAGGAGGAGCATGAAGCGGTGTTCAAAAAAATGAAGAGCCTGGAGAAGTGTGAAAAATATGAAGAGCTTCAAAAAGTGTCAAAAATATGAGGAACATTAAACGGTCTGAAAAATAGGAGAAGCATGAAGTGGTGTTGAAAAATATGAAGAGACTGAAAAGGTGTGAAAAATATGAAGAGCTTCAAAGGTGTCAAAATTATGAGGACCATGAAACGCTCTGAAAAATACGAGGAGCATGAAGCGGTGTTGAAAAACATGAAGAGCCTGAAAAGGTGTGAAAAATAGGAAGAGCTTCAAAAGGCGTCAAAAATATGAGGAGCATGAAACGGTCTGAAAAATAGGAGAAGCATGAAACGGTCTGAATAATAGGAGGAGCATGAAGCGGTTTGAAAAACATGAAGAGCCTGAAAAAGTGTGAAAAATATGAAGAGCCTCAAAAGGCGTCAAAAATATGAGGAGAATGAAACGGTCTGAAAATTAGGAGGAGCATGAAGCGGTGTTGAAAAACATACAGAGCCTGAAACAGTGTGAAATATATGAAGAGCCTCAAAGGTGTCAAAAATATGAGGAGCAAGAAACGGTCTGAAAAATAGAAGGAGCTTGAAGTGGTGTTGAAAAACATGAAGAGCCTGAAACAGTGTGAAGTATATGAAGAGCCTCAAAGGTGTCAAAATTATGAGGAGCAAGAAACGGTCTGAAAAATAGAAGGAACTTGAAGTGGTGTTGAAAAACATGAAGAGCCTGAAAAGGTGTGAAAAATATGAAGAGCTTCAAAAAGGTGTCAAATATACAGAGGGTGAAATGGTCTGAAAAATCTGCGGAGCAAGAAACTGTTTTCAAAAACATGAAGAGCCTCAAAAGGTGTGAAAAATATGAAGAACTTCAAAAAGGTGTCAAATATATAGAGGGTGAAACGGTCTGAAAAATATGAGGAGCAAGAAACTGTTTTCAAAAACATGAAGAAACTCAAAAGGTGTGAACAATGTGAAGAGCTTCAAACTGTGTCAAAAATATGAGGAGCATGAAACGGTCTGAAACATATGAGGAGCATGAAGTGTTGTTGAAAACCATGAAGAGCCTGAAAAAGTGTGAAACATATGAGGAGCATGATACGGTCTGAAAAATAGGAGGAGCATGAAGCGGTGTTGAAAAATATGTAGAGCCTGAAAACGTATGAAAAATAGGAAGAGCTTCAAAAGGTGTCAAAAATATAAGGAGCATGAAACGGTCTGAAATATAGCAGGAGCATGAAAAGGTGTTAAAAAACATGAAGAGCCTGAAAAGGTGTGAAAAATATGAAGAGCTTAAAATGGTGTCAAAAATATGAGGAGAATGAAACGGTCTGAAAATTAGGAGGAGCATGAAGCGGTGTTGAAAACATGAAGAGCCTGAAAATGTGTGAAATATATGAAGAGCCTCAAAGGTGTCAACAATATGAGGAGCAATAATCGGTCTGAAAAATAGGAGGAGCTTGAAGCGGTGTTGAAAAATATGAAGAGCGTGAAAAGGTGTGAAATATATGAAGAGCTTCAAAAGGTGTCAAAAATATAAGGAGCATGAAATGGTAGGAAATATAGGAGCAGCATGAAAAGGTGTTAAAAAACTTGAAGAGCTTCAAAAGGTGTGAAACATATGAGGAAGAGCATGTAGTGGTGTTGAAAACCATGAAGAGCCTGAAAGTTGTGAAAAATATGAAGAGCTTTAAAAGGTGTCAAAAATATGAGGAGCATGAAACGGTCTGAAAAATAGGAGGAGCATGAAGCTGTGTAGAAAAACATGAAGAGCCTGAAAAGGTGTGAAATATATGAAGAGCTTCAAAATGTGTAAAATATGAGGAGTATGAAACGGTCTGAAAAATAGGAGTAACATGAAACACTGTTCAAAATCATGAAGAGCCTGAAAAGGTGTGAAAAACATGAAGAGCCTGAAAACGTGTGAAAAATATGAAGAGCTTCAAAAGGTGTCAAAAATGAGATGAGCATGAAACGGTCTGAAAAATCGGAGGAGCATGAAGTGGGGTTGAAAATCATGAAGAGCCTGAAAAGGTGTGAAAAATATGAGGAGCTTCAAAAGGTGTGAAATTCATGAGGAGCATGAAATGGTCTGAAAAATAGGAGAAGAATGAAGTGGTGGGGAAAAATATGAAGAGCCTGAAAAGGTGTGAAAAATATGAAGAGCTTCAAAAGGTGTCAAAAATTAGATGAGTATGAAACGGTCTGAAAATTTGGAGGAGCAAGAAGTAGTGTTGAACAAAATGAAGAGCCTGAAAATGTGTGAAAAATATAAAGAGCTTCAAAATGTGTGAAATTCATGAGGATCATGAAACGGTCTGAAAAATAGGAGAAGCATGAAGTGGTGTGAAAAAACATGAAGTGCCTGAAAAGGTGTGAAATATATGAAGAGCTTCAAAAGGTGTCAAAAATATGAGGAGCATGAAACGGTGTGAAAATAGGAGGAGGATGAAACGGTCTGAAAAATAATAGGAGCATGAATCGATGTTGAAAACATGAAGAGCATGAAGAGGTGTGAAAAATATGAAGAGCTTCAAAAGGTGTCAAAAATAT
This sequence comes from Dama dama, assembly GCF_033118175.1. Taxonomy (NCBI): domain Eukaryota; kingdom Metazoa; phylum Chordata; class Mammalia; order Artiodactyla; family Cervidae; genus Dama; species Dama dama. Next base: position 5,722,793 of record NW_026870877.1, on the reverse strand, counting down.
TAGGAGCAAGAAACGGTCTGAAAAATAGGAGGAGCATGAAGCGGTGTTGAAAAACATGAAGAGCCTGAAAATGTGTGAAAAATATGAAGAGCTTCAAAAGCTGTCAAAAATATGAGGCGCCTGTAACGGTCTGAAAAATAGGAGGAGCATGAAGCGGTGTTGAAAAACATGAAGAGCTTGAAATGGGGTGAAATATATTAAGAGCTTCCAAAGGTGTCAAAAATAGGAGGAGTATGAAACGGTCTGAAATCTCGGAGGAACATGAAGTGTTATTGAAAAACATGAAGATCATGAAAAGGTGTGAAATATGAAGAGCTTCAAAAGGTGTCAAAAATGTGAGGAGCATGAAACGGTCTGAAAAATAGGAGGAGCATGAAGCCATGTTCAAAAACATGAAGAGCCTGAAAAGGTGTGAAAAATATGAAGAGCTTCAAAAGGTGTCAAATTATGAGGATAATGAAACGGTGTGAAAAACAGGAGGAGCATGAAACGGACTGAAAAATAGGAGGAGCATGAATCGGTGTTGAAAACATGAAGAGCATGAAAAGGTGTGAAAAATATGAGGAGTTTCAAAAGTGTAAAAAATATGAGGAGCATGATACGGTTTGAAAAATAGGAGGAGCATGAAGCGGTGTTGAAAACATGAAGTGCCTGAAAAGGTGTGAAATATATGAAGAGCTTCAAAAAGTGTCAAAAATATGAGGAGCATGAAACGGTCTGAAAAATAGGAGGAGCATGAAGCCGTGTTCAAAAACATGAAGAGCCTGAAAAGGTGTGAAAAATATGAAGAGCTTCAAAAGGTGTCAAAAATATGAGGAGCATGAAACGGTGTGAAAATAGGACGAGGATGAAACGGTCTGAAAATAATAGGAGCATGAATCGATGTTGAAAACATGAAGAGCATGAAAAGGTGTGAAAAATATGAAGAGCTTCAAAAAGTGTCAAAAATATTAGGAGCAAGAAACGGTCTGAAAAATAGGAGGAGCATGAAGCGGTGTTGATAAACATGAAGAGCCTGAAAATGTGTGAAAAATATGAAGAGCTTCAAAAGGTGTCAAAAATATGAGGCGCATGTAACGGTCTGAAAAATAGGAGGAGCAGGAAGCGGTGTTGAAAAACGTGAAGAGCCGGAAAATGTGTGAAAAATATGAAGAGCTTCAAAAGGTGTCAAGAATATGAGGTACATGAAACGGTCTGAAAAATAGGAGGCGCAGGAAGCGGTGTTGAAATACATGAGGAGCCTGAAAAGCTGTGAAAAATATGAAGAGCTTCAAAAGTTGTCAAAAATAGGAGGAGCATGAAACGTTCTGAAAATTAGGAGAAGCATGAAACTGTGTTGAAAAACATGAAGATCATGAAAAGGTGTGAAAAATATGAAGAGCTTCAAAAGGTGTCAAAAATATGAGGAGCATGAATCAGTCTGAAAATTGGAGGAGCATGAAGAGGTTTTGAAAAACATGAAGAGCCTGAAAGGTGTGAAATGTATGAACAGCTTCAAAAGGTGTCAAAAATAGGAGGAGTATAAAACGGTATGAAAACTAGGAGGAGCATGAAGCGGTGTTGAAACACATGAAGAGCATGAAAAGGTGTGAAAAAATATGAAGAGCTTCAAAAAGTGTCAAAATATGAGGAGCATGAAACGGTCTGAAAAATACGAGGAGCATGAAACGGTCTGAAAAAGAGTAGGAGCATGAAGCAGTGTAGAAAAACATGAGGAGCCTGAAAAGGTGTGAAATATATGAAGAGCTTTAAAAGGTGTCAAAAATATGAGGAGCATGAAACGGTCTGAAAAACTGGAGGAGCATGAAGCAGTGTAGAAAAACATGAAGAGCCTGAAAAGGTGTGAAATATATGAAGAGCTTCAAAATGTGTCAAAATAAGAAGAGTATGAAAAGGTCTGAAAAATACGAGCAGCATGAAACGCTGTTCAAAATCATGAAGAGCCTGAAAAGGTGTGAAAAACATGAAGAGCCTGAAAAGGTGTGAAAAATATGAAGAGCTTCAAAAGGTGTCAAAAATGAGATGAGCATGAAACGGTCTGAAAAATCGGAGGAGCATGAGTGGGGTTGAAAATCATGAAGAGCCTGAAAAGGTGTGTAAAATATGAAGAGCTTCAAAAGGAGTGAAATACATGAGGAGCATGAAACCGTCTGAATTATAGGAGGAGCATGAAACGGTGTTCAAAAACATGAATAGCCTGAAAAGGTGGGAAAAATATGAAGTGCTTCAATAGGTGTGAAAAATATGAAGAGCTTCAAAAGGTGTGAAAAATATGAAGAGCTTCAAAATGTGTGAAATACATGAGGAGCATGAAACGGTCAGAAAAATAGGAGGAGCATGAAGCGGTGTTGAAAAACATGAAGAGACTTAAAACGTGTGAAATATATGAAGAGGCTGAAAAGGTGTGAAAAATATGAAGAGATTCAAAGGTGTCAAAAATATGAGGAGCAAGAAACGGTCTGAAAATAGGAGGAGCATGAAACGGTGTTCAAAAACATGAAGAGCCGGAAAAGGTGTGAAAAATATGAAGAGCTTCAAAAGGTGTCAAAAATATGAGGAGCAAGAAACGGTCTGAAAATAGGAGGAGCATGAAGCGGTGTTCAAAAACATGAAGAGCCTGAAAAAGTGTGAAAAATTTGAAGAGCTTCAAAAATGTGAAAAATATGAAGAGCTTCAAATGCTGTCAAAAATGAGATGAGCATGAAACGGTCTGAGAAATAGGAGAAGCATGAAGTGGTGTTGAAAAACATGAAGAGCCTGAAAAAGTGTGAAATATATGAAGAGCTTCAAAAGGCGTGAAAAATATGAAGAGCTTCAAAAGAGATCAAAAATATGAGGAGCATGAAACGGTCTGAAAAATAGGAGGAGAATTGTAGCATTGTTCAAAAACTTGAAGAGCCTGAAAAGGTGTGAAAAATATGAAGAGCTTCAAAATGTGTCAAAAATATGAGGAGCATGAAACGGTGTGAAAATAGGACGAGGATGAAACGGTCTGAAAAATAATAGGAGCATGAATCGATGTTGAAAACATGAAGAGCATGAAAAGGTGTGAAAAATATGAAGAGCTTCAAAAGGTGTCAAAAATATGAGGAGCATGAAACGGTGTGAAAATAGGACGAGGATGAAACGGTCTGAAAAATAATAGGAGCATGAATCGATGTTGAAAACATGAAGAGCATGAAAAGGTGTGAAAAATATGAAGAGCTTCAAAAAGTGTCAAAAATATTAGGAGCAAGAAACGGTCTGAAAAATAGGAGGAGCATGAAGCGGTGTTGATAAACATGAAGAGCCTGAAAATGTGTGAAAAATATGAAGAGCTTCAAAAGGTGTCAAAAATATGAGGCGCATGTAACGGTCTGAAAAATAGGAGGAGCATGAAGCGGTGTTGATAAACATGAAGAGCTTCAAAAGGTGTGAAAAATACGAGGAGCTTCAAAAGGTGTGAAATACATGAGGAGCATGAAACTGTCTGAAAAATAGGAGGAGCATGAAGCGCTGTTCAAAAACATGAAGAGTTTGAAAAGGTGTAAAAAATATGAAGAGCTACAAAAGGTGTGAAATACATGAGGAGCATGAAACGGTGTATAAAATAGGAGGAGCATGAAGCGGTGTTCAGAAACATGAAGAGCCTGAAAAGGTGTGAAAAATATGAAGAGCTACAAACGGTGTTAAAAATATGAGGAGAATGAAACGGTCTGAAAAATAGAAGGAGCATGAAGCGGTGTTCAAAAACATGAAGAGCTTGAAAAGGTGTGAAAAATATGAAGAGCTTCAAAAGATGTGAAATACATGAGGAGCATGAAACTGTCTGAAAAATAGGAGGAGCATGAGACGGTGTTGAAAAACGTGAAGAGCCTGAAAAGGTGTGAAAAATATGAAGAGCTTCAAAAAGTGTGAAAAATATGAGGAGCATGAAACGGTCTGAAAAAGAGAAGGAGCATGAAGCATTGATGAAAAACATGAAGAGCCTGAAAACGTGTGAAAAATATGAACAGCTTCAAAAGGTGTGAAATACATGAGGAGCATGAAACGGTCTGAAAAATAGGAGGATCATGAAGCGGTGTTGAAAAACATGAAGAGCCTGAAAAGGTGTGAAAAATTTGAAGAGCTTCAAAACCTTTCAAAAATATGAGGAGCATGAAACGGTCTGAAAAATAGGAGCAGCATGAAGCGGTGTTCAAAAATATGAAGAGCCTGAAAAGGTGTGAAAAATATGACGAGCGTCAACAGTTGTGAAAAATAGGAGGAGCATGAAGCGGTGTTGAAAAACATGAAGAGCCTGAAAACGTGTGAAAAATATGATGAGTTTCAGAAGATGTGAAAAATAAGAAGAGCTTCCAAAGGTGTCAAAAATGAGATGAGCATGAAACGGTCTGAAAAATAGGAGGAGCATGAAACGGTTTTGAAAATCACGAAGAGCCTCAAAAGGTGTGAATAATATGAAGAGCTACAAAAGGTGTCAAAAATATGAGGAGCATGAAACGATCTGATAATCAGGAGGAGCATGAAGTGGTGTTTAAAAACATGAAGAGCCTGAAAAGGTGTGAAAAATATGAAGAGCTTCAAAAAGTGTGAAAAATATGAGGAGCATTATACGGTCTGAAAAGTAGGAGGAGCATGAAACGGTGTTCAAAAACATGAAGAGACTGAAAAGGTGTGAAAAATATGAAGAGCTTCAAAATCTGTCAAAAATGAGATGAGCATGAAACGGTCTGAAAAATAGGAGGAACATGAAGTGGTGTTGAAAAACATGAAGAGCCTGAAAAAGTGTGAAATATATGAAGAGCTTCAAAAGATGTGAAAAATATTAGGAGCTTCAAAAGAGGTCAAAAATATGAGGAGCATGAAACGGTCTGAAAAAGAAGAGGAGCATGAAGCGGTGCTCAAAAACATGAAGAGCCTGAAAAGGTGTGAAAAATACGAAGAGCTTCAAAAGGTGTGAAATACATGAGGATCATGAAACTGTCTGAAAAATAGGAGGAGCATGAAGCGCTATTCAAAAACATGAAGAGCTTGAAAAGGTGTAAAAAATATGAAGAGCTACAAAAGGTGTGAAATACAGGAGGAGCATTAAACTGTCTGAAAAATAGGAGGAGCAGGAAGCGGTGTTGAAAAACATGAAGAGCCTGAAATGGTGTGAAAAATGTGAAGAGCTTCAAAAGGTGTGAAAAATAGGAGGAGCATGAAGAGGTGTTCAAATACATGAAATGCCTGAAAAGTTGTAAAAAATATGAAGAGCTTCAAAAGGTGTCAAAAATATGAGGAGCCTGAAACCGTCTGAAAAACAGGAGGAGCATGAATCGGTCTTCAAAATCATGAAGAGCCTGAAAAGGTGTGAAAAATATGAAGAGCTTCAAAAGTTGTGAAATACTTGAGGAGCATGAAACGGTCTGAAAAATAGGAGGATCATGAAGCATTGTTGAAAAACATGAACAGCTTGAAAAGGTGTGAAAAATATGAAGAGTTTCAAAAGGTTTAAAATATATGAGGAGCATGAAATGGTCTGAAAAATAGAAGCAGCAAAAAACGGTGTTCAAAAACATGAAGAGCCTGAAAAGGTGTGAAAAATACGAAGAGCTTCAAAAGGTGTGAAAAATATGAAGAGCTTCAAAAGGTGTCAAAAATATGAGGAGCATTAAAAGGTCTGAAAAATACGAGGAGCATGAAGTGGTGTTGAAAATCATGAAGAGCCTGAAAAGATGTGAAAAATATGAAGAGTTTCAAAAGGTGTCAAAAATATGAGGAGCATGAAACGGTCTGAAAAGCTGGAGAAGAATCAAGCGGTGTTGAAATACATGAAGAGCCTGAAAAGTTATAAAAATATGAAGAGCTTCAAAAGGTGTAAAAAATACGAAGAGCTTCAAAAGGTGTCAAAAATGAGATGAGCATGAAACGGTCTCAAAAATAGGAGGAGCATGAAGCGGTGGTGAGAAACATAAAGGGCCTGAAAATGTGTGAAAAAAATGAAGAGCTTCAAAAGGTGTGAAAAGTATGAGGAGCATGAAGCGGTGTTCAAAAACATGAAGAGCCTGAAAAGGTGTGAAATATATGAAGAGCTTCAAAAGGTGTGAAAAATATGAAGAGCTTCAAAAGGTGTCAAAAAAATGAAGAGCATGAAACGGTCTGAAAATAAGAGGAGCATGAAACGGTGTTCAAAACATGAAGAGATTTAAAAGGTGTGAAAAATATGAAGAACTTTAAAAAGTGTCAAGAATATGAGGAGCATGAAACGTTCTGAAAAATAGGAGGATCATGAAACGGTGTTCAAAAACATGAAGAGCCTGAAAAGGTGTGAAAAATATGAGTAGCCTCAAAATGTGTCAAAAACATGAGGAGTGTGAAACGTTCTGAAAAATAGCAGGAACATGAAGCGGTGTTCAAAAACATGAAGAGCCTGAAAACGTGTGAAAAATTTGAATAGCTTCATAAATGTGAAAAATATGAAGAGCTTCAAAAGGTGTGAAATATATGAAGAGCTTCAAAAAGTGTCAAAAATTAGATGAGCATGAAACGGTCTGAAAAATAGGAGGAGCATGAAGTGGTGTTTTGAAAAACATGAACAGCCTGAAAAGGTGTGAAATATATGAAGAGCTTCAAAAGGTGTGAAAAATATGAAGAGCTTCAAAAGGTGTCAAAAAAATGAAGAGCATGAAATGGCCTGAAAAATAGGAGGAGCATGAAGCGGTGTTCAAAAACATGAAGAGCCTGAAAAGGTGTGAAATATATGAAGAGCTTCAAAACGTGTGAAAAATATGAAGAGCTTCAAAAGGTGTCAAAAAAATGAAGAGCATGAAACGGTCTGAAAATAGGAGGAGCATGAAACGGTGTTCAAAACATGAAGAGCCTTAAAAGGTGTGAAAAATATGAAGAACTTTAAAAGGTGTCAAGAATATGAGGAGCATGAAACGTTCTGAAAAATAGGAGGAACATGAAGTGGTGTTGAGAAACATGAAGAGGCTGAAAATGTGTGAAATATATGAAGATCTTCAAAAGGTGTGAAAAATATGAAGTGCTTCTAAAGGTGTCAAAAATATGAAGAGCATGAAACGGTCGCAAAAATAGGAGGAACTTGAATTGGTGTTCGAAAACATGAAGAGTCTGAAAAGGTGTGAAATATAAGAAGAGCTTCAAAGGGTGTCAAAATTATGAGGAGCATGAAACGGTCTGAAAAATAGGAGGATCATGAAACAGTGGTGAAAACCATGAAGAGCCTGAAAAGGTGTGAAAAATATGAAGAGCTTCAAAACGTGTCAAAAATATGAGGAGCATGAAACTGTCTGAAAAATAGGAGGAGCATGATGCGGTGTTGAAAAATATGAAGAGCCTGAAAACGTGTGAAAAATATGAAAATCTTCAAAAGGTATGAAAAATATGAAGAGCTTCAAAAGGTGTCAAAAATGAGATGACCATGAAACGGTCTGAAAAATAGAAGGAGCATGAAGTTATTTCCAAAAAAATGAAGAGCCTGAAAAGGTGTGAAGTATATGAAGATTTCAAAAGGTGTCAAAAATATGAGGAGCATGAAACGGTCTGAAAAATAGGAGGAGCATGAAGTCATGTTGAAAAACATGAAGAGCCTGAAAATGTGTGAAAAATACGAAGAGCTTCAAAAGGTGTCACAAATAAGAGGAGCATGAAACGGTCTGAAATATATGAGGAGCATGAAGCCGTGTTCAAAAACATGAAGAGCCTGAAAAGGTGTGAAAAATTTGAAGAGCTTCAACAGATGTGAAAAATAGGAGGAGCATGAAGCGGTGTTAAAAAACATGAAGAGCCTGAAAACGTGTCAAAAATATGAAGAGCTTCAAAAGGTGTGAAAAATATGAAGAGCTTCAAAAATTGTCAAAAATGAGATGAGCATGAAGCGGTCTGAAAAATGGTGGAGCATGAAGTGTTGTTGAAAAACATGAAGAGCCTGAAAAGATGTGAAAAATATGAAGAGCTTCAAAAGTTGTGAAGTACAGGAGGAGCATTAAAAGGTCTGAAAATAGGAGGTGCATGAAGCGGTATTGAAAAACATGAAGAGCCTGAAAAGGTGTGAAAAATATGAAGAGCTTCAAAAGGTGTGAAGTACAGGAGGAGCATTAAACGGTCTGAAAAATAGGAGGAGCATGAAGCGGTGTTGAAAAACATGAAGAGCCTGAAATGGTGTGAAAAATGTGAAGAGCTTCAAAAGGTGTGAAAAATAGGAGGAGCATGAAGAGGTGTTCAAAAACATGAAATGCCTGAAAAGTTGTAAAAAATATGAAGAGCTTCAAAAGGTGTCAAAAATATGAGGAGCCTGAAACGGTCTGAAAAACAGGAGGAGCATGAATCGGTCTTCAAAAACATGAAGAGCCTGAAAAGGTGTGAAAAATATGAAGAGCTTCAAAAGTTTTAAAAATTTGAGGAGCATGAAACGGTCTGAAAAATAGAAGGAACATGAAGCAGTGTTCAAAAACATGAAGAGCCTGAAAAGATGTGGAAAATATGAAGAGCTTCAAAAGGTGTTAAAATTAAGAGGAGCATGAAATGGTCTGAAAAACAGGAGAAGCATGAGCGGTGTTGAAAAACATGAAGAGCCTGAAAAGGTGTGAAAAATATGAAGAGCTTTAAAAGGTGTGAAATTCTTGAGGAGCATGAAACGGTCTGAAAAATAGGAGGATCAGGAAGCATTGTTGAAAAACATGAACAGCATGAAAAGGTGTGAAAAATATGAAAAGATTCAAAAGGTTTAAAATATATGAGGAGCATGAAAAGGTCTGAAAAATAGAAGCAGCATAAAACGGTGTTCAAAAATATGAAGAGCCTGAAAAGGTGTGAAAAATACGAAGAGCTTCAAAAGGTGTGAAAAATATGAAGAGCTTCAAAAGGTGTCAAAAATACGAGGAGCATGAAAAGGTCTGAAAAATACTAGGAGCATGAAGTGGTGTTGAAAATCATGAAGAGCCTGAAAAGATGTGAAAAGTATGAAGAGCTTCAAAAGGTGTCAAAAATATGAGGAGCATGAAACGGTCTGAAAAACAGGAGAAGCATGAAGCGGTGTTGAAAAACATGAAGAGCCTGAAAAGGTATAAAAATATGAAGAGCTTCAAAAGGTGTAAAAAATACGAAGAGCTTCACAAGGTGTCAAAAATGAGATGAGCATGAAAAGTTCTGAAAAAAAGGAGGAGCATGAAGCAGTGTTGAAAAACATGAAGAGCCTGAAAATGTGTGAATAATATGAAGAGACTGAAAACGTGTCAAAAATATGAGGAGCATGAAACGGTCTGAAAAATACGATGAGCATGATAAGGTGTTGAAAAACATGAAGAGCCTGAAAACGTGTGAAAATATGAAGAGCTTCAAAAGGTGTCAAAAATATGAGGGACATGAACGGTCTTAAAAACAGGAGGAGGATGAAGTGGTGTTGAAAAACATGAAGAGCCTGAAAAGGTGTAAAAAATATGAAGAGCTTCAAAATGTTTCAAAATTATGAGGGGCATGAATGGTCTGAAAAATAGGAGGAGCATAAAGCAGTCTTGAAAAATATGAAGAGCTCAAAAGGTGTGAAAAATATGAAGAGCTTCAAAAGGTGTCAAAAAAGAGATGAGCATGAAATGGTCTGAAAAATAGGAGGAGCATGAAGCGGTGTTGAAAAACATGAAGCGCCTGAAAAGCTGTGAAATATATGAAGAGCTTCAAAAGGTGTCAAATATATGAGGAACAAGAAACGGTCTGAAAAATAGGAGGAGCATGAAGCGGTGTTGAAAATCATGAAGAGCCTGAACACGTGTGAAAAATATAAGAGATTCAAAAGTTGTGAAAAATATGAAGAGCTTCAAAAGGTGTCAAAAATATGAGGAGCATGAAACGGTCTGAAAAATAGGAGGAGCATGAAACGTTGTTGAAAAACATGAAGAGCTTGAAAACGTGTGAAAAATATGAAGGGTTTCAAAAGATGTGGAAAATAAGAAGAGCTTCAAAAGGTGTCAAAAATGAGATGAGCATGAAACGGTCTGAAAAATAGGAGGCGCACGAAGCGGTGTTGAAAACATGAAGCGCCTGAAAAGGTGTTAGAAATATGAAGAGCTTCAAATGTTGTCAAAAATATGAGGAGTATGAAACTGTCTGCAAAATGGGAGGAACATGAAGTGGTGTTGAAAAACATGGGGAGTCTGAAAAGGTGTGAATAATATGAAGAGCTACAAAAGGTGTCAAATATATGAGGAGCATGAAACGGTCTGATAATTAGGAGGAGCATGAAGTGGTGTTTAAAAACATGAAGAGCCTGAAAAGGTGTGAAAAATATGAAGAGCTTCAAAACGTGTGAAATATATGACGAGCATTATATGGTCTGAAAAGTAGGAGGAGCATGAAACGGTGTTCAAAAACATGAAGAGACTGAAAAGGTGTGAAAAATATGAAGAGCTTCAAAAGATGTGAAATACATGAGGAGCATGAAACGGGTTGAAAAATAGGAGGAGAATGAACCGGTGTTCAAAAACATAAAGAGCATGAAAAGGTATGAAAAACATGAAAAGCTTCATAAGGTGTCAAATTTAGTTTAACATGAAAGGGTCTGAAAAATAGGAGGGGCATGAAGTGGTGTTGAAAACATGAAGAGCCTGAAAAGGTGTGAAATATACGAAGAGCTTCAAAAGGTGTCAAAAATATGAAGTGCATCAAAAGGTGTCAAAAATGAGATGAGCATGAAACGGTCTGAAAAATAGTAGGAGCATGAAGTGGTGTTGAAAAAAAAGAAGAGCCTGAAAAGGTGTGAAATATATGAAGAGCTTCAAAAGGTGTCAAAAATATGAGGAGCATGAAACGGTCTGAAAAATAGGAGGAGCATGAAGCGGTGATGAAAAACATGAAGGGCATGAAAACGTGTGAAAAATATGAAGAGCTTCAAAAGGTGTGAAAAATACAAACAGCTTCGAAAGGTGTCAAAAATGAGATGAGCATGAAACGGTCTGAAAAATAGTAGGAGCATGAATTGGTGTTGAAATACATGAAGAGCCTGAAAAGGTATGAAAAATATGAAGAGCTTCAAAACGTGTGAAATATATGAGGAGCATGATACGGTCTGAAAAATAGGAGGAACATGAAAAGGTGTTCAAAACCGTGAAGAGCCTGAAAAGTTGTGAAAAATATGAAAAGCTTCCAAAGGTGTCAAAAATGAGATCAGCATGAAACGGTCTGAAAAACAGGAGGATCATGAAGCAGTGTTGAAAAACATGAAGAGCCTGAAAAGGTGTGAGAAATATGAAGAGCTTCAAAAGGTGTCAAAAATATGAGGAGCATGAAACGGAATGAAAAATAGGAGGAGCATGAAGCGGTGTTGAAAAACTTGAAGAGCCTGAAAATGTGTGAAAAATATGAAAAGCGTCAAAAGGTGTCAAGAATATGAGGAGCATGAAACGGAAAGAAAAATAGGAGGAGCATGAAGCGGTGTTGAAAAACATGAAGAACCTGAAAACGTGTGAAAAATATGAAGAGCTTAAAAAATTGTGAAAATATGAAGAGCTTCAAAACGAGTCAAAAATATCAGGAGCATGAAACAGTCTTAAAAATAGGAGGAGCATGAAGTGGTGTTGAAAAACATGAAGAGTATGTAAGGGTGTGAAATATATGAAGAGCTTCAAAAGGTGTGAAATACATGAGGAGCATGAAACGGGCTCAAAAATAGGAGGAGCATGAAGCGGTGTGGCAAAACATGAAGAGCCTGAAAAGGTGTGAATGATATGAAGAGTTTCTAAAGGTGTCAAAAATATGAGGAGCATGAAAACGTCTGAAAAATAGGAGGAGCATGAAGTGGTGTGGCAAAACATGAAGAGCCTGAAAATGTGTGAAAAATATGAAAAGCGTCAAAAGGTGTCAAGAATATGAGGAGCATGAAACGGAATGAAAAATAGGAGGAGCATGAAGCGGTGTTGAAAAACATGAAGAACCTGAAAACGTGTGAAACATATGAAGAGCTTAAAAAATTGTGAAAATATGAAGAGCTTCAAAAGGTGTCAAACATAAGAGGAGCATGAAACGGTCTGAAAAATAGGAGGAGCATGAAACGGTATTGAAAAACTTGAAGAGCCTTAAAAGGTGTGAAAATATGAAAAGCTTCAAAAGGTGTCAAGAATATGAGGAGCATGAAACGGTCTGAAAAATAGGAGGAAAATGAAGCGGTGTTCAATTACATGAAGAGCATGAAAAGGTGTGAAAAATATGAAGAGCTACAAAAGGTGTCAAAAATGAAATGAGCATGAAACGGTCTGAAAAATAGGAGGAGCATGAAGTGGTGTTGAAAAAAAAGAAGAGCCTGAAAAGGTGTGAAATATATGAAGAGCTTCAAAAGGTGTCAAAAATATGAGGAGCATGAAACGGTCTGAAAAATAGGAGGAGCATGAAGCGTTGATGAAAAACATGTAGGGCATGAAAACGTGTGAAAAATATGAAGAGCTTCAAAAGGTGTGAAAAATATAAACAGCTTCGAAAGGTGTCAAAAATGAGATGAGCATGAAACGGTCTGAAAAATAGTAGGAGCATGAATTGGTGTTGAAATACATGAAGAGCCTGAAAAGGTATGAAAAATATGAAGAGCTTCAAAACGTGTGAAATATATGAGGAGCATGATGCAGTCTGAAAAATAGGAGGAACATGAAGCGGTGTTCAAAAACGTGAAGAGCCTGAAAAGTTGTGAAAAATATGAAAAGCTTCCAAAGGTGTCAAAAATGAGATCAGCATGAAACGGTCTGAAAAACAGGAGGATCATGAAGCGGTGTTGAAAAACATGAAGAGCCTGAAAAGGTGTGAGAAATATGAAGAGCTTCAAAAGGTGTCAAAAATATGAGGAGCATGAAACGGAATGAAAAATAGGAGGAGCATGAAGCGGTGTTGAAAAACTAGAAGAGCCTGAAAATGTGTGAAAAATATGAAAAGCGTCAAAAGGTGTCAAGAATATGAGGAGCATGAAACGGAATGAAAAATAGGGGGAGCATGAAGCGGTGTTGAAAAACATGAAGAACCTGAAAACGTGTGAAACATATGAAGAGCTTAAAAAATTGTGAAAATATGAAGAGCTTCAAAAGGTGTCAAATATATGAGGAGCATGAAACGGTCTGAAAAATAGGAGGATCAGAAAGTGGTGTTGAAAAACCTGAAGAGCCTGAAAATGGTGTGAAAAATATCAAAGGCTTCAAAAGGTGTCAAAAATGAGATGTGCATGAAACGGTCTGAAAAATATGCGGAGTATGAAGCGGTGTTCAAAAACATGAAGAGCGTGAAAAGGTGTGAAAAATATGAAGAGCTTCAAAAGGTGTCAAACATAAGAGGAGCATGAAACGGTCTGAAAAATAGGAGGAGCATGAAACGGTGTTAAAAAACATGAAGAGCCTGAAAATGGTGTGAAAAATATGAAGAGCTTCAAAAGGTGTGAAAAATATGAAGAGCTTCAAAAGGTGTCAAAAATATGAGGAACATGAAACGGTCTGAAAAATTGGAGGAGCATGAAGCCGTGTTCAAAAACATGAACAGCCTGAAATTATGTGAAAAATATGAAGAGCCTGAAAAGGTGTGAAAAATATGAGGAGCTTTAAAAGGTGTCAAATATATGAGGAGCATGAAACGGTCTGAAAAATAGGAGGATCAGAAAGCGGTGTTGAAAAACATGAAGAGCCTGAAAATGGTGTGAAAAATATCAAAGGCTTCAAAAGGTGTCAAAATGAGATGTGCATGAAACGGTCACAAAAATAGGAGGAGCATGAAACGGTGTTCAAAGACATGAAGAGCCTGAAAAGGTGTGAAAAATATGAAGAGCCTCAAAAAATGTCAAAAATATGAGGAATATGAAACGGTCTGAAAAATAGGAGGATCATAAAGCGGTGTTGAAAAACATGAAGAGCCTGAAAATGGTGTGAAAAATATGAAGAGCTTCCAAAGGAGTCAAAAATGAAATGTGCATGAAACGGTCTGAAAAATATGAGGAGCATGAAGTCGTTGTGAAAAACATGAAAAGCCTGAAAATGTGTGCAAAATACGAAGAGCTTCAAAAGGTGTGAAATACATGAGGAGCATGAAATGGTCTGAGAAATAGGAGGAGCATGAAGCGGTGTTCAAAAACATGTAGAGACTGAAAAGGTGTGAAAAATATGAAGAGCTTCAAAAGGAGTGAAAAATAGGAGGAGCATGAAACGGTCTGAAAAATAGGAAGAGCATGAACCGGTGTTCAAATACATGAAAAGCGTGAAAAGGTGTGAAAAATATGAAGAGCTTCAAAAATATGAAAAACATGAAGAGCTTCAAAAGGTGTGAAAAATATGAAGAGCTTCAAAAGGTGTCAAAAATATGAGGAGCATGAAACGGTCTAAAAAATCGGAGGAGCATGAAATGGTGTTCAAATACATGAAGAGACTGAAAAGGTGTGAAAAACAGGAAGAGCTTCAAATGGTGTGAAATACATGAGGAGCATGAAACGGTCTGAAAAATAGGAGGAGCATGAAGCGCTGTTCAACAACATGAAGAGCCTAAAAGGTGTGAAAAGTATGAAGAGATTCAAAAGGTGTCAAAAATATGAGGAGCATGAAACGGTCTGAACATACGAGGAGCATGAAGCGGTGATGAAAAACATGGAGAGCCTGAAAAGGTGTGAAAAATATGAAGAGCTTCAAAAGGTTTCAAAATGTGTGGAGCATGAAACGGTCTGAAAAATAGGAGGAGCATGAATTGGTGTTGAAAAACATGAAGATCCTGAAAAGGTGTGAGAAATATGAAGAGTTTCAAAAGGTGTCAAAAATATGAGGAGCCTGAAACGGTCTGAAAAATAAGAGGAGCATGAAGCGGTGTTCAAAAACATGAAGAGCCTGAAAAGGTGTGAAATATATGAAGAGCTTGAAAACGTGTGAAATATATGAAGAGCTTCAAAAGGTGTTAATAATGAGATGAACATGAAACCGTCTGAAAAATATGAGGAGCATGAAACGGTGATCAAAAACATGAAGAGCCTGAAAAGCTGTGAAAAATATGAAGAGCTTCAAAAGGTGTGAAAAATATGAGGAGCATGATACAGTTTGAAAAATAGGAGGTGCATGAAGCCGTGTTGAAAAACATGAATAGTCTGAAAACGTGTGAAAATATGAAGAGCTTCAAAAGGTGTCAAAAAAGAGATGAGCATGAAACGGTCTGAAAAATAGGAGGAGCATGAGGTGGTGTTGAAAAACATGAAGAGCCTGAAATGGTGTGAAATATATGAAGACCTTCAAAACGTGTGAAAAATATGAGGAGCTTCAAAAAGTGTCAAAATTATGAGGAGCATGAAACGGTCTGAAAAATAGGAGGAGCATGAAGCGGTGTTGAAAAATAAGAGGAGCATGAAGAGGTGTTGAAAAAAATGAAGAGCCTGAAAAGGTGTGAAAAATATGAAGAGCTTCTAAAGGTGTCAAAAATATGAGGAGCCTGAAACGGTCTGAAAAATAGGAGGGGCATGAAGCGATGTTGAAAAACATGCAGAGCCTGAAAATGTGTGAAAAATATGAAGATCTTCTAAAGGTGTCAAATATATGAGGACAATGAAACGGCCTGAAAAATTGGAGGAGCATGAAGTGGTGTTGAAAAACATGAAGAGCCTGAAAAGGTGAGAAAAATATAAAGAGCTTCAAAAGGTGTCAAAATTATGAGGAGCATGAAACGGTCTGAAAAATAGGAGGAGCATGAAGCGTTGATGAAAAACATGTAGGGCATGAAAACGTGTGAAAAATATGAAGAGCTTCAAAAGGTGTGAAAAATATAAACAGCTTCGAAAGGTGTCAAAAATGAGATGAGCATGAAACGGTCTGAAAAATAGTAGGAGCATGAATTGGTGTTGAAATACATGAAGAGCCTGAAAAGGTATGAAAAATATGAAGAGCTTCAAAACGTGTGAAATATATGAGGAGCATGATGCGGTCTGAAAAATAGGAGGAACATGAAGCGGTGTTCAAAAACGTGAAGAGCCTGAATAGTTGTGAAAAATATGAAAAGCTTCCAAAGGTGTCAAAAATGAGATCAGCATGAAACGGTCTGAAAAACAGGAGGATCATGAAGCGGTGTTGAAAAACATGAAGAGCCTGAAAAGGTGTGAGAAATATGAAGAGCTTCAAAAGGTGTCAAAAATATGAGGAGCATGAAACGGAATGAAAAATAGGAGGAGCATGAAGCGGTGTTGAAAAACTAGAAGAGCCTGAAAATGTGTGAAAAATATGAAAAGCGTCAAAAGGTGTCAAGAATATGAGGAGCATGAAACGGAATGAAAAATAGGGGGAGCATGAAGCGGTGTTGAAAAACATGAAGAACCTGAAAACGTGTGAAACATATGAAGAGCTTAAAAAATTGTGAAAATATGAAGAGCTTCAAAAGGTGTCAAATATATGAGGAGCATGAAACGGTCTGAAAAATAGGAGGATCAGAAAGTGGTGTTGAAAAACCTGAAGAGCCTGAAAATGGTGTGAAAAATATCAAAGGCTTCAAAAGGTGTCAAAAATGAGATGTGCATGAAACGGTCTGAAAAATATGCGGAGTATGAAGCGGTGTTCAAAAACATGAAGAGCGTGAAAAGGTGTGAAAAATATGAAGAGCTTCAAAAGGTGTCAAACATAAGAGGAGCATGAAACGGTCTGAAAAATAGGAGGAGCATGAAACGGTGTTAAAAAACATGAAGAGCCTGAAAATGGTGTGAAAAATATGAAGAGCTTCAAAAGGTGTGAAAAATATGAAGAGCTTCAAAAGGTGTCAAAAATATGAGGAACATGAAACGGTCTGAAAAATTGGAGGAGCATGAAGCCGTGTTCAAAAACATGAACAGCCTGAAATTATGTGAAAAATATGAAGAGCCTGAAAAGGTGTGAAAAATATGAGGAGCTTTAAAAGGTGTCAAATATATGAGGAGCATGAAACGGTCTGAAAAATAGGAGGATCAGAAAGCGGTGTTGAAAAACATGAAGAGCCTGAAAATGGTGTGAAAAATATCAAAGGCTTCAAAAGGTGTCAAAATGAGATGTGCATGAAACGGTCACAAAAATAGGAGGAGCATGAAACGGTGTTCAAAGACATGAAGAGCCTGAAAAGGTGTGAAAAATATGAAGAGCCTCAAAAAATGTCAAAAATATGAGGAATATGAAACGGTCTGAAAAATAGGAGGATCATAAAGCGGTGTTGAAAAACATGAAGAGCCTGAAAATGGTGTGAAAAATATGAAGAGCTTCCAAAGGAGTCAAAAATGAAATGTGCATGAAACGGTCTGAAAAATATGAGGAGCATGAAGTCGTTGTGAAAAACATGAAAAGCCTGAAAATGTGTGCAAAATACGAAGAGCTTCAAAAGGTGTGAAATACATGAGGAGCATGAAATGGTCTGAGAAATAGGAGGAGCATGAAGCGGTGTTCAAAAACATGTAGAGACTGAAAAGGTGTGAAAAATATGAAGAGCTTCAAAAGGAGTGAAAAATAGGAGGAGCATGAAACGGTCTGAAAAATAGGAAGAGCATGAACCGGTGTTCAAATACATGAAAAGCGTGAAAAGGTGTGAAAAATATGAAGAGCTTCAAAAATATGAAAAACATGAAGAGCTTCAAAAGGTGTGAAAAATATGAAGAGCTTCAAAAGGTGTCAAAAATATGAGGAGCATGAAACGGTCTAAAAAATCGGAGGAGCATGAAATGGTGTTCAAATACATGAAGAGACTGAAAAGGTGTGAAAAACAGGAAGAGCTTCAAATGGTGTGAAATACATGAGGAGCATGAAACGGTCTGAAAAATAGGAGGAGCATGAAGCGCTGTTCAACAACATGAAGAGCCTAAAAGGTGTGAAAAGTATGAAGAG
The DNA here is from genome assembly GCF_033118175.1 of Dama dama. Classification (NCBI taxonomy): domain Eukaryota; kingdom Metazoa; phylum Chordata; class Mammalia; order Artiodactyla; family Cervidae; genus Dama; species Dama dama. The sequence continues at coordinate 5,704,986 of NW_026870877.1, read as the reverse complement.
ATTCAAAAGGTGTCAAAAATATGAGGAGCATGAAACGGTCTGAACATACGAGGAGCATGAAGCGGTGATGAAAAACATGGAGAGCCTGAAAAGGTGTGAAAAATATGAAGAGCTTCAAAAGGTTTCAAAATGTGTGGAGCATGAAACGGTCTGAAAAATAGGAGGAGCATGAATTGGTGTTGAAAAACATGAAGATCCTGAAAAGGTGTGAGAAATATGAAGAGTTTCAAAAGGTGTCAAAAATATGAGGAGCCTGAAACGGTCTGAAAAATAAGAGGAGCATGAAGCGGTGTTCAAAAACATGAAGAGCCTGAAAAGGTGTGAAATATATGAAGAGCTTGAAAACGTGTGAAATATATGAAGAGCTTCAAAAGGTGTTAATAATGAGATGAACATGAAACCGTCTGAAAAATATGAGGAGCATGAAACGGTGATCAAAAACATGAAGAGCCTGAAAAGCTGTGAAAAATATGAAGAGCTTCAAAAGGTGTGAAAAATATGAGGAGCATGATACAGTTTGAAAAATAGGAGGTGCATGAAGCCGTGTTGAAAAACATGAATAGTCTGAAAACGTGTGAAAATATGAAGAGCTTCAAAAGGTGTCAAAAAAGAGATGAGCATGAAACGGTCTGAAAAATAGGAGGAGCATGAGGTGGTGTTGAAAAACATGAAGAGCCTGAAATGGTGTGAAATATATGAAGACCTTCAAAACGTGTGAAAAATATGAGGAGCTTCAAAAAGTGTCAAAATTATGAGGAGCATGAAACGGTCTGAAAAATAGGAGGAGCATGAAGCGGTGTTGAAAAATAAGAGGAGCATGAAGAGGTGTTGAAAAAAATGAAGAGCCTGAAAAGGTGTGAAAAATATGAAGAGCTTCTAAAGGTGTCAAAAATATGAGGAGCCTGAAACGGTCTGAAAAATAGGAGGGGCATGAAGCGATGTTGAAAAACATGCAGAGCCTGAAAATGTGTGAAAAATATGAAGATCTTCTAAAGGTGTCAAATATATGAGGACAATGAAACGGCCTGAAAAATTGGAGGAGCATGAAGTGGTGTTGAAAAACATGAAGAGCCTGAAAAGGTGAGAAAAATATAAAGAGCTTCAAAAGGTGTCAAAATTATGAGGAGCATGAAACGGTCTGAAAAATAGGAGGAGCATGAAGCGTTGATGAAAAACATGTAGGGCATGAAAACGTGTGAAAAATATGAAGAGCTTCAAAAGGTGTGAAAAATATAAACAGCTTCGAAAGGTGTCAAAAATGAGATGAGCATGAAACGGTCTGAAAAATAGTAGGAGCATGAATTGGTGTTGAAATACATGAAGAGCCTGAAAAGGTATGAAAAATATGAAGAGCTTCAAAACGTGTGAAATATATGAGGAGCATGATGCGGTCTGAAAAATAGGAGGAACATGAAGCGGTGTTCAAAAACGTGAAGAGCCTGAATAGTTGTGAAAAATATGAAAAGCTTCCAAAGGTGTCAAAAATGAGATCAGCATGAAACGGTCTGAAAAACAGGAGGATCATGAAGCGGTGTTGAAAAACATGAAGAGCCTGAAAAGGTGTGAGAAATATGAAGAGCTTCAAAAGGTGTCAAAAATATGAGGAGCATGAAACGGAATGAAAAATAGGAGGAGCATGAAGCGGTGTTGAAAAACTAGAAGAGCCTGAAAATGTGTGAAAAATATGAAAAGCGTCAAAAGGTGTCAAGAATATGAGGAGCATGAAACGGAATGAAAAATAGGGGGAGCATGAAGCGGTGTTGAAAAACATGAAGAACCTGAAAACGTGTGAAACATATGAAGAGCTTAAAAAATTGTGAAAATATGAAGAGCTTCAAAAGGTGTCAAATATATGAGGAGCATGAAACGGTCTGAAAAATAGGAGGATCAGAAAGTGGTGTTGAAAAACCTGAAGAGCCTGAAAATGGTGTGAAAAATATCAAAGGCTTCAAAAGGTGTCAAAAATGAGATGTGCATGAAACGGTCTGAAAAATATGCGGAGTATGAAGCGGTGTTCAAAAACATGAAGAGCGTGAAAAGGTGTGAAAAATATGAAGAGCTTCAAAAGGTGTCAAACATAAGAGGAGCATGAAACGGTCTGAAAAATAGGAGGAGCATGAAACGGTGTTAAAAAACATGAAGAGCCTGAAAATGGTGTGAAAAATATGAAGAGCTTCAAAAGGTGTGAAAAATATGAAGAGCTTCAAAAGGTGTCAAAAATATGAGGAACATGAAACGGTCTGAAAAATTGGAGGAGCATGAAGCCGTGTTCAAAAACATGAACAGCCTGAAATTATGTGAAAAATATGAAGAGCCTGAAAAGGTGTGAAAAATATGAGGAGCTTTAAAAGGTGTCAAATATATGAGGAGCATGAAACGGTCTGAAAAATAGGAGGATCAGAAAGCGGTGTTGAAAAACATGAAGAGCCTGAAAATGGTGTGAAAAATATCAAAGGCTTCAAAAGGTGTCAAAATGAGATGTGCATGAAACGGTCACAAAAATAGGAGGAGCATGAAACGGTGTTCAAAGACATGAAGAGCCTGAAAAGGTGTGAAAAATATGAAGAGCCTCAAAAAATGTCAAAAATATGAGGAATATGAAACGGTCTGAAAAATAGGAGGATCATAAAGCGGTGTTGAAAAACATGAAGAGCCTGAAAATGGTGTGAAAAATATGAAGAGCTTCCAAAGGAGTCAAAAATGAAATGTGCATGAAACGGTCTGAAAAATATGAGGAGCATGAAGTCGTTGTGAAAAACATGAAAAGCCTGAAAATGTGTGCAAAATACGAAGAGCTTCAAAAGGTGTGAAATACATGAGGAGCATGAAATGGTCTGAGAAATAGGAGGAGCATGAAGCGGTGTTCAAAAACATGTAGAGACTGAAAAGGTGTGAAAAATATGAAGAGCTTCAAAAGGAGTGAAAAATAGGAGGAGCATGAAACGGTCTGAAAAATAGGAAGAGCATGAACCGGTGTTCAAATACATGAAAAGCGTGAAAAGGTGTGAAAAATATGAAGAGCTTCAAAAATATGAAAAACATGAAGAGCTTCAAAAGGTGTGAAAAATATGAAGAGCTTCAAAAGGTGTCAAAAATATGAGGAGCATGAAACGGTCTAAAAAATCGGAGGAGCATGAAATGGTGTTCAAATACATGAAGAGACTGAAAAGGTGTGAAAAACAGGAAGAGCTTCAAATGGTGTGAAATACATGAGGAGCATGAAACGGTCTGAAAAATAGGAGGAGCATGAAGCGCTGTTCAACAACATGAAGAGCCTAAAAGGTGTGAAAAGTATGAAGAGATTCAAAAGGTGTCAAAAATATGAGGAGCATGAAACGGTCTGAACATACGAGGAGCATGAAGCGGTGATGAAAAACATGGAGAGCCTGAAAAGGTGTGAAAAATATGAAGAGCTTCAAAAGGTTTCAAAATGTGTGGAGCATGAAACGGTCTGAAAAATAGGAGGAGCATGAATTGGTGTTGAAAAACATGAAGATCCTGAAAAGGTGTGAGAAATATGAAGAGTTTCAAAAGGTGTCAAAAATATGAGGAGCCTGAAACGGTCTGAAAAATAAGAGGAGCATGAAGCGGTGTTCAAAAACATGAAGAGCCTGAAAAGGTGTGAAATATATGAAGAGCTTGAAAACGTGTGAAATATATGAAGAGCTTCAAAAGGTGTTAATAATGAGATGAACATGAAACCGTCTGAAAAATATGAGGAGCATGAAACGGTGATCAAAAACATGAAGAGCCTGAAAAGCTGTGAAAAATATGAAGAGCTTCAAAAGGTGTGAAAAATATGAGGAGCATGATACAGTTTGAAAAATAGGAGGTGCATGAAGCCGTGTTGAAAAACATGAATAGTCTGAAAACGTGTGAAAATATGAAGAGCTTCAAAAGGTGTCAAAAAAGAGATGAGCATGAAACGGTCTGAAAAATAGGAGGAGCATGAGGTGGTGTTGAAAAACATGAAGAGCCTGAAATGGTGTGAAATATATGAAGACCTTCAAAACGTGTGAAAAATATGAGGAGCTTCAAAAAGTGTCAAAATTATGAGGAGCATGAAACGGTCTGAAAAATAGGAGGAGCATGAAGCGGTGTTGAAAAATAAGAGGAGCATGAAGAGGTGTTGAAAAAAATGAAGAGCCTGAAAAGGTGTGAAAAATATGAAGAGCTTCTAAAGGTGTCAAAAATATGAGGAGCCTGAAACGGTCTGAAAAATAGGAGGGGCAGAAAGCGATGTTGAAAAACATGCAGAGCCTGAAAATGTGTGAAAAATATGAAGATCTTCTAAAGGTGTCAAATATATGAGGACAATGAAACGGCCTGAAAAATTGGAGGAGCATGAAGTGGTGTTGAAAAACATGAAGAGCCTGAAAAGGTGAGAAAAATATAAAGAGCTTCAAAAGGTGTCAAAATTATGAGGAGCATGAAACGGTCTGAAAAATAGGAGGAGCATGAAGCGGTGTTGAAAAACATGAAGATCCTGAAATGGTGTGAAATATATGAAGACCTTCAAAATGTGTGAAACATATGAGGAGCTTCAAAAAGTGTCAAAAATATGAGGAGCATGAAACGGTCTGAAAAATAGGAGGAGCATGAAGGGGTGTTGAAAAAATGAAGAGCCTGAAAAGGTGTGAAAAATATGAAAAGCTTAAAAACGTGTCAAATATATGAGGAGCATGAAACGGTATGAAAAATACGAGGAGCATGAAGCGGTGTTGAAAAACGTGAAGAGCCTGAAATGGTGTGAAATATATGAAGACCTTCAAAATGTGTGAAACATATGAGGAGCTTCAAAAAGTGTCAAAAATATGAGGAGCATGAAACGGTCTGAAAAATAGGAGGAGCATGAAGGGGTGTTGAAAAAATGAAGAGCCTGAAAAGGTGTGAAAAATATGAAAAGCTTAAAAACGTGTCAAATATATGAGGAGCATGAAACGTTATGAAAAATACGAGGAGCATGAAGCGGTGTTGAAAAACGTGAAGAGCCTGAAATGGTGTGAAATATATGAAGAGCTTCAAAACGTGTCAAAAATAAATGAGCAGGAAATGGTCTGAATATTAGGAGAGCATGAAGTGGTGTTAAAACATGAAGAGCCTGAAAAGGTGTGAAATATATGAAGAGCGTCAAAAGGTATCAAAAATATGAGGAGAATGAAACGGTCTGAAAAATAGGAGGAGCATGAAACGGTGATCAAAAACATGAATACCTGAAAAGTTGTGAAAAATATGAAGAGCTTCAAAAGGTGTGAAATACATGAGGAGCATAAAACGGTCTGAAAAATAGGAGAAGCATGAAGTGGTGTGAAAAAATATGAAGAGCCTGAAAATGTGTGAAAAATATGAAGAGCTTCAAAAGGTGTGAAATACATGAGGAGCATGAAACTCTCTGAAAAATAGGAGGAACATGAAGTGTTGTTCAAAAACATGATGAGCCTGAAAAAGTGTGGAAAATATGAAGAGCTTCAAAAGTTGTCAAAATTAAGAGGAGCATGAAATGGTCTGAAAAATAGGAGGAGCATGAAGTGATGTTGAAAAACATGAAGAGCCTGAAATGGTGTGAAAAATATGAAGAGATTCAAAAGCTGTGAAATACATGTGGAGCAGAAAACGGTCTCAAAATAGGAGGAGCATGAAGCGGTGTTGAAAAACATGAAGAGCCTGAAAAGGTGTGAAAAATTTGAAGAGCTTAAAAAGGTGTGAAACATATGAGGAGTATGAAACGCTCTGAAAAATAGGAGGAGCATGAAACCGTGTTCAAAAACAGGAAGAGCCTGAAAAGGCGTGAAAAATATGAAGAGCTTCAAAAGGTGTCAAAAATATGAGGAGCATGAAACGCTCGAAAAAAAGGAGGACCTTGAAGCGGTGTTCAAAAACATGACGAGTCTGAAAAGGTGTGAAATATAAGAAGAGCTTCAAAGGGTGTCAAAATTATGAGGAGCATGAAACGGTCTGAAAAATAGGAGGAGCATGAAACAGTGTTGAAAAACATGAAGAGCCTGAAAAGGTGTGAAAAATATGAAGAGCTTCAAAAGCTGTCAAGTATATGAGTAGCATGAAACGGTATGAAATCTAGCAGGAGCATGAAACGGTGTTGAAAAACTTGACGAGCCTGAAAAGGTGTGGAAAATAAGAGGAGCTTCCAAAGGTGTCAAAAATATGAGGAGCATGAAACGGTCTGAAAAATGGGAGGAGCATGAAGCGGTGTTCTAAAACATGAAGAGCCTGAAAAGGTGTGAAAAATATGAAGAGCTTCAAAAGGTGTCAAAAATCTGAGGAGCATGAAACGGTCTGAAAAATAGGAGGAGCATGAAGTGATGTTGAAAAACATGAAGAGCCTGAAAAGGTGTGAAAAATATGAAGAGCTTCAAAAAGTGTCAAAAATAAGAGGAGCATGAAACGGTCTGAAATATATGAGGTCCATGAACCGGTGTTCAAAAACATGAAGGCCTGAAAAGATGTGAAAAATTTGAGGAGCTTCAAAAGGTGTGAAAAATATGAAGAGCTTCAAAAGGTGTCAAAAATGAGATGAGCATGAAACGCTCTGAAAAATAGGAGGAGCATGAAGTTGTGTTGAAAAACATGAAGAGCCTGAAAACGTGAGAAATATATGAGGAGCTTGAAAATGTGTCAAAAAAAAGAGGAGCATGAAACGATCTGAAAAATAGGACGTGCATAAAGTGGTGGTGAAAAACATGAAGAGCCTGAAAAGGTGTGAAAAATACGAAGAGCTTCAAAAGGTGTCAAAAATATGAGGAGCATGAAACGGTCGGAAAAATAGGAGGAGAATGAAGCGGTGTTGAAAAACATGAAGAGCCTGAAAACGTGTAAAAAATATGAAGAGGTTCAAAAGGTGTGAAAACTATGAAGAGCTTCAAAAGGTGTCAAAAATGAGATGAGCATGAAACTGTCTGTAAAATAGGAGGAGCATGAAGTGGTATTGAAAAACATGAAGAGCCTGAAAAGGTGTGAAAAATATGAAGAGCTTCAAAACGTGTGAAAAATATGAAGAGCTTCAAAAGGTGTCAAAATTGAGATGAGCCTGAAACGGTCTGAAAAACAGGAGGATCCTGAGGCGGTGTTGAAAAACATGAAGAGCCTGAAAAGGTGTGGAAAATAAGAGGAGCTTCAAAAGGTGTCAAAAATATGTGCTGCGTGAAACGGTCTGAAAAATGGGAGGAGCATGAAGCGGTGTTCTAAAACATGAAGAGCCTGAAAAGGTGTGAAAAATATGAACAGCTTCAAAAGGTGTGAAAAATATAAGGAGCATGAAACGGTCTGAAAAATAGGAGGAGCATGAAGCGGTTTTCAAAAACATGAAGAGCCTGAAAAGGTGTGAAAAATATGAAGAGCTTCAAAAGGTGTCAAAAATATGAGAAGCATGAAACAGTCTCAAAATTAGGAGGAAAATGAATCGGTGATCAAGAACATGGAGAGCCTGAAAAGGTGTGAAATATATGAAGAGCTTCAAAAGGTGTGAAAAATAGGAGGAGCATGAAGCGGTGTTCAAAAACATGAAGAGCCTGAAAAGGTGTGAAAAATATGAAGAGCTTCAAGAGGTGTCAAAAATATGAGGAATATGAAAAGGTATGAAAATATGAGGAGCATGAAACGGTCTGAAAAATAGGAGGAGCATGAAGCGGTGTTCAAAAACATGAGGAGCCTGAAAAGTTCTGAAAAATATGAAGAGATTCAAAAGGTGTGAAATACATGAGGAGCATTAAACGGACTGAAAAATAGGAGGAGCATGAAACGGTGTTCAAAAACAGGAAGAGACTGAAAATTTGTGAAAAATATGAAGAGCTTCAAAAGGTGTCAAAAATATGAGGAGCATGAAACGGTCTGAAAAATAGGAGGAGCATGAAGCGCTGTTGAAAAACAAGAAGAGCCTGAAAACGTGTGAAAACTATGAAGAGCATCAAAAGGTGTGAAAAATATGAAGAGCTTCAAAAGGTGTAAAAAATGAGATGAGCATGAAACCGTCTGAAAAATAGGATGAGCATGAAGTGGTGTTGAAAAAAATGAAGAGCCTGAAAAGGTGTGAAACATATGAAGAGCTTCAAAAGGTGTCAAAATTATGAGGAGCATGAAACGGCCTGAAAAATTGGAGGAGCATGAAGCGGTGTTCAAAAATATGAAGAGTCTGAAAAGTTGTGAAAAATATGAAGAGCTTCAAAAGGTGTCAAAGATATGAGGAACATGAAACGGTCTGAAAAATAGTAGGAGCATGAAACGGTGATCAAAAACATGAAGAGCCGGAAAAGGTGGGAAAAATATGAAGAGCTTCAAAAAGTGTAAAATACATGAGGAGTTTGAAACGGGCTGAAAAGTAGGAGAAGCATGAAGTGGTGTGGAAAAATATGAAGAGCCTGAAAAGGTGTGGAAAATATGAAGAGCTTCAAAAGTTGTGAAATACATGAGGAGCATGAAACTCTCTGAAAAATAGAAGGAGCATGAAGCGGTGTTCAAACATGAAGAGCCTGAAAAGGTGTGAAAAATATGAAGAGCTTCAAACGGTGTCAAAAATATGAGGAGCATGAAACGGTCTGAAAAATAGGAGGAGCAAGAAGCCATGTTCAAAAACATGAAGAGCCTGAAAAGGTCTGAAAAATATGAAGAGCTTGAAAAGGTGTAAAATATATGAAGAGCTTCAAAAGGTGTCAAAAATGAGATGAGCATGAAACGGTGTGAAAAATAGGAGGAGCATGAAGCGGTTTTGAAAAAAATGAAGAGGCTGAAATGGTGTGAAATATATGAAGAGCTTCAAGATGTGTCAAAAATACGAAGAGCAGGAAATGGTCTGAAAAATAGGAGGATCATGAAGCGATGTTCAAAAACATGAAGTCCTGAAAAGGTGTGAAAAATATGAAGAGCTTCAAAAGGTGTGAAAAATATGAGGAGCATGAAACGGTCTGAAAAATAGAAGGGGCATGAAATGGTGTTCAAAAACATGAAAGCCTGAAAAGGTGTGAAAAATATGAAGAGCTTCAAAAGGTGTGAAATACATGAGGAGCATGAAATGGTCTGAAAAATAGGAGAAGTATGAAGTGGTGTTGAAAAACATGAAGAGCCTGAAAAGGAGTGAAAAATATGAAGAGCTTCAAAAGGTGTCAAACATATGAAGAACATGAAACGGTCTGAAAAATAGGAGGATCATGAAGCAGTGTTCAAAAACATGAAGAGCCTGAAAATGTGTGAAAAATATTCAGAGCTTCAAAATGTGTCAAATATATGAGGAGCATGAAACGGCTTGAAAAATAGGAGGAGCATGAAACGGTGACTAAAAACATGAAGAGCCTGAAAAGGTGTGAAAAATATGAAGAGCTTCAAAAGGTGTGAAATACATGAGGAGCATGAAACAGGCCGAAAAATAGGTGAAGCATGAAGTGGTGTGGAAAAACATGAAGAGCCTAAAAAGTTGTGAGAAATATGAAGAGCTTCAAAAGATGTGAAATACATGAGGAGCAAGAAACTCTCTGAGAAATAGGAGGAGCATGAAGCGATGTCAAAAACATGAAGAACCTAAAAAGTTGTGAGAAATATGAAGAGCTTCAAAAGGTGTCAAAAATGAGATGAGCATGAAACGGTCTGAAAAATAGGAGGAGCAAGAAGCGGTGTTGAAAAACATGAAGAGCCTAAAAAGTTGTGAAAAATATGAAAAGCTTCAAAAGGGGTCAAAAATGAGATGAGCATGAAACGGTCTGAAAAATAGGAGGATCATGTAACGGTGTTGAAAAACATGAAAAGCCTGAAAACGTGTGAAAAATATTAAGAGCTTCAAAAGGTGTCAAAAATATGAGGAGCATGAAACGGTCTTAAAAATATGAGGAGCATTTAGCGGTGTTCAAAAACTTGGAGAGCCTGAAAAAGTGTGAAAAATATGAAGAGCTTCAAAAGGTGTCAAAAATATGAGGAGCATGAAACGTTCTCAAAAATAGGAGGATCATGAAGCGGTGTTGAAAAACATGAAGAGCCTGAATAAGTGTGAAAAAGATGAAGAGCTTCAAAAGGTGTGAAAAATATGAAGAGCTTCAAATGGTGTCAAAAATGAGATGAACATGAAACCGTCTGAAAAATAAGAAGAGCATGAAGTGGTGTTGAAAAACATGAAGACCCTGAAAAGGTGTGAAAAACATGAAGAGCTTCAAACGGTGTGAAAAATATGAAGAGCTTCAAAGGTGTCAAAAATGAGATGAAAATGAAACCGTCTGAAAAATAGGAAGAGCATGAAGCGGTGTTCAAAAACATGAAGAGCCTGAAAAGGTGTGAAAAATATGAAGAGCTTCAAAAGGTGTCAAATATATGAGGAGCATGAAACGGTCTGAAAAATAGGAAGAGCATGAAGCGGTGTTCAAAAACATGAAGAGCCTGAAAAGGTGTGAAAAATATGAAGAGCTTCAAAAGGTGTCAAAAATATGAAGAGCCTGAAGCGGTCTGAAAAATAGGAGGAGCATGAAGCAATGTTCAAAAACATGAAGTGCCTGAAAAGGTGTGAAAAATATGAAAAGCTCAAAAACTGTGAAAAATATGAGGAGCATGAAACGGTCTGAAAAATAGCAGGAGCATGAAGCGGTGTTGAAAAACATGAAGAGTCTGAAAACGTCTGAAAACATGAAGAGCTTCAAAAATATGAAAAATATGAAGAGCTTCAAAAGGTGTCAAAAATGAGATGTGCATGAAACTGTCTGAAAAATAGGAGGAGCATGAAGCGGTGTTGAAAAACGTGAAGAAACTGAAAAGGTGTGAGAAATATGAAGAGCTTCAAAAGATGTGAAATACATGAGGAGCATGTAACGGTCTGAAATTGGAGGAGCATGAAGCGGTGTTCAAAAACATGAAGAGCCTGAAAACGTGTGAAAAATATGAAGAGCTTCAAAAGGTGTGAAATACATGAGGAGCATTAAACGGACTGAAAAATAGGAGGAGCATGAAACGGTGTTCAAAAACAGGAAGATACTGAAAAGTTGTGAAAAATATGAAGAGCTTCAAAAGGTGTCAAAAATATGAGGAGCATGAAACGGTCTGAAAAATAGGAGGAGCATGAAGCGGTGTTGGAAAACAAAAAGAGCCTGAAAACGTGTGAAAAATATGAAGAGCCTGAAAAGGTGTGAAAAATATGAAGAGCTTCAAAAGGTGTGAAATACATGAGGAGCATGAAACGGTCTGAAAAATAGAAGCAGCATAAAACGGTGTTCAAAGACATGAAGAGCCTGAAAAGGTGTGAAAAATACGAAGAGCTTCAAAAGGTGTGAAATACATGAGGAGGAAGAAACGGTCAGAAAAATAGGAGGAGCATGAAGCGGTATTCTAACCATGAAAAGCCTGAAAAAGTGTGAAAAATATGAAGAGCTTCACTTGTTTGAAAAATAAGAAGAGCCTGAAAAGGTGTGAAAAATATGAAGAGCAACAAAAGGGGTCAAAAATATGAGGAGCATGAAATGGTCTGCAAAAAAGGAAAAGCATGAAGTGGTGTTGAAAAACTTGAAGAGCCTGAAAAGGTGTGAAAAATATGAAAAGCTTCAAAAGGTGTCAAAATATGAGGAGCATGAAACGGTCTGAAAAATAGGAGGAGCATGAAGCAGTGTTCAAAAACATGAAGAGCCTGAAAAGGTTTGAAAAATATGAAGAGCTTCTAAAGGTGTCAAAAATATGAGGAGCATGAAACAGTCTGAAAAATAGCAGGAGCATGAAGCGGTGTTGAAAAACATGAAAAGTCTGAAAAGGTGTGAAAAATATGAAGAGCTTCAAAAGATGTGAAAAATATGAGGAGCATGAAACTGTCTGAAAAATAGAAAGAGCATGAAACGGTGTTGAAAAACATGAAGAGCCTGAAAATGTGTGAAAAACATGAAGAGCCTGAAAAGGTGTGAAAAATATGAAGAGTTTCAAAAGGTGTGAAAAATATGAAGAGCTTCAAAAGGTGTCAAAAATGAGATCAACAAGAAACCGTCTGAAAAATAGGAGGAGCATGAAGCGGTGTTGAAAAACATGAAGAGCCTGAAAAGGTGTGTAAAATATGAAGAGCTTCAAAAAGTGTCAAAAATATGAGGAGCATGAAACTGTCTGAAAAATAGGAGGAGCATGAAACGGTGATCAAAAACATGAAGAGCCTGAAAAGGTTTGAAAAATATGAAGAGCTTCAAAAGATGTGAAATACATGAGGAGCATGAAACGGGCTGAAAAATAGGAGGAGCATGAAGCTGTTTTCAAAATCATGAAGAGCCTGAAAAGTTGTCAAAAATATGAAAAGCTTCAAAAGGTGTCAAATATGAGATGAGCATGAAACGGTCTGAAAAATAGGAAGATCATGAAAAGGTGTTGAAAAATATGAAGTCACTAAAAGTTGTGAAAAATAGAAAGAGCTTCAAAAGGTGTCAAAAATATGAGGAGCATCAAACGGTCTGAAAAATAAGAGGAGCATTAAGCGGTCGTCAAAATCACGAAGAGCCTGAAAAGCTGTGAAAAATATGAAGAGCTTTAAAAGGTGTCAAGAATATGAGGAGCATGAAACGGTCTGAAAAATAGGAGGAGAATGAATCGGTGTTGAAAAACATAAGGAGCATGAAAAGGTGTGAAAAATATGAAGAGCTTTAAAAGGTGTGAAAAATATGAGGTGCATGAAACGGTCTGAAAAATAGGAGGAGCATGATGCGGTGTTGAAAAATATGAAGAGCCTGAAAAGGTGTGAAAAATATGAAGAGCTTCAAAAGGTGTCAAAAATATGAGGAGCATGAAACGGTCTGAAAATTAGGAGGAGCATGAAGCGTTGTTGAAAAACATGAAGAGCATGAAAAGGTGTGAAAATATGAAGATCTTCTAAAGGTGTCAAAAATATGAGGAGCATGAAACGGTCTTAAAAATTGGAGGAGCATGAAGCGGTGTTGAAAATCATGAAGGGCCTGAAAAGGTGTGAAAAATATGAAGAGTTTCAAAAGGTGTGAAAATATGAAGAGCTTCAAAAGGTGTCAAAAATGAGATCAACATGAAACCGTCTGAATAATAGGAGGAGCATGCAGCGGTGTTGAAAAATATGAAGATCCTGAAAAGGTGTGAAAATATGAAGAGCTTCTAAATGTGTCAAATATATGAGGAGCATGAAACGGTCTGAAAAATAGGAGGATCATGAAACGGTGTTCAAAAACATGAAGAGCCTGAATAGGTGTGAAAAATATGAAGAGCTTCAAAAGGTGTCAAAAATATGACGAGCATGAAACGGTCTGAAAAATAGGAGGAGCATGAAGCTGTGTTCAAAAACATGAAGAGCCTGAAAAGGTGTGAAAAATATGAAGAGCTTCAAAATGTGTCATAAATGAGAAGAACATGAAACGGTCTGAAAATTAGGAGGAGCATGAAGTGGTTTTGAAAAACATGAAGAGCCTGAAAAGGTGTGAAATATATGAAGAGCTTCAAAATGGGTCAAAATTATGAAGAGCATGAAATGGTCTGAAAAATAGGAGGATCATGAAGTGGTGTTCAAAAACATGAAGACCCTGAAAAGTTGTGAAAGATATGAAGAGCTTCAAAAGGTGTGAAAAATATGAGGAGCATGAAACGGTCTGAAAAATAGGAGGAGCATGAAACGGTGATCAAAAACATGAAGAGCCTGAAAAGGTGTGAAAAATATGAAGAAATTCAAAAGGTGTCAAAAATATGCGGAGCATGAAACGGTCTGAAAAATAGGAGGAGCATGAAGCAGTGTTGAAAAACCTGAAGAGCCTGAAAAGGTGTGAAAAATATGAAGAGCTTCAAAAGGTGTCAAAAATATGAGGAGGATGAAACGGTCTGAAAAATAGGTGGAGCATGAAGCAGTGTTGAAAAACCTGAAGAGCCTGAAAAGGTGTGAAAAATATGAAGAGCTTCAAAAGGTGTCAAAAATATGACGAGCATGAAACGGTCTGAAAAATAGGAGGAGCATGAAGCGGTGTTCAAAAACATGCACAGCCTGAAAACGTGTGAAAAATATGAGGAGCTTCAAAAGGTGTCAAATACATGAGGAGCATTTAACAGTCTGAAAAATAGGAGGAGCATGAAGCGGTGTTCAAAATATGAAGAGCCTGAAAAGTTGTGAAAAATATGAAGAGCTTCAAAAGGTGTGAAAAATATGAGGAGCATGAAACGGTCTGAAAAATAGGAGGAGCATGAAGCGGTGTTCAAAATCATGAAGAGCCTGAAAAGGTGTGAAAAATATGAAGAGCTTTAAAACTTGTCAAGAATATGAGAAGCATGAAACGGTCTGAAAAATAGGAGGAGAATGAATCGGTGTTGAAAAACATAAGGAGCCTGAAAAGGTGTGAAAAATATGAAGAGCTTTAAAAGGTGTGAAAAATATGAGGTGCATGAAACGGTCTGAAAAATAGGAAGAGCATGATGCGGTGTTGAAAAATATGAAGAGCCTGAAAAGGTGTGAAAAATATGAAGAGCTTCAAAAGGTGTCAAAAATGTGAGGAGCATGAAACGGTCTGAAAAATAGGAGGAGCATGAAGCGTTGTTGAAAAACATGAAGAGCCTGATAAGGTGTGAAAAATATGAAGATCTTCTAAAGGTGTCAAAAATATGAGGAGCATGAAACGGTCTTCAAAATAGGAGGAGCATGAAGTGGTGATGAAAATCATGAAGGGCCTGAAAAGCTGTGAAAAATATGAAGAGTTTCAAAAGGTGTGAAAAATATGAAGAGCTTCCAAAGGTGTCAAAAATGAGATCAACATGAAACCGTCTGAAAAATAGGAGGAGCATGAAGCGGTGATGATAAATATGAAGAGCCTGAAAAGGTGTGCAAATATGAAGAGCTTCTAAATGTGTCAAATATATGAGGAGCATGAAACGGTCTGAAAAATAGGAGGAGCATGAAGTGGTGTTGAAAAAAATGAAGAGCCTGAAAAGGTGTGAAAAATATGAAGATCTTCAAAAAGTGTCAAAAATATGAGGAGCATGAAACCGTCTGAAAAATAGGAGGAGCATGAAACGGTGATCAAAAACATGAAGAGCCTGAAAAGGTTTGAAAAATATGAAGAGCTTCAAAAGGTGTGAAATATATGAGGAGCATGAAACGGGCTGAAAAATAAGAGAAGCATGAAGTGGTGTGGAAAAACATGAAGAGCCTGAAAAGGTGTGAAAAATATGAAGAGCTTCAAAAGGTGTGAAATACATGAGGAGCATGAAACGGTCTGAAAATTAGGAGAAGCATGAAGTGGTGTGGAAAAACATGAAGAGCCTGAAAAGCTGTGAAAAATATGAAGAGCTTCAAAATGTGTCAAAAATATGAAGAGCATGAAACGGTCTGAAAAATAGGAGAATCATGAAGCGCTGTTAAAAAACATGAACAGCCTGAAAAGGTGTGAAAAACATGAAGAGCTTCAAAAGTTGTGAAATACATGAGGAGCATGAAACTCTCTGAAAAATAGGAGGAGCATGAAGCAGTGTTCAAATATATGAAGAGCCTGAAAAGGTGTGAAAAATATAAAGAGCTTCAAAATGTGTGAAATACATGAGGACCATGAAACAGTCTGAAAAATATGAGAAGCATGAAGTGGTGTTCAAAAACATGAAGAGCCTGAAAAGGTGTGAAATATATGAAGAGCTTCAAAATGTTTCAAAAATATGAGGAGCATGATACGGTCTGAAAAATAGGAGGAGCATGAAGCACTGTTCAGAAACATGAAGAGCCTGACAAGGTGTGAAAAATATAAAGAGCTTCAAAAGGTGTGAAATACATTACGACCATGAAACAGTCTGAAAAATAGGAGGAGCATGAAATGTTGTTGAAAAACTTGAAGAGCCTGAAAACGTGTGAAAAAATATGAAGAGTTTCCAAAGGTGTCAAAAATGAGATGAGCATGAAACAGTCTGAAAAATAGGATGAGCATGAAGCGGTGTTGAAAATCATGAAGAGCCTGAAAAGATGTGAATAATATGTAGAGCTTCAAAAGGTGTGAAAATATGAAGTGCTTCAAAAGCTGTCAAAATAAGATGATCATGAAACGGTCTGAAAATTAGGAGGAGCATGAAGTGGTGTTGAAAAAAAAGAAGAGCCTGAAAAGGTGTGAAATATATGAAGAGCTTCAAAAGGCGTGAAAATATGAAGAGCTTCAAAAGCTGTCAAAATGAGATGAGAATGAAACGGTCTGAAAATTAGGAGCAGCATGAAACGGTGTTCAAACAAATGAAGAGCCTCAAAATGTGTGAAAAATAAGAAGAGCTTCAAAAGGTGTGAAATACATTTGGAGCATGAAACTGTGTGTAAAATAGGAGGAGCATGAAGTGGTGTTCAAAAACATGAAGAGCCTGAAAAGGTGTGAAAAATATGAAGAGCTTCAAAAGGTGTGAAATACATGAGAGGAATGAAACTGTCTGAAAAATAGGAGGAGCATGAAGCGGTTGTGAAAAACATGAAGAGCCTGAAAAGTTGTGAAAAATATAAAGAGCTTCTAAAGGTGTCAAAAATATGAGGACAATGAAACGCTCTGGAAAAGAGGAGGAGCATGAAGTGGTGTTGAAAAAGATGAAGAGCCTGCAAAGGTGTGAAAAATTTGAAGAGCTTCAAAACGTGTCAAAATTATGAGGAGAATGAAACGGTCTGAAAAATAGGAGGAGCATGAAGTGGTGTTGAAAAACATGAAGAGCCTGAAATGATGTGAAATATATGAAGAGGTTCAAAAGGTGCGAAAAATATGAGGAGGTTCAAAAAGGGTCAAAAATATGAGGAGCAGGAAACGGTCAGAAAAATACGAGGAGCATGAAAAGGTGTTCAAAAACATGAAGAGCCTGAAAAGGTGTGAAAAATATGAAGAGCTTCAAAAGGTATTAAATACATGAATAGCATGAAACGGTCTGAAAAATAGGAGAAGCATGAAGCGGTGTTCAAAAACATGAAGAGCCTGAAAAGGTGTGAAAAATATGAAGAGATTCAAAATGTGTCAAAAATATGAGGAGCATGAAATGGTCTGAAAAATAGGAGGAGCATGAAACGGTGTTCAAAAACATGAAGAACCTGAAAAGGTGTGAAAAATATGAAGAGTTTCTAAAGGTGTCACAAATATGAGGAGCATGAAACGGTTTGAAAAATAGGAAGACCATGAAACGGTGTTCAAAAACATGAAAAGCCTGAAAGGTGGGAAAATTCTGAAGAGATTCAAAAGCTGTGAAATACATGTGGAGCATAAAACGGTCTCAAAAATAGGAGGAGCATGAAGCGGTGTTCGAAAACATGAAGAGCCTGAAAAGGTGAGAAAAATATGAAGAGCCTCAAAACGTGTCAAAAATAGGAAGAGCATTAAACGGTCTGAAAAAATAGGAGGAGCATGAAGCGGTGTTGAAAAACATGAAGAGCCTGAAATGGTGTGAAAAATATGAAGAGCTTCAACAGGTGTGTAAAAGATGAGGAGCATGAAACGGTCGGAAAAATAGGAGGAGCATGAAATGGTGTTCAAAACATGAAGAGCCTGAAAAGGTGTGAAAAATATGAAGAGCTTCAAAGGTATCAAAAATATGAGGAGCATGAAACGGTCTGAAAAATAGGAAGAGCATGAAGTGGTTGTGAAAAACATGAAGAGCCTGAAAAGGTGTGCGAAATACGAAGAGGTTCAAAAGGTGTGAAATACATGAGGAGCATGAAACGGTCTGAAAAATAGGAGGAGCATGAAGCGGTGTTCAAAAACATGAAGAGCCTGAAAAAGTGTGAAAAATATGAAGAGCTTCAAAAAGTGTGAAAAATATGAGGAGCATAAGCGATCTGAAAAATAGGTGGAGTAGGAAGCGGTGTTCAAAAACATGAAGAGCCTGACAGGTGTGAAAAGTATGAAGAGCTTCAAAAAGTGTGAAAAATATGAAGAGCTTCAAAAAGTGTGAAAAATATGAGGAGCATGAAATGGTCTGAAAAACAGGAGAAGAATGAAGAGGTGTTTAAAAACATGAAGAGCCTGAAAAGGTGTGAAATATATGACGAACTTCAAAAGGTTTCAAAAATATGAGGAGCATGAAACGGTCTGAAACATAGGAGGAGCATGAAGCAGTGTTCAAAAACATGAAGAGCATGAAAAGGTGTGAAGAAAATGAAGAGTTTCAAAAGTTGACATAAATATGAGGAGAATGAAACAGTCTGAAAAATATGAGGAGCATGAAACGGTGTTGAAAAAGATGAAGAGCCTGAAAAGGTGTGAAAAATATGAAGAGCTTCAAAAAGTGTCAAAAATATGAAGAGAATGAAACAGTCCGAAAAATAGGAGGAGCATGAAAAGGTGTTGAAAAACATGAAGAGGGTGAAAATATGTGTAAAATATGAAGAGCTTCAAAAGGTGTGAAAAATATGAAGAGCTTCAAAAGGTGTGAAAAATATGAAGAGCTTCAAAAGGTGTCAAATATATGAGGAGCATGAAACGGTCAAAAAAATAGGAGGAGTATGAAGCGATGTTGAAAAACATGAAGAGTCTGAAAAGGTGTGAAATATATGAAGAGCTTCAAAAGGTGTGAAATATAGGAGGAGCATGAAGCGGTGTTCAAAAACATGAAGAGCCTGAAAAGGTGTGAAACATATGAAGAGCTTCAAAAGGTGTCAAAAATAAGAGAAGCATGAAGCGGTGTTCAGAAACATGAAGAGCTTGAAAAGGTGTGAAATATATGAAGAGCTTCAAAAAGTGTGAAATATAGGAGGAGCATGAAGCGGTGTTCAGAAACATGAAGAGCCTTAAAAGGTGTGAAATATATGAAGAGCTTCAAAAGTTGTCAAATATGAGTAGCATAAAACGGTCTCAAAATATGACGAGCATGAAGCGGTGTTGAAAAACATGTAGAGCCTGAAAAGGTGTGAAATACATGAAGAGCTTCAAAAGGTGTCAAAATATGAGTAGCATAAAACGGTCTCAAAAATATGGGGAGCATGAAGCGGTGTTGAAAATCATGAAGAGCCTGAAAAGGTGTGAATAATATGAAGAGATTCAAAAGGTGTCAAACATATGAGGAGCATGAAAGTGTGTTGAAAAACATGAAGAGCCTGAAAAGGTGTGAAAAATATGAGGAGCTTCAAAAGTTGTCAAAAATATGAGGAGCATGAAACGGTCTGAAAAATAGCAGGAGCATGAAATGGTGTTCAAAACATGAAGAGCTTGAAAAGGTGTGAAAAATATTAAGAGCTTCAAAAGTATCAAAAATATGAGGAGCATGAAACGGCCTGAAAAATAGGAAGAGCATGAAGCGGTGTTGAATAACATGAAGATCTTGAAAAGGTGTGAACAATATTAGGAGCATGAAACGGTCTCAAAAATATGAGGAGCATGAAGCAGTGTTGAAAATCATGAAGAGCCTGAAAAGGTGTGAAAAATATGAAGAGATTCAAAAGGTGTCAAACATATGAGGACCATGAAACTGTGTTGAAAAACAAGAAGAGCATGAAAAGGTGTGAAAAATATGAGGAGCATGAAAAGGTCTGAAAAATAGGAGGAGCATGAAATGTTGTTGAAAAACATGAAGAGCAAGAAAAGGTGTGAAAAATATGAAGAGTTTCAAAGGTTTGAAATACATGAGGATCATGAAAAGGTTTGAAAAATAGGAGAAGCATGAAGCGGTGTTCAAAAACATGAAGAGCCTGAAAAGGCTTGAAAAATATGAAGAGCTTCAAAAGGTGTGAAATAAATGAGGAGCATGAAACGGTCTGAAAAATAGGAGGAGCATGAAGCGGTGTTCAAAAACATGAAGAGCCTGAAAAGGCTTGAAAAATATGAAGAGCTTCAAAAGGTGTGAAATAAATGAGGAGCATGAAACGGTCTCAAAAATAGTAGGAGCATGAAGCGGTGTTCAAAAACATGGAGAGCCTGAAAAGTTTTGAAAAATATGAAGAACTTCAAAAGGTGTCAAATATATGAGGAGCATGAAACGGTCTGAAATATAGGAGGAGCATGAAACGGTGTTCAAAAACATGAAGAGCCTCTAAAGGTGTGAAAAATATGAAGAGCTTCAAAAGGTGTGAAATACATGAGAAGCATGAAACTCTTTGAAAAATAAAAGGAGCAAGAAGGGGTGTTCAAAAACATGAAGAGGCTGAAAAGGTGTGAAAAACATGAAGAGCTTAAAAAGGTGTGAAAAATATGAGGAGCATGAAACGGTCTGAAAAAAAAGGAGGAGCATGAAACGGTGATCAAAAACATGAAGAGCATGAAAAGGTGTGAAAAATATGAAGAGCTTCAAAAGGTGTGCAATACATGAGGAACATGAAACGGTCTGAAATTTAGGAGAAGCATTAAGTGGTGTGGAAAAACATGAAGAGCCTGAAAAGGTGTGAAAAATATGAAGAGCTTCAAAAGTTGTGAAAAATATGAGGAGCATGAAACGGTCTGAAAAATAGATGCGGCATGAAATGGTGTTGAAAAATATGAAGAGCCTAAAAAGGTGTGAAAAATATGAAGAGCTTCAAAAGATGTGAAAATTATGAGGAGCATGATACTGCCTGAAAAATATGAGGAGCATGAAGTGGTGTGGAAGAAATGAAGAGCCTGAAAAGGTGTGAAATATATTAAGAGCATCAATAGGTGTCAAAAATATGAGGAGCATGAAACGGTCTGCAAAAAGGAGGAGCATGAAGTGGTGTTGATAAACTTGAAGAGCCTGAAAAGGTGTTAAAAATATGAAAAGCTACAAAAGGTGGGAAAAATATGAGGAGCATGAAACGGTCTGAAAAATAGCAGGAGCATGAAGCGGTGTTCAAAAACATGAAGAGCCTGAAAAGGTGTGAGAAATATGAAGAGCTTCAAAAGGTGTCAAAAATATGAGGAGCATGAAACGATCTGAAAAATAGAAGGAGCATGAAGCGGTGTTGAAAAACATGAAGAGCCTGAAAAGGTGTGAGAAATATGAAAAGCTTTAAAAGGTGTGAAATACATGAGGAGCATGAAAGAGCTGAAAATTAGGAGAAGCATGAAGTGGTGTGGAAAAACATGAAGAGCCTGAAAAGGTGTGAAAAATATGAAGAGCTTCAAAAGGTGTGAAATACATGAGGAGCATGAAACTCTCTGAAAAATATAAGGAGCATGAAGTGGTGTTCAAAAACATGAAGAGCCTGAAAAGGTGTAAAAAATATGAAGAGCTTCAAAAGGTGTGAAAAATATGAGGAGCATGTTATGGTTTGAAAAATAGGATTAGCATGAAGAGGTGTTCAAAAACATGAAGAGCCTGAAAAGTTGTGAAAACTATGAAAAGCATCAAAAGGTGTCAAAAATGAGATGAGCATGAAACTGTCTGAAATATAGGAGGAGTATGAAGCGGTGTTCAAAACATGAAGAGCCCGAAAAGGTGTGAAAAATATGAAGAGCTTCAAAAGGTGTCAAATATATGAGGAGCATGAAACGGTCTGAAAAAGAGGAGGAGCATGAAGCGGTGTTGAAAAACATGAAGAGCCTGAAAAGGTGTATAAAATATGAAAAGATTCAAAAGGTGTGAAATACATGAGGAGCATGAAAGAGCTGAAAATTAGGAGAAGCATGAAGTGGTGTGGAAAAACATGAAGAGCCTGAAAAGGTGTGAAAAATATGAAGAGCTTCAAAAGGTGTGAAATACATGAGGAGCATGAAACTCTCTGAAAAATAGGAGGAGCATGAAGCGGTGTTCAAAAATATGAAGAGCCTGAAAAGGTGTGAACAATATGAAGAGCTTCAAAAATATGAAAAATATGAAGAGCTTCAAAAGGTGTGAAAAATATGAAGAGCTTCAAAAGGTGTGAAATATATGAGGAGCATGAAACGGTCTGAAAAATAGCAGGATCATGAAGCGGTGTTGAAAAACATAAAGAGTCTGAAAACGTGTGAAAATATGAAGAGCTTCAAAAATATGAAAAATATGAAGAGCTTCAAAAGGTGTGAAAAATATGAAGAGCTTCAGAAGGTGTCAAAAATATGAGGAGCAAGAAACGGTCTGCAAAATAGGAGGAGCATGAAATGGTGTTCAAAAACATGAAGAGCCTGAAATCGTGTGAAAAATATGAAGAGCTTCAAAAGGTGTGAAAAATATGAGGAGCATGAAACGGTCTAAAAAAAAGGAGGAGCATGAAGCGGTGTTCAAAAATATGAAGAGCCTGAAAAGGTGTGAAAAATATGAAGAGCTTCAAAAGGTGTCAAAAATATGAGGAGCATGAAACGGTCTGAAAAATAGGAGGAGCATGAAGCGGTGTTGAAAAACATGAAGAGCCTGAAAAGGTGTGAGAAATATGAAGAGCTTCTAAAGGTGTCAAAAATATGAGGAGCATGAAACGGTCTGAAAAAGAGGAGGAGCATGAAGCGGTGTTGAAAAACATGAAGAGCCTGAAAACGTGTGAAAAATATGAAAAGCTTCAAAAGGTGTGAAATACATGAGGAGCATGAAAGAGCTGAAAATTTGGAGAAGCATGAAGTGGTGTGGAAAAACATGAAGAGCCTGAAAAGGTGTGAAAAATATGAAGAGCTTCTGAAGGTGTGAAATACATGAGGAGCATGAAACTCTCTGAAAAATATAAGGAGCATGAAGTGGTGTTCACAAACATGAAGAGACTGAAAAGGTGTAAAAAATATGAAGAGCTTCAAAAGGTGTGAAAAATATGAGGAGCATGTTATGGCTTGAAAAATAGGATTAGCATGAAGAGGTGTTCAAAAACATGAAGAGCCTGAAAAGTTGTGAAAAATATGAAAAGCTTCAAAAGGTATCAAAAATGAGATGAGCATGAAACTGTCTGAAATATAGGAGGAGTATTAAGCGGTGTTCAAAACATGAAGAGCCCGAAAATTTGTGAAAAATATGAAGAGCTTCAAAAGGTGTCAAAAATATGAGGAGCATGAAACGAGCTGAAAAAGAGGAGGAGCATGAAGCGGCGTTGAAAAACATGAAGAGCCTGAAAAGGTGTGAAAAATATGAAAAGCTTCAAAGGTGTGAAATACATGAGGAGCATGAAAGAGCTGAAAATTAGGAGAAGCATGAAGTGGTGTGGAAAAACATGAAGAGCCTGAAAAGGTGTGAAAAATATGAAGAGCTTCAGAAGGTGTGAAATACATGAGGAGCATGAAACTCTCTGAAAAATAGGAGGAGCATGAAGCGGTGTTCAAAAATATGAAGAGCCTGAAAACGTGTGAAAAATATGAAGAGCTTCAAAAATATGAAAAATATGAAGAGCCTCAAAAGGTGTGAAAAATATGAAGAGCTTCAAAAGGTGTGAAATATATGAGGAGCATGAAACGGTCTGAAAATAGCAGGATCATGAAGCGGTGTTGAAAAACATGAAGAGTCTGAAAACGTGTGAAAATATGAAGAGCTTCAAAAGGTGTGAAAAATATGAGGAGCATGAAACGGTCTAAAAAATAGGAGGAGCATGAAGCGGTGTTCAAAAATATGAAGAGCCTGAAAAGGTGTGAAAAATATGAAGAGCTTCAAAAGGTGTCAAAAATATGAGGAGCATGAAACGGTCTGAAAAATAGGAGGAGCATGAAGCGGTGTTGAAAAACATGAAGAGCCTGAAAAGGTGTGAGAAATATGAAGAGCTTCAAAAGGTGTCAAAAATATGAGGAGCATGAAACGGTCTGAAAAAGAGGAGGAGCATGAAACGGTGTTGAAAAACATGAAGAGCCTGAAAAAGTGTGAAAAATATGAAGAGCTTCAAAACGTGTCAAAAATATGAGTAGCATGAAACGGTCTGAAAAATAGGAGGAGCAAGAAAGGGTGTTGAGCAACATGAAGAGCCTGAAAACGTGTGAAAAATATGAAGAGCTTCAAAAGATGTGAAAAATATGAAGAGCTTCAAAAGGTGTCAAAAATGAGATGAGCATGAAACCGTCTGAAAAATAGGAGGAGCAAGAAGTAGTGTTGAAAAACATGAAGAACCTGAAAAGCTGTGAGAAACATGAAGAGCTTCAAAATGTGTCAAATATATGAGGAGCATGAAACGGTCTGAAAAAGAGGAGGAGCAGGAAGAGGTGTTGAGAAACATGAAGAGCCTGAAAATGTGTGAAAAATATGAAGAGCTTCTAAAGGTGTCAAAAATATGAGGAGCATGAAACGGTCTTAAAAATACGAGGAGCATGAAGTGGTGTTGAAAAACATGAACAGCCTGAAAAGGTTTGAAATATATGAAGAGCTTCTAAAGGTGTCAAAAATATGAGGAGCATGAATCGGTCAAAAATTAGGAGGATCATGAAAAGTTGTTGAAAAACATGAAGATCCTGAAAAGATGTGAAAATTATGAAGAGCTTCAAAAGGTGTGAAATATATGAAGAGCTTCAAAAGGTGTCAAAAATGAGATGAGCATGAAATGGTCTGAAAAATAGGAGGAGCATGAAGCAGTGTTGAAAAAAATGAAGAGACTGAAAAGATGTGAAAAATATGAACAGCTTCAAAAGGTGGAAAAATATGAGGAGCATGAAACGGTCTAAAAAATAGGAGTAACATGAACCGGTGTTGAAAAACATGAAGAGCCAGAAAAGGTGTGAAAAATATTAAGAGCTTCAAAATGTGTGAAAAATATGAAGAGCTTCAAAAGGTGTCAAAAAAGAGATGAGCATGAAACGGTCTGAAAATTAGTAGGAGAATGAAGTGGTGCTGAAAAAAATGAGGAGCCTGAAAAGGTGTGAAAAATATGAAGAGCTTCAAAAGGTGTCAAAAATGAGATCATCATGAAACGGTCTGAAAAATAGGAGGTGCATGAGGTGGTGTTGAAAAAAAAGAAGAGACTGAAAAGGTGTGAAATATATGAAGAGATTCAAAAGATGTCAAAATATGAGGAGCATGATACGGTCTGAAAAATAGGAGGAGCATGAAGCGGTGTTGAAAAAATGAAGAGCCGGAAAAGGTGTGAAAAATATGAAGAGCATCAAAAGGTGTCAAAAATATGAGGAGTATGAAACGGTCTGAAAAATAGGAGGAGCATGAAGCGGTGTTGCAAAACATGAGGAGCCTGAAAAGGTGTGAAAAATATGAAGAGCTTTAAAAGGTGTCAAAAATGAGATGAGCATGAAACGGTCTGAAAAATAGGAGGAGCAAGAAGCGGTGTTGAAAAACATAAAGAGCATGAAAACGTATGAAGAATATGAAGAGCTTCAAAAGGTGTGAAAAATATGAAGAGCTTTAAAAGGTGTCAAAAATGAGATGAGCATGAAACGGTCTGAAAAATAGGTGGAGCATGAAGTGGTATTGAAAAACATGAAGAGCCTGAAAAGGTGTGAAAGATATGAAGAGCTTCAAAAGGTCTCAAAAATATGAGGAGCATGAAACGGTCTGAAAAATAGGAACAGCATGAAGCGGTGTTGCAAAACATGAAGAGCCTGAAAAGGTGTCAAAAATATGAAGAGCTTCAAAAGGTGTGAAATACATGAGGAGCATTAAACGCCCTGAAAAATAGGAGGAGCATGCAGAGGTGTTCAAAAACATGAAGAGCCTGAAAAGGTGTCAAAAATATGAAGAGATTCAAAAGGTGTGAAAAATATGAAGAGCTTCAAAATGTTTCAAAAATGAAATGAGCATGAAACGGTCTGAAAAAGCTGAGGAGCATGAAGTGGTGTTGAAACACATGAAGAGCCTGAAAAGGTGTGAAAAATATGAAGAGGTTCAAAGGTGTGAAATACATGAGGATCATGAAATGGTTTGAAAAATACGAGGAGCATGAAGCAGTGTTCAAAAACATGAAGAGCCTGAAAAGGTTTGAAAAATATGAAGAGCTTCAAAAGGTGTCAAAAATATGAGGAGCATGAAACCGTCTGAAAAATAGGAGGAGCATGAAGCGGTGTTGAAAAACATGAAGAGCGTGAAAACGAGTGAAAAATATGAAGAGCTTCAAAAGGTATGAAAAATATGAAGAGCTTCAAAAGGTGTCAAAAAAGAGATGAGCATGAAACCGTCTGAAAAATAGGTGGAGAATGAAGCGGTGTTGAAAAACATGAAGAGCCTGAAAAGATGTGAAAAATATGAAGAGCTTCAAAAGGTGTCAAAAATATGAGGAGCATGAAACGGTCTGAAAAATAGGAGGAGCATGAAACCGTGTTCAAAAACATGAAGAGACTGAAAAGGGTGAAAAATATGAAGAGCTTCAAAAGGTGTGAAAAATAGGAGGAGCATGAAGCGGTGTGCAAAAACATGAAAAGCCTGAAAAGGTGTGAAAAATATGAAGAGCATCAAAAGGTGTCAAAAATATGAGGAGCATGAAACGGTCTGAAAAATAGGAGGA
The DNA here is from genome assembly GCF_033118175.1 of Dama dama. NCBI lineage: Eukaryota > Metazoa > Chordata > Mammalia > Artiodactyla > Cervidae > Dama > Dama dama. The sequence goes on along the minus strand of NW_026870877.1, from coordinate 5,678,822 downwards.
GCATGAAGCGGTGTTGAAAAACATGAACAGCCTGAAAAGGTGTTAAAAATATGAAGAGTTTCAAAAGGTGTCAAATATATGAGCAGCAAGAATCGGTCTGAAATATAGGAGTAGCATGAAACGGTGTTCAAATACATGCAGAGCCTGAAAAGTTGTGAAAAATATGAAGAGCTTCAAATGGTGTCAAATATATGAAGAGCTTCAAAAGGTGTCAAAAATGAGATGAGCATGAAACGGTCTGAAAAATAGGAGGAGCAAGAAGTCGTGTTCCAAAAAATGAAGAGCCTGAGAAGGTGTGAAATATATCAAGAACTTCAAAATGTGTCAAAAATATGAGGAGCATGAAACGGTCTGAAAAATAGGAGGAGCATGAAACGGTGTTGAAAAACATGCAGAGCCTGAAAAGGTGTGAAAAATATGAAGAACTTCAAAAGGTGTGAAATATATGAGGAGCATGAAACGGTCTTAAAAATAGGAGGAGCATGAAGCGGTTTTCAAAAATATGAAGAGCATGAAAAGGTGTGAAAAATATGAGGAGCTTCAAAAGGTATGAAATACATGAGGAATATGAAACTGTCTTGAAAATAGGAGGAGCATGAAGCGGTGCTAAAAAACATGAAGAGGCTTAAAAGGTGTGAAAAATATGAAGAGCATCAAAAGGTGTCAAAAATATGAGGAGTATGAAACGGTCTGAAAAATAGGAGGAGCATGAAGCGGTGTTGCAAAACATGAGGAGCCTGAAAAGGTGTGAAAAATATGAAGAGCTTCAAAAGGTGTCAAAAATATGAGGAGCATGAAACCGTCTGAAAAATAGGAGGAGCATGAAGCGGTGTTAAAAAACATGAAGAGGCTTAAAAGGTGTGAAAAATATGAAGAGCATTAAAAGGTGTCAAAAATATGAGGAGTATGAAACGGTCTGAAAAATAGGAGGAGCATGAAGCCGTGTTGAAAAACATGAAGAGCCTGAAAAAGTGTGAAATATATGAAGAGGTTCAAAAGGTGTAAAAAATATGAGGAGATTCAAAAGGTATCAAAAATATGAGGAGCATGAAACGGTCTGAAAAAGAAGAGGAGCTTGAATCGGTGTTGAAAATCATGAAGAGCCTGAAAACGTGTGAGAAATATGAAGAGCTTCAAAAGGTGTCAAAAATATGAAGAACTTCAAAAGGTTTCAAAAATGAGAGGAGTATGAAGCAGTCTGAAAAATAAGAGGAGCATGAAGCGGTGTTCAAAAACATGAAGAGCCTGAAAAGGTGTGAAAAATATGAAGAGCTTCAAAAGGTGTCAAAAATGAGATGAGCATGAAACGGTCTGAAAAATAGGAGGAGCATGAAGTGGTGTTGAAAAAAAAGAAGAGACGGAAAAGGTGTGAAATATATGAAGGGCTTCAAAAGGTGTCAAAAATATGAGGAGAATGAAACGGTCTGAAAATAGGAGGAGCATGAAGTGGTGTTCAAAAACATGAAGAGCCTGAAAAGGTGTGAAAAATATGAAGAGCTTCAAAAGGTGTCAAAAATATGAGGAGCATGAAACGGTTTGAAAAATAGGAGGAGCATGAAGCGGTGTTCAAAAACAGGAAAAGCCTGAAAAGTTGTGAAAAATATGAAGAGCTTCAAAAGTTGTCAAAAATATGAGGAGCATGAAAAGGTCAGAAAAATAGGAGGATCATGAAGCGGTGTTCAAAAACATGAAGAGCCTGAAAAGGTGTGCAAAATATGAAGAGCTTCAAAAGGTGTCAAAAATATGAGGAGCATGAAACGGTCTGCAAAAAAGGAGGAGCATGAAGTGGTGTTGAAAAAATTCAAGAGCCTGACAAGGGCTGAAAAATATGAAAAGCTTCAAAAGTTGTCAAAAATATGAGGAGCATGAAACGGTCTGAAAAATAGGAGGAGCATGAAGCGGTGTTCAAAAACATGAAGAGCCTGAAAAGGTGTGAAAAATATGAAGAGCTTCAAAAGGTGTCAAAAATATGAGGAGCATGAAACGGTCTGAAAAATAGGAGGAGCATGAAGTGGTGTTGAAAAACATGAAGAGTCTGAAAACGTGTGAAATTATGAAGAACTTCAAAAATATGCAAAATATGAAGAGCTTCAAAAGGTGTGAAAAATTTGAAGAGCTTCAAAAGGTGTAAAAAGGGGATGAACATGAAACGGTCTGAAAAATAGGAGGAGCATGAAGCGGTGTTGAAAATCATAAAGAGCCTGAAAATTTGTGAAAAATATGAAGAGCTTCAGAAGATGTGAAAAACATGAAGAACTTCAAAAGGTGTCAAAATGAGATGAGCATGAAACGGTCTGAAAAATAAGAGGAGCATGAAGTGGCGTTGAAAATAATGAAAAGCCTGAAAAGGTGTGAAATATATGAAGAGCTTCAAAAGGTGTCAAAAATATGAGGAGAATGAAACGGTCTGTAAAATAGGAGGAGCATGAAATGGTGTTCAAAAACATGAAGAGCCTGAAAAGGTGTGAAAAATGTGAAGAGCTTCAAAAGGTGTCAAAAATATGAGGAGCATGAAAAGTTCTGAAAAATAGGAGGAGCATGAAGCGGTGTTCAAAACAGGAAGACCCTGAAAAGTAGTGAAAAATATGAAGAGCTTCAAAAGGTGTCAAAAATATGAGGAGCATGAAACGGTCTGAAAAATAGGAGGACTATGAAACGGTGTTCAAAAACATGAAGAGCCTGAAAAGGTGTGAAAAATATGAAGAGCTTCAAAACGTGTCAAAAATATGAGGAGCATGAAATGGTCTGAAAAATAGGAGGAGCAAGAAAGGGTGTTGAACAACATGAAGAGCCTGAAAACGTGTGAAAAATATGAAGAGCTTCAAAAGATGTGAAAATTATGAAGAGCTTCAAAAGGTGTCAAAAATGAGATGAGCATGAAACCGTCTGAAAAATAGTAGGAGCATGAAGTAGTGTTGAAAAACATGAAGAACCTGAAAAGCTGTGAGAAACATGAAGAGCTTCAAAAGGTGTCAAAAATATGAGGAGCATGAAACGTTCTGAAAAAGAGGAGGAGCAGGAAGCGGTGTTGAAAATATGAAGAGCCTGAAAATGTGTGAAAAATATGAAGAGCTTCTAAAGGTGTGAAATATATGAGGTGCAAGAAACGGTCTGAAAAATAGGAGTACCATGAACCGGTGTTGAAAAACATGAAGAGCCAGAAAAGGTGTGAAAAATATTAAGAGCATCAAAATGTGTGAAAAATATGAAGAGCTTCAAAAGGTGTCAAAAAAGAGATGAGCATGAAACGGTCTGAAAAATAGGAGGTGCATGAGGTGGTGTTGAAGAAAAAGAAGAGACTGAAAAGGTGTGAAATATATGAAGAGCTTCAAAAGGTGTCAAAATATGAGGAGCATGATACGGTCTGAAAAATAGGAGGAGCATGAAGCGGTGTTCAAAACATGAATAGCCTGAAAAATTGTGAAAAATATGAAAAGCTTCCAAAGGTGTCAAAAATGAGATGAGCATGAAACGGTCTGAAAAATAGGAGGAGCATGAAGTGGTGTTGAAAAAATGAAGAACCTGAAAAGGTGTGAAAAACATGAAGAGCATCAAAAGTTGTAAAAAATATGAGGAGTATGAAACGGTCTGAAAAATAGGAGGACCATGAAGCGGTGTTGCAAAACATGAGGAGCCTGAAAAGGTGTGAAAAATATGAAGAGCTTCAAAAGGTGAGAAAAATATGAGGTGCATGAAACGGTCTGAAAAATAGGAGGAGCATGAAGCGGTGTTGAAAAACATGAAGAGCCTGAAAAGGTGTGAAAAATATGAAGAGCTTCAAAAGGTGTGAAATACATGAGGAGCATGAAACGTGTTGAAAAATAGGAGAAGCATGAAGTGGTGTGGAAAAACATCAAGAGCCTGAAAAGGTGTGAAAAATATGAAGGGCTTCAAAAGGTGTGAAATACATGAGGAGCAAGAAACGGTCTGAAAAATAGGAGGAAGAGGAAGAGGTGTTCAAAAATATGAAGAGCCTGAAAAGGTGTGAAAAATATGAAGAGCTTCAAAAGGTGTCAAAAATATCAGGAGCATGAAACGTTGTGAAAAATAGGAGCAGCATGAAACGGTGTTCAAAAACATGAAGACATTGAAAAGGTGTGAAAAATATGAAGAGGTGCAAAAGGTTTGAAATATATGAGGAGCAGGAAACGGTCTGAAAAATATGAGGAGCATGAAGCGGTGTTCAAAAACATGAAGAGCGTGAAAAGGTGAGAAAAATATGAAGAGCTTCAAAAGGTGTGAAATACATGAGGAGCATTAAACGCCCTGAAAAATAGGAGGAGCATGCAGAGGTGTTCAAAAACATGAAGAGCCTGAAAAGGTGTCAAAAATATGAAGAGATTCAAAAGGTGTGAAAAATATGAAGAGCTTCAAAATGTTTCAAAAATGAAATGAGCATGAAACGGTCTGAAAAAGCTGAGGAGCATGAAGTGGTGTTGAAACACATGAAGAGCCTGAAAAGGTGTGAAAAATATGAAGAGGTTCAAAGGTGTGAAATACATGAGGATCATGAAATGGTTTGAAAAATACGAGGAGCATGAAGCAGTGTTCAAAAACATGAAGAGCCTGAAAAGGTGTGAAAAATATGAAGACCTTCAAAAAGTGTCAAAAATATGAGGAGCAAGAAACGGTCAGAAAATAGGAGGAGCATGAAACGATCTGAAAAATAGGAGGAGCATGAAGCTGTGTTCAAAAACATGAAGAGCCTGAAAAGGTGTGAAAAATATGAAGACCTTCAAAAAGTGTCAAAAATATGAGGAGCAAGAAACGGTCAGAAAATAGGAGGAGCATGAAACGGTCTGAAAAATAGGAGGAGCATGAAGCTGTGTTCAAAAACATGAAGAGCCTGAAAAGGGGTGAAAAATATGAAGAGCTTAAAAAGGTGTCAAAATTATGAGGAGCATTAAACGGTCTGAAAAATAGGAGGAGCATGAAGCTCTGTTCAACAACATGAAGAGCCTGAAAAGGTGCGAAAAATATGAAGAGCCTGAAAAGGTGTGAAAATTATGAAGAGCTTCAAAAGGTGTAAAAAATGAGATGAGCATGAAACGGTCTGAAAAATAGGAGGAGCATTAAGCGGTGTTGAAAATCATGAAGAGGCTGAAAAGGTGTGAAAAAGATGAAGAGCTTCAAAAATGTGAAAAATATGAAGAGCTTCAAAAGGTCTCAAAAATTAGATGAGCATGAAACGGTCTGAAAAATAGGAGGAGCATTAAACGGTGTGGAAAAACATGAAGAGCCTGAAAAGGTGTGGAAAAATAGGAAGAGCTTCAAAATGTGTCAAATATATGAGGAGAAGGAAACGGTCTGAAAAATATGAGGAGCATGAAACGGTCTGAAAAATAGGAAGAGCATGAAACGGACTGAAAAAATAGGAGGATTATGAAGCGGTGTTGAAAATCGTGAAGAGCCTGAAATGGTGTGAAAAATGTGAAGAGCTTCAACAGGTGTCAAAAACTTGAGGAGAATGAAACGGTCTGAAAAATAGGAGGAGCATGAAGCTGTGTTGAAAAACATGAAGAGCCAGACAAGGTGTGAAAAATATGAAGAGCTTCAAAAAGTGTCAAAAATATGAGGAGCAAGAAAAGGTCTGAAAAATAGGAGTAGCATGAAACGATCTGAAAATAGGAGGAGCATGAAGCTGTGTTGAAAAACATGAAGAGCCTGAAAAGGTGTGAAAAATATGAAGAGCTTCAAAAGGTGTAAAAAATGAGAGCAGCATGAAACGGTCTGAAAAATAGGAGGAGCATGAAGTGGAGCTGAAAAACATGAAGTGCCTGAAAAGGTGTGGAAAATATGAAGAGCTTCAAAAGGTGTAAAAAATGAGATGAGCATGAAACGGTCTGAAAAATAGGAGGAGCATGAACTGGTGCTGAAAAACATGAAGAGCATGAAAAGGTGAGAAAAATATGAAGAGCTTTAAAAGGTGTGAAAAATATGACGAGCATGAAACGGTCTGAAAAATTGGAGGAGCATGAAGCTGTATTCAAAAACATGAAGAGCCAGAAAAGGTGTGAAAAATATGAAGAGCTTCAAAAAGTGTCAAAAGTATGAGGAGCAAGAAACGGTCGGAAAATAGGAGGAGCATGAAACGATCTGAAAAATAGGAGGAGCATGAAGCTGTGTTCAAAAACATGAAGAGCCTGAAAAGGTGTGAAAAATATGAAGAGCTTGAAAAGGTGTAGAAAATTTGAGCAGCATGAAACGGTCTGAAATATAGGAGGAGCATGAAGTGGAGCTGAAAAACCTGAAGAGCCTGAAAAGGTGTGAAAAATATGAAGAGCTTCAAAAGGTGTGAAAAATATGAGGAGCATGAAACTGTCTGAAAAATAGGAGGAGCTTGGATCGGTGTTGAAAAACATGAAGAGCCTGAAAAGGTGTGAAAAATATGAAGAGCTTCAAAAAGTGTCAAATATAAGAGGAGAAAGAAACGGTCTGAAAAAAAGGAGGAGCATGAAGCGGTGTTCAAAAACATGAAGAGCCTGAAAAGGTGTGAAAAATATGAAGAGCTTCAAAAGCTGTCAAAAATGAGATGAGCATGAAACGGTCTGAAAAAAAGGAGGAGCATGAAGCGATGTTGAAAATCTTGAAGAGCTTGAAAAGGTGTGAAAATATGAAGAGCTTCAAAAGGTTTCAAAAATATTAGGATCATGAAACGGTCTGAAAAATAGGAGCAACATGAAACGGTCTGAAAAATAAGAGGAGCATGAAATGGTGTTGAAAAACAGGAAGAGCCAGAAAATGTGAGAAAAATATGAACAGCGTCAAAAGGTTTCAAAAATATGAGGAGCATGAAACTTTCTGAAAAAGAGGAGGAGCATGAACCGGTGTTGAAAAACATGAAGAGCCTGAAAAGGTATGAAAAATATGAAGAGGTTTAAAAGGTGTCAAAAATATGAGGAGCATGAAACTTTCTGAAAAATAGGAGGATCATGAAACCGTGTTCAAAAACATGAAGAGCCTGAAAAGGTGTGAAAAATATGAAGAGCCTTAAAAAATGTCAAAAATATGAGGAGTATGAAATGGTCTGTAAAATAGCAGGAGCATGAAGCGGTGTTGAAAAACATGAAGAGCCTGAAAAGGTGTGAAAAATATGAAGAGCTTCAAAAGGTGTGAAAAATATGAAGAGCTTCAAAAGTTGTCAAAAATATGAGGAGAATGAAACGGTCTGAAAAATAGGCGGAGCATGAAACGGTGTTCAAAAACATGAAGAGCCTGAAAAGGTGTGAAAAATATGAAGAGCTTCAAAACGTGTCAAAATATGAGGAGCATGAAACGGTCTGAAAAATAGGAGGAGCAAGAAGCGGTGTTGAAAAACATGAAGAGTCTGAAAATGTGTGAAAAATATGAAGAGCTTCAAAAGATGTGAAAAATATGAAGAGCTTCAAAAGCTGTCAAATGAGATGAGCATGAAACGGTCTGAAAAATAGCAGGAGCATGAAGAGGTGTTCAAAAACATGAAGATCCTGAAAAGGGGTGAAAAATATGAAGAGCTTCAAAAGGTGTCAAAATTATGAGGAGCATTAAAAGGTCTGAAAAATGGGAGGAGCATGAAGCTGTGTTCAACAACATGAAGAGCCTGAAAAGGTGCGAAAAATATGAAGAGCCTGAAAAGGTATGAAAAATATGAAGAGCTTCAAAAGGTGTCAAAAATGAAATGAGCATGAAACGGTCTGAAAAATAGGAGGAGCATTAAGCGGTGTTGAAAATCATGAAGAGCCTGAAAAGTTGTGGAAAAATAGGAAGAGCTTTAAAATGTGTCAAATATATGAGGAGAATGAAACGGTCTGAAAAGTAGGAGGAGCATTAAACGGTGTGGAAAAACATGAAGAGCCTGAAAAGGTGTGGAAAAATAGGAAGAGCTTCAAAATGTGTCAAATATATGAGGAGAATGAAACGGTCTGAAAAATAGGAGGAGCAAGAAATGGTCTGAAAAATAGGAAGAGCATGAAACGGTCTGAAAAATAGGAGGATCATGAAGCGGTGTTGAAAATCGTGAAGAGCCTGAAAAGGTGTGAAAAATGTGAAGAGCTTCAACAGGTGTCAAAAACTTGAGGAGAATGAAACGGTCTGAAAAATAGGAGGAGCATGAAGCTGTGTTGAAAAATATGAAGAGCCTGAAAAGGTGTGAAAAATATGAAGAGCTTCAAAAGCTGTCAAATATATGAGGAGCACGAAACGGTCTGAAAAAAAGGAGGAGCATGAAGCGTTGTTGAAAATCTTGAAGAGCTTGAAAAGGTGTGAAAAATATGAAGAGCTTCAAAAGGTTTCAAAAATATGAGGATCATGAAACGGTCTGAAAAATAGGAGCAGCATGAAACGGTCTGAAAAATAAGAGGAGCATGAAACGGTGTTGAAAAACAGGAAGAGCCTGAAAAGGTGTGAAAAATATGAAGAGTTTTAAAAGGTGTCAAAATTGTGAGGAGCATGAAACTTTCTGAAAAATAGGAGGATCATGAAACCGTGTTCAAAAACATGAAGAGCCTGAAAAGGTGTGAAAAATATGAAGAGCCTTAAAAAATGTCAAAAATATGAGGAGTATGAAACGGTCTGAAAAATAGCAGGAGCATGAAGCGGTGTTGAAAAACATGAACAGCCTGAAAAGGTGTGAACAATATGAAGAGCTTCAAAAGGTGTGAAAAATATGAAGAGCTTCAAAAGGTGTCAAAAATATGAGGAGAATGAAACGGTCTGAAAAATAGGCGGAGCATGAAATGGTGTTCAAAAACTTGAAGAGCCTGAAAAGGTGTGAAAAATATGAAGAGCTTCAAAACGTGTCAAAAATATGAGGAGCATGAAACGGTCTGAAAAATAGGAGGAGCAAGAAGCGGTGTTGAAAAACATGAAGAGCCTGAAAATGTGTGAAAAATATGAAGAGCTTCAAAAGATGTGAAAAATATGAAGAGCTTCAAAAGGTGTGAAATACATGAGGAGCATGAAACGGTCTGAAAAATAGGAGGAGCATGAAACGGTCTGAAAAATAGGAGGAGCATGAAGCTGTGTTGAAAAACATGAAGAGCCTGAAAAGGTGTGAAAAATATGAAGAGCTTCAAAAGGTGTAAAAAATGAGAGCAGCATGAAACGGTCTGAAAAATAGGAGGAGCATGAAGTGGAGCTGAAAAACATGAAGTGCCTGAAAAGGTGTGGAAAATATGAAGAGCTTCAAAAGGTGTAAAAAATGAGATGAGCATGAAACGGTCTGAAAAATAGGAGGAGCATGAACTGGTGCTGAAAAACATGAAGAGCATGAAAAGGTGAGAAAAATATGAAGAGCTTTAAAAGGTGTGAAAAATATGACGAGCATGAAACGGTCTGAAAAATTGGAGCAGCATGAAGCTGTATTCAAAAACATGAAGAGCCAGAAAAGGTGTGAAAAATATGAAGAGCTTCAAAAAGTGTCAAAAGTATGAGGAGCAAGAAACGGTCGGAAAATAGGAGGAGCATGAAACGATCTGAAAAATAGGAGGAGCATGAAGCTGTGTTCAAAAACATGAAGAGCCTGAAAAGGTGTGAAAAATATGAAAAGCTTGAAAAGGTGTAGAAAATTTGAGCAGCATGAAACGGTCTGAAATATAGGAGGAGCATGAAGTGGAGCTGAAAAAACTGAAGAGCCTGAAACGGTGTGAAAAATATGAAGAGCTTCAAAAGGTGTGAAAAATATGAGGAGCATGAAACTGTCTGAAAAATAGGAGGAGCTTGGATCGGTGTTGAAAAACATGAAGAGCCTGAAAAGGTGTGAAAAATATGAAGAGCTTCAAAAAGTGTCAAATATAAGAGGAGAAAGAAACGGTCTGAAAAAAAGGAGGAGCATGAAGCGGTGTTCAAAAACATGAAGAGCCTGAAAAGGTGTGAAAAATATGAAGAGCTTCAAAAGCTGTCAAAAATGAGATGAGCATGAAACGGTCTGAAAAAAAGGAGGAGCATGAAGCGATGTTGAAAATCTTGAAGAGCTTGAAAAGGTGTGAAAATATGAAGAGCTTCAAAAGGTTTCAAAAATATTAGGATCATGAAACGGTCTGAAAAATAGGAGCAACATGAAACGGTCTGAAAAATAAGAGGAGCATGAAATGGTGTTGAAAAACAGGAAGAGCCAGAAAATGTGAGAAAAATATGAACAGCGTCAAAAGGTTTCAAAAATATGAGGAGCATGAAACTTTCTGAAAAAGAGGAGGAGCATGAACCGGTGTTGAAAAACATGAAGAGCCTGAAAAGGTATGAAAAATATGAAGAGGTTTAAAAGGTGTCAAAAATATGAGGAGCATGAAACTTTCTGAAAAATAGGAGGATCATGAAACCGTGTTCAAAAACATGAAGAGCCTGAAAAGGTGTGAAAAATATGAAGAGCCTTAAAAAATGTCAAAAATATGAGGAGTATGAAATGGTCTGTAAAATAGCAGGAGCATGAAGCGGTGTTGAAAAACATGAAGAGCCTGAAAAGGTGTGAAAAATATGAAGAGCTTCAAAAGGTGTGAAAAATATGAAGAGCTTCAAAAGTTGTCAAAAATATGAGGAGAATGAAACGGTCTGAAAAATAGGCGGAGCATGAAACGGTGTTCAAAAACATGAAGAGCCTGAAAAGGTGTGAAAAATATGAAGAGCTTCAAAACGTGTCAAAATATGAGGAGCATGAAACGGTCTGAAAAATAGGAGGAGCAAGAAGCGGTGTTGAAAAACATGAAGAGTCTGAAAATGTGTGAAAAATATGAAGAGCTTCAAAAGATGTGAAAAATATGAAGAGCTTCAAAAGCTGTCAAATGAGATGAGCATGAAACGGTCTGAAAAATAGCAGGAGCATGAAGAGGTGTTCAAAAACATGAAGATCCTGAAAAGGGGTGAAAAATATGAAGAGCTTCAAAAGGTGTCAAAATTATGAGGAGCATTAAAAGGTCTGAAAAATGGGAGGAGCATGAAGCTGTGTTCAACAACATGAAGAGCCTGAAAAGGTGCGAAAAATATGAAGAGCCTGAAAAGGTATGAAAAATATGAAGAGCTTCAAAAGGTGTCAAAAATGAAATGAGCATGAAACGGTCTGAAAAATAGGAGGAGCATTAAGCGGTGTTGAAAATCATGAAGAGCCTGAAAAGTTGTGGAAAAATAGGAAGAGCTTTAAAATGTGTCAAATATATGAGGAGAATGAAACGGTCTGAAAAATAGGAGGAGCATTAAACGGTGTGGAAAAACGTGAAGAGCCTGAAAATGTGTGGAAAAATAGGAAGAGCTTCAAAATGTGTCAAATATATGAGGAGAATGAAACGGTCTGAAAAATAGGAGGAGCAAGAAATGGTCTGAAAAATAGGAAGAGCATGAAACGGTCTGAAAAATAGGAGGATCATGAAGCGGTGTTGAAAATCGTGAAGAGCCTGAAAAGGTGTGAAAAATGTGAAGAGCTTCAACAGGTGTCAAAAACTTGAGGAGAATGAAACGGTCTGAAAAATAGGAGGAGCATGAAGCTGTGTTGAAAAACATGAAGAGCCTGAAAAGGTGTGAAAAATATGAAGAGCTTCAAAAGCTGTCAAATATATGAGGAGCACGAAACGGTCTGAAAAAAAGGAGGAGCATGAAGCGTTGTTGAAAATCTTGAAAAGCTTGAAAAGGTGTGAAAAATATGAAGAGCTTCAAAAGGTTTCAAAAATATGAGGATCATGAAACGTTCTGTAAAATAGGAGCAGCATGAAACGGTCTGAAAAATAGGAGGAGCATGAAACGGTGCTGAAAAACATGAAGAGCCTGAAGGTTTGAAAAATATGAAGAGCTTCACACGGTGTGAAAAATATGAGGAGCATGAAACGGTCTGAAAAATAGGAGGAGCATGAAGTGGAGCTGAAAAACATGAAGAGCCTGGAAAGGTGTTCAAAATATGAAGAGCTTCAAAAGGTGTAAAAAATGAGATGAGCCTGAAACGGTCTGAAAAATAGGAGGAGCATGAAGCGGTGTTCAAAACATGAAGAGCCTGAAAAGGTGTGAAATATATGAAGAGCTTGAAAAGGTGTAAAAATATGAGGAGCATGAAACCGTCTGCAAAATAGGAGGAGCATGAAATGGTGTTCAAAAACATGAAGAGCATGAAAAGATGTGAAAATTATGAAGAGCTTCAAAAGGTGTGAAATACATGAGGAGGATTAAACGGTCTGAAAAATAGGAGGAGCATGAAGTGGTGTTCAAAAACATGAAGACCATGAAAAGGTGTGAAAAATATGAAGAGCCTCAAAAGTGTGAAAAATATGATGAACATGATATGTTTTGAAAAATAGGATTAGCCTGAAGCGGTGTTCAAATACATGAAGAGCCTGAAAAGTTGTGAAAAATATGCAAAGCTTCAAAAGGTGTCAAAAATATGAGGAGCATGAAACGATCTGCAAAAAATAAGGAGCAAGAAGTGGTGTTCAAAAACATGAAGAGCCTGAAAAGATGTCAAAAATATGAAGAGCTTCAAAAGGTGTCAAAAATATGAGGAGCATGAAACGGTTTGACAAATTGGAAGAGCATGAAACGGTGTTCAAAAACATGAAGAGACTGAAAAGTGGTGAAAAATATGAAGAGCTTCAAAACGTGTCAAATATATGAGGAGCATGAAACGGTCTGAAAAATAGGAGGAGCATGAAACGGTGTTGAAAAACGTGAAGAGCCTGAAAACGTGTGAAAAATATTAAGAGCTTCAAAAGGTGTGAAAAATATGAAGACCTTCAAAGTGTCAAAAATCGATGAGCAGTAAATGGTCTAAAAAATAGGAGAGCATGAAATGGTGTTAAAAACGTGAAGAGCCTGAAAAGGTGTGAAATATATGAAGAGCTTCAAAAGGTATCAAAAATATGAGGAGAATGAAACGGTCGGAAAAATAGGAGGGGCATGAAGCGGTGTTCAAAAACATGAAGATCCTGAAAAGGTGTGAAAAATACGAAGAGCTTCAAAAGGTGTGAAATACATGAGGAGCATGAAACGGTCTGAAAAATAGGAGAAGCATGAAGCGGTTTTGAAAAAAAAAAAGCCTGAAAATGTGTGAAAAATATGAAGAATTTCAAAAGGTGTGAAAAATATGAGGACCATGAAACGGTATGAAAAATAGGAGGAGCATCAAGTGGTGTTGAAAACCATAAAGAGCTTGAAAACGTGGGAAAATATGAAGAGCTTCAAAATGTCTCAAAAATATGAGGAATATGAAACGGTCTGAAAAATAGGAGGATCATAAAGCGGTGTTGAAAAACATGAAGAGCCTGAAAATGGTGTGAAAAATATGAAGAGCTTCAAAAGGTGTCAAAAATGAGATGTGCATGAAACGGTCTGAAAAATAGGAGTAGCATGAAGTGGTTGTGAAAAACATGAAAAGCCTGAAAATGTGTGCAAAATATGAAGAGCTTCAAAAGGTGTGAAATACATGAGGAGCATGAAATGGTCTGAGAAATAGGAGGAGCATGAAGCGGTGTTCAAAAACATGAAGAGCCTGAAAAGGTGGGAAAATTTGAATAGCTTCAAAAGGTGTCAAAAATATGAGGAGTTTGAAACGGTCTGAAAAATAGGAGGAGCATGAAGCGTTGTTCAAAACCAAGAAGAGCTTGAAAAGGTGTGAAAATTATGAAGAGCTTCAAAAGTTGTCAAAAATATGAGGAGCATGATACGGTCTGAAAAATAAGGGGGAGCATGAAGTGGTGTTCAAAAACAGGAAGAGCCTGAAAAGGGGTGAAAAATATGAAGAGCTACAAAATGTGTAAAAATTATAAGGAGCATGAAACGGTCTGAAAAATAGGAGAAGCATGAAGCGGTTTTGAAAAACATGAAAAGCCTGAAAATGTGTGAAAAATATGAAGAATTTCAAAAGGTGTGAAAAATATGAGGACCAAGAAACGGTATGAAAAATAGGAGGAGCATCAAGTGGTGTTGAAAACCATAAAGAGCTTGAAAACGTGGGAAAATATGAAGAGCTTCAAAATGTCTCAAAAATATGAGGAATATGAAACGGTCTGAAAAATAGGAGGATCATAAAGCGGTGTTGAAAAACATGAAGAGCCTGAAAATGGTGTGAAAAATATGAAGAGCTTCAAAAGGTGTGAAAAATGCGATGTACATGAAACGGTCTGAAAAATAGGAGCAGCATGAAGTGGTTGTGAAAAACATGAAAAGCCTGAAAATGTGTGCAAAATATGAAGAGCTTCAAAAGGTGTGAAATACATGAGCAGCATGAAATGGTCTGAGAAATAGGAGGAGCATGAAGCGGTGTTCAAAAATATGAAGAGCCTGAAAAGGTGTGAAATAAATGAAGAGCTTCAAAAGGTGTGAAAAATATGAATAGCATGATACTGTCTGAAAAATAGGAGAAGCATGCAGTGGTGTTCAAAAACATGAAGAGCCTGAAAAGTTGTGAAAAATACGCATAGCTTCAAAATGTGTCAAAAATTAGATGAGCATTAAACGGTCTGAAAAATTGGAGGAGCAAGAAGTAGTGTTGAAAAATATGAAGAGCCTGAAAAGGTGTGAAAAATATGAAGAGATTCAAAAGGTGTGAAATACATGAGGAGCATGAAACTCTCTGAAAAATAGGAGGAGCATGAAGTGGTGTTGAAAAACATGAAGAGCCTGAAATGTTGTGAAATATATGAAGACCTTCATAACGTGTGAAAAATATGAGGAGCTTGAAAAAGTGTCAAAATTATGAGGACATGAAACGGTCTGAAAAATAGGAGGAGCATGAAAATGTCTGAAAAATAGGAGGAGCATGAAGTGGTGTTGAAAAACATGAAGAGCCTGAAAAGTGTGAAAAATATGAAGAGCTTCATAAGGTGACAAAAATATGAGGAGCATGAAACGGTCTGAAAAATAGGAGGAGCATGAAGCGGTGTTCAAAACATGAAGACCCTGAAAATGTGTGAAAAATATGAAGGGCTTCAAAAGGTGTCAAAAATATGAGGAGCATGAAACGGTCTGAAAAATAGAAGGAGCATGAAATGCTGATCAAGAACATGAAGAGCCTGAAAAGGTGTGAAAAATATGAAGAGCTTCAAAAGGTGTGAAATACATGAGGAGCATGAAACGGTCTGAAAAATAGGAGAAGCATGACTTGGTGTGGAAAAAGATGAAGAGCCTGAAAAAGTGTGAAAAATATGAAGAGCTTCAAAAGATGTGAAATACATGAGGAGCATGAAACGGTCTGAAAAATAGGAGGAGCATGAAGCGGTGTTCAAAAACATGAAGAGCCTGAAAAGTGTGAAAAATATGAAGAGCTTCAAAAGGTGTGAAAAATATGAAGAGCTTCAAAATGTGTCAAAAATCGATGAGCAGGAAATGGTCTGAAAAATAGGACAGCATGAAGTGTTTTTAAAAACATGAAGAGCGTGAAAAGGTGTGAAATATATGAAGAGCTTCAAAAGGAATCAAAAATATGAGGAGAATGAAACGGTCTGAAAAATGGGAGGGGCATGAAGCGATGTTGAAAAACATGAAGAGCCTGAAAATGTGTGAAAAATATGAAGATCTTCTAAAGGTGTCAAATATATGAGGAAACGAAACGACGTGTAAAATTGGAAGAGCATGAAGTGGTGTTGAAAAACATGAAGAGCCTGAAAAGTGTGAAAAACATGAAGAGCTTCAAAAGGTGTGAAAAATATGAAGAGCTTCAAAATGTGTCAAAAATCGATGAGCAGGAAATGGTCTGAAAAATAGGAGAGCATGAAGTGGTTTTAAATACATGAAGATCCTGAAATGGTGTGAAATATATGAAGAGCTTCAAAATGTGTGAAACATATGAGGAGCTTCAAAAAGTGTCAAAAATATGAGGAGCATGAAACGGTCTGAAAAATAGGAGGAGGATGAAACGGTGTTCAGAAACATGAAGAGCCTGAAAAGGTGTGAAAAATATGAAGAGCTTCAAAATGTGTCAAAAATATGAGGAGCATGAAACGGTCTGAAAAATAGGAAAAGCATGAAGTGGTGTTGAAAAACATGAAGAGCCTGAAAAGTGTGAAAAATATGAAGAGCTTCTAAAGGTATCAAAAATATGAGGAGAATGAAAGGTCTGAAAAATAGGAGGAGCATGAAGTGGTGTTGAAAAACATGAAGAGCCTGAAAAGTGTGAAAAATATGAAGAGCTTCAAAAGGTGTCAAAAATATGAGGAGCATGAAACGGTCTGAAAAATAGGAGAAGCATGAAGTGGTGTGGGAAAAGATGAAGAGCCTGAAAAAGTGTGAAAAATATGAAGAGCTTCAAAAGGTGTGAAATACATTAGGAGCATGAAACTCTCTGAAAAATAGGAGGAGCATGAAGTGGTGTTCAAAAACATGAAGAGCCTGATAATTTGTGAAAAATATGAAGAGATTCAAAAGGTGTGAGAAATATGAGGAGGATGAAACGGTCTGAACAATAGGAGGAGTATGAAGCGGTGTTCAGAAACATGAAGGGCCTGAAAAGTTGTGAAAAATATGAAAAGCTTCAAAAGGTGTCAAAAATATGAGGAGCATGAAACGGTCTGAAAAATAGGAGGAGCATGAAATGGTGTTGAAAAACATGAAGAGCCTGAAAAGGTGTGAGAAATATGAAGAGTTTCAAAAGGTGTGAAAAATATGAAGAGCTTCAAAAGGTGTCAAAAAGTAGATGAGCATGAAACGGTCTGAAAAATAGGAGGAGCATGAAGTGGTTTTGAAAAACATGAAGAGCCTGAAAAGGTGTGAAATATATGAAGAGCTTCAAAAGGTGTCAAAAATATGAGGAGCATGAAACGGTCTGAAAAATAGGAGGAGCATGAAGCAGTGTTGCAATACATGAAAGGCCTGAAAAGATGTGAAAAATATGAAGAGCTTCAAAAGGTGTCAAAAATATGAGGAGCACGATACGGTCTGAAATATAAAGGAGCATGAAACGCTGATCAAATACATGAAGAGTCTGAAAAGGTGTGAAAAATATAAAGAGCTTCAAAAGCTGTCAAGTTTATGAGAAGCATGAAACGGTCTGAAAAAGAGGAGGATCATGAAACGGTGTTCAAAAACATGAAGAGCATGAGAAGTTTTGAAAAATATGAAGAGCTTCAAAAGGTGTCAAAATTATGAAGAGCTTCAAAAGGTGTCAAAAATGAGATGAGCATGAAACGGTTTGAAAAATCGGAGGAACATGAAGCGGTGTTGAAAATCATGAAGAGCCTGAAACGGTGTGAAAAATATGAAGAGCTTCAAAAGGTGTGAAAAATATGAAGAGCATCAAAAGGTGTCAAAAATATGAGGAGCATGAAACGGTCTGAAAAATAGGAGAAGCATGAAGTGGTGTGGGAAAAGATGAAGAGCCTGAAAAAGTGTGAAAAATATGAAGAGCTTCAAAAGGTGTGAAATACATTAGGAGCATGAAACTCTCTGAAAAATAGGAGGAGCATGAAGTGGTGTTCAAAAACATGAAGAGCCTGATAATTTGTGAAAAATATGAAGAGATTCAAAAGGTGTGAGAAATATGAGGAGGATGAAACGGTCTGAACAATAGGAGGAGTATGAAGCGGTGTTCAGAAACATGAAGGGCCTGAAAAGTTGTGAAAAATATGAAAAGCTTCAAAAGGTGTCAAAAATATGAGGAGCATGAAACGGTCTGAAAAATAGGAGGAGCATGAAATGGTGTTGAAAAACATGAAGAGCCTGAAAAGGTGTGAGAAATATGAAGAGTTTCAAAAGGTGTGAAAAATATGAAGAGCTTCAAAAGGTGTCAAAAAGTAGATGAGCATGAAACGGTCTGAAAAATAGGAGGAGCATGAAGTGGTTTTGAAAAACATGAAGAGCCTGAAAAGGTGTGAAATATATGAAGAGCTTCAAAAGGTGTCAAAAATATGAGGAGCATGAAACGGTCGGAAAAATAGGAGGAGCATGAAGCAGTGTTGCAATACATGAAAGGCCTGAAAAGATGTGAAAAATATGAAGAGCTTCAAAAGGTGTCAAAAATATGAGGAGCATGAAACGGTCTGAAATATAAAGGAGCATGAAACGCTGATCAAATACATGAAGAGTCTGAAAAGGTGTGAAAAATATAAAGAGCTTCAAAAGCTGTCAAGTTTATGAGAAGCATGAAACGGTCTGAAAAAGAGGAGGATCATGAAACGGTGTTCAAAAACATGAAGAGCATGAGAAGTTGTGAAAAATATGAAGAGCTTCAAAAGGTGTCAAAATTATGAAGAGCTTCAAAAGGTGTCAAAAATGAGATGAGCATGAAACGGTTTGAAAAATCGGAGGAACATGAAGCGGTGTTGAAAATCATGAAGAGCCTGAAACGGTGTGAAAAATATGAAGAGCTTCAAAAGGTGTGAAAAATATGAAGAGCATCAAAAGGTGTCAAAAATATGATGAGGATGAAACGGTCTGAGAAATAGGAGGAGCAAGAAGCGGTGTTGAAAAACATGAAGAGACAGAAATGATGTGAAAAATATGAAGAGCCTCAAAAGGTGTCAAAAATATGGGGACCATGAAACGGTCTGAAAAATAGGAGGAGCATGAACTGGTGTTGAAAAACATGAAGAGCCTGAAAAGGTGTGAAAAATATGAAGACCTTCAAAAGGTGTCAAAAATATGAGGAGCATGAAACGGTCTGAAAAATACGAGGAGCATGAAACGGTGTTCAAAATATGAAGGGCCTGAAAAGGTGTGAATTATATGAAGAGCCTCAAAATGTGTCAAAAATATGAGGAGCATGAAACTGTCTGAAAAATAGGAGGAGCATGAAGCGGTGTTGAAAAATATGAAGAGACTGAAAACGTGTGAATAATATGAAGAGCTTCAAAAGGTTTGAAAAATATGAAGAGATTCAAAAGGTGGGAAAAATATGAAGAGCTTCAGAAGGTGTCAAAAATGAGATGAGCATGAAACGGTTTGAAAAATAGGAGGAGCATGAAACGATCTGAAAAATAGGAGGAGCATGAAACGGTGTTGAAAACATAAAGAGCATGAAAAGGTGTGAAATAAACGAAGAGCTTCAAAAGGTGTCAAAAATATGAGGCGCATGAAACGGTCTGAAAAATAGGAGGAGCAGGAAGCGGTGGTGAAAAACATGAAGAGCCTTAAAAGGTGTGAAAAATATGAAGAGCTTCAAAAGTGTGAAAAATATGAGGAGCATGAGACGGTCTGAAAAAAAGGAGGAGCATGAAGTGGTGTTGAAAAACATGAAGATGCTGAAATGGTGTGAAATATATGAAGAGCTTCAAAATGTGTGAAACATATGAGGAGCTTCAAAAAGTGTCAAAAATATGAGTGTCATGAAATGGTCTGAAAAATAGGAGGAGCATGAAGCGGTGTTGAAAAACATAAAGAGCATGAAAACGTATGAAGAATATGAAGAGCTTCAAAAGGTGTGAAAAATATGAAGAGCTTCAAAAGGTGTCCAAAATGAGATGACCATGAAACGGTCTGAAAAATAGGAGGAGCAGGAAGTGGTGTTGAAAAACATGAAGAGCCTGAAAAGGTGTGAAATATATGAAGAGCTTCAAAAGATGTCAAAAATATGAGGAGCATGAAACGGTCTGAAAAATAGGAGGAGCATGAAGCAGTGTTGCAATACATGAAAAGCCTGAAAAGATGTGAAAAATATGAAGAGCTTCAAAAGGTGTCAAAAATATGAGAAGCATGAAACGGTCTGAAAAAGAGGAGGAGCATAAAGTGGTGTTGAAAAACATGAAGAGCCTGAAAAGGTGTGAAGAATATGAAGAGCTTCAAAAGGTGCCAAAAATATGAGGAGCATGAAACGGTCTGAAAAATAGGAGGAGCATGAAACGGTGTTGAAAAACATGAAGAGCCTGAAAAGGTGTGAAAAATATGAAGAGCTTCAAAATGTGTCAAAAATATGAAGAGCATGAAACTGTCTGAAAAATAGGAGGAGCTTGAAGCGGTGTTCAAAAACCTGAAGAGCCTGAAAAGGTGTCAAAAATATAACGAGCATGAAACGGTCTGAAAAATAGGAAGAACATAAAGCGGTGTTCAAAAACATGAAGAACCTGAAAAGGTGTGAAAAATATGAAGACCTTCAAAAGGTGTCAAAATATGAGGAGCATGAAACGGTCTGAAAAATACGAGTAGCATGAAACGGTGTTCAAAATATGAAGGGCCTGAAAAGGTGTGAATTATATGAAGAGCCTCAAAATGTGTCAAAAATATGAGGAGCATGAAACTGTCTGAAAAATAGGAGGAGCATGAAGCGGTGTTGAAAAACATGAAGAGACTGAAAACGTGTGAATAATATGAAGAGCTTCAAAAGGTTTGAAAAATATGAAGAGATTCAAAAGGTGTGAAAAATATGAAGAGCTTCAGAAGGTGTCAAAAATGAGATGAGCATGAAACGGTTTGAAAAATAGGAGGAGCATGAAACGATCTGAAAAATAGGAGGAGCATGAAACGGTGTTGAAAACATAAAGAGCATGAAAAGGTGTGAAAAATACGAAGAGCTTCAACAGGTGTCAAAAATATGAGGCGCATGAAACGGTCTGAAAAATAGGAGGAGCAGGAAGCGGTGGTGAAAAACATGAAGAGCCTTAAAAGGTGTGAAAAATATGAAGAGCTTCAAAAGGTGTCAAAAATATGAGGAGCATGAGACGGTCTGAAAAATAGGAGGAGCATGACGGGGTTCAAAAACATGAAGAGCCTGAAAAGGTGTGAAAAATATGAGAGCTTGAAAAGGTGTGAAATACATGAGAAGCATGAATCGGTCTGAAAAATAGGAGGAACATAAAACGGTGTTCAAAAACATGAAGGGCCTTAAAAGGTGTGAAATATATGAAGATCCTCAAAACGTGTCAAAAATATGAGGAGCATGAAACGGTCTGAAAAATAGGAGGAGCATGAAGTGGTGTGGAAAAACATGAAGAGCCTAAAAAGTTGTGAAAAATATGAAGAGCTTCAAAAGGTGTGAAAAATATGACGAGCAAGAAATGGTCTGAAAAATAGGAGGATTATGAAACGGTGTTCAAAAACAAGAAGAGCCTGAAAAGGTGTGAAAAATAGTAAAAGCCTCAAAAAGTGTCAAAAATATGAGGAGCATGAAACGGTCTGAAAAATTGCATGAGCATGAAGTGGTGTTGAAAAACATGAAGAGTCTGAAAACGTGTGAAAATAAGAAGAGCTTCAAAAATATGAGAAATACGAAGAGCTTCAATAGGTATCAAAATGAGATGAGCATGAACCGGTCTGAAAAATAGGAGGAGCATGAAGTGGGGTTGAAAAAATGAAAATCCTGAAAAGGTGTGAAATATATGAAGTGCTTCAAAGGTGTCAAAAATATGAGGAGAATGAAACGGTCTGAAAAATAGGAGGAGCATGAAGTGGTGTTGAAAAACATGAAGAGCCTGAAAACGTGTGAAAAATATGAAGACCTTCAAAAAGTGTGAAAAATATGAAGAGTTTCAAAAGGTGTGAAAAAAGAGATGAGCATGAAAAGTTCTGAAAAATAGGAGGAGCATGAAGCGGTGTTGAAAATCATGAACAGCCTGAAAAGGTGTGAAAAATATGAAGAGCTTCAAAAGGTGTCAAAATGAGATGAGCATGAAACGGTCTGAAAAACAGGAGGAGAATGAAGCGGTGTTGAAAATCATCAAGAGCATGAAAAGGTGTGAAAAATATGAAGAGCTTCAAAAGGTGTAAAAAAGGGATGAGCATGAAAAGGTCTGAAAAATAGGAGGAGCAAGAAGTGGTGTTGAAAAAAATGAGAAGCCTGAAAAGGTGTGAAATATATGAAGAGCTTCAAAAGGTGTGAAATACATGAGGAGCATGAAACTCTCTGAAAAATAGAAGGAGCATGAAGTGTTGTTGTAAAACATGAAGAGCCTGAAAAGGTGTGAAAAATATGAAGAGCTTCAAAAGGTGTCCAAAATATGAAGAGCAGGAAACGGTCTGAAAAATAGGAGGAGCATGAAGCGGTGTTGAAAAACATGAAGAGCCTGAAAAGGTGTGAAAAATATGAAGAGCTTCAAAAGGTGTCCAAAATATGAGGAGCATGAAACGGTCTGAAAAACAGGAGGAGCATGAAGCGGTGTTTAAAAACATGAAGAGCCTGAAAAGCTGTGAGAAATATGAAGAGCTTCAAAAGGTGTCAAAAATATGAGGATCATGAAACGGTCTGAAAAATAGGAGGAGCATGACTCCGTGTTCAAAAACATGAAGAGCCTGAAAAGGTGTGAAAAATATGAGGAACTTCAAACGGTGTGAAAGACATGAAGAGCATTAAACGGTCTGAAAAATAGGAGGAGCATGAAGCGGTGTTGAAAAACATGAAGAGCCTGAAAACTTGTGAAAAATATGAAGAGCTTCAAAAGGTGTGAAAAATATGAAGAGCTTCAAAAGGTGTCAAAATGAGATGAGAATGAAATGGTCTGAAAAACAGGAGGAGCATGAAGTGATGTTGAAAAAAATGAAGAGCCTGAAATGGTGTGAAATATATGAAGAGCTTCAAAAGGTGTGAAAAATATGAGGAGAACGAAACGGTGTGAAAAATAGGAGGAGCATGGAGTGGTGTTGAAAAATATGAAGAGCCTGAAAAGCTGTGAGAAATATGAAGAGCTTCAAAAGGTGTGAAAAATATGAAGAGCTTCAAAAGGTGTCAAAAATATGAGGGGAATGAAACGGTATGCAACATAGGAGGAGCATGAAATGGTGTTCAAAAACATGAAGAGCCTGAAAATGTGTAAAAAATATGAAGTGATTCAAAAGGTGTGAAATACATGAGGAGGATTAAACGGTCTGAAACATAGGAGGAGCATGAAGCGGTTTTGAAAAACATGAAGAGCCTGAAAACGTGTGAAAAATATGAAGAGCTTCAAAATATGTGAAAAATATGAAGAGCTTCAAAAAGTGTCAAAAATTAGATGAGCATGAAACGGTCTGAAAAATAGGAGTAGCATGAAGTGGTGTTGAAAAATATGAAGAGCCTGAAAACGTGTGAAAACTATGAAGAGCTTCAAAGTTGTGAATAATATGAAGAGGTTCAAAGGTGTCAAAAATGAGATGAGTATGAAACGGTCTGAAAAATAGCAGGAGCATGAAGCGATATTGAAAAACATGAATCGCCGGAAAAGGTGTGAAAAATATGAAGAGCTTCAAAATGTGTCAAAAATATGAGGAGCATGAAACAGTCTGAAAAAAAATATGAGCATGAAGTGTTGTTGAAAACATGAAGAGATTGAAATGTTGTGAAAAATATGAAGAGCTTCAAAAGGTGTCCAATATATGAGGAGCATGAAACGGTCTGAAAAACAGGAGGAGCATGAAGTATTTTTGAAAACATGAAGAGATTGAAAAGTTGTGAATAATATGAAGAGCTTCAAAAGGTGTCAAATATATGAGGAGGATGAAATGGTCTGAAAAATAGGAGGATCATGAAGCGGTGTTGACAAACATGAAGAGCCTGAAAAGGTGTGAAAAATGTGAAGAGATTCAAAAGGTGTCAAACATATGAGGAGCATGAAACAGTCTGAAAAATAGGAGGAGCATGGAACGGTTTTGAAAAAGATGAAAAGCATGAAAAGGTGTGAAAAATATTAAGAGCTTCAAAAGGTGTCAAAAATATGAGGAGCATGAAACACTCTGAAAAATAATATGAGCATGAAACGGTCTTGACAAACATGAAGAGCCTGAAAAGGTGTGAAAAATATGAAGAGCTTCTTAAGGTGTCAAACATATGAGGAGCATGAAACACTCTGAAAAACAGGATGAGCAAGAAACGGTTTTGAAAAAGATGAAGAGCAGGAAAAGGTGTGAAAAATATGAAGAGCTTAAAAAGGTGTAAAATATATGAAGAGCATGAAACGGTGTGAAAAATAGGAGGAGCTTGAAGCGGTGTTCAAAAACATGAAGAGCCTGAAAAGGTGTGAAAAGTATGAAGAGCTTCAAAACGTGTCAAAAATATGAGGAGCATGAAACGGTCTGAAAAATAGAAGCAGCATGAAGCGGTGTTGAAAAACATGAAGAGCCTGAAAACGTGTGAAGAATATGAAGAGCTTCAAAAGGTGTGAAAAATATTAAGAGCTTCAAAAGGTGTCAAAAATTAGATGAGCATGAAACGGTCTGAAAAAAAGGAGGATCATGAAAAGCTGTTGAAAAAAATAAAGACCCTGAAAACGTGTGAAAAATATGAAAAGCTTCAAAAGGAGTAAAAAATATGAGGAGCATGAAACGGTTTGAAAAATAGGAGGAGCATGAAGCGGTGTTCAAAAACATAAAGAGCCTGAAAAGTTGTGAAGAATATGAAGAGCTTCAAAAGGTATAAAAAATATGAGGAGCATGAAACGTTCTGAAAAATATGACGAGCATGAAGCTATGTTGAAAAACATGAAGAGCTGGAAAAGCTTTGAAATATATGAAGAGCTTCAAAAGGTGTGAAATACATGAGGAGCATGAAACGATCTGAAAAATAGGAGGAGCATGTAGTGGTGTTCAAAAACATGAAGAGTCTGAAAAGGTGTGAAAAATATGAAGAGCTTCAAAAAGTGTCAAAAATATGAGGAGCATGAAATGGTCTGAAAAATAGGAGGAGCATGAAGCGGTGTTGAAAAACATGAAGAGCCTGAAAACGTGTGAAAAATATGAAGAGCTTCAAAAGGTGTGAAAAATATGAAGAGCTTCAAATGTGTCAAAAATGAGATGAGCATAAAACGGTCTGAAAAATAGGAGGAGCATGAAGTGGTGTTGAAAAAAAAGAAGAGACTGAAAAGCTGTGAAAAATATGAAGAGCATCAAAAGGTGTCAAAAATATAAGGAGACTGAAACGGTCTCAAAAATAGGAGGAGCATGAAGCGGTGTTCAAAAACATGAAGAGCCTGAAAAGTTGTGAAAAACATGAAAAGCTTCAAAAGGTGTCAATAATGACATGAGCATGAAACGGTTTGAAAAAAAGGAGGAGCATGAAGTGGTGTTGAAAAAAAAGAAGAGACTGAAAAGGTGTGAAAAATATGAGGATCATCAAATGGTGTCAGAAATATGAGGAGCATGAAAAGGTCTGCAAAAAGGAGGAGCATGAAGTGGTCTTGAAAAACTTGAAGAGCCTGAAAAGGTGTGAAAAATATGAAAAGCTTCAAAATCTGTCAAAAATATGAGGAGCATGAAACGGTCTGAAAAATAGGAGGTGCATGAAGCGGTGTTGAAAAACATGACGAGCCTGAAAAGGTGTGAAAAATATGAAGAGCTTCAAAAGGTGTCAAATTAATGAGGAGAATGAAACAGTCTGAAAAATAGGAGGAGCATGAAGCTGTGTTGAAAACATGAAGAGCCTGAAAAGGTGTGAAAAATAAGAAGAGCTTCTAAAGGTGTCAAAAATATGAGGATCATGAAACGGTCTGAAAAATAGGAGGAGCATGAGGCTGTGTTGAAAACCATGAAGAGCCTGAAAACGTGTGAAAAATATGAGGAGCTTCAAAAGGCGTGATATACATGAGGAGCATGTAACGGGCTGAAAAATAGGAGAACCATGAAGTGGTGTGCAAAAACATGAAGAGCCTGAAAAGGTGTGAAAAATATGAAGAGCTTCAAAAGGCGTGAAATATATGAGGAGCATGTAACGGGCTGAAAAATAGGAGAACCATGAAGTGGTGTGCAAAAACATGAAGAGCCTGAAAAGGTGTGAAAAATATGAAGAACTTCAAAAGGTGTGAAATACACGAGGAACATGAAACTCTCTGAAAATTAGGAGGAGCAAGAAGCAGTGTTCAAAAACATGAAGAGCCTGAAAACTTGTGAAAAATATGAAGAGCTTCAAAAGGTGTGAAACAGATGAGGCGCATGAAACACTCTGATAATTAGGAGGAGCAAGAAGCAGTGTTGAAAAACATCAAGAGCCTGAAAAGGTGTGAAAAATATGAAGACCTTCAAAAGGTGTGAAATACATGAGGCGCATGAAACTCTCTGAAAATTAGGAGGAGCAAGAAGCAGTGTTCAAAAACATGTAGAGCCTGAAAACGTGTGAAAAATATGAAGAGCTTTAAAAGGTGTGAAAAATATGAAGAGCGTCAAAAGTTTTGAAATATATGAAGAGCTTCAGAATGTGTCAAAAATATGAGGAGCATGAAACGGTCTGAAAAATAGGGGGAGCATGAAGTGGTGTTCAAAAACATGAAGAGCCTGAAAACGTGTGAAAAATATGAAGAGCTTCAAAGTTGTGAATAATATGAAGAGCTTCAAAAGGTGTCAAAAATGAGATGAGTATGAAACGGTCTGAAAAATAGCAGGAGCATGAAGCGGTGTTGAAAAACATGAAGCGCCGGAAAAGGTGTGAAAAATATGAAGAGCTTCAAAATGTGTCAAAAATATGAGGAGCATGAAACAGTCTAAAAAATAATATGAGCATGAAGTGTTGTTGAAAACATGAAGAGATTGAAATGTTGTGAAAAATATGAAGAGCTTCAAAAGGTGTCAAATATATGAGGAGCATGAAACGGTCTGAAATACAGGAGGAGCATGAAGTATTTTTGAAAACATGAAGAGATTGAAAAGTTGTGAATAATATGAAGAGCTTCAAAAGGTGTCAAATATATGAGGAGGAAGAAATGGTCTGAAAAATAGGAGGATCATGAAGCGGTGTTGACAAACATGAAGAGCCTGAAAAGGTGTGAATAATATGAAGAGATTCAAAAGGTGTCAAACATATGAGGAGCATGAAACAGTCTGAAAAATAGGAGGAGCATGAAACGGTTTTGAAAAAGATGAAAAGCATGAAAAGGTGTGAAAAATATTAAGAGCTTCAAAAGGTGTCAAAAATATGAGGAGCATGAAACGGTCTGAAAAATAGGAAGAGCATGAAGCTGTCGTCAAAAACATGAAGAGCCTGAAAAGGTGTAAAAATATGAAGAGCTTCAAAAGATGTGAAAAATATGAGGAGCATGAAACGGTCTGAAAAATAGAAGCAGCATGAAACGGTGATGAACAACATGAAGAGCCTGAAAAGTTGTGAAAAATATGAAGAGCTTCAAAAGATGTCAAATATATGAGGAGCATGAAACGGTCTGAAAAATAGGAGGATCATGAAGTGGTGTTGAAAAATAAGAAGAGCCTGAAAAGGTGTGAAAAATACGAAGAGCTTCAAAAGGTGTCAAAAATATGAGGAGCATGAAACGTTCTGAAATATAATATGAGCATGAAACGATCTTGACAAACATGAAGAGCCTGAAAAGGTGTGAAAAATATGAAGAGCTTCTTAAGGTGTCAAACATATGAGGAGCATGAAACACTCTGAAAAACAGGATGAGCATGAAACGGTTTTGAAAAAGATGAAGAGCAGGAAAAGGTGTGAAGGATATGAAGAGCTTCAAAAGGTGTGAAAAATATTAAGAGCTTCAAAAGGTGTCAAAAATATGAGGAGCATGAAACGGTCTGAAAAATAGAAGCAGCATGAAGCGGTGTTGAAAAACATGAAGAGCCTGAAAACGTGTGAAGAATATGAAGAGCTTCAAAAGGTGTGAAAAATATTAAGAGCTTCAAAAGGTGTCAAAAATTAGATGAACATGAAACGGTCTGAAAAAAAGGAGGATCATGAAAAGGTGTTGAAAAAAATAAAGACCCTGAAAAGGTGTGAAAAATATGAAAAGCTTCAAAAGGTGTCAAAAATATGAGGAGCATGAAACGGTATGAAAAATAGGAGGAGCATGAAGCGGTGTTCAAAAACATGAAGAGACTGAAAACGTGTGAAAAATATGAAGAGCTTCAAAAGTTGTCAAAAATATGAGGAGCATGAAACGGTCTGAAAAATAGGCGGAGCATGAAGCGGTGTTCAAAAACATAAAGAGCCTGAAAAGGTGTGAAAAATATGAAGAGCTTCAAAAGGTGTCAAATATATGAGGAGCATGAAACGGTCTGAAAAACAGGAGGAGCATGAAGTATTTTTGAAAACATGAAGAGATTGAAAAGTTGTGAATAATATGAAGAGCTTCAAAAGGTGTCAAATATATGAGGAGGATGAAATGGTCTGAAAAATAGGAGGATCATGAAGCGGTGTTGACAAACATGAAGAGCCTGAAAAGGTGTGAAAAATATGAAAAGATTCAAAAGGTGTCAAACATATGAGGAGCATGAAACAGTCTGAAAAATAGGAGGAGCATGAAACGGTTTTGAAAAAGATGAAAAGCATAAAAAGGTGTGAAAAATATTAAGAGCTTCAAAAGGTGTCAAAAATATGAGGAGCATGAAACGGTCTGAAAAATAGGAGGAGCATGAAGCTGTCGTCAAAAACATGAAGAGCCTGAAAAGGTGTGAAAAATATGAAGAGCTTCAAAAGATGTGAAAAATATGAGGAGCATGAAACGGTCTGAAAAATAGAAGCAGCATGAAACGGTGATGAAAAACATGAAGAGCCTGAAAAGTTGTGAAAAATATGAAGAGCTTCAAAAGGTGTCAAATATATGAGGAGCATGAAACGGTCTGAAAAATAGGAGGATCATGAAGTGGTGTTGAAAAATAAGAAGAGCCTGAAAAGGTGTGAAAAATATGAGGAGCTTCAAAAGGTGTCAAAAATATGAGGAGCATGAAACGTTCTGAAAAATAATATGAGCATGAAACGGTCTTGACAAACATGAAGAGCCTGAAAAGGTGTGAAAAATATGAAGAGCTTATTAAGGTGTCAAACATATGAGGAGCATGAAACACTCTGAAAAACAGGATGAGCATGAAACGGTTTTGAAAAAGATGAAGAGCAGGAAAAGGTGTGAAAAATATGAAGAGCTTAAAAAGGTGTCAAATATATGAGGAGCATGAAACGGTCTGAAAAATATGAGGAGCATGAAGCTATGTTGAAAAACATGAAGAGCTTGAAAAGCTTTGAAATATATGAAGAGCTTCAAAAGGGGTCAAAAATATGAAGAACATGAAACCATCTGAAAAATAGGAGGAGCATGAGGTGATGTTGAAAAACATGAAGAGCCTGAAAACGTGTGAAAAATATGAAGAGCTTTAAAAGGTGTGAAAAATATGAAGAGCTTCAAAAGGTTTGAAATATATGAAGAGCTTCAAAATGTGTCAAAAATATGAGGAACATGAAACGGTCTGAAAAATAGGAGGAGCATGAAGTGGTATTCAAAAACATGAAGAGCCTGAAAAGATGTGAAAAATATGAGGAGCTTCAAAAGGTGTCAAAAATAAGAGGAGCATGAAACGGTCTGAAAAATAGGAGGAGCATGAAGCGTTGTTCAAAAACGTGAAGAGCCTGAAAAGGTGTGAAAAATATGAAGAGCTTCAAAACGTGTCAAAAATATGAGGACCATGAAACGGTCTGAAAAATAGAAGCAGCATGAAGCGGTGTTGAAAAACATGAAGAGCCTGAAAACGTGTGAAAAATATGAGGAGCTTCAAAGTTGTGAAAAATATGAAGAGCTTCAAAAGGTGTCAAAAATGAGATGAGTATGAAACGGTCTGAAAAATAGGAGGAGCATGAAGCGGTGTTGAAAAACATGAAGCGCCGGAAAAGGTGTGAAAAATATGAAGAGCTTCAAAAGGTGTCAAAAATATGAGGAGCATGAAACAGTCTGAAAAATAATATGAGCATGAAGTGTTGTTGAAAACATGAAGAGATTGAAATGTTGTGAAAAATATGAAGAGCGTCAAAAGGTGTCAAATATATGACGAGCATGAAACGGTCTGAAAAATAGGAGGAGCATGAAGTGTTTTTGAAAACATGAAGAGATTGAAAAGTTGTGAATAATATGAAGCGCTTCAAAAGGTGTCAAATATATGAGGAGGATGAAATGGTCTGAAAAATAGGAGGATCATGAAACGGTGTTGAAAAAGTAGAAGAGCCTGAAAAGGTGTGAAAAACAGGAAGAGTTTCAAAAGGTGTCAAAAATATGAGGAGCATGAAACGGTCTGAAAAATAATAGGAGCATGAAACGGTGTTGACAAATATGAAGAGCCTGAAAAGGTGTGAAAAATATGAAGAGATTCAAAAGGTGTCAAACATATGAGGAGCATGAAACAGTCTGAAAAATAGGAGGAGCATGAAGCTGTCGTCAAAAACATGAAGAGCCTGAAAAGGTGTGAAAAATATGAAGAGCTTTAAAAATGTGAAAAATATGAGGAGCATGAAACGGTCTGAAAAATAGAAGCAGCATGAAACGGTGATGAAAATCATGAAGAGGCTGAAAAGTTGTGAATAATATGAAGAGCTTCAAAAGGTGTCAAATATATGAGGAGCATGAAACGATCTGAAAAATAGGAGGAGCATGAAACGGTGTTCAAAAACATGAAGAGCCTGAAAAGGTGTGAAAAATATGAAGAGCTTCAAAAGGTGTGAAATACATGAAGAGCGTGAAACTCTCTGAAAAATAGGAGGAGCATGTAGTGGTGTTCAAAAACATGAAGAGTCTGAAAAGGTGTGAAAAATATGAAGAGCTTCAAAAAGTGTCAAAAATATGAAGAGCATGAAACGGTCTGAAAAATAGGAGGAGCATGAAGCGGTCTTGAAAAACATGAAGAGCCTGAATACGTGTGAAAAATATGAAGAGCTTCAAAAGGTGTAAAAAATATGGGAGCATGAAAAGGTCTGCAAAAAAGGAGGAGTATGAAGTGGTGTTGAAAAACTTGAACAGCCAGAAAATATGTGAAAAATATGAAAAGCTTCAAAAGGTGGTAAAAATATGCGGAGCATGAAACGGTCTGAAAAATAGGAGGAGAATGAAGCGGTGTTCAAAAACATGAATAGCCTGAAAAGGTGTGAAAAATATGAAGAGCTTCAAAAGGCGTGAAATATATGAGGAGCATGTAACGGGCTGAAAAATAGGAGAACCATGGAGTGGTGTGCAAAAACATGAAGAGCCTGAAAAGGTGTGAAAAATATGAAAGACTTCAAAAGGTGTGAAATACATGAGGAGCATGAAACTCTCTGAAAAATAGGAGGATCAAGAAGCACTGTTCAAAAACATGAAGAGCCTGAAAACTTGTGAAAAATATGAAGAGCTTCAAAAGGTGTGAAATACATGAGGCGCATGAAACTCTCTGAAAATTAGGAGGAGCAAGAAGCAGTGTTCAAAAACATGAAGAGCCTGAAAACTTGTGAAAAATATGAAGAGCTTCAAAAGGTGTGAAATACATGAGGCGCATGAAACTCTCTGAAAATTAGGAGGAGCAAGAAGCAGTGTTCAAAAACATGAAGAGCCTGAAAACTTGTGAAAAATATGAAGAGCTTCAAAAGGTGTGAAATACATGAGGCGTATGAAACTCTATGAAAATTAGGAGGAGCAAGAAGCAGTGTTCAAAAACATGAAGAGCCTGAAAACTTGTGAAAAATATGAAGAGCTTTAAAAGGTGTGAAAAATATGAAGAGCTTCAAAAGGTGTCAAATATATGAGGAGCATGAAACGATCTGAAAAATAGGAGGAAAATGAAGCTGTCGTCAAAAACATGAAGAGCCTGAAAAGGTGTGAAAAATATGAAGAGCTTCAAAAGATGTGAAAAATATGAGGAGCATGAAACGGTCTGAAAAATAGAAGCAGCATGAAACGGTGATGAAAAATATGAAGAGCCTGAAAAGTTGTGAATAATATGAAGAGCTTCAAAAGGTGTCAAATATATGAGGAGCATGAAACGATCTGAGAAATAGGAGGAGCATGAAACGGTGTTCAAAAACATGAAGAGCCTGAAAAGGTGTGAAAAATATGAGGAGCTTTAAAAGGTGTCAAAAATATGAGGAGCATGAAACGGTCTGAAAAATAGGAGAAGCATGAAATGCTGATCAAAAACATGAAGAGCCTGAAAAGGTGTGAAAAATATGAAGAGCTTCAAAAGGCGTGAAATACATGAGGAGCATGTAACGGGCTGAAAAATAGGAGAACCATGAAGTGGTGTGCAAAAACATGAAGAGCCTGAAAAGGTGTGAAAAATATGAAAGGCTTCAAAAGGTGTGAAATACATGAGGAGCATGAAACTCTCTGAAAAAGAGGAGGAGCAAGAAGCACTGTTCAAAAACATGAAGAGCCTGAAAACTTGTGAAAAATATGAAGAGCTTCAAAAGGTGTGAAATACATGAGGCGCATGAAACTCTCTGAAAATTAGGAGGAGCAAGAAGCAGTGTTCAAAAACATGAAGAGCCTGAAAACGTGTGAAAAATATGAAGAGCTTCAAAAGGTGTGAAATACATGAAGAGCATGAAACTCTCTGAAAAATAGGAGGAGCATGTAGTGGTGTTCAAAAACATGAAGAGTCTGAAAAGGTGTGAAAAATATGAAGAGCTTCAAAAAGTGTCAAAAATATGAGGAGCATGAAACGGTCTGAAATATAGGAGGAGCATGAAGCGGTCTTGAAAAACATGAAGAGCCTGAAAACGTGTGAAAAATATGAAGAGCTTCAAAAGGTGTAAAAAATATGGGGAGCATGAAACGGTCTGCAAAAAAGGAGGAGCATGAAGTGGTGTTGAAAAACTTGAACAGCCAGAAAATGTGTGAAAAATATGAAAAGCTTCAAAA
The DNA here is from genome assembly GCF_033118175.1 of Dama dama. Classification (NCBI taxonomy): domain Eukaryota; kingdom Metazoa; phylum Chordata; class Mammalia; order Artiodactyla; family Cervidae; genus Dama; species Dama dama. The sequence goes on along the minus strand of NW_026870877.1, from coordinate 5,646,453 downwards.
GGTGGTAAAAATATGCGGAGCATGGAACGGTCTGAAAAGTAGGAGGAGCATGAAGCGGTGTTCAAAAACATGAAGAGCCTGAAAAGTTGTGAAAAATATGAAGAGCTTCAAAAGGTGTGAAAAATATGAAGAGCTTCAAATGTGTCAAAAATGAGATGAGCATGAAACGGTCTGAAAAATAAGAGGAGCATGAAGTGGTGTTGAAAAAAAAGAAGAGGCTGAAAAGGTGTGAAATATATGAAGACCTTCAAAAGGTGTAAAAAATATGAGGAGAATGAAACGATCTGAATAATAGGAGGAGCATGAAGCGGTGTTGAAAAACATGAAGAGCCTGAAAACGTGTGAAAAATATGAAGAGCTTCAAAAGTGTGAAAAATATGAAGAGTTTCAAATGTGTGAAAAATGAGATGAGCATGAAACGGTCTGAAAAATAAGAGGAACATGAAGTGGAGTTGAAAAAAAAGAAGAGCCTGAAAAGTTGTGAAATATATGAAGAGCTTTAAAAGGTGTGAAAAATATGAAGAGCTTCAAAAGGTGTGAAAAATATGAAGAGTATCAAAAGGTGTCAAAAATATGAGGAGAATGAAACGGTCTCAAAAATAGGAGGAGCATGAAGCGGTGTTCAAAAACATGAAGAGCCTGAAAAGTTTTGAAAAATATGAAAAGCTTCAAAAGGTGTCAAAAATGAGATGAGCATGAAACGGTTTGAAAAATAGGAGGAGCATGAATTGGTGTTGAAAAAAAAGAAGAGACTGAAAAGGTGTGAAAAATATGAAGAGCTTTGAAAGGTGTGAAAAATATGAGGAGCATGAAAAGGTCTGCAAAAGGAGGAGCATGAAGTGGTGTTGAAAAACTTGAAGAGCCTGAAAAGGTGTGAAAAATATGAGGAGCTTTAAAAGGTGTCAAAAATATGAGGAGCATGAAACGGTCTGAAAAATAGGAGAAGCATGAAATGCTGATCAAAAACATGAAGAGCCTGAAAAGGTGTGAAAAATATGAAGAGCTTCAAAACGTGTTAAAAAGATGAGGAGCATGAAACGTTCTCAAAAATAGGAGGAGCCGCAAACGGTGTTCAAAAATAAGAAGAGACTGAAAAGGTGTGAAATACATGAATAGGTTCAGAACGTGTCAAAAATATGAGGAGCATGAAACGGTCTGAAAAATAGGAGGATCATGAAGCGGTGTTCAGAAACATGAACAGCCTGAAAACTTGTGAAAAATATGAAGAGCTTCAAAAGGTGTAAAAAATATGAAGAGCTTCAAAAGGTGTGAAAAATATGAGGAGTATGAAACGGTCTGAAAAATAGGAGGAGCATGAAACAGTGTGGAAAAAATGAAGAGCATGAATAGGTGTGAAAATTATGAAGAGCTTTAAAAGTTTTGAAAAATATGACGAGCATGAAATGGTCTGAAAAATTGGAGAGCATGAAGCGGTGTTGAAATATATGAAGAGACTCTAAAGGTTTGAAAAATAGAAGAGCTTCAAAAAGTGACAAAAATATGAGGAGCATGAAACAGTCTGAAAAATAGGAGGAGCATGAAACGGTGTTGAAAAACATGAAGAGCATGAAATGGTGTGAAAAAAATGAAGAGCTTCAAAATGTGTTTAAAATATGAGGAACATGAAAAGGTCTGATAAACAGGAGCATGAAGCGGTCTTCAAAAACATGAAGGGCCTGAAAAGGTGTTAAAAATATGAAGAGTTTCAAAAGGTGTCAAATATATGAGCAGCAAGTATCGGTCTGAAATATAGGAGTAGCATGAAACGGTGTTCAAAAATATGCAGAGCCTGAAAAGTTGTGGAAAATATGAAGAGCTTCAAATGGTGTCAAATATATGAAGAGCTTCAAAAGGTGTCAAAAATATGAGGAGCATGAAACGGTCTGAAAAATAGGAGGAGCATGAAACGGTGTTGAAAAACATGCAGAGCCTGAAAAGGTGTGAAAAATATGAAGAACTTCAAAAGGTGTGAAATATATGAGGAGCATGAAACGGTCTGAAAAATAGGAGGAGCATGAAGCGGTGTTAAAAAACATGAAGAGCCTGAAAAGGTGTGAAAAATATGAAGAGCTTCAAAAGGTATGAAATACATGAGGAGTATGAAACTGTCTTGAAAATAGGAGGAGCATGAAGCGGTGTTAAAAAACATGAAGAGGCTTAAAAGGTGTGAAAAATATGAAGAGCTTCAAAAGGTGTGAAAAATAGGAGGAGCATGTAGCGGTGTTCAAAAATATGAAGAGCCTGAAAAGGTGTGAAAAATATGAAGAGCTTCAAAAGGTATGAAATACATGAGGAGTATGAAACTGTCTTGAAAATAGGAGGAGCATGAAGCGGTGTTAAAAAACATGAAGAGGCTTAAAAGGTGTGAAAAATATGAAGAGCTTCAAAAGGTGTGAAAAATATGAGGAGCATGAAACGGTCTGAAAAATAGGAGGAGCATGAAGCTGTGTTGAAAAACATGAAGAGCCTGAAAAATTGTGAAATACATGAAGAGCTTCAAAAGGTGTAAAAATATGAGGAGATTCAAAAGGTGTCAAAAATATGAGGAGCATGAAACGGTCTGAAAAAAGGGGGAGCATGAATCTGTGTTGAAAATCATGAAGAGCCTGAAAACGTGTGAGAAATATGAAGAGCTTCAAAAGGTGTCAAAAATATGAAGAGTTTCAAAAGGTGTCAAAAATGAGAGGAGTATGAAGCGGTCTGAAAAATAGGAGGAGCATGAAGCGGGGTTCAAAAACATGAAGAGCCTGAAAAGGTGTGAAAAATATGAAGAGCTGCAAAAGGTGTCAAATATGAGATGAGCATGAAACGGTCTGAAAAATAGGAGGAGCATGAAGTGGTGTTGAAAAAAAAGAAGAGACGGAAAAGCTATGAAAAATATGAAGAGCTTCGAAAGGTGTCAAAAATATGAGGAGAATGATGCGGTCTGAAAAATAGGAGGAGCATGAAGCGGTGTTCAAAAACATGAAGAGCCTGAAAAGCTATGAAAAATATGAAGAGCTTCGAAAGGTGTCAAAAATATGAGGAGCATGAAACGGTCTGAAAAATAGGAGGAGCATGAAGCGGTGTTCAAAAACATGAAGAGCCTGAAAACGTGTGAAAAATTTGAGGAGCTTCAAAAGGTGTGAAATACATGAGGTGCATTAAACGGTTTGAAAAATAGGAGGAGCATGAAGCGGTGTTAAAAAACAGGAAAAGACTGAAAAGTTGTGAAAATTATGAAGAGATTCAAAAGTTGTCAAAAATATGAGGAGCATGAAAAGTTCAGAAAAATAGGAGGATCATGAAGCAGTGTTCAAAAACATGAAGAGCCTGAAAATGTGTGAAAAATATGAAGAACTTCAAAAGTTGTCAAAAATACGAGGATCATCAAAAGGTCTGAAAAATAGGAGGATCATGAAGCGGTGTTCAAAAACATGAAGAGCCTGAAAAGGTGTGAAAAATATGAAGAGCTTCAAAAGGTGTCAAATATATGAGGAGCAAGAAACGGTCTGAAAAATAGGAGGATCATGAAGCGGTGTTGAAAACATGAAGAGCCTGAAAAGGTGTGAAAAATATGAAGAGCTTCAAAAGGTGTCAAAAATATGAGGAGCATGAAACGGTCTGAAAAATAGGAGGAGCATGAAGCGGTGTTGAAAAACATGAAGTGCCTGAAAACGTGTGAAAAATATGAAGAGCTTCAATAGGTGTGAAATACATGAGGAGCATTAAATGGTCTGAAAAATAGGAGGAGCATGAAGTGGTGTTCAAAAACATGAAGAGCAAAAAAAAGGTGTGAAAAATATGAAGATTTCAAAAGGTTTCAAAAATGAAATGAACATGAAACGGTCTGAAAAATAGAAGGAGTATGATCTGGTGTTGAAAAAAAGGAAGAGACTGAAAAGGTGTGAAATATATGAAGAGCTTCAAAAAGTGTGAAATACATGAGGAGCATTAAACGGTCTGAAAAATAGGAGAAGCATGAAGCGGTGTTCAAAAACATGAAGAGCCTGAAAACGTGTGAAAAATATGAAGAGCTTCAAAAGGTGTGAAATACATGAGGAGCATTAAACGGTCTGAAAAATAGGAGAAGCATGAAGAGGGGTTCAAAAACAGGAAGAGCCTGAAAAGTTGTGAAAAATATGAAGAGCTTCAAAAGTTGTCAAAAATATGAGGAGCATGAAACGGTCTGAAAAATAGGAGGAGCATGAAGAAGTGTTCAAAAACATGAAGAGCCTGAAAAGGTGTGAAAAATATGAAGAGCTTCAAAAGGTGTGAAATATATGAGGAGCATGAAACTCTCTGAAAAATAGAAGGAGCATGATGTGGTGTTCAAAAACATGAAGAGCCTGAAAACGTGTGAAAAATACGAAGAGCTTCAAAACGTGTGAAAAATACGAGGAGCATGATACGGTTTGAAAAATAGGAGGAGCATGAAGCGGTGTTGAAAAACATGAAGAGCCTGAAAAGGTGTGAAAAATATGAAGAGCTTCAAAAGGTATCAAAAATAGGAGTAGCATGAAGAGGTGTTCAAAAATATGAAGAGCCTGAAAAGGTGTGAAAAATATGAAGAGCATGAAACAGTCTGAAAAATAGGTGGAGCATGAAGCGGTGTTCAGAAGCATGAAGAGCCTGAAAACTGTGAAAAATATGAAGAGCTTAAAAAGTGTGAAAAATATGAAGAGTTTCAAAAGGTGTGAAAAATATGAGGAGCATGAAGCGGTCTGAAAAATAGGAGGAGCATGAAACAGTGTGTAAAAAATGAAGAGCATGAATAGGTGTGAAAATTATGAAGAGTTTTAAAAGGTTTGAAAAATATGAAGAGCTTCAAAAGGTGTGAAAAATATGAAGAGCTTCAAAATGTGTCAAAAATAGGAGGAGCATGACACGGTCTGAAAAATAGGAGGAGCATGAAGCGGTGTTGAAAAACATGAAGAGCCTGAAAAGGTGTAAAAAACATGAAGAGCCTAAAAAGGTGTCAAAAATATGAGGAATATGAAACGGTCTTAAAAATAGGAGGATCATGAAGAGGTGTTGAAAAACATGAAGTTCCTGAAAAGGTGTGACAAATATGAAGAGCTTCAAAAGTTGTGAAATATATGAGGAGCATGAAACGGTCTGAAAAATAGGAGGAGCATGAAACGGTGTTCAAAAACATGAAGAGCTTCAAAAGGTGTGAAAAATATGAACAGCTTCAAAAGGTGTCAAAAACGAGATGAGTAAAAAACGGTCTGAAAAATGGGAGGAGCATGAAGTTGTGTTGAAAATAATGAAGAGCCTGAAAAGGTGTGAAAAATATGAGGAGCATGATACGGTCTGAAAAATAGGAGGAGCATGAAGTGGTTGTGAAAAAACATGAAGAGCCTGAAAACGTGTGCAAAATATGACGAGCTTCAAAAGGTGTGAAATACATGAGAAGCTTGAAACGGTCTGAAAAATAGGAGGAGCATGAAGCGATGTTGAAAAACATGAAGAGCCTTAAAATGTGTGAAAAATATGAAGAGCTTCAAAAAGTGTGAAAAATATGAGGATCATGAAACGGTCTGAAAAATAGGAGGAGCATGAAGCGGTGTTGAAAAACATGAAGAGCCTGAAAAGGTGTGACAAATATGAAGAGCTTCAAAAGGTGTGAAATACATGAGGAGCATGAAACGATCTGAAAAACAGGAGGAGCATGAAGCGGTGTTCAAAAACATGCAGAGTCTGAAAAGGTGTGAAAAATATGAAGAGCTTCAAAAGGTTTGAAAAATATGAAGAGCTTCAAAAGGTGTCAAAAATGAGATGAGCATGAAACGGTCTGAAAAATAGGAGGAGCATGAAGCGGTGTTCAAAAACATGAAGAGCCTGAAAAGGTGTGAGAAATATGAAGAGCTTCAAAAGATGTCAAAAATATGAGGAGCATGAAACGGTCTGAAAAATAGGAGGAGCATGAAATGGTGTTCAAACACATGAAGAGCCTGAAAAGGTGTGAAAAATATGAAGAGCTTCAAAAGGTGTGAAATACATGAGGAGCATTAAACGGTTTAAAAATTAGGAGGAGCATGAAGCGGTGTTCAAAAACATGAAGAGCCTGAAAAGGTGTTAAAAATATGAAGAGCTTCAAAAGGTGTGAAAAATATGAGGAGTATGAAACGGTCTGAAAAATAGGAGGAGCATGAAGCGGTGTTGAAAAACATGAGGAGCCTGAAAAGTTGTGACAAATATGAAGAGCTTCAAAAGGTGTGAAATACATGAGGAGCATGAAACGGTCTGAAAATAGGAGGAGCATGAAGCGGTGTTCAAAAACATGCTGAGACTGAAATCTTGTGAAAAATATGAAGAGCTTCAAAAGGTGTGAAAAATATGAAGAGCTTCAGAATATGTCAAAAATGAGATGAGCATGAAACGGTCTGAAAAATAGGAGGAGCATGATGTAGTGTTGAAAAAAATGAAGAGCCTGAAAGGTGTGAAATATATGAAGAGCTTCAAAAGGTGTGAAAAATATGAGAAGCATGAAAGGGTCTGAAAAATAGGAGGAGCATGATGTAGTGTTGAAAAAAATGAAGAGCCTGAAAGGTGTGAAATATATGAAGAGCTTCAAAACGTGTCAAAAATATGAGGAGCATGAATCGCTCTGAAAAATAGGAGGAGCATGAAGCAGTATTCAAAAACATGAAGAGACTGAAATGTGCGAAAAATATGAAAAGCTTCAAAAGGGATCAAAATTATGAGGGGCATGAAACGGTGTGAAAAAGAGGAGGAGCTTGAAACAGTGTTCAAAAACATGAAGAGCCTGAAAAGGTGTGAAAAATATGAAGAGCCTCAAAAGGTGTCAAAAATATGAGCATCAAGAAACGGTCTGAAAAATAGGAGGAGCATGAAGCGGTGTTGAAAAACATGAAGAGCCTGAAACGGTGTGAAATATATGAAGAGCTTCAAAAGGTGTCAAAAATATGAGGAGCAGGAAACGGTCTGAAAAATAGGAGGATCATGTAGCGGTGTTGAAAAACATGAAAAGCCTGAAAAGGTGTGAAAAATATGAAGAGCTTCAAAAGGTGTCAAAAATATGAGGAGCATGAAACGGTCTTAAAAAGAGGAGAAAGATGAAGCGGTGTTCAAAAACATGAAGAACATGAAAAGGTGTGAAAAATAAGAAGAGCTTTAAAAGGTGTGAAAATTATGAGGAGCTTGAAACGGTCTGAAAAATAGGAGGAGCATGAACTGGTGTTGAAAAACATGAAGAGCCTGAAAAGGTGGGAAAAATATGAAGAGCTTCAAAAGGTGTGAAAAATATGAGGAGCATGAAACGATCTGAAAAATAGGAGGAGGATGAAACGGTAATCAAAAACATGAAGAGCCTGAAAAGGTGTGAAAAATTTGAAGAGCTTCAAAAGGTGTGAAATACATGAGGAGCATGAAACGGTCTGAAAAACAGGAGGAGCATGAAGCGGTGTTCAAAAAAATGCAGAGACTGAAAAGTTGTGAAAAATATGAAGAGCTTTAAAGGTGTGAAAAATATGAAGAAGTTCAAAATGTGTCAAAAATGAGATGAGCATGAAACGGTCTGAAAAATAGGAGGAGCATGAAGCGGTGTTCAAAAACATGAAGAGCCTGAAAAGTTGTGAAAAATATGAAGAGCTTCAAAAGGTGTCAAATATATGAGGAGCATGAAACGGTCTGAAATATAGGAGGAGCATGAAGCGGTGTTCAAAAACATGAAGTGCCTGAAAAGGTGTGAAAAATCTGAAGAGCTTCAAAAGGTTTTAAAAATATGAGGAGCAAGAAATTGTCTGAAAAATAAAGGAGCATGAAGCGATGTTCAAAAATATGAAGAGCCTGAAAAGGTGTGAAAAATATGACGAGCTTCAAAAGTTGTCTAAAATATGAAGAGCATGAAACCGTCTGAAAAATAGGAGGAGCATGAAGCGGTGTTCAAAAACATGAAGAGCCTGAAAAGGTGTGAAAAATATGAAGAGCTTCAAAAGGTTTGAACTACATGAGGAGCATTAAACGGTCTGAAAAATAGCAGGAGCATTAAGTGGTGTTGAAAAACCTGAAGAGCCTGAAAAGATGTGAAAAATATGAAGAGCGTCAAAAGGTGTAAAAAAAATATGAAGAGCCTGAAACGGTCTGAAAAATAGGAGGAGCATGAAGCGGTGTTTAAAAACATGAAGAGCCTGAAAAGGTGTGAAATATATGAAGAGCTTCAAAAGGTGTGAAAAATATGGAGAGCTTCAAAAGGTGTCAAAAATATGAAGAGCATGAAATGGTCTGAAAAATAGGGGGAGCATGAAATGGTGTTCAAAAACATGAAGAGCCTGAAAAGGTGTGAAATATATGAAGAGCCTGAAAAGGTGTGAAAAATATGAAGAGCTTCAAAAGGTGTCAAAAATATGAAGAGCATGAAACTGTCTGAAAAATAGGAGGAGCATTAAATGGTGTTCAAAAACATGAAGAGCCTGAAAAGCTGTGAAAAATATGAAAAGCTTCAAAGGTGTGATATACATGAGGAGCATGAAACGGTCTGAAAAATAGGAGAAGCATGAAGTGATGTGGAAAAACATGAACAGCCTGAAAAGGTGTGAAAAATATGAAGAGCTTCAAAAGGTGTGAAATACATGAGGAGCATGAAACTCTCTGAAAAATAGGAGGAGCATGAAGTGGTGTTCAAAAACATGAAGAGCCTGAAAATGTGTGAAAAATATGAAGAGCTTCAAAAGGTGTGAAATATATGAGGAGCTTCAAAAGGTGTGAAAAATATGAAGAGCTTCAAAAGATGTCAAAAATATGAAAAGCATGAAACGGTCTGAAAAATAGGAGGAGCATGAAATGGTGTTCAAAAACATGAAGAGCCTGAAAATGTGTGAAAAATTTGAAAAGCTTCAAAGGTTTGAAATACATGAGGAGCATGAAACGGTCTGAAAAATAGGAGAAGCATGAAGTGGTGTGGAAAAAAATGAAGAGCCTGAAAAAGTGTGAAAAATATGAAGAGCTTCAAAAGGTGTGAAATATATGTGGAGCATGTATCTCTCTGAAAAATAGGAGGAGCATGAAGTGGTGTTGAAAAACATGAAGAGCCTGAAAAGATGTGAAAAATATGAAGAGCTCCAAAAGGTGTGAAAAATATGAGAAGCATGATACGGTCTGAAAAATAGGAGGAGAATGAAGTGGTGTTCAGAAACATGGAGAGCCTAAAAAGGTGTGAAAAATATGAAGAGCTTCAAAAAGTGTCAAAAATATGAGGAGCTTGAAACGGTCTGAAAAATAGGAGGAGCATGAAGCAGTGTTCACAAACATGAAGAGCCTGAAAAAGTGTGAAAAATATGAAGAGCTTCAAAACGTGTGAAATACATGAGGAGCATGAAAAGGTCTGAAAAATAGGAGGAGCATGAAATGGTGTTCAAAAACATGAAGAGCATGAAAAGGTGTGAAAATTATGAAGAGCTTCAAAAGGTGTCAAAAACATGAGGAGAATGAAACGGTCTGAAAAATAGGAGGAGCATGAAGCAGTGTTCAAAACATGAAGAGCCTGAAAAAGTGTGAAAAATATGAAGATCTTCAAAAGTTTGAAAAATATGAAGACCCTGAAAAGGTGTCAAAAATGAGATGAGCATGAAACAGTCTGAAAAGGAGGAGGAGCATGAAGTGTTGTTCAAAAACGTGAAGAGCCTGAAAAGGTGTGAAAAATATGAAGAGCTTGAAAAGGTGTGAAATACCTGAGGAGCATGAAGCGGTCTGAAAAATAGGAGGAGCATGAAGCGGTGTTCAAAACATGAAGAGCCTGAAAAAGTGTGAAAAATATGAAGAGCTTATAAAATTGTCAAAAATATGAGGAGCATGAAACGGTCTGAAAAATACGAGCAGCCTGAAACGATCTGAAAAATAGGAGGAGCATGAAGCGGTGTTGAAAAACATGAAGAGCCGGAAAAGGTGTGATAAATGTGAAGAGCTTCAAAAGGTGTCAAAAATAGGAGGAGGATGAAGCGGTGTTCAAAAACATGAAGAGCCTGAAAAAGTGTGATAAATATGAAGAGCTTATAAAATTGTCAAAAATATGAGGAGCATGGAGAGATGTTCAAAAACATGAAGAGGCTGATAAGGTGTGAAAAACATTAAGAGCTTCAAAAGGTTTGAAAAATAGGAGGAGCATGAAGCGGTGTTCAAAAACATGAAGAGCCTGAAAATGTGTGAAAAATATGAAGAGCTTCAAAACGTGTGAAATACATGAGGAGCATGAAAAGGTCTGAAAAATAGGAGGAGCATGAAGTGGTGTTCAAAACATGAAGAGCCTGAAAAAGTGTGAAAAATATGAAGAGCTTATAAAATTGTCAAAAATATGAGGAGCATGAAACGGTCTGAAAAATACGAGCAGCCTGAAACGATCTGAAGAATAGGAGGAGCATGAAGCGGTGTTCAAAAACATGAAGGGCCTGAAAACGTGTGAAAAATATGAAGAGCTTCAAAAGGAGTCAAAAATATGCAGAGCCTGAAACGATCTGAAAAATAGGAGGAGCATGAAGCGGTGTTGAAAAACATGAAGAGCCGGAAAAGGTGTGATAAATGTGAAGAGCTTCAAAAGGTGTCAAAAATATGAGGAGCATGAAACGGTCTGAAAAATAGGAGGAGTAAGAAGCGTTATTGAAATACATGAAGAGCCTGAAAACGTGTGAAGAATATGAAGAGCTCAAAAGGTGTGAAAAAAATGAAGAGCTTCAGAAGGTGTCAAAAATGAGATGAGCATGAAACGGCCTCAAAAATAGGAGGAGCAGGAAGTGGTGTTCAGAAATATGGAGAGCCTGAAAAGGTGTGAAAAATATGAAGAGCTTCAAAAGGTGTGAAATACATGAGGAGCATGAAACGGTCTGAAAAATAGGAGGAGCATGAAGAGGTGTTCAAAAACCTGAAGAGCCTGAAAAGGTGTGAAAAATATGAAGAGCTTCTAAAGGTGTGAAAAACAGGAGGAACATGAAGTGGTGTTCAAAAATATGAAGAGCCTGAAAAGGTGTGAAAAATATGAAGTGCTTCAAAAGGTGTCAACAATATGAGGAGCATGAAACGGTCTGAAAAATAGGAGGAGCAAGAAGCGGTGTTGAAAAACAAGAAGAGACGGAAAAGGTGTGAAAAATATGAAGAGCTTCAAAACGTGTCAAAAATATGAGGAGCACGAAACGGTCTGAAAAATAGGAGGAGCATGAAGCGGTGTTGAAAAACATGAAGAGCCTGAAAACGTGTGAAAAATATGAAGAGCTTCAAAAGGTATGAAAATATGAAGAGCTTCAAAAGTTGTCAAAAAAGAGATGAGCATGAAACGGTCTGAAAAATAGGAGCAGCATGAAGCGGTGTTGAAAAACATGAAGAGTCTGAAAAGGTGTGAAAAATATGAAGAGCTTCAAAAGGTGTCAAAAATATGAGGAGCATGAAACGGTCTGAAATATAGGAGGAGCATGAAGCGGTGTTGAAAAACAGGAAGAGCCTGAAAATGTGTGAAAAACGTGAAGAGCTTCAAAAGATGTCAAAAATATGAGGAGCATGAAACGGTCTGAAAAATATGAGGAGCATGAAGCGGTGTTAAAAAATATGAAGAGCCTGAAAAGAAGTGAAAAATATGAAGAGCTTCAAAAGGTGTGAAATACATGAAGACCTTCAAAAGGTGTCAAAAATGAGATGAGCATGAAACGGTCGGAAAAATAGGAGGAGCATGAAGCGGTGTTGAAAAACATGAAGAGCCTGAAAACCTGTGAAAAATAGGAAGAGCTTCAAAAGTTGTGAAAAATATGAAGAGCTTCAAAAAATGTCAAAAATATTAGGAGCATGAAATGGTCTCAAATATAGGAGAATCATGCAGCGGTGTTGAAAACTATAAACAGCCTGAAAAAGTGTGAAAAATATGAAGAGCTTCAAAAGGTGTCAAAAATATGCGTATCATGAAATGGTCTGAAAAACAGGAGCAGCATGAAACAGTGTTCAAAAACATGAAGACATTGAAAAGGTGTGAAAAATATGAAGAGGTTCAAAAGGTGTGAAATACATGAGGATCATGAAACGGTCTGAAAAATATGAGGAGCATGAAGCGGTGTTCAAAAACATGAGGAGCCTGAAAAGGTGAGAAAAATATGAAGAGCTTCAAAAGGTGTGAGAAATGTGAGGAGCATGAAGCGGTGTTCAAATACATGAAAAGCCTGAAAAGGTGTGAAAAATATGAAGAGCTTCAAAAGGTTTCAAAAATATGAGGAGCTTGAAATGGTCTGAAAAATAGGACGAGAATGAAACGGTGTTCAAAAACATGAAGAGCATGAAAAGGTGTGAAAATTATGAAGAGCTTCAAAATGTGTGAAAAACATGAGGAGAATGAAACGGTCTGAAATATAAGAGGATCATGAAGCAGTGTTCAAAACATGAAGAGCCTGAAAAAGTGTGAAAAATATGAAGAGCTTATAAAATTGTCAAAAATATGAGGAGCATGAAATGATCTGAAAAATACGAGCAGCCTGAAACCGTCTGAAAAATAGGAGGAGCATGAAGCGGTGTTCAAAAACGTGAAGAGCCTGAAAAGGTGTGAAAAATATGAAGAGTTTCAAAAGGTGTGAAATACCTGAGGAGCATGAAACGATCTGAAAAATAGGAGGAGCATGAAGCGGTGTTCAAAACATGAAGAGCCTGAAAAAGTGTGAAAAATATGAACAGCTTCAAAAGGTTTGAAAAATAAGAGGAGCATGAAGCGGTGTTCAAAAACATGAAGGGCCTGAAAACGGGTGAAAAATATGAAGAGCTTCAAAAGGAGTCAAAAATATGCGGAGCCTGAAACGATCTGAAAAATAGGAGGAGCATGAAGCGGAGTTGAAAAACATGAAGTGCCAGAAAAGGTGTGAAAAATGTGAAGAGCTTCAAAAGGTGTCAAAAATATGAGGAGCATGAAACGCTCTGAAATATAGGAGGATCATGAAGCGGTGTTGAGAAACATGAAGAGCCTGAAAAGGTGTGATAAATGTGAAGAGCTTCAAAAGGTGTCAAAAATATGAGGAGCATGAAACGGTCTGAAAAATAGTAGGAGCATGAAACGGTGATCAAAAACATGAAGAATTTGAAAACGTGTGAAAAATATGAAGAGCTTCAAACGGTGTGAAAAATATCAGGAGCATGAAACGGTCTGAAAAAGATGAGGAGCATGAAGTGGTCTTCAAAAACATGTACAGCCTGAAAAGGTGTGAAAAATATGAAGAGCTTCAAAAGGTGTGAAAAATATGAAGAGCTTCAAAAGGTGTCAAAAATGAGATGAGCATGAAACGGTCTGAAAAATAGGAGGAGAATGAAACGAAGTTGAAAAACTTGAAGACCCTGAAAAGCTGTGAAAAATATGAAGAGCTTCAAAAGGTGTGAAAAATATGAAGAGCTTCCAAAGGTGTCAAAAAATGAGGAGCATTAAAAGGTCAGAAAAAGAGGAGGAGCATGAGTGGAGTTGAAAAACATGAAGAGACTGAAAAGGTGTGAAAAATATGAAGAACTTCAAAAGGTGTCAAAAATATGAGGAGCTTGAAACGGTCTGAAAAATAGGAGGAGCATGAAGCAGTGTTCAAAAAGCTGAAGAGTCTGAAAAGGTGTGAAAAATATAAAGAGTTTCAAAACGTGTGAAATTCATGAGGAGCATGAAAAGGTCTGAAAAATAGGAGTAGCATGAAGAGGTGTTCAAAAACATGAAGAGCCTGAAAAGGTGTGAAAAATATGAAGAGCTTCAAAAGGTGTCAACTATATGAGGAGCATGAAACGGTCTGAAAAATAGGAGGAGCAAGAAGCGGTGTTGAAAAACAAGAAGAGACGGAAAAGGTGTGAAAAATATGAAGAGCTTCAAAAGGTGTCAAAAATATGAGGAGCATGAAACGGTTTGAAAAATAGGAGGAGCATGAAGCAGTGTTGAAAAACATGAAGAGCCTGAAAACGTGTGAAAAATCTGAAGAGCTTCAAAAGGTATGAAAATATGAAGAGCTTCAAAAGTTGTCAAAAAGAGATGAGCATGAAACGGTCTGAAAAATGGGAGCAGCATGAAGCGGTGTTGAAAAACATGAAGAGTCTGAAAAGGTGTGAAAAATATGAAGAGCTTCAAAAGGTGTCAAAAATATGAGGAGCATGAAACAGTCTGAAAAATAGGAGGAGCATGAAGCGGTGTTGAAAAACATGAAGAGCCTGAAAACGTGTGAAAAATATGAAGAGCTTCAAAAAGTATGAAAATATGAAGAGCTTCAAAAGTTGTCAAAAAAGAGATGAGCATGAAACGGTCTGAAAAATAGGAGCAGCATGAAGCGGTGTTGAAAAACATGACGAGCCTGAAAATGTGTGAAAAACGTGAAGAGCTTCAAAAGATGTCAAAAATATGAGGAGCATGAAACGGTCTGAAAAATATGAGGAGCATGAAGCGGTGTTAAAAAACATGAAGAGCCTGAAAAGAAGTAAAAAATGTGAAGAGCTTCAAAAGGTGTGAAAAATATGAAGTCCTTCAAAAGGTGTCAAAAATATGAAGAGCTTCAAAAGATGTCAAAAATATGAGGAGCATGAAACGGTCTGAAAAATATGAGGAGCATGAAGCGTTGTTGAAAAACATGAAGAGCCTGAAAAGCTGTGAAAAATAGGAAGAGCTTTAAAGGAGTGAAAAATATGAGGAGCATGAAAAGGTCTGAAAAATAGGAGTAGCATGAAGAGGTGTTCAAAAACATGAAGAGGCTGATAAGGTGTGAAAAACATGAAGAGCTTCAAAAAGTTTGAAAAATAGGAGGAGCATGAAGCGGTGTTAAAATACATGAAGAGCCTAAAAAAGTGTGAAAAATATGAAGAGCTTATAAAATGGTCAAAAATATGAGGAGCATGAAACGGTCTGAAAAATAGGAGGAGCATGAAACGGTGATCAAAAACATGAAGAGCCTGAAAACGTGTGAAAAATATGAAGAGCTTCAAACGGTGTGAAAAATATGAGGAGCATGAAACAGACTGAAAAAGATGAGGAGCATGAAGTCGTGTTCAAAAACATGTTCAGCCTGAAAAGCTGTGAAAAATATGAAGAGCTTCAAAAGGTGTGAAAAATAGGAGGAGGATGAAGCGGTGTTCAGAAACATGAAAAGCCTGAAAATGTGTGAAATATGTGAAGAGCTTCAAAAGATGTCAAAAATATGAGGAGCATGAAACGGTCTGAAAAATAGGAGGAGTCAGAAGCGTTATTGAAATACATGAAGAGCCTGAAAACGTGTGAAGAATATGAAGAGCTCAAAAGGTGTGAAACAAATGAAGAGCTTCAGAAGGTGTCAAAAATGAGATGAGCATGAAACGGCCTCAAAAATAGGAGGAGCAGGAAGTGGTGTTCAGAAACATGGAGAGCCTGAAAAGGTGTGAAAAATATGAACAGCTTCAAAAGGTGTGAAATACATGAGGAGCATGAAACGGTCTGAAAAATAGGAGGAGCATGAAGAGGTGTTCAAAAACCTGAAGAGCCTGAAAAGGTGTGAAAAATATGAAGAGCTTCAAAAGGTATGAAAAACAGGAGGAACATGAAGCGGTGTTCAAAAATATGAAGAGCCAGAAAAGGTGTGAAAAATATGAAGTGCTTCAAAAGGTGTCAACAATATGAGGAGCATGAAACGGTCTGAAAAATAGGAGGAGCAAGAAGCGGTGTTGAAAAACAAGAAGAGACGGAAAAGGTGTGAAAAATATGAAGTGCTTCAAAACGTGTCAAAAATATGAGGAGCATGAAACGGTCTGAAATATAGGAGGATCATCAAGCGGTGTTGAAAAACATGAAGAGCCTGAAAATGTGTGATAAACGAGAAGAGCTTCAAAAGATGTCAAAAATATGAGGAGCATGAAACGGTCTGAAAAATATGAGGAGCATGAAGCGGTGTTGAAAAACATGAAGAGCCTGAAAAGCTGTGAAAAATAGGAAGAGCTTCAAAAGGTGTGAAAAATATGAAGAGCTTCAAAAAATGTCAAAAATATGAGGAGCATGAAATGGTCTCAAATATAGGAGAATCATGCAGCGGTGTTGAAAACTATAAACAGCCTGAAAAAGTGTGAAAAATATGAAGAGCTTCAAAAGGTGTCAAAAATATGAGTATCATGAAATGGTCTGAAAAACAGGAGCAGCATGAAACAGTGTTCAAAAACATGAAGACATTGAAAAGGTGTGAAAAATATGAAGAGGTTCAAAAGGTGTGAAATACATGAGGATCATGAAACGGTCTGAAAAATATGAGGAGCATGAAGCGGTGTTCAAAAACATGAGGAGCCTGAAAAGGTGAGAAAAATATGAAGAGCTTCAAAAGGTGTGAGAAATGTGAGGAGCATGAAGCGATGTTCAAATACATGAAAAGTCTGAAAAGGTGTGAAAAATATGAAGAGCTTCAAAAGGTTTCAAAAATATGAGGAGCTTGAAATGGTCTGAAAAATAGGACGAGCAAGAAACGGTGTTCAAAAACATGAAGAGCATGAAAAGGTGTGAAAATTATGAAGAGCTTCAAAAGGTGTGAAACACATGAGGAGAATGAAACGGTCTGAAAAATAGGAGGAGCATGAAGCAGTGTTCAAAACATGAAGAGCCTGAAAAAGTGTGAAAAATATGAAGATCTTCAAAAGTTTGAAAAATATGAAGACCCTGAAAAGGTGTCAAAAAAGAGATGAGCATGAAAAAGTCTGAAAAGTAGGAGGAGCATGAAGTGTTGTTCAAAAACATGAAGGGCCTGAAAATGTGTGAAAAATATGAAGAGCTTCAAAAGGTTTGAAAAATAGGAGGAGCATGAAGCGGTGTTGAAAAACATGAAGAGCCTGAAAAAGTGTGAAAAATATGAAGAGCTTATAAAATTGTCAAAAATATGAGGAGCATGAAGAGATGTTCAAAAACATGAAAAGGCTGATAAGGTGTGAAAAACATGAAGAGCTTCAAAAGGTTTGAAAAATAGGAGGAGCATGAAGCGGTGCTCAAAAACATGAAGAGCCTGAAAATGTGTGAAAAATATGAAGAGCTTATAAAATTGTCAAAAATATGGGGAGCATGAAACGGTCTGAAAAATACGAGCAGCCTGAAACCGTCTGAAAAATAGGAGGAGCATGAAGCGGTGTTCAAAAACATGAAGGGCCTGAAAACGTGTGAAAAATATGAAGAGCTTCAAAAGGAGTCAAAAATATGCGGAGCCTGAAACGATCTGAAAAATAGGAGGAGCATGAAGCGGTGTTGAAAAACATGAAGAGCCAGAAAAGGTGTGAAAAATGTGAAGAGCTTCAAAAGGTGTCAAAAATATGAGGAGCATGAAACGCTCTGAAATATAGGAGGATCATGAAGCGGTGTTGAAAAACATGAAGAGCCTGAAAAGGTGTGATAAATGTGAAGAGCTTCAAAAGGTGTCAAAAATATGAGGAGCATGAAACGGTCTGAAAAATAGGAGGAGCATGAAACGGATATCAAAAACATGAAGAATCTGAAAACGTGTGAATAATATGAAGAGCTTCAAACGGTGTGAAATATATCAGGAGCATGAAACGGTCTGAAAAAGATGAGGAGCATGAAGTGGTCTTCAAAAACATGTACAGCCTGAAAAGGTGTGGAAAATATGAAGAGGTTCAAAAGGTGTGAAATACATGAGTATCATGAAACGGTATAAAAAATAGGAGGAGCATGAAGCTGTGTTCAAAAACATGAGAGCCTGAAAAGGTGTGAAAATATGAAGAGCTTTAAAAGGTGTGAAAAATACGAGGAGCATGAAACGGTATTCAAAAACATGAAGAGCCTAAAATGGTGTGAAAATTATGAAGAGCCTCAAAACGTGTCAAAAATAGGAGGAGCATGAAGCGATGTTGAAAAACTTGAAGAGCCTGAAAACGTGTAAAATATGAAGACCTTCAAAAGGTGTGAAAAATATGAAGAGCTTCAAAAGGTGTCAAAAATGAGATGAGCATGAAACGGTCTGAAAAATAGGAGGAGAATGAAACGGTGTTGAAAAACTTGAAGACCCTGAAAAGCTGTGAAAAATATGAAGAGCATCAAAAGGTGTGAAAAATATGAAGAGCTTCCAAAGGTGTCAAAATTATGAGCAGCATGAAAAGGTCACAAAAAGAGGAGGAGCATGAGTGGAGTTTAAAAACATGAAGAGACTGAAAAGGTGTGAAAAATATGAAGAGCTTCAAAAGGTGTCAAAAATATGAGGAGCTTGAAACGGTCTGAAAAATAGGAGGAGCATGAAGCAGTGTTCAAAAACATGAAGAGTCTGAAAAGGTGTGCAAAATATGAAGAGCTTCAAAACGTGTGAAATACATGAGGAGCATGAAAAGGTCTGAAAAATAGGAGTAGCATGAAGAGGTGTTCAAAAACATGAAGAGTCTGATAAGGTGTGAAAAACATGAAGAGCTTCAAAAAGTTTGAAAAATAGGAGGAGCATGAAGCGGTGTTAAAAAACATGAAGAGCCTAAAAAAGTGTGAAAATTATGAAGAGCTTATAAAATGGTCAAAAATATGAGGAGCAAGAAACGGTCTGAAAAATAGGAGGAGCATGAAACAGTGATCAAAAACATGAAGAGCCTGAAAACGTGTGAAAAATATGAAGAGCTTCCAACGGTGTGAAAAATATGAGGAGCATGAAACAGACTGAAAAAGATGAGGAGCATGAAGTCGTGTTCAAAAACATGTGCAGCCTGAAAAGCTGTGAAAAATATGAAGAGCTTCAAAAGGTGTGAAAAATAGGAGGAGGATGAAGCGGTGTTCAGAAACATGAAAAGCCTGAAAATGTGTGAAATATGTGAAGAGCTTCAAAAGATGTCAAAAATATGAGGAGCATGAAACGGTCTGAAAAATAGGAGGAGTAAGAAGCGTTATTGAAATACATGAAGAGCCTGAAAAAGTGTGAAGAATATGAAGAGCTCAAAAGGTGTGAAATAAATGAAGAGCTTCAGAAGGTGTCAAAAATGAGATGAGCATGAAACGGCCTCAAAAATAGGAGGAGCAGGAAGTGGTGTTCAGAAACATGGAGAGCTTGAAAAGGTGTGAAAAATATGAACAGCTTCAAAAGGTGTGAAATACATGAGGAGCATGAAACGGTCTGAAAAATAGGAGGAGCATGAAGAGGTGTTCAAAAACCTGAAGAGCCTGAAAAGGTGTGAAAAATATGAAGAGCTTCAAAAGGTGGGAAAAACAGGAGGAAAATGAAGCGGTGTTCAAAAATATGAAGAGCCTGAAAAGGTGTGAAAAATATGAAGTGCTTCAAAAGGTGTCAACAATATGAGGAGCATGAAACGGTCTGAAAAATAGGAGGAGCAAGAAGCGGTGTTGAAAAACAAGAAGAGACGGAAAAGGTGTGAAAAATATGAAGAGCTTCAAAACGTGTCAAAAAAATGAGGAGCATGAAACTGTCTGAAAAACAGGAGGAGCATGAAGCGGTGTTGAAAAATATGAAGAGCCTGAAAATGTGTGAAAAATATGAAGAGCATCAAAAGGTATGAAAATATGAAGAGCTTCAAAAGTTGTCAAAAAAGAGATGAGCATGAAACGGTCTGAAAAATAGGAGCAGCATGAAGCGGTGTTGAAAAACATGAAGAGTCTGAAAAGGTGTGAAAAATATGAAGAGCTTCAAAAGGTGTCAAAAATATGAGGAGCATGAAACGGTCTGAAATATAGGAGGATCATCAAGCGGTGTTGAAAAACATGAAGAGCCTGAAAATGTGTGAAAAATGTGAAGAGCTTCAAAAGATGTCAAAAATATGAGGAGCATGAAACGGTCTGAAAAATATGAGGAGCATGAAGCGGTGTTAAAAAACATGAAGAGCCTGAAAAGAAGTGAAAAATATGAAGAGCTTCAAAAGGTGTCAAAAATATGAAGACCTTCAAAAGGTGTCAAAAATGAGATGAGCATGAAACGGTCGGAAAAATAGGAGGAGCATGAAGCGGTGTTGAAAAACATGAAGAGCCTGAAAACCTGTGAAAAATAGGAAGAGCTTCAAAAAGTGTGAAAAATATGAAGAGCTTCAAAAAATGTCAAAAATATGAGGAGCATGAAATGGTCTCAAATATAGGAGAATCATGCAGCGGTGTTGAAAACTATAAACAGCCTGAAAAAGTGTGAAAAACATGAAGAGCTTCAAAAGGTGTCAAAAATATGAGTATCATGAAATGGTCTGAAAAACAGGAGCAGCATGAAACAGTGATCAAAAACATGAAGACATTGAAAAGGTGTGAAAAATATGAAGAGCTTCAAAATGTGTGAAATACATGAGGAGCAAGAAACGGTCTGAAAAATAGGAGGAGCATGAAGTGGTGTTCAAAAACATGTACAGCCTGAAAAGGTGTGAAAAATAAGAAGAGCTTCAAAAGGAGTGAAAAATAGGAGGAGCATGAAGCGGTGTTCAAAAACATGAGAAGCCTGAAAAGGTGTGAAAAACATGAAGAGCTTCAAAAGGTGAGAAAAATATGAAGAGTTTCAAAAATGTGAAAAATATGAAGAGCTTTAAAAGGTGTGAAAAATATGAACAGCTTCTAAAGGTGTCAAAAAAGAGATGAGCATGAAACGGTCTGAAAAATAGCAGGAGCATGAAGCGGTGTTGAAAATCATGAAGAGCCTGAAAAGGTGTGAAAAACATGAAGAGCTTCAAAAGGTGTGAAAAATATGAAGAGCTTCAAAAGGTGTCAAAAATATGAGGAGCATGAAACAGTCTGAAAAATAGGAGGAGCATGATGCGGTGTTGTAAAACAAGAAGAGACTGAAAAGTTGTGCAAAATTGGAAGAGCTTCATTACGTGTGAAATACATGAGGAGAATGAAACGGTCTGTAAAATAGGAGGAGCATGAAGCGGTTTTGAAAATGATGAAGAGCTTGAAAAGGTGTGAAAAATAAGAAGAACTTCAAAAGATGTGAAAAATATGAGGAGCATGAAAAGGTCTGAAAAACAGGAGCAGCATGAAGCGGTGTTTAAAAACATGAAGAGCCTGAAAAGGTGTGAAAAATATGAAGAACTTCAAAACGTGTCAAAAATATGAGGAGCATGAAACGGTCTGAAAAATAGGAGGAGCAAAAAGCGGTGTTGAAAAACATGAAGAGTCTGAAAAGGTGTGAGAAATATGAAGAGCTTCAAAAGGTGTGAAAAATATGAAGAGCTTCAAAAGGAGTGAAGAATATGAAGAGCTTCAAAAGGTGTCAAAAATGAGATGAGCATGAAACGGTCTGAAAAATAGGAGGAGCATGAAGCGGTGTTGAAAAACATGAAGAGCCTGAAAAGGTGTGAAAAATATGAAGAGCTTCAAAAGGTGTGAAAAATATGAGAAGCATGAAACGATATGAAAAATAGGAGGAGCATGACGCCGTGTTCAGAAACATGAAGAGCCTGAAAAGGTGTGAAAAATATGAAGAGCTTCAAAAGGTGTCAAAATATGAGGAGCATGAACGGTCTGAAAAATAGGAGGAGCATGAAACGGTGTTCAAAAACATGAAGAGCCTGAAAAGGTGTGAAAAATATGAAGAGCTTCAAAACGTGTCAAAAATATGAGGAGCATGAAACGGTCTGAAAAATGGGAGGAGAATGAAACCTTGTTCAAAAACATGAAGAGCCTGAAAAGATGTGAAAAATATGAAGAGCTTCAAAATGTGTCAAAATATGAGGAGCATGAACGGTCTGAAAAATAGGAGGAGCATGAAACGGTGTTCAAAAACATGAAGAGCCTGAAAAGATGTGAAAAATATGAAGAGCTTCAAAATGTGTCAAAATATGAGGAGCATGAACGGTCTGAAAAATAGGAGGAGCATGAAACGGTGTTCAAAAACATGAAGAGCCTGAAAAATGGGAAAAATATGAAGAGCTTCAAAACGTGTCAAAAATATGAGGAGCATGAAACGGTCTGAAAAATGGGAGGAGCATGAAACCTTGTTCAAAAACATGAAGAGCCTGAAAAGATGTGAAAAATATGAAGAGTTTCAAAAGGTGTGAAATACATGAGAAGCATGAAAGGGTGTGAAAAATGGAGGAGCAAGAAGCGGTGTTGAAAAACATGAAGAGCCTGAAAAGGTGTGAAAAATATGAAGAGCTTCAAAAGGTGTGAAAAATATGAGGAGCATGAAGCGGTGTTCAAAACCCTGAAGAGCCTGAAAAGGTGTGAAAAATATGAAGATCTTCAAAAGGTGTGAAATACTTGAGGAGCATGAAACGGTCTGAATAATAGGAAGATCATGAAGCGTTGTTGAAAAACATGAACAGCCTGAAAAGGTGTGAAATATATGAAGAGATTCAAAAGGTTTAAAATATATGAGGATCATGAAACGGTCTGAAAAATAGAGGCAGCATAAAACGGTGTTCAAAAACATGAAGAGCGTGAAAAGGTGTGAAAAATAGGAAGAGCTTAAAAAGGTGTGAAATGTATGAGGAGCATGAAACGGTCTGAAAATTAGGAGGAGCATGAAGCTGTGTTCAAAAACATGAAGAGCCTGAAAAGGTGTGAAAAACATGAAGAGCTTCAAAAGTTTGAAAAATAAGAGGAGCATGAAGCGGTGTTCAAAAACATGAAGAGCCTGAAAAAGTGTGAAAAATATGAAGAGCTGATAAAATTGTCAAAATTATGAGGAGCATGAAACGCTCTGAAACATAGGAGGATCATGAAGCGGTGTTGAAAAACATGAAGAGCCTGAAAAGGTGTGATAAATGTGAAGAGCTTCAAAAGGTGTCAAAAATATGAGGAGCATGAAACGGTGATCAAAAACATGAAGAATCTGACAACGTGTGAATAATATGAAGAGCTTCAAACGGTGTGAAAAATATCAGGAGCATGAAACGGTCTGAAAAAGATGAGGAGCATGAAGTGGTCTTCAAAAACATGTACAGCCTGAAAAGGTGTGAAAAATATGAAGACCTTCAAAAGGTGTGAAATACATGAGTATCATGAAACGGTATAAAAAATAGGAGGAGCATGAAGCTGTGTTCAAAAACATGAGAGCCTGAAAAGGTGTGAAAATATGAAGAGCTTTAAAAGGTGTGAAAAATACGAGGAGCATGAAACGGTGTTCAAAAACATGAAGAGCCTAAAATGGTGTGAAAATTATGAAGAGCCTCAAAACGTGTCAAAAATATGAGGAGTATGAAACGGTCTGAAAAATAGGAGGAGCATGAAGCGATGTTGAAAAACTTGAAGAGCCTGAAAACGTGTAAAATATGAAGAGCTTCAAAAGGTGTGAAAAATATGAAGAGCTTCAAAAGGTGTCAAAAATGAGATGAGCATGAAACGGTCTGAAAAATAGGAGGAGAATGAAACGATGTTGAAAAACTTGAAGACCCTGAAAAGCTGTGAAAAATATGAAGAGCTTCAAAAGGTGTGAAAAATATGAAGAGCTTCCAAAGGTGTCAAAAATATGAGGAGCATTAAAAGGTCAGAAAAAGAGGAGGAGCGTGAGTGGAGTTGAAAAACATGAAGAGACTGAAAAGGTGTGAAAAATATGAAGAGCTTCAAAAGGTGTCAAAAATATGAGGAGCTTGAAACGGTCTGAAAAATAGGAGGAGCATGAAGCAGTGTTCAAAAACATGAAGAGTCTGAAAAGGTGTGAAAAATATGAAGAGCTTCAAAACGTGTGAAATACATGAGGAGCATGAAAAGGTCTGAAAAATAGGAGTAGCATGAAGAGGTGTTCAAAAACATGAAGAGGCTGATAAGGTGTGAAAAACATGAAGAGCTTCAAAAAGTTTGAAAAATAGGAGGAGCATGAAGCGGTGTTAAAAAACATGAAGAGCCTAAAAAAGTGTGAAAAATATGAAGAGCTTATAAAATGGTCAAAAATATGAGGAGCAAGAAACGGTCTGAAAAATAGGAGGAGCATGAAACGGTGATCAAAAACATGAAGAGCCTGAAAACGTGTGAAAAGTATGAAGAGCTTCCAACGGTGTGAAAAATATGAGGAGCATGAAACAGACTGAAAAAGATGAGGAGCATGAAGTCGTGTTCAAAAACATGTGCAGCCTGAAAAGCTGTGAAAAATATGAAAAGCTTCAAAAGGTGTGAAAAATAGGAGGAGGATGAAGCGGTGTTCAGAAACATGAAAAGCCTGAAAATGTGTGAAATATGTGAAGAGCTTCAAAAGATGTCAAAAATATGAGGAGCATTAAAAGGTCAGAAAAAGAGGAGGAGCATGAGTGGAGTTGAAAAACATGAAGAGACTGAAAAGGTGTGAAAAATATGAAGAGCTTCAAAAGGTGTCAAAAATATGAGGAGCTTGAAACGGTCTGAAAAATAGGAGGAGCATGAAGCAGTGTTCAAAAACATGAAGAGTCTGAAAAGGTGTGAAAAATATGAAGAGCTTCAAAACGTGTGAAATACATGAGGAGCATGAAAAGGTCTGAAAAATAGGAGTAGCATGAAGAGGTGTTCAAAACATGAAGAGCCTGAAAAAGTGTGAAAAATATGAAGATCTTCAAAAGTTTCAAAAATATGAAGACCCTGAAAAGGTGTCAAAAAAGAGATGAGCATGAAAAAGTCTGAAAAGTAGGAGGAGCATGAAGTGTTGTTCAAAAACATGAAGGGCCTGAAAACGTGTGAAAAATATGAAGAGCTTCAAAAGGTTTGAAAAATAGGAGGAGCATGAAGCAGTGTTCAAAACATGAAGAGCCTGAAAAAGTGTGGAAAATATGAAGATCTTCAAAAGTTTGAAAAATATGAAGACCCTGAAAAGGTGTCAAAAAAGAGATGAGCATGAAAAAGTCTGAAAAGTAGGAGGAGCATGAAGTGTTGTTCAAAAACATGAAGAGCCTGAAAAAGTGTGAAAAATATGAAGAGCTTATAAAATGGTCAAAAATATGAGGAGCATGAAGAGATGTTCAAAAACATGAAGAGGCTGATAAGGTGTGAAAAACATGAAGAGCTTCAAACGGTCTGAAAAATAGGAGGAGCAAAAAGCGGTGTTGAAAAACATGAAGAGTCTGAAAAGGTGTGAGAAATATGAAGAGCTTCAAAAGGTGTGAAAAACATGAAGAGCTTCAAAAGGTGTGAAATATATGAAGAGCTTCAAAAGGTGTAAAAAATATGAGGAGTTTGAAACGGTCTGAAAAATAAGAGGATCTGGTTTCCTCAGTGTGTATGCCCAGAAGTGGAATTGCTGGGTCATATGGCAGTTCTATTTCCAGTTTTTTAAGAAATCTCTACACCGTTTTCCATATCGGCTGTACTATTGTGCATTCCCACCAACAGTATAAGAGGGTTCCCTTTTCTCCACTCCCTCTCCAGCATTTATTGCTTGTAGACTTTTGGATAGCAGCCATCCTGACTGGCATGTAATGGTACCTCATTGTGGTTTTGATTTGCATTTCTCTAATAATGAGTGATGTTGAGCATCTTTTATGTGTTTGTTATCCATCTGTATGTCTTCTTTGGAGAAATGTCTGTTTAGTTCTTTGGCTCATTTTTTATTGGGTCATTTATTTTTCTGGAATTGAGCTGCAGGATTTGCTTGTGTATTTTTGAGATTAATCCTTTGTCTGTTTCTTCATTTGCTATTATTTTCTCCCAATCTGAGGGCTGTCTTTTCACCTTACTTATAGTTTCCTTTGTAGTGCAAAAGCTTTTAAGTTTCATTAGGTCCCATTTGTTTAGTTTTGCTTTTATTTCCAATATTCTGGGAGGTGGGTCATAGAGGATCTTGCTTTGATTTATGTCGGAGAGTGTATTGCCTATCTTCTCCTCTAGGAGTTTTATAGTTTCTGGTCTTACATTTAGATCTTTAATCCATTTTGAGTTTATTTTTGTGTATGGTGTTAGAAAGTGTTCTATTTTCATTCTTTTACAAGTGGTTGACCAGTTTTCCCAGCACCACTTGTTAAAGAGGTTGTCTTTTTTCCATTGCATATCCTTGCCTCCTTTGTCAAAGATAAGGTGTCCATAGGTTCGTCTGAAAGAGACACGTGCACCCCAATGTTCATCGCAGCACTGTTTATAATAGCCAGGACATGGAAGCAACCTAGATGCCCGTCAGCAGATGAATGGATAAGAAAGCTCTGGTACATATACACCATGGAATATTACTCAGCCATTAAAAAGAATTCATTTGAATCAGTCCTAATGAGATGGATGAAGCTGGAGCCCATTATACAGAGTGAAGTAAGCCAGAAAGATAAAGAACATTACAGCATACTGACACATGTATATGGAATTTAGAAAGGTGACAACGATAACCCTATATGCAGAACAGAAAAAGAGACACAGAAATACAGAACAGACTTTTAAACTTTGTGGGAGAATGTGAGGGTGGGATATTTCAAAAGAACAGCATGTATGCTATCTATGGTGAAACAGATCACCAGCCCAGGTAGGATGCACGAGACAAGTGCTCCGGCTTGGTGCACTGGGAAGACCCAGAGGAATCGGGTGGAGAGGGAGGTGGGAGGGGGAATCGGGACTGTGAATACATGTAAATCCATGGCTGATTCATATCAAGGTATGACAAAACCCACTGGAAAAAAAAATAAAAATAATAAAAAAAAAAATAACAATAAAAAAAAAAATAAGAGGAGCCTGAAATGGTCTGAAAAATAGGAGGAGCATGAAGTGGTGTTGAAAAACGTGAAGAGCCTGAAAAGGTGTGAAAAATATGAAGAACTTCAAAAGGTGTCAAAAATATTAGCAGCATGAAACAGTCTGAAAAAAAGGAGGAACATGAAACGGTGTTCAAAAACATGAAGAGCCTGGAGAAGTGTGAAAAATATGAAGAGCTTCAAAAGTTGTCAAAAATATGAGGAGCATGAAACGGTCTGAAAAAAAGGAGGAGCATGAAGCGGTGTTGAAAAACATGAAGAGCCTGAAAAGGTGTGAATAATATGAAGAGCTTCAAAAGGTGTCAAAAATATGAGGAGCATGAAACCGTCTGAAAAATAGTAGGAGCATGAAGCGGTGTTGAAAACATGAAGAGCCTGAAAAGGTGTGAAAAATATGAAGAGGTTCAAAAGGTGTCAAAAATATGAGGAGCATGAAACGGTCTGAAAAATAGGACGAGCATGAAACGGTCTGAAAAATAGGAGGAGCATGAAGCGGTGTTCAAAAACATGAAGAGCCTGAAAAGGTGTGAAATATATTAAGAGCCTCAAAGGTGTCAAAAATATGAGGAGCAAGAAACGGTCTGAAAAATAGGAGGAGCTTAAGCGGGTTGAAAAATATGAAGAGCCTGAAAAGATGTGAAAAATATGAAGAGCTTCAAAAGGTGTCAAATATATGAGGAGCATGAAACGGTCTGAAAAATTGGAGAAGCATGAAGTGGTGTTCAAAAAAATGAAGAGCCTGAAAAGGTGCGAAAAATATGAAGAGCTTCAAAAGGTGTCAAAAATATGAGGACCATGAAACGGTCTGAAAAATATGAGGAGCAAGAAACTGTTTTCAAAAACATGAAGAGCCTCAAAAGGTGTGAAAAGTATGAAGAGCTTCAAACTGTGTCAAAAATATGATGAGCAAGAAACGGTCTGATAAATAGGAGGAGCATGAAGTGGTGTTGAAAAACATGAAGAGCCTGAAAAAGGTGTGAAACATATGAGGAGCATGAAACGGTCTGAAAAATAGGAGGCGCATGAGAGGGTGTTGAAATACATGAAAAGCCTGAAAAGGTGTGAAAAATATGAAGAGCTTCAAAGGATGTCAAAAATATGAGGAGCATGAACATGTCTGAAAAATAGGAAGAGAATGAAGCGGTGTAGAAAAACATGAAAAGCCTGAAAAGGTGTGAAAAATATAAAGAGCTTCAAAAGGTGTGAAAAAGATGAGGAGCATGAAACGGTCTGAAATAAAGGAGGAGAATGAAGTGGTGTTGAAAAACATGAAAAGCCTGAAAAGGTGTGAAAAATATGAAGAGCTTCAAAAGGTGACAAAAATATGAGGAGCATGAAAAGCTCTTAAAAATAGGAGTAGCATGAAGTGGTGTAGAAAAACATGAAGACCCTGAAAAAATGTGAAAAATATGAAGAGCTTCAAAAGGTGTCAAAAATATGAGGAGCTTGAAACGGTCTGAAATATAGGAGGAGCGTGAAAAGGTGTTAAAACATGAAGAGCTTAAAATGGTGTGAAACATATGAGGAGCATGAAAAGGTCTGAAAATAGTAGGAGCATGAAGCGGTGTTGAAAAACATGAAAAGCCTGAAAAGGTGTGAAAAATACGAAGAGCTTCAAAAGGTGACAAAAATATGAAGATCATGAAAAGCTCTTAAAAATAGGAGGAGCATGAAGTGGTGTAGAAACACATGAAGAGCCTGAAAAGGTGTGAAATCTATGGAGAGCTTCAAAATGAGTCAAAAATATGAGGAGCATGAAACGGTCTCAAATAAAGGAGGAGCATGAAGTTGTGTTGAAAAATTTGAAGAGCCTGAAAAGGTGTGAAAAATATGAAGAGCTTCAAAAGCTGTCAAAAATATGAGGAGCATGAAACGGTCTGAAAAATAGGAGGAGCATTAATCGGTGTTCAAAAATATGAAGAGCCTGGAAAGCTGTGAAAAATATGAAGAGCTTCAAAAGGTATCAAAAATATGAGGAGCATGAAACGATCTGAAAAATAGGAGGAGCATGAAGTGGTGTTGAAATACATGAAGAGCCTGAAAAAGGTGTGAAACATATGAGGAGCCTGAAACGGTCTGAAAGAGAGGAGGAGCATGAATCGGTGTTGAAAATCATGAAGAGCCTGAAAAATTGTGAAGAATAAGAAGAGCTTCAAAAGGTGTCAAAAATATGAGGAGCATGAAACGATCTGAAAATTAGGAGGAGCATGAAACCGTGTTGAAAAATATGAAGACCATGAAAGGGTGTGAAAAACATGAAGAGCTTCAAAAGGTGTCAAAAATATGAGGAGCATGAAACGGTCTGAAAAATAGGAGGAACATGAAACGGTTTGACAAATAGGAGGAGCATGAAACGGTGTTGAAAAACATGAAGAACCTGAAAGGTGTCGAAAATATGAAGAGCTTCAAAATGTGTCAAAAATATGAGGAGCATGAAACGGTTTGAAAAATAGGAGGAGAATGAAACGGTGTTGAAAAACATGAAGAACCTGAAAGGTGTCGAAAATATGAAGAGCTTCAAAATGTGTCAAAAATATGAGGAGCATGAAACGATCTGAATAATCGGAGGAGCATGAAAGCGTGTTGAAAAACATGAAGAGCACGGAAAGGTGTGAAAAATATGAAGAGCTTCAAAAGGTGTCAAAAATATGAGGACCATGAAACGGTTTGAAAAATAGGAGGAGCATGAAGTTGTGTTGAAAAACATGAAGAGCCTGAAATGGTGTGAAATATATGAAGAGCTTCAAAAGGTGTAAAAAATATGAGGAGTTTGAAACGGTCTGAAAAATAAAAGGATCTGGTTTCCTCAGTGTGTATGCCCAGAAGTGGAATTGCTGGGTCATATGGCAGTTCTATTTCCAGTTTTTTAAGAAATCTCTACACCGTTTTCCATAGCGGCTGTACTAGTGTGCATTCCCACCAACAGTATAAGAGGGTTCCCTTTTCTCCACTCCCTCTCCAGCATTTATTGCTTGTAGACTTTTGGATAGCAGCCATCCTGACTGGCATGTAATGGTACCTCATTGTGGTTTTGATTTGCATTTCTCTAATTATGAGTGATGTTGAGCATCTTTTCATGTGTTTGTTATCCATCTGTATGTCTTCTTTGGAGAAATGTCTGTTTAGTTCTTTGGCTCATTTTGTATTGGGTCATTTATTTTTCTGGAATTGAGCTGCAGGATTTGCTTGTATATTTTTGAGATTAATCCTTTGTCTGTTTCTTCATTTGCTATTATTTTCTCCCAATCTGAGGGCTGTCTTTTCACCTTACTTATAGTTTCCTTTGTAGTGCAAAAGCTTTTAAGTTTCATTAGGTCCCATTTGTTTAGTTTTGCTTTTATTTCCAATATTCTGGGAGGTGGGTCATAGAGGATCTTGCTTTGATTTATGTCGGAGAGTGTTTTGCCTATCTTCTCCTCTAGGAGTTTTATAGTTTCTGGTCTTACATTTAGATCTTTAATCCATTTTGAGTTTATTTTTGTGTATGGTGTTAGAAAGTGTTCTATTTTCATTCTTTTACAAGTGGTTGACCAGTTTTCCCAGCACCACTTGTTAAAGAGGTTGTCTTTTTTCCATTGTATATCCTTGCCTCCTTTGTCAAAGATAAGGTGTCCATAGGTTCGTCTGAAAGAGACACGTGCACCCCAATGTTCATCGCAGCACTGTTTATAATAGCCAGGACATGGAAGCAACCTAGATGCCCGTCAGCAGATGAATGGATAAGAAAGCTGTGGTACATATACACCATGGAATATTACTCAGCCATTAAAAAGAATTCATTTGAATCAGGCCTAATGAGATGGATGAAGCTGGAGCCCATTATACAGAGTGAAGTAAGCCAGAAAGATAAAGAACATTACAGCATACTGACACATGTATATGGAATTTAGAAAGGTGACAACGATAACCCTATATGCAGAACAGAAAAAGAGACACAGAAATACAGAACAGACTTTTGAACTTTGTGGGAGAATGTGAGGGTGGGATATTTCAAAAGAACAGCATGTATGCTATCTATGTTGAAACAGATGACCAGCCCAGGTAGGATGCACGAGACAAGTGCTCCGGCTTGGTGCACTGGGAAGACCCAGAGGAATCGGGTGGAGAGGGAGGTGGGAGGGGGAATCGGGACTGGGAATACATGTAAATCCATGGCTGATTCATATCAATGTATGACAAAACCGACTGGGAAAAAAAATGAAAATAATAAAAAAAAAATAAAAAAAATAACAATAAAAAAAAATAAGAGGAGCATGAAACGGTGTTCAAAAACATGAAGAGCCTGAAAAGGTGTGTAAATTATGAAGAGCTTCAACAGGTGTCAAATATATGAGGAGCATAAAACGGTTTGAAAAAAAGGAGGAGCATGAAATGGTGTTGAAAAACATGAAGAGCCTAAAAAGGTGTGAAAAATATGAAGAGCTTCAAAAGGTTTCAAAAATATGAGAGGCATGAACGGTCTGAAATGTAGGGGGAGCATGAAGCGGTGTAGAAAAACATGAAGAGCCTGAAAAGGTGTGGAAATTATGAAGAGCTTCAAAAGGTGTCAAATATATGAGGAGCATAAAACGGTCTGAAAAAAAGGAGGAGCATGAAATGGTGTTGAAAAACATGAAGAGCCTGAAAAGGTGTGATAAATATGAAGAGTTTCAAAACGTGTCAAAAAGATGAGGAGCATGAAACGGTCTGAAAAATAGGAGGAGCATGAAGCGGTGTTGAAAAATATGAAGAGCCTGAAAAGGTGTGAAAAATCTGAAGAGCTTCAAAAGGTGTCAAATATATGAGGAGCATGAAACGGTGTGAAAATTAGGAGGAGCATGAAGTGGTGTTGAAAATCATGAAGAGCCTGTAAGGTGTGAAAAATATGAAGAATTTCAAAAGGTGTCAAAGATATAAGGAGCATGAAACGGACTGAAAAATAGGAGGAGCATGAAGGGGTGTTGAAAAACGTGAAGAGCCTGAAAAGGTGTGAAAAATATGAAGAACTTCAAAAGGTGTCAAAAATATGAGCAGCATGAAACGGTCTGAAAAACAGGAGGAGCATGAAACGGTGTTCAAAAACATGAAGAGCCTGGAGAAGTGTGAAAAATATGAAGAGCTTCAAAAGGTGTCAAAAATATGAGGAGCATGAAACGGTCTGAAAAAAAGGAGGAGCATGAAGCGGTGTTGAAAAACATGAAGAGCCTGAAAAGGTGTGAATAATATGAAGAGCTTCAAAAGGTGTCAAAAATATGAGGAGCATGAAACCGTCTGAAAAATAGTAGGAGCATGAAGCAGTGTTGAAAACATGAAGAGCCTGAAAAGGTGTGAAAAATATGAAGAGGTTCAAAAGGTGTCAAAAATATGAGGAGCATGAAACGGTCTGAAAAATAGGAGGAGCATGAATCGGTGTTCAAAAACATGAAGAGCCAGAAAAGCTGTGAAATATATGAAGAGCCACAAAGGTGTCAAAAATATGAGGAGCCAGAAACGCTCTGAAAAATAGGAGGAGCTTAAGCGGGTTGAAAAATATGAAGAGCCTGAAAAGATGTGAAAATTATGAAGAGCTTCAAAAGGTGTCATATATATGAGGAGCATGAAACGGTCTGAAAAATTGGAGAAGCATGAAGTGGTGTTGAAAAATATGAAGAGCCTGAAAAGGTGCGAAAAATATGAAGAGCTTCAAATGGTGTCAAAAATATAAAGAGCATTAAACGGTCTGAAATATAGGAGGAGCATGAAAAGGTGTTAAAAAACATGAAGAGCTTCAAAAGGTGTGAAACATATGAGGAGCATGAAACGGTCTGAAAAATAGGATGATCATGAAACGGTGTTCAAAAACATGAAGAGCCTGGAAAGGTGTGAAAAATATGAAGAGCTTCAAAAAGTGTCAAAAATATGAGGAGCATGAAACGGTCTGAAAAATAGGAGGAGCATGAAGTGGAGTTGAGAAACATGAAGAGCCTGAAAAAGTTGTGAAGCATATGAGGAGAATGAAACGGTCTGAAAAATAGGAGGAGCATGAAGTGGTGTAGAAAAACATGAAGACCCTGAAAAAGTGTGAAAAATATGAAGAGCTTCAAAAGGTGTCAGAAATATGAGGACCATGAAACGGTCTGAAAAATATGAGGAGCAAGAAACTGTTTTCAAAAACATGAAGAGCCTCAAAAGGTGTGAAAAGTAGGAAGAGCTTCAAACTGTGTCAAAAAGATGATGAGCATGATACGGTCTGAAAAATAGGAGGACCATGAAGTGGTGTTGAAAAACATGAAGAGCCTGAAAAAGGTGTGAAACATATGAGGAGCATGAAACGGTCTGAAATATAGGAGGCGCATGAGACGGTGTTGAAATACCTGAAAAGCCTGAAAAGGTGTGAAAAATATGAAGAGCTTCAAAGGATGTCAAAAATATGAGGAGCATGAAAATGTCTGAAAAATAGGAAGAGAATGAAGCAGTGTAGAAAAACATGAAAAGCCTGAAAAGGTGTGAAAAATATGAAGAACTTCAAAAGGTGTCAAAATTATGAGGAGCATGAAACGGTCTGAAAAATAGGAGGAGCATGAAGTGGTGTTGAGAAACATGAAGAGCCTGAAAAAGTTGTGAAACATATGAGGAGAATGAAACGGTCTGAAAAATAAGAGGAGCATGAAGTGGTGTAGAAAAATATGAAGACCCTGAAAAAATGTGAAAAATATGAAGAGCTTCATAAGGTGTCAAAAATATGAGGAGCTTGAAACGGTCTGAAATATAGGAGGAGCGTGAAAAGGTGTTAAAAAACATGAAGAGCTTCAAAATGTGTCAAAAATATGAGGAGCAAGAAACGGTATGAAAAATAGGAGGAACATGAAACGGTTTGACAAATAGGAGGAGCATGAAACGGTGTTGAAAAACATGAAGAACCTGAAAGGTGTCGAAAATATGAAGAGCTTCAAAATGTGTCAAAAATATGAGGAGCATGAAACGGTTTGAAAAATAGGAGGAGCATGAAACGGTGTTGAAAAACATGAAGAACCTGAAAGGTGTCGAAAATATGAAGAGCTTCAAAATGTGTCAAAAATATGAGGAGCATGAAACGATCTGAATAATCGGAGGAGCATGAAAGCGTGTTGAAAAACATGAAGAGCACGGAAAGGTGTGAAAAATATGAAGAGCTTCAAAAGGTGTCAAACATATGAGGAGCATGAAACCGTCTGAAAAAAAGGAGGAGCATGAAATGGTGTTGAAAAATATGAAGAGCCTGAAAAGGTGTGAAAAATCTGAAGAGCTTCAAAAGGTGTCAAATATATGAGGAGCATGAAACGGTGTGAAAATTAGGAGGAGCATGAAGTGGTGTTGAAAATCATGAAGAGCCTGTAAGGTGTGAAAAATATGAAGAACTTCAAAAGGTGTCAAAAATATAAGGAGCATGAAACGGACTGAAAAATAGGAGGAGCATGAAGTGGTGTTGAAAAACGTGAAGAGCCTGAAAAGGTGTGAAAAATATGAAGAACTTCAAAAGGTGTCAAAAATATGAGCAGCATGAAACGGTCTGAAAAACAGGAGGAGCATGAAAGGGTGTTCAAAAACATGAAGAGCCTGGAGAAGTGTGAAAAATATGAAGAGCTTCAAAAGGCGTCAAAAATATGAGGAGCATGAAACGGTCTGAAAAATAGGAGGAGCATGAAGTGGTGTTGAGAAACATGAAGAGTCTGAAAAAGTTGTGAAACATATGAGGAGAATGAAAAGGTCTGAAAAATAGGAGGAGCATGAAGTGGTGTAGAAAAACATGAAGACCCTGATAAATGTGAAAAATAGGAAGAGCTTCAAAAGGAGTCAAAAATATGAGGAGCTTGAAACGGTCTGAAATATAG
Source organism: Dama dama (assembly GCF_033118175.1). NCBI lineage: Eukaryota > Metazoa > Chordata > Mammalia > Artiodactyla > Cervidae > Dama > Dama dama. The sequence goes on along the minus strand of NW_026870877.1, from coordinate 5,612,149 downwards.
GAGGAGCGTGAAATGTGTTAAAAAACATGAAGAGCTTAAAAAGGTGTGAAACATATGAGGAGCATGAAAAGGTCTGAAAAATTGTAGGAGCATGAAGCGGTGTTGAAAAACATGAAAAGCCTGAAAAGGTGTGAAATATATGAAGAGCTTCAAAAGGTGACAAAAATATGAGGAGCATGAATAGCTCTGAAAAATAGGAGGAGCAAGAAGCGGTGTAGAAAAACATGAAGAGCCTGAAAAGGTGTGAAATCTATGAAGAGCTTCAAAAGGTGTCAAAAATATGAGGAGCATGAAACGGTCTCAAATAAAGGAGGAGCATGAAGTTGTGTTGAAAAATATGTAGAGCCTGAAAAGGTGTGAAAAATATGAAGAGCTTCAAAAGGTGTCAAAAATATGAGGAGCAAGAAACGGTCTGAAAAATAGGAGGAGCATTAATCGGTGTTCAAAAATATGAAGAGCCTGGAAAGCTGTGAAAAATATGAAGAGCTTCAAAAGGTGTCAAAAATATGAGGAGCAAGAAACGGTCTGAAAAATAGGAGGAGCATTAATCGGTGTTCAAAAATATGAAGAGCCTGGAAAGGTGTGAAAAATATGAAGAGCTTCAAAAGGTGTCAAACATATGAGGAGCATGAAACCGTCTGAAAAATAGGAGGAGCATGAAACCTTGTTGAAAAATATGAAGAGCCTGAAAAGGTGTGAAAAATATGAAGAGCTTCAAAAGGTGTCAAAATATGAGGAGCATGAAACGGTCTGAAAAAATGGAGGAGCATGAAACGGTGTTCAAAAACATGAGGAGCCTGAAAAATTGTGAAAAATATGAAGAGTTTCAAAAGGTGTCAAAAATATGAGGAGCATGAAACGGTCTGAAAAATATGAGGAGCATGAAACGGTGTTCAAAAACATGAAAACCCTGAAAAGGTGTGAAATATATGAAGAGCTTCAAAAGGTGTCAATAATATGAGGAGCATGAAACGGTCTGAAAAATATGAGGAGCATGAAACGGTGTTCAAAAACATGAAAACCCTGTAAAGGTGTGAAATATATGAAGAGCTTCAAAAGATGTCAAAAATAGGAGGAGCATGAAGCGGTGTAGAAAAACATGAAGAGCCTGAAAAGGTGTGAAAAATATGAAGAGCTTCAAAAGTTGTCAAAAATATGAGGAGCATGACACGGTCAGAAATATAGGAGGAGCAGGAAGTGGTGTTGAAAACATGAAGAACCTGAAAAGTTGTGAAAAATATGAAGAGCTTCAAAAGGTGTCAAAAATATGAGGAGCATGAAACGGTCTGAAAAATAGGAGGAGCAGAAGCAAATTTGAAAAACATGAAGAGCCTGAAAAGGTGTGATAATTATGAAGCGCTTCAAAAGGTGTCAAAATTATGGGGAGCATTAAACGGTCTGAAAAATAGGAGGAGCATGAAAACGTGTTGTAAAATATGAAGAGCCTGAAACGGTGTGAAAAATATGAAGAGCTTCAAAATGTGTGAAAAATATGAGGAGCATGAAACGGTCTGAAAATTAGGAGGAGGATGAAACGGTGTTCAAAACATGAAGAGCCTGAAATGTTTTGAAAAATGTGAAGAGCTTGAAAAGGTGTCAAAAATATGAGGGGCATGAAACGGTCTGAAAAAGAGGATGAGCAAGAAACGGTGTTGAAAAACATGAAGAGCCTGAAAATGTGTGAAAAATATGAAGAGCTTCAAAAGGAGTCAAAATATGAGGCGCATGAAACGGTCTGAAAAATAGGAGGAGCATGAAACTGTGTTGAAAACATGAAGAGCCTGAAAAGTTGTTAGAAATATGACGAGCTTCAAAAGATATCCAAAATATGAGGCGCATGAAACGGTCTGAAAAATATGAGGAGAATAAAGCGGTGTTGAAAAACATGAAGAGCCTGAAAAGCTGTGAAAAATATGAAGAGCTTCAAAAGGTGTCAAAAATATGAGGAGCATGAAACGGTCTGAAAAATAGGAGGAGCAGAAGCAAATTTGAAAAACATGAAGAGCCTGAAAAGGTGTGATAATTATGAAGCGCTTCAAAAGGTGTCAAAATTATGGGGAGCATTAAACGGTCTGAAAAATAGGAGGAGCATGAAAACGTGTTGTAAAATATGAAGAGCCTGAAAAGGTGTGAAAAATATGAAGAGCTTCAAAATGTGTGAAAAATATGAGGAGCATGAAACGGTTTAAAAAATAGGAGGAGCATGAAATGGTGTTCAAAAACATGAAGAGCATGAAAAGGTGTGAAAAATGTGAAGAGCTTCAAAAGGTGACAAAAACATGAGGACCATGAAACGGTCTGAAAAATAGGAGGAGCATGAAGCGGTGTTGAAAAACATGAAGAGCCTGAAAAGGTGTGAAATATATGAAGAGCTTCAAAAGGTGTAAAAAATATGAGGAGCTTGAAACGGTCTGAAAAATAAGAGGATCTGGTTTCCTCAGTGTGTATGCCCAGAAGTGGGATTGCTGGGTCATATGGCAGTTCTATTTCCAGTTTTTTAAGAAATCTCCACACTGTTTTCCATAGCGGCCGTACTAGTGTGCATTCCCACCAACAGTATAAGAGGGTTCCCTTTTCTCCACTCCCTCTCCAGCATTTATTGCTTGTAGACTTTTGGATAGCAGCCATCCTGACTGGCATGTAATGGTACCTCATTGTGGTTTTGATTTGCATTTCTCTAATAATGAGTGATGTTGAGCATCTTTTCATGTGTTTGTTATCCATCTGTATGTCTTCTTTGGAGAAATGTCTGTTTAGTTCTTTGGCTCATTTTGTATTGGGTCATTTATTTTTCTGGAATTGAGCTGCAGGATTTGCTTGTATATTTTTGAGATTAATCCTTTGTCTGTTTCTTCATTTGCTATTATTTTCTCCCAATCTGAGGGCTGTCTTTTCACCTTACTTATAGTTTCCTTTGTAGTGCAAAAGCTTTTAAGTTTCATTAGGTCCCATTTGTTTAGTTTTGCTTTTATTTCCAATATTCTGGGAGGTGGGTCATAGAGGATCTTGCTTTGATTTATGTCGGAGAGTGTTTTGCCTATCTTCTCCTCTAGGAGTTTTATAGTTTCTGGTCTTACATTTAGATCTTTAATCCATTTTGAGTTTATTTTTGTGTATGGTGTTAGAAAGTGTTCTATTTTCATTCTTTTACAAGTGGTTGACCAGTTTTCCCAGCACCACTTGTTAAAGAGGTTGTCTTTTTTCCATTGTATATCCTTGCCTCCTTTGTCAAAGATAAGGTGTCCATAGGTTCGTCTGAAAGAGACACGTGCACCCCAATGTTCATCGCAGCACTATTTATAATAGCCAGGACATGGAAGCAACCTAGATGCCCGTCAGCAGATGAATGGATAAGAAAGCTGTGGTACATATACACCATGGAATATTACTCAGCCATTAAAAAATTCACTTGAATCAGGCCTAATGAGATGGATGAAGCTGGAGCCCATTATACAGAGTGAAGTAAGCCAGAAAGATAAAGAACATTAGAGCATGCTGACACATGTATATGGAATTTAGAAAGGTGATAACGATAACCCTATATGCAGAACAGAAAAATAGACACAGAAATACAGAACAGACTTTTGAACTTTGTGGGAGAATGTGAGGGTGGGATATTTCAAATGAACAGCATGTATGCTATCTATGGTGAAACAGATCACCAGCCCAGGTAGGATGCACGAGACAAGTGCTCCGGCTTGGTGCACTGGGAAGACGGAGAGGAATCGGGTGGACAGGGAGGTGGGAGGGGGGATTGGAATTGGGAATACATGTAAATCCATGGCTGATTCATATCAATGTATGACAAAACCGACTGGGAAAGAAAAAATAAAAATAATTAAAAAAAATTTAAAAAAAAAACAATAAAAAAAAAATAAGAGGAGCATGAAATGGTGTTCAAAAACATGAAGAGCCTGAAGAGGTGTGGAAATTATGAAGAGCTTCAACAGGTGTCAAATATATGAGGAGCATAAAACGGTTTGAAAAAAAGGAGGAGCATGAAATGGTGTTGAAAAACATGAAGAGCCTAAAACGGTGTGAAAAATATGAAGAGCTTCAAAAGGTTTCAAAAATATGAGAGGCATGAACGGTCTGAAATGTAGGGGGAGCATGAAGCGGTGTAGAAAAACATGAAGAGCCTGAAAAGGTGTGGAAATAATGAAGAGCTTCAAAAGGTGTCAAATATATGAGGAGCATAAAACGGTCTGAAAAAAAGGAGGAGCATGAAGCGGTGTTGAAAAACATGAAGAGCCTGAAAACGTGTGAATAATATGAAGAGCTTCAAAAGGTGTCAAAAATATGAGGAGCATGAAACCGTCTGAAAAATAGTAGGAGCATGAAGCGGTGTTGAAAACATGAAGAGCCTGAAAAGGTGTGAAAAATATGAAGAGGTTCAAAAGGTGTCAAAAATATGAGGACCATGAAACGGTCTGAAAAATAGGAGGAGCATGAAATGGTGTTCAAAAACATGAAGACCTGAAAAGGTGTGAAAAATATGAAGAGCTTCAAAAGGTGCCAAAAATATGAGGAGCATCAAACGGTCTGAAAAAAGGAGGAGCATGAAGCGGTGTTGAAAAACATGAAGAGACTGAAAAGTTGTGAAAAATATGAAGAGCTTCAAAAGGTTTCAAAATATGAGAAGCATGAAACGGTCTGAAAAATAGGAGGAGCATGAAAAGGTCTGAAAAATAGGAGGAGCATGAAGCGGTGTTGAAAACATGAAGAGTCTGAAAAGGTGTGAAAAATATGAAGAGCTTTAAAGGTGTCAAAAATATGAGGAGCATGAAACGGTCTGAAAAATAGGAGGAGCATGAAGCGGTGTTGAAAAACATGAAGAGCCTGAAAAGGTGTGTAAAATATGAAGAGCTTCATTATATGTGAAAAACATGAAGAGCTTCAAAAGTTGTCAAAATTGAGATGAGCATGAAACGGTCTGACAAATAGGAGGAGCAATAAGCGGTGTTGAAAAACATGAAGAGCCTGAAAAGGTGTGAAATATATGAAGAGCTTCAAAAGGTGTAAAAAATATGAGGAGCTTGAAACGGTCTGAAAAATAAGAGGATCTGGTTTCCTCAGTGTGTATGCCCAGAAGTGGGATTGCTGGGTCATATGGCAGTTCTATTTCCAGTTTTTTAAGAAATCTCCACACTGTTTTCCATAGCGGCTGTACTAGTGTGCATTCCCACCAACAGTGTAAGAGGGTTCCCTTTTCTCCACACCATCTCCAGCATTTATTGCTTGTAGACTTCTGGATAGCAGCCATCCTGACTGGCATATAATGGTACCTCATTGTGGTTTTGATTTGCATTTCTCTAATTATGAGTGATGTTGAGCATCTTTTCATGTGTTTGTTATCCATCTGTATGTCTTCTTTGGAGAAATGTCTGTTTAGTTCTTTGGCTCATTTTGTATTGGGTCATTTATTTTTCTGGAATTGAGCTGCAGGATTTGCTTGTATATTTTTGAGATTAATCCTTTGTCTGTTTCTTCATTTGCTATTATTTTCTCCCAATCTGAGGGCTGTCTTTTCACCTTACTTATAGTTTCCTTTGTAGTGCAAAAGCTTTTAAGTTTCATTAGGTCCCATTTGTTTAGTTTTGCTTTTATTTCCAATATTCTGGGAGGTGGGTCATAGAGGATCTTGCTTTGATTTATGTCGGAGAGTGTTTTGCCTATCTTCTCCTCTAGGAGTTTTATAGTTTCTGGTCTTACATTTAGATCTTTAATCCATTTTGAGTTTATTTTTGTGTATGGTGTTAGAAAGTGTTCTATTGTCATTCTTTTACAAGTGGTTGACCAGTTTTCCCAGCACCACTTGTTAAAGAGGTTGTCTTTTTTCCATTGTATATCCTTGCCTCCTTTGTCAAAGATAAGGTGTCCATAGGTTCGTCTGAAAGAGACACGTGCACCCCAATGTTCATCGCAGCACTATTTATAATAGCCAGGACATGGAAGCAACCTAGATGCCCGTCAGCAGATGAATGGATAAGAAAGCTGTGGTACATATACACCATGGAATATTACTCAGCCATTAAAAAATTCACTTGAATCAGGCCTAATGAGATGGATGAAGCTGGAGCCCATTATACAGAGTGAAGTAAGCCAGAAAGATAAAGAACATTAGAGCATGCTGACACATGTATATGGAATTTAGAAAGGTGATAACGATAACCCTATATGCAGAACAGAAAAATAGACACAGAAATACAGAACAGACTTTTGAACTTTGTGGGAGAATGTGAGGGTGGGATATTTCAAATGAACAGCATGTATGCTATCTATGGTGAAACAGATCACCAGCCCAGGTAGGATGCACGAGACAAGTGCTCCGGCTTGGTGCACTGGGAAGACGGAGAGGAATCGGGTGGAGAGGGAGGTGGGAGGGGGGATTGGAATTGGGAATACATGTAAATCCATGGCTGATTCATATCAATGTATGACAAAACCGACTGGGAAAGAAAAAATAAAAATAATTAAAAAAAATTTAAAAAAAAAACAATAAAAAAAAAATAAGAGGAGCATGAAATGGTGTTCAAAAACATGAAGAGCCTGAAGAGGTGTGGAAATTATGAAGAGCTTCAACAGGTGTCAAATATATGAGGAGCATAAAACGGTTTGAAAAAAAGGAGGAGCATGAAATGGTGTTGAAAAACATGAAGAGCCTAAAACGGTGTGAAAAATATGAAGAGCTTCAAAAGGTTTCAAAAATATGAGAGGCATGAAAGGTCTGAAATGTAGGGGGAGCATGAAGCGGTGTAGAAAAACATGAAGAGCCTGAAAAGGTGTGGAAATAATGAAGAGCTTCAAAAGGTGTCAAATATATGAGGAGCATAAAACGGTCTGAAAAAAAGGAGGAGCATGAAATTGTGTTGAAAAACATGAAGAGCCTGAAAAGGTGTGATAAATATGAAGAGTTTCAAAACGTGTCAAAAAGATGAGGAGCATGAAACGGTCTGAAAAACAGGAGGAGCATGAAACGGTGTTCAAAAACATGAAGAGCCTGGAGAAGTGTGAAAAATATGAAGAGCTTCAAAAGGCGTCAAAAATATGAGGAGCATGAAACGGCCTGAAAAAAAGGAGGAGCATGAAGCGGTGTTGAAAAACATGAAGAGCCTGAAAACGTGTGAAAAATATGAAGAGCTTCAAAAGGTGTCAAAAATATGAGGAGCATGAAACCGTCTGAAAAATAGTAGGAGCATGAAGCGGTGTTGAAAACATGAAGAGCCTGAAAAGGTGTGAAAAATATGAAGAGGTTCAAAAGGTGTCAAAAATATGAGGACCATGAAACGGTCTGAAAAATAGGAGGAGCATGAAATGGTGTTCAAAAACATGAAGACCTGAAAAGGTGTGAAAAATATGAAGAGCTTCAAAAGGTGCCAAAAATATGAGGAGCATCAAACGGTCTGAAAAAAGGAGGAGCATGAACCGGTGTTGAAAAACATGAAGAGACTGAAAAGTTGTGAAAAATATGAAGAGCTTCAAAAGGTTTCAAAATATGAGAAGCATGAAACGGTCTGAAAAATAGGAGGAGCATGAAAAGGTCTGAAAAATAGGAGGAGCATGAAGCGGTGTTGAAAACATGAAGAGTCTGAAAAGGTGTGAAAAATATGAAGAGCTTTAAAGGTGTCAAAAATATGAGGAGCATGAAACGGTCTGAAAAATAGGAGGAGCATGAAGCGGTGTTGAAAAACATGAAGAGCCTGAAAAGGTGTGTAAAATATGAAGAGCTTCATTATATGTGAAAAACATGAAGAGCTTCAAAAGTTGTCAAAAATGAGATGAGCATGAAACGGTCTGACAAATAGGAGGAGCAATAAGCGGTGTTGAAAAATATGAAGAGCCTGAAAATGTGTAAAAAATATGAAGAGCTTCTAAATGTGTCAAAAATATGAAGAGCTTCAAAAGGTGTCAAAAATGAGATGAGCATTAAACGGTGTGAAAAAAATGAGGAGAATGAAGTGGTGTTGGAAATCATGAAGAGTCTGAAAAGGTGTGAAATATATGAGGAGCTTCAAAAGGTGTCAAAAATATGAGGGTCATGAAACGGTCTGAAAATTAGGAGGAGCATGAAGCGGTGTTGAAAAACATGAAGAGCCTGAAAAGTTGTCAAAAATATGAAGAGCCTCTAAAGGGGTCAAAAGTAGAGGAGCTTCAAAAGGTGTCAAAAATGAGATGAGCATGAAATGGTGTGAAAATAGGAGGAGCATGAAGCCGTTTTGAAAATCATGAAGAGCCTGAAAAGGTGTGAAAAATAAGAAGAGCTTCAAAAGTTGTCAAAAATATGAGGAGCATGAAACGGTCTGAAAAAGAGGAGGAGCATGAAGCGGTGTTGAAAACCATGAAGAGCCTGAAAAGGTGTGAAAAATATGAAGAGCTTCTAAAGGAGTCAAATATATGAGGACCATGAAACGGTCTGAAAAATAGGAGGAGCATGAAGTGGTGTTCAAAAACATGAAGAGCCTCAAAGGTGTCAAAAATATGAAGAGCTTCAAAAGGTGTGAAAAATAGGAGGAGCATGAAACGGACTGAAATATAGGAGGAGCATGAAGTGGTGTTCAAAAACATGAAGAGCCTCAAAGGTGTCAAAAATATGAAGAGCTTCAAAAGTTGTCAAAAATATGAGGAGCATGAAACGGTCTGAAAAATAGGACGAGCATGAAGTGATTGTGAAAAACATGAAGAGCCTGAAAAGCTGTGCAAAATATGAAGAGCTTCAAAAGGTGTGAAAAATATGAAGAACTTCAAAAGGTGTGAAATACATGAGGAACATTAAATGGTCTGAAAAGTAGGAGGAGCATGAAGAGGTGGTGAAAAACATGAAGAGCCTGAGAAAGGTGTAAAAGATATGAAGAGCTTCAAAAGGTGTGAAAAATATGAGGTTCATGAAACGGTATGAAAAATATGAGGAGCATGAAGCGGTCTGAAAAAGAGGAGGAGCATGAAGCGGTGTTGAAAAACATGAGGAGCCTGAAAAGGTGTGAAAAATATGAAGAGCTTCAAAAGGTGTGAAAAATATGAGGTGCATGACACGGTCTGAAAAATAGGAGGAGCATGAAAAGGTGATCAAAAGCATGAAGATGCTAAAAATGTGTGAAAAATATGAAGAGCTTCAAAAGGTGTGAAATACATGAGGAGCATGAAACTCTGAAACAGAGGAGGAGCATGAAGCCGTGTTCAAAAACATGAAGAGCCTAAAAAGTTGTGAAAAATATGAAAAGCTTCAAAAGGTGTCAAAAATGAGGTGAGCATGAAACGGTCTGTAAAATAGGAGGATCATGAAACGGTGTTGAAAAACATGAAGAGCCTGAAAAGGTGTGAAAAATATGAAGAGCTTCAAAAGGCTTCAAAAATATGAGGAGAATGAAACGGTCTGAAAAATAGGAGGAGCATGAAGTGTTGTAGAAAAACATGAAGACCCTGATAAATGTGAAAAATATGAAGAGCTTCAAAAGGTGTCAAAAATATGAGGAGCTTGAAACGGTCTGAAATATAGGAGGAGCGTGAAAGGTGTTAAAAAACATGAAGAGCTTAAAAAGGTGTGAAACATATGAGGAGCATGAAAAGGTCTGAAAAATAGTAGGAGCATGAAGCGGTGTTGAAAAACATGAAAAGCCTGAAAAGGTGTGAAATATATGAAGAGCTTCAAAAGGTGACAAAAATATGAGGAGCATGAATAGCTCTGAAAAATAGGAGGAGCAAGAAGCGGTGTAGAAAAACATGAAGAGCCTGAAAAGGTGTGAAATCTATGGAGAGCTTCAAAAGGTGTCAAAAATATGAGGAGCATGAAACGGTCTCAAATAAAGGAGGAGCATGAAGTTGTGTTGAAAAATATGTAGAGCCTGAAAAGGTGTGAAAAATATGAAGAGCTTCAAAAGGTGTCAAAAATATGAGGAGCAAGAAACGGTCTGAAAAATAGGAGGAGCATTAATCGGTGTTCAAAAATATGAAGAGCCTGGAAAGCTGTGAAAAATATGAAGAGCTTCAAAAGGTGTCAAAAATATGAGGAGCAAGAAACGGTCTGAAAAATAGGAGGAGCATTAATCGGTGTTCAAAAATATGAAGAGCCTGGAAAGGTGTGAAAAATATGAAGAGCTTCAAAAGGTGTCAAAAATATGAGGAGCATGAAACCGTCTGAAAAATAGGAGGAGCATGAAACCTTGTTGAAAAATATGAAGAGCCTGAAAAGGTGTGAAAAATATGAAGAGCTTCAAAAGGTGTCAAAATATGAGGAGCATGAAACGGTCTGAAAAAATAGAGGAGCATGAAACGGTGTTCAAAAACATGAGGAGCCTGAAAAATTGTGAAAAATATGAAGAGTTTCAAAAGGTGTCAAAAATATGAGGAGCATGAAACGGTCTGAAAAATATGAGGAGCATGAAACGGTGTTCAAAAACATGAAAACCCTGAAAAGGTGTGAAATATATGAAGAGCTTCAAAAGGTGTCAATAATATGAGGAGCATGAAACGGTCTGAAAAATATGAGGAGCATGAAACGGTGTTCAAAAACATGAAAACCCTGAAAAGGTGTGAAATATATGAAGAGCTTCAAAAGATGTCAAAAATAGGAGGAGCATGAAGCGGTGTTCAAAAATATGAAGAGCATGAAAAGGTGTGAAAAATATGAAGAGCTTCAAAAGTTGTCAAAAATATGAGGAGCATGACAAGGTCAGAAATATAGGAGGAGCATGAAGTGGTGTTGAAAACATGAAGAACCTGAAAAGTTGTGAAAAATATGAAGAGCTTCAAAAGGTGTCAAATATATGAGGAGCATGAAACGGTCTGAAAAATAGGAGGAGCATGAAACGTTGTTCAAAAACATGAAGAGCCTGAAAAGGTTTGAAAAATGTGAAGAGCTTGAAAAGGTGTCAAAAATATGAGGGGCATGAAACGGTCTGAAAAAGAGGATGAGCAAGAAACGGTGTTGAAAAACATGAAGAGCCTGAAAATGTGTGAAAAATATGAAGAGCTTCAAAAGGAGTCAAAATATGAGGCGCATGAAACGGTCTGAAAAATAGGAGGAGCATGAAACTGTGTTGAAAACATGAAGAGCCTGAAAAGTTGTTAGAAATATGACGAGCTTCAAAAGATATCCAAAATATGAGGCGCATGAAACGGTCTGAAAAATATGAGGAGAATAAAGCGGTGTTGAAAAACATGAAGAGCCTGAAAAGCTGTGAAAAATATGAAGAGCTTCAAAAGGTGTCAAAAATATGAGGAGCATGAAACGGTCTGAAAAATAGGAGGAGCAGAAGCAAATTTGAAAAACATGAAGAGCCTGAAAAGGTGTGATAATTATGAAGCGCTTCAAAAGGTGTCAAAATTATGGGGAGCATTAAACGGTCTGAAAAATAGGAGGAGCATGAAAAATTGTTGTAAAATATGAATAGCCTGAAAAGGTGTGAAAAATATGAAGAGCTTCAAAATGTGTGAAAAATATGAGGAGCATGAAACGGTTTAAAAAATAGGAGGAGCATGAAATGGTGTTCAAAAACATGAAGAGCATGAAAAGGTGTGAAAAATATGAAGAGCTTCAAAAAGTGACAAAAACATGAGGACCATGAAACGGTCTGAAAAATAGGAGGAGCATGAAGCGGTGTTGAAAAACATGAAGAGCCTGAAAAGGTGTGAAATATATGAAGAGCTTCAAAAGGTGTAAAAAATATGAGGAGCTTGAAACGGTCTGAAAAATAAGAGGATCTGGTTTCCTCAGTGTGTATGCCCAGAAGTGGGATTGCTGGGTCATATGGCAGTTCTATTTCCAGTTTTTTAAGAAATCTCCACACTGTTTTCCATAGCGGCTGTACTAGTGTGCATTCCCACCAACAGTGTAAGAGGGTTCCCTTTTCTCCACACCATCTCCAGCATTTATTGCTTGTAGACTTCTGGATAGCAGCCATCCTGACTGGCATATAATGGTACCTCATTGTGGTTTTGATTTGCATTTCTCTAATAATGAGTGATGTTGAGCATCTTTTCATGTGTTTGTTATCCATCTGTATGTCTTCTTTGGAGAAATGTCTGTTTAGTTCTTTGGCTCATTTTGTATTGGGTCATTTATTTTTCTGGAATTGAGCTGCAGGATTTGCTTGTATATTTTTGAGATTAATCCTTTGTCTGTTTCTTCATTTGCTATTATTTTCTCCCAATCTGAGGGCTGTCTTTTCACCTTACTTATAGTTTCCTTTGTAGTGCAAAAGCTTTTAAGTTTCATTAGGTCCCATTTGTTTAGTTTTGCTTTTATTTCCAATATTCTGGGAGGTGGGTCATAGAGGATCTTGCTTTGATTTATGTCGGAGAGTGTATTGCCTATCTTCTCCTCTAGGAGTTTTATAGTTTCTGGTCTTACATTTAGATCTTTAATCCATTTTGAGTTTATTTTTGTGTATGGTGTTAGAAAGTGTTCTATTTTCATTCTTTTACAAGTGGTTGACCAGTTTTCCCAGCACCACTTGTTAAAGAGGTTGTCTTTTTTCCATTGTATATCCTTGCCTCCTTTGTCAAAGATAAGGTGTCCATAGGTTCGTCTGAAAGAGACACGTGCACCCCAATGTTCATCGCAGCACTATTTATAATAGCCAGGACATGGAAGCAACCTAGATGCCCGTCAGCAGATGAATGGATAAGAAAGCTGTGGTACATATACACCATGGAATATTACTCAGCCATTAAAAAATTCACTTGAATCAGTCCTAATGAGATGGATGAAGCTGGAGCCCATTATACAGAGTGAAGTAAGCCAGAAAGATAAAGAACATTAGAGCATGCTGACACATGTATATGGAATTTAGAAAGGTGATAACGATAACCCTATATGCAGAACAGAAAAATAGACACAGAAATACAGAACAGACTTTTGAACTTTGTGGGAGAATGTGAGGGTGGGATATTTCAAATGAACAGCATGTATGCTATCTATGGTGAAACAGATCACCAGCCCAGGTAGGATGCACGAGACAAGTGCTCCGGCTTGGTGCACTGGGAAGACGGAGAGGAATCGGGTGGAGAGGGAGGTGGGAGGGGGGATTGGAATTGGGAATACATGTAAATCCATGGCTGATTCATATCAATGTATGACAAAACCGACTGGGAAAGAAAAAATAAAAATAATTAAAAAAAATTTAAAAAAAAAACAATAAAAAAAAAAATAAGAGGAGCATGAAATGGTGTTCAAAAACATGAAGAGCCTGAAGAGGTGTGGAAATTATGAAGAGCTTCAAAAGGTGTCAAATATATGAGGAGCATAAAACGGTTTGAAAAAAAGGAGGAGCATGAAATGGTGTTGAAAAACATGAAGAGCCTAAAACGGTGTGAAAAATATGAAGAGCTTCAAAAGGTTTCAAAAATATGAGAGGCATGAACGGTCTGAAATGTAGGGGGAGCATGAAGCGGTGTAGAAAAACATGAAGAGCCTGAAAAGGTGTGGAAATAATGAAGAGCTTCAAAAGGTGTCAAATATATGAGGAGCATAAAACGGTCTGAAAAAAAGGAGGAGCATGAAATTGTGTTGAAAAACATGAAGAGCCTGAAAAGGTGTGATAAATATGAAGAGTTTCAAAACGTGTCAAAAAGATGAGGAGCATGAAACGGTCTGAAAAACAGGAGGAGCATGAAACGGTGTTCAAAAACATGAAGAGCCTGGAGAAGTGTGAAAAATATGAAGAGCTTCAAAAGGCGTCAAAAATATGAGGAGCATGAAACGGCCTGAAAAAAAGGAGGAGCATGAAGCGGTGTTGAAAAACATGAAGAGCCTGAAAACGTGTGAATAATATGAAGAGCTTCAAAAGGTGTCAAAAATATGAGGAGCATGAAACCGTCTGAAAAATAGTAGGAGCATGAAGCGGTGTTGAAAACATGAAGAGCCTGAAAAGGTGTGAAAAATATGAAGAGGTTCAAAAGGTGTCAAAAATATGAGGACCATGAAACGGTCTGAAAAATAGGAGGAGCATGAAATGGTGTTCAAAAACATGAAGACCTGAAAAGGTGTGAAAAATATGAAGAGCTTCAAAAGGTGCCAAAAATATGAGGAGCATCAAACGGTCTGAAAAAAGGAGGAGCATGAAGCGGTGTTGAAAAACATGAAGAGACTGAAAAGTTGTGAAAAATATGAAGAGCTTCAAAAGGTTTCAAAATATGAGAAGCATGAAACGGTCTGAAAAATAGGAGGAGCATGAAAAGGTCTGAAAAATAGGAGGAGCATGAAGCGGTGTTGAAAACATGAAGAGTCTGAAAAGGTGTGAAAAATATGAAGAGCTTTAAAGGTGTCAAAAATATGAGGAGCATGAAACGGTCTGAAAAATAGGAGGAGCATGAAGCGGTGTTGAAAAACATGAAGAGCCTGAAAAGGTGTGTAAAATATGAAGAGCTTCATTATATGTGAAAAACATGAAGAGCTTCAAAAGTTGTCAAAAATGAGATGAGCATGAAACGGTCTGACAAATAGGAGGAGCAATAAGCGGTGTTGAAAAATATGAAGAGCCTGAAAATGTGTAAAAAATATGAAGAGTTTCTAAATGTGTCAAAAATATGAAGAGCTTCAAAAGGTGTCAAAAATGAGATGAGCATTAAACAGTGTGAAAAAAATGAGGAGAATGAAGTGGTGTTGGAAATCATGAAGAGTCTGAAAAGGTGTGAAATATATGAGGAGCTTCAAAAGGTGTCAAAAATATGAGGGTCATGAAACGGTCTGAAAATTAGGAGGAGCATGAAGCGGTGTTGAAAAACATGAAGAGCCTGAAAAGTTGTCAAAAATATGAAGAGCCTCTAAAGGGGTCAAAAGTAGAGGAGCTTCAAAAGGTGTCAAAAATGAGATGAGCATGAAATGGTGTGAAAATAGGAGGAGCATGAAGCCGTTTTGAAAATCATGAAGAGCCTGAAAAGGTGTGAAAAATAAGAAGAGCTTCAAAAGTTGTCAAAAATATGAGGAGCATGAAACGGTCTGAAAAAGAGGAGGAGCATGAAGCGGTGTTGAAAACCATGAAGAGCCTGAAAAGGTGTGAAAAATATGAAGAGCTTCTAAAGGAGTCAAATATATGAGGACCATGAAACGGTCTGAAAAATAGGAGGAGCATGAAGTGGTGTTCAAAAACATGAAGAGCCTCAAAGGTGTCAAAAATATGAAGAGCTTCAAAAGGTGTGAAAAATAGGAGGAGCATGAAACGGACTGAAATATAGGAGGAGCATGAAGTGGTGTTCAAAAACATGAAGAGCCTCAAAGGTGTCAAAAATATGAAGAGCTTCAAAAGTTGTCAAAAATATGAGGAGCATGAAACGGTCTGAAAAATAGGACGAGCATGAAGTGATTGTGAAAAACATGAAGAGCCTGAAAAGCTGTGCAAAATATGAAGAGCTTCAAAAGGTGTGAAATACATGAGGAGCATGAAACGGTCTGAAAAATAGGACGAGCATGAAGCGGTGTTCACAAACATGAAGAGCATGAAAAGGTGTGAAAAATATGAAGAGCTTCAAAATGTGTCAAATATATGAGGAGCATGAAATGGTCTGAAAAATAGGAGGAGCATGAAGCGGTGTGGAAAAACATGAAGAGCCTGAAAAGGTGTGAAAAATATGAAGAGCATCAAAAGGTGTCAAAATTATGAGGAGCATGAAAGGGTCTGAAAAATAGGAGGAGCATGAAGCGGTGTTGAAAAACATGAAGAGCCTGAAAAGGTGTGAAAAATATGAAGAGTTTCAAAATGGGTCAAAAATATGAGGATCATGAAACGGTCTGAAAAATAGGAGAAGCAAGAAGTGGTGTTGAAAAACATGAAGAGCCTGAAAACGTGTGAAAAATATGAAGAGCTTCAAAAGGTGTGAAAAATATGAAGAGTTTCAAAAGGTGATAAAAATGAGATGAGCATGAAACGGTCTGAAAAATATGAGGAGCATGAAGCGGTAATGGAAATCATGAAGAGTCTGAAAAGCTGTGAAATATATTAAGAGCTTCAAAAGGTGTCAAAAATATGAGGAGCATGAAACGGTCTGAAAAATAGGAGGAGCATGAAGCGATGTTGAAAAACATGAAGAACCTGAAAAGGTGTGAAAAATATGAAGAGCTTCAAAAGGTGTCAAAACTATGAGGAGTATGAAACGGTCTGAAAAATAGGAGGAGCATGAAAAGTTGTTCAAATGCATGAAGAGCCTGAAAAGGTGTGAAAAATATGAAGAGCTTCAAAAGGTGTAAAATACATGAGGAACATGATACGGTCTGAAAAATAGGAGGAGCATGAAGCTCTGTTCAAAAACATGAAGAGCCTGAAAAGTTGTGAAAAATATGAAAAGCTTCAAAAGTTGTCAAAAATATGAGGAGCATGAAACATTCTGAAAAATAGTAGGATGATGAAGCGGTGTTCAAAATCATGAAGAGGCTGAAAAGGTGTGAAAAATATGAAGAGCTTCAAAATGTGTCAAAAACGTGTGAAATACATGAGGAGCATGAAACGGTCTGAAAAATAGGAGGAGCATCAAGCGGTGTTCAAAAACATGAAGAGCCTGAAGGTGTGAAAAATATGAAGAGCTTCAAAAGGTGTGAAAAATAGGAGGAGCATGGAACGGACTGAAATATAGGAGGAGCATGAAGCGGTGTTCAAAAACATGAAGAGCCTGAAAAGGTGTGAAAAATATGAAGAGCTTCAAAATGTGTCAAAAAAACGACGAGCATGAAACCCCCTTAAAAATAGGAGGATGAAGCGGTGTTCAAAAACATGAAGAGCCTGAAAATTTGTGCAAAATATGAAGAGCTTCAAAAGGAGTGAAATACATGAGGAGCATGTAAAGGTGTTCAAAAACATGCAGAGACTTAAAAGGTGTGATAAATATGAAGAGCTTCAAAAAGTGCCAAAAATTAGATTAGCATGAAAGGGTCCGAAAAATAGGAGGAGCCTGAAGAGGTGTTGAAAAACAGGAAGAGCCTGAAAAAGTGTGAAAAATATGAAGTGCTTCAAAAATATGAAAATTATGAAGAGCTTCAAAAGGTGTGAAAAAAATGAAGAGCTTCAAAAGATGTCAAAAATGAGATGAGCATGAAACGGTCTGAAAAATAGGAGGAGCATGAAGTGTTGTTGAAAAACATGAAGAGCCTGAAAAGGTGTGAATAATATGAAGAGCTTCAAAAGGTGTCAAAAATATGCGGAGCTTGAAACGGTCTGAAAAATAAGAGGATCATGAAGCCGTGTTGAAAAATATGAAGAGCCTGAAAAGGTGTGAAAAATATGAAGAGCTTCAAAAGGTGTCAAAAGTATGAGGAGCATGAAATGGTCTGAAAAATAGGACGAGCATAAGCGGTGTTCAAAAACATGAACATCCTGAAAAGGTGTGAAAAATATGAAGACCTTCAAAAGGTGTGAAAAATATGAAGAGCTTCAAAAGGTGTCAAAAATTAGATTAGCATGAAAGGGTGTGAAAAATAGAAGGAGCATGAAGTGGTGTTGAAAAACATCAAGAGCCTGAAAAGGTGTGAAATATATGAACAGCTTCAAAAGGGGTGAAAAATATGAAGAGCTTCAAAAGGTGTCAAAAATATGGGGAGCATGAAACGATCTGAAAAATAGGAGGAGCATGAAGTGATGTTCAAAAACATGAAGAGCCTCAAAATGAGTGAGAAATATGAAAAGCTTCAAAAGGTGTCAAAAATATAGGAGCATGAAACGGTCTGCAAAATAGGAGGAGCATAAAGCGGTGTTGAAAAACATGAAGAGCCTGAAAATGTGTGAAAAATATGAAGACCTTCAAAAGGTGTGAAAAATATGAGGAGCATGAAACATTCTGAAAAATAGGAGGAGCATGAAGCGGTGTTGAAAAACATGAAGAGCCTGAAAATGTGTGAAAAATATGAAGAGCTTCAAAATGTGTCAAAAATATGGGGAGCATGAAACGGTCTGAAAAATAGGAGGAGCATGAAACGGTGTTGAAAAACATGAAGAGCCTGAAAAGGTGTGAAAAATATGAAGAGCTTCAAAAGGTCTGAATTATATGAGGAGCATGAAAAGTTCTGAAAAATAGGAGGACCATGAAGCGGTGTTCAAAAACATGAAGAACCTGAAAAGGTGTGAAAAATATGAAGAGCTTCAAAAGGTGTCAAAAATGAGATGAGCATGAAATGGTCTGAATAATAGGAGGAGCATGAAGCGGTGTTGAAAAATATGAAGAGCTTCAAAAGGTGTGAAAAATATGAAGAGCTTCAAAAGGTGTCAAACATTCGAGGAGCATGAAACGGTCTGAAAAATACGAGGAGCATGAAGCGTTGTTCAAAAAAGTGAAGAGCCTGAAAAGGTTAGAAAAATATGAAGAGCTTCAAAGGTGTGAAAAATATGAAGAGCTTCAAAAGGTGTCAAAAATGAGATGAGCATCAAACGGTCTGAAAAATAGGAGGAGCATGAAGTGGTGTTGAAAAAAAAGAAGAGCCTGTTAAGGTGTGAAATATATGAAGAGCTTCAAAAATGTGAAAAATATGAAGAGCTTCAAAAGGTTTGAAAAATATGAAGAGCTTGAAAAGGTGTCAAAAATGAGATGAGCATGAAACGGTCTGAAAAATAGGAGGAGCATGAAATGCTGTTGAAAATCATGAAGAGAATGAAAAGGTGTCAAAAATATGAAGAGCTTCAAAAGGTGTCAAAAATATGAGGAGCATGAAACGGCCTGAAAAATAGGAGGAGCATAAAGCGGTGTTCAAAAACATGAAGT
The DNA here is from genome assembly GCF_033118175.1 of Dama dama. Classification (NCBI taxonomy): domain Eukaryota; kingdom Metazoa; phylum Chordata; class Mammalia; order Artiodactyla; family Cervidae; genus Dama; species Dama dama. The sequence goes on along the minus strand of NW_026870877.1, from coordinate 5,593,471 downwards.
GCCTGAAAAGGTGTGAAAAATTAGAAGAGCTTCAAAAGGTGTCAAAAATACAAGGATCATGAAATGGTCTGAAAAATAGAAGGAGGATGAAGCGGTGTTCAAAAACATGAAGAGCTGAAAAGGTGTGAAAAATAGAAAAGCCTCAAAACGTGTCAAAAATATGAGGAGCATGAAACGGTCTGAACAATAGCAGGAGCATGAAGCGGTGTTGAAACACATGAAGAGTCTGAAAACGTGTGAAAATATGAAGAGCTTCAAGAATATAAAAAATATGAAGCGCTTCAAAAGGTGTGACAAATATGAAGAGCTTCACAAGGTGTCAAAAATGAGATGAGCATGAAACGGTCTGAAAAATAGGAGGAGCATGAAGCGGTGTTGAAAACGATGAAAAGCCTGAAAACGTGTGAAAAATATGAAGAGATTCAAAAGGTGTGAAATACATGAGGAGGATTAAACGGTCTGAAAAATATGAGGAGCATGAAGCTGTGTTGAAAAACATGAAGAGCCTGAAAACGTGTGAAAAATATGAAGAGCTTCAAAAGGTGTGAAAAATTGACGAGCTTCAAAAGGTGTCAAAAATTACATGAGCATGATACGGTCTGAAAAATAGGAGGAGCATGAAGCGGTGTTCAAAAACATGAAGAACTTGAAAAGTTGTGAAAAATATGCAAAGCTTCAAAAGGTGTCAAAAATGAGAGGAGCATGAAACGGTCTGAAAAATAGGAGGAGCATGAAGTCGTGTTCAAAAATATGAAGAGCCTGAAAAGGTGTGAAAAATATGAAGAGCGTCAAAAGGTGTGAAAAATATGAGGAGCATGATACGGTCTGAAAATTAGGAGGAGCGTGAAGTGGTGTTCAAAAACATGAAGAGCCTGAAAAGGTGTGAAAAATATGAAGAGCTTCAAAAGGTGTCAAAAATGAGATGAGCATGAAACGGTCTGAAAAATAGAGGTGCATGAAGCGGTGTTGAAAAACATGAAGAGCCGGAAAAGGTGTGAAAAATATGAAGAGTTTCTAAAGGTTTCAAAAATATGAGGAGCATGAATGGTCTGAAAAATAGGAGGAGCATGAACTGGTGTTGAAAAACATGAAGAGCCTGAAAAGGTGGGAAAAATATGAAGAGCTTCAAAAGGTGTGAAAAATATGAGGAGCATGAAACGGTCTGAAAAATAGGAGGAGGATGAAACGGTAATCAAAAACATGAAGAGCCTGAAAAGGTGTGAAAAATATGAAGAGCTTCAAACGGTGTGAAATACATGAGGAGCATGAAACGGTCTGAAAAATAGGAGGAGCATGAAGCGGTGTTCGAAAACATGAAGAGCCTGAAAAGGTGTGAAAAATATGAAGAGCTTCAAAAGGTTTCAAATATATGAGAAGCATGAAACGGTCTGAAAAATAGGCGGAGCATGAAGTGGTTTTCAAAAACATGAAGAGCCTGAATAGGTGTGAAAAATATGAAGAGCTTCAAAGGTGTCAAAAATATGAGGAGCATGAAACGATCTGAAAAATAGGAGGAGCATGAAGCGGTGTTCAAAAACATGAAGAGCCTGAAAAGGTGTGAAAAATATGAAGAGCTTCAAAAGGTGTCAAAAATGAGATGAGCATGAAACGGTCTGAAAAATAGGAGGAGCATGAAGCGGTGATGAAAATCATGAAGAGCCTGAAAAGGTGAGAAAAATATGAAGAGCTTCAAAATGTGTGAAAAATATGAGGAGCTTCAAAAGGTGTAAAAAATATGAAGAGCTTCAAAATTGTCAAAAATTAGATGAGCATGAAAAGGTCTAAAAAATAGGAGGAGCAACAAGTAGTGTTGAAAAAAATGAAGAGCCTGAAAAGGTGTGAAAAATATGAAGAGCTTCAAAATGTGTGAAAAATATGAGGAGCATGATACGGTCTGAAAAATAGGAGGAGCATGAAGCAGTGTTCAAAAACATGAATAGCCTGAATAGGTGTGTAAAGAAATGCAAAGCTTCAACAGGTGTCAAAAATGAGAGGAGCATGAAACGGTCTGAAAATAGGAGGAGCATGAAGCGGTGTTCAAAAATATGAAGAGCCTGAAAAGTTGTGAAATATATGAAGAGCTTCAAAAGTTGTCAAAAATATGAGGAGCATGAAACGGTCTGAAAAATAGGAGGAACATGAAGCGGTGTTCAAAAAAACATGAAAAGCCTGAAAAGGTGTGAGAAATATGAAGAGCTTCAAAAGGTGTCAAAAATTTGAGGAGCATGAAACGTTCTGAAAAATAGGACGAGCATGAAGCAGTGTTGAAAAACATGAAGAGCCTGAAAATGTGTGAAATATATGAAGAGCTTCAAAAGCTGTCAAAAAGATGAGGAGCATGAAACGCTCTGAAAAATAGGAGGAGCATGAAATGGTGTTGAAAAAAATGAAGAACCTGAAAGGGTGTGAAATATATGAAGAGCTTGAAAAGGTGTCAAAAATATGAGGAGAATGAAACGGTCTGAAAAATAGGAGGAGTATGAAGAGGTGTTAAAAAACATGAAGAGCCGGAAAAGGTGTGAAAAATATGAAGAGTTTCTAAAGGTGTCAAAAATATGAGGAGCATGAAACGGTCTGAAAAATAGGAGGAGTATGAAGAGGTGTTAAAAAACATGAAGAGCCGGAAAAGGTGTGAAAAATATGAAGAGTTTCTAAAGGTGTCAGAAATATGAGGAGCATGAAACGGTCTCAAAAATAGGAGGAGCATGAGTGGTGTTGAAAAACATGAAGAGCCTGAAAAGGTGTGAAAAATATGAAGAGCTTTAATAGATGTCAAAAATATGAGAAGCATGAAAGGGTTTGAAAAAGAGGAGGAGCAAGAAGATGTGTTCAAAAACATGAAGAGCCTGAAAAGGTGTGAAAAATATGAAGAGCTTCAAAAGGTGTCAAATATGAGGAGCATGAAACGATCTGAAAAATAGGAGGAGCATGAAGCGGTGTTGAAAAACATGAAGAGCCGGAAAAGGTGTGAAAAATATGAAGAGTTTCTAAAGGTTTCAAAAATATGAGGAGCATGAATGGTCTGAAAAATAGGAGGAGCATGAACTGGTGTTGAAAAACATGAAGAGCCTGAAAAGGTGGGAAAAATATGAAGAGCTTCAAAAGGTGTGAAAAATATGAGGAGCATGAAACGGTCTGAAAAATAGGAGGAGGATGAAACGGTAATCAAAAACATGAAGAGCCTGAAAAGGTGTGAAAAATATGAAGAGCTTCAAACGGTGTGAAATACATGAGGAGCATGAAACGGTCTGAAAAATAGGAGGAGCATGAAGCGGTGTTCAAAACATGAAGAGCCTGAAAAGGTGTGAAAAATATGAAGAGCTTCAAAAGGTGTGAAATACATGAGGAGCATGAAACGGTCTGAAAAAAAGGAGGAGCATGAAGAGCTGTTGAAAAACATGAAGAGTCTGAAAAGGTGTGAAAAATATGAAGAGCTTCAAAAGGTGTCAAAAATATGAGGAGCAGGAAACGGTCTGAAAAATAGGAGGAGCATGAAGCGGTGTTCAAAAACATGAAGAGCCTGAAAAGTTGTGAATAATATGAAAAGCTTCAAATGGTGTCAAAATTGAGATGAGCATGAAACGGATGAAAAATAGGAGAAGCATGAAGTGGTGTGGAAAAACATGAAGAGCCTGAAAAGGTGTGAAAAATATGAAGAGCTTCAAAAGGTGTGAAATACATGAGGAGCATGAAACTCTCTGAAAAATAGGAGGAGCATGAAGTGCTGTTCAAAAACATGAAGAGCCTGAAAAGGTGAGAAAAATATGAAGAGCTTCAAAAGGTGTGAAAAATATGAGGAGCATGATACGGTCGAAAAAATAGGAGGAGCATGAAGCAGAGTTCAAAAACATGAAGAGCCTGAAAAGGTGTGAAAAATATGAAGAGCCTCAAAACGTGTCAAAATATTAGGAGTATGAAACGGTATGATAAATAGAAGGAGCATGAAGCGGTGTTGAAAAACATGAAGAGTCTGAAATTGTGTGAAAAATATGAAGAGCTTCAAAAAGGTGAAAAATATGAAGAGCTTCAAAAGTTGTCAAAAATTAGATGAGTATGAAACGGTCTAAAAAATAGGAGGAGTAACAAATAGTGTTGAAAAAAATGAAGAGCATGAAAAGGTGTGAGAAATATGAACGGCTTCAAAAGGTGTGAAAAATATGAGGAGCCTGAAACGGTCTGAAAAAAAGGAGGAGCATGAAGTGGTGTTGAAAAACATGAAGAGCCTGAAAAGGTGTGAAAAATATGAAGACCTTCAAAAGGTGTCAAAAATATGAGGAGCATGAAATGGTCTGAAAAATCGGAGGAGCATGAAGCGGTGTTGAAAAACATGAAGAGCCTGAAAAGGTGTGGAAAATATGAAGAGCTTCAAAAGGTGTCAAAAATATGAGGAGCATGAAACGGTCTGATAAATAGGTGGAGCATGAAGCTGTGTTCAAAAACATGAAGAGCCTGAAAACGTGTGAAAAATATGAAGAGCTTCAAAAGGTGTGAAAAATATGAGGAGCATGAAACGGTCTGAAAAATAGAAGCAGCATGAAACGGTGTTGAAAAATATGAAGAGCCTGAAAACGTGTGAAAAATATGAAGAGCTTCAAAAGGTGTGAAAAATATAAAGAGCTTCAAAGGTGACAAAAATGAGATGAGCATGAAACGGTCTGAAAATCAGGAGGATCATGAAGCGGTGTTCAAAAACATGAAGAGCCTGAAAAGGTGTGAAAAATATGAAGAGCTCAAAAAGTGTCAAAAATATGAGGAGCATGAAACGATCTGAAAAATACGAGGATCATGAAGCAGTGTTCAAAAACATGAAGAGCCTGAAAAGGTGGGAAAAATATGAAGAGCTCAAAAAGTGTCAAAAATATGAGGAGCATGAAACGATCTGAAAAATACGAGGATCATGAAGCAGTGTTCAAAAACATGAAGAGCCTGAAAAGGTGGGAAAAATATGAAGAGATTCAAAAGGTGTGAAATATATGAGGAGAATGAAACGGTCTGAAAAATAGGAGGATCATGAAGCGGTTTTCAGAAACATGAAGAGCATGAAAAGGTGTGAAAAATATGAAGAGCTTCAAAAGGTGTGAAATATATGAGGAGAATGAAACGGTCTGAAAAATAGGAGGATCATGAAGCGGTTTTCAGAAACATGAAGAGCATGAAAAGGTGTGAAAAACAGGAAGAGTTTCAAAAGGTGTCATAAATATGAGGAGCATGAAACGGTCTGAAAAATAGGAGGAGCATGAAACGGTGATCAAAAACATGAAGAGCCTGAAAAGGTGTGAAAAATATGAAGAGCTTCAAAAGGTGTGAAATACATGAGGAGCATGAAACTCTCTGAAAAATAGGAGGAGCATGAAGCGGTTTTCAAAAACATGAAGAGCCTGAAAATGTGTGAAAAATATGAAGAGCTTCAAAAGGTGTCAAAAATGAGATGAGCATGAAACGGTCTGAAAAATATGAGGAGCCTGAAACGGTGTTGAAAGACATGAAGAGCCTGAAAAGTTGTGAAAAATATGAAAAGCTTCAAAAGGTGTCAAAAATGAGATGAGCATGAAACGGTCTGAAAAATAGGAGGAGCATGAAGCGGTGTTGAAAAATGAAGAGCCTGAAAAGGTGTGAAAAATATGAAGAGCCTCAAAACGTGTCAAAATATTAGGAGTATGAAATGGTATGATAAATAGAAGGAGCATGAAGCGGTGTTGAAAAACATGAAGAGTCTGAAATTGTGTGAAAAATATGAAGAGCTTCAAAAAGGTGAAAAATATGAAGAGCTTCAAAAGTTGTCAAAAATTAGATGAGTATGAAACGGTCTAAAAAATAGGAGGAGTAACAAATAGTGTTGAAAAAAATGAAGAGCATGAAAAGGTGTGAGAAATATGAACGGCTTCAAAAGGTGTGAAAAATATGAGGAGCCTGAAACGGTCTGAAAAAAAGGAGGAGCATGAAGTGGTGTTGAAAAACATGAAGAGCCTGAAAAGGTGTGAAAAATATGAAGACTTTCAAAAGGTGTCAAAAATATGAGGAGCATGAAATGGTCTGAAAAATCGGAGGAGCATGAAGCGGTGTTGAAAAACATGAAGAGCCTGAAAAGGTGTGGAAAATATGAAGAGCTTCAAAAGGTGTCAAAAATATGAGGAGCATGAAACGGTCTGAAAAATAGGAGGAGCATGAAGTGCTGTTCAAAAACATGAAGAGCCTGAAAAGGTGTGAAAAATATGAAGAGCTTCAAAAGGAGTGAAAAATATGAGGAGCATGATACGGTAGAAAAAATAGGAGGAGCATGAAGCAGTGTTCAAAAACATGAAGAGCCTGAAAAGGTGTGAAAAATATGAAGAGCCTCAAAACGTGTCAAAAATATGAGAAGTATGAAACGGTATGATAAATAGCAGGAGCATGAAGCGGTTTTGAAAAACATGAAGGGTCTGAAATCGTGTGAAAAATATGAAGAGCTTCAAAAATGTGAAAAATATGAAGAGCTTCAAAAGGTGTAAAAAATATGAAGTGCCTCAAAATGTGTCAAAAATTAGATGAGTATGAAAAGTTCTAAAAAATAGGAGGAGCAACAAGTAGTGTTGAAAAAAATGAAGAGCCTGAAAAGGTGTGAAAAATATGAAGACCTTCAAAAGGTGTCAAAAATATGAGGAGCATGAAACTTTCTAAAAAATAGGACGAGCAAGAAGCAGTGATAAAAAACATGAAGAGCCTGAAAAGGTGTGAAAAATATGAAGAGTTTCTAAAGGTGTCAAAAATATGAGGAGCATGATACCGTTTGAAAAAAGGAGGAGCATGAAGCGGTGTTGAAAAACCTGAAGAGTGTGAAAACGTGTGAAAATATGAAGAGCTTCAAAAATATTAAAAATATGAAGAGCTTCAACAGTTGTGAAAAATATGAAGAGATTAAAAAGGTGTCAAAAATGAGATGAGCTTGAAACGGTCTGAAAAATAGAAGGAGCATGAAGCGGTGTTGAAAATCATGAACAGACTGAACTGGTGTGAACAATATGAAAAGCTTCAAAAGGTGTCAAAAATGAGATGAGCATTAAACGGTCTGAAAAATAGGAATAACATGAAACGGTGTTGAATATCATGAAGAGCCTGAAATAATGTGAAAAATATAAAGAGCTGCAAAAGGTGTCAAAAATATGAGGAGCATGAAACGGTCTGATAAATAGGTGGAGCATGAAGCTGTGTTCAAAAACATGAAGAGCCTGAAAAGGTGTGAAAAATATGAAGAGCTTCAAAAGGTGTGAAAAATATGAGGAGCATGAAACGGTCTGAAAAATAGAAGCAGCATGAAACGGTGTTGAAAAATATGAAGAGCCTGAAAACGTGTGAAAAATATGAAGAGCTTCAAAAGGTGTGAAAAATATAAAGAGCTTCAAAGGTGACAAAAATGAGATGAGCATGAAACGGTCTGAAAATCAGGAGGATCATGAAGCGGTGTTCAAAAACATGAAGAGCCTGAAAAGGTGTGAAAAATATGAAGAGCTCAAAAAGTGTCAAAAATATGAGGAGCATGAAACGATCTGAAAAATACGAGGATCATGAAGCAGTGTTCAAAAACATGAAGAGCCTGAAAAGGGGGGAAAAATATGAAGAGATTCAAAAGGTGTGAAATATATGAGGAGAATGAAACGGTCTGAAAAATAGGAGGATCATGAAGCGGTTTTCAGAAACATGAAGAGCATGAAAAGGTGTGAAAAATATGAAGAGCTTCAAAAGGTGTGAAATATATGAGGAGAATGAAACGGTCTGAAAAATAGGAGGATCATGAAGCGGTTTTCAGAAACATGAAGAGCATGAAAAGGTGTGAAAAATAGGAAGAGTTTCAAAAGGTGTCATAAATATGAGGAGCATGAAACGGTCTGAAAAATAGGAGGAGCATGAAACGGTGATCAAAAACATGAAGAGCCTGAAAAGGTGTGAAAAATATGAAGAGCTTCAAAAGGTGTGAAATACATGAGGAGCATGAAACTCTCTGAAAAATAGGAGGAGCATGAAGCGGTTTTCAAAAACATGAAGAGCCTGAAAATGTGTGAAAAATATGAAGAGCTTCAAAAGGTGTCAAAAATGAGATGAGCATGAAACGGTCTGAAAAATATGAGGAGCCTGAAACGGTGTTGAAAGACATGAAGAGCCTGAAAAGTTGTGAAAAATATGAAAAGCTTCAAAAGGTGTCAAAAATGAGATGAGCATGAAACGGTCTGAAAAATAGGAGGAGCATGAAGCGGTGTTGAAAAATGAAGAGCCTGAAAAGGTGTGAAAAATATGAAGAGCCTCAAAACGTGTCAAAATATTAGGAGTATGAAATGATATGATAAATAGAAGGAGCATGAAGCGGTGTTGAAAAACATGAAGAGTCTGAAATTGTGTGAAAAATATGAAGAGCTTCAAAAAGGTGAAAAATATGAAGAGCTTCAAAAGTTGTCAAAAATTAGATGAGTATGAAACGGTCTAAAAAATAGGAGGAGTAACAAATAGTGTTGAAAAAAATGAAGAGCATGAAAAGGTGTGAGAAATATGAACGGCTTCAAAAGGTGTGAAAAATATGAGGAGCCTGAAACGGTCTGAAAAAAAGGAGGAGCATGAAGTGGTGTTGAAAAACATGAAGAGCCTGAAAAGGTGTGAAAAATATGAAGACTTTCAAAAGGTGTCAAAAATATGAGGAGCATGAAATGGTCTGAAAAATCGGAGGAGCATGAAGCGGTGTTGAAAAACATGAAGAGCCTGAAAAGGTGTGGAAAATATGAAGAGCTTCAAAAGGTGTCAAAAATATGAGGAGCATGAAACGGTCTGAAAAATAGGAGGAGCATGAAGTGCTGTTCAAAAACATGAAGAGCCTGAAAAGGTGTGAAAAATATGAAGAGCTTCAAAAGGAGTGAAAAATATTAGGAGCATGATACGGTAGAAAAAATAGGAGGAGCATGAAGCAGTGTTCAAAAACATGAAGAGCCTGAAAAGGTGTGAAAAATATGAAGAGCCTCAAAACGTGTCAAAAATATGAGAAGTATGAAACGGTATGATAAATAGCAGGAGCATGAAGCGGTTTTGAAAAACATGAAGGGTCTGAAATCGTGTGAAAAATATGAAGAGCTTCAAAAATGTGAAAAATATGAAGAGCTTCAAAAGGTGTAAAAAATATGAAGTGCCTCAAAATGTGTCAAAAATTAGATGAGTATGAAAAGTTCTAAAAAATAGGAGGAGCAACAAGTAGTGTTGAAAAAAATGAAGAGCCTGAAAAGGTGTGAAAAATATGAAGACCTTCAAAAGGTGTCAAAAATATGAGGAGCATGAAACTTTCTAAAAAATAGGACGAGCAAGAAGCAGTGATAAAAAACATGAAGAGCCTGAAAAGGTGTGAAAAATATGAAGAGTTTCTAAAGGTGTCAAAAATATGAGGAGCATGATACCGTTTGAAAAAAGGAGGAGCATGAAGCGGTGTTGAAAAACCTGAAGAGTGTGAAAACGTGTGAAAATATGAAGAGCTTCAAAAATATTAAAAATATGAAGAGCTTCAACAGTTGTGAAAAATATGAAGAGCTTCAAAAGGTGTGAAAAATATGAAGAGTTTCAAAAGATGTCAAAATGAGATGAGCATGAAACGGTCTGAAAAATAGGAGGAGCATGAAGTCGTGTTCAAAAAAAGGAAAAGTCTGAAAAAGTGTGAAATATATGAAGAGCTTCAAATGGTGTCAAAAATATGAGGAGAATGAAACGGTCTGAAAAATAGGAGGAGCATGAAGCGATGTTGAAAAACATGAATTGTCTGAAAACGTGTGGAAAATATGAAGAGATTCATAAATGTGAAAAATATGAAGAGCTTCAAAAGGTGTGAAAAATCTGAAGAGCTTCAAAAGGTGTCAAAAAAGAGATGAGCATGAAAAGGTCTGAAAAATAGGAGGAGCATGAAGCAGTGTTGAAAATCATTAAGAGCCTGAAAAGGTGTGAAAAATATGAAGAGCTTCAAAAGGTGTCAAAAATATGAAGAGCTTCAAAAGGTGTTAAAATGAGATGAGCATGAAAAGGTCTGAAAAATAGGAGGAGCATGAAGAGGTTTTGAAAATCATGAAGAGCCTGAAAACGTGTGAAAAATATGAAGACCTTCAAAATTTGTCAAAAATATGAAGAGCTTCAAAAGGTGTTAAAATGAGATGAGCATGAAACGATCTGAAAAATAGGAGGAGCATGAAGTGGTGTTGAAAAAATGAAGAGCCTGGAAAGGTGCGAAATATCTGAAGAGCTTCAAAAGGTGTCAAAAATATGAGGAGCATGAAACGGTCAGCAAAATACGACGAGCATGAAGCGGTGTTGAAAAACATGAAGAGCCTGAAAAGGTGTGAAAAATATGAAGAGCTTCAAAAGGTGTCAAAAATATGAGGAGCATGAAACAATCTGAAAAATAGGAGGAGCATGAAGCGGTGTTCAAAAACATGAAAAGCCTGAAAAGGTGTGAAAAATATGAAAGGCTTCAAAAGGTGTCAAAAATATGAGGAGCATGAAACGTTCTGAAAAATAGGACGAGCATGAAGCAGTGATAAAAAACATGAAGTGCCTGAAAAGGTGTGAAAAATATGAAGAGTTCCTAAAGGTGTCAAAAATATGCGGAGCACCAAACGGTCTCAAAAATAGGAGGAGCATGAAGTGGTGTTGAAAAATATGAAGAGCCTGAAAATGAGTGAAAAATATGAAGAGCTTCAAAAAGTGTCAAAAATATGAGGAGCATGAAACGGTCTGAAAAAGAGGAAGAGCATGAAGAAGTGTTCAAAAACATGAAGAGCCTGAAAAGGTGTGAAAAATATGAAGAGCTTCAAAAGTTTTCAAAAATATGAGGAGCATGATACGGTTTGAAAAATAGGAGGAGCATGAAGCGGTGTTGAAAAACATGAAGAGTCTGAAAACGTGTGAAAATATGAAGAGCTTCAAAAATATTAAAAATATGAACAGCTTCAAAAGTTTTGAAAGATATGAAGAGATTAAAAAGGTGTCAAAAATGAGATGAGCATGAAACGGTCTGAAAAATAGGAGGAGCATAAGCGGTGTTGAAAAACATGAAGAGCCTGAAAAGGTGTGAAAAATATGAAGAGCTTCAAAAGGTGTGAAATACATGAGGAGCATGAAACTCTCTGAAAAATAGGAGGAGCATGAAGCGATGTTCAAAAACATGAAGAGCCTGAAAATGTGTGAAAAATATGAAGAGCTTCAAAAGGTGTCAAACTTGAGATGAGCATGAAACCGTCTGAAAAATAGGAAGAGCATGATGCGGTTTTGAAAAACATTAAGAGCTGAAAACGTGTGAAAAATATGAAGAGCTTCCAAAGGTGTCAAAAATGAGATGAGCATGAAACGGTCTGAAAAATAGGAAGAGCATGAAGCGGTGTTGAAAAACATTAAGAGCTGAAAACGTGTGAAAAATATGAAGAGCTTCAAAAGATGTCAAAAACATGAGGAGCATGAAACGGGCTGAAAAATAGGAGAAGCATGAAGTGGTGTGGAAAAATATGAAGAGCCTGAAAATGTGTGAAAAATATGAAAAGCTTCAAAAGGTGTCAAAAATGAGATGAGCATGAAACGGTCTGAAAAATAGGAGGATCATGAAATGGTGTTGAAAAACATGAAGAGCCTGAAAAGATGTGAAAAATATGAAAAGCTTCAAAAGGTGTCAAAAATATGAGGAGCATGAAACGGTCTGAAAAATAGGAGGAGCATGAAGCTGTGTTCAAAAATATGAAGAGCCTGAAAAGGTGTGAAAAATATGAAGAGCTTCAAAAGTTGTCAAAAATATGAGGAGCATGAAACGGTCTGAAAAATAGGAGGAGCATGAAGCTGTGTTCAAAAACATGAAGATCTTAAAAGGGTGTGAAAAATATGAAGAGCTTCAAAAGGTGTGAAAAATATGAGGAGCATGAAACGGTGTGAAAAATAGGAGGAGCATGAAACGGTGTTGAAAAACATGAAGAGCCTGAAAAGGTGTGAAAAATATGAAGAGCTTCAAAATCTTTGAAAAATATGAAGAGCTTTCAAAGGTGTGAAATACATGAGGAGCATGAAACTCTCTGAAAAATAGGAGGAGCCTGAAATGGTGTTCAAAAACATGAATAGACTGAAAACGTGTGAAAAATATGAAGAGCTTCAAAAGGTGTGAAAAATATGAGGAGCATGATACGGTCTGAAAAATAGGAGGAGCATGAAGCTGTGTTCAAAAACATGAAGAGCCTGAAAAGTTGTGAAAAATATCAAAAGCTTCAAAAGGTGTCAAAAATGAGATGAGCATGAAACGGTCTGAAAAATAGGAGGAGCCTGAAGCGATGTTCAAAATCATGAAGAGCCTGAAACGTTGTGAAAAATATGAAAGCCTTCAAAAGGTGTGAAAAATATGAGGAGCATGAAACGGTCTGAAAAATCGGAGGAGCATGAAGCGGTGTTGAAAAATATGAAGAGCCTGAAAATGTGTGAAAAATATGAAGAGCTTTAAAAGGTGTCAAAAATGAGATGAGCATGAAACGGTCTGAAAAATAGGACGTGCATGAAGCGGTGTTGAAAAACATGAAGAGCCTGAAAAGTTGTGAAATATATGAAGAGCTTCAAAAGGTGTCAAAAATATGAGGAGCATGAAACGGTCTGAAAAATAGGAGAAGCATGAAGCGGTGTTCAAAAACATGAAGAGCCTGAAAAGGTGTGGAAAATATGAAGAGCTTCAAAAGCTGTGAAATACATGAGGAGCATGAAACTCTCTGAAAAATAGGAGGAGCATGAAGCGGTGTTCAAAAACATGAAGAGCCTGAAAAGTTGTGAAAAATATGAAAAGCTTCAAACGGTGTCAAAAATGAGATGAGCATGAAATGGTCTGAAAAATAGGAATAACATGAAACGATGTTGAAAATCATGAAGAGCCTGAAAAACTGTGAAAAATATAAAGAGCTTCAAAAGGTGTCTAAAATATGAGGAGCATGAAACGGTCTGATATATAGGAGGAGCATGAAGCTGTGTTCCAAAACATGAAGATCCTGAAAAGGTGTGAAAAATATGAAGAGCTTCAAAAGTTGTGAAAAATATGAGGAGCATGAAACGGACTGAAAAATTGAAGCAGCATGAAACGGTGTTGAAAAATATGAAGAGCATGAAAACGTGTGAAAAATATGAAGAGCTTCAAAAGGTGTGAAAAAAATAAAGAGCTTCAAAGGTGACAAAAATGAGATGAGCATGATACGGTCTGAAAAATAGGAGGAGCGTGAAGTGGTGGTGAAAAACATGAAGAGCCTGAAAAGGTGTGAAAAATATGAAGAGCTTCAAAATGTTTCACAAATATGAAGAGCATGAAACGGTCTGAAAAACAAGAGGATCATGAAGCGGTGTTCAAAAACACGAAGAGCCTGAAAAGGTGTGAAAAATATGAAGAGCTTCAAAAGGTGTCAAAAATATGAGGAGCATGAAACGGTCTGAAAAATAGGAGGAGCATGAAACGGTGATCAAAAACATGAAGAGCCTGAAAATGTGTGAAAAATATGAAGAGCTCAAAAAGTATCAAAAATATGAGGATCATGAAACGGTGTGAAAAATTGGAGGAGCATGAAGCAGAGTTCGAAAACATGAAGAGCTTGAAAAGGTTTGAAAAATACGAAGAGCTCAAAAAGTGTCAAAAAATGAGGAGCATGAAACGATCTGAAAAATACGAGGAGCATGAAGCAGTGTTCAAAAACATGAAGAGCTTCAAAAGGTATGAAAAATATGAGAGCTTCAAAAGGTGTCAAAAATATGAGGAGCATGAAACGGTCTGAAAAATAGGAGGAACATGAAGCGGTGTTCAAACACATGAAGAGCCTGAAAATGTGTGAAAATTATGAAGATCTTCAAAAGGTTTCAAAATTATGAGGAACATGAAACGGTTTGAAAAATAGGGGGAGCATGAAACGGTGTTGAAAACATGAAGAGCCTGAAAAGGTGTGAAAAATATGAAGAGCTTCAAAATCTTTGAAAAATATGAAGAGCTTTCAAAGGTGTGAAATACATGAGGAGCATGAAACACTCTGAAAAATAGGAGGAGCCTGAAATGGTGTTCAAAAACATGAATAGACTGAAAACGTGTGAAAAATATGAAGAGCTTCAAAAGGTGTCAAAAATATGAGGAGCATGAAACGGTCTGAAAAATATGAGCAGCATGAAGCGGTGTTGAAAAACATGAAGAGCCTTAAAAGGTGTGAAAAACATGAAGAGCTTCAAAAGGTGTAAAAAATATGAGGAGCATGAAACGGTCTGAAAAATATGAGCAGCATGAAGTGGTGTTGAAAAACATGAAGAGCCTGAAAAGGTGTGAAATATATGAAGAGCTTCAAAAGGTGTGAAAAATATGAGGAGCATTATATGGTTTGAAAAATAGGATTAGCGTGAAGCGGTGTTCAAAAACATGAAGAGCCTGAAAAGTTGTGAAAAATATGAAAAACTTCAAAAGGTGTCAAAAATGAGATGAGCATGAAATGGTCTGAAAAATAGGACGTGCATGAAGCGGTGTTGAAAAACATGAAGAGCCTGAAAAGTTGTGAAAATTATGAAGAGCTTCAAAAGGTGTCAAAAATATGAGGAGCATGAAACGGTCTGAAAAATAGGAGAAGCATGAAGCGGTGTTCAAAAACATGAAGAGCCTGAAAAGGTGTGAAAAACATGAAGAGCTTCAAAAGGTGTCAAAAATATGAGGAGCATGAAACGGTCTGAAAAATCGGAGGAGCATGAAGCGTTGTTGAAAAACATGAAGAGCCTGAAAAGGTGTGAGAAATATGAAGAGCTTCAAAAGGTGTTAAAAATATGAGTAGCATGAAACGGTCTGCAAAAAAGGAGGAGCATGAAGTGGTGTTGAAAAAGATGAAGAGCCTGAAAAAGTGTTAAAAATATTAAAGCTTCAAAAGGTGTCAAAATTATGAGGAGCATGAAACGGTCTGAAAAATAGGAGGAGCATGAAGCGATGTTGAAAAACATGAATTGTCTGAAAACGTGTGGAAAATATGAAGAGATTCATAAATGTGAAAAATATGAAGAGCTTCAAAAGGTGTGAAAAATATGAAGAGCTTCAAAAGATGTCAAAATGAGATGAGCATGAAACGGTCGGAAAAATAGGAGGAGCATGAAGCAGTGTTGAAAAACATGAAGAGCCTGAAAACCTGTAAAAAATAGGAAGAGCTTCAAAAGGTGTCAAAAATGAGATGAGCATGAAACGGTCTGAAAAATAGGAGGAGCATGAAGCGGTGATGAAAATCATGAAGAGCCTGAAAAGGTGAGAAAAATATGAAGAGCTTCAAAATGTGTGAAAAATATGAGGAGCTTCAAAAGGTGTAAAAAATATGAAGAGCTTCAAAAGTGTCAAAAATTAGATGAGCATGAAAAGGTCTAAAAAATAGGAGGAGCAACAAGTAGTGTTGAATAAAATGAAGAGCCTGAAAAGGTGTGAAAAATATGAAGAGCTTCAAAATGTGTGAAAAATATGAGGAGCATGATACGGTCTGAAAAATAGGAGGAGCATGAAGCAGTGTTCAAAAACATGAAGAGCCTGAATAGGTGTGTAAAGAAATGCAAATCTTCAAAAGGTGTCAAAAATGAGAGGAGCATGAAACGGTCTGAAAATAGGAGGAGCATGAAGCGGTCTTCAAAAATATGAAGAGCCTGAAAAGTTGTGAAATATATGAAGAGCTTCAAAAGGTGTCAAAAATATGAGGAGCATGAAACGGTCTGAAAAATAGGAGGAACATGAAGCGGTGTTCAAAAAAACATGAAAAGCCTGAAAAGGTGTGAAAAATATGAAGAGCTTCAAAAGGTGTCAAAAATATGAGGAGCATGAAACGATCTGAAAAATAGGAGGAACATGAAGCGGTGTTGAAACACATGAAGAGCCTGAAAATGTGTGAAAATTATGAAGATCTTCAAAAGGTTTCAAAATTATGAGGAACATGAAACGGTTTGAAAAATAGGGGGAGCATGAAACGGTGTTGAAAAACATGAAGAGCCTGAAAAGGTGTGAAAAATATGAAGAGCTTCAAAATCTTTGAAAAATATGAAGAGCTTTCAAAGGTGTGAAATACATGAGGAGCATGAAACACTCTGAAAAATAGGAGGAGCCTGAAATGGTGTTCAAAAACATGAATAGACTGAAAACGTGTGAAAAAAATGAAGAGCTTCAAAAGGTGTAAAAAATATGAGGAGCATGAAACGGTCTGAAAAATATGAGCAGCATGAAGTGGTGTTGAAAAACATGAAGAGCCTGAAAAGGTGTGAAAAATATGAAGAGCTTCAAAAGGAGTGAAATACATGAGGAGCATAAAACTCTCTGAAAAAGAGAAGGAGCATGAAGTGGTGTTCAGAAACATGAAGAGCCTGAAAAGGTGTGAAATATATGAAGAGCTTCAAAAGGTGTGAAAAATATGAGGAGCATGATATGGTTTGAAAAACAGGATTAGCGTGAAGCGGTGTTCAAAAACATGAAGAGCCTGAAAAGTTGTGAAAAATATGAAAAACTTCAAAAGGTGTCAAAAATGAGATGAGCATGAAATGGTCTGAAAAATAGGACGTGCATGAAGCGGTGTTGAAAAACATGAAGAGCCTGAAAAGTTGTGAAAAATATGAAGAGCTTCAAAAGGTGTCAAAAATATGAGGAGCATGAAACGGTCTGAAAAATAGGAGAAGCATGAAGCGGTGTTCAAAAACATGAAGAGCCTGAAAAGGTGTGAAAAACATGAAGAGCTTCAAAAGGTGTCAAAAATATGAGGAGCATGAAACGGTCTGAAAAATCGGAGGAGCATGAAGCGTTGTTGAAAAACATGAAGAGCCTGAAAAGGTGTGAGAAATATGAAGAGCTTCAAAAGGTGTTAAAAATATGAGTAGCATGAAACGGTCTGCAAAAAAGGAGGAGCATGAAGTGGTGTTGAAAAAGATGAAGAGCCTGAAAAGGTGTTAAAAATATTAAAGCTTCAAAAGGTGTCAAAATTATGAGGAGCATGAAACGGTCTGAAAAATAGGAGGAGCATGAAGCGATGTTGAAAAACATGAATTGTCTGAAAACGTGTGGAAAATATGAAGAGATTCATAAATGTGAAAAATATGAAGAGCTTCAAAAGGTGTGAAAAATATGAAGAGCTTCAAAAGATGTCAAAATGAGATGAGCATGAAACGGTCGGAAAAATAGGAGGAGCATGAAGCAGTGTTGGAAAACATGAAGAGCCTGAAAACCTGTAAAAAATAGGAAGAGCTTCAAAAGGTGTCAAAAATGAGATGAGCATGAAACGGTCTGAAAAATAGGAGGAGCATGAAGCGGTGATGAAAATCATGAAGAGCCTGAAAAGGTGGGAAAAATATGAAGAGCTTCAAAATGTGTGAAAAATATGAGGAGCTTCAAAAGTTGTAAAAAATATGAAGATCTTCAAAAGTGTCAAAAATTAGATGAGCATGAAAAGGTCTAAAAAATAGGAGGAGCAACATGTAGTGTTGAAAAAAATGAAGAGCCTGAAAAGGTGTGAAAAATATGAAGAGCTTCAAAATGTGTGAAAAATATGAGGAGCATGATACGGTCTGAAAAATAGGAGGAGCATGAAGCAGTGTTCAAAAACATGAAAGGCCTGAATAGGTGTGTAAAGAAATGCAAATCTTCAAAAGGTGTCAAAAATGAGAGGAGCATGAAACGGTCTGAAAATAGGAGGAGCATGAAGCGGTGTTCAAAAATATGAAGAGCCTGAAAAGTTGTGAAATATATGAAGAGCTTCAAAAGGTGTCAAAAATATGAGGAGCATGAAACGGTCTGAAAAATAGGAGGAACATGAAGCGGTGTTCAAAAAAACATGAAAAGCCTGAAAAGGTGTGAAAAATATGAAGAGCTTCAAAAGGTGTCAAAAATTTGAGGAGCATGATACGTTCTGAAAAATAGGACGAGCATGAAGCAGTGTTGAAAAACATGAAGAGCCTGAAAATGTGTGAAATATATGAAGAGCTTCAAAAGCTATCAAAAAGATGAGGAGCATGAAACGCTCTGAAAAATAGGAGGAGCATGAAGTGGTGTTGAAAAAAATGAAGAACCTGAAAGGGTGTGAAATATATGAAGAGCTTGAAAAGGTGTCAAAAATATGAGGAGAATGAAACGGTCTGAAAAATAGGAGGAGTATGAAGAGGTGTTAAAAAACATGAAGAGCCTGAAAAGGTGTGAAAAATATGAAGAGCTTCAAAAGGTGTCAAAAATATGAGGAGCATGAAACGGTCTGAAAAATCGGAGGAGCATGAAGCGTTGTTGAAAAACATGAAGAGCCTGAAAAGGTGTGAGAAATATGAAGAGCTTCAAAAGGTGTTAAAAATATGAGTAGCATGAAACGGTCTGCAAAAAAGGAGGAGCATGAAGTGGTGTTGAAAAAGATGAAGAGCCTGAAAAGGTGTTAAAAATATTAAAGCTTCAAAAGGTGTCAAAATTATGAGGAGCATGAAACGGTCTGAAAAATAGGAGGAGCATGAAGCGATGTTGAAAAACATGAATTGTCTGAAAACGTGTGGAAAATATGAAGAGATTCATAAATGTGAAAAATATGAAGAGCTTCAAAAGGTGTGAAAAATATGAAGAGCTTCAAAAGATGTCAAAATGAGATGAGCATGAAACGGTCGGAAAAATAGGAGGAGCATGAAGCAGTGTTGAAAAACATGAAGAGCCTGAAAACCTGTAAAAAATAGGAAGAGCTTCAAAAGGTGTCAAAAATGAGATGAGCATGAAACGGTCTGAAAAATAGGAGGAGCATGAAGCGGTGATGAAAATCATGAAGAGCCTGAAAAGGTGAGAAAAATATGAAGAGCTTCAAAATGTGTGAAAAATATGAGGAGCTTCAAAAGGTGTAAAAAATATGAAGATCTTCAAAAGTGTCAAAAATTAGATGAGCATGAAAAGGTCTAAAAAATAGGAGGAGCAACAAGTAGTGTTGAAAAAAATGAAGAGCCTGAAAAGGTGTGAAAAATATGAAGAGCTTCAAAATGTGTGAAAAATATGAGGAGCATGAAACGATCTGAAAAATAGGAGGAGCATGAAGCGGTGTTGAAAAACATGAAGAGCCGGAAAAGGTGTGAAAAATATGAAGAGTTTCTAAAGGTTTCAAAAATATGAGGAGCATGAATGGTCTGAAAAATAGGAGGAGCATGAACTGGTGTGGAAAAACATGAAGAGCCTGAAAAGGTGGCAAAAATATGAAGAGCTTCAAAAGGTGTGGAAAATATGAGGAGCATGAAATGGTCTGAAAAATAGGAGGAGCATGAAGCGGTGTTCAAAAACATGAAGAGCCTGAAAAGTTGTGAAAAATATGAAGAGCTTCAAATGGTGTCAAAATTGAGATGAGCATGAAACGGATGAAAAATAGGAGAAGCATGAACTGGTGTGGAAAAACATGAAGAGCCTGAAAAGGTGTGAAAAATATGAAGAGCTTCAAAAGGTGTGAAATACATGAGGAGGATGAAACGGTCTGAAAAATAGGAGGAGCATGAAGCGGTGTTCAAAAACATGAAGAGCCTGAAAAGGTGTGAAAAATATGAAGAGCTTCAAAAGGTGTGAAATACATGAGGAGCATGAAACGGTCTGAAAAAAAGGAGGAGCATGAAGCGGTGTTGAAAAACATGAAGAGTCTGAAAAGGTGTGAAAAATATGAAGAGCTTCAAAAAGTGTCAAAAATATGAGGAGCAGGAAACGGTCTGAAAAATAGGAGGAGCATGAAGCGGTGTTCAAAAACATGAAGAGCCTGAAAAGTTGTGAAAAATATGAAAAGCTTCAAATGGTTTCAAAATTGAGATGAGCATGAAACGGATGAAAAATAGGAGAAGCATGAAGTGGTGTGGAAAAACATGAAGAGCCTGAAAAGGTGTGAAAAATATGAAGAGCTTCAAAATGTGTGAAATACATGAGGAGCATGAAACTCTCTGAAAAATAGGAGGAGCATGAAATGCTGTTCAAAAACATGAAGAGCCTGAAAAGGTGAGAAAAATATGAAGAGCTTCAAAAGGTGTGAAAAATATGAGGAGCATGATACTGTCGAAAAAATAGGAGGAGCATGAAGCGGAGTTCAAAAACATGAAGAGCCTGAAAAGGTGTGAAAAATATGAAGAGCTCAAAAAGTGTCAAAAATATGAGGAGCATGAAACGCTCTGAAAAATAGGAGGAGCATGAAGCGGTGTACCAAAACATGAAGAGCCTGAAAAGTTGTGAAAAATATGAAAAGCTTCAAAAGGTGTCAAAAATGAGATTAGCATTAAACGGTCGGAAAAATAGGAATAACATGAAACGGTGTTGAAAATCATGAAGAGCCTGAAATAGTGTGAAAAATATAAAGAGCTGCAAATGGTGTCAAAAATATGAGGAGCATGAAACGGTCTGATAAATAGGTGGAGCATGAAGCTGTGTTCAAAAACATGAAGAGCCTGAAAAGGTGTGAAAAATATGAAGAGCTTCAAAATGTTTCACAAACATGAAGAGCATGAAACGGTCTGAAAAACAGGAGGATCATGAAGCGGTGTTCAAAAACATGAAGAGCCTGAAAAGGTGTGAAAAATATGAAGAGCTGCAAAAGGTGTCAAAAATATGAGGAGCATGAAACGGTCTGAAAAATAGGAGGAGCATGAAACGGAGATCAAAAACATGAAGAGCCTGAAAAGGTTTGAAAAATATGAAGAGCTTCTAAAGGTGTCAAAAATATGAGGAGCATAAACGATCTGAAAAATAGGAGTAGCATGAAGCTGTGTTCAAAAACATGAAGAGCATGAAAAGGTGTGAAAAATATGAAGAGCTCAAAAAGTGTCAAAATTATGAGGAGCATGAAACGATCTGAAAAATAGAAGAAGCATGAAACGGTGATCAAACACATGAAGAGCCTGAAAAGGTGTGGAAAATATGAAGAGCTTCAAAAGGTGTCAAAAATGATAATGAGCATTAAACGGTCTGAAGAATAGGAATAACATGAAACGGTGTTGAAAATCATGAAGAACCTGAAATAATGTGAAAAATATAAAGAGCTGCAAAAGGTGTCAAAAATATGAGGAGCATGAAACGGTCTGATAAATAGGTGGAGCATGAAGCTGTGTTCAAAAACATGAAGAGCCTGAAAAGGTGTGAAAAATATGAAGAGCTTCAAAAGGTGTGAAAAATATGAGGAGCATGAAACGGTCTGAAAAATAGAAGCAGCATGAAAAGGTGTTGAAAAATATGAAGAGCCTGAAAAGGTGTGAAAAATATGAAGAGCTTCAAAAGGTGTGAAAAATATAAAGAGCTTCAAAGGTTACAAAAATGAGATGAGCATGAAACGGTCTGAAAATTAGGAGGAGAATGAAGTGCTGGTGAAAAACATGAAGAGCCTGAAAAGGTGTGAAAAATATGAAGAGCTTCAAAATGTTTCAAAAATATGAAGAGCATGAAACGGTCTGAAAATCAGGAGGATCATGAAGCGGTGTTCAAGAACATGAAGAGCCTGAAAAGGTATGAAAAATATGAAGAGCTTCAAAAGGTGTCAAAAATATGAGGAGCATGAAACGGTCTGAAAAATAGGAGGAGCATGAAACGGTGATCAAAAACATGAAGAGCCTGAAAAGGTGTGAAAAATATGAAGAGCTTCAAAAGGTGTGAAATACATGAGGAGCATGAAACCGGCTGAAAAATAAGAGAAGCATGAAGTGCTGTGGAAAAACATGCAGAGCCTGAAAAGCTGTGAAAAATATGGAGAGCTTCAAAAGGTGTGAAATACATGAGGAGCATGAAACGGGCTGAAAAATAGGAGAAGCATGAAGTGGTGTGGAAAAATATGAAGAGCCTGAAAATGTGTGAAAAATATGAAAAGCTTCAAAAGGTGTAAAAAATGAGATGAACATGAAACGGTCTGAAAAATAGGAGGATCATGAAGCTGTGTCAAAAAACATGAAGAGCCTGAAAAGGTGTGAAAAAAATGAAGAGCTTCTAAATGTGTCAAAAATATGAGAAGTATGAAACGGTCTGAAAAATAGGAGGATCATGAAGCGGTGTTCAAAAACATGAAGAGCCTGAAAAGGTGTGAAAAATATGAACAGCTTCAAAATGTGTCAAAAATATGAGGAGCATGAAACGGTCTGAAAAATAGGAGGAGCATGAAACGGTGATCAAAAACATGAAGAACCTGAAAAGGTTTGAAAAATATGAAGATCTTCTAAAGGTGTCAAAAATATGAGGAGCATAAACGATCTGAAAAATAGGAGTAGCATGAAGCGGTGTTCAAAAACATGAAGAGCCTGAAAAGGTGTGAAAAATATGAAGAGCTCAAAAACTGTCAAAAATATGAGGAGCATGAAACGGTCTGAAAAATAGGAGGATCATGAAGCGGTGTTAAAAACATGAAGAGCCTGAAAAGGTGTGAAAAATATGAACAGCTTCAAAATGTGTCAAAAATATGAGGAGCACGAAACGGTCTGAAAAATAGGAGGAGCATCAAACGGTGATCAAAAACATGAAGAACCTGAAAAGGTTTGAAAAATATGAAGAGCTTCTAAAGGTGTCAAAAATATGAGGAGCATAAACGATCTGAAAAATAGAAGCAGCATGAAACGGTGTTGAAAACTATGAAGAGCCTGAAAAAGTGTGAAAAATATGAAGAGCTTCAAAAGGTGTGAAAAATATAAAGAGCTTCAAAGGTGACAAAAATGAGATGAGCATGAAACGGTCTGAAAAATAGGAGGAGAATGAAGTGGTGGTGAAAAACATGAAGAGCCTGAAAAGGTGTGAAAAATATGAAGAGCTTCAAAATGTTTCAAAAATATGAAGAGCATGAAACAGCCTGAAAATCAGGAGGATCATGAAGCGGTGTTCAAAAACATGAAGAGCCAGAAAAGGTGTGAAAAATATGAAGAGCTTCATAAGGTGTCAAAATTATGAGGAGCATGAAACGGTCTGAAAAATAGGAGGAGCATGAAACGGTGATCAAAAACATGAAGAGCCTGAAAAGGTGTGAAAAATATAAAGAGCTTCAAAAGGTGTGAAAAATATAAAGAGCTTCAAAGGTGACAAAAATGAGATGAGCATGATACGGTCTGAAAAACAGGAGGATCATGAAGCGGTGTTCAAAAACATGAAGAGCCTGAAAAGGTGTGAAAAATATGAAGAGCTTCAAAAGATGTGAAAAATATGAGGAGCTTCAAAAGGTGTCAAAAATGAGATGAGCATGAAACGGTCTGAAAAATAGGAGGAGCATGAAGCGGTGTTGAAAAACATGAAGAACCTGAAAAGGTGTGAGAAATATCAAGAGCTTCAAAAGGTGTCAAATATATGAGGAGCATGAAACGTTCTGAAAAAGAGGAGGAACATGAAGCGGTGTTGAAAAACATGAAGAGCCTGAAAAGCTGTGTAAAATATGAAGAGGTTCTAAAGGTGTCAAAATATGAGGAGCATGAAACGGTCTTAAAAATAGGCGGATTATGAAACGGTGTTCAAAAACATTAAGAGCCTGAAAAGGTGTGAAAAATATGAAAAGCCTCAAAACCTGTCAAAAATATGAGGAGCATGAAACTGTCTGAAAAATAGCAGGGGCATGAAGCGGTGTTGAAAAACATGAAGAGTCTGAAAACGTGTGAAAATATGAAGAGCTTCAAACATATGAAAAATATGAAGAGCTTCAAAAGGTGTGAAAAATATGAAGAGCTTCAAAAGGTGTCAAAAATGAGATGAGCATAAAACGGTCCGAAAAATACGAGGAGCATGAAGCGGTGTTGAAAATCATGAAGAGCCTGAAAAGGCGTGAAAAATATGAAGAGCTTCAATGATGTGAAAAATATGAAGAGCTTCAAAAGGTGTGAAATATATGAGGAGCATGAAACGTTCTGACAATAGGAGGATCATGAAGCGGTTTTCAGAAACATGAAGAGCATGAAAAGGTGTGAAAAATATGAAGAGCTTCAAAAGGTGTCATAAATATGAGGAGCATGAAACGGTCTGAAAAATAGGAGGAGCATGAAACGGTGTCCAAAATCATGAAGAGCCTGAAAAGGTGTGAAAAATATGAAGAGCTTCAAAAGGTGTCAAAAATGAGATAAGCATTAAACGGTCTGAAAAATAGGAATAACATGAAACGGTGTTGAAAATAATGAAGAGCCTGAAAAACTTTGAAAAATATAAAGAGCTTCAAAAGGTGTCAAAAATATGAGGAGCATGAAACGGTCTGATAAATAGGAGGAGCATGAAGCTGTGTTCCAAAACATGAAGATCCTGAAAAGGTGTGAAAAATATGAAGAGCTTCAAAAGGTGTGAAATATATGAGGAGCATGAAACGGACTGAAAAATAGAAGCAGCATGAAACGGTGTTGAAAAATATGAAGAGCAAAAAACGTGTGAAAAATATGAAGAGCTTCAAAAGGTGTGAAAAAAATAAAGAGCTTCAAAGGTGACAAAAATGAGATGAGCATGATACGGTCTGAAATATAGGAGGAGCGTGAAGTGGTGGTGAAAAACATGAAGAGCCTGAAAAGGTGTGAAAAATATGAAGAGCTTCAAAATGTTTCACAAATATGAAGAGCATGAAACGGTCTGAAAAACAGGAGGATCATGAAGCGGTGTTCAAAAACATGAAGAGCCTGAAAAGGTGTGAAAAATATGAAGAGCTTCAAAAGGTGTCAAAAATATGAGGAGCATGAAACGGTCTGAAAAATAGGAGGAGCATGAAACGGTGGTCAAAAACATGAAGAGCTGAAAACGTGTGAAAAATATGAAGAGCTTCAAAAGGTGTCAAAAATGAGATGAGCATGAAACGGTCTGAAAAA
This sequence comes from Dama dama, assembly GCF_033118175.1. NCBI lineage: Eukaryota > Metazoa > Chordata > Mammalia > Artiodactyla > Cervidae > Dama > Dama dama. Next base: position 5,568,712 of record NW_026870877.1, on the reverse strand, counting down.
TATGAGCAGCATGAAGCGGTGTTGAAAAACATGAAGAGCCTGAAAAGGTGTGAAAAATATGAAGAGCTTCAAAATCTTTGAAAAATATGAAGAGCTTTCAAAGGTGTGAAATACATGAGGAGCATGAAACTCTCTGAAAAATAGGAGGAGCCTGAAATGGTGTTCAAAAAAATGAATAGACTGAAAACGTGTGAAAAATATGAAGAGCTTCAAAAGGTGTCAAAAATATGAGGAGCATGAAACGGTCTGAAAAATATGAGCAGCATGAAGCGGTGTTGAAAAATATGAAGAGCCTTAAAAGGCGAGCAAAAAATGAAGAGCTTCAAAAGGTGTCAAAAATATGAGGAGCATGAAACGGTCTGAAAAATATGAGCAGCATGAAGCGGTGTTGAAAAACATGAAGAGCCTGAAAAGGTGTGAAAAATATGAAGAGCTTCAAAAGGTGTGAAATACATGAGGAGCATAAAACTCTCTGAAAAAGAGAAGGAGCATGAAGTGGTGTTCAAAAACAGGAAGAGCCTGAAAAGGTGTGAAATATATGAAGAGCTTCAAAAGGTGTGAAAAATATGAGGAGCATGATATGGTTTGAAAAATAGGATTAGCATGAAGCGGTGTTCAAAAACATGAAGAGCCTGAAAAGTTGTGAGAAATATGAAAAACTTCAAAAGGTGTCAAAAATGAGATGAGCATGAAACGGTCTGAAAAATAGGACGTGCATGAAGCGGTGTTGAAAAACATGAAGAGCCTGAAATGTTGTGAAAAATATGAAGAGCTTCAAAAGGTGTCAAAAATATGAGGAGCATGAAACGGTCTGAAAAATAGGAGGAGCATGAAGCGATGGTCAAAAACATGAAGAGCCTGAAAATGTGTGAAAAATATGAAGAGCTTCAAAAGGTGTGAAATACATGAGGAGCATGAAACTCTCTGAAAAATAGGAGGAGCATGAAGCGATGTTCAAAAACATGAAGAGCCTGAAAATGTGTGAAAAATATGAAGAGCTTCAAAAGGAGTCAAAAATATGAGGAGAATGAAACGGTCTGAAAAATAGGAGGAGCATGAAGCTGTGTCGAAAAACATGAAGAGCCTGAAAATGTGGGAAAAATATGAAGAGCTTCAAAAGGTGTCAAAAATATGAGGAGAATGAAACGGTCTGAAAAATAGGAGGAGCATGAAGCTGTGTCGAAAAACATGAAGAGCCTGAAAAGGTGTGAAAAATATGAAGAGCTTCAAAAGGTGTCAAAAATATGAGGAGCATGAAACGTTCTGAAAAATAGGACGAGCATGAAGCAGTGATAAAAAACATGAAGTGCCTGAAAAGGTGTGAAAAATATGAAGAGTTCCTAAAGGTGTCAAAAATATGCGGAGCACCAAACGGTCTCAAAAATAGGAGGAGCATGAAGTGGTGTTGAAAAATATGAAGAGCCTGAAAATGAGTGAAAAATATGAAGAGCTTCAAAAAGTGTCAAAAATATGAGGAGCATGATACGGTTTGAAAAATAGGAGGAGCATGAAGCGGTGTTGAAAAACATGAAGAGTGTGAAAACGTGTGAAAATATGAAGAGCTTCAAAAATATTAAAAATATGAAGAGCTTCAAAAGTTTTGAAAAATATGAAGAGATTAAAAAGGTGTCAAAAATGAGATGAGCATGAAACGGTCTGAAAAATAGGAGGAGCATGAGCGGTGTTGAAAATCATGAAGAGCCTGAAAAGGTGTGAAAAATATGAAGAGCTTCAAAAGGTGTGAAATACATGAGGAGCATGAAACTCTCTGAAAAATAGGAGGAGCATGAAGCGATGTTCAAAAACATGAAGAGCCTGAAAATGTGTGAAAAATATGAAGAGCTTCAAAAGGTGTCAAAATTGAGATGAGCATGAAACGGTCTGAAAAATAGGAAGAGCATGAAGCGGTGTTGAAAAACATTAAGAGCTGAAAACGTGTGAAAAATATGAAGAGCTTCAAAAGGTGTCAAAAATGAAATGAGCATGAAACGGTCTGAAAAATAGGAAGAGCATGAAGCGGTGTTGAAAAACATTAAGAGCTGAAAACGTGTGAAAAATATGAAGAGTTTCAAAAGGTGTCAAAAATATGAGGAGCATGAAACGGTCTGAAAAATAGGAGGAGCATGAAACGGTGACCAAAAACATGAAGAGCCTGAAAAGGTGTGAAAAATATGAAGAGCTTCAAAGGTGTGAAAAATATGAGGAGCATGAAACGGTCTGAAAAACAGAAGCAGCATGAAACGGTTTTGAAAAACATGAAGAGCCTGAAAAGGTGTGAAAAATATGAAGAGCTTTAAAAGGTGTGAAAAATATGAGGAGCATGAAACGGTCTGAAAAATAGAAGCAGCATGAAACGGTTTTGAAAAACATGAAGAGCCTGAAAACTTGTGAAAAATATGAAGAGATTTAAAAGGTGTGAAAAATATGAAGAGCTTCAAAGGTGAAAAAAATGAGATGAGCATGAAACGGTCTGAAAAATAGGAGGAGCATGAAGTGGTGGAGAAAAACATGAAGAGCCTGAAAAGGTGTGAAAAATATGAAGAGCTTCAAAATGTTTCAAAAATATGAAGAGCATGATACGGTCTGAAAAAGAGGAGGATCATGAAGTGGTGTTCAAAAACATGAAGAGCCTGAAAAGGTGTGAAAAATATGAAGAGCTTCAAAAGGTGTCAAAAATATGAGGAGCATGAAACGGTCTGAAAAATAGGAGGAGCATGAAACGGTGATCAAAAACATGAAGAGCCTGAAAAGGTGTGAAAAATATGAAGAGCTTCAAAAGGTGTGAAATACATGAGGAGCATGAAACGGGCTGAAAAATAAGAGAAGCATGAAGTGCTGTGGAAAAACATGAAGAGCCTGAAAAGCTGTGAAAAATATGAAGAGCTTCAAAAGGTGTGAAATACATGAGGAGCATGAAATGGCCTGAAATATAGGAGAAGCATGAAGTGGTGTGTAAATATATGAAGAGCTTGAAAAGGTGTGAAAAATATGAAGACCTTCAAAAGGTGTCAAAAATATGAGGAGCATGAAACGTTCTGAAAAATAGGAGGAGCATCAACCTGTGTTCAAAAACATGAACAGCCTGAAAAGGTGTGAGAAATATGAAGACCTTCAAAAGGTGTCAAAAATGAGATGAGCATGAACCCGTCTGAAAAATAGGAGGAGCATGAAGCGGTGTTGAAAGACATGAACAGCCTGAAAAGGTGTGAGAAATATGAAGAGCTTCAAAATGTGTCAAAAATATGAGGAGCATAAAACGGTCTGCAAAAATGTAGGAGCATGAAGTGATGTAGAAAAACTTGAAGAGCATGAAAAGGTGTGAAAAATATGAAGAGGTTCAAAGTTGTGAAATACAAGAGGATCATGAAACGGTGTGAAAAACTGGAGGAGCATGAAGCAGAGTTCGAAAACATGAAGAGCCTGAAAAGGTTTGAAAAATATGAAGAGCTCAAAAAGTGTCAAAAATATGAGGAGCATGAAACGGTCTGAAAAATACGAGGAGCATGAAGCAGTGTTCAAAAACATGAAGAGCTTCAAAAGGTATGAAAAATATGAGAGCTTCAAAAGGTGTCAAAAATATGAGGAGCATGAAACGGTCTGAAAAATAGGAGGAACATGAAGCGGTGTTCAAACACATGAAGAGCCTGAAAATGTGTGAAAATTATGAAGATCTTCAAAAGGTGTCAAAATTATGAGGAACATGAAACGGTTTGAAAAATAGGAGGAGCATGAAACGGTGTTGAAAAACATGAAGAGCCTGAAAAGGTGTGAAAAAAATGAAGAGCTTCAAAATCTTTGAAAAATATGAAGAGCTTTCAACGGAGTGAAATACATGAGGAGCATGAAACTCTCTGAAAAATAGGAGGAGCCTGAAATGGTGTTCAAAAACATGAATAGACTGAAAAGGTGTGAAAAATAAGAAGAGCTTCAAAAGGTGTCAAAAATATGAGGAGCATGAAACGGTCTGAAAAAAAGGATGAGCATGAAGTGGTGTGGAAAAATATGAAGAGCCTGAAAAGTTTTGAAAAATATGAAGAGCTTCAAAAGGTGTGAAATACATGAGGAGCATGAAACTCTCTGAAAAAGAGGAGGAGCATGAAGCGGTGTTCAAAAACATGAAGAGCCTGAAAAGGTGTGAAAAATATGAAGAGCTTCAAAAGGTGTCAAAAATATGAGGAGCATGAAACGGTCTGAAAAATAGGAAGAACATGAAGCGGTCTTCAAAAACTTGAAGAGCCTGAAACGTTGTGAAAAATATGAAAAGCTTCAAGAAGTGTCAAAAATGAGATGAGCATGAAACGGTCTGAAAAATAGGAGGAGTATGAAGCGGTGTTGAAAAAATGAAGAGCCTGAAAAGGTGTGAAAAATATGAAGAGCATCAAAAGGTGTCAAAAATATGAGGAGGATGAAACGGTCTGAAAAATAGGAAGAACATGAAGCGGTGTTCAAAAACTTGAAGAGCCTGAAACGTTGTGAAAAATATGAAAAGCTTGAAGAGGTGTGAAAAATATGAGGAGCATGATATGGTTTGAAAAATGGGATTAGCATGAAACGGTGTATAAAAACATGAAGAGACCTGAAAAGGTGTGAAAAATACGAAGAGCTTCAAAAGGTGTCAAAAATATGAGGAGCATGAAATGGTCTGAAAAATAGGAGGAGCATGAAACGGTGATCAAAAACATGAAGAGCCTGTAAATGTGTGAAAAAAATGAAGAGCTTCAAAAGGTGTGTAATACATGAGGAGCATGAAACGGTCTGAAATATAGGAGGAGCATGAAGCGCTGTTCAAAAACAGGAAGAGCCTGAAAAGTTTTGAAAAATATGAAGAGCTTCAAAAGGTGTGAAATATATGAGGAGCATGAAACTTGCTGAAAATTAGGAGAAGCATGATGTGGTGTGGAAAAACATGAAGAGCCTGAAAAGGTGTGAAAAATATGAAGAGCTTCAAAAGGTGTCAAAAATATGAGGAGCATGAAACGTTCTGAAAAATAGGACGAGCATGAAGCAGTGATAAAAAACATGAAGTGCCTGAAAAGGTGTGAAAAATATGAAGAGTTCCTAAAGGTGTCAAAAATATGCGGAGCACCAAACGGTCTCAAAAATAGGAGGAGCATGAAGTGGTGTTGAAAAATATGAAGAGCCTGAAAATGAGTGAAAAATATGAAGAGCTTCAAAAAGTGTCAAAAATATGAGGAGCATGATACGGTTTGAAAAATAGGAGGAGCATGAAGCGGTGTTGAAAAACATGAAGAGTGTGAAAACGTGTGAAAATATGAAGAGCTTCAAAAATATTAAAAATATGAAGAGCTTCAAAAGTTTTGAAAAATATGAAGAGATTAAAAAGGTGTCAAAAATGAGATGAGCATGAAACGGTCTGAAAAATAGGAGGAGCATGAGCGGTGTTGAAAATCATGAAGAGCCTGAAAAGGTGTGAAAAATATGAAGAGCTTCAAAAGGTGTGAAATACATGAGGAGCATGAAACTCTCTGAAAAATAGGAGGAGCATGAAGCGATGTTCAAAAACATGAAGAGCCTGAAAATGTGTGAAAAATATGAAGAGCTTCAAAAGGTGTCAAAATTGAGATGAGCATGAAACGGTCTGAAAAATAGGAAGAGCATGAAGCGGTGTTGAAAAACATTAAGAGCTGAAAACGTGTGAAAAATATGAAGAGCTTCAAAAGGTGTCAAAAATGAAATGAGCATGAAACGGTCTGAAAAATAGGAAGAGCATGAAGCGGTGTTGAAAAACATTAAGAGCTGAAAACGTGTGAAAAATATGAAGAGTTTCAAAAGGTGTCAAAAATATGAGGAGCATGAAACGGTCTGAAAAATAGGAGGAGCATGAAACGGTGACCAAAAACATGAAGAGCCTGAAAAGGTGTGAAAAATATGAAGAGCTTCAAAGGTGTGAAAAATATGAGGAGCATGAAACGGTCTGAAAAACAGAAGCAGCATGAAACGGTTTTGAAAAACATGAAGAGCCTGAAAAGGTGTGAAAAATATGAAGAGCTTTAAAAGGTGTGAAAAATATGAGGAGCATGAAACGGTCTGAAAAATAGAAGCAGCATGAAACGGTTTTGAAAAACATGAAGAGCCTGAAAACTTGTGAAAAATATGAAGAGATTTAAAAGGTGTGAAAAATATGAAGAGCTTCAAAGGTGAAAAAAATGAGATGAGCATGAAACGGTCTGAAAAATAGGAGGAGCATGAAGTGGTGGAGAAAAACATGAAGAGCCTGAAAAGGTGTGAAAAATATGAAGAGCTTCAAAATGTTTCAAAAATATGAAGAGCATGATACGGTCTGAAAAAGAGGAGGATCATGAAGTGGTGTTCAAAAACATGAAGAGCCTGAAAAGGTGTGAAAAATATGAAGAGCTTCAAAAGGTGTCAAAAATATGAGGAGCATGAAACGGTCTGAAAAATAGGAGGAGCATGAAACGGTGATCAAAAACATGAAGAGCCTGAAAAGGTGTGAAAAATATGAAGAGCTTCAAAAGGTGTGAAATACATGAGGAGCATGAAACGGGCTGAAAAATAAGAGAAGCATGAAGTGCTGTGGAAAAACATGAAGAGCCTGAAAAGCTGTGAAAAATATGAAGAGCTTCAAAAGGTGTGAAATACATGAGGAGCATGAAATGGCCTGAAAAATAGGAGAAGCATGAAGTGGTGTGTAAATATATGAAGAGCTTGAAAAGGTGTGAAAAATATGAAGACCTTCAAAAGGTGTCAAAAATATGAGGAGCATGAAACGTTCTGAAAAATAGGAGGAGCATCAACCTGTGTTCAAAAACATGAACAGCCTGAAAAGGTGTGAGAAATATGAAGACCTTCAAAAGGTGTCAAAAATGAGATGAGCATGAACCCGTCTGAAAAATAGGAGGAGCATGAAGCGGTGTTGAAAGACATGAACAGCCTGAAAAGGTGTGAGAAATATGAAGAGCTTCAAAATGTGTCAAAAATATGAGGAGCATAAAACGGTCTGCAAAAATGTAGGAGCATGAAGTGATGTAGAAAAACTTGAAGAGCATGAAAAGGTGTGAAAAATATGAAGAGGTTCAAAGTTGTGAAATACAAGAGGATCATGAAACGGTGTGAAAAACTGGAGGAGCATGAAGCAGAGTTCGAAAACATGAAGAGCCTGAAAAGGTTTGAAAAATATGAAGAGCTCAAAAAGTGTCAAAAATATGAGGAGCATGAAACGGTCTGAAAAATACGAGGAGCATGAAGCAGTGTTCAAAAACATGAAGAGCTTCAAAAGGTATGAAAAATATGAGAGCTTCAAAAGGTGTCAAAAATATGAGGAGCATGAAACGGTCTGAAAAATAGGAGGAACATGAAGCGGTGTTCAAACACATGAAGAGCCTGAAAATGTGTGAAAATTATGAAGATCTTCAAAAGGTGTCAAAATTATGAGGAACATGAAACGGTTTGAAAAATAGGAGGAGCATGAAACGGTGTTGAAAAACATGAAGAGCCTGAAAAGGTGTGAAAAAAATGAAGAGCTTCTAAAGGTGTCAAAAATATGAGGAGCATGAAACGGTCTGAAAAAAAGGATGAGCATGAAGTGGTGTGGAAAAATATGAAGAGCCTGAAAAGTTTTGAAAAATATGAAGAGCTTCAAAAGGTGTGAAATACATGAGGAGCATGAAACTCTCTGAAAAAGAGGAGGAGCATGAAGCGGTGTTCAAAAACATGAAGAGCCTGAAAAGGTGTGAAAAATATGAAGAGCTTCAAAAGGTGTCAAAAATATGAGGAGCATGAAACGGTCTGAAAAATAGGAAGAACATGAAGCGGTCTTCAAAAACTTGAAGAGCCTGAAACGTTGTGAAAAATATGAAAAGCTTCAAGAAGTGTCAAAAATGAGATGAGCATGAAACGGTCTGAAAAATAGGAGGAGTATGAAGCGGTGTTGAAAAAATGAAGAGCCTGAAAAGGTGTGAAAAATATGAAGAGCATCAAAAGGTGTCAAAAATATGAGGAGGATGAAACGGTCTGAAAAATAGGAAGAACATGAAGCGGTGTTCAAAAACTTGAAGAGCCTGAAACGTTGTGAAAAATATGAAAAGCTTGAAGAGGTGTGAAAAATATGAGGAGCATGATATGGTTTGAAAAATGGGATTAGCATGAAACGGTGTATAAAAACATGAAGAGACCTGAAAAGGTGTGAAAAATACGAAGAGCTTCAAAAGGTGTCAAAAATATGAGGAGCATGAAATGGTCTGAAAAATAGGAGGACCATGAAACGGTGATCAAAAACATGAAGAGCCTGTAAATGTGTGAAAAAAATGAAGAGCTTCAAAAGGTGTGTAATACATGAGGAGCATGAAACGGTCTGAAATATAGGAGGAGCATGAAGCGCTGTTCAAAAACAGGAAGAGCCTGAAAAGTTTTGAAAAATATGAAGAGCTTCAAAAGGTGTGAAATATATGAGGAGCATGAAACTTGCTGAAAATTAGGAGAAGCATGATGTGGTGTGGAAAAACATGAAGAGCCTGAAAAGGTGTGAAAAATATGAAAAGCTTCAAAAGGTGTCAAAAATGAGATGAGCATGAAACGGTCTGAAAAATAGGAGATGCATGAAGCGTTGTTGAAAAACATGAATAGCCTGAGAAGGTGTGAAAAATATGAAGAGCTTCAAAAGGTGTGAAATAAATGAGGAGCATGAAACGGGCTGAAAAATAGGAGAAGCATGAAGTGGTGTAGAAAAACATGAAGAGCCTGAAAAGGTATGAGAAATATGAAGAGCTTAAAAAGGTGTCAAAAATATGAGGAGCATGAAACGGTCTGAAAAATAGGAGGAGCATGAAGCGGTGTTGAAAAACATGAAGAGCCTGAAAAAGTGTGAAAAATATGAAGAGCTTAAAAGGTGTGAAAAATATGAGGAGCATGATATGGTTTGAAAAAAAGGATTAGCATGAAGCAGTGTTCAAAAACATGAAGAGCCTGAGAAGGTGTGAAAAATATGAAAAGATTCAAAAGGTGTCAAAAATGAGATGAGCATGAAACGGTCTGACAAATAGGAGGTGCATGAAGCGTTGTTGAAAAACATGAAGAGCCTGAAAAGGTGTGAGAAATATGAAGAGCTTAAAAAGGTGTGAAAAATAGGAAGAGCTTAAAAAGGTGTCAAAAATATGAGGAGCATGAAACGGTCTTAAAAATACAAGGAGCATGAAGCGGTGTTGAAAAACATGAATAGCCTGAAAATGTGTGAAATATATGAAGAGCTTAAAAATGTGTCAAGTATATGAGGAGCATGAAACGGTCTGAAAAATAGGAGGAGCATGAAGCTGTGTTCAAAAACATGAAGAGCCTGAAAATGTGTGAAATATATAAAGAGCTTCAAAAAGTGTCAAAAATATGAGGAGCATGAAACGGTCTGAATAGTAGGAGGAGAATGTAACGGTGATCAAAACATGAAGAGCCTGAAAAGGTGTGAAATATATAAAGAGCTTCAAAAAGTGTCAAAAATATGAGGAGCATGAAACGGTCTGAATAATAGGAGGAGAATGTAACGGTGATCAAAAACATGAAGAGCCTGAAAAGGTGTGAAAAATATGAAGAGCTTCAAAAGGTGTAAAATATGAGGAGCATGAAACGGTCTGAAAAATAGGAGGAGCATGAAGCGGTGTAGAAAAACATGAAGAGCCTGAAAAGGTGTGAAAAATATGAAGAGCTTCAAAAAGTGTGAAAAATATGAGGAGCATGAAACGGTCTGAAAAATAGGAGGAGCATGAAGCGGTGTTCAAAAACTTGAAGAGCCTGAAACGTTGTGAAAAATATGAAAAGCTTCAAAAGGTTTAAAAAATGAGATGAGCATGAAATGGTCTGAAAAATAGGAGGAGCATGCAACGGTGTTCAAAAACATGAAGAGCCTGAAAAGGTGTGAAAAATATGAAGAGCTTCAAAAGGTGTGAAAAATATGAGGAATATGAAATGGTCTGAAAAATAGGAGGAGCATGAAGTTGTGTTCAAAAACATGAAGTGCCAGAAAAGGTGTGAAAATAATGAAGACCTTTAAAAGGTGTCAAAAATTATGAGGAGCATGAAACGGTCTGAAAAATAGGAGGAGCATGAAACGGTGATCAAAACAGGAAGAGCCTGAAAAGGTGTGAAAAATATGAAGAGCTTCAAAAGGTGTGAAATTCATGAGCAGCATGAAACGAGCTGAAAAATCTGAGTAGCATGAAGTGGTGTGGAAACACATGAAGAGCCTGTAAAAGTGTGAAAAATATGAAGAGCTTCAAAAGGTGTGTAATACATGAGGAGCATGAAACTCTCTGAAAAATAGAAGGAGCATGAAGTAGTATTCAAAAACATGAAGAGCCTGAAAAGGTGTGAAACATATGAAGAGCTTAAAAAGGTGTGAAAATTATGAGGAGCATGATATGGTTTGAAAAATGGGATTAGCATGAAGCGGTGTTCAAAAACATGAAGAGCCTGAAAAGGTGTGAAAAATATGAAAAGATTCAAAAGGTGTCAAAAATGAGATGAGCATGAAACGGTCTGACAAATAGGAGGTGCATGAAGCGTTGTTGAAAAACATGAAGAGCCTGAAAAGGTGTGAAAAATATGAAAAGATTCAAAAGGTGTCAAAAATGAGATGAGCATGAAACGGTCTGAAAAATAGGAGGAGCATGAAGCGTTGTTGAAAAACATGAAGAGCCTGAAAAGGTGTGAAAAATATGAAAAGATTCAAAAGGTGTCAAAAATGAGATGAGCATGAAACGGTCTGACAAATAGGAGGTGCATGAAGCGTTGTTGAAAAACATGAAGAGCCTGAAAAGGTGTGAGAAATATGAAGAGCTTAAAAAGGTGTGAAAAATATGAAGAGCTTAAAAAGGTGTCAAAAATATGAGGAGCATGAAACGGTCTTAAAGATACAAGGAGCATGAAGCGGTGTTGAAAAACATGAATAGCCTGAAAATGTGTGAAATATATGAAGAGCTTAAAAATATGTCAAGTATATGAGGAGCATGAAACGGTCTGAAAAATAAGAGGATCATGCAACAGTGTTGAAAAACATGAAGAGCCTGAAAATGTGTGAAAAATATGACGAGCTTCCAAAGTTGTCAAAAATATGAGGAGCATGAAACGGTCTGAAAAATAGGAGGAGAATGTAACGGTGATCAAAAACATGAAGAGCCTGAAAATGTGTGAAATATATAAAGAGCTTCAAAAAGTGTCAAAAATATGAGGAGCATGAAACGGTCTGAATAATAGGAGGAGAATGTAACGGTGATCAAAAACATGAAGAGCCTGAAAAGGTGTGAAAAATATGAAGAGCTTCAAAAGGTGTAAAATATGAGGAGCATGAAACGGTCTGAAAAATAGGAGGAGCATGAAGCGGTGTTCAAAAACATGAAGAGCCTGAAAAGGTGTGAAAAATATGAAGAGCTTCAAAAAGGTGTGAAAAATATGAGGAATATGAAATGGTCTGAAAAATATGAGGAGCATGAAACGGTCTGCAAACCTGGAGGAGCTTGAAGTGGTGTTGAAAAACATGAAGATCCTGAAAAGGTGTGAAAAATCTGAAAAGCTTCAAAAGGAGTCAAAAATGAGATGAGCATGAAACGGTCTGAAAAATAGGAGGAGCATGAAGTGGTGTTGAAAAAATGAAGAGCCTGAAAAGGTGTGAAAAATATGAAGATCATCAAAAGGTATCAAAAATATGAGGAGCATGAAACGGTCTGAATAATAGGAGGAGAATGTAACGGTGATCAAAAACATGAAGAGCCTGAAAAGGTGTGAAAAATATGAAGAGCTTCAAAAAGTGTCAAAAATATGAGGAGCATGAAACGGTCTGAATAGTAGGAGGAGAATGTAACGGTGATCAAAAACATGAAGAGCCAGAAAAGGTGTGAAATATATAAAGACTTCAAAAAGGGTCAAAAATATGAGGAGCATGAAACGGTCTGAATAATAGGAGGAGAATGTAACGGTGATCAAAAACATGAAGAGCCTGAAAAGGTGTGAAAAATATGAAGAGCTTCAAAAGGTGTAAAATATGAGGAGCATGAAACGGTCTGAAAAATAGGAGGAGCATGAAGCGGTGTTCAAAAATATGAAGAGCCTGAAAAGGTGTGAAAAATATGAAGAGCTTCAAAAGGTGTGAAATATATGAGGAGCATGAAACGGTCTGCAAACCTGGAGGAGCTTGAAGTGGTGTTGAAAAACATGAAGAGCCTGAAAAGGTGTGAAAAATATGAAGAGCTTCAAAAGGTGTGAAATACATGAGGAGCATGAAACGTGCTGAAAAATAGGAGAAGCATGAAGTGGTGTAGAAAAACATGAAGAGCCTGAAAAGGTGTGAAAAATATGAAGAGCTTCAAAAGGTGTGAAAAATATGAGGAGCATGAAACGGTCTGAAAAATAGAAGTAGCATGAAACGGTGTTTAAAAACATGAAGAGCCTGAAAAGGTGTGAAAAATATGAAGAGCTTCAAATGGTGTGAAATAAATGAGGAGCATGCAATAGTCTGAAAAATAGGAGAAGCATGAAGTGGTGTAGAAAAACATGAAGAGCCTGAAAAGGTGTGAAAAATATGAAGAGCTTCAAAAGGTGTGAAAAATATGAGGAGCATTAAACGGTCTGAAAAATAAGAGAAGCATGAAGTGGTGTAGAAAAACATGAAGAGCCTGAAAAGGTGTGAAAAATATGAAGAGCTTCAAAAGGTGTGAAAAATATGAGGAGCATGAAACAGTCTGAAAAATAGAAGCAGCATGAAACGGTGTTGAAAAACATGAAGAGCCTGAAATGGTGTGAAAAATATGAAGAGCTTCAAAAGGTGTGAAAAATATGAAGAGCTTCAAAAGGTGTCAAAAATTTGATGAGCATGAAACGGTCTGAAAAATAGGAGGAGCATGAAGCGGTGTTGAAAAACATGAAGAGTCTGAAAAAGTGTGAAAAAGATGAAGAGCTTAAAAGGTGTGAAAAATATGAGGAGCATGATATGGTTTGAAAAATAGGATTAGCATGAAGCGGTGTTCAAAAACATGAAGAGCCTGAGAAGGTGTGAAAAATATGAAAAGATTCAAAAGGTGTCAAAAATGAGATGAGCATGAAACGGTCTGACAAATAGGAGGTGCATGAAGCGCTGTTGAAAAACATGAAGAGCCTGAAAAGGTGTGAGAAATATGAAGAGCTTAAAAAGATGTGAAAAATATGAAGAGCTTAAAAAGGTGTCAAAAATATGAGGAGCATGAAACGGTCTTAAAAATACAAGGAGCATGAAGCGGTGTTGAAAAACATGAATAGCCTGAAAATGTGTGAAATATATGAAGAGCTTAAAAATGTGTCAAGTATATGAGGAGCATGAAACGGTCTGAAAAATAGGAGGATCATGCAACAGTGTTGAAAAACATGAAGAGCCTGAAAATGTGTGAAAAATATGAAGAGCTTCCAAAGTTGTCAAAAATATGAGGAACATGAAACGGTCTGAAAAATAGGAGGAGAATGTAACGGTGATCAAAAACATGAAGAGCCTGAAAAGGTGTGAAAAATATGAAGAGCTTCAAAAGGTGTAAAATATGAGGAGCATGAAACGGTCTGAAAAATAGGAGGAGCATGAAGCGGTGTTCAAAAACATGAAGAGCCTGAAAAGTTGTGAAAAATATGAAAAGCTTCAAAAGGTGTCAAAAATGAGATGAGCATAAAACGGTCTGAAAAATAGGAGGAGCATGAAGCGGTGTTCAAAAACTTGAAGAGCCTGAAAAGTTGTGAAAAATATGAAAAGCTTCAAAAGGTTTCAAAAATGAGATGAGCATGAAACGGTCTGAAAAATAGGAGGAGCATGAAGTGGTGTTGAAAAAATGAATGGCCTGAAAAGGTGTGAAAAATATGAAGATTATCAAAAGGTATCAAAAATATGAGGAGCATGAAACGGTCTGCAAAAAAGGAGGAGCATGAAGTGGTGTTGAAAAACTTGAAGAGCCTGAAAAGGTGTGAAAAATATGAAAAGCTTCAAAAGATGTCAACAATATGAGGAGCATGAAACGGTCTGAAAAATAGGAGGAGCATGAAGCGGTGTTCAAAAACATGAAGACCCTGAAAAGGTGTGAAAAATATGAAGAGCTTCAAAAGGTATGAAATACATGAGGAGCATGAAACGGTCTGAAAAAAAGGATGAGCATGAAGTGGTGTGGAAAAATATGAAGAGCCTGAAAAGTTTTGAAAAATATGAAGAGCTTCAAAAGGTGTGAAATACATGAGGAGCATGAAACTCTCTGAAAAAGAGGAGGAGCATGAAGCGGTGTTCAAAAACATGAAGAGCCTGAAAAGGTGTGAAAAATATGAAGAGCTTCAAAAGGTGTCAAAAATATGAGGAGCATGAAACGGTCTGAAAAATAGGAAGAACATGAAGCGGTGTTCAAAAACTTGAAGAGCCTGAAACGTTGTGAAAAATATGAAAAGCTTGAAGAGGTGTGAAAAATATGAGGAGCATGATATGGTTTGAAAAATGGGATTAGCATGAAACGGTGTATAAAAACATGAAGAGACCTGAAAAGGTGTGAAAAATACGAAGAGCTTCAAAAGGTGTCAAAAATATGAGGAGCATGAAATGGTCTGAAAAATAGGAGGAGCATGAAACGGTGATCAAAAACATGAAGAGCCTGTAAATGTGTGAAAAAAATGAAGAGCTTCAAAAGGTGTGTAATACATGAGGAGCATGAAACGGTCTGAAATATAGGAGGAGCATGAAGCGCTGTTCAAAAACAGGAAGAGCCTGAAAAGTTTTGAAAAATATGAAGAGCTTCAAAAGGTGTGAAATACATGAGGAGCATGAAACTTGCTGAAAATTAGGAGAAGCATGATGTGGTGTGGAAAAACATGAAGAGCCTGAAAAGGTGTGAAAAATATGAAAAGCTTCAAAAGGTGTCAAAAATGAGATGAGCATGAAACGGTCTGAAAAATAGGAGGTGCATGAAGCGTTGTTGAAAAACATGAATAGCCTGAGAAGGTGTGAAAAATATGAAGAGCTTCAAAAGGTGTGAAATAAATGAGGAGCATGAAACGGGCTGAAAAATAGGAGAAGCATGAAGTGGTGTAGAAAAACATGAAGAGCCTGAAAAGGTATGAGAAATATGAAGAGCTTCAAAAGGTGTGAAAAATATGAGGAATATGAAATGGTCTGAAAAATAGGAGGAGCATGAAGTTGTGTTCAAAAACATGAAGTGCCAGAAAAGGTGTGAAAATAATGAAGACCTTTAAAAGGTGTCAAAAATTATGAGGAGCATGAAACGGTCTGAAAAATAGGAGGAGCATGAAACGGTGATCAAAACAGGAGGAGCCTGAAAAGGTGTGAAAAATATGAAGAGCTTCAAAAGGTGTGAAATTCATGAGCAGCATGAAACGAGCTGAAAAATCTGAGTAGCATGAAGTGGTGTGGAAACACATGAAGAGCCTGTAAAAGTGTGAAAAATATGAAGAGCTTCAAAAGGTGTGTAATACATGAGGAGCATGAAACTCTCTGAAAAATAGAAGGAGCATGAAGTAGTATTCAAAAACATGAAGAGCCTGAAAAGGTGTGAAACATATGAAGAGCTTAAAAAGGTGTGAAAATTATGAGGAGCATGATATGGTTTGAAAAATGGGATTAGCATGAAGCGGTGTTCAAAAACATGAAGAGCCTGAAAAGGTGTGAAAAATATGAAGATCTTCAAAAGGTGTCAAAAATGAGATGAGCATGAAACGGTCTGAAAAATAGGAGGAGCATGAAGCTGAGTTGAAAAACATGAAGAGCCTGAAAAGGTGTGAAAAATAAGAAGAGCTTCAAAAGATGTCAAAAATATGAGGAGCATGAAACGGTCTGAAAAATAGGATGAGCATGAAGTGGTGTGGAAAAATATGAAGAGCCTGAAAAGTTTTGAAAAATATGAAGAGCTTCAAAAGGTGTGAAATACATGAGGAGAATGAAACTCTCTGAAAAATAGGAGGAGCATGAAGCGGTGTTCAAAAACATGAAGAGCCTGAAAAGGTGTGAAAAATATGAAGAGCTTCAAAAGGTGTCAAAAATATGAGGAGCATGAAACGGTCTGAAAAATAGGAAGAACATGAAGCGGTGTTCAAAAACTTGAAGAGCCTGAAACGTTGTGAAAAATATGAAAAGCTTCAAGAGGTGTCAAAAATGAGATGAGCATGAAACGGTCTGAAAAATAGGAGGAGTATGAAGCGGTGTTGAAAAAATGAAGAGCCTGAAAAGGTGTGAAAAATATGAAGAGCATCAAAAGGTATCAAAAATATGAGGAGCATCAAACGGTCTGCAAAAAAGGAGGAGCATTAAGTGGTGTTGAAAAACTTGAAGAGCCTGAGAAGGTGTGAAAAATATGAAAAGCTTCAAAAGATGTCAAAAATACGAGGAGCAAGAAACGGTCTGAAAAATATGAGGAGCATGAAGCGGTGTTCAAAAACATGAAGATCCTGAAAAGGTGTGAAAAATATGAAGAGCTTAAAAAGGTGTGAAAAATATGAGGAGCATGATAAGGTTTGAAAAATGGGATTAGCATGAAACGGTGTATAAAAACATGAAGAGACCTGAAAAAGTGTGAAAAATACGAAGAGCTTCAAAAGGTGTCAAAAATATGAGGAGCATGAAATGGTCTGAAAAATAGGAGGAGCATGAAACGGTGATCAAAAACATGAAGAGCATGTAAATGTGTGAAAAAAATGAAGAGCTTCAAAAGGTGTGAAATAAATGAGGAGCATGAAACAGGCTGAAAAATAGGAGAAGCATGAAGTGGTGTAGAAAAACATGAAGAGCCTGAAAAGGTGTGAAAAATATGAAGAGCTTCAAAAGGTGTGAAAAATATGAGGAGCATGAAACGGTCTGAAAAATAGGAGAAGCATGAAGTGGTGTAGAAAAACATGAAGAGCCTGAAAAGGTGTGAAAAATATGAAGAGCTTCAAAAGGTGTGAAAAATATGAGGAGCATGAAACGGTCTGAAAAATAGAAGCAGCATGAAACGGTGTTGAAAAACATGAAGAGCCTGAAATGGTGTGAAAAATATGAAGAGCTTCAAAAGGTGTGAAAAATATGAAGAGCTTCAAGAGGTGTCAAAAATTTGATGAGCACTAAACGGTCTGAAAAATATGAGGTGCATGAAGCGTTGTTGAAAAACATGAAGAGCCTGAGAAGGTGTGAAAAATATGAAAAGATTCAAAAGGTGTCAAAAATGAGATGAGCATGAAACGGTCTGACAAATAGGAGGTGCATGAAGCGTTGTTGAAAAACATGAAGAGCCTGAAAAGGTGTGAGAAATATGAAGAGCTTAAAAAGGTGTGAAAAATATGAAGAGCTTAAAAAGGTGTCAAAAATATGAGGAGCATGAAACGGTCTTAAAGATACAAGGAGCATGAAGCGGTGTTGAAAAACATGAATAGCCTGAAAATGTGTGAAATATATGAAGAGCTTAAAAATGTGTCAAGTATATGAGGAGCATGAAACGGTCTGAAAAATAAGAGGATCATGCAACAGTGTTGAAAAACATGAAGAGCCTGAAAATGTGTGAAAAATATGACGAGCTTCCAAAGTTGTCAAAAATATGAGGAGCATGAAACGGTCTGAAAAATAGGAGGAGAATGTAACGGTGATCAAAAACATGAAGAGCCTGAAAATGTGTGAAATATATAAAGAGCTTCAAAAAGTGTCAAAAATATGAGGAGCATGAAACGGTCTGAATAATAGGAGGAGAATGTAACGGTGATCAAAAACATGAAGAGCCTGAAAAGGTGTGAAAAATATGAAGAGCTTCAAAAGGTGTAAAATATGAGGAGCATGAAACGGTCTGAAAAATAGGAGGAGCATGAAGCGGTGTTCAAAAACATGAAGAGCCTGAAAAGGTGTGAAAAATATGAAGAGCTTCAAAAAGGTGTGAAAAATATGAGGAATATGAAATGGTCTGAAAAATATGAGGAGCATGAAACGGTCTGCAAACCTGGAGGAGCTTGAAGTGGTGTTGAAAAACATGAAGATCCTGAAAAGGTGTGAAAAATCTGAAAAGCTTCAAAAGGAGTCAAAAATGAGATGAGCATGAAACGGTCTGAAAAATAGGAGGAGCATGAAGTGGTGTTGAAAAAATGAAGAGCCTGAAAAGGTGTGAAAAATATGAAGATCATCAAAAGGTATCAAAAATATGAGGAGCATGAAACGGTCTGAATAATAGGAGGAGAATGTAAAGGTGATCAAAAACATGAAGAGCCTGAAAAGGTGTGAAAAATATGAAGAGCTTCAAAAAGTGTCAAAAATATGAGGAGCATGAAACGGTCTGAATAGTAGGAGGAGAATGTAACGGTAATCAAAAACATGAAGAGCCAGAAAAGGTGTGAAATATATAAAGACTTCAAAAAGTGTCAAAAATATGAGGAGCATGAAACGGTCTGAATAATAGGAGGAGAATGTAACGGTGATCAAAAACATGAAGAGCCTGAAAAGGTGTGAAAAATATGAAGAGCTTCAAAAGGTGTAAAATATGAGGAGCATGAAACGGTCTGAAAAACAGGAGGAGCATGAAGCGGTGTTCAAAAATATGAAGAGCCTGAAAAGGTGTGAAAAATATGAAGAGCTTCAAAAGGTGTGAAATATATGAGGAGCATGAAACGGTCTGCAAACCTGGAGGAGCTTGAAGTGGTGTTGAAAAACATGAAGAGCCTGAAAAGGTGTGAAAAATATGAAGAGCTTCAAAAGGTGTGAAATACATGAGGAGCATGAAACGTGCTGAAAAATAGGAGAAGCATGAAGTGGTGTAGAAAAACATGAAGAGCCTGAAAAGGTGTGAAAAATATGAAGAGCTTCAAAAGGTGTGAAAAATATGAGGAGCATGAAACGGTCTGAAAAATAGAAGTAGCATGAAACGGTGTTTAAAAACATGAAGAGCCTGAAAAGGTGTGAAAAATATGAAGAGCTTCAAATGGTGTGAAATAAATGAGGAGCATGAAATAGTCTGAAAAATAGGAGAAGCATGAAGTGGTGTAGAAAAACATGAAGAGCCTGAAAAGGTGTGAAAAATATGAAGAGCTTCAAAAGGTGTGAAAAATATGAGGAGCATGAAACGGTCTGAAAAATAAGAGAAGCATGAAGTGGTGTAGAAAAACATGAAGAGCCTGAAAAGGTGTGAAAAATATGAAGAGCTTCAAAAGGTGTGAAAAATATGAGGAGCATGAAACAGTCTGAAAAATAGAAGCAGCATGAAACGGCGTGGAAAAACATGAAGAGCCTGAAATGGTGTGAAAAATATGAAGAGCTTCAAAAGGTGTCAAAAATTTGATGAGCATGAAACGGTCTGAAAAATAGGAGGAGCATGAAGCGGTGTTGAAAAACATGAAGAGTCTGAAAAAGTGTGAAAAATATGAAGAGCTTAAAAGGTGTGAAAAATATGAGGAGCATGATATGGTTTGAAAAATAGGATTAGCATGAAGCGGTGTTCAAAAACATGAAGAGCCTGAGAAGGTGTGAAAAATATGAAAAGATTCAAAAGGTGTCAAAAATGAGATGAGCATGAAACGGTCTGACAAATAGGAGGTGCATGAAGCGTTGTTGAAAAACATGAAGAGCCTGAAAAGGTGTGAGAAATATGAAGAGCTTAAAAAGATGTGAAAAATATGAAGAGCTTAAAAAGGTGTCAAAAATATGAGGAGCATGAAACGGTCTTAAAAATACAAGGAGCATGAAGCGGTGTTGAAAAACATGAATAGCCTGAAAATGTGTGAAATATATGAAGAGCTTAAAAATGTGTCAAGTATATGAGGAGCATGAAACGGTCTGAAAAATAGGAGGATCATGCAACAGTGTTGAAAAACATGAAGAGCCTGAAAATGTGTGAAAAATATGAAGAGCTTCCAAAGTTGTCAAAAATATGAGGAACATGAAACGGTCTGAAAAATAGGAGGAGAATGTAACGGTGATCAAAAACATGAAGAGCCTGAAAAGGTGTGAAAAATATGAAGAGCTTCAAAAGGTGTAAAATATGAGGAGCATGAAACGGTCTGAAAAATAGGAGGAGCATGAAGCGGTGTTCAAAAACATGAAGAGCCTGAAAAGTTGTGAAAAATATGAAGAGCTTCCAAAGTTGTCAAAAATATGAGGAGCATGAAATTGTCTGAAAAATAGGAGGAGCATGAAGCTGTGTTCAAAAACATGAAGAGCCTGCAAATGTGTGAAATATATAAAGAGCTTCAAAAAGTGTCAAAAATATGAGGAGCATGAAACGGTCTGAAAAATAGGAGGAGCATGAAACGCTGTTCAAAACCATGAAGAGACTGAAAAGCTGTGAAATACATGAAGAGCTTCAAAAGGCGTCAAAAATATGAGGAGCATGAAAAGTGCTGAAAAATAGGCGGACCATGAAACTGTGCTGAAAAGATGAAAGGTCTGAAAAGTTGTGAAAAATATGAAGAGCTTCAAAAGGTATCAAAAATATGAGGAGCATGAAACGGTCTGAAAAATAGGAGGAGCATGAAACGGTGTTGAAAACCTGAAGCGCCTGAAAAGATGTGAAAAATATGAAGAGATTCAAAACATGTCAAAATATGAGGAGCAAGAAACGGTCTGAAAAATAGGAGGAGCATGAAACGGTGTTGAAAAACATGAAGAGCCTGAAAAGGTGTGAAAAATATGAAGAGCTTCAAAAGGTGTGAAAAATATGAAGAGCTTCAAAAGGTGTCAAAAATATGCGGAGCATGAAACAGTCTGAAAAATAGGAGAATCATGTAACGGTATTCAAAAACATGAAGAGCCTGAATAGGTGTGAAATACATGAAGAGCTTCAAAAGGTGTCAAAAATATGAGGAGCATGAAACTTCTAAAAAATAGGAGGAACATGAAACGGTGTACAAAAACATGAAGAGCCTGAAAAGGTGTGAAAAATATGAAGAGCTTCAAAAGGTGTCAAATATATGAGGAGCATGAAATAGTCTGAAAAATAGGAAGAGCATGAAACGGTGTTGAAAATCTTGAAGAGCCTGAAAAAGTGTGAATTATATGAAGAGCTTCAAACGTGTCAAAAATACGAGGAGCATGATACAGTCTGAAAAATAGGAGGAGCATGAAGCGGTGTTGAAAGACATGAAGAGCCTGAAAAGGTTTGAAAAATATGAAGAGCTTCAAAAGGTGTGAAATACATGAGGAGCATGAAACTCTCTGAAAAATAGAAGGAGCATGAAGCGGTGTTCAAAAACATGAAGAGCCTGAAAAAGTGTGAAAAATATGAAGAGCTTCAAAAGGTGTGAAAAATATGAAGTGCTTCAAAAAGTGTCAAAAATATGAGGAGCATGAAACGTTCTGAAAATAAGAGGAGCACGAAACGATGTTCAAAAATATTAAGAGCCTGAAAAGGTGAGAAAAATATGAAGAGCTTCAGAAGCTGTGAAAAATATGAGGAGCATGAAGCAGTGTTCAAAAACTTGAATACTGAAAAGGTGTGAAAAATATGAAGACCTTCAAAAGGTGTCAAAAGATGAGAAGCATGAAACGGTCTGAAAAATAGGAGGAGCATGAAGCGGCGTTGAAAACATGAAGAGCGTGAAAAGGTGTGAAATATATGAGGAGCTTCAAAAGGTGTCAAAAATATGAGGAGCAGGAAAAGTTCTGAAAAATAGGAGGAGCATGACCTGGTGTTGAAATACATGAAGAGTCTGAAAAGATGTGAAAAATATGAAGAGCTTCAAAAGGTGTAAAAAATATGAAGAGCTTCAAAAAGTGTCAAACATATGAGGAGCATGAAACTTTCTGAAAAATAGGAGGAGCATGAAGCGTTGTTGAACACATGAAGAGCCTGAAAAGGAATGAAAATATGAAGAGCTTCAAAAGGTGTCAAAAATATGAGGAGCATGAAACGGTCAGAAAAATAGGAGTAACATAAAACGGTGTTCAAAAACATGAAGAGCCTGAATAGGTGTGAAAAATATGAGGAGTTCCATAAGGTGTCAAAAATAGGAGGAGCATGAAATGGTGTTCAAAAACATGAAGAGCCTGAAAAGGTGTGAAAAATATGAATAGCTTCAAAGGTGTGAAAATATGAGGAGTATCAAACGGTCAGAAAAATAGCAGGAGCATGAAGCGGCGTTAAACAACATGAAGAGCCTGAAAAGGTGTGAAAAATATGAAGAGGTTCAAAAAGTTTGAAAAATATGAAGAGCTTCAAAATGTGTCAAAAATATGAGGAGTATGAAGTGGTGTTGAAAAACATGAAGAGCATGAAAAGGTGTGAAAAATATGAAGAGCCTGAAAAGGTGTGAAAGATATGAAGAGCTTCAAAAGGTGGCAAAAATATGAAGAGTTTCAAAATATGTCAAAAATATGAGGAGCATGAAACGGTCTGAAAAATAGGAGGAGCATGAAACGGTGTTGAAAAACATGAAGAGCCTGAAAAGGTGTGAAAAATATGAAGAGCTTCAAAAGGTGTGAAAAATATGAAGAGCTTCAAAAGGTGTCAAAAATATGCGGAGCATGAAACAGTCTGAAAAATAGGAGAATCATGTAACGGTATTCAAAAACATGAAGAGCCTGAATAGGTGTGAAATACATGAAGAGCTTCAAAAGGTGGCAAAAATATGAAGAGTTTCAAAATATGTCAAAAATATGAGGAGCATGAAACGGTGTTCAAAAACATGAAGAGCCTGAAAAGGTGTGAAAAATATGAAGAGCTTCAAAAGGCGTCAAAAATATGAGGAGCATGAAACGGTCTGAAACATAGGAGAAGCATGAAACCGTGTTCAACAACATGAAGAGCCTGAAAAGGCGTGAAAAATATGAAGAGCTTCAAAAGGTGTCAAAAATATGAGAAGCTTGAAACGGTTTGAAAAATAGGAGGAGCATGAAACTGTGTTGAAAAACATGAAGAGCCTGAAAAGCTGTGAAAAATATGAAGAGCTTCAAAAGGTGTGAAAAATATGAAGATCTTCAAAAGGTGTCAAAAATATGAGGAGCATGAAACGTTCTGAAAAATAGGAGGAGCATGAAACGGTGTTGAAAATCATTAAGAGTCTGAAAAGGTGTGAAAAATATGAAGAGTTTCAAAAAGTGTCAACAATATGAGGAACATGAAACGGTCTGAAAAATAGGAGGAGCATGAAACTTTGTTCATAAACATGAAGAGCCTGAAAAGGTGTGAAAAATACGAAGAGCTTAAAAAGGCGTGGAAAATATGAAGATTATGAAAAGGTGTGAAATATAGGAGAAGCATGAAGCGGTGTTCCAAAACAAGAAGAGCCTGAAAAAGTGTGAAATATACGAAGAGCTTCAAAAGTCGTGAAAAATATGAGGAGCATGAAAAGTGCTGAAAATAGGCGGAGCATGAAACTGTGTTGAAAACATGAAAGGTCTGAAAAGTTGTGAAAAACATGAAGAGCTTCAAAAGGTATCAAAAATATGAGGAGCATGAAACGGTCTGAAAAATAGGAGGAGCATGAAGCGGTGTTGAAAACCTGAAGCGCTTGAAAAGATGTGAAAAATATGAAGAGATTCAAAACATGTCAAAATATGAGGAGCATGAAACGGTCTGAAAAATAGGAGGAGCATGAAACGGTGTTGAAAAACATGAAGAGCCTGAAAAGGTGTGAAAAATATGAAGAGCTTCAAAAGGTGTGAAAAATATGAAGAGCTTCAAAAGGTGTCAAAAATATGCGGAGCATGAAACAGTCTGAAAAATAGGAGAATCATGTAACGGTATTCAAAAACATGAAGAGCCTGAATAGGTGTGAAATACATGAAGAGCTTCAAAAGGTGGCAAAAATATGAAGAGTTTCAAAATATGTCAAAAATATGAGGAGCATGAAACGGTGTTCAAAAACATGAAGAGCCTGAAAAGGTGTGAAAAATATGAAGAGCTTCAAAAGGCGTCAAAAATATGAGGAGCATGAAACGGTCTGAAACATAGGAGAAGCATGAAACCGTGTTCAACAACATGAAGAGCCTGAAAAGGCGTGAAAAATATGAAGAGCTTCAAAAGGTGTCAAAAATATGAGAAGCTTGAAACGGTTTGAAAAATAGGAGGAGCATGAAACTGTGTTGAAAAACATGAAGAGCCTGAAAAGCTGTGAAAAATATGAAGAGCTTCAAAAGGTGTGAAAAATATGAAGATCTTCAAAAGGTGTCAAAAATATGAGGAGCATGAAACGTTCTGAAAAATAGGAGGAGCATGAAACGGTGTTGAAAATCATTAAGAGTCTGAAAAGGTGTGAAAAATATGAAGAGTTTCAAAAAGTGTCAACAATATGAGGAACATGAAACGGTCTGAAAAATAGGAGGAGCATGAAACTTTGTTCATAAACATGAAGAGCCTGAAAAGGTGTGAAAAATACGAAGAGCTTAAAAAGGCGTGGAAAATATGAAGATTATGAAAAGGTGTGAAATATAGGAGAAGCATGAAGCGGTGTTCCAAAACAAGAAGAGCCTGAAAAAGTGTGAAATATACGAAGAGCTTCAAAAGTCGTGAAAAATATGAGGAGCATGAAAAGTGCTGAAAATAGGCGGAGCATGAAACTGTGTTGAAAACATGAAAGGTCTGAAAAGTTGTGAAAAACATGAAGAGCTTCAAAAGGTATCAAAAATATGAGGAGCATGAAACGGTCTGAAAAATAGGAGGAGCATGAAGCGGTGTTGAAAACCTGAAGCGCTTGAAAAGATGTGAAAAATATGAAGAGATTCAAAACATGTCAAAATATGAGGAGCATGAAACGGTCTGAAAAATAGGAGGAGCATGAAACGGTGTTGAAAAACATGAAGAGCCTGAAAAGG
This sequence comes from Dama dama, assembly GCF_033118175.1. Classification (NCBI taxonomy): domain Eukaryota; kingdom Metazoa; phylum Chordata; class Mammalia; order Artiodactyla; family Cervidae; genus Dama; species Dama dama. The sequence goes on along the minus strand of NW_026870877.1, from coordinate 5,543,985 downwards.
TGTGAAAAATATGAAGAGCTTCAAAAGGTGTGAAAAATATGAAGAGCTTCAAAAGGTGTCAAAAATATGCGGAGCATGAAACAGTCTGAAAAATAGGAGAATCATGTAACGGTATTCAAAAACATGAAGAGCCTGAATAGGTGTGAAATACATGAAGAGCTTCAAAAGGTGTCAAAAATATGAGGAGCATGAAACGGTGTGAAAAATTGGAAAAGCATGAAGTGGTGTTCAAAAACATGAAGAGCCTGAAAAGGTGTGAAATACATGAAGAGCTTCAAAAGGTGTCAAAAATATGAGGAGCATGAAGTGGTGTTGAAAAAGATGAAGAGCATTAAAAGTTGTGGAAAATATGAAGAGCTTCAAAAAGTGTCAAAAATATGAGGAGCACGAAATGGACTGAAAAATAGGAGGAGCATGAAACGGGGTTGAAACCCTGAAGCGCCTGAGAAGGTGTGAAAAATATGAAGAGATTCAAAACATGTCAAAAATAAGAGGAGGATGAATCTGTGAAAAACAGGAGAAGCATGAAACCGTGTTCGAAAACATGAAGAGCCTGAAATGGTGTGAAAAAATTGAAGAGCATAAATAGGTGTCAAAAATATGAGGAGCATGAAATGGTCTGAAAAATAGGAGGAGCATGAAGCGGTGTTCAAAAACAAGAAGAGCCTGAAAAGGTGTGAAATATATGAAGAGCTTCAAAAGGTGTCAAAAATATGAACAGCTTCAAAATGTGTGAAAAATATGAGGAGAATGAAACTTCTAAAAAATAGGAGGAGCATGAAACGGTGTACAAAAACATGAAGAGCCTGAAAAGGTGTGAAAAATATGAAGAGCTTCAAAAGGTGTCAAATATATGAGGAGCATGAAATAGTCTGAAAAATAGGAAGAGCATGAAACGGTGTTGAAAACCTTGAAGAGCCTGAAAAAGTGTGAATTATATGAAGAGCTTCAAAACGTGTCAAAAATACGAGGAGCATGATACGGTCTGAAAAATAGGAGGAGCATGAAGCGGTGTTGAAAGACATGAAGAGCCTCAAAAGGTTTGAAAAATATGAAGAGCTTCAAAAGGTGTGAAATACATGAGGAGCATGAAACTCTCTGAAAAATAGAAGGAGCATGAAGCGGTGTTCAAAAACATGAAGAGCCTGAAAAAGTGTGAAAAATATGAAGAGCTTCAAAAGGTGTGAAAAATATGAAGAGCTTCAAAAAGTGTCATAAATATGAGGAGCATGAAACGTTCTGAAAATAAGAGGAGCACGAAACGATGTTCAAAAATATTAAGAGCCTGAAAAGGTGAGAAAAATATGAAGAGCTTCAGAAGCTGTGAACAATATGAGGAGCATGAAGCGGTGTTCAAAAACTTGATACTGAAAAGGTGTGAAAAATATGAAGACCTTCAAAAGGTGTCAAAAGATGAGGAGCATGAAACGATCTGAAAATTAGGAGGAGCATGAAGAGGTGTTGAAAAACATGAAGAGGCTGAAAAGGTGTTAAAAATATGAAGAGCTTCAAAAGGTGTGAAAAATATGAAGGGCATGAAACGGTCTGATAAATAGGAGGAGCATGAAGCGGCGTTGAAAACATGAAGAGCTTGAAAAGGTGTCAAAAATATGAAGAGCTTCAAAATGTGTCAAAAATATGAGGAGCATGAAACGGTCTGAAAATTACGAGGAGCATGAGGCACTGTTGAAAAACATGAAGAGCCTGAAAAGGTGTGAAAAATATAAAGAGTTTCAAAACGAGTCAAAAATATGAGGAGCATGAAACGGTCTGAAAAATAGGAGGAGCATGAAGTGGTGTTGGAAAACATGAAGAGCCTGAAAAGGTGTGAAAAATATGAAGAGCTTCAAAAGGTGTGAAAACTATGAAGAGCTTCAAAAGGTGTCAAAAATATGAGGAGCATGAAATGGTCTGAAAAATAGGAGAAGCATGAAACCATGTTCAAAAACATGAAGAGCCTGAAAATGTGTGAAAAATATGAAGAGCTTCAAAAAGTGTCAGAAATATGAAGAGCAGGGAACGGTCTGAAAAATAGGGGGAGTATGAAGCAATGTTCAAAAACATGAACAGCCCGAAAAGGTGTGTAAAATATGAAGAGCCCTAAAGGTGTCAAAATTATGAGGAGCATGACACGGTCTGAAAAATAGGAGGATCATGAAATGGTGTTCAAAAACATGAAGAACCTGAAAATTTGTGAAAAATATGAAGAGCTTCAAAAGGTCTGAAAAATATCAGGAGCATGAAACGGTGTTCAAAAAATTGAAGATACTGAAAATTTGTGAAAAATATGAAGAGCTTCAAAAGGTGTCAAAAATATGAGGTGCATGAAACGGTCTGAAAAATAGGAGAAGCATGAAACCATGTTCAAAAACATGAAGAGCTTGAAAATGTGTGAAAAATATGAAAAGCATCAAAAGGTTTGAAAAAAATGAGGAGCATGAAACGGTGTTCAAAACCATGAAGAGACTGAAAATGTGAGAAATGTATGAAGAGCTTCAAAAGGTGTCAAAAATATGAGGAGCTTGAAACGGTCTCAAATATAGGAGGAGAATGAAACGGTGTTGACAAACATGTAGATCCTGAAAAGGTGTGAACAATACGCAGAGCCTAAAAAGGAGTGAAAAATATGAGGAGCATGAAACGGTCTGAAAAATAGGAGGAGCATGAAACGCTGTTCAAAACCATGAAGAGACTGAAAAGCTATGAAATACATGAAGAGCTTCAAAAGGTGTCAAAAATATGAGGAGCATGAAACGGTCAGACAAATAGGAGGAGCATGAAACGGTGTTCAAAAACATAAAGAGCCTGAAAAGGTGTGAAATATATGAAGAGCTTAAAAAGTTGTCAAAAATATGAGGAAAATGAAACTGTCTGAAAAATAGGAGGAGCATGAAGTTTTGTTCAAAACATGAAGAACCTGAAAAGGTGTGAAAAATATGAAGAGTTTCAAAAAGTGTCAAAAATATGAGGAGCATGAAACGGTCTGAAAAATAGGAGGAGCATGAAGCGGAGTTGAAAAACATGAAGAGCCTGACAAGGTGTGAAATATATGAGGAGCTTCAAAAGGTGTCAAAAATATGAGGAGCAGGAAAAGTTCTGAAAAATAGGAGGAGCATGACCTGGTGTTGAAATACATGAAGAGTCTGAAAAGATGTGAAAAATATGAAGAGCTTCAAAAGGTGTAAAAAATATGAAGAGCTTCAAAAAGTGTCAAACATATGAGGAGCATGAAACTTTCTGAGAAATAGGAGGAGCATGAAGCGTTGTTGAACACATGAAGAGCCTGAAAATGAATGAAAATATGAAGAGCTTCAAAAGGTGTCAAAAATATGAGGAGCATGAAACGGTCGGAAAAATAGGAGTAACATAAAACGGTGTTCAAAAACATGAAGAGCCTGAATAGGTGTGAAAAATATGAGGAGTTCCATAAGGTGTCAAAAATAGGAGGAGCATGAAATGGTGTTCAAAAACATGAAGAGCCTGAAAAGGTGTGAAAAATATGAATAGCTTCAAAGGTGTGAAAATATGAGGAGTATCAAACGGTCAGAAAAATAGCAGGAGCATGAAGCGGCGTTAAACAACATGAAGAGCCTGAAAAGGTGTGAAAAATATGAAGAGGTTCAAAAAGTTTGAAAAATATGAAGAGCTTCAAAATGTGTCAAAAATATGAGGAGTATGAAGTGGTGTTGAAAAACATGAAGAGCATGAAAAGGTGTGAAAAATATGAAGAGCCTGAAAAGGTGTGAAAGATATGAAGAGCTTCAAAAGGTGGCAAAAATATGAAGAGTTTCAAAATATGTCAAAAATATGAGGAGCATGAAACGGTGTTCAAAAACATGAAGAGCCTGAAAAGGTGTGAAAAATATGAAGAGCTTCAAAAGGTGTCAAAAATATGAGGAGCATGAAACGGTCTGAAACATAGGAGAAGCATGAAACCGTGTTCAACAACATGAAGAGCCTGAAAAGGTGTGAAAAATATGAAGAGCTTCAAAAGGTGTCAAAAATATGAGAAGCTTGAAACGGTTTGAAAAATAGGAGGAGCATGAAACGGTGTTGAAAATCTTGAAGAGCCTGAAAAAGTGTGAATTATATGAAGAGCTTCAAAACGTGTCAAAAATACGAGGAGCATGATACGGTCTGAAAAATAGGAGGAGCATGAAGCGGTGTTGAAAGACATGAAGAGCCTGAAAAGGTGTGAAAAATATGAAGAGCTTCAAAAGGTGTCAAAAATATGTGGAGCATGAAACGGTCTGAAAAATATGAGGAGTATGAAGCGGTGTTGAAAATCATGAAGATCCTAAATGGTGTGAAAAACATGAAGAGCTTCAAAAAGTGTCAAAAATATGAGGAGCATGAAACAGTCTGAAAAATAGGAGAATCATGTAACGGTGTTGAAAAACATGAAGAGCATGAAAAGGTGTGAAAAATATGATGAGCTTCAAAAGGTGTCAAAAATATGAGAAGCTTGAAACGGTTGGAACAATAGGAGGAGCATGAAACTGTGTTGAAAAACATGAAGAGCCTGAAAAGGTGGCAAAAATATGAAGAGCTTCAAAAGGTGTGAAAAATAAGAGGAGCATGAAACAGTCTGAAAAATAGGAGGAGCATGAAACGACGTTCAAAAACTTGAAGAGCCTGAAAAGGTGTGAAAAATATGAAGACCTTCAAAAGGTGTCAAAAATATGAGGAGCATGAAACGGTCTGAAAAATAGGCGGAGCCTGAAACTGTGTTGAAAACATGAAAGGCCTGAAAAGTTGTGAAAAATATGAAGAGCTTCAAAAGGTGTGAAAAATATGAAGAGTTTCAAACGTCTGAAATACATGAGGATCATGAAAAGGTTTGAAAAATAGGAGGAGCATGAAGCGGTGTTCAAAAACATGAAGAGCCTGAAAAAGCTTGAAAAATATGAAGAGCTTCAAAAGGTGTGAAATAAATGAGGAGCATGAAACGGTCTGAAAAATAGGAGGAGCATGAAGCGGTGTTGAAAAACATGAAGAGCCTGAAAACGTGTGAAAAATATAAAGAGTTTCAAAAGGTATGAAAAATATGAAGAGCTTCAAAAGGTGTCAAAAAAGAGATGTGCATGAAACCGTCTGAAAAAGAGGGGGAGCATGAAGTAGTGTTGAAAAACATGAAGAGCCTGAAAAGGTGTGAAAAATATGAAGAGCTTCAAAAGGTTTCAAAAATATGAGGAGCATGAAACGGTCTGAAAAATAGGAGGAACATGAAACCATGTTCAAAAACATGAACAGCCTGAAAAGGTGTGAAAAATATGAAGAGCTTCAAAAGGTGTAAAAAATAGGAGGAGCATGAAGCAGTGTTGAAAAACATGAAGAGCCTGAAAAGGTGTGAAAAATATGAAGAGCTTCAAAACAGGTCAAACATATGAGCAGCAAGAATCGGTCTGAAATATGCAGGAGCATGAAACGGTGTTCAAAAACATGAAAAGCCTGAAAAGTTGTGAAAATATGAAGAGCTTCAAAAGGTGTGAAAAATATGAAGACCTTCAAAAGGTGTCAAAAATGAGATGAGCATTAAACGGTCTGAAAAAGGGGAGGAGCATGAAGCGGTGTTGAAAAACATGAACAACCTGAAAACGTGTGAGAAATATGAAGAGCCTCAAAAGTTGTCAAAAATATGAAGAGCTTCAAAAGTTGTCAAAAATGAGAGGAGCATGAAGCGGTCTGAAAATTAGGAACAGCTTGAAACGGTGTTCAGAAACATGAAGAGCCTGAAAAGGTGTGAACAATGTGAAGAGCTTCCAAAGGTGTAAAATACATCAGGAGCATGAAACGGTCTGAAAATAGGAGGAGCATGATGCGGTGTTTAAAAATATGAGGTGCCTGAAAATGTGTGAAAAATATGAAGAGCTTCAAAAGGTGTCAAAAATATGAGGAGCATGAAACGGACTGAAAAATAGGAGGAGCATGAAGCGGTGTTCAAAAACATGAAGAGCCTGAAAAGGTGTGAAATATATGAAGAGCTTCAAAAGGTGTCAAAAATATGAGGAGCATGACACGGTCTGAAATATAGGAGGAGCATGAAACGGTGTTGACAACATGAAGAGCCTGAAAAGGTGTGAAAAATTTGAAGAGCTTCAAAAGGTGTGAAAAATAGGCGGAGCATGTACCAGTGTTCAAAAACTTGAAGAGACTGAAAAGGTGTGAAAAATATGAAGACCTTAAAAAGGTGTCAAAAATATGAGGAGCATGACACGGTCTGAAATATAGGAGGAGCATGAAGCCTTGTTCAAAAACATGAGGAGCCTGAAAAGGTGTGATAATATGAAGGGATTCAAAAGGTGTGAAAACGTGAAGAGATTCAAAAGGTGTGAAATATATGAGGAGCATGAAACGGTCTGAAAAATATGAGGAGAACGAAACATTCAGAAAATTGGAGGAGTATGAAGCGGTGTTCAAAACATGAAATCCTGAAAAGGTGTGAAAAATATGAAGAGCTTCAAAAGCTGTGAAAAATATGAAGAGCTTCAAAAGGTGTGAAAAATATGAAGAGTTTCAAAAGATGTCAAAAATGAGATGAGCATGAAACGGTCTGAAAAAAAGGGGGAGCATGAATTTGTGTTGAAAAACATGAATAGCCTGAAAATGTGTGAAATATTTGAAGAGCTCTAAACGCTGTCAAAAATATGAGGAGCATGAAATGATCTGAAATATAGGAGGAGCATGAAACGGTGTTCAAAAACATGAAGAGCCTGAAAAGTTGTGAAAAATATGAAGAGCTTCAAAAGGTGTGAAAAATATGATGAGCTTCAAAAGCTGTGAAAAATATGAGGAGCTTCAAAAGGTGTCAAAAATATGAGGAGCATGAAACGGTCTGAAAAATAGGAGGAGCATGAAGTGGTGTTCAAAAAAATGACGAGCCTGAAAAGGTGTGAAATATATGAAGAGCTTTAAAAGGTGTCAAAAATTTGAGGAGCATGAAACGGTCTGAAAAATAGGAGGAGCATGAAGCGGTGATGAAAAACATGAAGAGCCTGAAAAAGTGTGAGAAATATGAAGAGCTTCAAAAGATGTCAAAAATATGAAGAGCTTCAAAAGGTGTCAAAAATGAGATGAGCATGAAGCCATCTGAAAAATATTTGGAGGATGAAGTGGTGTTGAAAAACATGAAGAGCCTGAAAAGGTGTGAAATTTATGAAGAGCTTCAAAAGGTGTCAAAAATATGAGGAGCATGGAACGGTCTGAAAATAGGAGGAGCATGATGCGCTGTTCAAAAACATGTGGAGCCTGAAAAGGAGTGAAAAATATGAAGAGCTTCAAAAGGTTTCAAAAATATGAGGAGCATGAAATGACCTGAAAAACAGGAGGAGCATGAAGCAGTGTTCAAAAACATGAAGAGCCTGAAATGGTGTGAAAAACATGAAGAGCTTCAAAAGGTGTGAAAGATATGAGGAGCATGAAACGGTCTGAAAAATATAAGCAGCATGAAACGGTGTTGAAAAACATGAAGAGATTGAAAAGGTGTGAAAAATATGAAGAGCTTCAAAAGGTGTGAAATACATGAGGGGCCTGAAACTCTCTGTAAAATAGGAGGAGCATGAAGTGGTGTTCAAAAACATGAAGAGCCTGCAAAGTTGTGAAAAATATTAAGAGCTTCAATAGGTGTGAAAAATATGAGGAGCAGGGTACGGTCTGAAAAATAGGAGGAGCATGAAGCCGTGTTCAAAAACATGAAGAGCCTGAAAAGGTGTGAAAAATATGAAGAGCTTCAAAAGGTGTCAAAATGAGATGAGCATGAAACGGTCTGAAAAATAGGAGGAGCATGAAGTGATATTGAAATAAATGAAAAGGCTGAAAAGGTGTGAAAAATATGTAGAGCTTCAAAACCTGTCAAATATATGAGGAGCATGAAATGGTCTTAAAAATAGGAGAAGCAAGAAAGGGTGTTGAACAACATGAAGAGCCTGAAAACGTGTGAAAAATATGAAGAGCTTCGAAAGATGTGAAAAATATGAAGAGCTTTAAAAGGTGTCAAAATGAGAAGAGCATGAAACGATCTGAAAAATAGTAGGAGCATAAAGTGGTGTTGAAAAAAATGAAGAGCCTGAAAAGGTGTGAAATATCTGAAGAACTTCAAAAGGTGTCAAAAATATGAGGAGAATGAAATGGTCTGAAAAATAGGCGGAGCATGAAGCGTTGTTGAAAAACATGAACAGCCTGAAAATTGTGAAAAATATGAAGAGCTACAAAAGGTGTCAAAAATATGAGGAGTATGAAACGGTCTGAAAATAGAAGGATCATGAAACGGTGTTGAAAAACATGAAGAGCCTGAAAATGTGTGAAATATATAAAGAGCTTCAAAAAGTGTCAAAAATATGAGGAGCATGTAACGGTCTGAAAAATAGGAGGAGCATGAAGTGGTGTTGAAAAAAATGAAGAGCCTGAAAAGGTGTGAAATATCTGAAGAGCTTGAAAAGGTGTCAAAAAAATGAGGAGAATGAAATGGTCTGAAAAATAGGCGGAGCATGAAGCGTTGTTGAAAAACATGAAGAGCCTGAAAAGTGTGAAAAATATGAAGAGCTTCAAAAGGTGTCAAAAATATGAGGAGCATGAAACGGTCTGAAAAAAAAGAGGATCATGAAACGGTGTTGAAAAACATGAAGATCCTGAAAATGTGTGAAAAATATGAAGAGTTTCTAAAGGTGTTAAAAATATGAGGAGCATGAAACGGTCTGAAAATTAGGAGGAGCATGAACTGGTGTTGAAAAACATGAAAAGGCTAAAAAGGTGTGAAAAATATGAAGAGCTTCAAAAGGTGTGAAAAATATGAGGAGCATGATACGGTCTGAAAAATAGGAGGAGCATGAAGCGGTGTTCAAAAAAATGAAGAGCCTAAAAAGGTGTGAAAAATATGAAGAGCTTCAAAATGTTTCAAAAATATGAGGAGCATGAAACGGTCTTAAAAATACGAGGAGGATGAAGCGGTGTTCAAAAACTTGAAGAGCCTGAAAAGGTGTGAAAAATATGAAGAGCTTCAAAAGGTTTCAAAAATATGAGGTGCATGAAACGGTCTTAAAAATACGAGGAGGATGAAGCGGTGTTCAAAAACTTGAAGAGCCTGAAAAGGTGTGAAAAATATGAAGAGCTTCAAAAGGTTTCAAAAATATGAGGAGCATGAAACGGTATGAAAAATGGGAGGATTATGAAACGGTGTTCAAAAACATGAAGAGCCTGAAAAGGTGTGAAAAATATGAAGAGACTCAAAAAGTGTCAAAAATATGAGGAGTATGAAACGTTATGATAAATAGCAGGAGCATGAAGCGGTGTTGAGAAACATGAAGAGCCTGAAAAGGTGTGAAAAATATGAAAACCTTCAAAAGGTGTCAAAATGAGATAAGCATGAAACGGTCTGAAAAATAGGAGGAGAATGAAGTGGTGTTGAAAAAAATGAAAAGCCTGAAAAGGTGTGAAATACATGAAGAGCTTCAAAAGGTGTCAAAAATATGAGGAGAATGAAACGGTCTGCAAAATAGGAGGAGCATGAAATGGTGTTCAAAAACATGAAGAGCCTGAAAATGTGTGAAAAATATGAAGAGCTTCAAAAAGTGTGAAATCCATGGGGAGGATTAAATGGTCTGAAAAATAGGAGGAGCATGAAGCGGTGTTCAAAAACATGAAGAGCCTGAAAACGTGTGAAAAATATGAAGAGCTTCAAAAGGTGTGAAAAATATGAAGAGCTTCAAAAGGTGTCAAAAATTAGATGAGAATGAAACGGTCTGAAAAAAAAGAGGGGCATGAAGTGTTGTTGAAAAAAATGAAGAGCCTGAAAAATTGTGAAAAATATGAAAAGCTTCAAAAGGTATCAAAAATATGAGGAGCATGAAACGGTCTGAAAAATAGGAGGAGCATGAAGCTGTGTTCAAAAACATGAAGAGCCTGAAAAGGCGTGAAAAATATGAGGAGCTTCAAAAGGTGTGAAATACATGAGGAGCATTAAACGGTCTGAAAAATAGGAGGAGCATGGAGCGGTGTTCAAAAACATGAAGAGCCTGAAAAGGTGTGAAAAATATGAAGAGCTTCAAAAGGTGTCAAAAATATGAGGAGTATGAAACGGTTGAAAAATAGGAGGAGCATGAAGCGGTGTTCAAAAACATGAAGAGCCTGAAAAGGTGAGAAAAATATGACGAGCTTCAAAAGGTGTCAAAAATATGAGGAGCATGAAACGGTCTGAAAAATAGGAGGATCATGAAGCGGTGTTGAGAAACATGAAGAGCCTGAAAATGTGTGAGAAATATGAAGAGCTTCAAAAGGTGTGAAAAATATGAGGTGCATGAAGCGGTCTGAAAAATTGGAGGATCATGAAGTGATGTTGAAAAACATGAAGAGCCTGAAAACGTGTGAAAATTATGAAGAGCTTCAAAAGGTGTGAAAAATATGAAGAGCTTCAAAAGGTGTCAAAAATGAGATGAGAATGGAACGGTCTGAAAAATAGGAGGAGCATGAAGCGGTGTTGAAAATCATGAAGAGCCGGAAAAGTTGTGAAAAATATGAAGAGCTTCAAAAGGTGTCAAAAATATGAGGAGCATGAAACGGTCTGAAAAATAGGAGGAATATGAAACGGTGTTCAAAAACATGAAGAGCCTGAAAAGATGTGAAAAATATGATGAGCTTCAAAAGGTTTCAAAAATATGAGGAGCATGAAACGGTCTGAAAAATAGGAGGAGCATGAAACAGTGATGAAAAACATGACGAGCCTGAAAAGGTGTGAAAAATATGAAGAGCTTCAAAAGGTGTGAAATACATGAGGAGCATGAAACTCTCTGAAAAATAGAAGGAGCATGAAGTGGTGTTGAAAAATATGAAGAGCCTGAAAAGGTGTGAAAAATATGAAGAGCTTCAAAAAGTGTCAAAAATGAGATGAGCATGAAACGGTCTGAAAAATAGGAGGAGCATGAAGCGGTGTTCAAAAATATGAAGAGCCTGAAAAGGTGTGAGAAATATGAAGAGCTTCAAAAGGTGTCAAAAATATGAGGAGCATGAAACGGTCTGCAGAAAAGGAGGAGCATGAAGCGGTGTTCAAAAACCTGAAGAGCCTGAATAGGTGTGGAAAATATGAAGAGCTTCAAAAGGTGTGAAATACATGAGGAGCATGAAACGGGCTGAAAAATAGGAGGAGCAAAAAGGGGTGTTGCAAAATATGAAGAGCCTGAAAATGCGTGAAAAGTACGAAGAGCTTCAAAATATGTGGAAAAATATGAAGAGCTTCAAAAGGTCTCAAAAATTAGATGAGCATGATACGGTCTGAAAAATAGGAGGAGCATGAAGCGGTGTTGAAATACATGAAGAACCAGAAAAGTTGTGAGAAATATGAAGAGCTTCAAATGGTGTCAAAATTATGAGGAGCAAAAATTGTCTGAAAAAGAGGAGGAGCATGAAGCGGTGTTGAAATATATGAAGAGCCTGAAATGGTGCGAAAAATATGAAGAACTTCAAAAGGTTGGAAAAATATGAAGAGATTCAATAGGTGTCAAAAATGAGATTAGCATGAAACGGTCTGAAAAATAGGAGGAGCATGAATTGGTGTTGATAAACATGAAGAGCATGAAAAGGTGTGAAATATACGAAGAGCTTCAAAAGGTGTCAAAAATATGAGGAGCATGAAACGGTCTGAAAAATAGGAGGAGCATTAAGTGGTGTTGAAAAACATGAAGAGCCTGAAAATGTGTGAAAAATATGAAGAGCTTCAAAAGGTGTGAACAATATGAGGAGCATGAAATGGTCTGAAAAATAGGAGGAGCATGAAGCGGTGTTCAAAAACATGAAAAAATATAACAAGAAACAAAAAAAATATAAAAAAAAAAAACATGAAGAGCCTGAAAACGTGTGAAAAATATGAAGAGCTTCAAAAGGTGTCAAGAATGAGATGAGCATGAAACGGTTTTAAAGATATTAGGAGTATGAAGTGGTGTTCAACAACATGACGAGCCTGAAAAGGTGTGAAAAATATTAAGAGCTTCAAATGGTGTCAAAAATATGAGGAGCATGAAACGGTCTGAAAAATATAAGGAGCATGAAGTGGTGTTCAAAAAAAAGAAGAGCCTGAAAAGGTGTGAAAAATATGAAGTGCTTCTAAAGGTGTCAAAAATATGAGGAGCATGAAAAGGTCTGAAAAATACGAGGAGCATGAAACTGTGTTCAATAATATGAAGAGCTTGAAAAGGTGTGAAAAATATGAAGAGTTTCAAAAGGTGTCAAAAATATGAGGAGCATGAAACGGTCTGAAAAATAGGAGAAGCATGAAGTGGTTTTGAAAAACATGAAGAGCCTGAAAAGGTGTCCAAAATATGAAGAGCTTCAAATGGTGTCAAAAATATTAGGAGGCTGAAACGGTCTGAAAAATAGGAGGAGCATGAAGCGGTGTTCAAAAACATGAGACGCTGAAAAGGTGTGAAAAATATGAAGAGCTTCAAAAAGTGTGAAATACATGAGGAGCATGAAACGGTCTGAAAAATAGGAGGAGCATGAAGCGGTGTTCAAAAACATGAAGAGCCTGAAAAGGTGTCCAAAATATGAAGAGCTTCAAATGGTGTGAAAAATATTAGGAGGCTGAAACGGTCTGAAAAATAGGAGGAGCATGAAGCGGTGTTCAAAAACATGAAGAGCCTGAAAAGGCGTCCAAAATATGAAGAGCTTCAAATGGTGTCAAAAATATTAGGAGGCTGAAACGGTCTGAAAAATAGGAGGAGCATGAAGCGGTGTTCAAAAACATGAAGAGCCTGAAAACTTGTGAAAAATATGAAGAGCTTCAAAAGGTGTGAAAAATATTAACAGCTTCAAAAGGTGTCAAAAATGAGATGAGCATGAAGCAATCTGAAAAATAGGAGGAGCATGAAGTGGTGTTGAAAAACATGAAGAGCCTGAAAAGGTGTGAAATATATGAAGAGCTTCAAAATGTGTCAAAAATATGAGGAGTATGAAACGGTCTGAAAAGTAGGAGCAGCATGAAACGGTGTTTAATAACATCAAGAGCCTGAAAATGTGTGAAAAATATGAAGAGCTTCAAAAGGTGTGAAATACATGAGGAGCTTGAAATGGTCTGAAAATAGTAGGAGCATGAAGCAGTGTTCAAAATCATGAAGAGCCTGAAAAGGTGTGAAAAATATGAAGAGCTTCAAAAGGTGTCAAAAATATGAGGAGTATGAAACGATCAGAAAAATAGGAGGAGCGTGAAGTGGCATTGAAAAACATTAAGAGACTGAAAAAGTGTGAAAAATATGAAGTGCTTCAAAAGGTGTGAATAATGAGATGAGTATGAAAAGGAACGAAAAATAGGTGGAGCACGAAGTCGTGTTGAAAAACATGAAGAGCCTCAAAAGAAGTGAAATATATGAAGAGATTCAAAAGGTTTCAAAAATATGAGGAGCATGAAATGGTCTGGAAAATAGGACGAGCATGAAGTGGTTTGAAAAACATGAAGAGCCTGAAAAGGTGTGAAAAATATGAAGAGCTTCAAAAGTTGTCAAAAATGAGATGAGCATGAAACGGTCTGAAAAATAGGAGGAGCATGAAGTGGTCTTCCAAAAAATGAAGAGCTTGAAAAGGTGTGAAATATATGAAGAGCTTCAAAAGGTGTGCAATAATGAGGAGCATGAAACAACCTTAAAAACAGGACGAGCATGAAGCTGTGTTCAAAAACATGAGATTTTGAAAAGGTGTGAAAAATATGAAGAACTTCAAAAGGTGTGAAAATATGAGGAGCATGAAACGGTCTGAAAATTAGGAGGAGCTAGAAGCGGTGTTGAAAAACCTGAAGAGCCTGAAATCGTGTGAGAAATATGAAGAACTTCAAAAGGTGTCAAAAATATGAAGAGTTTCAAAAGGTGTCAAAAATATGAGGAGCATGAAGCAGTCTGAAAAATAGGAGGAGCATGAAGCGGTCTGAACAATAAAAGGAGCATGAAGCGGTCTGAAAAATAGGAGGAGCATGAAGCGGTGTTCAAAAACATGAAGAGCCTGAAAAGGTGTGAAATATATGAAGAGCTTCAAAAGGTGTGCAATAATGAGGAGCATGAAACAACCTTAAAAACAGGACAAGCATGAAGCTGTGTTCAAAAACATGAGATTTTGAAAAGGTGTTAAAAATATGAAAGCTTCAAAAGGTGTCAAAAATAGGAGGAGCATGAAGCGGTGTTCAAAAACATGAAGAGCCTGAAAAGGTGTGAAAAATATGAAGAGCTTCAAAAGGTGTGCAATAATGAGGAGCATGAAACAACCTTAAAAACAGGACGAGCATGAAGCTGTGTTCAAAAACATGAGATTTTGAAAAGGTGTGAAAAATATGAAGAGCTTCAAAAGGTGTCAAAAATAGGAGGAGCATGAAGCGGTTTTCAAAAACATGAAGAGCCTGAAAAGGTGTCAAAAATATGAAGAGCTTCAAAAGGTGTCAAAATATTAGGAGCATGAAACGACTGAAAAATAGGAGGAGCATGAAGCGGTGTTGAAAAACATGAAGAGCCTGAAAAGATGTGAAAAATATAAAGAGCTTCAAAAGGTGTCAAAAATATGTGGAGCATGAAACGGTCTAAAAAATAGCACGAGCATGAAGCGCTGTTCAAAAACATGAAGAGCCTGAAAAGGTGTCAAAAATATGAAGAGCTTCAAAAGGTGTGAAAATTATGAGGATCAGGAAGCGGTCTGAAAAATAGGAGGAGCATGAAGCGGTTTTCAAAAACATGAAGAGCCTGAAAAGGTGTCAAAAATATGAAGAGCTTCAAAAGGTGTCAAAATATTAGGAGCATGAAACGACTGAAAAATAGGAGGAGCATGAAGCGGTGTTGAAAAACATGAAGAGCCTGAAAAGATGTGAAAAATATAAAGAGCTTCAAAATGTGTCAAAAATATGTGGAGCATGAAACGGTCTAAAAAATAGCAGGAGCATGAAGCGGTGTTCAAAAACATGAAGAGCCTGAAAAGGTGTGAAAAATATGAAGAGCTTCAAAAGGTGTGAAAAATATGAGGTGCATAAAACGGTCTGAACAATAGGAGGAACATGAAACTATCTGAAAAATAGAGGAGCAAAAAGCGGTGTTAAACAACATGAAGAGCCTGAAAAGGTGTGAAATATATGAAGAGCTTCAAAAGGTGTCAAATATATGAGGAGCAAGAAACAGTCTGAAAAATAGCAGGGGCATGAAGCGGTGTTCAAAACATGAAACCCTGAAAAGGTGTGAAAAATATGAAAAGCTTCAAAAGGTTTCAAAAATATGAGGAACATGAATCGGTCTGAAAAATAGGAGGAGCATGAAGCGGTGTTCAAAAACATGAAGAGCCTGAAAAGGTGTGAAAAATATGAAGAGCTTCATAATGTGTCAAAAATATGAGGATCATAAAACGATGTGAAAAATAGGAGGAGCATGAAGCGGTGTTGAAAAATATTAAGAGCCTGAAAAGGTGTGAAAAATATGAAGAGCTTCAAGGGTGTTAAAATTATGAGGAGCATAAAACGTTCTGAAAAATAGGAGGACCATGAAGCGGTGTTGAAAAACATGAAGAGCCTGAAAAGGTGTGAAAAATATGAAGAGCTTCAAAAGGTGTCAAATATATGAGGAGCAAGAAACAGTCTGAAAAATAGCAGGGGCATGAAGCAGACGTCAAAAACATGAAGATCCTGAAAAGGTGTGAAACATATGAAGAGCTTTAAAAGGTGTCAAAAATATGAGGAGCATGAAACTGTCTGAAAAATAGGAGGATCATGAAGCGGTGTTCAAAAACATTAAGAGCATGAAAAGGTGTGAAAAATATGAAGAGCTTCAAAAGGTTTCAAAAATATGAGGAGCATGAAACATTCTGAAAAATAGCAGGGGCATGAAGCAGAAGTCAAAAATATGAAGATCCTGAAAAGGTGTGAAAAATATGAAGAGCTTAAAAAGGTGTCAAAAATATGAAAAGCATGAAACGACTGAAAAATAGGTGGAGCATGAAGCGGTGTTGAAAAACATGAAGAGCCTTAAAAGTTGTGAAATATATGAAGAACTTCAAAGGTGTCAAAAATATCAAGAACTTCAAAAGGTGTCAAAAATGAGATGAGCATGAAACGGTCTGAAAAATAGGAGGAACATGAAACGGTATGAAAAATAGGAGGAGCATGAAACGGTGTTCAAAAACATGAAGAGCCTGAAAAGGTGTGAAAAATATGAAGAGCTTCAAAAGCTGTGAAAAATATGAAGAGCTTCAAAAGGAGACAAACATATAAGGAGCAAGAAACGGTCTGAAAAATAGGAGGAGCATGAAACGGTTTTGAAAACATGAAGAGCCTGAAAACGTGTGAAAAATATGAAGAGTTTCAAAAGATGTGAAAAATAAGAAGAGCTTCAAAAGGTGTCAAAAGTGATGTGAGCATGAAACGGTCTGAAAAATAGGAGGAGCATGAAGTGGGGTTGAAAAAATTGAAGAGCCTGAAAAGGTGTGAAATATATGAAGAGCTTCAAAAGGTGTCAAAAATATGAGGAGCATGAAATGATCTGAAAAATAGGAGGAACATGAAACGGTATGAAAAATAGGAGGAGCATGAAACAGTGTTCAAAAACATGAAGAGCCTGAAAACGTGTCAAATCTATGAAGAGCTTCAAAGGTGTTAAAAATATGAAGAGCTTCAAAAAGGTGTCAAAAATGAGATGAGCATGAAACGGTCTGAAAAATAGGAGGAGCATGAAACGGTGTTCAAAAACATGCAGAGCCTGAAAAGGTGTGAAGTATATGAAGAGCTTCAAAATGTGTGAAATACATGGAGAGCATGAAACGGTCTGAAAAATAGGAGAATTATGAGACGGTGTTGAAAAACATGAAGAGACTGAAAAGGTGTGAAAAATATGAACAGCTTCAAAAGGTGTGAAAAATATGAGGAGCATGAAACGATCTGCAAATTAGGAGGAGCATGAAGCGGTGTTGAAAAACATGAAGAGCCTGAAAAGGTGTGAAAAATATGAAGAGCTTCAAAAGATGTGAAATACATGAGGAGCATGAAACGGTCTGAAAAATAGCACGAGCATGAAGCGGTGTTGAAAAACATGAAGAATCTGAAAACGTGTGAAAAATTAAAAGAGCTTCAAAAGGTGTGAAAAATATGAACAGCATCAACAGGTGTCAAAATTAGGAGGAGCATGAAACGGTCTGAAAAATAGGAGGAGCATGAATGGTGTTGGAAAACATGAATAGCCTGAAAAGGTGTGAAAAATATGAAGAGCTTCAATAGGTATCAAAAATATGAGGAGCATGAATCGGTCTGAAAAATAGGAGGAGCATGAAGTGGTGCTGGAAAACATGAATAGCCTGAAAAGGTGTGAAAAATATGAAGAGCTTCAAAAGGTGTCAAAAATATGAGGAGCATAAAACGGTCTGAAAAATAGGAGGAGCATGAAACGGTCTGAAAAATAGGAGGAGCATGAAGCGGTGTTGAGAAACATGAAGAGCCTGAAAAGGTGTGAAAAATATGAAGTGCTTCAAATGGTGTGAAATACATGAGGAGCATGAAACGGTCTGAAAAATGGGAGGAGCATGAAGGTGTGCTCCAAAACATGAAGAGCCTGAAAAGGTGTGAAAAATATGAAGAGCTTCAAAAGGTGTCAAAAATATCAAGAACTTCAAAAGGTGTCAAAAATGAGATGAGCATGAAACGGTCTGAATAATAGGAGGAACATGAAGTGGTGTTGAAAAACATGAAGAGACTGAAAAGGTGTGAAAAATATGAAGTGCTTCAAATGGTGTGAAATACATGAGGAGCATGAAACGGTCTGAAAAATGGGAGGAGCATGAAGGTGTGCTCCAAAACATGAAGAGCCTGAAAAGGTGTGAAAAATATGAAGAGCTTCAAAAGGTGTAAAATATATGACGAGCATGAAACAGTCTGAAAATTAGTAGGAGCATATAGTGGTGTTGAAAAACATGAAGAGCCTGAAAAGGTGTGAAAAATATGAAGAGCTTCCAAAATTGTCAAAATTATTAGGAGCATGAAACGGTCTGAAAAATAGGAGGAGCATGAAACGGTTGGAAAAATAGGAGGAGCATGAAACGGTGTTGAAAAACATGAAGAGCCTGAAAACGTGTGTATAATAGGAGCAGCTTCAAAAGGTGTCAAAAATATGAGGTGCATGAAACGGTCAGAAAAATAGGAGGAGCATGAAGCGGTGTTCAAAAACATGAAGAGCCTGAAAAGGTGTGAAAAATATGAAGAGCTTCAAAAGGTGTGAAAAATGAGAGGAGCATGAAACGGTCTGAAAAATAGGAGGAGCATGAAGCGGTCTGAAAATTAGGAGGAGCAAGAAGCGGTCTGAAAATTAGGAGGAGCAAGAAGCGGTGTTGAAAAACCTGAAGAGCCTGAAAATGTGTCAAAAATATGAAAAGCTTTAAAAGTTGTGAAAAATATGAAGAGCTTCAAAAGGTGTCAAAAATGAGATGAGCATGAAACGGTCTGAAAAATAGGAGGAGCATGAAGTGGTGTTCAAAACATGAAGAGCCTGAAAATGTTTGAAATATTTGAAGAGCTTCAAAATTTGTCAGAAATATGAGGAGCATGAAATGGTCTGAAATATAGGAGGAGCATGAAACGGTGTTCAAAAACATGAAGAGCCTGAAATGTTGTGAAAAATATGAAGAGCTTCAAAAGGTGTGAAAAATATGAAGAGCTTCAAAATGTGTCAAAAATATGAGGAGCATGAAACGGTGTGAAATATAGGAGGAGCATGAAACGGTGTTCAAAAACATTAAGAGCCTGCAATGGTGTGAAAAATATGAAGAGCTTCAAAAGCTGTCAAAAATATGAGGAGCATGAAACGGTCTGAAAAATAGAAGGAGCATGAAGCTGTGCTCAAATACATGAAGAGCCTGGGAAGGTGGGAAAAATATGAAGAGTTTCTAAATGTGTGAAAAATATGAGGAGCATGAACCGGTCTCAAAAATAGGAGGAGCATGAAGTGGTGTTGAAAAACATGAAGAGCCTGAAAAGGTGTGAAAAATATAAAGAGCTTCAAAAGGTGTCAATAATAAGAGGTGCGTGAAACAGTTTGAAATATAGGAGGAGCAAGAAACGATCTGAAAAATAGGAGGAGCATGAAGCGGTGTTGAAAAACATGAAGAGCCTGAAAAGGTGTGACAAATATAAAGAGATTCAAAAGGTGTGAAAAATATGAGGAGCATTAAACGGTCTGAAAAATAGGAGAAGCATGAAACGGTGTTAGAAACATGAAGAGCATGAAAAGGTGTGAAAAAAAGGAAGAGCTTCAAAAGGTGTCAAAAATATGAGGAACATGAAACGTTTTGAAAAATAGAAGGAGCATGAATCGGTGTGGAAAAACATGATGAGCCTGAAAAGGTGTGAAAAATATGAAGAGCTTCAAAAGGTGTGAAATATATGAAGAGCATGAAACGGTCTGAAAAATAGGAGGAGCATAAAGCGGTGTTCAAAACCATGAAGAGCCTGAAAAGGAGTGAATAATATGAAGAGCTTCAAAATGTGTCATAAATATGAGGAGCATGAAACCGTCTCAAAATTAGGAGGAGCAAGAAGCAGTGTTCAAAAATATGGAGAGCCTGAAAAGGTATGAGAAATATGAAGAGCCTCAAAAGGTGTCTAAAATATGAAGAGCATGAAACGTTCTGAAAAATAGGAGGAGCATGAAACGGTGTTCAAAAACATGAAGTGCCTGAAAAGGAGTGAAAAATATGAACAGCTTCAAAAGATGTCAAAAATATGAGGAGCATGAAACGGTCTGAAAATAGGAGGAGCATGAAGCGGTGTTGAAAAACATGAAGAGCCTGAAAAGGTGTGAAAAATATGAAGAGCTTCAAAAGTTGTCAAAAATATGAGGAGCATGAAACGTTCTGAAAAGAGGAGGAGCATGAAGCGGTGTTGAAAAACATGAAGAGCCTGAAAAGGTGTTAAAAATATGAAGAGCTTCAAAAGATTTGAAAAATATGAGTAGCATGAACAGGTCTGAAAAATGGGAGGAGCATGAAGGTGTGCTCCAAAACATGAAGAGCCTGAAAAGGTGTGAAAAATATGAAGAGCTTCAAAAGGTGTGAAAAATATGAAGAGCTTCAAAAGGTGTGAAAAATGAGAGGAGCATGAAACGTTATGAAAAATAGAAGGAGCATGAAGCGGTGTTCTAAAACATCAAGAGGCTGAAAAGGTGTGGAAAATAGGAAGAGCTTCAAAAGGTGTCAAAAATATGAGGAGCATGAAACGGTCTGAAAAATACGAGGAGCATGAAACGGTGTTGAAAAACATGAAGAGCCTGGAATGGTGCGAAAAATATGAAGAGCTTCAAAAGGTGTGAAAAATATGAAGAGCTTCAAAAGGTGTCAAAAATATGAGGAGCATGACACGGTCTGAAAAATAGGAGAAGCATGAAGCGCTGTTCAAAAACATGAAGAGCCTGGAATGGTGCGAAAAATATGAAGAGCTTCAAAAGGTGTGAAAAATATGAAGAGCTTCAAAAGATTTGAAAAATATGAAGAGCATGAAAAGTTCTGAAAAATAGGAGGAGCATGAAGGGGTGTTTAAAAACATGACGATCCTGAAAAGGTGTGAAAAATATGAAGAGATTCAAAAGGTGTGAAAAATATCAAGAGCTTCAAGAGGTGTCAAAAATGAGATGAGCATGAAACGGTCTGAAAAATAGGAGGAACATGAAGTGGTGTTGAAAAACATGAAGAGACTGAAAAGGTGTGAAAAATATGAAGTGCTTCAAATGGTGTGAAATACATGAGGAGCATGAAAAGTTCTGAAAAATGGGAGGAGCATGAAGCGGTGTTTAAAAACATGAAGATCCTGAAAAGGTGTGAAAAATATGAAGAGCTTCAAAAGGTTTGAAAAATACCAATAGCTTCAAAAGGTGTCAAAAATGAGATGAGCATGAAACGGTCTGAATAATAGGAGGAATATGAAGTTGTGTTGAAAAACATGAAGAGCCTGAAAAGGTGTGAAAAATATGAAGAGCTTCAAAAGGTGTGAAAAATATGAGGAACATGAAACAGTCTGAAATTTAGTAGGAGCATATAGCGGTGTTGAAAAATATGAAGAGCCTGAAAAGGTGTGAAAAATATGAAGAGCTTCCAAAATTGTCAAAAATATGAGGAGCATGAAACGGTCTGAAAAATAGGAGGAGCATGAAACGGTAGGAAAAATAGGAGGAACATGAAACGGTGTTGAAAAACATGAAGAGCCTGAAAACGTGTGGAAAATAGGAGGAGCTTCAAATTGTTTCAAAATATGAGGAGCATGAACGGTCTGAAAAATAGGAGGAGCATGAAGAGGTGTTGAAAAACATGAAGAGCTTCAAAAGGTGTGAAATATATGAAGAGCTTCAAAAGGTGTGAAAAATATGAAGAGCTTCAAAAGGTGTGAAATACCTGAGGAGAATGAAACGGTCTGAAAAATAGGAGGAGCATGAAGCAGTGTTAAAAACATAAAGAGCCTGTAAAAGTGTGAAAAATATGAAAAGCTTCAAAAGGTGTTAAAAATATGAGGATCATGAAACGGTCTGAAAAATAGGAGGAGCATGAAGCGGTGTTCAAAATATGCAGAGACAGAAAAGGTGTGAAAAATATGAAGAGATTCAAAAGTTGTCAAAAATATGAGGAGCATGAAACGGTCTGAAAAATAAGAGGAGCATGAAGTGGTGTTGAAAAACAAGAAGAGCCTGAAAACGTCTGAAAAATATGAAGAGCTTCAAAAGGAGTCAAAAATATGAGGAACATGAAACGGTCTGAAAAATAGGAGGAGCATGAAGCGGTGTTCAAAAACATGAAGAGTCTGGAAAGGTGTGAATAATAGGAAGAGCTTCAAAAGGTGTCAAAAATATGAGGAGCATGAAACGGTCTGAAAAATAAGAGGAGCATGAAGTGGTGTTGAAAAACAAGAAGAGCCTGAAAAGGTGTGAAAAATATGAAAGGCTTCAAAAGGTGTCAAAAGTATTTGGAGCATGAAAAGGTCTGAAAAATAGTAGCAGCAAGAAACGGTGTTCAAAAACATGAAGAGCCTGAGAAGGTGTGAAAAATATGAAGAGCTTCAAAAGGTGACAAAAATATTAACAGCATGAAACGTTCTGAAAAAAGGAGGAGCATGAGGCGGTGTTGAAAAACATGAAGAGACTGAAAAGGTGTGAAGAATATGAAGAGCTTCACAAGGTGTCAAATATATGAGGAGCACGAAACGGTCTGAAAAATAGGAGGAGCATGAAACGGTGTTGAAAAACATGAAAAGCGTGAAAAGGTGTGAAAAATAAGAAGACCTTCAAAAGATGTCAAATATATGAGGAGCACGAAACGGTCTGAAATATATGAGGAGCATGAAACGGTGTTCAAAAACATGAAGAGCCTGAAAAGGTGTGAAATACATGAAGAGCTTTAAAAGGTGTCAAATATATGAGGAGCATGAAACGGTCTGAAAATAGGAGGAGCATGAAACGGTGTTGAAAAACTTGAAAAGCATGAAAAGGTGTGAAAAATAAGAAGAGCTTCAAAAGATGTCAAATATATGAGGAGCAGGAAACGGTCTGAAAAATAGGAGAAGCATGAAATGGTGTTGAAAAACATGAAAAGCATGAAAAGGTGTGAAAAATAAGAAGAGCTTTAAAAGGTGTCAAATATGTGAGGAGCATGAAACGGTCGGAAAATAGGAGGAGCATGAAACGGTGTTGAAAAACATGAAAAGCATGAAAAGGTGTGAAAAATAAGAAGAGCTTCAAAAGATGTCAAATATATGAGGAGCAGGAAACGGTCTGAAAAATAGGAGGAGCATGAAACGGTGTTCAAAAACCTGAAGAGCCTGAAAAGGTGTGAAAAATATGAAGAGCATGAAAATGTGTGAAAAATATGAGGAGCATAAACTGTGTTCAAAAACATGAAGATCTACAAAAGGTGTGAAAAATATGAAGAGCGTCAAAATGTCTCAAAGAAATGAGGAGCATGAAACGGTCTGAAAATAGAAGGAGCATGAAGAGGTGTTGAAAAACATGAAGAACCTGAAAAGGTGTGAAAAATATGAAAAGCTTCAAAATGTGTCAAAAATATGAGGAGCATGAAACGGTCTGAAAAATAGGAGGAGCATTAAGCGGTGTTGAAAAACATGAAGAACCTGAAAAGCTGTGAAAAATATGAAAAGCTTCAAAAGGTGTGAAAAATATGAGGAGCAGGAAACGATCTTAAAAATAGGAGGAGCATGAAATGGTGTTGAAAAACATGAAAAGCGTGAAAAGGTGTGAAAAATAAGAAGACCTTCAAAAGATGTCAAATATATGAGGAGCACGAAACGGTCTGAAAAATATGAGGAGCATGAAACGGTGTTCAAAAACTTGAAGAGCCTGAAAAGGTGTGAAATATATGAAGAGCTTTAAAAGGTGTCAAATATATGAGGAGCATGAAACGGTCTGAAAATAGGAGGAGCATGAAACGGTGTTGAAAAACATGAAAAGCATGAAAAAGTGTGAAAAATAAGAAGAGCTTCAAAAGATGTCAAATATATGAGGAGCAGGAAACGGTCTGAAAAATAGGAGGAGCATGAAACGGTGTTCAAAAACCTGAAGAGCCTGAAAAGGTGTGAAAAATATGAAGAGCATGAAAATGTGTGAAAAATATGAGGAGCATAAACTGTGTTCAAAAACATGAAGATCCACAAAAGGTGTGAAAAATATGAAGAGCTTCAAAATGTCTCAAAGAAATGAGGAGCATGAAACGGTTTGAAAATACAAGGAGCATGAAGAGGTGTTCAAAAACATGAAGAGCCTGAAAAGGTGTGAAAAATATGAAGAGCTTCAAAATGTGTCAAAAATATGAGGAGCATGAAACGGTCTGAAAAATAGGAGGAGCATGAAGTGGTGTTGAAAAACATGAAGAGCCTGAAAAGGTGTGAAAAATATGAAGAGCTTCAAACGGTGTGAAAATTATCAGGAGCATGAAACGGTCTGAGAAAGATGAGGAGCATGAAGTGGTCTTCAAAAACATGTACAGCCTGAAAAGGTGTGAAAAATATGAAGAGCTTCAATAGGTGTGAAAAACAGGAGGAACATGAACCGGCGTTCAAAAATATGAAGAGCCTGAAAAGGTGTGAAAAATATGAAGTGCTTCAAAAGGTGTCAACAATATGAGGAGCATGAAACGGTCTGAAAAATAGGAGGAGCAAGAAGCGGTGTTGAAAAACAAGAAGAGACGGAAAAGGTGTGAAAAATATGAAGAGCTTCAAAAGGTTTCCAAAATATGAGGAGCTTGAAATGGTCTGAAAAATAGGACGAGCATGAAACGGTGTTCTAAAACATGAAGAGCATGAAAAGGTGTGAAAATTATGAAGAGCTTCAAAAGGTGTGAAAAACATGAGGAGAATGAAACGGTCTGAAAAATAGGAGGAGCATGAAGCAGTGTTCAAATCATGAAGAGCCTGAAAAAGTGTGAAAAATATGAAGATCTTCAAAAGTTTGAAAAATATGAAGACCCTGAAAAGGTGTCAAAAATGAGATGAGCATGAAACAGTCTGAAAAGTAGGAGGAGCATGAAGTGTTGTTCAAAAAGGTGAAGAGCCTGGAAAGGTGTGAAAAATATGAAGAGCTTCAAAAGGTGTGAAATACCTGAGGAGCATGAAACGGTCTGAAAAATAGGAGGAGCATGAAGTGTTGTTCAAAACATGAAGAGCCTGAAAAAGTGTGAAAAATATGAAGAGCTTCAAAAAATGTCAAAAATATGAGGAGCATGAAATGGTCTCAAATATAGGAGAATCATGCAGCGGTGTTTAAAACTATAAACAGCCTGAAAAAGTGTGAAAAACATGAAGAGCTTCAAAAGGTTTGAAAAATAGGAGGAGCATGAAGCGGTGCTCAAAAACATGAAGAGCCTGAAAAAGTGTGAAAAATATGAAGAGCTTATAAAATTGTCAAAAATATGAGGAGCATGAAGAGATGTTCAAAAACATGAAGAGGCTGATAAGGTGTGAAAAACATGAAGAGCTTCAAAAGGTTTGAAAAATAGGAGGAGCATGAAGCGGTGCTCAAAAACATGAAGAGCCTGAAAAAGTGTGAAAAATATGAAGAGCTTATAAAATTGTCAAAAATATGAGGAGCATGAAGAGATGTTCAAAAACATGAAGAGGCTGATAAGGTGTGAAAAACATGAAGAGCTTCAAAAGGTTTGAAAAATAGGAGGAGCATGAAGCGGTGTTCAAAAACATGAAGGGCCTGAAAACGTGTGAAAAATATGAAGAGCTTCAAAAGGAGTCAAAAATATGCGGAGCCTGAAACGATCTGAAAAATAGGAGGAGCATGAAGCGGTGTTGAAAAACATGAAGAGCCGGAAAAGGTGTGAAAAATAAGAGGAGCATGAAACGCTCTGAAATATAGGTGGATCATGAAGCGGTGTTGAAAAACATGAAGAGCCTGAAAAGGAGTGATAAATGTGAAGAGCTTCAAAAGGTGTCAAAAATATGAGGAGCATGAAACGGTCTGAAAAATAGGAGGAGCATGAAACGGTGATCAAAATCATGAAGAATCTGAAAACGTGTGAAAAATATGAAGAGCTTCAAACGGTGTGAAAAATATCAGGAGCATGAAACGGTCTGAAAAAGATGAGGAGCATGAAGTGGTCTTCAAAAACATGTACAGCCTGAAAAGGTGTGAAAAATATGAAGAGCTTCAAAAGGTGTGAAAAACAGGAGGAACATGAAGCGGTGTTCAAAAATATGAAGAGCCTGAAAAGGTGTGAAAAATATGTAGTGCTTCAAAAGGTGTCAAAAATATGAGGAGCATGAAACGGTCTGAAAAATAGGAGGAGCAAGAAGCAGTGTTGAAAAACAAGAAGAGACGGAAAAGGTGTGAAAAATATGAAGAGCTTCAAAAGGTTTCCAAAATATGAGGAGCTTGAAATGGTCTGAAAAATAGGACGAGCATGAAACGGTGTTCAAAAACATGAAGAGCATGAAAAGGTGTGAAAATTATGAAGAGCTTCAAAAGGTGTGAAAAACATGAGGAGAATGAAACGGTCTGAAAAATAGGAGGAGCATGAAGCAGTGTTCAAAACATGAAGAGCCGGAAAAAGTGTGAAAAATATGAAGATCTTCAAAAGTTTGAAAAATATGAAGACCCTGAAAAGGTGTCAAAAATGAGATGAGCATGAAACAGTCTGAAAAGTAGGAGGAGCATGAAGTGTTGTTCAAAAACGTGAAGAGCCTGAAAAGGTGTGAAAAATATGAAGAGCTTCAAAAGGTGTGAAATATCTGAGGAGCATGAAACGGTCTGAAAAATAAGAGGAGCATGAAGCGGTGTTCAAAACATGAAGAGCCCGAAAAAGTGTGAAAAATATGAAGAGCTTCAAAAGGTTTGAAAAATAGGAGGAGCATGAAGCGGTGTTCAAAAACATGAAGAGCCTGAAAAAGTGTGAAAAATATGAAGAGCTTATAAAATTGTCAAAAATATGAGGAGCATGAAGAGATGTTGAAAAACATGAAGAGGCTGATAAGGTGTGAAAAACATGAAGAGCTTCAAAAGGTTTGAAAAATAGGAGGAGCATGAAGCAGTGCTCAAAAACATGAAGAGCCTGTAAAAGTGTGAAAAATATGAAGAGTTTATAAAATTGTCAAAAATATGAGGAGCATGAAACGGTCTGAAAAATACGAGCAGCCTGAAACCGTCTGAAAAATAGGAGGAGCATGAAGCGTTGTTCAAAAACATGAAGGGCCTGAAAACGTGTGAAAAATATGAAGAGCTTCAAAAGGAGTCAAAAATATGCGGAGCCTGAAACGATCTGAAAAATAGGAGGAGCATGAAGCGGAGTTGAAAAACATGAAGAGCCGGAAAAGGTGTGAAAAATGTGAAGAGCTTCAAAAGGTGTCAAAAATATGAGGAGCATGAAACGCTCTGAAATATAGGAGGATCATGAAGCGGTGTTGAAAAACATGAAGAGCCTGAAAAGGTGTGATAAATGTGAAGAGCTTCAAAAGGTGTCAAAAATATGAGGAGTATGAAACGGTCTGAAAAATAGGAGGAGCATGAAACGGTGATCAAAAACATGAAGAATCTGAAAACGTGTGAAAAATATGAAGAGCTTCAAACGGTGTGAAAATTATCAGGAGCATGAAACGGTCTGAGAAAGATGAGGAGCATGAAGTGGTCTTCAAAAACATGTACAGCCTGAAAAGTTGTGAAAAATATGAAGAGCTTCAATAGGTGTCAAAAACAGGAGGAACATGAAGCGGCGTTCAAAAATATGAAGAGCCTGAAAAGGTGTGAAAAATATGAAGTGCTTCAAAAGGTGTCAACAATATGAGGAGCATGAAACGGTCTGAAAAATAGGAGGAGCAAGAAGCGGTGTTGAACAACAAGAAGAGACGGAAAAGGTGTGAAAAATATGAAGAGCTTCAAAAGGTTTCAAAAATATGAGGAGCTTGAAATGGTCTGAAAAATAGGACGAGCATGAAACGGTGTTCAAAAACATGAAGAGCATGAAAAGGTGTGAAAATTATGAAGAGCTTCAAAAGGTGTGAAAAACATGAGGAGAATGAAACGGTCTTAAAAATAGGAGGAGCATGAAGCAGTGTTCAAAACATGAAGAGCCTGAAAAAGTGTGAAAAATATGAAGATCTTCAAAAGTTTGAAAAATATGAAGACCCTGAAAAGGTGTCAAAAATGAGATGAGCATGAAACAGTCTGAAAAGTAGGAGGAGCATGAAGTGTTGTTCAAAAAGGTGAAGAGCCTGAAAAGGTGTGAAAAATATGAAGAGCTTCAAAAGGTGTGAAATACCTGAGGAGCATGAAACGGTCTGAAAAATAGGAGGAGCATGAAGTGTTGTTCAAAACATGAAGAGCCTGAAAAAGTGTGAAAAATATGAAGAGCTTCAAAAAATGTCAAAAATATGAGGAGCATGAAATGGTCTCAAATATAGGAGAATCATGCAGCGGTGTTTAAAACTATAAACAGCCTGAAAAAGTGTGAAAAACATGAAGAGCTTCAAAAGGTTTGAAAAATAGGAGGAGCATGAAGCGGTGCTCAAAAACATGAAGAGCCTGAAAAAGTGTGAAAAATATGAAGAGCTTATAAAATTGTCAAAAATATGAGGAGCATGAAGAGATGTTCAAAAACATGAAGAGGCTGATAAGGTGTAAAAAACATGAAGAGCTTCAAAAGGTTTGAAAAATAGGAGGAGCATGAAGCGGTGCTCAAAAACATGAAGAGCCTGAAAAAGTGTGAAAAATATGAAGAGCTTATAAAATTGTCAAAAATATGAGGAGCATGAAGAGATGTTCAAAAACATGAAGAGGCTGATAAGGTGTGAAAAACATGAAGAGCTTCAAAAGGTTTGAAAAATAGGAGGAGCATGAAGCGGTGTTCAAAAACATGAAGGGCCTGAAAACGTGTGAAAAATATGAAGAGCTTCAAAAGGAGTCAAAAATATGCGGAGCCTGAAACGATCTGAAAAATAGGAGGAGCATGAAGCGGTGTTGAAAAACATGAAGAGCCTGAAAAGGTGTGATAAATGTGAAGAGCTTCAAAAGGTGTCAAAAATATGAGGAGCATGAAACACTCTGAAATATAGGTGGATCATGAAGCGGTGTTGAAAAACATGAAGAGCCTGAAAAGGTGTGATAAATGTGAAGAGCTTCAAAAGGTGTCAAAAATATGAGGAGCATGAAACGGTCTGAAAAATAGGAGGAGCATGAAACGGTGATCAAAATCATGAAGAATCTGAAAACGTGTGAAAAATATGAACAGCTTCAAACGGTGTGAAAAATATCAGGAGCATGAAACGGTCTGAAAAAGATGAGGAGCATGAAGTGGTCTTCAAAAACATGTACAGCCTGAAAAGGTGTGAAAAATATGAAGAGCTTCAAAAGGTGTGAAAAAAAGGAGGAACATGAAGCGGTGTTCAAAAATATGAAGAGCCTGAAAAGGTGTGAAAAATATGAAGTGCTTCAAAAGGTGTCAACAATATGAGGAGCATGAAACGGTCTGAAAAATAGGAGGAGCAAGAAGCGGTGTTGAAAAACAAGAAGAGACGGAAAAGGTGTGAAAAATATGAAGAGCTTCAAAAGGTTTCCAAAATATGAGGAGCTTGAAATGGTCTGAAAAATAGGACGAGCATGAAACGGTGTTCTAAAACATGAAGAGCATGAAAAGGTGTGAAAATTATGAAGAGCTTCAAAAGGTGTGAAAAACATGAGGAGAATGAAACGGTCTGAAAAATAGGAGGAGCATGAAGCAGTGTTCAAAACATGAAGAGCCGGAAAACGTGTGAAAAATATGAAGATCTTCAAAAGTTTGAAAAATATGAAGACCCTGAAAAGGTGTCAAAAATGAGATGAGCATGAAACAGTCTGAAAAGTAGGAGGAGCATGAAGTGTTGTTCAAAAACGTGAAGAGCCTGAAAAGGTGTGAAAAATATGAAGAACTTCAAAAGGTGTGAAATATCTGAGGAGCATGAAACGGTCTGAAAAATAGGAGGAGCATGAAGCGGTGTTCAAAACATGAAGAGCCTGAAAAAGTGTGAAAAATATGAAGAGCTTCAAAAGGTTTGAAAAATAGGAGGAGCATGAAGCGGTGTTCAAAAACATGAAGAGCCTGAAAAAGTGTGAAAAATATGAAGAGCTTATAAAATTGTCAAAATTATGAGGAGCATGAAGAGATGTTCAAAAACATGAAGAGGCTGATAAGGTGTGAAAAACATGAAGAGCTTCAAAAGGTTTGAAAAATAGGAGGAGCATGAAGCAGTGCTCAAAAACATGAAGAGCCTGTAAAAGTGTGAAAAATATGAAGAGTTTATAAAATTGTCAAAAATATGAGGAGCATGAAACGGTCTGAAAAATACGAGCAGCCTGAAACCGTCTGAAAAATAGGAGGAGCATGAAGCGGTGTTCAAAAACATGAAGGGCCTGAAAACGTGTGAAAAATATGAAGAGCTTCAAAAGGAGTCAAAAATATGCGGAGCCTGAAACGATCTGAAAAATAGGAGGAGCATGAAGCGGAGTTGAAAAACATGAAGAGCCGGAAAAGGTGTGAAAAATGTGAAGAGCTTCAAAAGGTGTCAAAAATATGAGGAGCATGAAACGCTCTGAAATATAGGAGGATCATGAAGCGGTGTTGAAAAACATGAAGAGCCTGAAAAGGTGTGATAAATGTGAAGAGCTTCAAAAGGTGTCAAAAATATGAGGAGTATGAAACGGTCTGAAAAATAGGAGGAGCATGAAATGGTGATCAAAATCATGAAGAATCTGAAAACGTGTGAAAAATATGAAGAGCTTCAAATGGTGTGAAAATTATCAGGAGCATGAAACGGTCTGAGAAAGATGAGGAGCATGAAGTGGTCTTCAAAAACATGTACAGCCTGAAAAGGTGTGAAAAATATGAAGAGCTTCAATAGGTGTGAAAAACAGGAGGAACATGAAGCGGCGTTCAAAAATATGAAGAGCCTGAAAAGGTGTGAAAAATATGAAGTGCTTCAAAAGGTGTCAACAATATGAGGAGCATGAAACGGTCTGAAAAATAGGAGGAGCAAGAAGCGGTGTTGAAAAACAAGAAGAGACGGAAAAGGTGTGAAAAATATGAAGAGCTTCAAAAGGTTTCCAAAATATGAGGAGCTTGAAATGGTCTGAAAAATAGGACGAGCATGAAACGGTGTTCAAAAACATGAAGAGCATGAAAAGGTGTGAAAATTATGAAGAGCTTCAAAAGGTGTGAAAAACATGAGGAGAATGAAACGGTCTGAAAAATAGGAGGAGCATGAAGCAGTGTTCAAAACATGAAGAGCCGGAAAAAGTGTGAAAAATATGAAGATCTTCAAAAGTTTGAAAAATATGAAGACCCTGAAAAGGTGTCAAAAATGAGATGAGCATGAAACAGTCTGAAAAGTAGGAGGAGCATGAAGTGTTGTTCAAAAAGGTGAAGAGCCTGAAAAGGTGTGAAAAATATGAAGAGCTTCAAAAGGTGTGAAATACCTGAGGAGCATGAAACGGTCTGAAAAATAGGAGGAGCATGAAGTGTTGTTCAAAACATGAAGAGCCTGAAAAAGTGTGAAAAATATGAAGAGCTTCAAAAAATGTCAAAAATATGAGGAGCATGAAATGGGCTCAAATATAGGAGAATCATGCAGCGGTGTTTAAAACTATAAACAGCATGAAAAAGTGTGAAAAACATGAAGAGCTTCAAAAGGTTTGAAAAATAGGAGGAGCATGAAGCGGTGCTCAAAAACATGAAGAGCCTGAAAAAGTGTGAAAAATATGAAGAGCTTATAAAATTGTCAAAAATATGAGGAGCATGAAGAGATGTTCAAAAACATGAAGAGGTTGATAAAGTGTGAAAAACATGAAGAGCTTCAAAAGGTTTGAAAAATAGGAGGAGCATGAAGCGGTGCTCAAAAACATGAAGAGCCTGAAAAAGTGTGAAAAATATGAAGAGCTTATAAAATTGTCAAAAATATGAGGAGCATGAAGAGATGTTCAAAAACATGAAGAGGCTGATAAGGTGTGAAAAACATGAAGAACTTCAAAAGGTTTGAAAAATAGGAGGAGCATGAAGCGGTGTTCAAAAACATGAAGGGCCTGAAAACGTGTGAAAAATATGAAGAGCTTCAAAAGGAGTCAAAAATATGCGGAGCCTGAAACGATCTGAAAAATAGGAGGAGCATGAAGCGGTGTTGAAAAACATGAAGAGCCGGAAAAGGTGTGAAAAATAAGAGGAGCATGAAACGCTCTGAAATATAGGTGGATCATGAAGCGGTGTTGAAAAACATGAAGAGCCTGAAAAGGTCTGATAAATGTGAAGAGCTTCAAAAGGTGTCAAAAATATGAGGAGCATGAAACGGTCTGAAAAATAGGAGGAGCATGAAACGGTGATCAAAATCATGAAGAATCTGAAAACGTGTGAAAAATATGAAGAGCTTCAAACGGTGTGAAAAATATCAGGAGCATGAAACGGTCTGAAAAAGATGAGGAGCATGAAGTGGTCTTCAAAAACATGTACAGCCTGAAAAGGTGTGAAAAATATGAAGAGCTTCAAAAGGTGTGAAAAAAAGGAAGAACATGAAAAGGTCTGAAAAATAGGAGTAGCATGAAGAGGTGTTCAAAAACATGAAGAGGCTGATAATGTGTGAAAAACATGAAGAGCTTCAAAAAGTTTGAAAAATAGGAGGAGCATGAAGCGGTGTTAAAAAACATGAAGAGCCTAAAAAAGTGTGAAAAATATGAAGAGCTTATAAAATTGTCAAAAATATGAGGAGCATGAAACGGTCTGAAAAATAGCAGGAGCATGAAACAGACTGAAAAAGATGAGGAGCATGAATTCGTGTTCAAAAACATGTGCAGCCTGAAAAGCTGTGAAAAATATGAAGAGATTCAAAAGGTGTGAAAAATAGGAGGAGGATGAAGCGGTGTTCAGAAACATGAAAAGCCTGAAAATGTGTGAAAAATATGAAGAGCTTCAAAAGGAGTCAAAAATATGCGGAGCCTGAAATGATCTGAAAAATAGGAGGAGCATGAAGCGGAGTTGAAAAACATGAAGAGCCGGAAAAGGTGTGAAAAATGTGAAGAGCTTCAAAAGGTGTCAAAAATATGAGGAGCATGAAACGCTCTGAAATATAGGAGGATCATGAAGCGGTGTTGAAAAACATGAAGAGCCAGAAAAGGTGTGATAAATGTGAAGAGCTTCAAAAGGTGTCAAAAATATGAGGAGTATGAAACGGTCTGAAAAATAGGAGGAGCATGAAACGGTGATCAAAAACATGAAGAATCTGAAAACGTGTGAAAAATATGAAGAGCTTCAAACGGTGTGAAAATTATCAGGAGCATGAAACGGTCTGAGAAAGATGAGGAGCATGAAGTGGTCTTCAAAAACATGTACAGCCTGAAAAGGTGTGAAAAATATGAAGAGCTTCAATAGGTGTGAAAAACAGGAGGAACATGAAGCGGCGTTCAAAAATATGAAGAGCCTGAAAAGGTGTGAAAAATATGAAGTGCTTCAAAAGGTGTCAACAATATGAGGAGCATGAAACGGTCTGAAAAATAGGAGGAGCAAGAAGCGGTGTTGAAAAACAAGAAGAGACGGAAAAGGTGTGAAAAATATGAAGAGCTTCAAAAGGTTTCAAAAATATGAGGAGCTTGAAATGGTCTGAAAAATAGGACGAGCATGAAACGGTGTTCAAAAACATGAAGAGCATGAAAAGGTGTGAAAATTATGAAGAGCTTCAAAATATGTCAAAAATATGACGAGCATGAAACCCTGTTAAAAATAGGAGGAGGATGAAGCGGTGTTCAAAAACATGAAGAGCCTGAAAAGGTGTGCAAAATATGAAGAGCTTCAAAAGGTGTGAAATACATGAGGAGCATGAAACGGTGTTCAAAAACATGCAGAGACTGAAAAGGTGTGAAAAATATGAAGAGCTTCAAAAAGTGTCAAAAATTAGATTAGCATGAAAGGGTCTGAAAAATAGGAGGAGCCTGAAGTGGTGTTGAAAAACATGAAGAACCTGAAAATGTGTGAAACATATGAAGAGCTTCAAAAATATGAAAATTATGAAGAGCTTCAAAAGGTGTAAAAAATATGAAGAGCTTCAAAAGATCTCAAAAATGAGATGAGCATGAAACGGTCTGAAAAAAAGGAGCATGAAATGGTGTTGAAAATCATGAAGAGCCTGAAAAGGTGTGAAAAATATGCAGAGCTTCAAAAGGTGTCAAAAATATGAGGAGCATGAAACGGTCTGAAAAATACGAGGAGCATGAAGTGGTGTTGAAAACCATGAAGTGCCTGAAAAGGTGTGAAAAATATGAAGAGCTTCAAAATGTGTCAAAAATATGAGGTGCATGAATCGATCCGAAAAATAGGAGGTTCATGAAGCGGTGTTGAAAAACATGAAGAGCCTGAAAAGGTGTGAAAAATATGAAGAGCTTCAAAAGGTGTCAAAAATGAGATGAGCATGAAACGGTGTGAAAAATAGGAGGAGCATGAAGTGGTGTTGAAAAAAAAGAAGAGACTGAAAAGGTGTGAAAAATATGAAGAGCATCAAAAGGTGTCAAAAATATGAGGAGCATGAAACGGTCTCAAAAATAGGAGGAGCATGAAGCGGTTTTCAAAAACATGAAGAGCCTGAAAAGTTGTGAAAAATATGAAAAGCTTCAAAAGGTGTCAAAAATGAGATGAGCATGAAACGGTTTGAAAAATAGGAGGACCATGAAGTGGTGTTGAAAAAAAAGAAGAGACTGAAAAGATGTGAAAAATATGAGGATCATGAAAATGTGTCAAAAATATGAGGAGCATGAAAAGGTCTGCAAAAAGGACGAGCATGAAGTGGTGTTGAAAAACTTGAAGAGCCTGAAAAGGTGTGAAAAATATGAAAAGCTTCAAAATCTGTCAAAAATATGAGGAGCATGAAACGGTCTGAAAAATAGGAGGCGCATGAAGCGGTGTTCAAAAACATGATGAGCCTGAATAGGTGTGAAAAATATGAATAGCTTCAAAAGGTGTCAAAAATATGAGGAGAATGAAACGTTCTGAAAAATAGGAGGAGCATGAAGCTGTGTTGAAAACATGAAGAGCCTGAAAACGTGTGAAAAATAAGAAGAGCTTCTAAAGGTGTCATAAATATGAGGAGCATGAAACGGTCTGAAAAATAGGAGCAGCATGAGGTGTTGTTGAAAAACATGAAGAGCCTGAAAAGGTGTGAAAAATATGAGGAGCTTTAAAAGGTGTCAAAAATATGAGGATCATGAAACGGTCTGAAAAATAGGAGAAGCATGAAATGGTGATCAAAAACATGAAGAGCCTGAAAAGGTGTGAAAAATATGAAGAGCTTCAAAAGGCGTGAAATACATGACGAGCATGTAACGGGCTGAAAAATAGGAGAACCATGAAGTGGTGTGCAAAAACATGAAGAGCCTGAAAAGGTGTGAAAAATATGAAGAGCTTCAAAAGGTGTCAAAAATATGAGGAGCATGAAACGGTCTGAAAATAGGACGAGCACAAGCGATGTTCAAAAACATGCACAGCATGAAAAGGTGTGAAAAATATGAAGAGCTTCAAAAGGTGTGAAAAATATGAAGAGCTTCAAAAGGTGTCAAAAATTAGATTAGCATGAGAGGGTCTGAAAAATAGGAGGAGCATGAAGTGGTGTTGAAAAACATGAAGAGCCTGAAAAGGTGTGAATTATATGAATAGCTTCAAAAGGTGTGAAAAGTATGAAGAGCTTCAAAATGTGTCAAAAATATGACGAGAATGAAACCCTCTTAAAAATAGGAGGAGGATGAAGCGGTGTTCAACAACATGAAGAGCCTGAAAAGGTGTGCAAAATATGAAGAGCTTCAAAAGGTGTGAAATACATGAGGAGCATGAAACGGTGTTCAAAAACATGCAGAGTCTGAAAAGGTGTGAAAAATATGAAGAGCCTCAAAACGTGTCA
Organism: Dama dama; assembly: GCF_033118175.1. Taxonomy (NCBI): domain Eukaryota; kingdom Metazoa; phylum Chordata; class Mammalia; order Artiodactyla; family Cervidae; genus Dama; species Dama dama. The sequence goes on along the minus strand of NW_026870877.1, from coordinate 5,508,611 downwards.
AAAATATGAGAAGTATGAAACGGTATGATAAATAGCAGGAGCATGAAGCGGTGTTGAAAAACAGGAAGAGTCTGAAATCGTGTGAAAAATATGAAGATCTTCAAATTATGAAAAGTATGAAGAGCTTCAAAAGGTGTGAAAACTATGAGGAACTTGATACGGTCTGAAAAATAGGAGGAGCATGAAGCGGAGTTGAAAAACATGAAGAGCCTGAGAAGGTGTGAAAAATATGAAGAGCTTCAAAACGTGTCAAAAATATGAGGAGCAAGAAACGGTCTGAAAAATAGGAGGATTATGAAACGGTGTTGAAAAACATGAAGAGCCTGAAAAGGTGTGATAAATGTGAAGAGCTTCAAAAGGTGTCAAAAATATGAGGAGCATGAAACGCTATGAAATATAGGTGGATCATGAAGCGGTGTTGAAAAACATGAAGAGCCTGAAAAGGTGTGAGAAATGTGAAGAGCTTCAAAAGGTGTCAAAAATATGAGGAGCATGAAACGGTCTGAAAAATAGGAGGAGCATGAAACGGTGATCAAAATCATGAAGAATCTGAAAACGTGTGAAAAATATGAACAGCTTCAAACGGTCTGAAAAATAGGAGGAGCATGAAGTGGTGTTGAAAAACATGAAGAGCCTGAAAACGTGTGAAAAATATGAAGGGCTTCAAAAGGTTTGAAAAATATGAAGAGCTTCAAAAGGTGTCAAAAAGGAGATCTGCATGAAACGGTCTGAAAAATAGGAGGAGCATGAAGTGGTGTTGAAAAAAATAAATAGCCTGAAAAGGTGTGAAAAATATGAAGAGCTTCAAAAGGTGTCAAAAATATGAGGAGCATGAAACGGTTTGAAAAATAGGACGAGCATGAAGCGATGTTCAAAAACATGAAGAGCCTGAAAAGGTGTGAAAATTATGAAGAGCTTCAAAATATGTCAAAAATATGACGAGCATGAAACCCTGTTAAAAATAGGAGGAGGATGAAGCGGTGTTCAAAAACATGAAGAGCCTGAAAAGGTGTGCAAAATATGAAGAGCTTCAAAAGGTGTGAAATACATGAGGAGCATGAAACGGTGTTCAAAAACATGCAGAGACTGAAAAGGTGTGAAAAATATGAAGAGCTTCAAAAAGTGTCAAAAATTAGATTAGCATGAAAGGGTCTGAAAAATAGGAGGAGCCTGAAGTGGTGTTGAAAAACATGAAGAACCTGAAAATGTGTGAAAAATATGAAGAGCTTCAAAAATATGAAAATTATGAAGAGCTTCAAAAGGTGTAAAAAATATGAAGAGCTTCAAAAGATGTCAAAAATGAGATGAGCATGAAATGGTCTGAAAAAAAGGAGCATGAAATGGTGTTGAAAATCATGAAGAGCCTGAAAAGGTGTGAAAAATATGCAGAGCTTCTAAGGGTGTCAAAAATATGAGGAGCATGACACGGTCTGAAAAATAGGAGGAGCATGAAGTGGTGATCAAAAACATGAAGCGCCTGAAAAGGTGTGAAAAATATGAAGAGCTTCCAAAGGTGTGAAATACATGAGGTGCATGAAACTCTCTGAAAATTAGGAGGAGCAAGAAGCAGTGTTCAAAAACCTGAAGAGCCTGAAAAGGTGTGAAAAATAGGAAAGGATTCAAAAGGTGTGAAATACATGAGGCGCATGAAACTGTCTGAAAATTAGGAGGAGCAAGAAGCAGTGTTCAAAAACATGAAGAGCCTGAAAACTTGTGAAAAATATGAAGAGCTTCCAAAGGTGTGAAATACATGAGGTGCATGAAACTCTCTGAAAATTAGGAGGAGCAAGAAGCAGTGTTCAAAAACATGAAGAGCCTGAAAAGGTGTGAAAAATATGAAGAGCTTCAAAAGGTGTGAAATAGATGAGGCGCATGAAACTCTCTGAAAATTAGGAGGAGCAAGAAGCAGTGTTGAAAAACATGAAGAGCCTGAAAAGGTGTGAAAAATATGAAGACCTTCAAAAGGTGTGAAATAGATGAGGCACATGAAACTCTCTGAAAATTAGGAGGAGCAAGAAGCAGTGTTCAAAAACATGAAGAGCCTGAAAACTTGTGAAAAATATGAAGAGCTTCAAAAGGGGTCAAAAATATGAAGAACATGAAACCGTCTGAAAAATAGGAGGAGCATGAGGTGGTGTTGAAAAACTTGAAGAGCCTGAAAACGTGTGAAAAATATGAAGAGCTTTAAAAGGTGTGAAAAATATGAACAGCTTTAAAAGGTGTGAAATATATGAAGAGCTTCAAAATGTGTCAAAAATGTGAGGAGCATGAAACGGTCTGAAAAATAGGAGGAGCATGAAGCGGTGTTGAAAAACATGAAGAGCCTGAAAACTTGTGAAAAATATGAAGAGCTTCAAAAGGGGTCAAAAATATGAAGAACATGAAACCGTCTGAAAAATAGGAGGAGCATGAGGTGGTGTTGAAAAACATGAAGAGCCTGAAAACGTGTGAAAAATATGAAGAGCTTCAAAATGTGTCAAAAATATGAGGAGCATGAAACGGTCTGAAAAATAGGAGGAGCATGAAGCAGTGTTGAAAAAACATGAAGAGCCTGCAAAGGTGTGAAAAATATGAAGAGTTTCAGAAATGTGAAAATTATGAAGAGCTTCAAAAGGTGTCAAAAATGAGAAGAGCTTGAAACGGTCTGAAAATTAGGAGGAGCATGAAGCGGTGTTGAAAAACATGAAGAGTCTTAAAAGGTGTGAAAAATATGAAGAGCTTCAAGAGGTGTGAAATACATGAGGAGCATGAAACTCTCTGAAAAATAGGAGGAGCATGAAGTGGTGTTCAAAAACATGAAGAGTCTTAAAAGGTGTGAAAAATATGAAGAGCTTCAATAGGTGTGAATAATATCAGGAGCAGGATACGGTCTGAAAAATAGGAGGAGCATGAAGCGGAGCTGAAAAACATGAAGAGCCTGAAAAGGTGTGAAAAATATGAAGAGCTTCAAAACGTGTCAAAAATATGAGCAGCATGAAACGGTCTGAAAAATAGGAGGATTATGAAACGGTGTTCAAAAACATGAAGAGCCTGAAAAGGTGTGAAAAATATGAAGAGCCTCAAAACGTGTCAAAAATATGAGAAGTATGAAACGGTATGATAAATAGCAGGAGCATGAAGCGGTGTTGAAAAACAGGAAGAGTCTGAAACCGTGTGAAAAATATGAAGAGCTACAAAAATGTGAAAAATATGAAGAGATTCAAAAGGTTTGAAAAATATGAAGAGCTACAAAATGTGTGAAAAATGAGAAGAGCTTGAAACGGTCTGAAAATTAGAAGGAGCATGAAGCAGTGTTGAAAAACTTGAAGAGAATGAAAAGTGTGAAAAATATGAAGAGCTTCAAAGGGTGTCAAAAATATGAGGAGCATGACACGGTCTGAAAAATAGGAGGAGCATGAAGTGGTGTTGAAAAACATGAAGAGCCTGAAAGGTGTGAAAAACATGAAGAGCTTCAAAAGGTGTCAAAAATATGAGGAGCATGAAACCTTCTGAAAAATAGGAGGATAATGAATTGGTGTTGAAAAACATGAAGAGCCTGAAAAGGTGTGAAAAATATGAAGAGCTTCAAAAAGTGTCAAATTATGAGGAGCATGAAACGGTCTGAAAAATGGGAGAAGCATGAAGTGGTGTGGAAAAACATGAAGAGCCTGAAAAGGTGTGAAAAATATGAAGAGCTTCAAAAGGTGTGAAATACATGAGGAGCATGAAACTCTCTGAAAAATAGGAGGAGCATGAAGTGGTGTTCAAAAACATGAAGAGTCTTAAAAGGTGTGCAAAATATGAAGAGCTTCAATAGGTGTGAATAATATGAGGAGCAGGATACGGTCTGAAAAATAGGAGGAGCATGAAGGGGTGTTCAAAAACATGAAGAGCCTGAAAAATTGTGAAAAATATGAAAAGCTTGAAAAGGTGTCAAAAATGAGATGAGCATGAAACGGTGTGAAAAATAGGAGGAGCATGAAGTGGTGTTGAAAAAAAAGAAGAGACTGAAAAGGTGTGAAAAATATGAAGAGCATCAAAAGGTGTCAAAAATATGAGGAGCATGAAACGGTCTCAAAAATAGGAGGAGCATGAAGCGGTTTTCAAAAACATGAAGAGCCTGAAAAGTTGTGAAAAATATGAAAAGCTTCAAAAGGTGTCAAAAATGAGATGAGCATGAAACGGTTTGAAAAATAGGAGGACCATGAAGTGGTGTTGAAAAAAAAGAAGAGACTGAAAAGGTGTGAAAAATATGAGGATCATGAAAATGTGTCAAAAATATGAGGAGCATGAAAAGGTCTGCAAAAAGGAGGAGCATGAAGTGGTGTTGAAAAACTTGAAGAGCCTGAAAAGGTGTGAAAAATATGAAAAGCTTCAAAATCTGTCAAAAATATGAGGAGCATGAAACGGTCTGAAAAATAGGAGGCGCATGAAGCGGTGTTCAAAAACATGACGAGCCTGAATAGGTGTGAAAAATATGAGGAGCTTTAAAAGGTGTCAAAAATATGAGGATCATGAAACGGTCTGAAAAATAGGAGAAGCATGAAATGGTGATCAAAAACATGAAGAGCCTGAAAAGGTGTGAAAAATATGAAGAGCTTCAAAAGGCGTGAAATACATGAGGAGCATGTAACGGGCTGAAAAATAGGAGAACCATGAAGTGGTGTGCAAAAACATGAAGAGCCTGAAAACTTGTGAAAAATATGAAGAGCTTCAAAAGGTGTGAAATACATGAGGTGCATGAAACTCTCTGTAAATTAGGAGGAGCAAGAAGCAGTGTTCAAAAACATGAAGAGCCTGAAAAGGTGTGAAAAATATGAAGAGCTTCAAAAGGTGTGAAATAGATGAGGCGCATGAAACTCTCTGAAAATTAGGAGGAGCAAGAAGCAGTGTTGAAAAACATGAAGAGCCTGAAAAGGTGTGAAAAATATGAAGACCTTCAAAAGGTGTGAAATACATGAGGCGCATGAAACTCTCTGAAAATTAGGAGGAGCAAGAAGCAGTGTTCAAAAACATGAAGAGCCTGAAAACTTGTGAAAAATATGAAGAGCTTCAAAAGGGGTCAAAAATATGAAGAACATGAAACCGTCTGAAAAATAGGAGGAGCATGAGGTGGTGTTGAAAAACATGAAGAGCCTGAAAACGTGTGAAAAATATGAAGAGCTTTAAAAGGTGTGAAAAATATGAACAGCTTCAAAAGGTGTGAAATATATGAAGAGCTTCAAAATGTGTCAAAAATATGAGGAGCATGAAACGGTTTGAAAAATAGGAGGAGCATGAAGCGGTGTTGAAAAACATGAAGAGCCTGAAAACTTGTGAAAAATATGAAGAGCTTCAAAAGTGGTCAAAAATATGAAGAACATGAAACCGTCTGAAAAATAGGAGGAGCATGAGGTGGTGTTGAAAAACATGAAGAGCCTGAAAACGTGTGAAAAATATGAAGAGCTTCAAAGTGTGTCAAAAATATGAGGAGCATGAAACGGTCTGAAAAATAGGAGGAGCATGAAGCAGTGTTGAAAAAACATGAAGAGCCTGCAAAGGTGTGAAAAATATGAAGAGTTTCAGAAATGTGAAAATTATGAAGAGCTTCAAAATATGTCAAATATATGACGAGCATGAAACCCTCTTAAAAATAGGAGGAGGATGAAGCGCTGTTCAAAAACATGAAGAGCCTGAAAAGGTGTGCAAAATATGAAGAGCTTCAAAAGGTCTGAAATACATGAGGAGCATGAAACGGTGTTCAAAAACATGCAGAGACTGAAAAGGTTTGAAAAATATGAAGAGCTTCAAAAAGTGTCAAAAATATGAGGAGCATGAAACGGTCTGAAAAATAGGAGGAGCCTGAAGTGGTGTTGAAAAACATGAAGAACCTGAAAATGTGTGAAAAATATGAAGAGCTTTAAAAGGTGTGAAAAATATGAACAGCTTCAAAAGGTGTGAAATATATGAAGAGCTTCAAAATGTGTCAAAAATATGAGGAGCATGAAACGGTTTGAAAAATAGGAGGAGCATGAAGCGGTGTTGAAAAACATGAAGAGCCTGAAAACTTGTGAAAAATATGAAGAGCTTCAAAAGGGGTCAAAAATATGAAGAACATGAAACCGTCTGAAAAATAGGAGGAGCATGAGGTGGTGTTGAAAAACATGAAGAGCCTGAAAACGTGTGAAAAATATGAAGAGCTTCAAAGTGTGTCAAAAATATGAGGAGCATGAAACGGTCTGAAAAATAGGAGGAGCATGAAGCAGTGTTGAAAAAACATGAAGAGCCTGCAAAGGTGTGAAAAATATGAAGAGTTTCAGAAATGTGAAAATTATGAAGAGCTTCAAAATATGTCAAATATATGACGAGCATGAAACCCTCTTAAAAATAGGAGGAGGATGAAGCGCTGTTCAAAAACATGAAGAGCCTGAAAAGGTGTGCAAAATATGAAGAGCTTCAAAAGGTCTGAAATACATGAGGAGCATGAAACGGTGTTCAAAAACATGCAGAGACTGAAAAGGTTTGAAAAATATGAAGAGCTTCAAAAAGTGTCAAAAATATGAGGAGCATGAAACGGTCTGAAAAATAGGAGGAGCCTGAAGTGGTGTTGAAAAACATGAAGAACCTGAAAATGTGTGAAAAATATGAAGAGCTTCAAAAATATGAAAATTATGAAGAGCTTCAAAAGGTGTAAAAAATATGAAGAGCTTCAAAATATGTCAAAAATGAGATGAGCATGAAACGGTCTGAAAAATAGGAGCATGAAGTGGTGTTGAAAATCATGAAGAGCATGAAAAGGTGTGAAAAATATGCAGAGCTTCAAAAGGTGTCAAAAATATGAGGAGCATGAAACGGTCTGAAAAATACAAGGAGCATGAAGTGGTGTTGAAAACCATGAAGAGCCTGAAAAGGTGTGAAAAATATGAAGAGCTTCAAAATGTGTCAAAAATATGAGGTGCATGAATCGGTCCGAAAAATAGGAGGTTCATGAAGCGGTGTTGAAAAACATGAAGAGCCTGAAAAGGTGTGAAAAATATGAAGAGCTTCAAAAGGTGTCAAAAATATGAGGAGCATGAAACGGTCTGAAAATAGGACGAGCACAAGCGATGTTCAAAAACATGCACAGCCTGAAAAGGTGTGAAAAATATGAAGAGCTTCAAAAGGTGTGAAAAATATGAAGAGCTTCAAAAGGTGTCAAAAATTAGATTAGCATGAAAGGGTCTGAAAAATAGGAGGAGCATGAAGTGGTGTTGAAAAACATGAAGAGCCTGAAAAGGTGTGAAATATATGAACAGCTTCAAAAGGTGTGAAAAATATGAAGAGCTTCAAAATGTGTCAAAAATATGATGAGCATGAAACCCTCTTAAAAATAGGAGGAGGATGAAGCGGTGTTCAAAAACATGAAGAGCCTGAAAAGGTGTGCAAAATATGAAGAGCTTTAAAAGGTGTGAAATACATGAGGAGCATGAAACAGTGTTCAAAAACATGCAGAGACTGAAAAGGTGTGAAAAATATGAAGAGCCTCAAAACGTGTCAAAAATATGAGAAGTATGAAACGGTATGATAAATAGCAGGAGCATGAAGCGGTGTTGAAAAACAGGAAGAATCTGAAATCGTGTGAAAAATATGAAGATCTTCAAATTATGAAAAGTATGAAGAGCTTCAAAAGGTGTGAAAACTATGAGAAACTTGATACGATCTGAAAAATAGGAGGAGCATGAAGCGGAGTTGAAAACCATGAAGAGCCTGAGAAGGTGTGAAAAATATGAAGAGCTTCAAAAGGTGTCAAAAATATGAGGAGTATGAAATGGTCTGAAAAATAGGAGAAGCATGAAGCTGTGTTGAAAAACATGAAGAGCCTGAGAAGGTGTGAAAAATGTGAAGAGCTTCAAAAGGTGTGAAATACATGAGGAGAATGAAACGGTCTTAAAAATAGGAGGAGCATGAAGCGGTGTTGAAAAACATGAAGAGCCTGAAAAGGTGTGAAAAATATGAACAGCTTCAAAATGTGTGAAAAATATGAGGAGCATGAAACGGTCTGAAAAATAGGAGGAGGATGAAGCGGTGTTCAAAATCATGAAGAGCCTGAAAAGGTGTGAAAAATGTGAAGAGCCTCAAAAAGTGTCAAAAATATGAGAAGTATGAAACGATATGATAAATAGCAGGAGCATGAAGCGGTGTTGAAAAACAGGAAGAGTCTGAAATCGTGTGAAAAATATGAAGATCTTCAAAAATGTGAAAAGTATGAAGAGCTTCAAAAGGTGTCAAAAATATGAGGAGCATGAAACGGTCTCAAAAATAGGAGGAGCATGAAGCAGTGTTCAAAAACATGAAGAGCCTGAAAAGTTGTGAAAAATATGAAAAGCTTCAAAAGGTGTCAAAAATGAGATGAGCATGAAACGGTTTGAAAAATAGGAGGACCATGAAGTGGTGTTGAAAAAAAAGAAGAGACTGAAAAGGTGTGAAAAATATGAGGATCATCAAAAGGTGTCAAAAATATGAGGAGCATGAAAAGGTCTGCAAAAAGGAGGAGCATGAAGTGGTGTTGAAAAACTTGAAGAGCCTGAAAAGGTGTGAAAAATATGAAAAGCTTCAAAATCTGTCAAAAATATGAGGAGCATGAAACGGTCTGAAAAATAGGAGGCGCATGAAGCGGTGTTCAAAAACATGACGAGCCTGAATAGGTGTGAAAAATATGAAGAGCTTCAAAAGGTGTCAAAAATATGAGGAGAATGAAACGTTGTGAAAAATAGGAGGAGCATGAAGCTGTGTTGAAAACATGAAGAGCCTGAAAACGTGTGAAAAATAAGAAGAGCTTCTAAAGGTGTCATAAATATGAGGAGCATGAAACGGTCTGAAAAATAGGAGCAGCATGAGGCGGTGTTGAAAAACATGAAGAGCCTGAAAAGGTGTGAAAAATATGAGGAGCTTTAAAAGGTGTCAAAAATATGAGGAGCATGAAACGGTCTGAAAAATAGGAGAAGCATGAAATGGTGATCAAAAACATGAAGAGCCTGAAAAGGTGTGAAAAATATGAAGAGCTTCAAAAGGCGTGAAATACATGAGGCGCCTGAAACTGTCTGAAAATTAGGAGGAGCAATGTTCAAAAACATGAAGAGCCTGAAAAGGTGTGAAAAATATGAAGAGCTTCAAAAGGTGTGAAATAGATGAGGCGCATGAAACTCTCTGAAAATTAGGAGGAGCAAGAAGCAGTGTTGAAAAACATGAAGAGCCTGAAAAGGTGTGAAAAATATGAAGACCTTCAAAAGGTGTGAAATACATGAGGCGCATGAAACTCTCTGAAAATTAGGAGGAGCAAGAAGCAGTGTTCAAAAACATGAAGAGCCTGAAAACTTGTGAAAAATATGAAGAGCTTCAAAAGGGGTCAAAAATATGAAGAACATGAAACCGTCTGAAAAATAGGAGGAGCATGAGGTGGTGTTGAAAACATGAAGAGCCTGAAAACGTGTGAAAAATATGAAGAGCTTTAAAAGGTGTGAAAAATATGAACAGCTTCAAAAGGTGTGAAATATATGAAGAGCTTCAAAATGTGTCAAAAATATGAGGAGCATGAAACGGTCTGAAAAATAGGAGGAACATGAAGCGGTGTTGAAAAACATGAAGAGCCTGAAAATGTGTGAAAAATATGAAGAGCTTCAAAAGGTGTGAAACATATGAAGAGCTTCAAAAGGTGTAAAAAATATGAAGAGCTTCAAAAGATGTCAAAAATGAGATGAGCATGAAACGGTCTGAAAAATAGGAGCATGAAGTGGTGTTGAAAATCATGAAGAGCATGAAAAGGTGTGAAAAATATGCAGAGCTTCAAAAGGTGTCAAAAATATGAGGAGCATGAAACGGTCTGAAAAATACGAGGAGCATGAATTGGTGTTGAAAACCATGAAGAGCCTGAAAAGGTGTGAAAAATATGAAGAGCTTCAAAATGTGTGAAAAATATGAGGTGCATGAATCGGTCCGAAAAATAGGAGGTTCATGAAGCGGTGTTGAAAAACATGAAGAGCCTGAAAAGGTGTGAAAAATATGAAGAGCTTCAAAAGGTGTCAAAAATATGAGGAGCATGAAACGGTCTGAAAATAGGACGAGCACAAGCATTGTTCAAAAACATGCACAGCCGGAAAAGGTGTGAAAAATATGAAGAGCTTCAAAAGGTGTTGAAAATATGAAGAGCTTCAAAAGGTGTCAAAAATTAGATTAGCATGAAAGGGTCTGAAAAATAGGAGGAGCATGAAGTGGTGTTGAAAAACATGAAGAGCCTGAAAAGGTGTGAAATATATGAACAGCTTCAAAAGGTGTGAAAAATATGAAGAGCTTCAAAATGTGTCAAAAATATGACGAGCAAGAAACCCTCTTAAAAATAGGAGGAGGATGAAGCGGTGTTCAACAACATGAAGAGCCTGAAAAGGTGTGCAAAATATGAAGAGCTTCAAAAGGTGTGAAATACATGAGGAGCATGAAACAGTGTTCAAAAACATGCAGAGACTGAAAAGGTGTGAAAAATATGAAGAGCCTCAAAACGTTTCAAAAATATGAGAAGTATGAAACGGTATGATAAATAGCAGGAGCATGAAGCGGTGTTGAAAAACAGGAAGAATCTGAAATCGTGTGAAAAATATGAAGATCTTCAAATTATGAAAAGTATAAGAGCTTCAAAAGGTGTGAAAACAATGAGAAACTTGATACGGTCTGAAAAATAGGAGGAGCATGAAGCGGTGTTGAAAAACATGAAGAGCCTGAGAAGGTGTGAAAAATATGAAGAGCTTCAAAATGTGTCAAAAATATGAGGTGCATGAATCGGTCCGAAAAATAGGAGGTTCATGAAGCGGTGTTGAAAAACATGAAGAGCCTGAGAAGGTGTGAAAAATATGAAGAGCTTCAAAAGATGTCAAAAATATGAGGAGCATGAAATGGTCTGAAAAATAGGAGCAGCATGAGGCGGTATTGAAAAACATGAAGACCCTGAAAAGGTGTGAAAAATATGAGGAGCTTTAAAAGGTGTCAAAAATATGAGGAGCATGAAACGGTCTGAAAAACAGGAGAAGCATGAAATGGTGATCAAAAACATGAAGAGCCTGAAAAGGTGTGAAATATATGAAGAGCTTCAAAAGGCGTGAAATACATGAGGAGCATGTAACAGGCTGAAAAATAGGAGAACCATGAAGTGGTGTGCAAAAACATGAAGAGCCTGAAAAGGTGTGCAAAATAGGAAAGGATTCAAAAGGTGTGAAATACATGAGGCGCATGAAACTGTCTGAAAATTAGGAGGAGCAATGTTCAAAAACATGAAGAGCCTGAAAACTTGTGAAAAATATGAAGAGCTTCAAAAGGTGTGAAATACATGAAGTGCATGAAACTCTCTGAAAATTAGGAGGAGCAAGAAGCAGTGTTCAAAAACATGAAGAGCCTGAAACGGTGTGAAAAATATGAAGAGCTTCAAAAGGTGTGAAATAGATGAGGCGCATGAAACTCTCTGAAAATTAGGAGGAGCAAGAAGCAGTGTTGAAAAACATGAAGAGCTTGAAAATGTGTGAAAAATATGAAGACCTTCAAAAGGTGTGAAATACATGAGGCGCATGAAACTCTCTGAAAATTAGGAGGAGCAAGAAGCAGTGTTCAAAAACATGAAGAGCCTGAAAAGGTGTGAAAAATATGAAGTGCTTCAAAAGGGGTCAAAAATATGAAGAACATGAAACCGTCTGAAAAATAGGAGGAGCATGAGGTGGTGTTGAAAACATGAAGAGCCTGAAAACGTGTGAAAAATATGAAGAGCTTTAAAAGGTGTGAAAAATATGAACAGCTTCAAAAGGTGTGAAATATATGAAGAGCTTCAAAATGTGTCAAAAATATGAGGAGCATGAAACAGTCTGAAAATTAGGAGGAGCATGAAGCGGTGTTGAAAAACATGAAGAGCCTGAAAAGGTGTGAAAAATATGAAGAGCTTCAGAAATGTGAAAATTATGAAGAGCTTCAAAATATGTGAAATATATGAAGAGCATGAAACGGTCTGAAAAATAGGAGGAGCATGAAACGTTGTTCAAATACATGAAGAGCCTGAAAATGTGTGAATAAAATGAAGAGCTTCAAAACGTGTCAAAAATATGAGGAGCAGGAAACGGTCTGAAAAATAGGAGGAGCATGAAGCGGTGTTCAAAAACATGAAGAGCCTGAAAAGTTGTGAAAAATATGAAAAGCTTCAAAAGGTGTCAAAATTGAAATGAGCATGAAACGGTCTGCAAAATAGAGGTGCATGAAGCGGTGTTGAAAAACATGAAGAGCCTGAAAAGGTGTGAAAAATATGAAGAGATTCATAAATGTGAAAAATATGAAGAGCTTCAAAAGGTTTGAAAAATATGAAGAGCTTCAAAAGGTGTCAAAAAAGAGATGAGCATGAAAAGGTCTGAAAAATAGGAGGAGCATGAAGTCGTGTTGAAAAAAAGGAAAAGTCTGAAAAAGTGTGAAATATATGAAGAGCTTCAAAAGGTGTCAAAAATATGAGGAGAATGAAACGGTCTGAAAAATAGGAGGAGCATGAAGCGATGTTGAAAAACATGAATTGTCTGAAAACGTGTGGAAAATATGAAGAGATTCATAAATGTGAAAAATATGAAGAGCTTCAAAAGGTGTGAAAAATATGAAGAGCTTCAAAAGGTGTCAAAAAAGAGATGAGCATGAAAAGGTCTGAAAAATAGGAGGAGCATGAAGCGGTGTTGAAAATCATGAAGAGCCTGAAAACGTATGAAAAATATGAAGACCTTCAAAATTTGTCAAAAATATGAAGAGCTTCAAAAGGTGTTAAAATGAGAAGAGCATGAAACGATCTGAAAAATAGGAGGAGCATGAAGTGGTGTTGAAAAAATGAAGAGCCTGGAAAGGTGTGAAATATCTGAAGAGCTTCAAAAGGTGTCAAAAATATGAGGAGCATGAAACGGTCTTAAAAATAGGCTGATTATGAAACTGTGTTCAAAAACATGAAGAGCCTGAAAAGCTGTGTAAAATATGAAGAGGTTCTAAAGGTGTCAAAAATATGAGGAGCATGAAACGGTCTTAAAAATAGGCTGATTATGAAACGGTGTTCAAAAACATGAAGAGCCTGAAAAGGTGTGAAAAATATGAAAAGCCTCAAACTCTGTCAAAAATATGAGGAGCATGAAACGGTCTGAAAAATAGGAGGAGCATGAAACGGTGATCAAAAACATGAAGAGCCTGAAAAGGTGTGAAAAATATGACGAGCTTCAAAATGTGTGAAATACATGAGGAGCATGAAACGGGCTGAAAAATAAGAGAAGCATGAAGTGCTGTGGAAAAACATGAAGAGCCTGAAAAGGTCTGAAAAATATGAAGAGCTTCAAAAGGTGTGAAATACATGAGGAGCATGAAATGGGCTGAAAAATAGGAGAAGCATGAAGTGGTGTTTAAAAATATGAAGAGCTTGAAAAGGTGTGAAAAATATGAAAAGCTGCAAAAGGTGTCAAAAATGAGATGAGCATGAAACGGTCTGAAAAATAGGAGGACCATCAACCTGTGTTCAAAAACATAAAGAGCCTGAATAGGTGTGAAAAATATGAAGAGCTTCAAAAGGTGTCAAAAATATGAGGAGCATGAAACGTTCTGAAAAATAGGAGGAGCATCAACCTGTGTTCAAAAACATGAAGAGCCTGAATAGGTGTGAAAAATATGAAGAGCTTCAAAAGGTGTCAAAAATAAGAGGAGCATGAAACGGTCTGCAAAAAAGTAGGAGCATGAAGTGATGTTGAAAAACTTGAAGAGCATGAAAAGGTGTGAAAAATATGAAGAGCTTCAAAAGGTGTCAAAAATATGAGGAGCATGAAACGGTCTGAAAAATAGGAGGAGCATGAAGCGGTGTTGAAAAACATGAAGAGCCTGAAAAGGTGTGAGAAATATGAAGGGCTTAAAAAGGTGTCAAAAATATGAGGAGCATGAAACGGTCTGAAAAATAGGAGGAACATGAAGCGGTGTTCAAACACATGAAGAGCCTGAAAATGTGTGTAAATTATGAAGATCTTCAAAAGGTGTCAAATTTATGAGGAACATGAAACGGTTTGAAAAATAGGAGGAGCATGAAACGGTGTTGAAAAACATGAAGAGCCTGAAAAGGTGTGAAAAATATGAAGAGCTTGAAAAGCTTTGAAAAATATGAAGAGCTTCCAAAAGTGTCAAAAATGAGATGAGCATGAAATGGTCTGAAAAATAGGAGGAGCATGAAACGGTGTTGAAAAACTTGAAGATCCTAAAAAGCTGTGAAAAATATGAAGAGCTTCAAAAGGTGTGAAATATAAGAGGAGAATGAAACGGTCTGAAAAAAGGAGGAGCATGAAGCGGTGTTCAAAAACATGAAGAGCCTGAATAGGTGTGAAAAATATGAAGAGCTTCAAAAGGTGGGAAATACATGAGGAGCATGAAACTGTCTGAAAAATAGGAGGAGCATGAAGTGGTGTTCAATAACATGAAGAACCTGAATAGGTGTGAAAAATATGAAGAGCTTCAAAAGGTGTCAAAAATATGAGGAGCATGAAACGGTCTGAAAAATAGGAGGAGCATGAGCCATGTTCAAAAACATGAAGAGCCTGAAAAGGTGTGAAAAATATGAAGAGCTTCAAAAGGTGTCAAAACTATGAGGAGCATGAAACGGTCTGAAAAATAGGAGGAGCATGAAATGCTGTTGAAAAACTTGAAGAGCCTGAAAAGGTCTGAAAAATAGGAAGAGCTTCAAAAGGTGTGAAATATATGAGGAGCATGAAACGGTCTGAAAAATAGGAGAAGCATGAAGCTGTGTTCAAAAACATGAGAACCAGAAAAGGTGTGAAAAATATGAAGAGCTTCAAATGGTGTGAAATATATGCGAAGCATGAAACAGTCTGAAAAATAGGAGGATCATGAAGCGGTGTTCAAAACATGAAGAGACTGAAAAGGTGTGAAAAATATGAAGAGCTTCAAAAGGTGTCAAAATTATGAGGAGCATTAAACGTTCTAAACATAGGAGGAGCATAAAGTGGTGTTGAAAAATATGAAGAGCCAGAAAAAGTGTGAAAAATATGAAGAGCTGCAAAAGGTGTCAAAATTATTAAGAGCATTAAACGTTCTAAACATAGGAGGAGCATTAAGTGGTGTTTAAAAATATGAAGAGCCAGAAAAGGTGTGAAAAATATGAAGAGATGCAAAAGGTGTGAAAAATATGAGGAGCATGGAACGTTCTGAAAAATAGGAGGAGCAAGAAACGATGTTCAAAACCCTGAAGAGCCTGAAAATCTGTGAAATATATGAAGAGCTTCAAAAGGTGTCAAAATATGAGGAGCATGAAACGGTCTGAAAAATATGAAGAGTTTCAATAGTTGTCAAAATATGAGGAGCATGAAATGGTGTTCAAAAACATGAAGAGCCTGAAAAGGTGTTAAATTATGAAGAGCTTCAAAAGGTGTAAAATATGAGGAGCATGAAACGGTCAGAAAAATAGGAGGAGCATGTAGTGGTGTTCAAAAACATGAAGAGCCTTAAAAGGTGTGAAAAATATGAAGAGCTTTAAAGTTGTGAAAATTATGAGGAGCATGAAACCATCTGAAAATTAGCAGGAGCATGACACGGTGTTGAAAAATATGAAGAGCCTTAAAATGTGTGAAAAATATGAAGAGCTTTAAAGGTGTGAAAAATATGAGGAGCATGAAACCGTCTGAAAAATAGGACGAGCATGACACGGTGTTGAAAAACATGAAGATCACGAAAAGGTGTGAAAAATATGAAGAGATTCAAAAGCTGTCAAAAATATGAGGAGCCTGAAATGGTCTGAGAAATAGGAGGAGCATGAAGTGATGTCGAAAAAGATGAAGAGCCTGAAAAGGTGTGAAAAATATGAAGAGCTTCAAAGGGTGTGAAATATATGAGGAGCATGAAACGGTTTGAAAAATAGCAGAAGCATGAAGCTGTGTTCAAAAACATGAGAACCAGAAAAGGTGTGAAAAATATGAAGAGCTTCAAAAGGTGTGAAATATATGCAGAGCATGAAACGGTCTGAAAAATAGGAGGATCATGAAGCGGTGTTCAAAACATGAAGAGACTGAAAAGGTGTGAAAATTATGAAGAGCTTCAAAAGGTGTCAAAATTATGAGGAGCATTATACGTTCTAAACATAGGAGGAGCATGAAGTGGTGTTGAAGAACATGAAGAGCCTGCAAAGGTGTGAAAAATATGAAGAGCTTCAAAAGGTGTCAAAAATATGAGGAGCATGAAACAGTCTGAAATATAGAGGGGCATGAAGTGGTGTTGAAGAACATGAAGAGCCTGAAAAGGTGTGAAAAATATGAAGAGCTTCAAAAGGTGTGAAAAATATGAAGAGATTCAAAAGGTGTGAAAAATATGAAGAGCTTCAAATAATGTGAAATACATGAGGAGCATGAAATGGTCTGAAAAATAGGAGGAGCATGAAACTGTGTTCAAAAACATGAAGAACCTGAAAAGGTGTGAAATATATGAAGAGCTTGAAAAGGTGTCAAATATATGAGGAGCATGAAACGGTCTGAAAATAGGAGAGGCTGAAACGTTGTGGAAATACATGAAGAGCCTAAAAATATGTGAAAAATATGAAGAGCTTCAAAAGGAGTGAAATACATGAGGAGCATGAAACGGTCTGAAAAATAGGAGGAGCATGAAGCGGTGTTGAAAAACATGAAGAGCCTGAAAAGGTGTGAAAAATATGAAGAGCATCAAAAGGTGTGAAAAATATGAGGAGCATAAAACGGTCTGAAAAATAGGAGGAGCATGAAGCGGTGTTGAAAAACATGAAGAGCCTGAAAAAGTGTGAAAAATATGAAGAGCATCAAAAGGTGTGAAAAATATGAGGAGCATGAAACGGTCTGAAAAATAAGAGGAGCATGAAGCCGTGTTGAAAAACATGTAGAGCCTGAAAAGGTGTAAAAAATATGAAGAGCTTCAAAAGGTGTCAAAAATAAGAGGAGCATGAAACGGTCTGAAAAAGAGGAGGAGCAAGAAGTGGTGCTGAAAAACATGAAGAGCCTAAAAGGTGTGAAAAATATGAAAAGCTTCAAAAGATGTCACAAATACGAGGAGCATGAAACGGTCTGAAAAATAGGAGGAGCATGAAACGGTGTTCAAAAACATGAAGAGCCTGAAAAGGTGTGAAAAATATGAAGAGCTTCAAAAGGTGTGAAATACATGAGGAGCATGAAACGGTCTGAAAAATAGGAGGAGCATGAAGCTGTGTTGAAAAACATTAAGAGCCTGAAAAGATGTGAAAATTATGAAGAGCTTCAAAAGGTGTCAAAAATATGAGGAGCATGAAACGGTCTGAAAAATAGGAGGAGCATGAAGTGGTGTTGAAAAATATGAAGAGCCTTAAAAGGTGTGAAATATATGAAGAGCTTCAAAATGTGACAAAATTATGAGGAGTATGAAACCGTCTGAAAAATAGGAGCAGCATGAAACGCTGTTCAAAAACATGAAGAGACTGAAAAGGTGTGAAAAATATGAAGAGCTTCAAATGGTGTGAAATACCTGAGGAGTTTGAAACGGTCTGAAAATTGTAGGAGCATGAAGCGTTGTTCAAAAACATGAAGAGCCTGAAAAGGTGTGAAAAATATGAAGAGCTTCAAAAGGTGTGAAAAATAGGAGGAGCATGAAGCGTTGTTGAAAAACATGAAGAGCCTGAAAATGTGTGAAATATATGAAGACCTTCAAAAGGTGTGAAAAATAGGAGGAGCATGAAACGGTGCTCAAAAACATGAAGAGCCTGAAAAGGTGTGAAAAATATGAAGAGCTTCAAAAGGTGTGAAATACATGAGGAGCATGAAACTGTCCGAAAAATAAGAGGAGCATGAAGCTGTGTTGAAAAACATGTAAAGACTGAAAAGGTGCAAAAAATATGAAGAGCTTCAAAAGGTGTCAAAAATATGAGGAGCATGAAACTGTCTGAAAAATAGGAGGAGCATTGTAGCGTTGTTCAAAAACGTGAAGAGCCTGAAATGGTGTGAAAAATATGAAGAGCTTCAAAAGGTGTCAAAAATATGAGGAGCATGAAACGGTCTGAAAAATAGGAGGAACATGAAACGGTGTTCAAAAACATGAAGAGCCTGAAAAGGTGTGAAAAATATGAAGAGCTTCAAAAGGTGTGAAATACATGAGGAGTATGAAACGGTGTGAAAAATAGGAGGATCATGAGCTGTATTGAAAAACATAAATAGCCTGAAAAGGTGTGAAAAATATGAAGAGCTTCAAAGGTGTCAAAAATATGAGGAGCATGAAACGGTCTGAAAAATAGGAGGAGCATGAAACGGTGTTGACAAACATGAAGAGCCCGAAAAGGTGTGAAAAATATGAAGAGCTTCAAAAGGTGTGAAATACATGAGGAGTATGAAACGGTCTGAAAAATAGGAGGAGCATGAAGCCGTGTTCAAAATTATGAAGAGCCTGAATAGGTGTGTAAAATATGAAGAGCTTCAAAGGTGTGAAAAATATGAGGAGCACAAAACGGTCTGAAAAATAGGAGGAGCGTGAAAAGGTGTTAAAAAAAATATGAAGAGCTTCAAAAGGTGTGAAACATATGAGGAGCATGAAACGGTCTGAAAAATAGGAGGAGCAAGAAACTGTTTTCAAAAACATGAAGAGCCTCAAAAGGTGTGAAAAATGTGAAGAGCTTCAAACTGTGTCAAAAATATGAGGAGCATGAAACGGTCTGAAATATAGGAGGAGCGTGAAAAGGTGTTAAAAAAAATATGAAGAGCTTCAAAAGGTGTGAAACATATGAGGAGCATGAAACGGTCTGAAAAATCGGAGAAGCATGAAGTGGTGTTGAAAAATATGAACAGCCTGAAAAGGTGTGAAAAATATGAAGAGCTTCAAAGGTGTCAAAATTATGAGGAGCATGAAACGGTCTGAAATATAGGAGGAGCATGAAAAGTTGTTAAAAAATATGAAGAGCCTGAAAAGGTGTGAAAAATATGAAAAGCTTCAAATGGTGTCAAAAATATGAGGAGAATGAAACGGTCTGAAAATTAGAAGGAGCATGAAGCGGTGTTGAAAAACATGAAGAGCCTGAAAATGTGTGAAATATATGAAGAGCCTCAAAGGTGTCAAAAATATGAGGACCAAGAAACGGTCTGGAAAATAGGAGGAGCTTGAAGCGGTGTTGAAAAACATGAAGCCTGAAAAGGTGTGAAAAATATGAAGAGCTTCAAGAGGTATCAAAAATATGAGGAGCATGAAACGGTCGGAAATATAGGAGAAGTATGCAGCAGTGTTGAAAAATATGAAGAGCCTGAAAAGGTGAAAAATATGAAGAGCTTCAAAAGGTGTCAAAATATGAGGAGCATGAAACGGTCTGAAAAATAGGAGGAGCATGAAATGGTCTGAAAAATAGGAGGAGCATGAAGTGTTGTTGAAAATCATGAAGAGCCTGAAAAAGGAGTGAAACATATGAGGAGCATGAAACGGTCTGAAAAATAGGAGAAGCATGAAGTGGTGTTCAAAAACATGAAGAGCATGAAAAGGTGTGAAAAATATGAAGAGCTTCAAAACTTGTCAAAAATATGAGGAGCATGAAACAGTCTGAAAAATAGGAGGAGCATGAAGCGGAGTTGAAAAAAATGAAGAGTCTGAAAAGGTGTGAAAAAAAGGAAGAGATTCAAAAAGTGTCAAAAATATGAGGAGCATGAAACGGTCTGAAAAATAGGAGGAGTATGCAGCGGTTAAAAAACATGAAGAGCCTGAAAAAGTTTGAAAAATATGAAGACGTCCAAAAGTTGTCAAAAATATGTGGAGCGTGAAACAGTCTCAAAAATAGGAGGAGCGTGAAGCGGTGATGAAAAACTTGAAGAGCCTGAAAACGTGTGATAAAATATGAAGAGCTTCAAAGCTGTCAAAAATATGAGGAGCATGAAACGGTCGCAAAAATAGGAGGAGCATGAAGCGGTGTTGAAAAACATGAAGAGCCTGAAAAGGTGTGAAAAATATAAGAGCTTCAAAAGGTGTCAATAATAAGAGTTGCATGAAACAGTCTGAAAAATAGGAGGAGCATGAAACGGTCTGAAAAATAGGAGAAGCATGAAGCGGTGTTGAAAAAGATGAACAGCATGAAAAGGTGTGAAAAAAAAGGAAGAGCTTGAAAAAGTGTCAAAAATATGAGGAGCATGAAACGGTCTGAAAAATAGGAGGAGCTTGAAGCGGTGTTGAAAAATATGAAGAGCCTGAAAATGTGTGAAAAATATGAAGAGCTTCAAAAAGTGTCAAATATATGAGGAGCATGAAACGGTCTGAAAAATTGGAGAAGCATGAAGTGGTGTTGACAAATATGAAGAGCCTGAAAAAGTGTGAAAAATATGAAGAGTTTCAAAAGGTGTCAAAAATATAAGGAGCATGAAACGGTCTGAAATATAAGAGGAGTATGAAAAGGTGTTAAAAAACATGAAGAGCTTCAAAAGGTGTGAAATATATGAGGAGCATGAAACGGTCTGAAAAATAGGAAGAGCCTGAAGTGGTGTTGAAAACGATGAAGAGCCTGTAAAGTTTGAAAAATATGAAGAACTTCAAAAGGTGTCAAAAATATAAGGAGCATGAAACGGTCTGAAAAATAGGAGGAGTTTGAAGAAGTGCTGAAAAACATGAAGAGCGTGAAAAGGTGTGAAAAATATGAAGAACTTCAAAACGTGTCAAATATATGAGGAGCATGAAACGGTCTGAAAAATGGGAGGATCATGAAACGGTGTTCAAAAACTTGAAGAGCCTGGAAAGGTGTGAAAAATATGAAGAACTTCAAAATGTGTCAAAAATATAAGGAGCATGAAACGGTCTGAAAAATAGGAGGAGCATGAAGCTGTGCTCAAATACATGAAGAGCCTGAGAAGGTGTGAAAAATATGAAGAGCTTGAAAAGGTGTGAAAGATATGAAGAGTTTCTAAAGATGTCAAAAATATGAGGAGCATGAAACGGTCTGAAAAATAGGAGGAGCATGAAGTGGTGTTGAAAAACATGAAGAGCCTGAAAGGGTGTGACAATTATGAAGAGCTTCAAAAGGTGTCAAAAATATGAGGAGCATGAAACGGTCTGAAAAATAGGAGGAGCATGAAGTGGTGTTCAAAAACATGAAGAGACTGAAAAGGTGTGAAAAATATGAAGAGCTTCAAAAGGTGTCAAAAATATGAGGAGCATGAAACGGTCTGAAAAATAGGAGGAGCATGAAGTGGTGTTGAAAAACATGAAGAGCCTGAAAGTGTGTGACAATTATGAAGAGCTTCAAAAGGTGTCAAAATTATGAGGAGCATGAAACGGTCTGAAAAATAGGAGGAGCATGAAGTGGTGTTGAAAAACATGAAGAGCCTGAAAAGGTGTGAAAAATATGAAGAGCTTCAAAAGGTGTCAAAAATATGAGGAGCATGAAACGGTCTGAAAAATAGGAGGAGCATGAAGTGGTGTTGAAAAACATGAAGAGCCTGAAAAGGTGTGAAAAATATGAAGAGCTTCAAAAGGTGTCAATAATATGAGGATCATGAAACGGTCTGAAAAATAGGAGGAGCATGAAGTGGTGTTGAAAAACATAAATAGCCTGAAAGGGTGTGAAAATTATGAAGAGCTTCAAAAGGTGTCAAAAATATGAGGAGAATGAAACGGTCTAACAAATAGGAGGAGCATGAAGTGGTGTTAAAAAACATGAAGAGCCTGAAAAGGTGTGAAAAATATGAAGAGCTTCAAAAGGTGTCAAAAATATGAGGAGCATGAAACGGTCTGAAAAATAGGAGGAGAAAGAAATGGTGATCAAATACATGAAGAGCCTGAAAAGGTGTGAAAAATATGAAGAGCTTCAAAAGGTGTCAAATATATGAGGAGCATGAAACGGTCTGAAAAATAGGAGGGGCATGAAGCGGTGTTCAAAACATGAAGAGCCTGAAAAGGTGTGAAAAATATGAGGAGCTTGAAAATGTGTGAAATATATGAAGAGCTTCAAAAGGTGTCAAAAATGAGATGAGCATGAAACGGTCTGAAAAATAAAGGAGCATGAAATGGTGATCAAAACGTGAAGAGCCTGAAAAGGTGTGAAATATTTGAAGAGCTTCAAAAGGTGTGAAATACATGAGGAGCATGAAACGGGCTGAAAAATAGGAGAAGCATGAAGTGGTGTGGAAAAACATGAAGAGCCTGAAAAGGTGTGAAAAATATGAAGAGCTTCAAAAGGTGAGAAATACATGAGGAGCATGAAACTCTCTGAAAAATAGAAGGAGCATGAAGCGGTGTTCAAAAACATGAAGAGCCTGAAAAGGTGTGAAAATATGAAGAGCTTGAAAAGGTGTGAAAAATATGAAGAGCTTCAAAAGGTGTGAAATATATGAGGAGCATGAAACGGTCTGAAAAATAGGAGGAGTATGCAGCGGTTAAAAAACATGAAGAGCCTGAAAAGGTGTGAAAAATACGAAGAGCTTCAAAAGGTGTCAAAATTACAAGGAGCATGAAACGGTCTGAAAAATAGGAGGAGCATGAAGCGGTGTTCAAAAATATGAAGAGCCTGAACAGGTGTGAAAATTATGAAGAGCTTCAAAAGGTGTCAAAAATATGAGGTGCATGAAACGGTCTGAAAAATAGGAGGAGCATGAAGCGGTATTGAAAAACATGAGGAGGCTGAGAACTTGTGAAAAATATGAAGAGCTTCAAAAGGTGTCAAAAATATGAGGAGCATGAAAGGGTCTGAAAAATAGGAGGAGCAAGAAACTGTGATCAAAAAAATCGAGAGCCTAAAAAGGTGTGAAAAATATGACGAGCTTCAAAAGGTGTGAAAACTATGAGGAGCATGAAACGGTCTGAAAAATAGGAGGAGCAAGAAACGGTGATCAAAAACATGGAGAGCCTGAAAAGGTGTGAAAAATATGACGAGCTTCAAATGGTGTGAAAAACATGATGAGCATGAAACGGGCTGAAAAATAGGAGAAGCATGAAGTGGTGTTGAAAAACATGAAGAGCCTGAAAAAGTGTGAAAAATATAAAGAGCTTCAGAAGGTGTGAGAAATATGAAGAGCTTCAAAAGGTGTCAAAAATTAGATGAGCATGAAATGGTCTGAAAAAGTGGAGGAGCAAGAAGTAGTGTTGAAAAAAATGAAGAGCATGAAAAGGTGTGAAAAATATGAAAAGCTTCAAAAGGTGTCAAAAATATGAGGAGCATGAAACGGTCTGAAAAATAGGTGGAGCAGGAAGCGGTGTTGAAAAATATGAAGAGCCTGGAAAGGTGTGCAAAATATGAAGAGCTTCAAAAGGTGTGAAATATATGAAGAGCTTGAAAAGGTGTCGACAATGACATGAGCATGAAACGGTCTGATAAATAGGAGGAGCATGAAACGGTGATCAAAAACATGAAGAGCCTGAAAAGGTGTGAAAAATATCAAGAGCTTCAGAAGGTGTCAAGAATATGAGGAGCACGAAACGGTCTGAAAAATATGAGGAGCATGAAGCGGTGTTCAAAAACATGAGGAGCCTGAAAACGTGTGGAAAATATGAAGAGCTTCAAAAGGTGTGAAAAATATGAAGAGCTTCAAAAGGTGTGAAAAATATGAGGAGCATGAAACGGTCTGACAAATAGGACGAGCATGAAATGGTGTTCGAAGACATGAAGAGCATGAAAATTTGTGAAAAATATGAAGACCTACAAAACGTGTCAAAAATGAGATGAGCATGAAACGGTCTGAAAAAAAGGAGGTGCATGAAGCGGTGTTGAAAAACATGAAGAGGCTGAGAACGTGTGAAAAATATGAAGAGCTTCTAAAGGTGTGAAAAATATGAAGAGCTTCAAAAGGTGTCAAAAATGAGATGAGCATGAAACGGCCTGAAAAATAGGAGGAGCATGAAGTGGTGTTGAAAAACATGATGAGCCTGAAAAAGTGGGAAATATATGAAGAGCTTCCAAAGGTGTCAAAAATATAAGGAGCATGAAACGGTCTGAAAAATAGGAGGAGCATGAAGCGATATTCAAAACCATGAAGAGCCTGAAAAGCTGTGCAATTATGTCAAGCTTCAAAAGGTGTGAAAATTATGAGGAGCATGAAACTGTCTGAAAAATAGGAGGAGCATGAAGCGGTGTTAAAGAAAATGAAGAGCCTGAAAAGGTGTGAAATATATGAAGAGCTTCAAAAGGTGACAAAAATATGAGGAGCAGGAAACGGTCTGAAAAATAGGAGAAGTATGAAACGGTGTTCAAAAATATGAAGAGCCTGGAATGGTGTGAAAAATATGAAGAGCCCAAAACGTGTCAAAAATATGAGGAGCATGAAACGGTGTGAAAAATAGGAGGAGCATGAAGCGGTTTTTAAAGACATGAAGAGCCTGAAAGATATGGAAAATATGAAGAGCTTCAAAAGGTGTGAAATACAGGAGGAGCATGAAATGGTCTGAAAAATAGGAGGAGCATGAAGCGGTGTTGAAAAACATGAAGAGCCTGAAAAGGTGTGAAAAAAATGAAAAGCTTCAAAAGGTGTCAATAATAAGATGTGCATGAAACAGTCTGAAAAATAGGAGGAGCATGAAACGGTCTGAAATATAGGAGGAGCATGAAACGGTGTGAAAAACATGAAGAGCATGAAAAGGTGTGAAAAATATGAAGAGCTTCAAAAGGTGTCAAAAATATGAGGAGCATGAAACGGTCTCAAAAATATGAGGAGCATGAAGCGGTGTTCAAAAACATGAAGAGCCTGAAAAGGTGTGAAAAAAATGAAGAGCTTCAAAACGTGTGAAAAATATGAGGAGCATGTAACGGTCTGAAAAATAGGAGGAGCATGAAACGGTGTGAAAAACATGAAGAGCATGAAAAGGTGTGAAAAATATGAAGAGCTTCAAAAGGTGTCAAAAATATGAGGAGCATGAAACGGTCTCAAAAATAGGAGGAGCATGAAGCGGTGTTCAAAAACATGAAGAGCCTGAAAAGGTGTGAAAAAAATGAAGAGCTTCAAAAGGTGTCAAAAATATGAGGAGCATGAAACGGTCTGAAAAATAGGAGGAACATGAATCTGTGCTCAAATACATGAAGCGCCTGAGAAGGTGCGAAAAATATGAAGAGCTTCAAAAGGTGAGAAAAATATGAGGACCATGAAACGATCTCAAAAATAGGAGGAGCATGAAGCGGTGTTAAAAAACATGAAGAGCCTGAAAAGGTGTGACAAATATAAAGAGCTTCAAGATGTGTGAAAAATAGGAGCAACATGAAACGGTCTGAAAAATAAGAGGAGCATGAAATGGTGTTGAAAAACAGGAAGAGCCTGAAAATGCGAGAAAAATATGAAGAGCTTCAAAAGGTTTCAAAAATATGAGGAGCATGAAACTTTCTGAAAAAGAGGAGGAGCATGAACCGGTGTTGAAAAACATGAAGAGCCTGAAAAGGTGTGAAAAATATGAAGAGGTTTAAAAGGTGTCAAAAATATGAGGAGCATGAAACATTCTGAAAAATAGGAGGATCATGAAACCGTGTTCAAAAACATGAAGAGCCTGAAAAGGTGTGAAAAATATGAAGAGCCTTAAAAAATGTCAAAAATATGAGGAGTATGAAACGGTCTGAAAAATAGCAGGAGCATGAAGCGGTGTTGAAAAACATGAAGAGCCTGAAAAGGTGTGAAAAATATGAAGAGCGTCAAAAGGTGTGAAAAATATGAAGAGCTTCAAAAGGTGTCAAAAATATGAGGAGAATGAAACGGTCTGAAAAATAGGCGGAGCATGAAACGGTGTTCAAAAACATGAAGAGCCTAAAAAGGTGTGAAAAATATGAAGAGCGTCAAAACGTGTCAAAATATGAGGAGCATGAAACGGTCTGAAAAATAGGAGGAGCAAGAAGCGGTGTTGAAAAACATGAAGAGCCTGAAAATGTGTGAAAAATATGAAGAGCCTGAAAAGGTGTGAAAAATATGAAGAGCTTCAAAAGGTGTCAAAATTATGAGGAGCATTAAACGGTCTGAAAAATAGGAAGAGCATGAAGCTGTGTTCAACAACATGAAGAGACTGAAAAGGTGCGAAAAATATGAAGAGGCTGAAAAGGTGTGAAAAATATGAAGAGCTTCAAAAGGTGTCAAAAATTAGATGAGCATGAAACGGTCTGAAAAATAGGAGGAGCATTAAACGGCGTGGAGAAACATGAAGAGCCAGAAAAGGTGTGGAAAAATAGGAGGAGCTTCAAAATGTGTCAAATATATGAGGAGAATGAAACGGTCGGAAAAATAGGAGGAGCATGAAACGGTCTGAAAAATAAGAAGAGCATGAAACGGTCTGAAAAATAGGAGGATCATGAAGCGGTGTTGAAAATCGTTAAGAGCCTGAAATGGTGTGAAAAATGTGAAGAGCTTCAACAGGTGTCAAAAACTTGAGGAGAATGAAACGGTCTGAAAAATAGGAGGAGCATGAAGCTGTGTTGAAAAACATGAAGAGCCTGAAAAGGTGCGTAAAATATGAAGAGCTGCAAAAGGTGTAAAAAATGAGATGAGCATGAAACGGTCTGAAAAATAGGAGGAGCATGAACTGGTGCTGAAAACATGAAGAGCCTGAAAAGGTGTGAAAAATATGAAGAGCTTTAAAAGGTGTCAAATATATGAGGAGAAAGAAACGGTCTGAAAAATAGGAGGAGCATGAAGTGATGTTCAAAAACTTGAAGAGCCTGAAAAGGTGTGAAAAATATGAAGAGCTTCAAAAAGTGTCAAATATATGAGGAGAAAGAAACGGTCTGAAAAATAGGAGGAGCATGAAGTGATGTTCAAAAACTTGAAGAGCCTGAAAAGGTGTGAAAAATGTGAAGAGCTTCAAAAGGTGTGAAAAATATGAAGAGCTTCAAAAGCTGTCAAAAATGAGATGAGCATGAAACGGTCTGAAAAAAAGCAGGAGCATGAAGCGTTGTTGAAAATCTTGAAGAGCTTGAAAAGGTGTGAAAAATATGAAGAGCTTCAAAAGTTTTCAAAAATATGAGGATCATGAAACGGTCTGAAAAATAGGAGCAACATGAAACGGTCTTAAAAATAGGGGGATTATGAAGCAGTGTTGAAAAACATGAAGAGCCTGAAATGGTGTGAAAAATATGAAGAGCTTCAAAAGGTTGAAAAATATGAAGAGCTTCAAAAGGTGTCAAAAATATGAGGAGACTGAAACGGTCTGAAAAATAGGCGGAGCATGAAACGGTGTTCAAAAACATGAAGAGCCTAAAAAGGTGTGAAAAACATGAAGAGCTTCAAAACGTGTCAAAATATGAGGAACATGAAACGGTCTGAAAAATAGGAGGAGCAAGAAGCGGTGTTGAAAAACATGAAGAGCCTGAAAATGTGTGAATAATATGAAGAGCTTCAAAGATGTGAAAAATATGAAGAGCTTCAAAAGCTGTCAAATGAGATGAGCATGAAACGGTCTGAAAAATAGCAGGAGCATGAAGCGGTGTTCAAAAACATGAAGAGCCTGAAAAGGGGTGAAAAATATGAAGAGCTTCAAAAGGTGTCAATAATAAGACGTGCATGAAACAGTCTGAAAAATAGGAGGAGCATGAAACGGTCTGAAATATAGGAGGAGCATGAATCTGTGCTCAAATACATGAAGCGCCTGAGAAGGTGCGAAACATATGAAGAGCTTCAAAAGGTGTGAAAAATATGAGGAGCATGAAACGTTCTGAAAAATAGGAGGAGCATGAAACGGTGTTCAAAAATATGAAGAGCCTGGAAATGGTGTGAAAAATATGAGAGCCCCAAAACGTGTCAAAAATATGAGGAGAATGAAACGGTCTGAAACATACGAGGAGCATGAAGTGGCGTTCAAAAACATAAAGAGCCTGAAAAGGTGTGAAATATATGAAGAGCTTCAAAAGGTGTAAAAACTTTGAGCAGCATCAAACGGTCTGAAAAATAGGAGGAGCATGAAGTGGAGCTGAAAAACATGAAGTGCCTGAAAAGGTGTGCAAAATATGAAGAGCTTCAAAAGGTGTAAAAAACGAGATGAGCATGAAACGGTCTGAAAAATAGGAGGAGCATGAACTGGTGCTGAAAAACATGAAGAGCCTGAAAAGGTGTGAAAAATATGAAGAGCTTCAAAAGGGGTTAAAATATGAGGAGCATGAAACATTCTGAAAAATAGGAGGAGCATGAACTGGTGCTGAAAAACATGAAGAGCCTGAATAGGTGTGAAAAATATGAAGAGCTTCAAAAAGTGTCAAATATATGAGGAGAAAGAAAAGGTCTGAAAAAAAGGAGGAGCATGAAGTGGTGTTCAAAAACATGAAGAGCCTGAAAAGGTGTGAAAAATATGAAGAGCTTCAAAAGCTGTCAAAAATGAGATGAGCATGAAACGGTCTGAAAAAAAGCAGGAGCATGAAGCGTTGTTGAAAATCTGGAAGAGCTTGAAAAGTTATTAAAAATATGAAGAGCTTCAAAAGGTTTCAAAAATATGAGGATCATGAAACGGTCTGAAAAATAGGAGCAACATGAAATGGTCTTAAAAATAAGAGGAGCATGAAATGGTTTTGAAAAACATGAAGAGCCTGAAAAGGTGTGAAAAATATGAAGACGTTTAAAAGGTGTCAAAAATATGAAGAGCATGAAACTTTCTGAAAAATAGGAGGATCATGAAGCGGTGTTGAAAAACATGAAGAGCCTGAAAAGGTGTGAAAAATATGAAGAGCTTCAAAAGTTGTGAAATATATTAGGAGCATGAAACGATTTGAAAAAAAGGACGAGCATGAAACGGTGTTCAAAAACATGAAGAGCCTGAAAATGTGAGAAAAATATGAACAGCTTCAAAAGGTTTCAAAAATATGAGGAGCATGAAACTTTCTGAAAAAGAGGAGGAGCATGAACCGGTGTTGAAAAACATGAAGAGCCTGAAAAGTTGTGAAAAATATGAAGAGGTTTAAAAGGTGTCAAAAATATGAGGAGCATGAAACTTTCTGAAAAATAGGAGGATCATGAAACCGTGTTCAAAAACATGAAGAGCCTGAAAAGGTGTGAAAAATATGAAGAGCCTTAAAAAATGTCAAAAATATGAGGAGTATGAAATGGTCTGTAAAATAGCAGGAGCATGAAGCGGTGTTGAAAAACATGAAGAGCCTGAAAAGGTGTGAAAAATATGAAGAGCTTCAAAAGGTGTGAAAAATATGAAGAGCTTCAAAAGTTGTCAAAAATATGAGGAGAATGAAACGGTCTGAAAAATAGGCGGAGCATGAAATGGTGTTCAAAAACATGAAGAGCCTGAAAAGGTGTGAAAAATATGAAGAGCTTCAAAACGTGTCAAAATATGAGGAGCATGAAACAGTCTGAAAAATAGGAGGATCAAGAAGCGGTGTTGAAAAACATGAAGAGCCTGAAAATGTGTGAACAATATGAAGAGCTTCAAAAGGTGTGAAAAATATGAAGAGCTTCAAAAGCTGTCAAATTAGATGAGCATGAAACGGTCTGAAAAATAAAAGGAGCATGAAGCGGTGTTCAAAAACATGAAGAGCCTGAAAAGGGGTGAAAAATGTGAAGAGCTTAAAAAGGTGTCAAAATTATGAGGAGCATTAAACGGTCTGAAAAATAGGAGCATGAAGCTGTGTTCAACAACATGAAGAGACTGAAAAGGTGCGAAAAATATGAAGAGCCTGAAAAGGTGTGAAAATTATGAAGAGCTTCAAAAGGTGTCAAAAATGAGATGAGCATGAAACGGTCTGAAAAATAGGAGGAGCATTAAGCGGTGTTGAAAATCATGAAGAGCCTGAAAAGGTGTGAAAAATATGAAGAGCTTCAAAAATGTGAAAAATATGAAGAGCTTCAAAATGTGTCAAATATATGAGGAGAATGAAACGGTCTGAAAAATAGGAGGAGCATGAAACGGTCTGAAAAATAGGAAGAGCATGAAACGGTCTGAAAAATAGGAGGATCATGAAGCGGTGTTGAAAATCGTGAAGAGCCTGAAATGGTGTGAAAAATGTGAAGAGCTTCAACAGGTGTCAAAAACTTGAGGAGAATGAAACGGTCTGAAAAATAGGAGGAGCATGAAGCTGTGTTCAAAAACATGATGAGCCAGACAAGGTGTGAAAAATATGAAGAGCTTCAAAAAGTGTCAAAAATATGAGGAGCAAGAAACGGTCTGAAAAATAGGAGTAGCATGAAACGATCTGAAAAATAGGAGGAGCATGAAGCTGTGTTGAAAAACATGAAGAGCCTGAAAAGGTGTGAAAAATATGAAGAGCTTCAAAAGGTGTAAAAAATGAGAGCAGCATGAAACGGTCTGAAAAATAGGAGGAGCATGAAGTGGAGCTGAAAAACATGAAGAGCCTGAAAAGGTGTGCAAAATATGAAGAGCTTCAAAAGGTGTAAAAAATGAGATGAGCATAAAACGGTCTGAAAAATAGGAGGAGCATGAACTTGTGCTGAACAACATGAAGAGCCTGAAAAGGTGTGAAAAACATGAAGAGATTTAAAAGGTGTGAAAAATATGACGAGCATGAAACGTTCTGAAAAATTGGAGGAGGATGAAGCTGTTTTCCAAAACATGAAGAGCCTGAAAAGGTGTGAAAAATATGAAGAGCTTCAAAATTTGTAAAAAATTTGAGCAGCATGAAACGGTCTGAAAAATAGGAGGAGCATGAAGTGGAGCTGAAAAACCTGAAGAGCCTGAAAAGGTGTGAAAAATATGAAGAGCTTCAAAAGGTGTGAAAAATATGAGGAGCATGAAACGGTCTGAAAAATAGGAGGAGCATGGATCGGTGTTCAAAAACATGAAGAGCCTGAAAAGTTGTGAAAAATATGAAGAGCTTCAAAAAGTGTCAAATATATGAGGAGAAAGAAACGGTCTGAAAAAAAGGAGGAGCCTGAAGCGGTGTTCAAAAACATGAAGAGCCTGAAAAGGTGTGAAAAATATGAAGAGCTTCAAAAGCTGTCAAAAATGAGATGAGCATGAAATGGTCTGAAAAAAAGGAGGAGCATGATGCGTTGTTGAAAATCTTGAAGAGATTGAAAAGGTGTGAAAAATATGAAGAGCTTCAAAAGGTTTCAAAAATATGAGGATCATGAAACGGTCTGAAAAATAGGAGCAACATGAAACGGTCTGAAAAATAAGAGGAGCATGAAATGGTGTTGAAAAACAGGAAGAAACTGAAAATGTGAGAAATATATGAAGAGCTTCAAAAGGTTTCAAAAATATGAGGAGCATGAAACTTTCTGAAAAAGAGGAGGAGCATGAACCGGTGTTGAAAAACATGAAGAGCCTGAAAAGGTGTGAAAAATATGAAGAGGTTTAAAAGGTGTCAAAAATATGAGGAGCATGAAACTTTCTGAAAAATAGGAGGATCATGAAACCGTGTTCAAAAACATGAAGAGCCTGAAAAGGTGTGAAAAATATGAAGAGCTTCAAAATGTGTCAAAAATATGAAGAGCATGAAATGGTCTGAAAAATAGGAGGAGCTTGAAGCGGTGTTGAAAAACATGAAGAGCCTGAAAAGGTGTGAAAAATATGAAGAGCTTCAAAAGGTGTGAAAAATATGAAGAGCTTCAAAAGGTGTCAAAAATATGAGGAGAATGAAACGGTCTGAAAAATAGGCGGAGCATGAAACGGTGTTCAAAAACATGAAGAGCCTGAAAAGGTGTGAAAAATATGAAGAGCTTCAAAAGGGGTAAAAAATGAGAGCAGCATGAAACGGTCTGAAAAATAGGAGGAGCATGAAGTGGAGCTGAGAAACATGAAGTGCCTGAAAAGGTGTGCAAAAAATGAAGAGCTTCAAAAGGTTAAAAAATGAGATGAGCATGAAACGGTCTGAAAAATAGGAGGAGCATGAACTGGTGCTGAAAAACATGAAGAGCCTGAAAAGGTGTGAAAAATATGAAGAGCTTTAAAAGGTGTGAAAAATATGACGAACATGAAACGGTCTGAAAAATAGGAGGAGCATGAAGCTGTGTTCAAAAACATGAAGAGCCAGAAAAGGTGTGAAAAATATGAAGACCTTCAAAAAGTGTCAAAAATATGAGGAGCAAGAAACGGTCAGAAAATAGGAGGAGCATGAAACGATCTGAAAAATAGGAGGAGCATGAAGCTGTGTTCAAAAAATGAAGAGCGTGAAAAGGTGTGAAAAATATGAAGAGCTTCAAAATTTGTAAAAAATTTGAGCAGCATGAAACGGTCTGAAAAATAGGAGGAGCATGAAGTGGAGCTGAAAAACCTGAAGAGCCTGAAAAGGTGTGAAAAATATGAAGAGCTTCAAAAGGTGTGAAAAATATGAGGAGAATGAAACGGTCTGAAAAATAGTAGGAGCATGGATCGGTGTTCAAAAACATGAAGAGCCTGAAAAGGTGTGAAAAATATGAAGAGCTTCAAAAAGTGTCAAATACATGAGGAGAAAGAAACGGTCTGAAAAAAAGGAGGAGAATGAAGCGGTGTTCAAAAACAAGAAGAGCCTGAAAAGGTGTGAAAAATATGAAGAGCTTCAAAAGCTGTCAAAAATGAGATGAGCATGAAACGGTCTGAAAAAAAGGAGGAGATTGAAGCGTAGTTGAAAATCTTGAAGAGCTTGAAAAGGTGTGCAAAATATGAAGAGGTTTAAAAGGTGTCAAAAATATGAGGAGCATGAAACTTTCTGAAAAATAGGAGGATCATGAAACCGTGTTCAAAAACATGAAGAGCCTGAAAAGGTGTGAAAAATATGAAGAGCTTCAAAAGGTGTGAAAAATATGAAGAGCTTAAAAAGGTGTCAAAATTATGAGGAGCATTAAACGGTCTGAAAAATAGGAGGAGCATGAAGCTCTGTTCAACAACATGAAGAGCCTGAAAAGGTGCGAAAAATATGAAGAGCCTGAAAAGGTGTGAAAATTATGAAGAGCTTCAAAAGGTGTAAAAAATGAGATGAGCATGAAACGGTCTGAAAAATAGGAGGAGCATTAAGCGGTGTTGAAAATCATGAAGAGGCTGAAAAGGTGTGAAAAATATGAAGAGCTTCAAAAATGTGAAAAATATGAAGAGCTTCAAAAGGTCTCAAAAATTAGATGAGCATGAAACGGTATGAAAAATAGGAGGAGCATTAAACGGTGTGGAAAAACATGAAGAGCCTGAAAAGGTGTGGAAATATAGGAAGAGCTTCAAAATGTGTCAAATATATGAGGAGAAGGAAACGGTCTGAAAAATATGAGGAGCATGAAACGGTCTGAAAAATAGGAGTAGCATGAAACGATCTGAAAAATAGGAGGAGTATGAAGCTGTGTTGAAAAACATGAAGAGCCTGAAAAGGTGTGAAAAATATGAAGAGCTTCAAAAGGTGTAAAAAATGAGAGCAGCATGAAACGGTCTGAAAAATAGGAGGAGCATGAACTGGTGCTGAAAAACATGAAGAGCATGAAAAGGTGAGAAAAATATGAAGAGCTTTAAAAGGTGTGAAAAATATGACGAGCATGAAACGGTCTGAAAAATTGGAGGAGCATGAAGCTGTGTTCAAAAACATGAAGAGCCAGAAAAGGTGTGAAAAATATGAAGAGCTTCAAAAAGTGTCAAAAGTATGAGGAGCAAGAAACGGTCGGAAAATAGGAGGAGCATGAAACGATCTGAAAAATAGGAGGAGCATGAAGCTGTGTTCAAAAACATGAAGAGCCTGAAAAGGTGTGAAAAATATGAAGAGCTTGAAAAGGTGTAGAAAATTTGAGCAGCATGAAACGGTCTGAAATATAGGAGGAGCATGAAGTGGAGCTGAAAAACCTGAAGAGCCTGAAAAGGTGTGAAAAATATGAAGAGCTTCAAAAGGTGTGAAAAATATGAGGAGCATGAAACGGTCTGAAAAATAGGAGGAGCATGGATCGGTGTTGAAAAACATGAAGAGCCTGAAAAGGTGTGAAAAATATGAAGAGCTTCAAAAAGTGTCAAATATAAGAGGAGAAAGAAACGGTCTGAAAAAAAGGAGGAGCATGAAGCGGTGTTCAAAAACATGAAGAGCCTGAAAAGGTGTGAAAAATATGAAGAGCTTCAAAAGCTGTCAAAAATGAGATGAGCATGAAACGGTCTGAAAAAAAGGAGGAGCATGAAGCGATGTTGAAAATCTTGAAGAGCTTGAAAAGGTGTGAAAATATGAAGAGCTTCAAAAGGTTTCAAAAATATTAGGATCATGAAACGGTCTGAAAAATAGGAGCAACATGAAACGGTCTGAAAAATAAGAGGAGCATGAAATGGTGTTGAAAAACAGGAAGAGCCAGAAAATGTGAGAAAAATATGAACAGCGTCAAAAGCTTTCAAAAATATGAGGAGCATGAAACTTTCTGAAAAAGAGGAGGAGCATGAACTGGTGTTGAAAAACATGAAGAGCCTGAAAAGGTGTGAACAATATGAAGAGGTTTAAAAGGTGTCAAAAATATGAGGAGCATGAAACTTTCTGAAAAATAGGAGGATCATGAAACCGTGTTCAAAAACATGAAGAGCCTGAAAAGGTGTGAAAAATATGAAGAGCCTTAAAAAATGTCAAAAATATGAGGAGTATGAAATGGTCTGTAAAATAGCAGGAGCATGAAGCGGTGTTGAAAAACATGAAGAGCCTGAAAAGGTGTGAAAAATATGAAGAGCTTCAAAAGGTGTGAAAAATATGAAGAGCTTCAAAAGTTGTCAAAAATATGAGGAGAATGAAACGGTCTGAAAAATAGGCGGAGCATGAAACGGTGTTCAAAAACATGAAGAGCCTGAAAAGGTGTGAAAAATATGAAGAGCTTCAAAACATGTCAAAATATGAGGAGCATGAAACGGTCTGAAAAATAGGAGGAGCAAGAAGCGGTGTTGAAAAACATGAAGAGTCTGAAAATGTGTGAAAAATATGAAGAGCTTCAAAAGATGTGAAAAATATGAAGAGCTTCAAAAGCTGTCAAATGAGATGAGCATGAAACGGTCTGAAAAATAGCAGGAGCATGAAGAGGTGTTCAAAAACATGAAGATCCTGAAAAGGGGTGAAAAATATGAAGAGCTTCAAAAGGTGTCAAAATTATGAGGAGCATTAAAAGGTCTGAAAAATGGGAGGAGCATGAAGCTGTGTTCAACAACATGAAGAGCCTGAAAAGGTGCGAAAAATATGAAGAGCCTGAAAAGGTATGAAAAATATGAAGAGCTTCAAAAGGTGTCAAAAATGAAATGAGCATGAAACGGTCTGAAAAATAGGAGGAGCATTAAGCGGTGTTGAAAATCTTGAAGAGCCTGAAAAGGTGTGAAAAATAAGAAGAGCTTCAAAAGGTATGAATAATGAGAGGAGCATGAAACGGTCTGTAAAATAGGAGGAGCATGAAGCGGTGTTGAAAAACATGAAGACCCTGAAAAGGTGTGAAAAATATGAAGAGCTTCAAAACCTGTCAAAAATATGAGGAGCCTGAAACAGTCTCAAAAATAGGAAGAGCATGAAACGGTCTGAAAAATAGGAGGATCATGAAGCGGTGTTGAAAATCGTGAAGAGCCTGAAAAGGTGTGAAAAATGTGAAGAGCTTCAACAGGTTTCAAAAACATGAGAAGAATGAAACGGTCTGAAAAATAGGAGGAGTATGAAGCTATGTTCAAAAACATGAAGAGCCAGAAAAGGTGTGAAAAATATGAAGAGCTTCAAAAAGTGTAAAAAATGAGATGAGCATGAAACGGTCTGAAAAATAGGAGGAGCATGAACCGGTGCTGAAAAACATGAAGAGCCTGAAAAGGTTTGAAAAATATGAAGAGCTTCACACGGTGTGAAAAATATGAGGAGCATGAAACGGTCTGAAAAATAGGAGGAGCATGAAGTGGAGCTGAAAACCATGAAGAGCCTGGAAAGGTGTGCAAAATATGAAGAGCTTCAAAAGGTGTAAAAAATGAGATGAGCCTGAAACGGTCTGAAAAATAGGAGGAGCATGAAGCGGTGTTCAAAACATGAAGAGCGTGAAAAGGTGTGAAATATATGAAGAGCTTGAAAAGGTGTAAAAATATGAGGAGCATGAAACCGTCTGCAAAATAGGAGGAGCATGAAATGGTGTTCAAAAACATGAAGAGCATGAAAAGATGTGAAAATTATGAAGAGCTTCAAAAGGTGTGAAATACATGAGGACGATTAAACGGTCTGAAAAATAGGAGGAGCATGAAGTGGTGTTCAAAAACATGAAGACCATGAAAAGGTGTGAAAAATATGAAGAGCCTCAAAAGTGTGAAAAATATGATGAACATGATATGTTTTGAAAAATAGGATTAGCCTGAAGCGGTGTTCAAATACATGAAGAGCCTGAAAAGTTGTGAAAAATATGCAAAGCTTCAAAAGGTGTCAAAAAAGAGATGAGCATGAAACGGTCTGAAAAATAGGAGCAGCATGAATCGGTGCTGAAAAACATGAAGAGCCTGAAAAGGTGTGAGAAATATGAAGAGCTTCAAAAGGTGTCAAAAATATGAGGAGTATGAAACGATCTGCAAAAAATAACGAGCAAGAAGTGGTGTTCAAAAACATGAAGAGCCTGAAAAGATGTCAAAAATATGAAGAGCTTCAAAAGGTGTCAAAAATATGAGGAGCATGAAACGGTTTGACAAATTGGAAGAGCATGAAACGGTGTTCAAAAACATGAAGAGACTGAAAAGTGGTGAAAAATATGAAAAGCTTCAAAACGTGTCAAATATATGAGGAGCATGAAACGGTCTGAAAAATAGGAGGAGCATGAAGCGGTGTTGAAAAACGTGAAGAGCCTGAAAACGTGTGAAAAATATGAAGAGCTTCAAAAGGTGTAAAAAATGAGATGAGCCTGAAACGGTCTGAAAAATAGGAGGAGCATGAAGCGGTGTTCAAAAACATGAAGAGCCTGAAAAGGTGTGAAATATATGAAGAGCTTGAAAAGGTGTAAAAATATGAGGAGCATGAAACCGTCTGCAAAATAGAAGGAGCATGAAATGGTGTTCAAAAACATGAGGAGCATGAAAAGATGTGAAAATTATGAAGAGCTTCAAAAGGTGTGAAATACATGAGGAGGATTAAACGGTCTGAAAAATAGGAGGAGCATGAAGTGGTGTTCAAAAACATGAAGACCATGAAAAGGTGTGAAATATATGAAGAGCCTCAAAAGTGTGAAAAATATGATGAACATGATATGTTTTGAAAAATAGGATTAGCCTGAAGCGGTGTTCAAATACATGAAGAGCCTGAAAAGTTGTGAAAAATATGCAAAGCTTCAAAAGGTGTCAAAAAAGAGATGAGCATGAAACGGTCTGAAAAATAGGAGCAGCATGAATCGGTGCTGAAAAACATGAAGAGCCTGAAAAGGTGTGAGAAATATGAAGAGCTTCAAAAGGTGTCAAAAATATGAGGAGTATGAAACGATCTGCAAAAAATAAGGAGCAAGAAGTGGTGTTCAAAAACATGAAGAGCCTGAAAAGATGTCAAAAATATGAAGAGCTTCAAAAGGTGTCAAAAATATGAGGAGCATGAAACGGTTTGACAAATTGGAAGAGCATGAAACGGTGTTCAAAAACATGAAGAGACTGAAAAGTGGTGAAAAATATGAAGAGCTTCAAAACGTGTCAAATATATGAGGAGCATGAAACGGTCTGAAAAATAGGAGGAGCATGAAGCGGTGTTGAAAAACGTGAAGAGCCTGAAAACGTGTGAAAAATATTAAGAGCTTCAAAAGGTGTGAAAAATATGAAGACCTTCAAAGTGTCAAAAATCGATGAGCAGGAAATGGTCTAAAAAATAGGAGAGCATGAAATGGTGTTAAAAACATGAAGAGCCTGAAAAGGTGTGAAATATATGAAGAGCTTCAAAAGGTATCAAAAATATGAGGAGAATGAAACGGTCGGAAAAATAGGAGGGGCATGAAGCGGTGTTCAAAAACATGAAGATCCTGAAAAGGTGTGAAAAATACGAAGAGCTTCAAAAGGTGTGAAATACATGAGGAGCATGAAACGGTCTGAAAAATAGGAGAAGCATGAAGCGGTTTTGAAAAAAAAAAAAGCCTGAAAATGTGAGAAAAATATGAAGAATTTCAAAAGGAGTGAAAAATATGAGGACCATGAAACGGTATGAAAAATAGGAGGAGCATCAAGTGGTGTTGAAAACCATAAAGAGCTTGAAAACGTGGGAAAATATGAAGAGCTTCAAAATGTCTCAAAAATATGAGGAATATGAAACGGTCTGAAAAATAGGAGGATCATAAAGCGGTGTTGAAAAACATGAAGAGCCTGAAAATGGTGTGAAAAATATGAAGAGCTTCAAAAGGTGTCAAAAATGAGATGTGCATGAAACGGTCTGAAAAATAGGAACAGCATGAAGTGGTTGTGAAAAACATGAAAAGCCTCAAAATGTGTGCAAAATATGAAGAGCTTCAAAAGGTGTGAAATACATGAGGAGCATGAAATGGTCTGAGAAATAGGAGGAGCATGAAGCGGTGTTCAAAAACAATAAGAGCCTGAAAAGGTGGGAAAATGTGAATAGCTTCAAAAGGTGTCAAAAATATGAGGAGTTTGAAACGGTCTGAAAAATAGGAGGAGCATGAAGCGTTGTTCAAAACCAAGAAGAGCTTGAAAAGGTGTGAAAATTATGAAGAGCTTCAAAAGTTGTTAAAAATATGAGGAGCATGATACGGTCTGAAAAATAAGGGGGAGCATGAAGTGGTGTTCAAAAACAGGAAGAGCCTGAAAAGGGGTGAAAAATATGAAGAGCTACAAAATGTGTAAAAATTATAAGGAGCATGAAACGGTCTGAAAAATAGGAGAAGCATGAAGCGGTTTTGAAAAACATTAAAAGCCTGAAAATGTGTGAAAAATATGAAGAATTTCAAAAGGTGTGAAAAATATGAGGACCATGAAACGGTATGAAAAATAGGAGGAGCATCAAGTGGTGTTGAAAACCATAAAGAGCTTGAAAACGTGGGAAAATATGAAGAGCTTCAAAATGTCTCAAAAATATGAGGAATATGAAACGGTCTGAAAAATAGGAGGATCATAAAGCGGTGTTGAAAAACATGAAGAGCCTGAAAATGGTGTGAAAAATATGAAGAGCTTCAAAAGGTGTCAAAAATGAGATGTGCATGAAACGGTCTGAAAAATAGGAGCAGCATGAAGTGGTTGTGAAAAACATGAAAAGCCTGAAAATGTGTGCAAAATATGAAGAGCTTCAAAAGGTGTGAAATACATGAGGAGCATGAAATGGTCTGAGAAATAGGAGGAGCATGAAGCGGTGTTCAAAAATATGAAGAGCCTGAAAAGGTGTGAAATAAATGAAGAGCTTCAAAAGGTGTGAAAAATATGAATAGCATGATACAGTCTGTAAAATAGGAGAAGCATGCAGTGGTGTTCAAAAACATGAAGAGCCTGAAAAGTTGTGAAAAATACGCATAGCTACAAAAGGTGTCAAAAATTAGATGAGCATGAAACGGTCTGAAAAATTGGAGGAGCAAGAAGTAGTGTTGAAAAATATGAAGAGCCTGAAAAGGTGTGAAAAATATGAAGAGCTTCAAAAGGTGTGAAATACATGAGGAGCATGAAACTCTCTGAAAAATAGGAGGAGCATGAAGTGGTGTTGAAAAACATGAAGAGCCTGAAATGTTGTGAAATATATGAAGACCTTCATAACGTGTGAAAAATATGAGGAGCTTGAAAAAGTGTCAAAATTATGAGGACATGAAACGGTCTGAAAAATAGGAGGAGCATGAAAATGTCTGAAAAATAGGAGGAGCATGAAGTGGTGTTGAAAAACATGAAGAGCCTGAAAAGTGTGAAAAATATGAAGAGCTTCATAAGGTGACAAAAATATGAGGAGCATGAAACGGTCTGAAAAATAGGAGGAGCATGAAGCGATGTTCAAAACATGAAGACCCTGAAAATGTGTGAAAAATATGAAGAGCTTCAAAAGGTGTCAAAAATATGAGGAGCATGAAACGGTCTGAAAAATAGAAGGAGCATGAAATGCTGATCAAGAACATGAAGAGACTGAAAAGGTGTGAAAAATATGAAGAGCTTCAAAAGGTGTGAAATACATGAGGAGCATGAAACAGTCTGAAAAATAGGAGAAGCATGACGTGGTGTGGAAAAAGATGAAGAGCCTGAAAAAGTGTGAAAAATATGAAGAGCGTCAAAAGATGTGAAATACATGAGGAGCATGAAACGGTCTGAAAAATAGGAGGAGCATGAAGCGGTGTTCAAAAACATGAAGAGCCTGAAAAGTGTGAAAAATATGAAGAGCTTCAAAAGGTGTGAAAAATATGAAGAGCTTCAAAATGTGTCAAAAATCGAAGAGCAGGAAATGGTCTGAAAAATAGGAGAGCATGAAGTGGTTTTAAAAACATGAAGAGCCTGAAAAGGTGTGAAATATATGAAGAGCTTCAAAGGAATCAAAAATATGAGGAGAATGAAATGGTCTGAAAAATGGGAGGGGCATGAAGCGATGTTGAAAAACATGAAGAGGCTGAAAATGTGTGAAAAATATGAAGATCTTCTAAAGGTGTCAAATATATGAGGAAACGAAACGACGTGTAAAATTGGAAGAGCTTGAAGTGGTGTTGAAAAACATGAAGAGCCTGAAAAGTGTGAAAAACATGAAGAGCTTCAAAAGGTGTGAAAAAAATGAAGAGCTTCAAAATGTGTCAAAAATCGATGAGCAGGAAATGGTCTGAAAAATAGGAGAGAATGAAGTGGTTTTAAAAACATGAAGATCCTGAAATGGTGTGAAATATATGAAGAGCTTCAAAATGTGTGAAACATATGAGGAGCTTCAAAAAGTGTCAAAAATATGAGGAGCATGAAACGGTCTGAAAAATAGGAGGAGGATGAAGCGGTGTTCAGAAACATGAAGAGCCTGAAAAGGTGTGAAAAATATGAAGAGCTTCAAAATGTGTCAAAAATATGAGGAGCATGAAACGGTCTGAAAAATAGGAGAAGCATGAAGTGGTGTTGAAAAACATGAAGAGCCTGAAAAGTGTGAAAAATATGAAGAGCTTCTAAAGGTATCAAAAATATGAGGAGCAAGAAAAGGTCTGAAAAATAGGAGGAGCATGAATTGGTGTTGAAAAACATGAAGAGCCTGAAAAGTGTGAAAAATATGAAGAGCTTCAAAAGGTGTCAAAAATATGAGGAGCATGAAACGGTCTGAAAAATAGGAGAAGCATGAAGTGGTGTGGGAAAAGATGAAGAGCCTGAAAAAGTGTGAAAAATATGAAGAGCTTCAAAAGGTGTGAAATACATTAGGAGCATGAAACTCTCTGAAAAATAGGAGGAGCATGAAGTGGTGTTCAAAAACATGAAGAGCCTGATAATTTGTGAAAAATATGAAGAGATTCAAAAGGTGTGAGAAATATGAGGAGGATGATACGGTCTGAACAATAGGAGGAGTATGAAGCGGTGTTCAGAAACATGAAGGGCCTGAAAAGTTGTGAAAAATATGAAAAGCTTCAAAAGGTGTCAAAAATATGAGGAGCATGAAACGGTCTGAAAAATAGGAGGAGCATGAAATGGTGTTGAAAAACATGAAGAGCCTGAAAAGGTGTGAGAAATATGAAGAGTTTCAAAAGGTGTGAAAAATATGAAGAGCTTCAAAAGGTGTCAAAAAGTAGATGAGCATGAAACGGTCTGAAAAATAGGAGGAGCATGAAGTGGTTTTGTAAAACATGAAGAGCCTGAAAAGGTGTGAAATATATGAAGAGCTTCAAAAGGTGTCAAAATTATGAGGAGCATGAAACGGTCTGAAAAATAGGAGGAGCATGAAGCAGTGTTGCAATACATGAAAGGCCTGAAAAGATGTGAAAAATATGAAGAGCTTCAAAAGGTGTCAAAAATATGAGGAGCATGAAACGGTCTGAAATATAAAGGAGCATGAAACGCTGATCAAATACATGAAGAGTCTGAAAAGGTGTGAAAAATATAAAGAGCTTCAAAAGCTGTCAAGTATATGAGTAGCATGAAACGGTCTGAAAAATAGGAGGAGCATGAAGCGGTGTTCAAAAACATGAAGAGCCTTAAAAGGTGTGAAAAATATGAAGAATTTTAAAAGGTGTCAAATATATGAGGAGCATGAAACGTTCTGAAAAAGAGGAGGATCATGAAACGGTGTTCAAAAACATGAAGAGCATGAGAAGTTGTGAAAAATATGAAGAGCTTCAAAAGGTGTCAAAAATATGAAGAGCTTCAAAAGGTGTCAAAAATGAGATGAGCATGAAACGGTTTGAAAAATCGGAGGAGCATGAAGCGGTGTTGAAAATCATGAAGAGCCTGAAACGGTGTGAAAAATATGAAGAGCTTCAAAAGGTGTGAAAAATATGAAGAGCATCAAAAGGTGTCAAAAATATGATGAGGTTGAAACGGTCTGAGAAATAGGAGGAGCAAGAAGCGGTGTTGAAAAACATGAAGAGACAGAAATGATGTGAAAAATATGAAGAGCCTCAAAAGGTGTCAAAAATATGGGGACCATGAAACGGTCTGAAAAATAGGAGGAGCATGAACTGGTGTTGAAAAACATGAAGAGCCTGAAAAGGTGTGAA
Source organism: Dama dama (assembly GCF_033118175.1). Classification (NCBI taxonomy): domain Eukaryota; kingdom Metazoa; phylum Chordata; class Mammalia; order Artiodactyla; family Cervidae; genus Dama; species Dama dama. Next base: position 5,466,225 of record NW_026870877.1, on the reverse strand, counting down.
AAATATGAAGACCTTCAAAAGGTGTCAAAAATATGAGGAGCATGAAACGGTCTGAAAAATACGAGGAGCATGAAACGGTGTTCAAAATATGAAGGGCCTGAAAAGGTGTGAATTATATGAAGAGCCTCAAAATGTGTCAAAAATATGAGGAGCATGAAACTGTCTGAAAAATAGGAGGAGCATGAAGCGGTGTTGAAAAATATGAAGAGACTGAAAACGTGTGAATAATATGAAGAGCTTCAAAAGGTTTGAAAAATATGAAGAGATTCAAAAGGTGTGAAAAATATGAAGAGCTTCAGAAGGTGTCAAAAATGAGATGAGCATGAAACGGTTTGAAAAATAGGAGGAGCATGAAACGATCTGAAAAATAGGAGGAGCATGAAACGGTGTTGAAAACATAAAGAGCATGAAAAGGTGTGAAATAAACGAAGAGCTTCAAAAGGTGTCAAAAATATGAGGCGCATGAAATGGTCTGAAAAATAGGAGGAGCAGGAAGCGGTGGTGAAAAACATGAAGAGCCTTAAAAGGTGTGAAAAATATGAAGAGCTTCAAAAGTGTGAAAAATATGAGGAGCATGAGACGGTCTGAAAAAAAGGAGGAGCATGAAGTGGTGTTGAAAAACATGAAGATGCTGAAATGGTGTGAAATATATGAAGAGCTTCAAAATGTGTGAAACATATGAGGAGCTTCAAAAAGTGTCAAAAATATGAGTGGCATGAAATGGTCTGAAAAATAGGAGGAGCATGAAGCGGTGTTGAAAAACATAAAGAGCATGAAAGCGTATGAAGAATATGAAGAGCTTCAAAAGGTGTGAAAAATATGAAGAGCTTCAAAAGGTGTCCAAAATGAGATGACCAAGAAACGGTCTGAAAAATAGGAGGAGCAGGAAGTGGTGTTGAAAAACATGAAGAGCCTGAAAAGGTGTGAAATATATGAAGAGCTTCAAAAGATGTCAAAAATATGAGGAGCATTAAACGGTCTGAAAAATAGGAGGAGCATGAAGCAGTGTTGCAATACATGAAAAGCCAGAAAAGATGTGAAAAATATGAAGAGCTTCAAAAGGTGTCAAAAATATGAGAAGCATGAAACGGTCTGAAAAAGAGGAGGAGCATAAAGTGGTGTTGAAAAACATGAAGAGCCTGAAAAGGTGTGAAGAATATGAAGAGCTTCAAAAGGTGCCAAAAATATGAGGAGCATGAAACGGTCTGAAAAATAGGATTAGCATGAAACGGTGTTGAAAAACATGAAGAGCCTGAAAAGGTGTGAAAAATATGAAGAGCTTCAAAATGTGTCAAAAATATAACGAGCATGAAACGGTCTGAAAAATAGGAAGAACATAAAGCGGTGTTCAAAAACATGAAGAGCCTGAAAAGGTGTGAAAAATATGAAGACCTTCAAAAGGTGTCAAAATATGAGGAGCATGAAACGGTCTGAAAAATACGAGGAGCATGAAACGGTGTTCAAAATATGAAGGGCCTGAAAAGGTGTGAATTATATGAAGAGCCTCAAAATGTGTCAAAAATATGAGGAGCATGAAACTGTCTGAAAAATAGGAGGAGCATGAAGCGGTGTTGAAAAACATGAAGAGACTGAAAACGTGTGAATAATATGAAGAGCTTCAAAAGGTTTGAAAAATATGAAGAGATTCAAAAGGTGTGAAAAATATGAAGAGCTTCAGAAGGTGTCAAAAATGAGATGAGCATGAAACGGTTTGAAAAATAGGAGGAGCATGAAACGATCTGAAAAATAGGAGGAGCATGAAACGGTGTTGAAAACATAAAGAGCATGAAAAGGTGTGAAAAATACGAAGAGCTTCAAAAGGTGTCAAAAATATGAGGCGCATGAAATGGTCTGAAAAATAGGAGGAGCAGGAAGCGGTGGTGAAAAACATGAAGAGCCTGAAAAGGTGTGAAAAATATGAAGAGCTTCAAAAGGTGTAAAAAATGAGAGCAGCATGAAACGGTCTGAAAAATAGGAGGAGCATGAAGTGGAGCTGAAAAACATGAAGTACCTGAAAAGGTGTGCAAAATATGAAGAGCTTCAAAAGGTGTAAAAAATGAGATGAGCATGAAACGGTCTGAAAAATAGGAGGAGCATGAACTGGTGCTGAAAAACATGAAGAGCATGAAAAGGTGAGAAAAATATGAAGAGCTTTAAAAGGTGTGAAAAATATGACGAGCATGAAACGGTCTGAAAAATTGGAGGAGCATGAAGCAGTGTTCAAAAACATGAAGAGCCAGAAAAGGTGTGAAAAATATGAAGAGCTTCAAAAAGTGTCAAAAGTATGAGGAGCAAGAAACGGTCGGAAAATAGGAGGAGCATGAAACGATCTGAAAAATAGGAGGAGCATGAAGCTGTGTTCAAAAACATGAAGAGCCTGAAAAGGTGTGAAAAATATGAAGAGCTTGAAAAGGTGTAGAAAATTTGAGCAGCATGAAACGGTCTGAAATATAGGAGGAGCATGAAGTGGAGCTGAAAAACCTGAAGAGCCTGAAAAGGTGTGAAAATTATGAAGAGCTTCAAAAGGTGTGAAAAATATGAGGAGCATGAAACGGTCTGAAAAATAGGAGGAGCATGGATCGGTGTTGAAAAACATGAAGAGACTGAAAAGGTGTGAAAAATATGAAGAGCTTCAAAAAGTGTCAAATATAAGAGGAGAAAGAAACGGTCTGAAAAAAAGGAGGAGCATGAAGCGGTGTTCAAAAACATGAAGAGCCTGAAAAGGTGTGAAAAATATGAAGAGCTTCAAAAGCTGTCAAAAATGAGATGAGCATGAAACGGTCTGAAAAAAAGGAGGAGCATGAAGCGATGTTGAAAATCTTGAAGAGCTTGAAAAGGTGTGAAAATATGAAGAGCTTCAAAAGGTTTCAAAAATATTAGGATCATGAAACGGTCTGAAAAATAGGAGCAACATGAAACGGTCTGAAAAATAAGAGGAGCATGAAATGGTGTTGAAAAACAGGAAGAGCCAGAAAATGTGAGAAAAATATGAACAGCGTCAAAAGGTTTCAAAAATATGAGGAGCATGAAACTTTCTGAAAAAGAGGAGGAGCATGAACCGGTGTTGAAAAACATGAAGAGCCTGAAAAGGTGTGAACAATATGAAGAGGTTTAAAAGGTGTCAAAAATATGAGGAGCATGAAACTTTCTGAAAAATAGGAGGATCATGAAAGCGTGTTCAAAAACATGAAGAGCCTGAAAAGGTGTGAAAAATATGAAGAGCCTTAAAAAATGTCAAAAATATGAGGAGTATGAAATGGTCTGTAAAATAGCAGGAGCATGAAGCGGTGTTGAAAAACATGAAGAGCCTGAAAAGGTGTGAAAAATATGAAGAGCTTCAAAAGGTGTGAAAAATATGAAGAGCTTCAAAAGTTGTCAAAAATATGAGGAGAATGAAACGGTCTGAAAAATAGGCGGAGCATGAAACGGTGTTCAAAAACATGAAGAGCCTGAAAAGGTGTGAAAAATATGAAGAGCTTCAAAACGTGTCAAAATATGAGGAGCATGAAACGGTTTGAAAAATAGGAGGAGCAAGAAGCGGTGTTGAAAAACATGAAGAGTCTGAAAATGTGTGAAAAATATGAAGAGCTTCAAAAGATGTGAAAAATATGAAGAGCTTCAAAAGCTGTCAAATGAGATGAGCATGAAACGGTCTGAAAAATAGCAGGAGCATGAAGAGGTGTTCAAAAACATGAAGATCCTGAAAAGGGGTGAAAAATATGAAGAGCTTCAAAAGGTGTCAAAATTATGAGGAGCATTAAAAGGTCTGAAAAATGGGAGGAGCATGAAGCTGTGTTCAACAACATGAAGAGCCTGAAAAGGTGCGAAAAATATGAAGAGCCTGAAAAGGTATGAAAAATATGAAGAGCTTCAAAAGGTGTCAAAAATGAAATGAGCATGAAACGGTCTGAAAAATAGGAGGAGCATTAAGCGGTGTTGAAAATCATGAAGAGCCTGAAAAGTTGTGGAAAAATAGGAAGAGCTTTAAAATGTTTCAAATATATGAGGAGAATGAAACGGTCTGAAAAATAGGAGGAGCATTAAACGGTGTGGAAAAACATGAAGAGCCTGAAAAGGTGTGGAAAAATAGGAAGAGCTTCAAAATGTGTCAAATATATGAGGAGAATGAAACGGTCTGAAAAATAGGAGGAGCAAGAAATGGTCTGAAAAATAGGAAGAGCATGAAACGGTCTGAAAAATAGGAGGATCATGAAGCGGTGTTGAAAATCGTGAAGAGCCTGAAAAGGTGTGAAAAATGTGAAGAGCTTCAATAGGTGTCAAAAACTTGAGGAGAATGAAACGGTCTGAAAAATAGGAGGAGCATGAAGCTGTGTTGAAAAACATGAAGAGCCTGAAAAGGTGTGAAAAATATGAAGAGCTTCAAAAGCTGTCAAATATATGAGGAGCACGAAACGGTCTGAAAAAAAGGAGGAGCATGAAGCGTTGTTGAAAATCTTGAAGAGCTTGAAAAGGTGTGAAAAATATGAAGAGCTTCAAAAGGTTTCAAAAATATGAGGATCATGAAACGGTCTGAAAAATAGGAGCAGCATGAAACGGTCTGAAAAATAAGAGGAGCATGAAATGGTGCTGAAAAACAGGAAGAGCCTGAAAAGGTGTGAAAAATATGAAGAGTTTTAAAAGGTGTCAAAATTATGAGGAGCATGAAACTTTCTGAAAAATAGGAGGATCATGAAACCGTGTTCAAAAACATGAAGAGCCTGAAAGGGTGTGAAAAATATGAAGAGCCTTAAAAAATGTCAAAAATATGAGGAGTATGAAACGGTCTGAAAAATAGCAGGAGCATGAAGCGGTGTTGAAAAACATGAACAGCCTGAAAAGGTGTGAACAATATGAAGAGCTTCAAAAGGTGTGAAAAATATGAAGAGCTTCAAAAGGTGTCAAAAATATGAGGAGAATGAAACGGTCTGAAAAATAGGCGGAGCATGAAATGGTGTTCAAAAACATGAAGAGCCTGAAAAGGTGTGAAAAATATGAAGAGCTTCAAAAGATGTGAAAAATATGAAGAGCTTCAAAAGGTGTGAAATACATGAGGAGCATGAAACGGTCTGAAAAATAGGAGGAGCATGAAACGGTCTGAAAAATAGGAGGAGCATGAAACAGTGTTGAAAAACATGAAGATCCTGAAAAGCTGTGAAAAATATGAAGAGCTTCAAAAGGTGTCAAATATATGAGGAGCTTGAAACGGTCTGAAAAATAAGAGTAACATGAAACGGTCTGATAAATAGGAGGAGCATGAAGCGGTGTTCAAAAACATGAAGAGCCTGAAAAGGTGTGAAAAATAAGAAGAGCTTCAAAAGGTATGAATAATGAGAGGAGCATGAAACGGTCTGTAAAATAGGAGGAGCATGAAGCGGTGTTGAAAAACATGAAGACCCTGAAAAGGTGTGAAAAATATGAAGAGCTTCAAAACCTGTCAAAAATAAGAGGAGCCTGAAACAGTCTCAAAAATAGGAAGAGCATGAAACGGTCTGAAAAATAGGAGGATCATGAAGCGGTGTTGAAAATCGTGAAGAGCCTGAAAAGGTGTGAAAAATGTGAAGAGCTTCAACAGGTTTCAAAAACATGAGAAGAATGAAACGGTCTGAAAAATAGGAGGAGTATGAAGCTATGTTCAAAAACATGAAGAGCCAGAAAAGGTGTGAAAAATATGAAGAGCTTCAAAAAGTGTAAAAAATGAGATGAGCATGAAACGGTCTGAAAAATAGGAGGAGCATGAAGCGATGCTGAAAAACATGAAGAGCCTGAAAAGGTTTGAAAAATATGAAGAGCTTCACACGGTGTGAAAAATATGAGGAGCATGAAACGGTCTGAAAAATAGGAGGAGCATGAAGTGGAGCTGAAAAACATGAAGAGCCTGGAAAGGTGTGCAAAATATGAAGAGCTTCAAAAGGTGTAAAAAATGAGATGAGCCTGAAACGGTCTGAAAAATAGGAGGAGCATGAAGCGGTGTTCAAAACATGAAGAGCCTGAAAAGGTGTGAAATATATGAAGAGCTTGAAAAGGTGTAAAAATATGAGGAGCATGAAACCGTCTGCAAAATAGGAGGAGCACGAAATGGTGTTCAAAAACATGAAGAGCATGAAAAGATGTGAAAATTATGAAGAGCTTCAAAAGGTGTGAAATACATGAGGAGGATTAAACGGTCTGAAAAATAGGAGGAGCATGAAGTGGTGTTCAAAAACATGAAGACCATGAAAAGGTGTGAAAAATATGAAGAGCCTCAAAAGTGTGAAAAATATGATGAACATGATATGTTTCGAAAAATAGGATTAGCCTGAAGCGGTGTTCAAATACATGAAGAGCCTGAAAAGTTGTGAAAAATATGCAAAGCTTCAAAAGGTGTCAAAAAAGAGATGAGCATGAAACGGTCTGAAAAATAGGAGCAGCATGAATCGGTGCTGAAAAACATGAAGAGCCTGAAAAGGTGTGAGAAATATGAAGAGCTTCAAAAGGTGTCAAAAATATGAGGAGTATGAAACGATCTGCAAAAAATAAGGAGCAAGAAGTGGTGTTCAAAAACATGAAGAGCCTGAAAAGATGTCAAAAATATGAAGAGCTTCAAAAGGTGTCAAAAATATGAGGAGCATGAAACGGTTTGACAAATTGGAAGAGCATGAAACGGTGTTCAAAAACATGAAGAGACTGAAAAGTGGTGAAAAATATGAAGAGCTTCAAAACGTGTCAAATATATGAGGAGCATGAAACGGTCTGAAAAATAGGAGGAGCATGAAGCGGTGTTGAAAAACGTGAAGAGCCTGAAAACGTGTGAAAAATATTAAGAGCTTCAAAAGGTGTGAAAAATATGAAGACCTTCAAAGTGTCAAAAATCGATGAGCAGGAAATGGTCTAAAAAATAGGAGAGCATGAAATGGTGTTAAAAACATGAAGAGCCTGAAAAGGTGTGAAATATATGAAGAGCTTCAAAAGGTATCAAAAATATGAGGAGAATGAAACGGTCGGAAAAATAGGAGGGGCATGAAGCGGTGTTCAAAAACATGAAGATCCTGAAAAGGTGTGAAAAATACGAAGAGCTTCAAAAGGTGTGAAATACATGAGGAGCATGAAACGGTCTGAAAAATAGGAGAAGCATGAAGCGGTTTTGAAAAAAAAAAAAGCCTGAAAATGTGTGAAAAATATGAAGAATTTCAAAAGGTGTGAAAAATATGAGGACCATGAAAAGGTATGAAAAATAGGAGGAGCATCAAGTGGTGTTGAAAACCATAAAGAGCTTGAAAACGTGGGAAAATATGAAGAGCTTCAAAATGTCTCAAAAATATGAGGAATATGAAACGGTCTGAAAAATAGGAGGATCATAAAGCGGTGTTGAAAAACATGAAGAGCCTGAAAATGGTGTGAAAAATATGAAGAGCTTCAAAAGGTGTCAAAAATGAGATGTGCATGAAACGGTCTGAAAAATAGGAGCAGCATGAAGTGGTTGTGAAAAACATGAAAAGCCTGAAAATGTGTGCAAAATATGAAGAGCTTCAAAAGGTGTGAAATACATGAGGAGCATGAAATGGTCTGAGAAATAGGAGGAGCATGAAGCGGTGTTCAAAAATATGAAGAGCCTGAAAAGGTGTGAAATAAATGAAGAGCTTCAAAAGGTGTGAAAAATATGAATAGCATGATACTGTCTAAAAAATAGGAGAAGCATGCAGTGGTGTTCAAAAACATGAAGAGCCTGAAAAGTTGTGAAAAATACGCATAGCTTCAAAAGGTGTCAAAAATTAGATGAGCATGAAACGGTCTGAAAAATTGGAGGAGCAAGAAGTAGTGTTGAAAAATATGAAGAGCCTGAGAAGGTGTGAAAAATATGAAGAGCTTCAAAAGGTGTGAAATACATGAGGAGCATGAAACTCTCTGAAAAATAGGAGGAGCATGAAGTGGTGTTGAAAAACATGAAGAGCCTGAAATGTTGTGAAATATATGAAGACCTTCATAACGTGTGAAAAATATGAGGAGCTTGAAAAAGTGTCAAAATTATGAGGACATGAAAAGGTCTGAAAAATAGGAGGAGCATGAAAATGTCTGAAAAATAGGAGGAGCATGAAGTGGTGTTGAAAAACATGAAGAGCCTGAAAAGTGTGAAAAATATGAAGAGCTTCATAAGCTGACAAAAATATGAGGAGCATGAAACGGTCTGAAAAATAGGAGGAGCATGAAGCGGTGTTCAAAACATGAAGACCCTGAAAATGTGTGAAAAATATGAAGAGCTTCAAAAGGTGTTAAAAATATGAGGAGCATGAAACGGTCTGAAAAATAGAAGGAGCATGAAATGCTGATCAAGAACATGAAGAGCCTGAAAAGGTGTGAAAAATATGAAGAGCTTCAAAAGGTGTGAAATACATGAGGAGCATGAAACAGTCTGAAAAATAGGAGAAGCATGACGTGGTGTGGAAAAAGATGAAGAGCCTGAAAAAGTGTGAAAAATATGAAGAGCTTCAAAAGATGTGAAATACATGAGGAGCATGAAACGGTCTGAAAAATAGGAGGAGCATGAAGCGGTGTTCAAAAACATGAAGAGCCTGAAAAGTGTGAAAAACATGAAGAGCTTCAAAAGGTGTGAAAAATATGAAGAGCTTCAAAATGTGTCAAAAATCGATGAGCAGGAAATGGTCTGAAAAATAGGAGAGCATGAAGTGGTTTTAAAAACATGAAGATCCTGAAATGGTGTGAAATATATGAAGAGCTTCAAAATGTGTGAAACATATGAGGAGCTTCAAAAAGTGTCAAAAATATGAGGAGCATGAAACGGTCTGAAAAATAGGAGGAGGATGAAGCGGTGTTCAGAAACATGAAGAGCCTGAAACGGTGTGAAAAATATGAAGAGCTTCAAAATGTGTCAAAAATATGAGGAGCATGAAACGGTCTGAAAAATAGGAGAAGCATGAAGTGGTGTTGAAAAACATGAAGAGCCTGAAAAGTGTGAAAAATATGAAGAGCTTCTAAAGGTATCAAAAATATGAGGAGCATGAAAAGGTCTGAAAAATAGGAGGAGCATGAAGTGGTGTTGAAAAACATGAAGAGCCTGAAAAGTGTGAAAAATATGAAGAGCTTCAAAAGGTGTCAAAAATATGAGGAGCATGAAACGGTCTGAAAAATAGGAGAAGCATGAAGTGGTGTGGGAAAAGATGAAGAGCCTGAAAAAGTGTGAAAAATATGAAGAGCTTCAAAAGGTGTGAAATACATTAGGAGCATGAAACTCTCTGAAAAATAGGAGGAGCATGAAGTGGTGTTCAAAAACATGAAGAGCCTGATAATTTGTGAAAAATATGAAGAGATTCAAAAGGTGTGAGAAATATGAGGAGGATGAAACGGTCTGAACAATAGGAGGAGTATGAAGCGGTGTTCAGAAACATGAAGGGCCTGAAAAGTTGTGAAAAATATGAAAAGCTTCAAAAGGTGTCAAAAATATGAGGAGCATGAAACGGTCTGAAAAATAGGAGGAGCATGAAGCGGTGTTCAAAACATGAAGACCCTGAATGTGTGAAAAATATGAAGAGCTTCAAAAGGTGTCAAAAATATGAGGAGCATGAAACGGTCTGAAAAATAGAAGGAGCATGAAATGCTGATCAAGAACATGAAGAGCCTGAAAAGGTGTGAAAAATATGAAGAGCTTCAAAAGGTGTGAAATACATGAGGAGCATGAAACAGTCTGAAAAATAGGAGAAGCATGACGTGGTGTGGAAAAAGATGAAGAGCCTGAAAAAGTGTGAAAAATATGAAGAGCTTCAAAAGATGTGAAATACATGAGGAGCATGAAACGGTCTGAAAAATAGGAGGAGCATGAAGCGGTGTTCAAAAACATGAAGAGCCTGAAAAGTGTGAAAAACATGAAGAGCTTCAAAAGGTGTGAAAAATATGAAGAGCTTCAAAATGTGTCAAAAATCGATGAGCAGGAAATGGTCTGAAAAATAGGAGAGCATGAAGTGGTTTTAAAAACATGAAGATCCTGAAATGGTGTGAAATATATGAAGAGCTTCAAAATGTGTGAAACATATGAGGAGCTTCAAAAAGTGTCAAAAATATGAGGAGCATGAAACGGTCTGAAAAATAGGAGGAGGATGAAGCGGTGTTCAGAAACATGAAGAGCCTGAAACGGTGTGAAAAATATGAAGAGCTTCAAAATGTGTCAAAAATATGAGGAGCATGAAACGGTCTGAAAAATAGGAGAAGCATGAAGTGGTGTTGAAAAACATGAAGAGCCTGAAAAGTGTGAAAAATATGAAGAGCTTCTAAAGGTATCAAAAATATGAGGAGCATGAAAAGGTCTGAAAAATAGGAGGAGCATGAAGTGGTGTTGAAAAACATGAAGAGCCTGAAAAGTGTGAAAAATATGAAGAGCTTCAAAAGGTGTCAAAAATATGAGGAGCATGAAACGGTCTGAAAAATAGGAGAAGCATGAAGTGGTGTGGGAAAAGATGAAGAGCCTGAAAAAGTGTGAAAAATATGAAGAGCTACAAAAGGTGTGAAATACATTAGGAGCATGAAACTCTCTGAAAAATAGGAGGAGCATGAAGTGGTGTTCAAAAACATGAAGAGCCTGATAATTTGTGAAAAATATAAAGAGATTCAAAAGGTGTGAGAAATATGAGGAGGATGAAACGGTCTGAACAATAGGAGGAGTATGAAGCGGTGTTCAGAAACATGAAGGGCCTGAAAAGTTGTGAAAAATATGAAAAGCTTCAAAAGGTGTCAAAAATATGAGGAGCATGAAACGGTCTGAAAAATAGGAGGAGCATGAAATGGTGTTGAAAAACATGAAGAGGCTGAAAAGGTGTGAGAAATATGAAGAGTTTCAAAAGGTGTGAAAAATATGAAGAGCTTCAAAATGTCTCAAAAATATGAGGAATATGAAACGGTCTGAAAAATAGGAGGATCATAAAGCGGTGTTGAAAAACATGAAGAGCCTGAAAATGGTGTGAAAAATATGAAGAGCTTCAAAAGGTGTCAAAAATGAGATGTGCATGAAACGGTCTGAAAAATAGGAGCAGCATGAAGTGGTTGTGAAAAACATGAAAAGCCTGAAAATGTGTGCAAAATATGAAGAGCTTCAAAAGGTGTGAAATACATGAGGAGCATGAAATGGTCTGAGAAATAGGAGGAGCATGAAGCGGTGTTCAAAAATATGAAGAGCCTGAAAAGGTGTGAAATAAATGAAGAGCTTCAAAAGGTGTGAAAAATATGAATAGCATGATACTGTCTAAAAAATAGGAGAAGCATGCAGTGGTGTTCAAAAACATGAAGAGCCTGAAAAGTTGTGAAAAATACGCATAGCTTCAAAAGGTGTCAAAAATTAGATGAGCATGAAACGGTCTGAAAAATTGGAGGAGCAAGAAGTAGTGTTGAAAAATATGAAGAGCCTGAGAAGGTGAGAAATATATGAAGAGCTTCAAAGGTGTGAAATACATGAGGAGCATGAAACTCTCTGAAAAATAGGAGGAGCATGAAGTGGTGTTGAAAAACATGAAGAGCCTGAAATGTTGTGAAATATATGAAGACCTTCATAACGTGTGAAAAATATGAGGAGCTTGAAAAAGAGTCAAAATTATGAGGACATGAAAAGGTCTGAAAAATAGGAGGAGCATGAAAATGTCTGAAAAATAGGAGGAGCATGAAGTGGTGTTGAAAAACATGAAGAGCCTGAAAAGTGTGAAAAATATGAAGAGCTTCATAAGCTGACAAAAATATGAGGAGCATGAAACGGTCTGAAAAATAGGAGGAGCATGAAGCGGTGTTCAAAACATGAAGACCCTGAAAATGTGTGAAAAATATGAAGAGCTTCAAAAGGTGTCAAAAATATGAGGAGCATGAAACGGTCTGAAAAATAGAAGGAGCATGAAATGCTGATCAAGAACATGAAGAGCCTGAAAAGGTGTGAAAAATATGAAGAGCTTCAAAAGGTGTGAAATACATGAGGAGCATGAAACAGTCTGAAAAATAGGAGAAGCATGACGTGGTGTGGAAAAAGATGAAGAGCCTGAAAAAGTGTGAAAAATATGAAGAGCTTCAAAAGATGTGAAATACATGAGGAGCATGAAACGGTCTGAAAAATAGGAGGAGCATGAAGCGGTGTTCAAAAACATGAAGAGCCTGAAAAGTGTGAAAAACATGAAGAGCTTCAAAAGGTGTGAAAAATATGAAGAGCTTCAAAATGTGTCAAAAATCGATGAGCAGGAAATGGTCTGAAAAATAGGAGAGCATGAAGTGGTTTTAAAAACATGAAGATCCTGAAATGGTGTGAAATATATGAAGAGCTTCAAAATGTGTGAAACATATGAGGAGCTTCAAAAAGTGTCAAAAATATGAGGAGCATGAAACGGTCTGAAAAATAGGAGGAGGATGAAGCGGTGTTCAGAAACATGAAGAGCCTGAAACGGTGTGAAAAATATGAAGAGCTTCAAAATGTGTCAAAAATATGAGGAGCATGAAACGGTCTGAAAAATAGGAGAAGCATGAAGTGGTGTTGAAAAACATGAAGAGCCTGAAAAGTGTGAAAAATATGAAGAGCTTCTAAAGGTATCAAAAATATGAGGAGCATGAAAAGGTCTGAAAAATAGGAGGAGCATGAAGTGGTGTTGAAAAACATGAAGAGCCTGAAAAGTGTGAAAAATATGAAGAGCTTCAAAAGGTGTCAAAAATATGAGGAGCATGAAACGGTCTGAAAAATAGGAGAAGCATGAAGTGGTGTGGGAAAAGATGAAGAGCCTGAAAAAGTGTGAAAAATATGAAGAGCTTCAAAAGGTGTGAAATACATGAGGAGCATGAAATGGTCTGAGAAATAGGAGGAGCATGAAGCGGTGTTCAAAAATATGAAGAGCCTGAAAAGGTGTGAAATAAATGAAGAGCTTCAAAAGGTGTGAAAAATATGAATAGCATGATACTGTCTAAAAAATAGGAGAAGCATGCAGTGGTGTTCAAAAACATGAAGAGCCTGAAAAGTTGTGAAAAATACGCATAGCTTCAAAAGGTGTCAAAAATTAGATGAGCATGAAACGGTCTGAAAAATTGGAGGAGCAAGAAGTAGTGTTGAAAAATATGAAGAGCCTGAGAAGGTGTGAAAAATATGAAGAGCTTCAAAAGGTGTGAAATACATGAGGAGCATGAAACTCTCTGAAAAATAGGAGGAGCATGAAGTGGTGTTGAAAAACATGAAGAGCCTGAAATGTTGTGAAATATATGAAGACCTTCATAACGTGTGAAAAATATGAGGAGCTTGAAAAAGAGTCAAAATTATGAGGACATGAAAAGGTCTGAAAAATAGGAGGAGCATGAAAATGTCTGAAAAATAGGAGGAGCATGAAGTGGTGTTGAAAAACATGAAGAGCCTGAAAAGTGTGAAAAATATGAAGAGCTTCATAAGCTGACAAAAATATGAGGAGCATGAAACGGTCTGAAAAATAGGAGGAGCATGAAGCGGTGTTCAAAACATGAAGACCCTGAAAATGTGTGAAAAATATGAAGAGCTTCAAAAGGTGTCAAAAATATGAGGAGCATGAAACGGTCTGAAAAATAGAAGGAGCATGAAATGCTGATCAAGAACATGAAGAGCCTGAAAAGGTGTGAAAAATATGAAGAGCTTCAAAAGGTGTGAAATACATGAGGAGCATGAAACAGTCTGAAAAATAGGAGAAGCATGACGTGGTGTGGAAAAAGATGAAGAGCCTGAAAAAGTGTGAAAAATATGAAGAGCTTCAAAAGATGTGAAATACATGAGGAGCATGAAACGGTCTGAAAAATAGGAGGAGCATGAAGCGGTGTTCAAAAACATGAAGAGCCTGAAAAGTGTGAAAAACATGAAGAGCTTCAAAAGGTGTGAAAAATATGAAGAGCTTCAAAATGTGTCAAAAATCGATGAGCAGGAAATGGTCTGAAAAATAGGAGAGCATGAAGTGGTTTTAAAAACATGAAGATCCTGAAATGGTGTGAAATATATGAAGAGCTTCAAAATGTGTGAAACATATGAGGAGCTTCAAAAAGTGTCAAAAATATGAGGAGCATGAAACGGTCTGAAAAATAGGAGGAGGATGAAGCGGTGTTCAGAAACATGAAGAGCCTGAAACGGTGTGAAAAATATGAAGAGCTTCAAAATGTGTCAAAAATATGAGGAGCATGAAACGGTCTGAAAAATAGGAGAAGCATGAAGTGGTGTTGAAAAACATGAAGAGCCTGAAAAGTGTGAAAAATATGAAGAGCTTCTAAAGGTATCAAAAATATGAGGAGCATGAAAAGGTCTGAAAAATAGGAGGAGCATGAAGTGGTGTTGAAAAACATGAAGAGCCTGAAAAGTGTGAAAAATATGAAGAGCTTCAAAAGGTGTCAAAAATATGAGGAGCATGAAACGGTCTGAAAAATAGGAGAAGCATGAAGTGGTGTGGGAAAAGATGAAGAGCCTGAAAAAGTGTGAAAAATATGAAGAGCTTCAAAAGGTGTGAAATACATTAGGAGCATGAAACTCTCTGAAAAATAGGAGGAGCATGAAGTGGTGTTCAAAAACATGAAGAGCCTGATAATTTGTGAAAAATATGAAGAGATTCAAAAGGTGTGAGAAATATGAGGAGGATGAAACGGTCTGAACAATAGGAGGAGTATGAAGCGGTGTTCAGAAACATGAAGGGCCTGAAAAGTTGTGAAAAATATGAAAAGCTTCAAAAGGTGTCAAAAATATGAGGAGCATGAAACGGTCTGAAAAATAGGAGGAGCATGAAGCGGTGTTCAAAACATGAAGACCCTGAAAATGTGTGAAAAATATGAAGAGCTTCAAAAGGTGTCAAAAATATGAGGAGCATGAAACGGTCTGAAAAATAGAAGGAGCATGAAATGCTGATCAAGAACATGAAGAGCCTGAAAAGGTGTGAAAAATATGAAGAGCTTCAAAAGGTGTGAAATACATGAGGAGCATGAAACAGTCTGAAAAATAGGAGAAGCATGACGTGGTGTGGAAAAAGATGAAGAGCCTGAAAAAGTGTGAAAAATATGAAGAGCTTCAAAAGATGTGAAATACATGAGGAGCATGAAACGGTCTGAAAAATAGGAGGAGCATGAAGCGGTGTTCAAAAACATGAAGAGCCTGAAAAGTGTGAAAAACATGAAGAGCTTCAAAAGGTGTGAAAAATATGAAGAGCTTCAAAATGTGTCAAAAATCGATGAGCAGGAAATGGTCTGAAAAATAGGAGAGCATGAAGTGGTTTTAAAAACATGAAGATCCTGAAATGGTGTGAAATATATGAAGAGCTTCAAAATGTGTGAAACATATGAGGAGCTTCAAAAAGTGTCAAAAATATGAGGAGCATGAAACGGTCTGAAAAATAGGAGGAGGATGAAGCGGTGTTCAGAAACATGAAGAGCCTGAAACGGTGTGAAAAATATGAAGAGCTTCAAAATGTGTCAAAAATATGAGGAGCATGAAACGGTCTGAAAAATAGGAGAAGCATGAAGTGGTGTTGAAAAACATGAAGAGCCTGAAAAGTGTGAAAAATATGAAGAGCTTCTAAAGGTATCAAAAATATGAGGAGCATGAAAAGGTCTGAAAAATAGGAGGAGCATGAAGTGGTGTTGAAAAACATGAAGAGCCTGAAAAGTGTGAAAAATATGAAGAGCTTCAAAAGGTGTCAAAAATATGAGGAGCATGAAACGGTCTGAAAAATAGGAGAAGCATGAAGTGGTGTGGG
Organism: Dama dama; assembly: GCF_033118175.1. Classification (NCBI taxonomy): domain Eukaryota; kingdom Metazoa; phylum Chordata; class Mammalia; order Artiodactyla; family Cervidae; genus Dama; species Dama dama. Next base: position 5,450,533 of record NW_026870877.1, on the reverse strand, counting down.
AAAAGATGAAGAGCCTGAAAAAGTGTGAAAAATATGAAGAGCTACAAAAGGTGTGAAATACATTAGGAGCATGAAACTCTCTGAAAAATAGGAGGAGCATGAAGTGGTGTTCAAAAACATGAAGAGCCTGATAATTTGTGAAAAATATGAAGAGATTCAAAAGGTGTGAGAAATATGAGGAGGATGAAACGGTCTGAACAATAGGAGGAGTATGAAGCGGTGTTCAGAAACATGAAGGGCCTGAAAAGTTGTGAAAAATATGAAAAGCTTCAAAAGGTGTCAAAAATATGAGGAGCATGAAACGGTCTGAAAAATAGGAGGAGCATGAAATGGTGTTGAAAAACATGAAGAGGCTGAAAAGGTGTGAGAAATATGAAGAGTTTCAAAAGGTGTGAAAAATATGAAGAGCTTCAAAAGGTGTCAAAAAGTAGATGAGCATGAAACGGTCTGAAAAATAGGAGGAGCATGAAGTGGTTTTGAAAAACATGAAGAGCCTGAAAAGGTGTGAAATATATGAAGAGCTTCAAAAGGTGTCAAAAATATGAGGAGCATGAAACGGTCTGAAAAATAGGAGGAGCATGAAGCAGTGTTGCAATACATGAAAGGCCTGAAAAGATGTGAAAAATATGAAGAGCTTCAAAAGGTGTCAAAAATATGAGGAGCATGAAACGGTCTGAAATATAAAGGAGCATGAAACGCTGATCAAATACATGAAGAGTCTGAAAAGGTGTGAAAAATATAAAGAGCTTCAAAAGCTGTCAAGTATATGAGTAGCATGAAACGGTCTGAAAAATAGGAGGAGTATGAAGCGGTGTTCAAAAACATGAAGAGCCTTAAAAGATGTGAAAAATATGAAGAATTTTAAAAGGTGTCAAATATATGAGGAGCATGAAACGTTCTGAAAAAGAGGAGGATCATGAAACGGTGTTCAAAAACATGAAGAGCATGAGAAGTTGTGAAAAATATGAAGAGCTTCAAAAGGTGTCAAAAATATGAAGAGCTTCAAAAGGTGTCAAAAATGAGATGAGCATGAAACGGTTTGAAAAATCGGAGGAGCATGAAGCGGTGTTGAAAATCATGAAGAGCCTGAAACGGTGTGAAAAATATGAAGAGCTTCAAAAGGTGTGAAAAATATGAAGAGCATCAAAAGGTGTCAAAAATATGATGAGGATGAAACGGTCTGAGAAATAGGAGGAGCAAGAAGCGGTGTTGAAAAACATGAAGAGCCTGAAAAGGTGTGAAAAACATGAAGACCTTCAAAAGGTGTCAAAAATATGAGGAGCATGAAACGGTCTGAAAAATACGAGGAGCATGAAACGGTGTTCAAAATATGAAGGGCCTGAAAAGGTGTGAATTATATGAAGAGCCTCAAAATGTGTCAAAAATATGAGGAGCATGAAACTGTCTGAAAAATAGGAGGAGCATGAAGCGGTGTTGAAAAATATGAAGAGACTGAAAACGTGTGAATAATATGAAGAGCTTCAAAAGTTTTGAAAAATATGAAGAGATTCAAAAGGTGTGAAAAATATGAAGAGCTTCAGAAGGTGTCAAAAATGAGATGAGCATGAAAGGATCTGAAAAATAGGAGGAGCATGAAACGGTGTTGAAAACATAAAGAGCATGAAAAGGTGTGAAATAAACGAAGAGCTTCAAAAGGTGTCAAAAATATGAGGCGCATGAAACGGTCTGAAAAATAGGAGGAGCAGGAAGCGGTGGTGAAAAACATGAAGAGCCTTAAAAGGTGTGAAAAATATGAAGAGCTTCAAAAGTGTGAAAAATATGAGGAGCATGAGACGGTCTGAAAAAAAGGAGGAGCATGAAGTGGTGTTGAAAAACATGAAGATGCTGAAATGGTGTGAAATATATGAAGAGCTTCAAAATGTGTGAAACATATGAGGAGCTTCAAAAAGTGTCAAAAATATGAGTGGCATGAAATGGTCTGAAAAATGGGAGGAGCATGAAGCGGTGTTGAGAAACATAAAGAGCATGAAAACGTATGAAGAATATGAAGAGCTTTAAAAGGTGTGAAAAATATGAAGAGCTTCAAAAGGTGTCCAAAATGAGATGACCATGAAACGGTCTGAAAAATAGGACGAGCAGGAAGTGGTGTTGAAAAACATGAAGAGCCTGAAAAGGTGTGAAATATATGAAGAGCTTCAAAAGATGTCAAAAATATGAGGAGCATGAAACGGTCTGAAAAATAGGAGGAGCATGAAGCAGTGTTGCAATACATGAAAAGCATGAAAAGATGTGAAAAATATGAAGAGCTTCAAAAGGTGTCAAAAATATGAGAAGCATGAAACGGTCTGAAAAAGAGGAGGAGCATAAAGTGGTGTTGAAAAACATGAAGAGCCTGAAAAGGTGTGAAGAATATGAAGAGCTTCAAAAGGTGCCAAAAATATGAGGAGCATGAAACGGTCTGAAAAATAGGAGGAGCATGAAACGGTGTTGAAAAACATGAAGAGCCTGAAAAGGTGTGAAAAATATGAAGAGCTTCAAAATATGTCAAAAATATGAAGAGCATGAAACTGTCTGAAAAATAGGAGGAGCAAGAAGCGGTGTTGAAAAACATTTAGAGACTGAAAACGTGTGAAAAATAAGAAGAGTTTCAAAAGGTGTGAAAAATATGAAGAGATTCAAAGGTGTCAAAAATATGAGGAGCATGAAACGGTCTGAAAAATAGGAGGAGCATGAAACGGTGTTCAAAAACATGAAGAGCCTTAAAAGGTGTGAAAAATATGAAGAGCTTCAATAGGTGTGAAAAATATGAGGAGCATGAAACGGTCTGAAAAATAGGAGGAGCATGAAGCCGTGTTCAAAAATATGAAGAGCCTGAAAAGAGGTAAAAATATGAAGAGCTTCCAAAGGTGTCAAATATATGAGGAGCATGAAACGGTCTGAAAAATAGGAAGAGCAAGAAGCGGTGCTGAAAAACATGAAGAGCCTGAAAATGTGTGAGAAATATGAAGAGTTTCAAAAGGTGTCAAAAATATGAAGAGCATCAAAAGGTGTCAAAAATGAGAGGAGCATGAAGGGGTCTGAAAAATAGGAGGAGGAGGAAGTGCTGTTGAAAAACATGAAGAGCCTGAAAAGTTGTGAAATATATGAAGAGCTTCAAAAGGTGTCAAAAATACGAGGAGCATGAAACGGTCTGAAAATTAGGAACAGTTTGAAACTGTGTTCAAAAACATGAAGAGCCTGAAAAGGTGTGAACAATGTGAAGGACTTCAAAAGGTGTGAAATACATAAGGAGCATGAAACGGTCTGAAAATAGGAGGAGCATGATGCGGTTTTCAAAACATGAGGAGTCTGAAATCGTGTGAAAAATATGAAGAGCTTCAAAAGGTGTCAAAAATATGAGGAGCATGAAACCATCTCAAAAATAGGAGGATCATGAAGCGGTGTTCAAAAACATGAAGAGTATGAAAAGGTGTGAAAAATATGAAGAGCTTCAAAAGGTGTCAAAAATTTGAGGAGCATGAAACGGTCTGAAAAATAGGAGGAGCATGAAACCGTGTTATAAAACCTGAAGAGTCTGAAAAGTTGTGAAAAATATGAAGGGCTTCAAAATGTGTGAAATACATGAGGAGCATGAAACGGTCTGTAAATTAGGAGGAGCAAGAAGCTGTGTTCAAAAACATGAGAGCCTGAGAATTTGAGAAAAATATGAAGAGCTTCAAAAGGTGTGAAATACATGAGGAGCATGAAACGGTCTGAAAAATAGGAGGAGCATGAAGCGGTGTTCAAAAACATGAAGAGCCTGAAAAGGTGTGAAAAATATGAAGAGCTTCAAAAGGTGTGAAAAATATGAAGAGCTTCAAAACGTATCAAAAATATCAGGAGCATGAAACGGTCTGGAAAATAGGATGAGCATGAAGCGGTGGTTAAAAACATGAAGAGCATGAAAGGTGTGAAAAATATGAAGAGCTTCAAAAGGTGTGAAAAAAATGAGGAGCATGAAACGGTCTGGAAAATAGGAGGAGCATGAAGCGGTGTTGAAAAACATGAAGAGCCTGAAAAGGTGTGAAAAATATGAAGAGCTTCAAAAGATGTGAAAAATAGGAGGAGCATGAAGCGGTGTAATAAACATGAAGAGCCTGAAAAGGTGTGAAAAATATGAAGAGCTTCAAAAGGTGTGAAAAAAATGAAGAGCTTCAAAACGTGTCAAAAATATGAGGAGCATGAAACGGTCTGATAAATAGGAGGAGCCAGAAGCGGTGTTGAAAAACATTAAGAGCCTGAAAACGTTTGAAAAATATGAAGAGCTTCAAAAGGTGTGGAAAATATGAAGAGCTTCAAAATGTGTCAAAAGCGAGATGAGTATGAAACGGTCTGAAAAATAGGAGGAGCATGAAATGGTGTTGAAAAACATGAAGAGCCTGAAAATGTGTGAAATATATGAAGAGCTTCAAAAGGTGTCAAAAATATGAGGAGCATGGAACGGTCTGAAAAATTGGGGGAGCATGAAACGGTGTTGAAAAATATGAAGAGCCTGAAAAGGTGTGAACATTATGAAGAGCTTCCAAAGGTGTGATATACATGAGGAGCATGAAACGGTCTGAAAAATAGGAGGAGCATGAAGCGGTGTTGAAAAACATGAAGAGCCTCAAATGGTGTGTAAAATATGAAGAGCTTCCAATGTGTCAAAACTATGAGGAGCAGGAAACGGTCTGAAAAATAGGAGGAGCATGAAGTGGTGTTGAAAAACATGAAGAGCCTGAAAAGCTGTGAAAAATATGAAGAGCATCAAAACCTGTCAAATTATGAGGAGCATAAAACGGTGGTCAAAAACATGAAACGCCTGAAAAGGTGTGCAATATATGAACAGCTTCAAAAGGTGTCAAAAATAGGAGGAGCATGAAGCGGTGTAGAAAAACATGAAGACCCTGAAAAGGTGTGAAAAATATGAAGACCTTCAAATCGTGTCAAAAATATGAGGAGCATGAAACGGTCTGAAAATTGGAGGAGCATGAAGCAGTGTTGAAAAACATGAAGACCCTGAAAAGGTGTGAAAAATATGAAGAGCTTCAAATCGTGTCAAAAATATGAGGAGCATGAAACGGTCTGAAAATTGGAGGAGCATGAAGCGGTGTTGAAAAACATGAAGAGCCTGAAAAGGTGTGAAAAATATGCAGAGCTTCAAAAGGTGTCAAAAATATGAGGAGCATGAAACGGTCTGAAAAATAGAAGGAGAATGAAACGGTGTTCAAAAACATGAAGAGCCTGAAAAGGTGTGAAAAATATGAAGAGCTTCAAAAGGTGTCAAAAATATGAGGAGCATGAAACGGTCTGAAAAATAGGAGGAAAATGAAAAGTTGTTCAAAAACATGAAGAGCCTGAAAACGTGTGAAAGATATGAAGACCTTCAAAAGGTGTCAAAAATATGAGGAGCATGAAACGGTCTGAAAAATAGGAGCAGCATGATGCGGTGTAATAAACATGAAGAGCCTGAAAAGGTGTGAAAAATATGAAGAGCTTCAAAAGGTGTGAAAAAAATGAAGAGCTTCAAAACGTGTCAAAAATATGAGGAGCATGAAACGGTCTGATAAATAGGAGGAGCCAGAAGCGGTGTTGAAAAACATTAAGAGCCTGAAAACGATTGAAAAATATGAAGAGCTTCAAAAGGTGTGGAAAGTATGAAGAGCTTCAAAATGTGTCAAAAGCGAGATGAGTATGAAACGGTCTGAAAAATAGGAGGAGCATGAAATGGTGTTGAAAAACATGAAGAGCCTGAAAATGTGTGAAATATATGAAGAGCTTCAAAAGGTGTCAAAAATATGAGGAGCATGGAACGGTCTGAAAAATTGGGGGAGCATGAAACGGTGTTGAAAAATATGAAGAGCCTGAAAAGGTGTGAACATTATGAAGAGCTTCCAAAGGTGTGATATACATGAGGAGCATGAAACGGTCTGAAAAATAGGAGGAGCATGAAGCGGTGTTGAAAAACATGAAGAGCCTCAAATGGTGTGTAAAATATGAAGAGCTTCCAATGTGTCAAAACTATGAGGAGCAGGAAACGGTCTGAAAAATAGGAGGAGCATGAAGTGGTGTTGAAAAACATGAAGAGCCTGAAAAGCTGTGAAAAATATGAAGAGCATCAAAACCTGTCAAATTATGAGGAGCATAAAACGGTGGTCAAAAACATGAAACGCCTGAAAAGGTGTGCAATATATGAACAGCTTCAAAAGTGTCAAAAATAGCAGGAGCATGAAGCGGTGTAGAAAAACATGAAGACCCTGAAAAGGTGTGAAAAATATGAAGACCTTCAAATCGTGTCAAAAATATGAGGAGCATGAAACGGTCTGAAAATTGGAGGAGCATGAAGCAGTGTTGAAAAACATGAAGACCCTGAAAAGATGTGAAAAATATGAAGAGCTTCAAATCGTGTCAAAAATATGAGGAGCATGAAACGGTCTGAAAATTGGAGGAGCATGAAGCGTTGTTGAAAAACATGAAGAGCCTGAAAACGTGTGAAAAATATGATGAGCTTCAAAAGGTGTGAAAAATATGAGGAGCATGAAACGGTCTGAAAAATAGAAGCAGCATGAAACGGTGTTGAAAAACATGAAGAACCTGAAAACGTGTGAAATATATGAAGAGCTTCAAAAGGTGGGAAAAATATGAAGAACTTCAAAAAGTGTCAAAAATGAGATGAGCATGAAACGGTCTGAAAAATAGGAGGAGCATGAAGTGGTCTTGAAAAACATGAAGAGCCTGAAAAGGTGTGAAAAATATGAAGAGCTTCAAAAGTTATCAAAAATATGAAGAGCATGAAACCGTCTGAAAAATAGGAGGAGCATGAAGCGGTGTGGAAAACCATGAAGTGCTTGAAAAGGTGTGAAAAATATGAAGAGTTTCTAAAGGTGTCAAAAATATGAGGAGCATTAAACGGTCAGAAAAATAGGAGGATCATGAAATGGTGTTCAAAAACATGAAGAGCCTGAAAAGGTGTGAAAAACATGAAGAGCCTGAAAACGTGGGAAAAATATGAAGAGCTTCAAAACGTGTCAAAAATATGAGGAGCATGAAACGGTCTGAAAAATAGGAGGAGCATGAAGTGGTGTTGAAAAACATGAAGAGCCTGAAAAGGTGTGGAAAATATGAAGCGCTTCAAAAGGTGAGAAAAATATGAGGTGCAAGAAACGGTCTGAAAAATAGGAGGAGCATGAAGCGGTGTTGAAAAACAAGAAGAGCCTGAAAACGTGTGAAAAATATGAAGAGCATCAAAAGGTGTGAAAAATATGAGGAGCAGGAAACGGTCTAAAAAATAGAAGCGGCATGAAATGGTGTTCAAAAACATGAAGAGACTGAAAAGATGTGAAAATTATGAAGAGCTTCAAAAGGTGTGAAATACATGAGGCGCATGAAACGGTCTGAAAAATAGGAGAAGCATGAAGTGGTGTTGAAACACATGAAGAGCCTGAAAAGGTGTGAAAAATATGAAGAGCTTCAAAATGTGTCAAACATATGAAGAACATGAAAAGGTCTGAAAAATAGGAGGATCATGAAGCAGTGTTCAAAAACATGAAGAGCCTGAAAATGTGTGAAAAATATAAAGAGCTTCAAAATGTGTCAAATATATGAGGAGCATGAAACGGTCTGAAAAATAGGAGGAGCATGAAACGGTGATTAAAAACATGAAGAGCCTGAAAAGGTGTGAAAAATATGAAGAGCTTCAAAAGCTGTGAAATACATGAGGAGCATGAAACAGGCCGAAAAATACGAGAAGCATGAAGTGATGTGGAAAAACATGAAGAGCCTAAAAAGTTGTGAGAAATATGAAGAGCTTCAAAAGATGTGAAATACATGAGGAGCATGAAACTCTCTGAAAAATAGGAGGAGCATGAAGCGGTGTTCAAAAATATGAAAAGCCTAAAAAGTTGTGAGAAATATGAAGAGCTTCAAAAGGTGTCAAAAAAGAGATGAGCATGAAACGGTCTGAAAAATATGTGGAGCATGAAGCCGTGTTGAGAAACATGAAGAGCCTAAAAAGTTGAGAAAAATCTGAAAAGCTTCAAAAGGTGTCAAAAATGAGATGAGCATGAAACAGTCTGAAAAATAGGAGGATCATGTAACGGTGTTGAAAAACATGAAGAGCCTGAAAAGGTGTGAAAAATATGAGGAGCTTCAAAAGGTGTGAAAAATATGGGGAGCATGAAACAGTCTGAAAAATAGGAGTAGCATGAAGCTGTGTTCAAAAACATGAAGAGCCTGAAAAGGTGTGAAAAATATGAGGAGCTTCAAAAGGTGTGAAAAATATGAGGAGCATGAAACGGTCTGAAAAAGAGAAGCAGTATGAAACGGTGTTGAAAAACATGAAGAGCCTGAAAAGGTGTGAAAAATATGAAGAGCTGCAAAAGGTGTCAAAAATATGAAGAGCATGAAACGGTCTTAAAAATAGGAGGATCTTGAAGCGGTGTTCAAAATCATGAAGAGACTGAAAACTTGTGAAAAATATGAAGAGCTGCAAAAGGTGTCAAAAATATGAGGAGCATGAAACGGTCTGATAAATAGGAGCATGAAACGGTGATAAAAAACATGAAGAGCCTGAAAAGGTGTGAAGAATATGAAGAGCTTCAAAAGGTGTGAAATTCATGAGGAGCATGAAATGATCTGAAAAATAGGAGAAGAATGAAGTGGTGGGGAAAAACATGAAGAGCCTGAAAAGGTGTGAAAAATATGAAGAGCTTCAAGAGGTGTCAAATATATGAAGAGCATGAAACGGTCTCAAAAATAGCAGGAGCATGAAGCGGTGTTGAAAAACATGAAGAGTCTGAAAACCTGTGAAAATATGAAGAACTTCAAAAATATGAAAGATATGAAGAGCTTCAAAAGGTGTCAAAAATGAGATGTGCATGAAACGGTCTGAAAAATAGGAGGAGCATGAAGTGGTGTTGAAAAACGTGAAGAACCTGAAAAGGTGTGAGAAATATGAAGAGCTTCAATAGATGTCAAAAATATGAGGAGCATGAAACGGTCTGAAAAAGAGGAGGAGCACGAAGCGGTGTTGAAAAACATGAAGAGCCTGAAAAGGTGTGAAAAATATGAAGAGCTTCAAAATGTGTCAAAATTATGAGGAGCATGAAACGGTCAGAAAAATAGAAGGAGCATGAAGCGGTGTTGAAAAACATGAAGAGCCTGAAAAGGTGTGAAAACCATGAAGAGCTTCAAAAGGTGTGAAAAATATGAAGAGCTTCAAATGGTGTCAAAAATGAGAAGAGCATAAAAGGGTCTGAAAAATAGGAGGAGCATGACGTGGTGTTGAAAAAAATGAAGAGCCTGAAAAGGTGTGAAATATATGAGAGCTTCAAAAGATGTCAAAAATATGAGGAGAATGAAACGGTATGAAAAATAGGAGGAGCATGAAGCGGTGTGGAAAACCATGAAGTGCTTGAAAAGGTGTGAAAAATATGAAGAGTTTCTAAAGGTGTCAAAAATATGAGGAGCATTAAACAGTCTGAAAAATAGGAGAAGCATGAATTGGTGTTGAAAAACATGAAGAGCCTGAAAAGGTGTGAAAAATATGAAGAGCTTCAAAAGGTGTCAAAAATATGAGGAGCATGAAACGGTCTGAAAAATAGGAAGAGCATGAAGCAGTGTGCAAAAACATGAAGAGCTTGAAAAGGTGTGAAAAATATGAAGAGCTTCAAAAGGTGTGAAATATATGAAGAGCTTCAAAAGGTGTCAAAAATTAGATGAGCAAGAAACGGTCTGAAAAATAGGAGGAGCATGAAGTGGTGTTGAAAAACATGAAGAGCCTGAAAATGTGTGAAATATATGAAGAGCTTCAAAAGGTGTGAAAAATATGAAGAGCTTCAAAAGGTGTCAAAAATATGAAGAGCATTAAACGGTCGCAAAAATAGGAGGAACTTGAAGTGGTGTTCGAACACATGAAGAGTCTGAAAAGGTGTGAAATATAAGAAGAGTTTCAAAAGGTGTCAAAATTATGAGGTGCATGAAACGGTCTGAAAAATAGGAGGATCATGAAACAGTGTTGAAAAACATGAAGAGCCTGAAAAGGTGTGAAAAATATGAAGAGCTTCAAAACGTGTCAAAAATATGAGGAGAATGAAACTGTCTGAAAAATAGGAGAAGCATGATGCGGTGTTGAAAAATATGAAGAGCCTGAAAACGTGTGAAAAATATGAAGATCTTCAAAAGGAATGAAAAATATGAGGAGCTTCAAAAGGTGTCAAAAATGAGAAGACCATGAAACGGTCTGAGAAATAGAAGGAGCATGAAGTTCTTTTCAAAAAAATGAAGAATCTGAAAAGGTGTGAAGTATATGAAGATTTCAAAAGGTGTCAAAAATATGAGGAGCATGAAACGGTCTGAAAAATAGGAGGAGCATGAAGTCATGATGAAAAACATGAAGAGCGTGAAAATGTGTGAAAAATACGAAGAGCTTCAAAAGGTGTCACAAATATGAGGAGCATGAAACGGTCTGAAATATATGAGGAGCATGAAGCGGTGTTCAAAAACATGAAGAGCCTGAAAACGTGTGAAAAATCTGAAGAGCTTCAAAAATGTGAAAAATATGAAGAGCTTCAAAAGGTGTGAAATATATGAAGAGCTTCAAAAGGTGTCAAAAATTAGATGAGCATGAAACTGTCTGAAAAATAGGAGGAGCATGAAGTGTTATTGAAAATCATGACGAGCCTGAAAAGGTGTGTAAAATATGAAGAGCTTCAAAAGGTGTCAAAAATATGAGGAGCATGAAATGGTCTGAAAAATACTAGGAGCATGAAACGGTGTTCAAAAACAGGAGGAGCCTGAAAAGGTGTGAAAAATATGAAGAGCTTCAAAAGGTGTCAAAAATAAGAGGAGCATGAAACGGTCTGAAAAATAGGAGGAGCATGAAGCGGTGTTCAAAAATATGAAGAGCCTGAAAATTTGTGAAAACTATGAAGAGCTTCAGAAGGTGTCATAAATTAGATGAGCATGAAACGGTCTGAAAAATAGGAGGAGCATGAAGCCGTGTTGAAAAACATTAACAGCCTGAAAATGTGTGAAATATATGAAGAGCTTCAAAAGATTTCAGAAATGAGAGGAGCATGAAACGGTCTGAAAATAGGAGGAGCATGAAGCGGTGTTGAAAAACATGAGGAGCCTGAAAAGGTGTGAAAAATATGAAGAGCTTCAAAAGTTGTGAAAAATATGAAGAGCTTCAAATGCTGTCAAAAATGAGATGAGCATGAAACGGTCTGAGAAATAGGAGGAGCATGAAGTGGTGTTGAAAAATATGAAGAGCCTGAAAAGGTGTGAAAAATATGAAGAGCTTTAAAAGGTGTCAATTTTATGAGGAGCATGAAACGGTCTGAAAAATAGGAGGAGAATGAATCGGTGTTGAAAAACATAAGGAGCATGAAAAGGTGTGAAAAATATGAAGAGCTTTAAAAGGTGTGAAAAATATGAGGTGCATGAAACGGTCTGAAAAATAGGAGGAGCATGATGCGGTGTTGAAAAATATGAAGAGCCTGAAAAGGTGTGAAAAATATGAAGAGCTTCAAAATGTGTCAAAAATATGAGGAGCATGAAACGGTCTGAAAATTAGGAGGAGCATGAAGCGTTGTTGAAAAACATGAAGAGCATGAAAAGGTGTGAAAATATGAAGATCTTCTAAAGGTGTCAAAAATATGAGGAGCATGAAACGGTCTTAAAAATTGGAGGAGCATGAAGCGGTGTTGAAAATCATGAAGGGCCTGAAAAGGTGTGAAAAATATGAAGAGTTTCAAAAGGTGTGAAAATATGAAGAGCTTCAAAAGGTGTCAAAAATGAGATCAACATGAAACCGTCTGAATAATAGGAGGAGCATGCAGCGGTGTTGAAAAATATGAAGATCCTGAAAAGGTGTGAAAATATGAAGAGCTTCTAAATGTGTCAAATATATGAGGAGCATGAAACGGTCTGAAAAATAGGAGGATCATGAAACGGTGATGAAAAATATGAGAGCCTGAAGAGGTTTGAAAAATATGAAGAGCTTCAAAAGGTGTGAAAAACATGAAGAGCTTCAAAAGGTGTGAAAAACATGAGGAGCATGAAACGGTCTTAAAAACAGAAGCAGCATGAAGCAGTGTTGAAAAACATGAAGAGCCTGAAAACGTGTGAAAAATATGAAGAGCTTCAAAAGGTGTCAAAAATATGAAGAGCTTCAAAAGATATGAAAAATATGAGGAGCATGAAACGGTCTGAAAAATAGAAGCAGCATGAAGCGGTGTTGAAAAACATGAAGATCCTGAAAAGGTGTGAGAAATATGAAGAGCTTCAATAGGTGTCAAAAATATGAGGAGCATGAAACGGTCTTAAAAATACTAGGAGAATGAAGATGTGTTGCAAAACATGAAGAGCCTGAAAAGGTGTGAAAAACATGAAGAGCCTGAAAAGGTGTGAAAAATATGAAGAGCTTCATAAGGTGTGAAATACATGAGGAGCATGAAACTCTCTGAAAAATAGGAGGAGCATGAAGTGGTGTTGTAAAACTTGAAGAGCCTGAAAAGGTGTGAAAAATATGAAGAGCTTCAAAAGGTGTCAAAAATATGAGGAGGATGAAACGGTCTGAAAAATAGGTGGAGCATGAAGCCGTGTTGAAAAACCTGAAGAGCCTGAAAAGGTGTGAAAAATATGAAGAGCTTCAAAAGGTGTCAAAAATATGAGGAGCATGAAACGGTCTGAGAAATAGGTGGAGCATGAAGCGGTGTTCAAAAACATGAAGAGCCTGAAAACGTGTGAAAAATATGAAGATCTTCAAAAGGAATGAAAAATATGAGGAGCTTCAAAAGGTGTCAAAAATGAGAAGACCATGAAACGGTCTGAGAAATAGAAGGAGCATGAAGTTCTTTTCAAAAAAATGAAGAATCTGAAAAGGTGTGAAGTATATGAAGATTTCAAAAGGTGTCAAAAATATGAGGAGCATGAAACGGTCTGAAAAATAGGAGGAGCATGAAGTCATGATGAAAAACATGAAGAGCGTGAAAATGTGTGAAAAATACGAAGAGCTTCAAAAGGTGTCACAAATATGAGGAGCATGAAACGGTCTGAAATATATGAGGAGCATGAAGCGGTGTTCAAAAACATGAAGAGCCTGAAAACGTGTGAAAAATCTGAAGAGCTTCAAAAATGTGAAAAATATGAAGAGCTTCAAAAGGTGTGAAATATATGAAGAGCTTCAAAAGGTGTCAAAAATTAGATGAGCATGAAACTGTCTGAAAAATAGGAGGAGCATGAAGTGTTATTGAAAATCATGACGAGCCTGAAAAGGTGTGTAAAATATGAAGAGCTTCAAAAGGTGTCAAAAATATGAGGAGCATGAAATGGTCTGAAAAATACTAGGAGCATGAAACGGTGTTCAAAAACAGGAGGAGCCTGAAAAGGTGTGAAAAATATGAAGAGCTTCAAAAGGTGTCAAAAATAAGAGGAGCATGAAACGGTCTGAAAAATAGGAGGAGCATGAAGCGGTGTTCAAAAATATGAAGAGCCTGAAAATTTGTGAAAACTATGAAGAGCTTCAGAAGGTGTCATAAATTAGATGAGCATGAAACGGTCTGAAAAATAGGAGGAGCATGAAGCCGTGTTGAAAAACATTAACAGCCTGAAAATGTGTGAAATATATGAAGAGCTTCAAAAGATTTCAGAAATGAGAGGAGCATGAAACGGTCTGAAAATAGGAGGAGCATGAAGCGGTGTTGAAAAACATGAGGAGCCTGAAAAGGTGTGAAAAATATGAAGAGCTTCAAAAGTTGTGAAAAATATGAAGAGCTTCAAATGCTGTCAAAAATGAGATGAGCATGAAACGGTCTGAGAAATAGGAGGAGCATGAAGTGGTGTTGAAAAATATGAAGAGCCTGAAAAGGTGTGAAAAATATGAAGAGCTTTAAAAGGTGTCAATTTTATGAGGAGCATGAAACGGTCTGAAAAATAGGAGGAGAATGAATCGGTGTTGAAAAACATAAGGAGCATGAAAAGGTGTGAAAAATATGAAGAGCTTTAAAAGGTGTGAAAAATATGAGGTGCATGAAACGGTCTGAAAAATAGGAGGAGCATGATGCGGTGTTGAAAAATATGAAGAGCCTGAAAAGGTGTGAAAAATATGAAGAGCTTCAAAATGTGTCAAAAATATGAGGAGCATGAAACGGTCTGAAAATTAGGAGGAGCATGAAGCGTTGTTGAAAAACATGAAGAGCATGAAAAGGTGTGAAAATATGAAGATCTTCTAAAGGTGTCAAAAATATGAGGAGCATGAAACGGTCTTAAAAATTGGAGGAGCATGAAGCGGTGTTGAAAATCATGAAGGGCCTGAAAAGGTGTGAAAAATATGAAGAGTTTCAAAAGGTGTGAAAATATGAAGAGCTTCAAAAGGTGTCAAAAATGAGATCAACATGAAACCGTCTGAATAATAGGAGGAGCATGCAGCGGTGTTGAAAAATATGAAGATCCTGAAAAGGTGTGAAAATATGAAGAGCTTCTAAATGTGTCAAATATATGAGGAGCATGAAACGGTCTGAAAAATAGGAGGATCATGAAACGGTGATGAAAAATATGAGAGCCTGAAGAGGTTTGAAAAATATGAAGAGCTTCAAAAGGTGTGAAAAACATGAAGAGCTTCAAAAGGTGTGAAAAACATGAGGAGCATGAAACGGTCTTAAAAACAGAAGCAGCATGAAGCAGTGTTGAAAAACATGAAGAGCCTGAAAACGTGTGAAAAATATGAAGAGCTTCAAAAGGTGTCAAAAATATGAAGAGCTTCAAAAGATATGAAAAATATGAGGAGCATGAAACGGTCTGAAAAATAGAAGCAGCATGAAGCGGTGTTGAAAAACATGAAGATCCTGAAAAGGTGTGAGAAATATGAAGAGCTTCAATAGGTGTCAAAAATATGAGGAGCATGAAACGGTCTTAAAAATACTAGGAGAATGAAGATGTGTTGCAAAACATGAAGAGCCTGAAAAGGTGTGAAAAACATGAAGAGCCTGAAAAGGTGTGAAAAATATGAAGAGCTTCATAAGGTGTGAAATACATGAGGAGCATGAAACTCTCTGAAAAATAGGAGGAGCATGAAGTGGTGTTGTAAAACTTGAAGAGCCTGAAAAGGTGTGAAAAATATGAAGAGCTTCAAAAGGTGTCAAAAATATGAGGAGGATGAAACGGTCTGAAAAATAGGTGGAGCATGAAGCCGTGTTGAAAAACCTGAAGAGCCTGAAAAGGTGTGAAAAATATGAAGAGCTTCAAAAGGTGTCAAAAATATGAGGAGCATGAAACGGTCTGAGAAATAGGTGGAGCATGAAGCGGTGTTCAAAAACATGAAGAGCCTGAAAACGTGTGAAAAATATGAAGAGCTTCAAAAGGTGTCAAATACATGAGGATCTTAAACGCTCTGAAAAAAGGGGGAGCATGAAGCGGTGTTCAAAATAGGAAGAGCCTGAAAAGTTGTGAAAAATATGAAGAGCTTCAAAAGGTGTGAAAATTATGAGGAGCATGAAACGGTCTGAAAAATAGGAGGAGCATGAAGCTGTGTTCAAAATCACGAAGAGCCTGAAAAGGTGTGAAAAATATGAAGAGCTTTAAAAGGTGTCAATTTTATGAGGAGCATGAAACGGTCTGAAAAATAGGAGGAGAATGAATCGGTGTTGAAAAACATAAGGAGCATGAAAAGGTGTGAAAAATATGAAGAGCTTTAAAAGGTGTGAAAAATATGAGGTGCATGAAACGGTCTGAAAAATAGGAGGAGCATGATGCGGTGTTGAAAAATATGAAGAGCCTGAAAAGGTGTGAAAAATATGAAGAGCTTCAAAAGGTGTCAAAAATATGAGGAGCATGAAACGGTCTGAAAATTAGGAGGAGCATGAAGCGTTGTTGAAAAACATGAAGAGCATGAAAAGGTGTGAAAATATGAAGATCTTCTAAAGGTGTCAAAAATATGAGGAGCATGAAACGGTCTTAAAAATTGGAGGAGCATGAAGCGGTGTTGAAAATCATGAAGGGCCTGAAAAGGTGTGAAAAATATGAAGAGTTTCAAAAGGTGTGAAAATATGAAGAGCTTCAAAAGGTGTCAAAAATGAGATCAACATGAAACCGTCTGAATAATAGGAGGAGCATGCAGCGGTGTTGAAAAATATGAAGATCCTGAAAAGGTGTGAAAATATGAAGAGCTTCTAAATGTGTCAAATATATGAGGAGCATGAAACGGTCTGAAAAATAGGAGGATCATGAAACGGTGATGAAAAATATGAGAGCCTGAAGAGGTTTGAAAAATATGAAGAGCTTCAAAAGGTGTGAAAAACATGAAGAGCTTCAAAAGGTGTGAAAAACATGAGGAGCATGAAACGGTCTTAAAAACAGAAGCAGCATGAAGCAGTGTTGAAAAACATGAAGAGCCTGAAAACGTGTGAAAAATATGAAGAGCTTCAAAAGGTGTCAAAAATATGAAGAGCTTCAAAAGATATGAAAAATATGAGGAGCATGAAACGGTCTGAAAAATAGAAGCAGCATGAAGCGGTGTTGAAAAACATGAAGATCCTGAAAAGGTGTGAGAAATATGAAGAGCTTCAATAGGTGTCAAAAATATGAGGAGCATGAAACGGTCTTAAAAATACTAGGAGAATGAAGATGTGTTGCAAAACATGAAGAGCCTGAAAAGGTGTGAAAAACATGAAGAGCCTGAAAAGGTGTGAAAAATATGAAGAGCTTCATAAGGTGTGAAATACATGAGGAGCATGAAACTCTCTGAAAAATAGGAGGAGCATGAAGTGGTGTTGTAAAACTTGAAGAGCCTGAAAAGGTGTGAAAAATATGAAGAGCTTCAAAAGGTGTCAAAAATATGAGGAGGATGAAACGGTCTGAAAAATAGGTGGAGCATGAAGCCGTGTTGAAAAACCTGAAGAGCCTGAAAAGGTGTGAAAAATATGAAGAGCTTCAAAAGGTGTCAAAAATATGAGGAGCATGAAACGGTCTGAAAAATAGGTGGAGCATGAAGCGGTGTTCAAAAACATGAAGAGCCTGAAAACGTGTGAAAAATATGAAGAGCTTCAAAAGGTGTCAAATACATGAGGATCTTAAACGCTCTGAAAAAAGGGGGAGCATGAAGCGGTGTTCAAAATAGGAAGAGCCTGAAAAGTTGTGAAAAATATGAAGAGCTTCAAAAGGTGTCAAAATTATGAGGAGCATGAAACGGTCTGAAAAATAGGAGGAGCATGAAGCTGTGTTCAAAATCACGAAGAGCCTGAAAAGGTGTGAAAAATATGAAGAGCTTTAAAAGGTGTCAATTTTATGAGGAGCATGAAACGGTCTGAAAAATAGGAGGAGAATGAATCGGTGTTGAAAAACATAAGGAGCATGAAAAGGTGTGAAAAATATGAAGAGCTTTAAAAGGTGTGAAAAATATGAGGTGCATGAAACGGTCTGAAAAATAGGAGGAGCATGATGCGGTGTTGAAAAATATGAAGAGCCTGAAAAGGTGTGAAAAATATGAAGAGCTTCAAAAGGTGTCAAAAATATGAGGAGCATGAAACGGTCTGAAAATTAGGAGGAGCATGAAGCGTTGTTGAAAAACATGAAGAGCATGAAAAGGTGTGAAAATATGAAGATCTTCTAAAGGTGTCAAAAATATGAGGAGCATGAAACGGTCTTAAAAATTGGAGGAGCATGAAGCGGTGTTGAAAATCATGAAGGGCCTGAAAAGGTGTGAAAAATATGAAGAGTTTCAAAAGGTGTGAAAATATGAAGAGCTTCAAAAGGTGTCAAAAATGAGATCAACATGAAACCGTCTGAATAATAGGAGGAGCATGCAGCGGTGTTGAAAAATATGAAGATCCTGAAAAGGTGTGAAAATATGAAGAGCTTCTAAATGTGTCAAATATATGAGGAGCATGAAACGGTCTGAAAAATAGGAGGATCATGAAACGGTGATGAAAAATATGAGAGCCTGAAGAGGTTTGAAAAATATGAAGAGCTTCAAAAGGTGTGAAAAACATGAAGAGCTTCAAAAGGTGTGAAAAACATGAGGAGCATGAAACGGTCTTAAAAACAGAAGCAGCATGAAGCAGTGTTGAAAAACATGAAGAGCCTGAAAACGTGTGAAAAATATGAAGAGCTTCAAAAGGTGTCAAAAATATGAAGAGCTTCAAAAGATATGAAAAATATGAGGAGCATGAAACGGTCTGAAAAATAGAAGCAGCATGAAGCGGTGTTGAAAAACATGAAGATCCTGAAAAGGTGTGAGAAATATGAAGAGCTTCAATAGGTGTCAAAAATATGAGGAGCATGAAACGGTCTTAAAAATACTAGGAGAATGAAGATGTGTTGCAAAACATGAAGAGCCTGAAAAGGTGTGAAAAACATGAAGAGCCTGAAAAGGTGTGAAAAATATGAAGAGCTTCATAAGGTGTGAAATACATGAGGAGCATGAAACTCTCTGAAAAATAGGAGGAGCATGAAGTGGTGTTGTAAAACTTGAAGAGCCTGAAAAGGTGTGAAAAATATGAAGAGCTTCAAAAGGTGTCAAAAATATGAGGAGGATGAAACGGTCTGAAAAATAGGTGGAGCATGAAGCCGTGTTGAAAAACCTGAAGAGCCTGAAAAGGTGTGAAAAATATGAAGAGCTTCAAAAGGTGTCAAAAATATGAGGAGCATGAAACGGTCTGAAAAATAGGTGGAGCATGAAGCGGTGTTCAAAAACATGAAGAGCCTGAAAACGTGTGAAAAATATGAAGAGCTTCAAAAGGTGTCAAATACATGAGGATCTTAAACGCTCTGAAAAAAGGGGGAGCATGAAGCGGTGTTCAAAATAGGAAGAGCCTGAAAAGTTGTGAAAAATATGAAGAGCTTCAAAAGGTGTCAAAATTATGAGGAGCATGAAACGGTCTGAAAAATAGGAGGAGCATGAAGCTGTGTTCAAAATCACGAAGAGCCTGAAAAGGTGTGAAAAATATGAAGAGCTTTAAAAGGTGTCAATTTTATGAGGAGCATGAAACGGTCTGAAAAATAGGAGGAGAATGAATCGGTGTTGAAAAACATAAGGAGCATGAAAAGGTGTGAAAAATATGAAGAGCTTTAAAAGGTGTGAAAAATATGAGGTGCATGAAACGGTCTGAAAAATAGGAGGAGCATGATGCGGTGTTGAAAAATATGAAGAGCCTGAAAAGGTGTGAAAAATATGAAGAGCTTCAAAAGGTGTCAAAAATATGAGGAGCATGAAACGGTCTGAAAATTAGGAGGAGCATGAAGCGTTGTTGAAAAACATGAAGAGCATGAAAAGGTGTGAAAATATGAAGATCTTCTAAAGGTGTCAAAAATATGAGGAGCATGAAACGGTCTTAAAAATTGGAGGAGCATGAAGCGGTGTTGAAAATCATGAAGGGCCTGAAAAGGTGTGAAAAATATGAAGAGTTTCAAAAGGTGTGAAAATATGAAGAGCTTCAAAAGGTGTCAAAAATGAGATCAACATGAAACCGTCTGAATAATAGGAGGAGCATGCAGCGGTGTTGAAAAATATGAAGATCCTGAAAAGGTGTGAAAATATGAAGAGCTTCTAAATGTGTCAAATATATGAGGAGCATGAAACGGTCTGAAAAATAGGAGGATCATGAAACGGTGATGAAAAATATGAGAGCCTGAAGAGGTTTGAAAAATATGAAGAGCTTCAAAAGGTGTGAAAAACATGAAGAGCTTCAAAAGGTGTGAAAAACATGAGGAGCATGAAACGGTCTTAAAAACAGAAGCAGCATGAAGCAGTGTTGAAAAACATGAAGAGCCTGAAAACGTGTGAAAAATATGAAGAGCTTCAAAAGGTGTCAAAAATATGAAGAGCTTCAAAAGATATGAAAAATATGAGGAGCATGAAACGGTCTGAAAAATAGAAGCAGCATGAAGCGGTGTTGAAAAACATGAAGATCCTGAAAAGGTGTGAGAAATATGAAGAGCTTCAATAGGTGTCAAAAATATGAGGAGCATGAAACGGTCTTAAAAATACTAGGAGAATGAAGATGTGTTGCAAAACATGAAGAGCCTGAAAAGGTGTGAAAAACATGAAGAGCCTGAAAAGGTGTGAAAAATATGAAGAGCTTCATAAGGTGTGAAATACATGAGGAGCATGAAACTCTCTGAAAAATAGGAGGAGCATGAAGTGGTGTTGTAAAACTTGAAGAGCCTGAAAAGGTGTGAAAAATATGAAGAGCTTCAAAAGGTGTCAAAAATATGAGGAGGATGAAACGGTCTGAAAAATAGGTGGAGCATGAAGCCGTGTTGAAAAACCTGAAGAGCCTGAAAAGGTGTGAAAAATATGAAGAGCTTCAAAAGGTGTCAAAAATATGAGGAGCATGAAACGGTCTGAAAAATAGGTGGAGCATGAAGCGGTGTTCAAAAACATGAAGAGCCTGAAAACGTGTGAAAAATATGAAGAGCTTCAAAAGGTGTCAAATACATGAGGATCTTAAACGGTCTGAAAAAAGGGGGAGCATGAAGCGGTGTTCAAAATAGGAAGAGCCTGAAAAGTTGTGAAAAATATGAAGAGCTTCAAAAGGTGTGAAAATTATGAGGAGCATGAAACGGTCTGAAAAATAGGAGGAGCATGAAGCTGTGTTCAAAATCACGAAGAGCCTGAAAAGGTGTGAAAAATATGAAGAGCTTTAAAAGGTGTCAAGAATATGAAGAGCATGAAACGGTCTGAAAAATAGGAGGAGAATGAATCGGTGTTGAAAAACATAAGGAGCATGAAAAGGTGTGAAAAATATGAAGAGCTTTAAAAGGTGTGAAAAATATGAGGTGCATGAAACGCTCTGAAAAATAGGAGGAGCATGATGCGGTGTTGAAAAATATGAAGAGCCTGAAAAGGTGTGAAAAATATGAAGAGCTTCAAAAGGTGTCAAAAATATGAGGAGCATGTAACGGTCTGAAAATTAGGAGGAGCATGAAGCGTTGTTGAAAAACATGAAGAGCATGAAAAGGTGTGAAAATATGAAGATCTTCTAAAGGTGTCAAAAATATGAGGAGCATGAAACGGTCTTAAAAATTGGAGGAGCATGAAGCGGTGTTGAAAATCATGAAGGGCCTGAAAAGGTGTGAAAAATATGAAGAGTTTCAAAAGGTGTGAAAATATGAAGAGCTTCTAAATGTGTCAAATATATGAGGAGCATGAAACGGTCTGAAAAATAGGAGGATCATGAAACGGTGTTCAAAAACATGAAGAGCCTGAATAGGTGTGAAAAATATGAAGAGCTTCAAAAGGTGTCAAAAATATGACGAGCATGAAACGGTCTGAAAAATAGGAGGAGCATGAAGCTGTGTTCAAAAACATGAAGAGCCTGAAAAGGTGTGATAAATATGAAGAGCTTTAAAAGGTGTCAAGAATATGAGGAGCATGAAACGGTCTGAAAAATAGGAGGAGAATGAATCGGTGTTGAAAAACATAAGGAGCATGAAAAGGTGTGAAAAATATGAAGAGCTTTAAAAGGTGTGAAAAATATGAGGTGCATGAAACGGTCTGAAAAATAGGAGGAGCATGATGCGGTGTTGAAAAATATGAAGAGCCTGAAAAGGTGTGAAAAATATGAAGAGCTTCAAAAGGTGTCAAAAATATGAGGAGCATGAAACGGTCTGAAAATTAGGAGGAGCATGAAGCGTTCTTGAAAAACATGAAGAGCATGAAAAGGTGTGAAAATATGAAGATCTTCTAAAGGTGTCAAAAATATGAGGAGCATGAAACGGTCTTAAAAATTGGAGGAGCATGAAGCGGTGTTGAAAATCATGAAGGGCCTGAAAAGGTGTGAAAAATATGAAGAGTTTCAAAAGGTGTGAAAATATGAAGAGCTTCAAAAGGTGTCAAAAATGAGATCAACATGAAACCGTCTGAATAATAGGAGGAGCATGCAGCGGTATTGAAAAATATGAAGATCCTGAAAAGGTGTGAAAATATGAAGAGCTTCTAAATGTGTCAAATATATGAGGAGCATGAAACGGTCTGAAAAATAGGAGGATCATGAAACGGTGTTCATAAACATGAAGAGCCTGAATAGGTGTGAAAAATATGAAGAGCTTCAAAAGGTGTCAAAAATATGACGAGCATGAAACGGTCTGAAAAATAGGAGGAGCATGAAGCTGTGTTCAAAAATATGAAGAGCCTGAAAAGGTGTGAAAAATATGAAGAGCTTCAAAATGTATCATAAATGAGAAGAACATGAAACGGTCTGAAAATTAGGAGGAGCATGAAGTGGTTTTGAAAAACATGAAGAGCCTGAAAAGGTGTGAAATATATGAAGAGCTTCAAAATGGGTCAAAATTATGAAGAGCATGAAATGGTCTGAAAAATAGGAGGATCATGAAGTGGTGTTCAAAAACATGAAGACCCTGAAAAGTTGTGAAAGATATGAAGAGCTTCAAAAGGTGTGAAAAATATGAGGAGCATGAAACGGTCTGAAAAATAGGAGGAGCATGAAACGGTGATCAAAAACATGAAGAGCCTGAAAAGGTGTGAAAAATATGAAGAGCTTCAACGGTGTGAAATACATGAGGAGCATGAAACGGTCTGAAAAATAGGAGAAGCATGAAGTTGTCTGGAAAAACATGAACATCCTGAAAAGGTGTGAAAAATATGAAGAGCTTCAAAAGGTGTCAATAATGAGATGAGAATGTAACGGTCTGAAAAATAGGAAGATCATGAAACGGTGTTGAAAAACATGAAGAGCCTAAAAGGTGTGAAAAATATGAAGAGCTTCAAAAGGTGTCAAAAAATATGAGGAGCATCAAATGGTCTGAAAATTAGGAGGAGCATGAAGCGGTCGTCAAAAACATGAAGAGCCTAAAAAGGTGTGAAAAATATGAAGAGCTTCAAAATGTGTGAAATACAAGAGGAGCATGAAACGGTCTGAAAATTAGGCGAAGCATGAAGTGGTGTGGAAAAACATGAAGAGCCTGAAAAGGTGTGAAAAATATGAAGAGCTTCAAAATGTGTCAAAAATATGAAGAGCATGAAAGGGTCTGAAAAATAGGAGAATCATGAAGCGGTGTTCAAAAACATGAAGAGCCTGAAAAGGTGTGAAAAATATGAAGAGCTTCATAAGGTGTGAAATACATGTGGAGCATGAAACTCTCTGAAAAATACGAGGAGCATGAAGTGGTGTTCAAAAACATTAAGAGCCTGAAAAGGTGTGAAAAATATGAAGAAATTCAAAAGGTGTCAAAAATATGTGGAGCATGAAACGGTCTGCAAAAAAGGAGGAGCATGAAGCGGTGTTGAAAAACCTGAAGAGCCTGAAAAGGTGTGAAAAATATGAAGAGCTTCAAAAGGTGTCAAAAATATGAGGAGGATGAAACGGTCTGAAAAATAGGTGGAGCATGAAGCAGTGTTGAAAAACCTGAAGAGCCTGAAAAGGTGTGAAAAATATGAAGAGCTTCAAAAGGTGTCAAAAATATGACGAGCATGAAACGGTCTGAAAAATAGGAGGAGCATGAAGCGGTGTTCAAAAACATGCACAGCCTGAAAACGTGTGAAAAATATGAGGAGCTTCAAAAGGTGTCAAATACATGAGGAGCATTTAACGGTCTGAAAAATAGGAGGAGCATGAAGCGGTGTTCAAAATATGAAGAGCCTGAATAGGTGTGAAAAATATGAAGAGCTTCAAAAGGTGTGAAAAATATGAGGAGCATGAAACGGTCTGAAAAATAGGAGGAGCATGAAGCGGTGTTCAAAATCATGAAGAGCCTGAAAAGGTGTGAAAAATATGAAGAGCTTTAAAACTTGTCAAGAATATGAGGAGCATGAAACGGTCTGAAAAATAGGAGGAGAATGAATCGGTGTTGAAAAACACAAGGAGCCTGAAAAGGTGTGAAAAATATGAAGAGCTTTAAAAGGTGTGAAAAATATGAGGTGCATGAAACGGTCTGAAAAATAGGAAGAGCATGATGCGGTGTTGAAAAATATGAAGAGCCTGAAAAGGTGTGAAAAATATGAAGAGCTTCAAAAGGTGTCAAAAATATGAGGAGCATGAAACGGTCTGAAAAATAGGAGGAGCATGAAGCGTTGTTGAAAAACATGAAGAGCCTGATAAGGTGTGAAAAATATGAAGATCTTCTAAAGGTGTCAAAAATATGAGGAGCATGAAACGGTCTTAAAAATAGGAGGAGCATGAAGTGGTGATGAAAATCATGAAGGGCCTGAAAAGCTGTGAAAAATATGAAGAGTTTCAAAAGGTGTGAAAAATATGAAGAGCTTAAAAAGGTGTCAAAAATGAGATCAACATGAAACCGTCTG
The DNA here is from genome assembly GCF_033118175.1 of Dama dama. NCBI lineage: Eukaryota > Metazoa > Chordata > Mammalia > Artiodactyla > Cervidae > Dama > Dama dama. The sequence continues at coordinate 5,426,295 of NW_026870877.1, read as the reverse complement.
AAAAATAGGAGGAGCATGAAGCGGTGATGAAAAATATGAAGAGCCTGAAAAGGTGTGCAAATATGAAGAGCTTCTAAATGTGTCAAATATATGAGGAGCATGAAACGGTCTGAAAAATAAAAGGAGCATGAAGTGGTGTTGAAAAAAATGAAGAGCCTGAAAAGGTGTGAAAAATATGAAGATCTTCAAAGAGTGTCAAAAATATGAGGAGCATGAAACCGTCTGAAAAATAGGAGGAGCATGAAACGGTTTTCAAAAACATGAAGAGCCTGAAAAGGTTTGAAAAATATGAAGAGCTTCAAAAGGTGTGAAATATATGAGGAGCATGAAACGGGCTGAAAAATAAGAGAAGCATGAAGTGGTGTGGAAAACATGAAGAGCCTGAAAAGGTGTGAAAAATATGAAGAGCTTCAAAAGGTGTGAAATACATGAGGAGCATGAAACGGTCTGAAAATTAGGAGAAGCATGAAGTGGTGTGGAAAAACATGAAGAGCCTGAAAAGCTGTGAAAAATATGAAGAGCTTCAAAATGTGTCAAAAATATGAAGAGCATGAAACGGTCTGAAAAATAGGAGAATCATGAAGCGCTGTTAAAAAACATGAACAGCCTGAAAAGGTGTGAAAAACATGAAGAGCTTCAAAAGTTGTGAAATACATGAGGAGCATGAAACTCTCTGAAAAATAGGAGGAGCATGAAGCAGTGTTCAAATATATGAAGAGCCTGAAAAGGTGTGAAAAATATAAAGAGCTTCAAAATGTGTGAAATACATGAGGACCATGAAACAGTCTGAAAAATATGAGAAGCATGAAGTGGTGTTCAAAAACATGAAGAGCCTGAAAAGGTGTGAAATATATGAAGAGCTTCAAAATGTTTCAAAAATATGAGGAGCATGATACGGTCTGAAAAATAGGAGGAGCATGAAGCACTGTTCAGAAACATGAAGAGCCTGACAAGGTGTGAAAAATATAAAGAGCTTCAAAAGGTGTGAAATACATTACGACCATGAAACAGTCTGAAAAATAGGAGGAGCATGAAATGTTGTTGAAAAACTTGAAGAGCCTGAAAACGTGTGAAAAAATATGAAGAGTTTCCAAAGGTGTCAAAAATGAGATGAGCATGAAACAGTCTGAAAAATAGGATGAGCATGAAGCGGTGTTGAAAATCATGAAGAGCCTGAAAAGATGTGAATAATATGTAGAGCTTCAAAAGGTGTGAAAATATGAAGAGCTTCAAAAGCTGTCAAAATAAGATGATCATGAAACGGTCTGAAAATTAGGAGGAGCATGAAGTGGTGTTGAAAAAAAAGAAGAGCCTGAAAAGGTGTGAAATATATGAAGAGCTTCAAAAGGCGTGAAAATATGAAGAGCTTCAAAAGCTGTCAAAATGAGATGAGAATGAAACGGTCTGAAAATTAGGAGCAGCATGAAACGGTGTTCAAACAAATGAAGAGCTTCAAAATGTGTGAAAAATAAGAAGAGCTTCAAAAGGTGTGAAATACATTTGGAGCATGAAACTGTGTGTAAAATAGGAGGAGCATGAAGTGGTGTTCAAAAACATGAAGAGCCTGAAAAGGTGTGAAAAATATGAAGAGCTTCAAAAGGTGTGAAATACATGAGAGGAATGAAACTGTCTGAAAAATAGGAGGAGCATGAAGCGGTTGTGAAAAACATGAAGAGCCTGAAAAGTTGTGAAAAATATAAAGAGCTTCTAAAGGTGTCAAAAATATGAGGACAATGAAACGCTCTGGAAAAGAGGAGGAGCATGAAGTGGTGTTGAAAAAGATGAAGAGCCTGAAAAGGTGTGAAAAATTTGAAGAGCTTCAAAACGTGTCAAAATTATGAGGAGCATGAAACTGTCTGAAAAATAGGAGGAGCATGAAGTGGTGTTGAAAAACATGAAGAGCCTGAAATGATGTGAAATATATGAAGAGGTTCAAAAGGTGCGAAAAATATGAGGAGGTTCAAAAAGGGTCAAAAATATGATTAGCAGGAAACGGTCAGAAAAATACGAGGAGCATGAAAAGGTGTTCAAAAACATGAAGAGCCTGAAAAGGTGTGAAAAATATGAAGAGCTTCAAAAGGTATTAAATACATGAATAGCATGAAACGGTCTGAAAAATAGGAGAAGCATGAAGCGGTGTTCAAAAACATGAAGAGCCTGAAAAGGTGTGAAAAATATGAAGAGATTCAAAATGTGTCAAAAATATGAGGAGCATGAAATGGTCTGAAAAATAGGAGGAGCATGAAACGGTGTTCAAAAACATGAAGAACCTGAAAAGGTGTGAAAAATATGAAGAGTTTCTAAAGGTGTCACAAATATGAGGAGCATGAAACGGTCTGAAAAATAGGAAGACCATGAAACGGTGTTCAAAAACATGAAGAGCCTGAAAGGTGGGAAAATTCTGAAGAGATTCAAAAGCTGTGAAATACATGTGGAGCATAAAACGGTCTCAAAAATAGGAGGAGCATGAAGCGGTGTTCGAAAACATGAAGAGCCTGAAAAGGTGAGAAAAATATGAAGAGCCTCAAAACGTGTCAAAAATAGGAAGAGCATTAAACGGTCTGAAAAAATAGGAGGAGCATGAAGCGGTGTTGAAAAACATGAAGAGCCTGAAATGGTGTGAAAAATATGAAGAGCTTCAACAGGTGTGTAAAAGATGAGGAGCATGAAATGGTCGGAAAAATAGGAGGAGCATGAAATGGAGTTCAAAACATGAAGAGCCTGAAAAGGTGTGAAAAATATGAAGAGCTTCAAAGGTATCAAAAATATGAGGAGCATGAAACGGTCTGAAAAATAGGAAGAGCATGAAGTGGTTGTGAAAAACATGAAGAGCCTGAAAAGGTGTGCGAAATACGAAGAGGTTCAAAAGGTGTGAAATACATGAGGAGCATGAAACGGTCTGAAAAATAGGAGGAGCATGAAGCGGTGTTCAAAAACATGAAGAGCCTGAAAAAGTGTGAAAAATATGAAGAGCTTCAAAAAGTGTGAAAAATATGAGGAGCATAAGCGATCTGAAAAATAGGTGGAGCAGGAAGCGGTGTTCAAAAACATGAAGAGCCTGACAGGTGTGAAAAGTATGAAGAGCTTCAAAAAGTGTGAAAAATATGAAGAGCTTCAAAAAGTGTGAAAAATATGAGGAGCATGAAATGGTCTGAAAAACAGGAGAAGAATGAAGAGGTGTTTAAAAACATGAAGAGCCTGAAAAGGTGTGAAATATATGACGAACTTCAAAAGGTTTCAAAAATATGAGGAGCATGAAACGGTCTGAAACATAGGAGGAGCATGAAGCAGTGTTCAAAAACATGAAGAGCATGAAAAGGTGTGAAGAAAATGAAGAGTTTCAAAAGTTGACATAAATATGAGGAGAATGAAACAGTCTGAAAAATATGAGGAGCATGAAACGGTGTTGAAAAAGATGAAGAGCCTGAAAAGGTGTGAAAAATATGAAGAGCTTCAAAAAGTGTCAAAAATATGAAGAGAATGAAACAGTCCGAAAAATAGGAGGAGCATGAAAAGGTGTTGAAAAACATGAAGAGGGTGAAAATATGTGTAAAATATGAAGAGCTTCAAAAGGTGTGAAAAATATGAAGAGCTTCAAAAGGTGTGAAAAATATGAAGAGCTTCAAAAGGTGTCAAATATATGAGGAGCATGAAACGGTCAAAAAAATAGGAGGAGTATGAAGCGATGTTGAAAAACATGAAGAGTCTGAAAAGGTGTGAAATATAGAAGAGCTTCAAAAGGTGTGAAATATAGGAGGAGCATGAAGCGGTGTTCAAAAACATGAAGAGCCTGAAAAGGTGTGAAATATATGAAGAGCTTCAAAAGGTGTCAAAAATAAGAGGAGCATGAAGCGGTGTTCAGAAACATGAAGAGCTTGAAAAGGTGTGAAATATATGAAGAGCTTCAAAAAGTGTGAAATATAGGAGGAGCATGAAGCGGTGTTCAGAAACATGAAGAGCCTTAAAAGGTGTGAAATATATGAAGAGCTGCAAAAGTTGTCAAATATGAGTAGCATAAAACGGTCTCAAAATATGACGAGCATGAAGCGGTGTTGAAAAACATGTAGAGCCTGAAAAGGTGTGAAATACATGAAGAGCTTCAAAAGGTGTCAAAATATGAGTAGCATAAAACGGTCTCAAAAATATGGGGAGCATGAAGCGGTGTTGAATATCATGAAGAGCGTGAAAAAGTGTGAATAATATGAAGAGATTCAAAAGGTGTCAAACATATGAGGAGCATGAAAGTGTGTTGAAAAACATGAAGAGCCTGAAAAGGTGTGAAAAATATGAGGAGCTTCAAAAGTTGTCAAAAATATGAGGAGCATGAAACGGTCTGAAAAATAGGAGGAGCATGAAATGGTGTTCAAAACATGAAGAGCTTGAAAAGGTGTGAAAAATATTAAGAGCTTCAAAAGTATCAAAAATATGAGGAGCATGAAACGGCCTGAAAAATAGGAAGAGCATGAAGCGGTGTTGAATAACATGAAGATCTTGAAAAGGTGTGAACAATATTAGGAGCATGAAACGGTCTCAAAAATATGAGGAGCATGAAGCAGTGTTGAAAATCATGAAGAGCCTGAAAAGGTGTGAAAAATATGAAGAGATTCAAAACGTGTCAAACATATGAGGACCATGAAACTGTGTTGAAAAACAAGAAGAGCATGAAAAGGTGTGAAAAATATGAGGAGCATGAAAAGGTCTGAAAAATAGGAGGAGCATGAAATGTTGTTGAAAAACATGAAGAGCAAGAAAAGGTGTGAAAAATATGAAGAGTTTCAAAGGTTTGAAATACATGAGGATCATGAAAAGGTTTGAAAAATAGGAGGAGCATGAAGCGGTGTTCAAAAACATGAAGAGCCTGAAAAGGCTTGAAAAATATGAAGAGCTTCAAAAGGTGTGAAATAAATGAGGAGCATGAAACGGTCTGAAAAATAGGAGGAGCATGAAGCGGTGTTCAAAAACATGAAGAGCCTGAAAAGGCTTGAAAAATATGAAGAGCTTCAAAAGGTGTGAAATAAATGAGGAGCATGAAACGGTCTCCAAAATAGTAGGAGCATGAAGCGGTGTTCAAAAACATGGAGAGCCTGAAAAGTTTTGAAAAATATGAAGAACTTCAAAAGGTGTCAAAAATATGAGGAGCATGAAACGGTCTGAAAAATAGGAGCAGCATGAAATGGTGTTGAAAAACATGAAGATCCTGAAAAGCTGTGAAAAATATGAAGAGCTTCAAAAGGTGTGAAATATATGAGGAGCATGAAACGGTCTGAAAAATCGGAGGAGCATGAAGCTGTGCTCAAAAACATGAAGATCCAGAAAAGGTGTGAAAAATATGAAGAGCTTCGAAAGGTGTGACAAATATGAGGAGCATGAAACGGTCTGAAAATTTGGAGGAGTATGAAACGTGCTGAAAATTAGGAGGAGCATGAAACTGTCAGAAAAATAGGAGGATCATGAAGCCGTGTTGAAAAACATGAAGAGCGTGAAAGGTTGTGAAAAATAGGAGGAGCTTCAAAATGTGTGAAAAATATGAGGAGCATGAAACGGTCTGAAAATAGGAGGAGCATGAAGCGGTGATCAAAAACATGAAGAGCATGAAAAGGTGTGAAAAATATGAAGAGCTTCAAAAGGTGTGAAAAATATGAAGAGCTTCAAAAGGTGTCAAAAATGAGAAGAGCATAAAGGGGTCTGAAAAATAGGAGGAGCATGACGTGGTGTTGAAAAAAATGAAGAGCCTGAAAAGGTGTGAAATATATGAGGGCTTCAAAAGGTCTCAAAAATATGGGGAGCATGAAACGGTCTGAAAAATAGGAGGAGCATGAAACGGTGTTCAAAAACATGAAGAGCCTGTAAAGGTGTGAAAAATATGAAGAGCTTCAAAAGGTGTGAAATACATGAGAAGCATGAAACTCTCTGAAAAATAAAAGGAGCAAGAAGGGGTGTTCAAAAACATGAAGAGGCTGAAAAGGTGTGAAAAACATGAAGAGCTTAAAAAGGTGTGAAAAATATGAGGAGCATGAAACGGTCTGAAAAAAAAGGAGGAGCATGAAACGGTGATCAAAAACATGAAGAGCATGAAAAGGTGTGAAAAATATGAAGAGCTTCAAAAGGTGTGCAATACATGAGGAACATGAAACGATCTGAAATTTAGGAGAAGCATTAAGTGGTGTGGAAAAACATGAAGAGCCTGAAAAGGTGTGAAAAATATGAAGAGCTTCAAAAGTTGTGAAAAATATGAGGAGCATGAAACGGTCTGAAAAATAGAAGCGGCATGAAATGGTGTTGAAAAATATGAAGAGCCTAAAAAGGTGTGAAAAATATGAAGAGCTTCAAAAGATGTGAAAAATATGAGGAGCATGATACTGCCTGAAAAATATGAGGAGCATGAAGTGGTGTGGAAGAAATGAAGAGCCTGAAAAGGTGTGAAATATATTAAGAGCATCAATAGGTGTCAAAAATATGAGGAGCATGAAACGGTCTGCAAAAAGGAGGAGCATGAAGTGGTGTTGATAAACGTGAAGAGCCTGAAAAGGTGTTAAAAATATGAAAAGCTACAAAAGGTGGGAAAAATATGAGGAGCATGAAACGGTTTGAAAAATAGGAGGAGCATGAAGCGGTGTTCAAAAACATGAAGAGCCTGAAAAGGTGTGAGAAATATGAAGAGCTTCAAAAGGTGTCAAAAATATGAGGAGCATGAAACGATCTGAAAAATAGAAGGAGCATAAAGCGGTGTTCAAAAACATGAAGAGCCTGAAAAGGTGTGAGAAATATGAAAAGCTTCAAAAGGTGTGAAATACATGAGGAGCATGAAAGAGCTGAAAATTAGGAGAAGCATGAAGTGGTGTGGAAAAACATGAAGAGCCTGAAAAGGTGTGAAAAATATGAAGAGCTTCAAAAGGTGTGAAAAATATGAGGAGCATGTTATGGTTTGAAAAATAGGATTAGCATGAAGAGGTGTTCAAAAACATGAAGAGCCTGAAAAGTTGTGAAAACTATGAAAAGCTTCAAAAGGTGTCAAAAATGAGATGAGCATGAAACTGTCTGAAATATAGGAGGAGTATGAAGCGGTGTTCAAAACATGAAGAGCCCGAAAAGGTGTGAAAAATATGAAGAGCTTCAAAAGGTGTCAAATATATGAGGAGCATGAAACGGTCTGAAAAAGAGGAGGAGCATGAAGCGGTGTTGAAAAACATGAAGAGCCTGAAAAGGTGTGAAAAATATGAAAAGATTCAAAAGGTGTGAAATACATGAGGAGCATGAAAGAGCTGAAAATTAGGAGAAGCATGAAGTGGTGTGGAAAAACATGAAGAGCCTGAAAAGGTGTGAAAAATATGAAGAGCTTCAAAAGGTGAGAAATACATGAGGAGCATGAAACTCTCTGAAAAATAGGAGGAGCATGAAGCGGTGTTCAAAAATATGAAGAGCCTGAAAAGGTGTGAACAATATGAAGAGCTTCAAAAATATGAAAAATATGAAGAGCTTCAAAAGGTGTGAAAAATATGAAGAGCTTCAAAAGGTGTGAAATTTATGAGGAGCATGAAACGGTCTGAAAAATAGCTGGATCATGTAGCGGTGTTGAAAAACATGAAGAGTCTGAAAACGTGTGAAAATATGAAGAGCTTCAAAAATATGAAAAATATGAAGAGCTTCAAAAGGTGTGAAATATATGAAGAGCTTCAGAAGGTGTCAAAAATATGAGGAGCAAGAAACGGTCTGCAAAATAGGAGGAGCATGAAATGGTGTTCAAAAACATGAAGAGCCTGAAATCGTGTGAAAAATATGAAGAGCTTCAAAAGGTGTGAAAAATATGAGCAGCATGAAACGGTCTAAAAAAAAGGAGGAGCATGAAGCGGTGTTCAAAAATATGAAGAGCCTGAAAAGGTGTGAAAAATATGAAGAGCTTCAAAAGGTGTCAAAAATATGAGGAGCATGAAACGGTCTGAAAAATAGGAGGAGCATGAAGCGGTGTTGAAAAACAGGAAGAGCCTGAAAAGGTGTGAGAAATATGAAGAGCTTCAAAAGGTGTCAAAAATATGAGGAGCATGAAACGGTCTGAAAAAGAGGAGGAGCATGAAGCGGTGTTGAAAAACATGAAGAGCCTGAAAACGTGTGAAAAATATGAAAAGCTTCAAAAGGTTTGAAATACATGAGGAGCATGAAAGAGCTGAAAATTTGGAGAAGCATGAAGTGGTGTGGAAAAACATGAAGAGCCTGAAAAGGTGTGATAAATATGAAGAGCTTCTGAAGGTGTGAAATACATGAGGAGCATGAAACTCTCTGAAAAATATAAGGAGCATGAAGTGGTGTTCAAAAACATGAAGAGCCTGAAAAGGTGTAAAAAATATGAAGAGCTTCAAAAGGTGTGAAAAATATGAGGAGCATGTTATGGCTTGAAAAATAGGATTAGCATGAAGAGGTGTTCAAAAACATGAAGAACCTGAAAAGTTGTGAAAAATATGAAAAGCTTCAAAAGGTGTCAAAAATGAGATGAGCATGAAACTGTCTGAAATATAGGAGGAGTATGAAGCGGTGTTCAAAACATGAAGAGCCCGAAAAGTTGTGAAAAATATGAAGAGCTTCAAAAGGTGTCAAAAATATGAGGAGCATGAAACGGGCTGAAAAAGAGGAGGAGCATGAAGCGGCGTTGAAAAACATGAAGAGCCTGAAAAGGTGTGAAAAATATGAAAAGCTTCAAAGGTGTGAAATACATGAGGAGCATGAAAGAGCTGAAAATTAGGAGAAGCATGAAGTGGTGTGGAAAAACATGAAGAGCCTGAAAAGGTGTGAAAAATATGAAGAGCTTCAGAAGGTGTGAAATAAATGAGGAGCATGAAACACTCTGAAAAATAGGAGGAGCATGAAGCGGTGTTCAAAAATATGAAGAGCCTGAAAAGGTGTGAAAAATATGAAGAGCTTCAAAAATATGAAAAATATGAAGAGCCTCAAAAGGTGTGAAAAATATGAAGAGCTTCAAAAGGTGTGAAATATATGAGGAGCATGAAACGGTCTGAAAATAGCAGGATCATGAAGCGGTGTTGAAAAACATGAAGAGTCTGAAAACGTGTGAAAATATGAAGAGCTTCAAAAGGTGTGAAAAATATGAGGAGCATGAAACGGTCTAAAAAATAGGAGGAGCATGAAGCGGTGTTCAAAAATATGAAGAGCCTGAAAAGGTGTGAAAAATATGAAGAGCTTCAAAAGGTGTCAAAAATATGAGGAGCATGAAACGGTCTGAAAAATAGGAGGAGCATGAAGCGGTGTTGAAAAACATGAAGAGCCTGAAAAGGTGTGAGAAATATGAAGAGCTTCAAAAGGTGTCAAAAATATGAGGAGCATGAAACGGTCTGAAAAAGAGGAGGAGCATGAAACGGTGTTGAAAAACATGAAGAGCCTGAAAAGGTGTGAAAAATATGAAAAGCTTCAAAAGGTGTGAAATACATGAGGAGCATGAAAGAGCTGAAAATTAGGAGAAGCATGAAGTGGTGTGGAAAAACATGAAGAGCCTGAAAAGGTGTGAAAAATATGAAGAGCTTCAGAAGGTGTGAAATACATGAGGAGCATGAAACGGACTGAAAAATCGGAGGAGCATGAAGCGGTGTTGAAAAACATGAAGAGCCTGAAAAGGTGTGAAAAATATGAAGAGTTTCAAAAGGTGTCAAAAATATGAATAGCATGAAAAGGTCTGCAAAAAAGGAGCATGAAGTGGTGTTGAAAAACATGAAGAGCCTGAAAAGGTGTGAAAAATATGAACAGTTTCAAAAGGTGTCAAAAATATGAGGAGCATGAAACGGTCTGAAAAATAGGAGGAACATGAAGAAGTGTTCAAAAACATGAAGAGCCTGAAAAGGTGTGAAAAATATGAAGAGCTTCAAAAGGTGTGAAATATATGAGGAGCATGAAACTCTCTGAAAAATAGAAGGAGCATGATGTGGTGTTCAAACATGAAGAGCCTGAAAACGTGTGAAAAATACGAAGAGCTTCAAAAGGTGTGAAAAATATGAGGAGAATGATACGGTTTGAAAAATAGGAGGAGCATGAAGCGGTGTTGAAAAACATGAAGAGTCTGAAATCGTGTGAAATTATGAAGAACTTCAAAAATATGAAAAATATGAAGAGCTTCAAAAGGTGTGAACAATATGAAGAGCTTCAAAAGGTGTCAAAATGAGATGAACATGAAACTGTCTGAAACATAGGAGGAGCATGAAGCGGTGTTGAAAATCATAAAGAGCCTGAAAATTTGTGAAAAATATGAAGAGCTTCAGAATATGTGAAAAACATGAAGAGCTTCAAAAAGTGTCAAAATGAGATGAGCATGAAACGGTCTGAAAAATAAGAGGAGCATGAAGTGGTTTTGAAAATAATGAAAAGCCTGAAAAGGTGTGAAATATATGAAGAGCTTCAAAAGATGTCAAAAATATGAGGAGAATGAAACGGACTGTAAAATAGGAGGAGCATGAAATGGTGTTCAAAAACATGAAGAGCCTGAAAAGGTGTGAAAAATAAGAAGAGCTTCAAAAGGTGTCAAAAATATGAGGAGCATGAAAAGTTCTGAAAAATAGGAGGAGCATGAAGCGGTGTTCAAAAACAGGAAGACCCTGAAATGTAGACAAAAATATGAAGAGCTTCAAAAGGTGTCAAAAATATGAGGAGCATGAAACGGTCTGAAAAATAGGAGGACTATGAAACGGTGTTCAAAAACATGAAGAGCCTGAAAAGGTGTGAAAAATATGAAGAGTTTCAAAAGATGTGAAAAATATGAAGAGCTTCAAAAGGTGTCAAAAATGAGATGAGCATGAAACCGTCTGAAAAATAGGAGGAGCATGAAGTAGTGTTGAAAAACATGAAGAACCTGAAAAACTGTGAGAAACATGAAGAGCTTCAAAATGTGTCAAATATATGAGGAGCATGAAACGGTCTGAAAAAGAGGAGGAGCAGGAAGCGGTGTTGAGAAACATGAAGAGCCTGAAAATGTGTGAAAAATATGAAGAGCTTCTAAAGGTGTCAAAAATATGAGGAGCATGAAACGGTCTTAAAAATACGAGGAGCATGAAGTGGTGTTGAAAAACATGAACAGCCTGAAAAGGTGTGAAATATATGAAGAGCTTCTAAAGGTGTCAAAAATATGAGGAGCATGAATCGGTCTAAAAAATAGGAGGATCATGAAAAGTTGTTGAAAAACATGAAGATCCTGAAAAGATGTGAAAATTATGAAGAGCTTCAAAAGGTGTGAAATATATGAAGAGCTTCAAAAGGTGTCAAAAATGAGATGAGCATGAAATGGTCTGAAAAATAGGAGGAGCATGAAGCGGTGTTGCAAAACATGAGGAGCCTGAAAAGGTGTGAAAAATATGAAGAGCTTCAAAAGGTGAGAAAAATAGGAGGTGCATGAAACGGTCTGAAAAAGAGGAGGAGCATGAAGCGGCGTTGAAAAACATGAAGAGCCTGAAAAGGTGTGAAAAATATGAAGAGCTTCATAAGGTGTGAAATACATGAGGAGCATGAAACTCTCTGAAAAATAGAAGGAGCATGAAGCGGTGTTCAAAAATATGAAGAGCCTGAAAAGGTGTGAAAAATATGAAGAGCTTCAAAAATATGAAAAATATGAAGAGCCTCAAAAGGTGTGAAAAATATGAAGAGCCTCAAAAGGTGTGAAAAATATGAAGAGCTTTAAAAGGTGTCAAAAATGAGATGAGCATGAAACGGTCTGAAAAATAGGAGGAGCAAGAAGCGGTTTTGAAAAACATAAAGAGCATGAAAACGTATGAAGAATATGAAGAGCTTCAAAAGGTGTGAAAAATATGAAGAGCTTTAAAAGGTGTCAAAAATGAGATGAGCATGAAACGGTCTGAAAAATAGGTGGAGCATGAAGTGGTATTGAAAAACATGAAGAGCCTGAAAAGGTGTGAATGATATGAAGAGCTTCAAAAGGTCTCAAAAATATAAGGAGCATGAAACGGTCTGAAAAATAGGAACAGCATGAAGCGGTGTTGCAAAACATGAAGAGCCTGAAAGGGTGTCAAAAATATGAAGAGCTTCAAAAGGTGTGAAATACATGAGTAGCATTAAACGCCCTGAAAAATAGGAGGAGCATGCAGAGGTGTTCAAAAACATGAAGAGCCTGAAAAGGTGTCAAAAATATGAAGAGATTCAAAAGGTGTGAAAAATATGAAGAGCTTCAAAATGTTTCAAAAATGAAATGAGCATGAAACGGTCTGAAAAAGCTGAGGAGCATGAAGTGGTGTTGAAACACATGAAGAGCCTGAAAAGGTGTGAAAAATATGAAGAGGTTCAAAGGTGTGAAATACATGAGGATCATGAAATGGTTTGAAAAATACGAGGAGCATGAAGCAGTGTTCAAAAACATGAAGAGCCTGAAAAGGTTTGAAAAATATGAAGAGCTTCAAAAGGTGTCAAAAATATGAGGAGCATGAAACCGTCTGAAAAATAGGAGGAGCATGAAGCGGTGTTGAAAAACATGAAGAGCGTGAAAACGAGTGAAAAATATGAGGAGCTTCAAAAGGTATGAAAAATATGAAGAGCTTCAAAAGGTGTCAAAAAAGAGATGAGCATGAAACCGTCTGAAAAATAGGTGGAGCATGAAGCGGTGTTGAAAAACATGAAGAGCCTGAAAAGATGTGAAAAATATGAAGAGCTTCAAAAGGTGTCAAAAATATAAGGAGCATGAAACGGTCTGAAAAATAGGAGGAGCATGAAACCGTGTTCAAAAACATGAAGAGACTGAAAAGGGTGAAAAATATGAAGAGCTTCAAAAGGTGTGAAAAATAGGAGGAGCATGAAGCGGTGTGCAAAAACATGAAAAGCCTGAAAAGGTGTGAAAAATATGAAGAGCATCAAAAGGTGTCAAAAATATGAGGAGCATGAAACGGTCTGAAAAATAGGAGGAGCATGAAGCGGTGTTGAAAAACATGAAGAGCCTGAAAAGGTGTTAAAAATATGAAGAGTTTCAAAAGGTGTCAAATATATGAGCAGCAAGAATCGGTCTGAAATATAGGAGTAGCATGAAACGGTGTTCAAATACATGCAGAGCCTGAAAAGTTGTGAAAAATATGAAGAGCTTCAAATGGTGTCAAATATATGAAGAGCTTCAAAAGGTGTCAAAAATGAGATGAGCATGAAACGGTCTGAAAAATAGGAGGAGCAAGAAGTCGTGTTCCAAAAAATGAAGAGCCTGAGAAGGTGTGAAATATATCAAGAACTTCAAAATGTGTCAAAAATATGAGGAGCATGAAACGGTCTGAAAAATAGGAGGAGCATGAAACGGTGTTGAAAAACATGCAGAGCCTGAAAAGGTGTGAAAAATATGAAGAACTTCAAAAGGTGTGAAATATATGAGGAGCATGAAACGGTCTTAAAAATAGGAGGAGCATGAAGCGGTTTTCAAAAATATGAAGAGCCTGAAAAGGTGTGAAAAATATGAGGAGCTTCAAAAGGTATGAAATACATGAGGAGTATGAAACTGTCTTGAAAATAGGAGGAGCATGAAGCGGTGCTAAAAAACATGAAGAGGCTTAAAAGGTGTGAAAAATATGAAGAGCTTCAAAAGGTGTGAAAAATATGAGGAGCATGAAACGGTCTGAAAAATAGGAGGAGCATGAAGCCGTGTTGAAAAACATGAAGAGCCTGAAAAAGTGTGAAATATATGAAGAGGTTCAAAAGGTGTAAAAAATATGAGGAGATTCAAAAGGTATCAAAAATATGAGGAGCATGAAACGGTCTGAAAAAGAGGAGGAGCATGAATCGGTGTTGAAAATCATGAAGAGCCTGAAAACGTGTGAGAAATATGAAGAGCTTCAAAAGGTGTCAAAAATATGAAGAGCTTCAAAAGGTTTCAAAAATGAGAGCAGTATGAAGCAGTCTGAAAAATAAGAGGAGCATGAAGCGGTGTTCAAAAACATGAAGAGCCTGAAAAGGTGTGAAAAATATGAAGAGCTTCAAAAGGTGTCAAAAATGAGATGAGCATGAAACGGTCTGAAAAATAGGAGGAGCATGAAGTGGTGTTGAAAAAAAAGAAGAGACGGAAAAGGTGTGAAATATATGAAGGGCTTCAAAAGGTGTCAAAAATATAAGGAGAATGAAACGGTCTGAAAATAGGAGGAGCATGAAGCGGTGTTCAAAAACATGAAGAGCCTGAAAAGGTGTGAAAAATATGAAGAGCTTCAAAAGGTGTCAAAAATATGAGGAGCATGAAACGGTTTGAAAAATAGGAGGAGCATGAAGCGGTGTTCAAAAACAGGAAAAGCCTGAAAAGTTGTGAAAAATATGAAGAGCTTCAAAAGTTGTCAAATATATGAGGAGCATGAAAAGGTCAGAAAAATAGGAGGATCATGAAGCGGTGTTCAAAAACATGAAGAGCCTGAAAAGGTGTGCAAAATATGAAGAGCTTCAAAAGGTGTCAAAAATATGAGGAGCATGAAACGGTCTGCAAAAAAGGAGGAGCATGAAGTGGTGTTGAAAAAATTCAAGAGCCTGACAAGGTGTGAAAAATATGAAAAGCTTCAAAAGTTGTCAAAAATATGAGGAGCATGAAACGGTCTGAAAAATAGGTGGAGCATGAAGCGGTGTTCAAAAACATGAAGAGCCTGAAAAGGTGTGAAAAATATGAAGAGCTTCAAAAGGTGTCAAAAATATGAGGAGCATGAAACGGTCTGAAAAATAGGAGGAGCATGAAGTGGTGTTGAAAAACATGAAGAGCCTGAAAACGTGTGAAATTATGAAGAACTTCAAAAATATGCAAAATATGAAGAGCTTCAAAAGGTGTGAAAAATATGAAGAGCTTCAAAAGGTGTCAAAATGAGATGAACATGAAACGGTCTGAAAAATAGGAGGAGCATGAAGCGGTGTTGAAAATCATAAAGAGCCTGAATATTTGTGAAAAATATGAAGAGCTTCAGAAGATGTGAAAAACATGAAGAACTTCAAAAGGTGTCAAAATGAGATGAGCATGAAACGGTCTGAAAAATAAGAGGAGCATGAAGTGGTGTTGAAAATAATGAAAAGCCTGAAAAGGTGTGAAATATATGAAGAGCTTCAAAAGGTGTCAAAAATATGAGGAGAATGAAACGGTCTGTAAAATAGGAGGAGCATGAAATGGTGTTCAAAAACATGAAGAGCCTGAAAAGGTGTGAAAAATATGAAGAGCTTCAAAAGGTGTCAAAAATATGAGGAGCATGAAAAGTTCTGAAAAATAGGAGGAGCATGAAGCGGTGTTCAAAACAGGAAGACCCTGAAAAGTAGTGAAAAATATGAAGAGCTTCAAAAGGTGTCAAAAATATGAGGAGCATGAAACGGTCTGAAAAATAGGAGGACTATGAAACGGTGTTCAAAAACATGAAGAGCCTGAAAAGGTGTGAAAAATATGAAGAGCTTCAAAAGGTGTCAAAAATATGAGGAGCATGAAATGGTCTGAAAAATAGGAGGAGCAAGAAAGGGTGTTGAACAACATGAAGAGCCTGAAAATGTGTGAAAAATATGAAGAGCTTCAAAAGATGTGAAAAATATGAAGAGCTTCAAAAGGTGTCAAAAATGAGATGAGCATGAAACCGTCTGAAAAATAGGAGGAGCATGAAGTAGTGTTGAAAAACATGAAGAACCTGAAAAGCTGTGAGAAACATGAAGAGCTTCAAAATGTGTCAAAAATATGAGGAGCATGAAACGGTCTGAAAAAGAGGAGGAGCAGGAAGCGGTGTTGAGAAACATGAAGAGCCTGAAAATGTGTGAAAAATATGAAGAGCTTCTAAAGGTGTGAAATATATGAGGTGCAAGAAACGGTCTGAAAAATAGGAGGAGCATGAAGCAGTGTTGAAAAACATGAAGAGCCTGAAAAGGTGTGAAAAATATGAAGAGCTTCAAAAGGTGTCAAAATTATAAGGAGCATGAAACGTTCTGAAAAATAGGAGGAGCATGAAGCAGTGTTGAAAAAAATGAAGAACCTGAAAAGGTGTGAAAAATATGAACAGCTTCAAAAGTTGCCAAAAATATGAGGAGCATGAAACGGTCTAAAAAATAGGAGTACCATGAACCGGTGTTGAAAAACATGAAGAGCCAGAAAAGGTGTGAAAAATATTAAGAGCTTAAAAATGTGTGAAAAATATGAAGAGCTTCAAAAGGTGTCAAAAAAGAGATGAGCATGAAACGGTCTGAAAAATAGGAGGAGAATGAAGTGGTGTTGAAAAAAATGAGGAGCCTGAAAAGGTGTGAAAAATATGAAGAGCTTCAAAAGGTGTCAAAAATGAGATGATCATGAAACGGTCTGAAAAATAGGAGGTGCATGAGGTGGTGTTGAAGAAAAAGAAGAGACTGAAAAGGTGTGAAATATATGAAGAGCTTCAAAAGGTGTCAAAATATGAGGAGCATGATACGGTCTGAAAAATAGGAGGAGCATGAAGCGGTGTTCAAAACATGAAGAGCCTGAAAAATTGTGAAAAATATGAAAAGCTTCCAAAGGTGTTAAAAATGAGATGAGCATGAAACGGTCTGAAAAATAGGAGGAGCATGAAGCGGTGTTGAAAAAATGAAGAGCCTGAAAAGGTGTGAAAAATATGAAGAGCATCAAAAGTTGTCAAAAATATGAGGAGTATGAAACGGTCTGAAAAATAGGAGGACCATGAAGCGGTGTTGCAAAACATGAGGAGCCTGAAAAGGTGTGAAAAATATGAAGAGCTTCAAAAGGTGAGAAAAATATGAGGTGCATGAAACGGTCTGAAAAATAGGAGGAGCATGAAGCGGTGTTGAAAAACATGAAGAGCCTGAAAAGGTGTGAAAAATATGAAGAGCTTCAAAAGGTGTGAAATACATGAGGAGCATGAAACGTGTTGAAAAATAGGAGAAGCATGAAGTGGTGTGGAAAAACATCAAGAGCCTGAAAAGGTGTGAAAAATATGAAGGGCTTCAAAAGGTGTGAAATACATGAGGAGCAAGAAACGGTCTGAAAAATAGGAGGAAGAGGAAGAGGTGTTCAAAAATATGAAGAGCCTGAAAAGGTGTGAAAAATATGAAGAGCTTCAAAAGGTGTCAAAAATATGAGGAGCATGAAACGTTGTGAAAAATAGGAGCAGCATGAAACGGTGTTCAAAAACATGAAGACATTGAAAAGGTGTGAAAAATATGAAGAGGTGCAAAAGGTTTGAAATATATGAGGAGCATGAAACGGTCTGAAAAATATGAGGAGCATGAAGCGGTGTTCAAAAACATGAAGAGCCTGAAAAGGTGAGAAAAATATGAAGAGCTTCAAAAGGTGTGAAATACATGAGGAGCATTAAACGCCCTGAAAAATAGGAGGAGCATGCAGAGGTGTTCAAAAACATGAAGAGCCTGAAAAGGTGTCAAAAATATGAAGAGATTCAAAAGGTGTGAAAAATATGAAGAGCTTCAAAATGTTTCAAAAATGAAATGAGCATGAAACGGTCTGAAAAAGCTGAGGAGCATGAAGTGGTGTTGAAACACATGAAGAGCCTGAAAAGGTGTGAAAAATATGAAGAGGTTCAAAGGTGTGAAATACATGAGGATCATGAAATGGTTTGAAAAATACGAGGAGCATGAAGCAGTGTTCAAAAACATGAAGAGCCTGAAAAGGTTTGAAAAATATGAAGAGCTTCAAAAGGTGTCAAAAATATGAGGAGCATGAAACGGTCTGAAAAATAGGAGGAGCATGAAGCGGTGTTGAAAAACATGAAGAGCGTGAAAACGAGTGAAAAATATGAAGAGCTTCAAAAGGTATGAAAAATATGAAGAGCTTCAAAAGGTGTCAAAAATATGAGGAGCATGAAACGGTCTGAAAAATAGGAGGACTATGAAACGGTGTTCAAAAACATGAAGAGCCTGAAAAGGTGTGAAAAATATGAAGAGCTTCAAAACGTGTCAAAAATATGAGGAGCATGAAATGGTCTGAAAAATAGGAGGAGCAAGAAAGGGTGTTGAACAACATGAAGAGCCTGAAAACGTGTGAAAAATATGAAGAGCTTCAAAAGATGTGCAAAATATGAAGAGCTTCAAAAGGTGTCAAAAATGAGATGAGCATGAAACCGTCTGAAAAATAGGAGGAGCATGAAGTAGTGTTGAAAAACATGAAGAACCTGAAAAGCTGTGAGAAACATGAAGAGCTTCAAAAGGTGTCAAAAATATGAGGAGCATGAAACGTTCTGAAAAAGAGGAGGAGCAGGAAGCGGTGTTGAGAAACATGAAGAGCCTGAAAATGTGTGAAAAATATGAAGAGCTTCTAAAGGTGTGAAATATATGAGGTGCAAGAAACGGTCTGAAAAATAGGAGTACCATGAACCGGTGTTGAAAAACATGAAGAGCCAGAAAAGGTGTGAAAAATATTAAGAGCTTAAAAATGTGTGAAAAATATGAAGAGCTTCAAAAGGTGTCAAAAAAGAGATGAGCATGAAACGGTCTGAAAAATAGGAGGAGAATGAAGTGGTGTTGAAAAAAATGAGGAGCCTGAAAAGGTGTGAAAAATATGAAGAGCTTCAAAAGGTGTCAAAAATGAGATGATCATGAAACGGTCTGAAAAATAGGAGGTGCATGAGGTGGTGTTGAAGAAAAAGAAGAGACTGAAAAGGTGTGAAATATATGAAGAGCTTCAAAAGGTGTCAAAATATGAGGAGCATGATACGGTCTGAA
Source organism: Dama dama (assembly GCF_033118175.1). Taxonomy (NCBI): domain Eukaryota; kingdom Metazoa; phylum Chordata; class Mammalia; order Artiodactyla; family Cervidae; genus Dama; species Dama dama. Next base: position 5,407,656 of record NW_026870877.1, on the reverse strand, counting down.
AAATAGGAGGAGCATGAAGCGGTGTTCAAAACATGAAGAGCCTGAAAAATTGTGAAAAATATGAAAAGCTTCCAAAGGTGTCAAAAATGAGATGAGCATGAAACGGTCTGAAAAATAGGAGGAGCATGAAGCGGTGTTGAAAAAATGAAGAGCCTGAAAAGGTGTGAAAAATATGAAGAGCATCAAAAGTTGTCAAAAGTATGAGGAGTATGAAACGGTCTGAAAAATAGGAGGACCATGAAGCGGTGTTGCAAAACATGAGGAGCCTGAAAAGGTGTGAAAAATATGAAGAGCTTCAAAAGGTGAGAAAAATATGAGGTGCATGAAACGGTCTGAAAAATAGGAGGAGCATGAAGCGGTGTTGAAAAACATGAAGAGCCTGAAAAGGTGTGAAAAATATGAAGAGCTTCAAAAGGTGTGAAATACATGAGGAGCATGAAACGTGTTGAAAAATAGGAGAAGCATGAAGTGGTGTGGAAAAACATCAAGAGCCTGAAAAGGTGTGAAAAATATGAAGGGCTTCAAAAGGTGTGAAATACATGAGGAGCAAGAAACGGTCTGAAAAATAGGAGGAAGAGGAAGAGGTGTTCAAAAATATGAAGAGCCTGAAAAGGTGTGAAAAATATGAAGAGGTGCAAAAGGTTTGAAATATATGAGGAGCATGAAACGGTCTGAAAAATATGAGGAGCATGAAGCGGTGTTCAAAAACATGAAGAGCCTGAAAAGGTGAGAAAAATATGAAGAGCTTCAAAAGGTGTGAAATACATGAGGAGCATTAAACGCCCTGAAAAATAGGAGGAGCATGCAGAGGTGTTCAAAAACATGAAGAGCCTGAAAAGGTGTCAAAAATATGAAGAGATTCAAAAGGTGTGAAAAATATGAAGAGCTTCAAAATGTTTCAAAAATGAAATGAGCATGAAACGGTCTGAAAAAGCTGAGGAGCATGAAGTGGTGTTCAAAAACATGAAGAGCCTGAAAAGGTGTGAAAAATATGAGGAGCTTCAAAAGGTATGAAATACATGAGGAGTATGAAACTTTCTTGAAAATAGGTGGAGCATGAAGCGGTGTTAAAAAACATGAAGAGGCTTAAAAGGTGTGAAAAATATGAAGAGCTTCAAAAGGTGTGAAAAATATGAGGAGCATGAAACGGTCTGAAAAATAGGAGGAGCATGAAGCCGTGTTGAAAAACATGAAGAGCCTGAAAAAGTGTGAAATATATGAAGAGGTTCAAAAGGTGTAAAAATATGAGGAGATTCAAAAGGTATCAAAAATATGAGGAGCATGAAACGGTCTGAAAAAGAGGAGGAGCATGAATCGGTGTTGAAAATCATGAAGAGCCTGAAAACGTGTGAGAAATATGAAGAGCTTCAAAAGGTGTCAAAAATATGAAGAGCTTCAAAAGGTGTCAAAAATGAGAGGAGTATGAAGCAGTCTGAAAAATAGGAGGAGCATGAAGCGGTGTTCAAAAACATGAAGAGCTTGAAAAGGTGTGAAAAATATGAAGAGCTTCAAAAGGTGTCAAAAATGAGATGAGCATGAAACGGTCTGAAAAATAGGAGGAGCATGAAGTGGTGTTGAAAAAAAAGAAGAGACGGAAAAGGTGTGAAATATATGAAGGGCTTCAAAAGGTGTCAAAAATATGAGGAGAATGAAACGGTCTGAAAATAGGAGGAGCATGAAGCGGTGTTCAAAAACATGAAGAGCCTGAAAAGGTGTGAAAAATATGAAGAGCTTCAAAAGGTGTCAAAAATATGAGGAGCATGAAACGGTTTGAAAAATAGGAGGAGCATGAAGCGGTGTTCAAAAACAGGAAAAGCCTGAAAAGTTGTGAAAAATATGAAGAGCTTCAAAAGTTGTCAAAAATATGAGGAGCATGAAAAGGTCAGAAAAATAGGAGGATCATGAAGCGGTGTTCAAAAACATGAAGAGCCTGAAAAGCTGTGCAAAATATGAAGAGCTTCAAAAGGTGTCAAAAATATGAGGAGCATGAAACGGTCTGCAAAAAAGGAGGAGCATGAAGTGGTGTTGAAAAAATTCAAGAGCCTGACAAGGTGTGAAAAATATGAAAAGCTTCAAAAGTTGTCAAAAATATGAGGAGCATGAAACGGTCTGAAAAATAGGAGGAGCATGAAGCGGTGTTCAAAAACATGAAGAGCCTGAAAAGGTGTGAAAAATATGAAGAGCTTCAAAAGGTGTCAAAAATATGAGGAGCATGAAACGGTCTGAAAAATAGGAGGAGCATGAAGTGGTGTTGAAAAACATGAAGAGACTGAAAACGTGTGAAATTATGAAGAACTTCAAAAATATGCAAAATATGAAGAGCTTCAAAAGGTGTGAAAAATATGAAGAGCTTCAAAAGGTGTCAAAATGAGATGAGCATGAAACGGTCTGAAAAATAGGAGGAGCATGAAGCGGTGTTGAAAATCATAAAGAGCCTGAAAATTTGTGCAAAATATGAAGAGCTTCAGAAGATGTGAAAAACATGAAGAGCTTCAAAAGGTGTCAAAATGAGATGAGCATGAAACGGTCTGAAAAATAAGAGGAGCATGAAGTGGTGTTGAAAATAATGAAAAGCCTGAAAAGGTGTGAAATATATGAAGAGCTTCAAAAGGTGTCAAAAATATGAGGAGAATGAAACGGTCTGTAAAATAGGAGGAGCATGAAATGGTGTTCAAAAACATGAAGAGCCTGAAAAGGTGTGAAAAATATGAAGAGCTTCAAAAGGTGTCAAAAATATGAGGAGCATGAAAAGTTCTGAAAAATAGGAGGAGCATGAAGCGGTGTTCAAAACAGGAAGACCCTGAAAAGTAGTGAAAAATATGAAGAGCTTCAAAAGGTGTCAAAAATATGAGGAGCATGAAACGGTCTGAAAAATAGGAGGACTATGAAACGGTGTTCAAAAACATGAAGAGCCTGAAAAGGTGTGAAAAATATGAAGAGCTTCAAAACGTGTCAAAAATATGAGGAGCATGAAATGGTCTGAAAAATAGGAGGAGCAAGAAAGGGTGTTGAACAACATGAAGAGCCTGAAAACGTGTGAAAAATATGAAGAGCTTCAAAAGATGTGAAAAATATGAAGAGCTTCAAAAGGTGTCAAAAATGAGATGAGCATGAAACCGTCTGAAAAATAGGAGGAGCATGAAGTAGTGTTGAAAAACATGAAGAACCTGAAAAGCTGTGAGAAACATGAAGAGCTTCAAAATGTGTCAAAAATATGAGGAGCATGAAACGGTCTGAAAAAGAGGAGGAGCAGGAAGCGGTGTTGAGAAACATGAAGAGCCTGAAAATGTGTGAAAAATATGAAGAGCTTCTAAAGGTGTGAAATATATGAGGTGCAAGAAACGGTCTGAAAAATAGGAGGAGCATGAAGCAGTGTTGAAAAACATGAAGAGCCTGAAAAGGTGTGAAAAATATGAAGAGCTTCAAAAGGTGTCAAAATTATAAGGAGCATGAAACGTTCTGAAAAATAGGAGGAGCATGAAGCAGTGTTGAAAAAAATGAAGAGCCTGAAAAGGTGTGAAAAATATGAACAGCTTCAAAAGTTGTCAAAAATATGAGGAGCATGAAACGGTCTAAAAAATAGGAGTACCATGAACCGGTGTTGAAAAACATGAAGAGCCAGAAAAGGTGTGAAAAATATTAAGAGCTTCAAAATGTGTGAAAAATATGAAGAGCTTCAAAAGGTGTCAAAAAAGAGATGAGCATGAAACGGTCTGAAAAATAGGAGGAGAATGAAGTGGTGTTGAAAAAAATGAGGAGCCTGAAAAGGTGTGAAAAATATGAAGAGCTTCAAAAGGTGTCAAAAATGAGATGATCATGAAACGGTCTGAAAAATAGGAGGTGCATGAGGTGGTGTTGAAGAAAAAGAAGAGACTGAAAAGGTGTGAAATATATGAAGAGCTTCAAAAGGGGAGAAAAATATGAGGTGCATGAAACGGTCTGAAAAATAGGAGGAGCATGAAGCGGTGTTGAAAAACATGAAGAGCCTGAAAAGGTGTGAAAAATATGAAGAGCTTCAAAAGGTGTGAAATACATGAGGAGCATGAAACGTGTTGAAAAATAGGAGAAGCATGAAGTGGTGTGGAAAAACATCAAGAGCCTGAAAAGGTGTGAAAAATATGAAGGGCTTCCAAAGGTGTGAAATACATGAGGAGCAAGAAACGGTCTGAAAAATAGGAGGAAGAGGAAGAGGTGTTCAAAAATATGAAGAGCCTGAAAAGGTGTGAAAAATATGAAGAGCTTCAAAAGGTGTCAAAAATATGAGGAGCATGAAACGTTGTGAAAAATAGGAGCAGCATGAAACGGTGTTCAAAAACATGAAGACATTGAAAAGGTGTGAAAAATATGAAGAGGTGCAAAAGGTTTGAAATATATGAGGAGCATGAAACGGTCTGAAAAATATGAGGAGCATGAAGCGGTGTTCAAAAACATGAAGAGCCTGAAAAGGTGAGAAAAATATGAAGAGCTTCAAAAGGTGTGAAATACATGAGGAGCATTAAACGCCCTGAAAAATAGGAGGAGCATGCAGAAGGTGTTCAAAAACATGAAGAGCCTGAAAAGGTGTCAAAAATATGAAGAGATTCAAAAGGTGAGAAAAATATGAAGAGCTTCAAAAGGTGTCAAAAATATGAGGAGAATGAAACGGTCTGAAAATAGGAGGAGCATGAAGCGGTGTTCAAAAACATGAAGAGCCTGAAAAGGTGTGAAAAATATGAAGAGCTTCAAAAGGTGTCAAAAATATGAGGAGCATGAAACGGTTTGAAAAATAGGAGGAGCATGAAGCGGTGTTCAAAAACAGGAAAAGCCTGAAAAGTTGTGAAAAATATGAAGAGCTTCAAAAGTTGTCAAAAATATGAGGAGCATGAAAAGGTCAGAAAAATAGGAGGATCATGAAGCGGTGTTCAAAAACATGAAGAGCCTGAAAAGCTGTGCAAAATATGAAGAGCTTCAAAAGGTGTCAAAAATATGAGGAGCATGAAACGGTCTGCAAAAAAGGAGGAGCATGAAGTGGTGTTGAAAAAATTCAAGAGCCTGACAAGGTGTGAAAAATATGAAAAGCTTCAAAAGTTGTCAAAAATATGAGGAGCATGAAACGGTCTGAAAAATAGGAGGAGCATGAAGCGGTGTTCAAAAACATGAAGAGCCTGAAAAGGTGTGAAAAATATGAAGAGCTTCAAAAGGTGTCAAAAATATGAGGAGCATGAAACGGTCTGAAAAATAGGAGGAGCATGAAGTGGTGTTGAAAAACATGAAGAGTCTGAAAACGTGTGAAATTATGAAGAACTTCAAAAATATGCAAAATATGAAGAGCTTCAAAAGGTGTGAAAAATATGAAGAGCTTCAAAAGGTGTCAAAATGAGATGAGCATGAAACGGTCTGAAAAATAGGAGGAGCATGAAGCGGTGTTGAAAATCATAAAGAGCCTGAAAATTTGTGAAAAATATGAAGAGCTTCAGAAGATGTGAAAAACATGAAGAGCTTCAAAAGGTGTCAAAATGAGATGAGCATGAAACGGTCTGAAAAATAAGAGGAGCATGAAGTGGTGTTGAAAATAATGAAAAGCCTGAAAAGGTGTGAAATATATGAAGAGCTTCAAAAGGTGTCAAAAATATGAGGAGAATGAAACGGTCTGTAAAATAGGAGGAGCATGAAGCGGTGTTCAAAAACATGAAGAGCCTGAAAAGGTGTGAAAAATATGAAGAGCTTCAAAAGGTGTCAAAAATATGAGGAGCATGAAAAGTTCTGAAAAATAGGAGGAGCATGAAGCGGTGTTCAAAACAGGAAGACCCTGAAAAGTAGTGAAAAATATGAAGAGCTTCAAAAGGTGTCAAAAATATGAGGAGCATGAAACGGTCTGAAAAATAGGAGGACTATGAAACGGTGTTCAAAAACATGAAGAGCCTGAAAAGGTGTGAAAAATATGAAGAGCTTCAAAAGGTGTCAAAAATATGAGGAGCATGAAATGGTCTGAAAAATAGGAGGAGCAAGAAAGGCTGTTGAACAACATGAAGAGCCTGAAAACGTGTGAAAAATATGAAGAGCTTCAAAAGATGTGAAAAATATGAAGAGCTTCAAAAGGTGTCAAAAATGAGATGAGCATGAAACCGTCTGAAAAATAGGAGGAGCATGAAGTAGTGTTGAAAAACATGAAGAACCTGAAAAGCTGTGAGAAACATGAAGAGCTTCAAAATGTGTCAAAAATATGAGGAGCATGAAACGGTCTGAAAAAGAGGAGGAGCAGGAAGCGGTGTTGAGAAACATGAAGAGCCTGAAAATGTGTGAAAAATATGAAGAGCTTCTAAAGGTGTGAAATATATGAGGTGCAAGAAACGGTCTGAAAAATAGGAGGAGCATGAAGCAGTGTTGAAAAACATGAAGAGCCTGAAAAGGTGTGAAAAATATGAAGAGCTTCAAAAGGTGTCAAAATTATAAGGAGCATGAAACGTTCTGAAAAATAGGAGGAGCATGAAGCAGTGTTGAAAAAAATGAAGAGCCTGAAAAGGTGTGAAAAATATGAACAGCTTCAAAAGTTGTCAAAAATATGAGGAGCATGAAATGGTCTAAAAATAGGAGTACCATGAACCGGTGTTGAAAAACATGAAGAGCCAGAAAAGTGTGAAAAATATTAAGAGCTTCAAAATGTGTGAAAAATATGAAGAGCTTCAAAAGGTGTCAAAAAAGAGATGAGCATGAAACGGTCTGAAAAATAGGAGGAGAATGAAGTGGTGTTGAAAAAAATGAGGAGCCTGAAAAGGTGTGAAAAATATGAAGAGCTTCAAAAGGTGTCAAAAATGAGATGATCATGAAACGGTCTGAAAAATAGGAGGTGCATGAAGTGGTGTTGAAGAAAAAGAAGAGACTGAAAAGGTGTGAAATATATGAAGAGCTTCAAAAGGTGTCAAAATATGAGGAGCATGATACGGTCTGAAAAATAGGAGGAGCATGAAGCGGTGTTCAAAACATGAAGAGCCTGAAAAATTGTGAAAAATATGAAAAGCTTCCAAAGGTGTTAAAAATGAGATGAGCATGAAACGCTCTGAAAAATAGGAGGAGCATGAAGCGGTGTTGAAAAAATGAAGAGCCTGAAAAGGTGTGAAAAATATGAAGAGCATCAAAAGTTGTCAAAAATATGAGGAGTATGAAACGGTCTGAAAAATAGGAGGACCATGAAGCGGTGTTGCAAAACATGAGGAGCCTGAAAAGGTGTGAAAAATATGAAGAGCTTCAAAAGGTGAGAAAAATATGAGGTGCATGAAACGGTCTGAAAAATAGGAGGAGCATGAAGCGGTGTTGAAAAACATGAAGAGCCTGAAAAGGTGTGAAAAATATGAAGAGCTTCAAAAGGTGTGAAATACATGAGGAGCATGAAACGTGTTGAAAAATAGGAGAAGCATGAAGTGGTGTGGAAAAACATCAAGAGCCTGAAAAGGTGTGAAAAATATGAAGGGCTTCAAAAGGTGTGAAATACATGAGGAGCAAGAAACGGTCTGAAAAATAGGAGGAAGAGGAAGAGGTGTTCAAAAATATGAAGAGCCTGAAAAGGTGTGAAAAATATGAAGAGCTTCAAAAGGTGTCAAAAATATGAGGAGCATGAAACGTTGTGAAAAATAGGAGCAGCATGAAACGGTGTTCAAAAACATGAAGACATTGAAAAGGTGTGAAAAATATGAAGAGGTGCAAAAGGTTTGAAATATATGAGGAGCATGAAACGGTCTGAAAGATATGAGGAGCATGAAGCGGTGTTCAAAAACATGAAGAGCCTGAAAAGGTGAGAAAAATATGAAGAGCTTCAAAAGGTGTGAAATACATGAGGAGCATTAAACGCCCTGAAAAATAGGAGGAGCATGCAGAGGTGTTCAAAAACATGAAGAGGCTGAAAAGGTGTCAAAAATATGAAGAGATTCAAAAGGTGTGAAAAATATGAAGAGCTTCAAAATGTTTCAAAAATGAAATGAGCATGAAACGGTCTGAAAAAGCTGAGGAGCATGAAGTGGTGTTGAAACACATGAAGAGCCTGAAAAGGTGTGAAAAATATGAAGAGGTTCAAAGGTGTGAAATACATGAGGATCATGAAATGGTTTGAAAAATACGAGGAGCATGAAGCAGTGATCAAAAACATGAAGAGCCTGAAAAGGTTTGAAAAATATGAAGAGCTTCAAAAGGTGTCAAAAATATGAGGAGCATGAAACCGTCTGAAAAATAGGTGGAGCATGAAGCGGTGTTGAAAAACATGAAGAGCCTGAAAAGATGTGAAAAATATGAAGAGCTTCAAAAGGTGTCAAAAATATGAGCGGCATGAAACGGTCTGAAAAATAGGAGGAGCATGAAACCATGTTAAAAACATGAAGAGACTGAAAAGGGTGAAAAATATGAAGAGCTTCAAAAGGTGTGAAAAATAGGAGGAGCATGAAGCGGTGTGCAAAAACATGAAAAGCCTGAAAAGGTGTGAAAAATATGAAGAGCATCAAAAGGTGTCAAAAATATGAGGAGCATGAAACGGTCTGAAAAATAGGAGGAGCATGAAGCGGTGTTGAAAAACATGAAGAGCCTAAAAAGGTGTTAAAAATATGAAGAGTTTCAAAAGGTGTCAAATATATGAGCAGCAAGAATCGGTCTGAAATATAGGAGTAGCATGAAACGGTGTTCAAATACATGCAGAGCCTGAAAAGTTGTGAAAAATATGAAGAGCTTCAAATGGTGTCAAATATATGAAGAGCTTCAAAAGGTGTCAAAAATGAGATGAGCATGAAACGGTCTGAAAAATAGGAGGAGCAAGAAGTCGTGTTCCAAAAAATGAAGAGCCTGAGAAGGTGTGAAATATATCAAGACTTCAAAATGTGTCAAAAATATGAGGAGCATGAAACGGTCTGAAAAATAGGAGAAGCATGAAACGGTGTTGAAAAACATGCAGAGCCTGAAAAGGTGTGAAAAATATGAAGAACTTCAAAAGGTGTGAAATATATGAGGAGCATGAAATGGTCTTAAAAATAGGAGGAGCATGAAGCGGTTTTCAAAAATATGAAGAGCCTGAAAAGGTGTGAAAAATATGAGGAGCTTCAAAAGGTATGAAATACATGAGGACTATGAAACTGTCTTGAAAATAGGAGGAGCATGAAGCGGTGTTAAAAAACATGAAGAGGCTTAAAAGGTGTGAAAAATATGAAGAGCTTCAAAAGGTGTGAAAAATATGAGGAGCATGAAACGGTCTGAAAAATAGGAGGAGCATGAAGCCGTGTTGAAAAACATGAAGAGCCTGAAAAAGTGTGAAATATATGAAGAGGTTCAAAAGGTGTAAAAAATATGAGGAGATTCAAAAGGTATCAAAAATATGAGGAGCATGAAACGGTCTGAAAAAGAGGAGGAGCATGAATCGGTGTTGAAAATCATGAAGAGCCTGAAAAAGTGTGAGAAATATGAAGAGCTTCAAAAGGTGTCAAAAATATGAAGAGCTTCAAAAGGTGTCAAAAATGAGAGGAGTATGAAGCAGTCTGAAAAATAGGAGGAGCATGAAGCGGTGTTCAAAAACATGAAGAGCCTGAAAAGGTGTGAAAAATATGAAGAGCTTCAAAAGGTGTCAAAAATGAGATGAGCATGAAACGGTCTGAAAAATAGGAGGAGCATGAAGTGGTGTTGAAAAAATGAAGAGCCTGAAAAGGTGTGAAATATATGAAGAGCATCAAAAGTTGTCAAAAATATGAGGAGTATGAAACGGTCTGAAAAATAGGAGGACCATGAAGCGGTGTTGCAAAACATGAGGAGCCTGAAAAGGTGTGAAAAATATGAAGAGCTTCAAAAGGTGAGAAAAATATGAGGTGCATGAAACGGTCTGAAAAATAGGAGGAGCATGAAGCGGTGTTGAAAAACATGAAGAGCCTGAAAAGGTGTGAAAAATATGAAGAGCTTCAAAGGGTGTGAAATACATGAGGAGCATGAAACGTGTTGAAAAATAGGAGAAGCATGAAGTGGTGTGGAAAAACATCAAGAGCCTGAAAAGGTGTGAAAAATATGAAGAGGTTCAAAAGGTGTGAAATACATGAGGAGCAAGAAACGGTCTGAAAAATAGGAGGAAGATGAAGAGGTGTTCAAAAATATGAAGAGCCTGAAAAGGTGTGAAAAATATGAAGAGCTTCAAAAGATGTGAAAAATATGAGGAGCATGATACGGTCTGAAAAATAGGAGGAGCATGAAGCGGTGTTCAAAACATGAAGAGCCTGAAAAGTTGTGAAAAATATGAAAAGCTTTCAAAGGTGTCAAAAATGAGATGAGCATGAAACAGTCTGAAAAATAGGAGGAGCAAGAAGCGGTGTTGAAAAAATGAAGAGCCTGAAAAGGTGTGAAAAATATGAAGAGCATTAAAAGGTGTCAAAAATATGACGAGTATGAAATGGTCTGAAAAATAGGAGGACCATGAAGCGGGGTTGCAAAACATGAGGAGCCTGAAAAGGTGTGAAAAATATGAAGAGCTTCAAAAGGTGAAAAAAATATGAGGTGTATGAAACGGTCTGAAAAATAGGAGGATCATGAAGCAGTGTTCAAAAACATGAAGAGCCTGAAAAGGTGTGAAATATATGAAGAGATTCAAAAGGTGTCAAAAATATGAGGAGCATGAAACGGTCTGAAAAATAGGAGGAGCAAGAAGCGGTGTTGAAAAACATGAAGAGCTTGAAAAGGTTTGAAAAATATGAAGAGCTTCAAAAGGTGTCAAAATTTTGAAGAGCTTCAAAGGTGTCAAAAATATGAGGAGCATGGAACGGTGTTCAAAAACATGGAAAGCAAGAAAAGGTTGAAAAATATGAAGAGCTTCAAAAGGTGTCAAAAATATGTGGAGCATGAAACGGTCTGAAAAATAGGAGGAAAATGAAGCTCTGTTTAAAAACATGAAGAGCTTGAAAAGGTTTGAAAAATATGGAGAGCTTCAAAAGCTGTCAAAAATATGAGGAGCATGAAACGGTATGAAAAATAGGAGGAGCATGAACCGGTGTTGAAAAACAAGAAGAGCCTGAAAAGGTGTGAAAAATATGAAGAGTTTGAAAATGTGTCAAAAATATGAGGAGCAGGAAACGGTCTAAAAAATAGGAGCATGAAGTGGTGTTGAAAAACATGAAGAGCCTGAAAACCTGTGAAAAATATTAAGAGCATCAAAAACTGCCAAAATATGAGGAGCATGAAACGGTGTTCAAGACATGAAACGCCTGAAAAGGTGTGAAATATATGAACAGCTTCAAAAGGTATCAAAAATAGGAGGAGCATGAAACGGTCTGAAAAATTGGAGGAGCAAGAAGCAGTGTTGAAAAACATGAAGGGGTGGAAAAGGTGTGAAATATATGAAGAGCTTCAAAAGGTGTCAAAAATATGAGGAGCATGAAACGGTTTGAAAAATAGGAGGAGCATGAAGCGGTGTTGAGAAACATGAAGAGCCTGAAAAGGCTTGAAAAATATGAAGAGCTTCAAAATGTGTCAAAAATAGAGGGGGCATGAAACTATCTGAAAAATAGGAGGAGCATAAAGCGGTGTTGAAAAATATGAAGAACCTGAAGAGGTTTGAAAAATATGAAGAGCTTCAAAAGGTGTCAAAAATAAGAGGAGCATTAAACGGTCTGAAAATAGGACGAGCATGAAGTGGTGTTGAAAAACATAAAGAGCCTCAAAAGGTGTGCAAAATATGAAGAGCTTCAAAAGGTGTCAAAAATATGAGGAGCATGGAACGGTCTGAAAAAAAGGAAGAGCAGGAAGCGGTGCGGAAAAACATGAAGAGCCTGAAAAGGTGTGAAAAATATGAAGACCTTCAAAAGATGTTAAAAAGAGGAGGCACATGAAACTGTCTGAAAAATACGAGGAGCATGAAGCGGTGTTGAAAAACAAGAAGAGCCTGAAAAGGTGTGAAAAATATGAAGAGTTTGAAAATGTGTCAAAAATATGAGGAGCAGGAAACGGTCTAAAAAATAGGAGCATGAAGTGGTGTTGAAAAACATGAAGAGCCTGAAAACCTGTGAAAAATATTAAGAGCATCAAAAACTGCCAAAATATGAGGAGCATGAAACGGTGTTCAAGACATGAAACGCCTGAAAAGGTGTGAAATATATGAACAGCTTCAAAAGGTATCAAAAATAGGAGGAGCATGAAACGGTCTGAAAAATTGGAGGAGCAAGAAGCAGTGTTGAAAAACATGAAGGGGTGGAAAAGGTGTGAAATATATGAAGAGCTTCAAAAGGTGTCAAAAATATGAGGAGCATGAAACGGTTTGAAAAATAGGAGGAGCATGAAGCGGTGTTGAGAAACATGAAGAGCCTGAAAAGGCTTGAAAAATATGAAGAGCTTCAAAATGTGTCAAAAATAGAGGGGGCATGAAACTATCTGAAAAATAGGAGGAGCATAAAGCGGTGTTGAAAAATATGAAGAACCTGAAGAGGTTTGAAAAATATGAAGAGCTTCAAAAGGTGTCAAAAATAAGAGGAGCATTAAACGGTCTGAAAATAGGACGAGCATGAAGTGGTGTTGAAAAACATAAAGAGCCTCAAAAGGTGTGCAAAATATGAAGAGCTTCAAAAGGTGTCAAAAATATGAGGAGCATGGAACGGTCTGAAAAAAAGGAAGAGCAGGAAGCGGTGCGGAAAAACATGAAGAGCCTGAAAAGGTGTGAAAAATATGAAGACCTTCAAAAGATGTTAAAAAGAGGAGGCACATGAAACTGTCTGAAAAATACGAGGAGCATGAAGCGGTGTTGAAAAACAAGAAGAGCCTGAAAAGGTGTGAAAAATATGAAGAGTTTGAAAATGTGTCAAAAATATGAGGAGCAGGAAACGGTCTGAAAAATAGGAGCATGAAGTGGTGTTGAAAAACATGAAGAGCCTGAAAAGCTGTGAAAAATATGAAGAGCATCAAAAACTGTCAAAATATGACGAGCATGAAACGGTTTTCAAAGACATGAAACGCCTGAAAAGGTGTGAAATATATGAACAGCTTCAAAAGGTATCAAAAATAGGAGGAGCATGAAACGGTCTGAAAAATTGGAGGAGCAAGAAGCAGTGTTGAAAAACATGAAGAGGTGGAAAAGGTGTGAAATATATGAATAGCTTCAAAAGGTGTCAAAAATATGAGGAGCATGAAACGGTTTGAAAAATAGGAGGAGCATGAAGCGGTGTTGAAAAACATGAAGAGCCTGAAACGGTTTGAAAAATATGAAGAGCTTCAAAAGGTGTCAAAAATAAAGGGGGCATGAAACTATCTGAAAAAAAGGAGGAGCATGAAGCGGTGTGGAAAAACATGAAGAGCCTGAAAACGTTTGAAAAATATGAAGAGCTTCAAAAGGTGTGGAAAATATGAAGAGCTTCAAAATGTGTCAAAAGTGAGATGAGCATGAAACGGTCTGAAAAATAGGAGGAGCATGAAGTGGTGTTGACAAACATGAAGAGCCTGAAAATGTGTGAAATATATGAAGAGCTTCAAAAGATGTCAGAAATGAGAGAAGCATGAAACGGTCTGAAAAATAGATGAGCAAGAAGGGGTGTTGAAAAACATGAAGAGCCTGAAAACGTTTGAGAAATATGAAGAGCTTCAAAAGGTGTGGAAAATATGAAGAGCTTCAAAAGGTATGAAATATAGGAGCAGCATGAAGTGGTGTTAAAAACATAAAAAGCCTGTAAAGGTGTGAAAAATATGAAGAGCTTCAAAACGTGTCAAATATATGTGGAGCATGAAACGGTGTGAAAAATAGGAGGAGCATGAAGCGGTGTTGAAAAACATGAAGAACCTGAAAACTTGTGAAAAATATGAAGAGCTTCAAAAGGTGTCAAAATATGAGGAGCATGAAACGATCTGAAAAATAGGAGGAGCATGAAGCGGTGTTGAAAAATATGAAGTGCCTGAAAAGGTGTGAAAAATATGAAGAGCTTCAACAGGTGTCAAAAATATGAGGAGCATGAAACGCTCTGAAATATAGGAGGAGCATGAAGTGGTGTTGAAAAACTTGAAGAGCTGAAAAGGTGGAAAAATATGAAGAACTTCAACAGGTGTCAAAAATATGAGGAGCATGAAATGGACTGAAAAATAGGAAGATCATGAAGCGGTGTTGAATAACATGAAGAGCCTGAAAAGGTGTGAAAAATGTGAAAAGCTTCAAAAGGTGTGAAATACATGAGGAGCATGAAACGGTCTGAAAAATAGGAGTAGAATGAGACGGTGTTGAAAACCATGAAGAGCCTGAAAAGTTGTGAAAAATATGAAGAGCTTCAAAAGGTGTCAAAATTATGAGGAGTATAAAACGGTCTAAAAAATAGGAGGAGCATGAAACGGTGTTCAAAACATGAAGAGCCTGAGAAGATGTGAAATATATGACGAGCTTCAAAAGGTTTGAAATACATGAGGAGCATTAAACTGTCGAAAAATAGGAGGAGCATGAAGCTGTGTTCAAAAACATGAAGAGCCTGAAAAGGTGTGAAAATAATGAAGAGCTTCAAAAGATGTGAAATATAGGAGCAGCTTGAAGCGGTGTTCAGAAACATAAAAAGCCTGAAAAGGTGTGAAAAATATGAAGAGCTTCAAAACGTGTCAAAAATATGTGGAGCATGAAATAGTCTGAAAAATAGGAGGAGCATGAAGCGGTGTTGAAAAACGTGAAGAACCTGAAAACTTGTAAAAATATGAAGATCTTCAAAAGGTGTGAAAAATATGAACCGTTTCAAAAGTGTGAAAAATGAGATGAGCATGAAGCGGTCTTAAAAATAGGAGGAGCATGAAGTGTTGTTGAAAAACATAAAGATCCTGAAAATGTATGAAATATATGAAGAACTACAAAAGGTGTCAAAAATGTGAGGAGCATTAAAAGTTCTGAAAAATAGGAGGAGCATGAAACGGTGTTGAAAGACATGAAGAGCCTGAAAAGGTGTGAAAAACATGAAGAGCTTCAAAACGTGTCAAAAATATGTGGAGCATGAAAGGGTCTGAAAATTAGCAGGAGCATGAAGCGGTGTTGAAAAACATGAAGAACCTGAAAACGTGTGAAAAATATGAAAAGCTTCAAATGGTGTGAAAAATATGAACAGCTTCAAAAGGTGTGAAAAATATGAAGAGCTTCAAAAGGTGTCATAAATATGAGGAGCAAGAAATGGTCTGAAAAATAAGAGAAGCATGAAATGGTGTTCAAAATATGAAGAGCCTGAAAAGGTGTGAAAAATATGAAGAGCTTCAAAAGGTGTGAAATACATGAGGAGCATGAAACTCTCTAAAAAATAAGAGGAGCATGAAGCGGTGTTCAAAAACATGAAGAGCCTGAAAAGTTGTGAAAAATATGAAGAGCTTCAAAATGTGTGAAAAAAAAAGAAGAGCTTCAAAAGGTGTCAAAAATATGAGGAGCATGAATCGGTCTGAAAAATAGGAGGAGAATGAAACGGTGTTGAAAACATGAAGAGATGAAAAGGTGTGAAAAATATGAAGAGGTTCTAAAGGTGTCAAAAATATGAGGAGCATGAAACAGTCTTTAAAATAGGATGAGAATGAGACGGTTTTGAAAAAGATGAAGAGCATGAAAAGGTGTGAAAAACATGAAGAGCTTCAAAAGGTGTAAAAAATATGAGAGGCATGAAACGACTGAAAAATAGGAGGAGCATGATGCGGTGGTCAAAAACATGAAGAGCCTGAAAAGGTGTGAAAAATATAAAGAGCTTCAAAAGGTGTCAAAAATATTAGGAGCGTGAAACAGTATGAAACATAGGATGAGCATGAAACTTTTTTGAAAAAGATGAAGAGCATGAAAAGGTGTGAAAAAAATGAAGAGCTTCAAAAGATGTTAAAAATATGAGGAGCATGAAACTTTCTGAAAAATTGGAGGAGCATGAAGCGGTGTTGAAAAACATGAAAAGCCTGAAAAGGTGGAAAAATATGAAGAGCTTCAAAAGGTGTCAACAATATGAGGAGCATGAAACGGTCTGAAATTTAGGAAGAGCATGAAACTGTGTTGATAAACATGAAGAGCCTGAAAAGGTGTGAAAAATATGAAGAGCTTCAAAAGGTGTCAAATATATGAGGAGCATGAAACAGTGTGAAAAATAGGATGAGCATGAAAAGGTTTTAAAAAGACGAAGAGCCTAAAAGGTGTGACATATATGAAGAGCTTCAAAAGGTGTGAAATACATGAGGAGGTGGAAACGGTCTGAAAATAGTAGGAGCATGAAGCGGCGTTGAAAAACATGAATAGCCTGAAAACGTGTGAAAAATATGAAGAGCTTCAAAAGGTGTGAAATATATGAAGAGCTACAAAAGGTGTCAAAAATATGAGGAGCATGAACCGGTCTGAAATATAGGAGGAGCATGAAGTGATGTTGAAAAACATGAAGTGCCTGAAAAGTTGTGAAATATATGAAGAGCTTCAAAAGGTGTGAAAAATATGAGGAGCTTCAAAAGGTGTCAAAAATATGAGGAGCCTGAAACGGTCTGAAAAATAGGAGGAGCATGATACGGTGTTCAAAAATATGAAGAGCCTGAAAAGGTGTGAAAAACATGAAGATCTTCAAAAGGGGTCAAAAATATGAGGAGCATGAAACGATCTTAAAAATAGGAGGAGCATGAAGTGGTGTTCAAAAACATGAAGAGCTTGAAAAGGTGTGAAAAACATGAAGAGCCTCAAAACGTGTCAAAAATATGAGGAGCATGAAACGGTCTGAAAAATAGGAGGAGCATGAAGCGGTGTTGAAAAACATGAAGAGCCTGAAAACGTGTGAAAAATATGAAGAGCTTGAAAAGGTGTGAAATACATGAGGAGACTGAAGCGGTCTGAAAAATAGGAGGAGCATGAAAAGGTGTTGAAATACATGAAGAGCCTGAAAAGGTGTGAAAAATAGGAGGAGCTTCACAAGGTGTCAAATATATAAGGAGCATGAAACGGTCTGAAAAATAGGAGGAGCATGAAGCAGTCGTCAAAAACATGAAGAACCTGAAAAGTTTTGTAAAATATGAAGAGCTTCAAAAGGTGTGAAAAATATGAGGAACATGAAACGGTCTGAAAAATAGGAGCAGCATGAAACAGTGTTGAAAAACATGAAGAGCCTGAAAAGGTGTGAAAAACATGAAGAGCCTCAAAACGTGTCAAAAATATGAGGAGCATGAAACGGTCTGAAAAATAGGATGAGCATGAAGCGGTGTTGAAAACTTTAAGAGCCTGAAAAGGTGGGAAATATATGAAGAGTTTCCAAAGTTGTGAAAAAATGAGGAGGTTCAAAAGGTGTCAAAAATATGAGGAGCATGAAACGGTGTGAAAAATAGGAGAAGCATGAAGTGATGTTGAGAAACCTGAAGAGACTGAAAAGGTGTGAAAAATATGAAGAGCTACAAAAGATGTGAAATATATGAGGAGCATGAAATGATCTGAAAAATAGGAGGAGCATGAAACAGTGTTGTAAAACATGAAGAGCCTGAAAGGTGTGAAAATTATGAAGACGTTCAAAATGTGTCAAAAAAAAGGAGGAGCATGAAATGGTGTTCAAAAACATGAAGAGCCTGAAAAGGTGTGAAAAATATTAAGATCTTCAAAAGGTGTCAAAAATATGAGGAGCATGAAACGGTGTGAAAAATAGGAGGAACATGAAGCACGGTTGAAAAACATGAAGAGCCTGAAAAGGTGTGAAAAATATGAACAGCTTCAAAAGCTGTCAAAAATATGAGGAGCATGAAACAGTCTGAAAAATAGGAGGAGCATGAAGCGGTGTTTAAAAACATGAAAAGCCTGAAAAGGTGTGAAAAATATGACGAGCATTAAAAGGTGTGAAAAATATGAGGAACATGAAACGGACTGAAAAAAAGGAGGAGTATGAAGAGGTGTTGAAAACATGAAAAGCCTGAAAATGTGTGAAAAATATGAAGAGCTTCCAAAGGTGTGAAAAATATGAATAGCTTCAAAATGTGTCAATAATGAGAGCAGCATGAAACGGTCTGAAAAATAGGAGGAGCATGAAGCGGTGTGCAAAAAGATGAAGAGCCTGAAAATCTGTGAAATATATGAAGAGCTTCAAAAGGTGTCAAAAATATGAGGAGAAAGAAACGGTCTGAAAAATAGGAGGAGCATGAAGTGGTGTTGACAAACATGAAGAGCTGAAAAGCTGTGAAAAATATGAAGAGCGTTAAAAGGTCTCAAATATATGAGGATCATGAAATTTTCTGAAAAATAGGAGGAGCATGAAACGTTGTTCAAAACATGAAGAGCCTGAAATGGTGTGAAAAATATAAAGAGATTCAAAACATGTCAAACATTGAGGAGCATGAAACGATCTGAAAAATAGGAAGAGCATGATGCAGTGTTGAAAAACATGAAGAGGCTGAAAACGTGTGAAAAATATGAAGTGCTCCAAAGATGTCAAAAATCTGAGGAGCATGAAGCGGTCCGAAAAATAGGATGAGCATGAAGCGGTGTTGACAACATTCAGAGCCTGAAAAGGTGTGAAATATATGAAGAGCTTGAAACGGTGTCAAAAATATGAGGAGCATGAAACGTTCTGAAAAATAGGAGGACCATGAAGCGGTGTTGAAAAACATGAAGAGCCTTAAAAGTTGTGAAAAATATGAAGAGCTTCAAAAGGTGTGAAAAATATGAAGAGCTTCAAAAGGTGTCAAAAATGAGAGGAGCATGAAACGGTCTGAAAAAACGGAGGAGCATGAAGCGGTGTTGAAAAACATGAAGAGTCTTAAAAGATGTGAAAAATATGAAGAGCTTCAAAATGTGTCAAAAATAGGAGGAGGATGAAACGGTCTGAAAAAACGGAGGAGCATGAAGCTGTGTTGAAAAACATGAAGAGTCTTAAAAGATGTGAAAAATATGAAGAGCTTCAAAATGTGTCAAAAATAGGAGGAGGATGAAACGTTTTTAAATAAACATGAAGAGCCTGAAAAGATGTGAAATATATGAAGAGCTTCAAAAGGTGTGAAAAATATGAAGAGCTTCAAAAGGTGTGAAATACATGAGGAGCATGAAACTCTCTGAATAATAGGAGGAGCATGAAGTGGTGTTCAAAACATGAAGAGCCTGAAAAGGTGTGAAAAATATGAAGAGTTTCAAAAGGTTTGAAAAATATGAGGAGCATGAAATGGTCCGAAAAATAGGAGATGCATGAAGTTGTGTTGAAAAATATGAAGAGCCTGAAAAGGTGTGAAAAATATGAAGAGCTTCAAAAGGTGTCAAAAATTAGATGAGCATGAAACGGTCTGAAAAATCGGAGGAGCATGAAGCGGTGTTGAAAATCTTGAAGAGCCTGAAAAGGTGTGAAAAACATGAAGTGGTTCAAAAATATGAAAAATAGGAAGAGCTTCAAAAGGTGTGAAAAATACGAAGTGCTTCAAAAGATGTCAAAAATGAGATGAGCATGAAACGGTCTGAAAAATCGGAGGAGCATGAAGCGGTGTTGAAAATCTTGAAGAGCCTGAAAAGGTGTGAAAAATATGAAGAGCTTCAAGAGGTGTCAAATATATCAGGATCATGAAACGGTCTGAATAATAAGAGGAGCAAGAAACGGTGTTCAAAACATGAAGAGCCTGAAAAGGTGTGAAAAATGTGAAGAGCTTAAAAGGTGTAAAAATATGAAGAGCTTCAAAAGGTGTCAAAATAGATGAGCATGAAACGGTCTGAAAAATAGGAGGAGCATGAAGTGGTGTTGAAAAAATGAAGAGCCTGAAAAGGTGTGAAATATATGAAGAGCTTTAAAATGTGTCAAATTTATGAGGAGAATGAAACGGTCTGAAAAATAGGAGGAGCTGAAGCGGTGTGGAAAAACATGAAGAGCCTGAAAAAGTGTGAAAAATATGAAAAGTTTCTAAAGGTGTCAAAAATATGAGGAACATGAAACGTCTGAAAAATAGGAGGAGCATGAAGTGGTGTTGAAAAACATGAAGAGCTTGAAAAAGTGTGAAAAATATGAAGAGCTTCAAAAGGTGTCAAAATATGAGGAGCATGAAACCGTCTGAAAAATAGGAGGAGCATGAAACGGTGTTCAAAAACATGAAGAGCCTGAAAAGGTGTGCAAAATATGAAGAGCTTCAAAAGGTGTGAAATACATGAGGAGAATGAAACTCTCTGAAAAATAGAAGGAGCATGAAGTGGTGTTCAAAAACATGAAGAGTCTGAAAAGGTTTGAAAAATATGAAGTGCTTCAATATGTGTGAAAAATATGAGGAGCATGATATGGTTTCAAAAATAGGATTACCATGAAGCGGTGTTCAAAACATGAAAAGCCTGAAAAGTTTTGAAAAATATGAAAAGCTTCAAAAGGTGTCAAAAATGAGATGAGCATGAAACGTTCTGAAAAATAGGAGGTGCATGAAGCGGTGTTGAAAAACATGAAGAGCCTGAAAAGGTGTGAAAAATATGAAGAGCTTCAAAAGGTGTCAAAAGTTTGAGGAGCATGAAACCGTCTGAAAAATCGGAGGAGCATGAAGCGTTCTTGAAAAACATGAAGAGCCTGAAAAGGTGTGAGAAATATGAAGAGCTTCAAAAGGTGTCAAAAATATGACTAGCATGAAATGGTCTGAAAAACAGGAGGAGCATGAAGCGGTGTTGAAAAACATGAAGAGCCTGAAAAGGTGTGAAAAATATGAAGAGCTTCATAAGGTGTGAAATACATGAGGAGCATGAAACTCTCTGAAAAATAGGAGGAGCATGAAGCGGTGTTCAAAAATATGAAGAGCCTGAAAAGGTGTGAAAAATATGAAGAGCTTCAAAAATATGAAAAATATGACGAGCCTCAAAAGGTGTGAAAAATATGAAGAGCCTCAAAAGGTGTGAAAAATATGAAGAGCTTTAAAAGGTGTCAAAAATGAGATGAGCATGAAACGGTCTGAAAAATAGGAGGAGCAAGAAGCGGTGTTGAAAAACATAAAGAGCATGAAAACGTATGAAGAATATGAAGAGCTTCAAAAGGTGTGAAAAATATGAAGACCTTTAAAAGGTGTCAAAAATGAGATGAGCATGAAACGGTTTGAAAAATAGGTGGAGCATGAAGTGGTATTGAAAAACATGAAGAGCCTGAAAAGGTGTGAATGATATGAAGAGCTTCAAAAGGTCTCAAAAATATGAGGAGCATGAAACGGTCTGAAAAATAGGAACAGCATGAAGCGGTGTTGCAAAACATGAAGAGCCTGAAAGGGTGTCAAAAATATGAAGAGCTTCAAAAGGTGTGAAATACATGAGGAGCATTAAACGCCCTGAAAAATAGGAGGAGCATGCAGAGGTGTTCAAAAACATGAAGAGCCTGAAAAGGTGTCAAAAATATGAAGAGATTCAAAAGGTGTGAAAAATATGAAGAGCTTCAAAATGTTTCAAAAATGAAATGAGCATGAAACGGTCTGAAAAAGCTGAGGAGCATGAAGTGGTGTTGAAACACATGAAGAGCCTGAAAAGGTGTGAAAAATATGAAGAGGTTCAAAGGTGTGAAATACATGAGGATCATGAAATGGTTTGAAAAATACGAGGAGCATGAAGCAGTGTTCAAAAACATGAAGAGCCTGAAAAGGTTTGAAAAATATGAAGAGCTTCAAAAGGTGTCAAAAATATGAGGAGCATGAAACCGTCTGAAAAATAGGAGGAGCATGAAGTGGTGTTGAAAAACATGAAGAGCGTGAAAACGAGTGAAAAATATGAGGAGCTTCAAAAGGTATGAAAAATATGAAGAGCTTCAAAAGGTGTCAAAAAAGAGATGAGCATGAAACCGTCTGAAAAATAGGTGGAGCATGAAGCGGTGTTGAAAAACATGAAGAGCCTGAAAAGATGTGAAAAATATGAAGAGCTTCAAAAGGTGTCAAAAATATGAGGAGCATGAAACGGTCTGAAAAATAGGAGGAGCATGAAACCGTGTTCAAAAACATGAAGAGACTGAAAAGGGTGAAAAATATGAAGAGCTTCAAAAGGTGTGAAAAATAGGAGGAGCATGAAGCGGTGTGCAAAAACATGAAAAGCCTGAAAAGGTGTGAAAAATATGAAGAGCATCAAAAGGTGTCAAAAATATGAGGAGCATGAAACGGTCTGAAAAATAGGAGGAGCATGAAGCGGTGTTGAAAAACATGAAGAGCCTGAAAAGGTGTTAAAAATATGAAGAGTTTCAAAAGGTGTCAAATATATGAGCAGCAAGAATCGGTCTGAAATATAGGAGTAGCATGAAACGGTGTTCAAAAACAGGAAAAGCCTGAAAAGTTGTGAAAAATATGAAGAGCTTCAAATGGTGTCAAATATATGAAGAGCTTCAAAAGGTGTCAAAAATGAGATGAGCATGAAACGGTCTGAAAAATAGGAGGAGCAAGAAGTCGTGTTCCAAAAAATGAAGAGCCTGAGAAGGTGTGAAATATATCAAGAACTTCAAAATGTGTCAAAAATATGAGGAGCATGAAACGGTCTGAAAAATAGGAGGAGCATGAAACGGTGTTGAAAAACATGCAGAGCCTGAAAAGGTGTGAAAAATATGAAGAACTTCAAAAGGTGTGAAATATATGAGGAGCATGAAACGGTCTTAAAAATAGGAGGAGCATGAAGCGGTTTTCAAAAATATGAAGAGCCTGAAAAGGTGTGAAAAATATGAGGAGCTTCAAAAGGTATGAAATACATGAGGAGTATGAAACTGTCTTGAAAATAGGAGGAGCATGAAGCGGTGCTAAAAAACATGAAGAGGCTTAAAAGGTGTGAAAAATATGAAGAGCTTCAAAAGGTGTGAAAAATATGAGGAGCATGAAACGGTCTGAAAAATAGGAGGAGCATGAAGCCGTGTTGAAAAACATGAAGAGCCTGAAAAAGTGTGAAATATATGAAGAGGTTCAAAAGGTGTAAAAAATATGAGGAGATTCAAAAGGTATCAAAAATATGAGGAGCATGAAACGGTCTGAAAAAGAGGAGGAGCATGAATCGGTGTTGAAAATCATGAAGAGCCTGAAAACGTGTGAGAAATATGAAGAGCTTCAAAAGGTGTCAAAAATATGAAGAGCTTCAAAAGGTTTCAAAAATGAGAGGAGTATGAAGCAGTCTGAAAAATAAGAGGAGCATGAAGCGGTGTTCAAAAACATGAAGAGCCTGAAAAGGTGTGAAAAATATGAAGAGCTTCAAAAGGTGTCAAAAATGAGATGAGCATGAAACGGTCTGAAAAATAGGAGGAGCATGAAGTGGTGTTGAAAAAAAAGAAGAGACGGAAAAGGTGTGAAATATATGAAGGGCTTCAAAAGGTGTCAAAAATATAAGGAGAATGAAACGGTCTGAAAATAGGAGGAGCATGAAGCGGTGTTCAAAAACATGAAGAGCCTGAAAAGGTGTGAAAAATATGAAGAGCTTCAAAAGGTGTCAAAAATATGAGGAGCATGAAACGGTTTGAAAAATAGGAGGAGCATGAAGCGGTGTTCAAAAACAGGAAAAGCCTGAAAAGTTGTGAAAAATATGAAGAGCTTCAAAAGTTGTCAAAAATATGAGGAGCATGAAAAGGTCAGAAAAATAGGAGGATCATGAAGCGGTGTTCAAAAACATGAAGAGCCTGAAAAGCTGTGCAAAATATGAAGAGCTTCAAAAGGTGTCAAAAATATGAGGAGCATGAAACGGTCTGCAAAAAAGGAGGAGCATGAAGTGGTGTTGAAAAAATTCAAGAGCCTGACAAGGTGTGAAAAATATGAAAAGCTTCAAAAGTTGTCAAAAATATGAGGAGCATGAAACGGTCTGAAAAATAGGAGGAGCATGAAGCGGTGTTCAAAAACATGAAGAGACTGAAAAGGTGTGAAAAATATGAAGAGCTTCAAAAGGTGTCAAAAATATGAGGAGCATGAAACGGTCTGAAAAATAGGAGGAGCATGAAGTGGTGTTGAAAAACATGAAGAGTCTGAAAACGTGTGAAATTATGAAGAACTTCAAAAATATGCAAAATATGAAGAGCTTCAAAAGGTGTGAAAAATATGAAGAGCTTCAAAAGGTGTCAAAATGAGATGAACATGAAACGGTCTGAAAAATAGGAGGAGCATGAAGCGGTGTTGAAAATCATAAAGAGCCTGAAAATTTGTGAAAAATATGAAGAGCTTCAGAAGATGTGAAAAACATGAAGAACTTCAAAAGGTGTCAAAATGAGATGAGCATGAAACGGTCTGAAAAATAAGAGGAGCATGAAGTGGTGTTGAAAATAATGAAAAGCCTGAAAAGGTGTGAAATATATGAAGAGCTTCAAAAGGTGTCAAAAATATGAGGAGAATGAAACGGTCTGTAAAATAGGAGGAGCATGAAATGGTGTTCAAAAACATGAAGAGCCTGAAAAGGTGTGAAAAATATGAAGAGCTTCAAAAGGTGTCAAAAATATGAGGAGCATGAAAAGTTCTGAAAAATAGGAGGAGCATGAAGCGGTGTTCAAAACAGGAAGACCCTGAAAAGTAGTGAAAAATATGAAGAGCTTCAAAAGGTGTCAAAAATATGAGGAGCATGAAACGGTCTGAAAAATAGGAGGACTATGAAACGGTGTTCAAAAACATGAAGAGCCTGAAAAGGTGTGAAAAATATGAAGAGCTTCAAAAGGTGTCAAAAATATGAGGAGCATGAAATGGTCTGAAAAATAGGAGGAGCAAGAAAGGCTGTTGAACAACATGAAGAGCCTGAAAACGTGTGAAAAATATGAAGAGCTTCAAAAGATGTGAAAAATATGAAGAGCTTCAAAAGGTGTCAAAAATGAGATGAGCATGAAACCGTCTGAAAAATAGGAGGAGCATGAAGTAGTGTTGAAAAACATGAAGAACCTGAAAAGCTGTGAGAAACATGAAGAGCTTCAAAATGTGTCAAAAATATGAGGAGCATGAAACGGTCTGAAAAAGAGGAGGAGCAGGAAGCGGTGTTGAGAAACATGAAGAGCCTGAAAATGTGTGAAAAATATGAAGAGCTTCTAAAGGTGTGAAATATATGAGGTGCAAGAAACGGTCTGAAAAATAGGAGGAGCATGAAGCAGTGTTGAAAAACATGAAGAGCCTGAAAAGGTGTGAAAAATATGAAGAGCTTCAAAAGGTGTCAAAATTATAAGGAGCATGAAACGTTCTGAAAAATAGGAGGAGCATGAAGCAGTGTTGAAAAAAATGAAGAACCTGAAAAGGTGTGAAAAATATGAACAGCTTCAAAAGTTGCCAAAAATATGAGGAGCATGAAACGGTCTAAAAAATAGGAGTACCATGAACCGGTGTTGAAAAACATGAAGAGCCAGAAAAGGTGTGAAAAATATTAAGAGCTTAAAAATGTGTGAAAAATATGAAGAGCTTCAAAAGGTGTCAAAAAAGAGATGAGCATGAAACGGTCTGAAAAATAGGAGGAGAATGAAGTGGTGTTGAAAAAAATGAGGAGCCTGAAAAGGTGTGAAAAATATGAAGAGCTTCAAAAGGTGTCAAAAATGAGATGATCATGAAACGGTCTGAAAAATAGGAGGTGCATGAGGTGGTGTTGAAGAAAAAGAAGAGACTGAAAAGGTGTGAAATATATGAAGAGCTTCAAAAGGTGTCAAAATATGAGGAGCATGATACGGTCTGAAAAATAGGAGGAGCATGAAGCGGTGTTCAAAACATGAAGAGCCTGAAAAATTGTGAAAAATATGAAAAGCTTCCAAAGGTGTTAAAAATGAGATGAGCATGAAACGCTCTGAAAAATAGGAGGAGCATGAAGCGGTGTTGAAAAAATGAAGAGCCTGAAAAGGTGTGAAAAATATGAAGAGCATCAAAAGTTGTCAAAAATATGAGGAGTATGAAACGGTCTGAAAAATAGGAGGACCATGAAGCGGTGTTGCAAAACATGAGGAGCCTGAAAAGGTGTGAAAAATATGAAGAGCTTCAAAAGGTGAGAAAAATATGAGGTGCATGAAACGGTCTGAAAAATAGGAGGAGCATGAAGCGGTGTTGAAAAACATGAAGAGCCTGAAAAGGTGTGAAAAATATGAAGAGCTTCAAAAGGTGTGAAATACATGAGGAGCATGAAACGTGTTGAAAAATAGGAGAAGCATGAAGTGGTGTGGAAAAACATCAAGAGCCTGAAAAGGTGTGAAAAATATGAAGGGCTTCCAAAGGTGTGAAATACATGAGGAGCAAGAAACGGTCTGAAAAATAGGAGGAAGAGGAAGAGGTGTTCAAAAATATGAAGAGCCTGAAAAGGTGTGAAAAATATGAAGAGCTTCAAAAGGTGTCAAAAATATGAGGAGCATGAAACGTTGTGAAAAATAGGAGCAGCATGAAACGGTGTTCAAAAACATGAAGACATTGAAAAGGTGTGAAAAATATGAAGAGGTGCAAAAGGTTTGAAATATATGAGGAGCATGAAACGGTCTGAAAAATATGAGGAGCATGAAGCGGTGTTCAAAAACATGAAGAGCCTGAAAAGGTGAGAAAAATATGAAGAGCTTCAAAAGGTGTGAAATACATGAGGAGCATTAAACGCCCTGAAAAATAGGAGGAGCATGCAGAGGTGTTCAAAAACATGAAGAGCCTGAAAAGGTGTCAAAAATATGAAGAGATTCAAAAGGTGTGAAAAATATGAAGAGCTTCAAAATGTTTCAAAAATGAAATGAGCATGAAACGGTCTGAAAAAGCTGAGGAGCATGAAGTGGTGTTGAAACACATGAAGAGCCTGAAAAGGTGTGAAAAATATGAAGAGGTTCAAAGGTGTGAAATACATGAGGATCATGAAATGGTTTGAAAAATACGAGGAGCATGAAGCAGTGTTCAAAAACATGAAGAGCCTGAAAAGGTTTGAAAAATATGAAGAGCTTCAAAAGGTGTCAAAAATATGAGGAGCATGAAACGGTCTGAAAAATAGGAGGAGCATGAAGCGGTGTTG
Source organism: Dama dama (assembly GCF_033118175.1). NCBI lineage: Eukaryota > Metazoa > Chordata > Mammalia > Artiodactyla > Cervidae > Dama > Dama dama. The sequence goes on along the minus strand of NW_026870877.1, from coordinate 5,380,865 downwards.
AAAAACATGAAGAGCGTGAAAACGAGTGAAAAATATGAAGAGCTTCAAAAGGTATGAAAAATATGAAGAGCTTCAAAAGGTGTCAAAAATATGAGGAGCATGAAACGGTCTGAAAAATAGGAGGACTATGAAACGGTGTTCAAAAACATGAAGAGCCTGAAAAGGTGTGAAAAATATGAAGAGCTTCAAAAGGTGTCAAATATATGAAGAGCTTCAAAAGGTGTCAAAAATGAGATGAGCATGAAACGGTCTGAAAAATAGGAGGAGCAAGAAGTCGTGTTCCAAAAAATGAAGAGCCTGAGAAGGTGTGAAATATATCAAGAACTTCAAAATGTGTCAAAAATATGAGGAGCATGAAACGGTCTGAAAAATAGGAGGAGCATGAAACGGTGTTGAAAAACATGCAGAGCCTGAAAAGGTGTGAAAAATATGAAGAACTTCAAAAGGTGTGAAATATATGAGGAGCATGAAATGGTCTTAAAAATAGGAGGAGAATGAAGCGGTTTTCAAAAATATGAAGAGCCTGAAAAGGTGTGAAAAATATGAGGAGCTTCAAAAGGTATGAAATACATGAGGAGTATGAAACTGTCTTGAAAATAGGAGGAGCATGAAGCGGTGTTAAAAAACATGAAGAGGCTTAAAAGGTGTGAAAAATATGAAGAGCTTCAAAAGGTGTGAAAAATATGAGGAGCATGAAACGGTCTGAAAAATAGGAGGAGCATGAAGCCGTGTTGAAAAACATGAAGAGCCTGAAAAAGTGTGAAATATATGAAGAGGTTCAAAAGGTGTAAAAAATATGAGGAGATTCAAAAGGTATCAAAAATATGAGGAGCATGAAACGGTCTGAAAAAGAGAAGGAGCATGAATCGGTGTTGAAAATCATGAAGAGCCTGAAAACGTGTGAGAAATATGAAGAGCTTCAAAAGGTGTCAAAAATGAGAGGAGTATGAAGCAGTCTGAAAAATAGGAGGAGCATGAAGCGGTGTTCAAAAACATGAAGAGCTTGAAAAGGTGTGAAAAATATGAAGAGCTTCAAAAGGTGTCAAAAATGAGATGAGCATGAAACGGTCTGAAAAATAGGAGGAGCATGAAGTGGTGTTGAAAAAAAAGAAGAGACGGAAAAGGTGTGAAATATATGAAGGGCTTCAAAAGGTGTCAAAAATATGAGGAGAATGAAACGGTCTGAAAATAGGAGGAGCATGAAGCGGTGTTCAAAAACATGAAGAGCCTGAAAAGGTGTGAAAAATATGAAGAGCTTCAAAAGGTGTCAAAAATATGAGGAGCATGAAACGGTTTGAAAAATAGGAGGAGCATGAAGCGGTGTTCAAAAACAGGAAAAGCCTGAAAAGTTGTGAAAAATATGAAGAGCTTCAAAAGTTGTCAAAAATATGAGGAGCATGAAAAGGTCAGAAAAATAGGAGGATCATGAAGCGGTGTTCAAAAACATGAAGAGCCTGAAAAGGTGTGCAAAATATGAAGAGCTTCAAAAGGTGTCAATAATATGAGGAGCATGAAACGGTCTGCAAAAAAGGAGGAGCATGAAGTGGTGTTGAAAAAATTCAAGAGCCTGACAAGGTGTGAAAAATATGAAAAGCTTCAAAAGTTGTCAAAAATATGAGGAGCATGAAACGGTCTGAAAAATAGGAGGAGCATGAAGCGGTGTTCAAAAACATGAAGAGCCTGAAAAGGTGTGAAAAATATGAAGAGCTTCAAAAGGTGTCAAAAATATGAGGAGCATGAAACGGTCTGAAAAATAGGAGGAGCATGAAGTGGTTTTGAAAAACATGAAGAGTCTGAAAACGTGTGAAATTATGAAGAACTTCAAAAATATGCAAAATATGAAGAGCTTCAAAAGGTGTGAAAAATATGAAGAGCTTCAAAAGGTGTCAAAATGAGATGAGCATGAAACGGTCTGAAAAATAGGAGGAGCATGAAGCGGTGTTGAAAATCATAAAGAGCCTGAAAATTTGTGAAAAATATGAAGAGCTTCAGAAGATGTGAAAAACATGAAGAGCTTCAAAAGGTGTCAAAATGAGATGAGCATGAAACGGTCTGAAAAATAAGAGGAGCATGAAGTGGTGTTGAAAATAATGAAAAGCCTGAAAAGGTGTGAAATATATGAAGAGCTTCAAAAGGTGTCAAAAATATGAGGAGAATGAAACGGTCTGTAAAATAGGAGGAGCATGAAATGGTGTTCAAAAACATGAAGAGCCTGAAAAGGTGTGAAAAATATGAAGAGCTTCAAAAGGTGTCAAAAATATGAGGAGCATGAAAAGTTCTGAAAAATAGGAGGAGCATGAAGCGGTGTTCAAAACAGGAAGACCCTGAAAAGTAGTGAAAAATATGAAGAGCTTCAAAAGGTGTCAAAAATATGAGGAGCATGAAACGGTCTGAAAAATAGGAGGACTATGAAACGGTGTTCAAAAACATGAAGAGCCTGAAAAGGTGTGAAAAATATGAAGAGCTTCAAAACGTGTCAAAAATATGAAGAGCTTCAAAAGGTGTCAAAAATGAGATGAGCATGAAACCGTCTGAAAAATAGGAGGAGCATGAAGTAGTGTTGAAAAACATGAAGAACCTGAAAAGCTGTGAGAAACATGAAGAGCTTCAAAATGTGTCAAAAATATGAGGAGCATGAAACGGTCTGAAAAAGAGGAGGAGCAGGAAGCGGTGTTGAGAAACATGAAGAGCCTGAAAATGTGTGAAAAATATGAAGAGCTTCTAAAGGTGTGAAATATATGAGGTGCAAGAAACGGTCTGAAAAATAGGAGGAGCATGAAGCAGTGTTGAAAAACATGAAGAGCCTGAAAAGGTGTGAAAAATATGAAGAGCTTCAAAAGGTGTCAAAATTATAAGGAGCATGAAACGTTCTGAAAAATAGGAGGAGCATGAAGCAGTGTTGAAAAAAATGAAGAGCCTGAAAAGGTGTGAAAAATATGAACAGCTTCAAAAGTTGTCAAAAATATGAGGAGCATGAAACGGTCTAAAAAATAGGAGTACCATGAACCGGTGTTGAAAAACATGAAGAGCCAGAAAAGGTGTGAAAAATATTAAGAGCTTCAAAATGTGTGAAAAATATGAAGAGCTTCAAAAGGTGTCAAAAAAGAGATGAGCATGAAACGGTCTGAAAAATAGGAGGAGAATGAAGTGGTGTTGAAAAAAATGAGGAGCCTGAAAAGGTGTGAAAAATATGAAGAGCTTCAAAAGGTGTCAAAAATGAGATGATCATGAAACGGTCTGAAAAATAGGAGGTGCATGAGGTGGTGTTGAAGAAAAAGAAGAGACTGAAAAGGTGTGAAATATATGAAGAGCTTCAAAAGGTGTCAAAATATGAGGAGCTTGATACGGTCTGAAAAATAGGAGGAGCATGAAGCGGTGTTCAAAACATGAAGAGCCTGAAAAATTGTGAAAAATTTGAAAAGCTTCCAAAGGTGTTAAAAATGAGATGAGCATGAAACTCTCTGAAAAATAGGAGGAGCATGAAGCGGTGTTGAAAAAATGAAGAGCCTGAAAAGGTGTGAAAAATATGAAGAGCATCAAAAGTTGTCAAAAATATGAGGAGTATGAAACGGTCTGAAAAATAGGAGGACCATGAAGCGGTGTTGCAAAACATGAGGAGCCTGAAAAGGTGTGAAAAATATGAAGAGCTTCAAAAGGTGAGAAAAATATGAGGTGCATGAAACGGTCTGAAAAATAGGAGGAGCATGAAGCGGTGTTGAAAAACATGAAGAGCCTGAAAAGGTGTGAAAAATATGAAGAGCTTCAAAAGGTGTGAAATACATGAGGAGCATGAAACGTGTTGAAAAATAGGAGAAGCATGAAGTGGTGTGGAAAAACATCAAGAGCCTGAAAAGGTGTGAAAAATATGAAGGGCTTCCAAAGTTGTGAAATACATGAGGAGCAAGAAACGGTCTGAAAAATAGGAGGAAGAGGAAGAGGTGTTCAAAAATATGAAGAGCCTGAAAAGGTGTGAAAAATATGAAGAGCTTCAAAAGGTGTCAAAAATATGAGGAGCATGAAACGTTGTGAAAAATAGGAGCAGCATGAAACGGTGTTCAAAAACATGAAGACATTGAAAAGGTGTGAAAAATATGAAGAGGTGCAAAAGGTTTGAAATATATGAGGAGCATGAAACGGTCTGAAAAATATGAGGAGCATGAAGCGGTGTTCAAAAACATGAAGAGCCTGAAAAGGTGAGAAAAATATGAAGAGCTTCAAAAGGTGTGAAATACATGAGGAGCATTAAACGCCCTGAAAAATAGGAGGAGCATGCAGAGGTGTTCAAAAACATGAAGAGCCTGAAAAGGTGTCAAAAATATGAAGAGATTCAAAAGGTGTGAAAAATATGAAGAGCTTCAAAATGTTTCAAAAATGAAATGAGCATGAAACGGTCTGAAAAAGCTGAGGAGCATGAAGTGGTGTTGAAACACATGAAGAGCCTGAAAAGGTGTGAAAAATATGAAGAGGTTCAAAGGTGTGAAATACATGAGGATCATGAAATGGTTTGAAAAATACGAGGAGCATGAAGCAGTGTTCAAAAACATGAAGAGCCTGAAAAGGTTTGAAAAATATGAAGAGCTTCAAAAGGTGTCAAAAATATGAGGAGCATGAAACCGTCTGAAAAATAGGAGGAGCATGAAGCGGTGTTGAAAAACATGAAGAGCGTGAAAACGAGTGAAAAATATGAAGAGCTTCAAAAGGTATGAAAAATATGAAGAGCTTCAAAAGGTGTCAAAAAAGAGATGAGCATGAAACGGTCTGAAAAATAGGAGGAGAATGAAGTGGTGTTGAAAAAAATGAGGAGCCTGAAAAGGTGTGAAAAATATGAAGAGCTTCAAAAGGTGACAAAAATGAGATGATCATGAAACGGTCTGAAAAATAGGAGGTGCATGAGGTGGTGTTGAAGAAAAAGAAGAGACTGAAAAGGTGTGAAATATATGAAGAGCTTCAAAAGGTGTCAAAATATGAGGAGCATGATACGGTCTGAAAAATAGGAGGAGCATGAAGCGGTGTTCAAAACATGAAGAGCCTGAAAAATTGTGAAAAATATGAAAAGCTTCCAAAGGTGTTAAAAATGAGATGAGCATGAAACGCTCTGAAAAATAGGAAGAGCATGAAGCGGTGTTGAAAAAATGAAGAGCCTGAAAAGGTGTGAAAAATATGAAGAGCATCAAAAGTTGTCAAAAATATGAGGAGTATGAAACGGTCTGAAAAATAGGAGGACCATGAAGCGGTGTTGCAAAACATGAGGAGCCTGAAAAGGTGTGAAAAATATGAAGAGCTTCAAAAGGTGAGAAAAATATGAGGTGCATGAAACGGTCTGAAAAATAGGAGGAGCATGAAGCGGTGTTGAAAAACATGAAGAGCCTGAAAAGGTGTGAAAAATATGAAGAGCTTCAAAAGGTGTGAAATACATGAGGAGCATGAAACGTGTTGAAAAATAGGAGAAGCATGAAGTGGTGTGGAAAAACATCAAGAGCCTGAAAAGGTGTGAAAAATATGAAGGGCTTCCAAAGGTGTGAAATACATGAGGAGCAAGAAACGGTCTGAAAAATAGGAGGAAGAGGAAGAGGTGTTCAAAAATATGAAGAGCCTGAAAAGGTGTGAAAAATATGAAGAGCTTCAAAAGGTGTCAAAAATATGAGGAGCATGAAACGTTGTGAAAAATAGGAGCAGCATGAAACGGTGTTCAAAAACATGAAGACATTGAAAAGGTGTGAAAAATATGAAGAGGTGCAAAAGGTTTGAAATATATGAGGAGCATGAAACGGTCTGAAAAATATGAGGAGCATGAAGCGGTGTTCAAAAACATGAAGAGCCTGAAAAGGTGAGAAAAATATGAAGAGCTTCAAAAGGTGTGAAATACATGAGGAGCATTAAACGCCCTGAAAAATAGGAGGAGCATGCAGAGGTGTTCAAAAACATGAAGAGCCTGAAAAGGTGTCAAAAATATGAAGAGATTCAAAAGGTGTGAAAAATATGAAGAGCTTCAAAATGTTTCAAAAATGAAATGAGCATGAAACGGTCTGAAAAAGCTGAGGAGCATGAAGTGGTGTTGAAACACATGAAGAGCCTGAAAAGGTGTGAAAAATATGAAGAGGTTCAAAGGTGTGAAATACATGAGGATCATGAAATGGTTTGAAAAATACGAGGAGCATGAAGCAGTGTTCAAAAACATGAAGAGCCTGAAAAGGTTTGAAAAATATGAAGAGCTTCAAAAGGTGTCAAAAATATGAGGAGCATGAAACCGTCTGAAAAATAGGAGGAGCATGAAGCGGTGTTGAAAAACATGAAGAGCGTGAAAACGAGTGAAAAATATGAAGAGCTTCAAAAGGTATGAAAAATATGAAGAGCTTCAAAAGGTGTCAAAAAAGAGATGAGCATGAAACCGTCTGAAAAATAGGTGGAGCATGAAGCGGTGTTGAAAAACATGAAGAGCCTGAAAAGATGTGAAAAATATGAAGAGCTTCAAAAGGTGTCAAAAATATGAGGAGCATGAAACGGTCTGAAAAATAGGAGGAGCATGAAACCGTGTTAAAAACATGAAGAGACTGAAAAGGGTGAAAAATATGAAGAGCTTCAAAAGGTGTGAAAAATAGGAGGAGCATGAAACGGTCTGAAAAATAGGAGGAGCATGAAGCGGTGTTGAAAAACATGAAGAGCCTGAAAAGGTGTTAAAAATATGAAGAGTTTCAAAAGGTGTCAAATATATGAGCAGCAAGAATCGGTCTGAAATATAGGAGTAGCATGAAACGGTGTTCAAATATATGCAGAGCCTGAAAAGTTGTGAAAAATATGAAGAGCTTCAAATGGTGTCAAATATATGAAGAGCTTCAAAAGGTGTCAAAAATGAGATGAGCATGAAACGGTCTGAAAAATAGGAGGAGCAAGAAGTCGTGTTCCAAAAAATGAAGAGCCTGAGAAGGTGTGAAATATATCAAGAACTTCAAAATGTGTCAAAAATATGAGGAGCATGAAACGGTCTGAAAAATAGGAGGAGCATGAAACGGTGTTGAAAAACATGCAGAGCCTGAAAAGGTGTGAAAAATATGAAGAACTTCAAAAGGTGTGAAATATATGAGGAGCATGAAATGGTCTTAAAAATAGGAGGAGCATGAAGCGGTTTTCAAAAATATGAAGAGCCTGAAAAGGTGTGAAAAATATGAGGAGCTTCAAAAGGTATGAAATACATGAGGAGTATGAAACTGTCTTGAAAATAGGAGGAGCATGAAGCGGTGTTAAAAAACATGAAGAGGCTTAAAAGGTGTGAAAAATATGAAGAGCTTCAAAAGGTGTGAAAAATATGAGGAGCATGAAACGGTCTGAAAAATAGGAGGAGCATGAAGCCGTGTTGAAAAACATGAAGAGCCTGAAAAAGTGTGAAATATATGAAGAGGTTCAAAAGGTGTAAAAAATATGAGGAGATTCAAAAGGTATCAAAAATATGAGGAGCATGAAACGGTCTGAAAAAGAGAAGGAGCATGAATCGGTGTTGAAAATCATGAAGAGCCTGAAAACGTGTGAGAAATATGAAGAGCTTCAAAAGGTGTCAAAAATGAGAGGTGTATGAAGCAGTCTGAAAAATAGGAGGAGCATGAAGCGGTGTTCAAAAACATGAAGAGCTTGAAAAGGTGTGAAAAATATGAAGAGCTTCAAAAGGTGTCAAAAATGAGATGAGCATGAAACGGTCTGAAAAATAGGAGGAGCATGAAGTGGTGTTGAAAAAAAAGAAGAGACGGAAAAGGTGTGAAATATATGAAGGGCTTCAAAAGGTGTCAAAAATATGAGGAGAATGAAACGGTCTGAAAATAGGAGGAGCATGAAGCGGTGTTCAAAAACATGAAGAGCCTGAAAAGGTGTGAAAAATATGAAGAGCTTCAAAAGGTGTCAAAAATATGAGGAGCATGAAACGGTTTGAAAAATAGGAGGAGCATGAAGCGGTGTTCAAAAACAGGAAAAGCCTGAAAAGTTGTGAAAAATATGAAGAGCTTCAAAAGTTGTCAAAAATATGAGGAGCATGAAAAGGTCAGAAAAATAGGAGGATCATGAAGCGGTGTTCAAAAACATGAAGAGCCTGAAAAGGTGTGCAAAATATGAAGAGCTTCAAAAGGTGTCAAAAATATGAGGAGCATGAAACGGTCTGCAAAAAAGGAGGAGCATGAAGTGGTGTTGAAAAAATTCAAGAGCCTGACAAGGTGTGAAAAATATGAAAAGCTTCAAAAGTTGTCAAAAATATGAGGAGCATGAAACGGTCTGAAAAATAGGAGGAGCATGAAGCGGTGTTCAAAAACATGAAGAGCCTGAAAAGGTGTGAAAAATATGAAGAGCTTCAAAAGGTGTCAAAAATATGAGGAGCATGAAACGGTCTGAAAAATAGGAGGAGCATGAAGTGGTGTTGAAAAACATGAAGAGTCTGAAAACGTGTGAAATTATGAAGAACTTCAAAAATATGCAAAATATGAAGAGCTTCAAAAGGTGTGAAAAATATGAAGAGCTTCAAAAGGTGTCAAAATGAGATGAACATGAAACGGTCTGAAAAATAGGAGGAGCATGAAGCGGTGTTGAAAATCATAAAGAGCCTGAAAATTTGTGAAAAATATGAAGAGCTTCAGAAGATGTGAAAAACATGAAGAGCTTCAAAAGGTGTCAAAATGAGATGAGCATGAAACGGTCTGAAAAATAAGAGGAGCATGAAGTGGTGTTGAAAATAATGAAAAGCCTGAAAAGGTGTGAAATATATGAAGAGCTTCAAAAGGTGTCAAAAATATGAGGAGAATGAAACGGTCTGTAAAATAGGAGGAGCATGAAATGGTGTTCAAAAACATGAAGAGCCTGAAAAGGTGTGAAAAATATGAAGAGCTTCAAAAGGTGTCAAAAATATGAGGAGCATGAAAAGTTCTGAAAAATAGGAGGAGCATGAAGCGGTGTTCAAAACAGGAAGACCCTGAAAAGTAGTGAAAAATATGAAGAGCTTCAAAAGGTGTCAAAAATATGAGGAGCATGAAACGGTCTGAAAAATAGGAGGACTATGAAACGGTGTTCAAAAACATGAAGAGCCTGAAAAGGTGTGAAAAATATGAAGAGCTTCAAAACGTGTCAAAAATATGAGGAGCATGAAATGGTCTGAAAAATAGGAGGAGCAAGAAAGGGTGTTGAACAAAATGAAGAGCCTGAAAACGTGTGAAAAATATGAAGAGCTTCAAAAGATGTGAAAAATATGAAGAGCTTCAAAAGGTGTCAAAAATGAGATGAGCATGAAACCGTCTGAAAAATAGGAGGAGCATGAAGTAGTGTTGAAAAACATGAAGAACCTGAAAAGCTGTGAGAAACATGAAGAGCTTCAAAATGTGTCAAAAATATGAGGAGCATGAAACGGTCTGAAAAAGAGGAGGAGCAGGAAGCGGTGTTGAGAAACATGAAGAGCCTGAAAATGTGTGAAAAATATGAAGAGCTTCTAAAGGTGTGAAATATATGAGGTGCAAGAAACGGTCTGAAAAATAGGAGGAGCATGAAGCAGTGTTGAAAAACATGAACAGCCTGAAAAGGTGTGAAAAATATGAAGAGCTTCAAAAGGTGTCAAAATTATAAGGAGCATGAAACGTTCTGAAAAATAGGAGGAGCATGAAGCAGTGTTGAAAAAAATGAAGAGCCTGAAAAGGTGTGAAAAATATGAACAGCTTCAAAAGTTGTCAAAAATATGAGGAGCATGAAACGGTCTAAAAAATAGGAGTACCATGAACCGCTGTTGAAAAACATGAAGAGCCAGAAAAGGTGTGAAAAATATTAAGAGCTTCAAAATGTGTGAAAAATATGAAGAGCTTCAAAAGGTGTCAAAAAAGAGATGAGCATGAAACGGTCTGAAAAATAGGAGGAGAATGAAGTGGTGTTGAAAAAAATGAGGAGCCTGAAAAGGTGTGAAAAATATGAAGAGCTTCAAAAGGTGTCAAAAATGAGATGATCATGAAACGGTCTGAAAAATAGGAGGTGCATGAAGTGGTGTTGAAGAAAAAGAAGAGACTGAAAAGGTGTGAAATATATGAAGAGCTTCAAAAGGTGTCAAAATATGAGGAGCATGATACGGTCTGAAAAATAGGAGGAGCATGAAGCGGTGTTCAAAACATGAAGAGCCTGAAAAATTGTGAAAAATTTGAAAAGCTTCCAAAGGTGTTAAAAATGAGATGAGCATGAAACGCTCTGAAAAATAGGAGGAGCATGAAGCGGTGTTGAAAAAATGAAGAGCCTGAAAAGGTGTGAAAAATATGAAGAGCATCAAAAGTTGTCAAAAATATGAGGAGTATGAAACGGTCTGAAAAATAGGAGGACCATGAAGCGGTGTTGCAAAACATGAGGAGCCTGAAAAGGTGTGAAAAATATGAAGAGCTTCAAAAGGTGAGAAAAATATGAGGTGCATGAAACGGTCTGAAAAATAGGAGGAGCATGAAGCGGTGTTGAAAAACATGAAGAGCCTGAAAAGGTGTGAAAAATATGAAGAGCTTCAAAAGGTGTGAAATACATGAGGAGCATGAAACGTGTTGAAAAATAGGAGAAGCATGAAGTGGTGTGGAAAAACATCAAGAGCCTGAAAAGGTGTGAAAAATATGAAGGGCTTCCAAAGTTGTGAAATACATGAGGAGCAAGAAACGGTCTGAAAAATAGGAGGAAGAGGAAGAGGTGTTCAAAAATATGAAGAGCCTGAAAAGGTGTGAAAAATATGAAGAGCTTCAAAAGGTGTCAAAAATATGAGGAGCATGAAACGTTGTGAAAAATAGGAGCAGCATGAAACGGTGTTCAAAAACATGAAGACATTGAAAAGGTGTGAAAAATATGAAGAGGTGCAAAAGGTTTGAAATATATGAGGAGCATGAAACGGTCTGAAAAATATGAGGAGCATGAAGCGGTGTTCAAAAACATGAAGAGCCTGAAAAGGTGAGAAAAATATGAAGAGCTTCAAAAGGTGTGAAATACATGAGGAGCATTAAACGCCCTGAAAAATAGGAGGAGCATGCAGAGGTGTTCAAAAACATGAAGAGCCTGAAAAGGTGTCAAAAATATGAAGAGATTCAAAAGGTGTGAAAAATATGAAGAGCTTCAAAATGTTTCAAAAATGAAATGAGCATGAAACGGTCTGAAAAAGCTGAGGAGCATGAAGTGGTGTTGAAACACATGAAGAGCCTGAAAAGGTGTGAAAAATATGAAGAGGTTCAAAGGTGTGAAATACATGAGGATCAAGAAATGGTTTGAAAAACACGAGGAGCATGAAGCAGTGATCAAAAACATGAAGAGCCTGAAAAGGTTTGAAAAATATGAAGAGCTTCAAAAGGTGTCAAAAATATGAGGAGCATGAAACCGTCTGAAAAATAGGTGGAGCATGAAGCGGTGTTGAAAAACATGAAGAGCCTGAAAAGATGTGAAAAATATGAAGAGCTTCAAAAGGTGTCAAAAATATGAGGAGCATGAAACGGTCTGAAAAATAGGAGGAGCATGAAACCGTGTTAAAAACATGAAGAGACTGAAAAGGGTGAAAAATATGAAGAGCTTCAAAAGGTGTGAAAAATAGGAGGAGCATGAAGCGGTGTGCAAAAACATGAAAAGCCTGAAAAGGTGTGAAAAATATGAAGAGCATCAAAAGGTGTCAAAAATATGAGGAGCATGAAACGGTCTGAAAAATAGGAGGAGCATGAAGCGGTGTTGAAAAACATGAAGAGCCTAAAAAGGTGTTAAAAATATGAAGAGTTTCAAAAGGTGTCAAATATATGAGCAGCAAGAATCGGTCTGAAATATAGGAGTAGCATGAAACGGTGTTCAAATACATGCAGAGCCTGAAAAGTTGTGAAAAATATGAAGAGCTTCAAATGGTGTCAAATATATGAAGAGCGTCAAAAGGTGTCAAAAATGAGATGAGCATGAAACGGTCTGAAAAATAGGAGGAGCAAGAAGTCGTGTTCCAAAAAATGAAGAACCTGAGAAGGTGTGAAATATATCAAGACTTCAAAATGTGTCAAAAATATGAGGAGCATGAAACGGTCTGAAAAATAGGAGAAGCATGAAACGGTGTTGAAAAACATGCAGAGCTTGAAAAGGTGTGAAAAATATGAAGAACTTCAAAAGGTGTGAAATATATGAGGAGCATGAAATGGTCTTAAAAATAGGAGGAGCATGAAGCGGTTTTCAAAAATATGAAGAGCCTGAAAAGGTGTGAAAAATATGAGGAGCTTCAAAAGGTATGAAATACATGAGGAGTATGAAACTGTCTTGAAAATAGGAGGAGCATGAAGCGGTGTTAAAAAACATGAAGAGGCTTAAAAGGTGTGAAAAATATGAAGAGCTTCAAAAGGTGTGAAAAATATGAGGAGCATGAAACGGTCTGAAAAATAGGAGGAGCATGAAGCCGTGTTGAAAAACATGAAGAGCCTGAAAAAGTGTGAAATATATGACGAGGTTCAAAAGGTGTAAAAAATATGAGGAGATTCAAAAGGTATCAAAAATATGAGGAGCATGAAACGGTCTGAAAAAGAGGAGGAGCATGAATCGGTGTTGAAAATCATGAAGAGCCTGAAAAAGTGTGAGAAATATGAAGAGCTTCAAAAGGTGTCAAAAATATGAAGAGCTTCAAAAGGTGTCAAAAATGAGAGGAGTATGAAGCAGTCTGAAAAATAGGAGGAGCATGAAGCGGTGTTCAAAAACATGAAGAGCCTGAAAAGGTGTGAAAAATATGAAGAGCTTCAAAAGGTGTCAAAAATGAGATGAGCATGAAACGGTCTGAAAAATAGGAGGAGCATGAAGTGGTGTTGAAAAAATGAAGAGCCTGAAAAGGTGTGAAATATATGAAGAGCATCAAAAGTTGTCAAAAATATGAGGAGTATGAAACGGTCTGAAAAATAGGAGGACCATGAAGCGGTGTTGCAAAACATGAGGAGCCTGAAAAGGTGTGAAAAATATGAAGAGCTTCAAAAGGTGAGAAAAATATGAGGTGCATGAAACGGTCTGAAAAATAGGAGGAGCATGAAGCGGTGTTGAAAAACATGAAGAGCCTGAAAAGGTGTGAAAAATATGAAGAGCTTCAAAGGGTGTGAAATACATGAGGAGCATGAAACGTGTTGAAAAATAGGAGAAGCATGAAGTGGTGTGGAAAAACATCAAGAGCCTGAAAAGGTGTGAAAAATATGAAGAGGTTCAAAAGGTGTGAAATACATGAGGAGCAAGAAACGGTCTGAAAAATAGGAGGAAGATAAAGAGGTGTTCAAAAATATGAAGAGCCTGAAAAGGTGTGAAAAATATGAAGAGCTTCAAAAGATGTGAAAAATATGAGGAGCATGATACGGTCTGAAAAATAGGAGGAGCATGAAGCGGTGTTCAAAACATGAAGAGCCTGAAAAGTTGTGAAAAATATGAAAAGCTTTCAAAGGTGTCAAAAATGAGATGAGCATGAAACAGTCTGAAAAATAGGAGGAGCAAGAAGCGGTGTTGAAAAAATGAAGAGCCTGAAAAGGTGTGAAAAATATGAAGAGCATTAAAAGGTGTCAAAAATATGACGAGTATGAAATGGTCTGAAAAATAGGAGGACCATGAAGCGGGGTTGCAAAACATGAGGAGCCTGAAAAGGTGTGAAAAATATGAAGAGATTCAAAAGGTGAAAAAAATATGAGGTGTATGAAACGGTCTGAAAAATAGGAGGATCATGAAGCGGTGTTCAAAAACATGAAGAGCCTGAAAAGGTGTGAAATATATGAAGAGATTCAAAAGGTGTCAAAAATATGAGGAGCATGAAACGGTCTGAAAAGTAGGAGGAGCAAGAAGCGGTGTTGAAAAACATGAAGAGCTTGAAAAGGTTTGAAAAATATGAAGAGCTTCAAAAGGTGTCAAAATTTTGAAGAGCTTCAAAGGTGTCAAAAATATGAGGAGCATGGAACGGTGTTCAAAAATATGGAAAGCAAGAAAAGGTTGAAAAATATGAAGAGCTTCAAAAGGTGTCAAAAATATGTGGAGCATGAAACGGTCTGAAAAATAGGAGGAAAATGAAGCTCTGTTTAAAAACATGAAGAGCTTGAAAAGGTTTGAAAAATATGGAGAGCTTCAAAAGGTGTCAAAAATATGAGGAGCATGAAACGGTATGAAAAATAGGAGGAGCATGAACCGGTGTTGAAAAACAAGAAGAGCCTGAAAAGGTGTGAAAAATATGAAGAGTTTGAAAATGTGTCAAAAATATGAGGAGCAGGAAACGGTCTAAAAAATAGGAGCATGAAGTGGTGTTGAAAAACATGAAGAGCCTGAAAAGCTGTGAAAAATATGAAGAGCATCAAAAACTGCCAAAATATGAGGAGCATGAAACGGTGTTCAAGACATGAAACGCCTGAAAAGGTGTGAAATATATGAACAGCTTCAAAAGGTATCAAAAATAGGAGGAGCATGAAACGGTCTGAAAAATTGGAGGAGCAAGAAGCAGTGTTGAAAAACATGAAGGGGTGGAAAAGGTGTGAAATATATGAAGAGCTTCAAAAGGTGTCAAAATATGAGGAGCATGAAACGGTTTGAAAAATAGGAGGAGCATGAAGCGGTGTTGAGAAACATGAAGAGCCTGAAAAGGCTTGAAAAATATGAAGAGCTTCAAAATGTGTCAAAAATAGAGGGGGCATGAAACTATCTGAAAAATAGGAGGAGCATGAAGCGGTGTTGAAAAATATGAAGAACCTGAAGAGGTTTGAAAAATATGAAGAGCTTCAAAAGGTGTCAAAAATAAGAGGAGCATTAAACGGTCTGAAAATAGGACGAGCATGAAGTGGTGTTGAAAAACATAAAGAGCCTCAAAAGGTGTGCAAAATATGAAGAGCTTCAAAAGGTGTCAAAAATATGAGGAGCATGGAACGGTCTGAAAAAAAGGAAGAGCAGGAAGCAGTGCGGAAAAACATGAAGAGCCTGAAAAGGTGTGAAAAATATGAAGACCTTCAAAAGATGTTAAAAAGAGGAGGCAAATGAAACTGTCTGAAAAATACGAGGAGCATGAAGCGGTGTTGAAAAACAAGAAGAGCCTGAAAAGGTGTGAAAAATATGAAGAGTTTGAAAATGTGTCAAAAATATGAGGAGCAGGAAACGGTCTGAAAAATAGGAGCATGAAGTGGTGTTGAAAAACATGAAGAGCCTGAAAAGCTGTGAAAAATATGAAGAGCATCAAAAACTGTCAAAATATGACGAGCATGAAACGGTTTTCAAAGACATGAAACGCCTGAAAAGGTGTGAAATATATGAACAGCTTCAAAAGGTATCAAAAATAGGAGGAGCATGAAACGGTCTGAAAAATTGGAGGAGCAAGAAGCAGTGTTGAAAAACATGAAGAGGTGGAAAAGGTGTGAAATATATGAATAGCTTCAAAAGGTGTCAAAAATATGAGGAGCATGAAACGGTTTGAAAAATAGGAGGAGCATGAAGCGGTGTTGAAAAACATGAAGAGCCTGAAACGGTTTGAAAAATATGAAGAGCTTCAAAAGGTGTCAAAAATAAAGGGGGCATGAAACTATCTGAAAAAAAGGAGGAGCATGAAGCGGTGTGGAAAAACATGAAGAGCCTGAAAACGTTTGAAAAATATGAAGAGCTTCAAAAGGTGTGGAAAATATGAAGAGCTTCAAAATGTGTCAAAAGTGAGATGAGCATGAAACGGTCTGAAAAATAGGAGGAGCATGAAGTGGTGTTGACAAACATGAAGAGCCTGAAAATGTGTGAAATATATGAAGAGCTTCAAAAGATGTCAGAAATGAGAGAAGCATGAAACGGTCTGAAAAATAGATGAGCAAGAAGGGGTGTTGAAAAACATGAAGAGCCTGAAAACGTTTGAGAAATATGAAGAGCTTCAAAAGGTGTGGAAAATATGAAGAGCTTCAAAAGGTATGAAATATAGGAGCAGCATGAAGTGGTGTTAAAAACATAAAAAGCCTGTAAAGGTGTGAAAAATATGAAGAGCTTCAAAACGTGTCAAATATATGTGGAGCATGAAACGGTGTGAAAAATAGGAGGAGCATGAAGCGGTGTTGAAAAACATGAAGAACCTGAAAACTTGTGAAAAATATGAAGAGCTTCAAAAGTTTTGAAAAATAAGAAGAGCTTCAAAAGGTGTCAAAAATGAGATCTGCATGAAATGGTCTGAAAAATAGGAGGAGCATGAAGTGGTGTTGAAAAAAATGAAGAGCCTGAAAAGGTGTGAATTATACGAAGAGCTTCAAAAGGTGTCAAAAATATGTGGAGCATGAAACGGTCCGAAAAATCGGAGGAGCATGAAGCGGTGTTGAAAAACATGAAGAGCCTGAAAAGGTTTGAAAAACATGAAGAGCTTCAAAAGGTGTCAAAAATATGAGGAGCATGAAACGGCCTGAAAAATAGGAGGAGCATGAAACGGTGTTCAAAAATATGAAAAGCCTGAAAAGGTGTGAAAAATATGAAGAGCTTCAAAAGGTGTGAAATACATGAGGAGCATGAAACTCTCTGAAAAATAGAAGGAGCATGAAGTGGTGTTCAAAAACAAGAAGAGCCTGAAAACGTCTGAAAAATATGAAGAGCTTCAAAAGGTGTGAAAAACATGAGGAGCATGATATGGTTTGAAAAATAGGATTAGCATGAAGCGGTGTTCAAAAACATGAAGAGCCTGAAAATATGTGAAAAATATGAAAAGCTTCAAAAGGTGTCAAAAATGAGATGAGCATGAAACGTTCTGAAAATCAGGAGGTGCATGAAGCGGTGTTGAAAAACATGAAGAGCCTGAAAAGGTGTGAAAAATATGAAGAGCTTCAAAAGGTGTCAAAAATGAGATGAGCATGAAACGGTCTGAAAAATAGGAGGAGCATGAAGTGGTGTTGAAAAAATGAAGAGCCTGAAAAGGTGTGAAATATATGAAGAGCATCAAAAGTTGTCAAAAATATGAGGAGTATGAAACGGTCTGAAAAATAGGAGGACCATGAAGCGGTGTTGCAAAACATGAGGAGCCTGAAAAGGTGTGAAAAATATGAAGAGCTTCAAAAGGTGAGAAAAATATGAGGTGCATGAAACGGTCTGAAAAATAGGAGGAGCATGAAGCGGTGTTGAAAAACATGAAGAGCCTGAAAAGGTGTGAAAAATATGAAGAGCTTCAAAGGGTGTGAAATACATGAGGAGCATGAAACGTGTTGAAAAATAGGAGAAGCATGAAGTGGTGTGGAAAAACATCAAGAGCCTGAAAAGGTGTGAAAAATATGAAGAGGTTCAAAAGGTGTGAAATACATGAGGAGCAAGAAACGGTCTGAAAAATAGGAGGAAGATAAAGAGGTGTTCAAAAATATGAAGAGCCTGAAAAGGTGTGAAAAATATGAAGAGCTTCAAAAGATGTGAAAAATATGAGGAGCATGATACGGTCTGAAAAATAGGAGGAGCATGAAGCGGTGTTCAAAACATGAAGAGCCTGAAAAGTTGTGAAAAATATGAAAAGCTTTCAAAGGTGTCAAAAATGAGATGAGCATGAAACAGTCTGAAAAATAGGAGGAGCAAGAAGCGGTGTTGAAAAAATGAAGAGCCTGAAAAGGTGTGAAAAATATGAAGAGCATTAAAAGGTGTCAAAAATATGACGAGTATGAAATGGTCTGAAAAATAGGAGGACCATGAAGCGGGGTTGCAAAACATGAGGAGCCTGAAAAGGTGTGAAAAATATGAAGAGATTCAAAAGGTGAAAAAAATATGAGGTGTATGAAACGGTCTGAAAAATAGGAGGATCATGAAGCGGTGTTCAAAAACATGAAGAGCCTGAAAAGGTGTGAAATATATGAAGAGATTCAAAAGGTGTCAAAAATATGAGGAGCATGAAACGGTCTGAAAAGTAGGAGGAGCAAGAAGCGGTGTTGAAAAACATGAAGAGCTTGAAAAGGTTTGAAAAATATGAAGAGCTTCAAAAGGTGTCAAAATTTTGAAGAGCTTCAAAGGTGTCAAAAATATGAGGAGCATGGAACGGTGTTCAAAAATATGGAAAGCAAGAAAAGGTTGAAAAATATGAAGAGCTTCAAAAGGTGTCAAAAATATGTGGAGCATGAAACGGTCTGAAAAATAGGAGGAAAATGAAGCTCTGTTTAAAAACATGAAGAGCTTGAAAAGGTTTGAAAAATATGGAGAGCTTCAAAAGGTGTCAAAAATATGAGGAGCATGAAACGGTATGAAAAATAGGAGGAGCATGAACCGGTGTTGAAAAACAAGAAGAGCCTGAAAAGGTGTGAAAAATATGAAGAGTTTGAAAATGTGTCAAAAATATGAGGAGCAGGAAACGGTCTAAAAAATAGGAGCATGAAGTGGTGTTGAAAAACATGAAGAGCCTGAAAAGCTGTGAAAAATATGAAGAGCATCAAAAACTGCCAAAATATGAGGAGCATGAAACGGTGTTCAAGACATGAAACGCCTGAAAAGGTGTGAAATATATGAACAGCTTCAAAAGGTATCAAAAATAGGAGGAGCATGAAACGGTCTGAAAAATTGGAGGAGCAAGAAGCAGTGTTGAAAAACATGAAGGGGTGGAAAAGGTGTGAAATATATGAAGAGCTTCAAAAGGTGTCAAAAATATGAGGAGCATGAAACGGTTTGAAAAATAGGAGGAGCATGAAGCGGTGTTGAGAAACATGAAGAGCCTGAAAAGGCTTGAAAAATATGAAGAGCTTCAAAATGTGTCAAAAATAGAGGGGGCATGAAACTATCTGAAAAATAGGAGGAGCATGAAGCGGTGTTGAAAAATATGAAGAACCTGAAGAGGTTTGAAAAATATGAAGAGCTTCAAAAGGTGTCAAAAATAAGAGGAGCATTAAACGGTCTGAAAATAGGACGAGCATGAAGTGGTGTTGAAAAACATAAAGAGCCTCAAAAGGTGTGCAAAATATGAAGAGCTTCAAAAGGTGTCAAAAATATGAGGAGCATGGAACGGTCTGAAAAAAAGGAAGAGCAGGAAGCAGTGCGGAAAAACATGAAGAGCCTGAAAAGGTGTGAAAAATATGAAGACCTTCAAAAGATGTTAAAAAGAGGAGGCAAATGAAACTGTCTGAAAAATACGAGGAGCATGAAGCGGTGTTGAAAAACAAGAAGAGCCTGAAAAGGTGTGAAAAATATGAAGAGTTTGAAAATGTGTCAAAAATATGAGGAGCAGGAAACGGTCTGAAAAATAGGAGCATGAAGTGGTGTTGAAAAACATGAAGAGCCTGAAAAGCTGTGAAAAATATGAAGAGCATCAAAAACTGTCAAAATATGACGAGCATGAAACGGTTTTCAAAGACATGAAACGCCTGAAAAGGTGTGAAATATATGAACAGCTTCAAAAGGTATCAAAAATAGGAGGAGCATGAAACGGTCTGAAAAATTGGAGGAGCAAGAAGCAGTGTTGAAAAACATGAAGAGGTGGAAAAGGTGTGAAATATATGAATAGCTTCAAAAGGTGTCAAAAATATGAGGAGCATGAAACGGTTTGAAAAATAGGAGGAGCATGAAGCGGTGTTGAAAAACATGAAGAGCCTGAAACGGTTTGAAAAATATGAAGAGCTTCAAAAGGTGTCAAAAATAAAGGGGGCATGAAACTATCTGAAAAAAAGGAGGAGCATGAAGCGGTGTGGAAAAACATGAAGAGCCTGAAAACGTTTGAAAAATATGAAGAGCTTCAAAAGGTGTGGAAAATATGAAGAGCTTCAAAATGTGTCAAAAGTGAGATGAGCATGAAACGGTCTGAAAAATAGGAGGAGCATGAAGTGGTGTTGACAAACATGAAGAGCCTGAAAATGTGTGAAATATATGAAGAGCTTCAAAAGATGTCAGAAATGAGAGAAGCATGAAACGGTCTGAAAAATAGATGAGCAAGAAGGGGTGTTGAAAAACATGAAGAGCCTGAAAACGTTTGAGAAATATGAAGAGCTTCAAAAGGTGTGGAAAATATGAAGAGCTTCAAAAGGTATGAAATATAGGAGCAGCATGAAGTGGTGTTAAAAACATAAAAAGCCTGTAAAGGTGTGAAAAATATGAAGAGCTTCAAAACGTGTCAAATATATGTGGAGCATGAAACGGTGTGAAAAATAGGAGGAGCATGAAGCGGTGTTGAAAAACATGAAGAACCTGAAAACTTGTGAAAAATATGAAGAGCTTCAAAAGTTTTGAAAAATAAGAAGAGCTTCAAAAGGTGTCAAAAATGAGATCTGCATGAAATGGTCTGAAAAATAGGAGGAGCATGAAGTGGTGTTGAAAAAAATGAAGAGCCTGAAAAGGTGTGAATTATACGAAGAGCTTCAAAAGGTGTCAAAAATATGTGGAGCATGAAACGGTCCGAAAAATCGGAGGAGCATGAAGCGGTGTTGAAAAACATGAAGAGCCTGAAAAGGTTTGAAAAACATGAAGAGCTTCAAAAGGTGTCAAAAATATGAGGAGCATGAAACGGCCTGAAAAATAGGAGGAGCATGAAACGGTGTTCAAAAATATGAAAAGCCTGAAAAGGTGTGAAAAATATGAAGAGCTTCAAAAGGTGTGAAATACATGAGGAGCATGAAACTCTCTGAAAAATAGAAGGAGCATGAAGTGGTGTTCAAAAACAAGAAGAGCCTGAAAACGTCTGAAAAATATGAAGAGCTTCAAAAGGTGTGAAAAACATGAGGAGCATGATATGGTTTGAAAAATAGGATTAGCATGAAGCGGTGTTCAAAAACATGAAGAGCCTGAAAATATGTGAAAAATATGAAAAGCTTCAAAAGGTGTCAAAAATGAGATGAGCATGAAACGTTCTGAAAATCAGGAGGTGCATGAAGCGGTGTTGAAAAACATGAAGAGCCTGAAAAGGTGTGAAAAATATGAAGAGCTTCAAAAGGTGTCAAAAATATGAGGAGCATGAAACCGTCTGAAAAATTGGAGGAGCATGAAGCGTTGTTGAAAAACATGAAGAGCCTGAAAAGGTGTGAAAAATATGAAGAGCTTCAAAAGATGTCAAAAATAGGAGGAGCATGAAACGGTCCGAAAAATCGGAGGAGCATGAAGCGGTGTTGAAAAACATGAAGAGCCTGAAAAGGTGTGAAAAATATGAAGAGCTTCAAAAGGTGTCAAAAATATGAGGAGCATGAAACGGTCTGAAAAATAGGAGGAGCATGAAACGGTATTCAAAAACATGACGAGCCTGAAAAGGTGTGAAAAATATGAAGAGCCTCAAAGAATGTCAAATATATGAGGAGCATGAAACGGTCTGAAAAATAGGAAGATCATGAAGAGGTGTTCAAAAACATGAAGAGCCTGAAAAGGTGTGAAAAATATGAAGAGCCTCAAAAGGGGTAAAAAATGAGATGTGCATGAAACAATCTGAAAAATAGGAGGAGGATGAAGCGGTGTTCAAAAACATGAAGAGCCTGAAAATGTGTGCAAAATATGAAGAGCTTCAAAAGGAGTGAAATACATGAGGAGCATGAAAAGGTGTTCAAAAACATGCAGAGACTTAAAAGGTGCAAAAAGTATGAAGAGCTTCAAAAAGTGTCAAAAATTAGATTAGCATAAAAGGGTCTGAAAAATAGGCGGAGCCTGAAGAGGTGTTGAAAAACATGAAGAGGCTGAAAAAGTGTGAAAAATATGAAGAGCTTCAAAAATATGAAAATTATGAAGAGCTTCAAAAAGTGTGAAAAATATGAAGAGCTTCAAAAGATGTCAAAAATGAGATGAGCATGAAACGGTCTGAAAAATGGAGGAGCATGAAGTGGTGTTGAAAATCATGAAGAGCCTGTGAAGGTGTGAAATATATGCAGAGCTTCAAAAGGTGTCAAAAATATGAGGAGAATGAAACCGTCTGAAAAATACGAGGAGCATGAAGTGTTGTTGAGAAACATGAAGAGCCTGAAAAGGTGTGAAAAATATGAACAGCTTCAAAAGGTGTGAAAATGATGAAGAGCTTCAAAAGGTGTCAAAATTATGAGGAGCATGAAACGGTCTGAAAAATAGGAGGAGCATGAAACGATGTTGAAAAACATGAAGAGCCTGAAAAGGTGTGAAAAATATGAAGAGCTTCAAAAGGTGTGAAAAATATGAAGAGACTCAAAGAATGTAAAATATATGAGGAGCATAAAACGGTCTGAAAAATAGGAAGATCATGAAGTGGTGTTCAAAAACATGAAGAGCTGAAAAGGTGTGAAAAATATGAAGAGCTTCAAAAGGTGTCAAAACTATGAGGAGCATGAAACGGGCTGAAAAATAGGAGGAGCATGAAGCGGTGTTGAAAAGAATGAAGAGCTTGAAAAGGTGAGAAAAATATGAAGACCTTCAAAAGCTGTCAAAAATATAGGAGAATGAAACGGTCTGAAAAATAGGAGGAGCATGAAACGGTGTTCAAAACATGAAGAGCTGAAAAGGTGTGAAAAATATGAAGAGCTTCAAAAGGTGTCAAAAATATGAGGAGCATGAAACTCTCTGAAAAATAGGAGGAGCATGAAGCGGTGTTGAAAAACATGAGAGCCTGAAAAGATGTGAAAAATATGAAGAGCTTCAAAAGTTGTCAAATATATGAGGAGCATGAAACGGTCTGCAAAATAGGAGGAGCATAAAGCTGTGTTCAAAAAAATGAAGAGCCTGAAAAGGTGTGAAATATATGAAGAGATTCAAAAGGTGTGAAAAATATGAAGAGCTTCAAAAGGTGTCAAAAATATGAGGAGAATGAAAGTCTATGAAAAATAGGAGGAGCATGAAGTGGTGTTCAAAACATGAAGAGTCTGAAAAGGTGTGAAAAATATGAAAGCTGAAAAAGGTGTCAAAAATATGAGGAGCATGAAACGATCTGAAAAATATGAGGAGCATGAAGGGCTGTTGAAAATCATAAAGAGCCTGAAAAGTTGTGAAAAATATGAAGAGCTTCAAAAGATGTGAAAAACATGAAGCGCTTCAAAAGGTGTCAAACTGAGATGAGCATGAAACGGTCTGAAAAACAGGAGGAGCATGAAGTCGTGTTGAAAAAAATGAAAAATCTGAAAAGGTGTGAAATATATTAAGAGCTTCAAAAGGTGTCAAAAATATGAGGAGAATGAAACGGTCTGCAAAATAGGAGGAGCATGAAATGGTGTTCAAAAACATGAAGAGCCTGAAAAGTTGTGAAAAATATGAAGAGCTTCAAAAGGTGTCGAAAATATGAGGAGAATGAAACGGTCTGAAAAATCGGAGGTGCATGAAGCGGTGTTGTAAAACATGAAGAGCCTGAAAAGGTGTGAGAAATATGAAGAGCTTCAAAAGGTGTCAAATATATGAGTAGCATGAAACGGTCTGCAAAAAAGGAGGAGCATGAAGTGGTGTTGAAAAACATGAAGCTTGAAAAGGTGTGAAAAATATGAAAGCTTCAAAAGGTGACAAAAATATGAGGAGCATGAAACGGTCTGAAAAATAGGAGGAACATAAAGTGGTGTTCAAAAACATGAAGAGCCTGAAAAGGTGTGAAAAATATGAAGAGCTTCAAAACGTGTCAAAAATATGACGAGCATGAAACCCTCTTAAAAATAGGAGGAGGATGAAGCGGTGTTCAAAAACATGAAGAGCCTGAAAAGGTGTGAAAAATATGAAGAGCTTCAAAATGTCCAAAATATGACGAGCATGAAACCCTCTAAAAAATAGGAGGAGGATGAAGCGGTGTTCAAAAACATGAAGAGCCTGAAAATGTCTGCAAAATATGAAGAGCTTCAAAAGGAGTGAAATACATGAGGAGCATGAAAAGGTGTTCAAAAACATACAGAGACTTAAAAGGTGCGAAAAGTATGAAGAGCTTCAAAAAGTGTCAAAAATTAGATTAGCATGAAAGGGTCTGAAAAATAGGAGGAGCCTGAACAGGTGTTGAAAAACATGAAGAGGCTGAAAAAGTGTGAAAAATATGAAGAGCTTCAAAAATATGAAAATTATGAAGAGCTTCAAAAGGTGTGAAAAATATGAAGAGCTTCAAAAGATGTCAAAAATGAGATGAGCATGAAACGGTCTGAAAAATGGAGGAGCATGAAGTGGTGTTGAAAATCATGAAGAGCCTGTGAAGGTGTGAAATATATGCAGAGCTTCAAAAGGTGTCAAAAATATGAGGAGAATGAAACCGTCTGAAAAATATGAGGAGCATGAAGTGTTGTTGAAAAACATGAAGAGCCTGAAAAGGTGTGAAAAATATGAGGAGCTTCAAAAGGTGTCAAAAATATGAGGAGCATGAAACGGTCCGAAAAATAGGAGGATCATGAAGCGGTGTTGAAAAACATGAAGAGCCTGAAAAGGTGTGAAAAATATGAAGAGCTTCAAAAGGTGTCAAAAATATGAGGAGCATGAAACGGTCTGAAAAATAGGACGAGCATAAGCGGTGTTCAAAAACATGAACAGCCTGAAAAGGTGTGAAAAATATGAAGACCTTCAAAAGGTGTGAAAAATATGAAGAGCTTCAAAAGGTGTCAAAAATTAGATTAGCATGAAAGGGTGTGAAAATTAGGAGGAGCATGAAGTGGTGTTGAATATCATCAAGAGCCTGAAAAGTTGTGAAATATATGAACAGCTTCAAAAGGTGTGAAAATTATGAAGAGCTTCAAAAGGTGTCAAAATTATGAGGAGCATGAAACGGTCTGAAAAATAGGAGGAGCATGAAACGGTGTTGAAAAACATGAAGAGCCTGAAAAGGTGTGAAAAATATGAAGAGCTTCAAAAGGTGTGAATTATATCAGGAGCATGAAAAGTTCTGAAAATTATGAGGACCATGAAGCGGTGTTCAAAAACATAAAGAGCCTGAAAATGTGTGAAAAATATGAAGAGCTTCAAAAGATGTCAAAAATATGAGGAGCATGAAACATTCTGAAAAATAGGAGGAGCATGAAGCGGTGTTGAAACACATGAAGAGCCTGAAAAGGTGTGAAAAATATATAGAACTTCAAAAGATGTCAAAAATATGAGGAGCATGAAACTGTCTGAAAAATAGGAGGAGCATGAAGCAGTGTTCAAAAACATGAAGAGCCTGAAAACGTGTGAAAAATATGAAGAGCTTCAAAAGTTTTGAAAAATAAGAAGAGCTTCAAAAGGTGTCAAAAATGAGATCTGCATGAAATGGTCTGAAAAATAGGAGGAGCATGAACTGGTGCTGAAAAACATGAAGAGCCTGAAAAGGTGTGAAAAATATGAAGAGCTTCAAAAGGTGTCAAAAATATGACGAGCATGAAACCCTCTTAAAAATAGGAGGAGGATGAAGCAGTGTTCAAAAACATGAAGAGCCTAAAAAGGTGTGAAAAATATGAAGAGCTTCAAAATGTGTCCAAAATATGACGAGCATGAAACCCTCTAAAAAATAGGAGGAGGATGAAGCGGTGTTCAAAAACATGAAGAGCCTGAAAATGTCTGCAAAATATGAAGAGCTTCAAAAGGAGTGAAATACATGAGGAGCATGAAAAGGTGTTCAAAAACATACAGAGACTTAAAAGGTGCGAAAAGTATGAAGAGCTTCAAAAAGTGTCAAAAATTAGATTAGCATGAAAGGGTCTGAAAAATAGGAGGAGCCTGAACAGGTGTTGAAAAACATGAAGAGGTTGAAAAAGTGTGAAAAATATGAAGAGCTTCAAAAATATGAAAATTATGAAGAGCTTCAAAAGGTGTGAAAAATATGAAGAGCTTCAAAAGATGTCAAAAATGAGATGAGCATGAAACGGTCTGAAAAATGGAGGAGCATGAAGTGGTGTTGAAAATCATGAAGAGCCTGAAAAGGTGTGAAATATATGCAGAGCTTCAAAAGGTGTCAAAAATATGAGGAGAATGAAACCGTCTGAAAAATACGAGGAGCATGAAGTGTTGTTGAAAAACATGAAGAGCCTGAAAAGGTGTGAAAAATATGAAGAGCTTCAAAAGGTGTCAAAAATATGAGGAGCATGAAACGGTCTGAAAAATAGGACGAGCATAAGCGGTGTTCAAAAACATGAACAGCCTGAAAAGGTGTGAAAAATATGAAGACCTTCAAAATGTGTGAAAAATATGAAGAGCTTCAAAAGGTGTCAAAAATTAGATTAGCATGAAAGGGTGTGAAAATTAGGAGGAGCATGAAGTGGTGTTGAAAATCATCAAGAGCCTGAAAAGGTGTGAAATATATGAACAGCTTCAAAAAGTGTGAAAATTATGAAGAGCTTCAAAAGGTGTCAAAATTATGAGGAGCATGAAACGGTCTGAAAAATAGGAGGAGCATGAAACGGTGTTGAAAAACATGAAGAGCCTGAAAAGGTGTGAAAAATATGAAGAGCTTCAAAAGGTGTGAATTATATCAGGAGCATGAAAAGTTCTGAAAATTATGAGGACCATGAAGCGGTGTTCAAAAACATAAAGAGCCTGAAAATGTGTGAAAAATATGAAGAGCTTCAAAAGATGTCAAAAATATGAGGAGCATGAAACATTCTGAAAAATAGGAGGAGCATGAAGCGGTGTTGAAACACATGAAGAGCCTGAAAAGGTGTGAAAAATATATAGAGCTTCAAAAGATGTCAAAAATATCAGGAGCATGAAACTGTCTGAAAAATAGGAGGAGCATGAAGCAGTGTTCAAAAACATGAAGAGCCTGAAAAGGTGTGAAAAATATGAAGAGCTTCAAAAGGTGTCAAAAATATGACGAGCATGAAACCCTCTTAAAAATAGGAGGAGGATGAAGCGGTGTTGAAAACCCGGAAGAGCCTGAAAAGGTGTGAAATATATGAAGAGCTTCAAAAGGTGTAAAAATATGAGGAGCATGAAACGGTCTGAAAAATAGGAGGATCATGAAGCGGTGTTGAAAACCCGGAAGAGCCTGAAAAGGTGTGAAAAATATGAATAGTTTCAAAAGGTGTCAAAAATGAGATGTGCATGAAACGGACTGAAAAATTGGAGGAGCATGAAGTGGTGTTGAAAAATATTAAGAGAATGAAAGGTGTGCAAAATATGAAGAGCTTCAAAATTTGTCAAAAATATGAGGAGCATGAAAAGGTCTGAAAAATAGGAGGAGCATGAAACGGTGTTCAAAAACATGAAGAGCTTGAAAAGGTGTAAAAAATATGAAGAGTTTCAAAAGGTGTGAAATACATGAGGAGCATGAAACGTTCTGAAACATAGGAGGACCATGAAGCGGTGTTGAAAAACATGAAGAGCCTGAAAAGGTGTGAAAAAAATGAAGAGCTTCAAAATGTGTCAAAAATATGAGGAGCATGAAACAGTCTGAAAAATAGGAGGAGCATGAAGTGGTGTTCAAAATCATGAAGAGTCTGAAAAGGTGTGAAATATATGAAGAGCTTCAAAAGGTGTGAAAAATATGAGGAGCATGAAACGTTCTGAAAAATAGGAGGAGCCTGAACCGGGGTTCAAAAACATGAAGAGCCTGAAAAGGTGTGAAAAATATGAAGAGCTTCAAAAGGTTTGAAATACATGAGGAGCATGAAACGGTCTGAAAAATAGGAGGAGCATGAAGTGATGTTCAAAAACATGAAGAGCCTGAAAATGAGTGAGAAATATGAAAAGCTTCAAAAGGTGTCAAAAATATGAGGAGCATGAAACGGTCTGAAAAATAGGAGGAGCATGAAGCGGTGTTGAAAAACATGAAGAGCCTGAAAATGTGTGAAAAATATAAAGAACTTCAAAAGGTGTCAAAAATATGAGGAGCATGAAACGGTCTGAAAAATAGGAGGAGCATGAAGCGGTGTTGAAAAACATGAAGAGCCTGAAAACGTGTGAAAAATATGAAGAGCTTCAAAAGGTTTGAAAAATATGAAGAGCTTCAAAAAGTGTCAAAAAGGAGATCTGCATGAAACGGTCTGAAAAATAGGAGGAGCATGAAGTGGTGTTGAAAAAAATGAAGAGCCTGAAAAGGTGTGAAAAATATGAAGAGCTTCAAATGGTGTCAAAAATATGAGGAGCATGAAACGGTTTGAAAAATAGGACGAGCATGAAGCGGTGTTCAAAAACATGAAGAGCCTGAAAAGGTGTGAAAATTATGAAGAGCTTCAAAATATGTCAAAAATATGACGAGCATGAAACCCTCTTAAAAATAGGAGGAGGATGAAGCGGTGTTCAAAAACATGAAGAGCCTGAAAAGGTGTGCAAAATATGAAGAGCTTCAAAAGGTGTGAAATATATGAGGAGCATGAAACGGTGTTCAAAATCATGCAGAGACTGAAAAGGTGTGAAAAATATGAAGAGCTTCAAAAGATGTCAAAAATGAGATGAGCATGAAACGGTCTGAAAAATAGGAGGAGCATGAAGTGGTGTTGAAAATCATGAAGAGCCTGAAAATGTGTGAAATATATGCAGAGCTTCAAAAGGTGTCAAAAATATGAGGAGCATGTAACGGTCTGAAAAATACGAGGAGCATGAAGTTGTGTTGAAAACCATGAAGAGCCTGAAAAGGTGTGAAAAATATGAAGAGCTTCAAAAGGTGTAAAAAATATGAGGAGCATGAAACGGTCTGAAAAATAGGAGGAGCATGAAGTGGTGTTCAAAACCATGAAGACCCTGAAAAGGTGTGAAATATATGAAGAGCTTCAAAAGGTGTGAAAAATATGAGGAGCATGAAACGGTCTGAAAAATAGGAGGAGCCTGAACCGGGGTTCAAAAACATGAAGAGCCTGAAAAGGTGTGAAAATTAAGAAGAGCTTCAAAATATGTCAAAAATATGACGAGCATGAAACCCTCTTACAAATAGGAGGAGGATGAAGCGGTGTTCAAAAACATGAAGAGCCTGAAAAGGTGAGCAAAATATGAAGAGCTTCAAAGGGTGTGAAATATATGAGGAGCATGAAACGGTGTTCAAAAACATGCAGAGACTGAAAAGGTGTGAAAAATATGAAGAGCTTCAAAAAGTGTCAAAAATTAGATTAGCATGAAAGTGTCTGAAAAATAGGAGGAGCCTGAAGTGGTGTTGAAAAACATGAAGAGCCTGAAAAGGTGTGAAAAATATGCAGAGCTTCAAAAAGTGTCAAAAATATGAGGAGCATGTAACGGTCTGAAAAATACGAGAAGCATGAAGTTGTGTTGAAAACCATGAAGAGCCTGAAAAGGTGTGAAAAATATGAAGAGCTTCAAAAGGTGTCAAAAATATGAGGAGCATGAAACGGTCTGAAA
Source organism: Dama dama (assembly GCF_033118175.1). NCBI lineage: Eukaryota > Metazoa > Chordata > Mammalia > Artiodactyla > Cervidae > Dama > Dama dama. The sequence goes on along the minus strand of NW_026870877.1, from coordinate 5,351,804 downwards.
AATCGGAGGTGCATGAAGCGGTGTTGAAAAACATGAAGAGCCTGAAAAGGTGTGAGAAATATGAAGAGCTTCAAAAGGTGTCAAATATATGAGTAGCATGAAACTGTCTGCAAAAAAGGAGGAGCATGAAGTGGTGTTGAAAAACATGAAGAGCCTGAAAAGGTGTGAAAAATATGAAAGCTTCAAAAGGTGACAAAAATATGAGGAGCATGAAACGGTCTGAAAAATAGGAGGAGCATGAAGTGGTGTTCAAAAACATGAAGAGCCTGAAAAGGTGTGAAATATATGAAGAGCTTCAAAATGTGTCAAAAATATGACGAGCATGAAACCCTCTAAAAAATAGGAGGAGGATGAAGCGGTGTTCAAAAACATGAAGAGCCTGAAAATGTGTGCAAAATATGAAGAGCTTCAAAAGGAGTGAAATACATGAGGAGCATGAAAAGGTGTTCAAAAACATGCAGAGACTTAAAATGTGCGAAAAGTATGAAGAGCTTCAAAAAGTGTCAAAAATTAGATTAGCATGAAAGGGTCTGAAAAATAGGAGGAGCCTGAAGAGGTGTAGAAAAACATGAAGAGGCTGAAAAAGTGTGAAAAATATGAAGAGCTTCAAAAGATGTCAAAAATGAGATGAGCATGAAACGGTCTGAAAAATAGGAGGAGCATGAAGTGGTGTTGAAAATCATGAAGAGCCTGAAAAGGTGTGAAATATATGCAGAGCTTCAAAAGGTGTCAAAAATATGAGGAGAATGAAACCGTCTGAAATATACGAGGAGCATGAAGTGTTGTTGAAAAACATGAAGAGCCTGAAAAGGTGTGAAAAATATGAAGAGCTTCAAAAGGTGTCAAAAATATGAGGAGCATGAAACGGTCCGAAAAATAGGAGGATCATGAAGCGGTGTTGAAAAACATGAAGAGCCTGAAAAGGTGTGAAAAATATGAAGAGCTTCAAAAGGTGTGAATTATATGAGGAGCATGAAAAGTTCTGAAAATTAGGAGGACAATGAAGCGGTGTTCAAAAACATAAAGAGCCTGAAAATGTGTGAAAAATATGAAGAGCTTCAAAATTTTGAAAAATAAGAAGAGCTTCAAAAGGTGTCAAAAATGAGATCTGCATGAAACGGTCCGAAAAATAGGAGGATCATGAAGCGGTGTTGAAAAACATGAAGAGCCTGAAAATGTGTGAAAAATATGAAGAGCTTCAAAAGGTGTCAAAAATATGAGGAGCATGAAACGGCCTGAAAAATAGGAGGATCGTGAAACGGTGATCAAAAACATGAAGAGCCTCAAAAGTTGTGAAAAATATGAGGAGCATGAAACGGTCTGAAAAAGATGAGGAACATGAAGCGGTGTTGAAAAACATGAAGAACCTGAAAAGCTGTTAAAAATATGAAGAGCTTCAAAATGTGTCAAAAATATGAGGAACACGATACGGTCTGAAAAATAGGAGGAGCATGAAGTGGTGTGGAAAAGCATGAAGGGCCTGAAAAGGTGTGAAAAATATGAAGAGCTTCAAAATGTGTGAAATACATAAGGAGCATGAAACTCTCTGAAAAATAGGAGGAGCCTGAAATGGTGTTCAAAAACATGAATAGACTGAAAACGTCTGAAAAATATGAAGAGCTTCAAAAGGTTTGAAAAATATGAGGAGCATGATACGGTCTGAAAAATAGGAGGAGCATGAAGCTGTGTTCAAAAACATGAAGAGCCTGAAAAGTTGTGAAAAATATGAAAAGCTTCAAAAGGTGTCAAAAATGAGATGAGCATGAAACGGTCTGAAAAATAGGAGGAGCATGAAGCGATGTTCAAAAACATGAAGAGCTTAAAAAGTTGTGAAAAATATGAAAGGCTTCAAAAGGTGTGAAAAATATTAGGAGCATGAAACGGTCTGAAAAATCGGAGGAGCAGGAAGCGGTGTTGAAAAACATGAAGAGCCTTAAAAGGTGTGAAAAATATGAAGAGCTTCAAAAGGTGTCAAAAATATGAGGAGCATGAAACGGTCTGAAAAATATGAGCAGCATGAAGCGGTGTTGAAAAACATGAAGAGCCTGAAAATGTGTGAAAAATATGAAGAGCTTCAAAAGGTGTCAAAAATATGAGGAGCATGAAACGGTCTGAAAAATTGGAGGAGCATGAAGCGGTGTTGAAAAACATGAAGAGCCTTAAAAGGTGTGAAAAATATGAAGAGCTTCAAAAGGTGTCAAAAATATGAGGAGCATGAAACGGTCTGAAAAATATGAGCAGCATGAAGCGGTGTTGAAAAACATGAAGAGCCTGAAAAGGTGTGAAAAATATGAAGAGCTTCAAAAGGTGTCAAATACATGAGGAGCATAAAACTCTCTGAAAAAGAGAAGGAGCATGAAGTGGTGTTCAAAAACATGAAGAGCCTGAAAAGGTGTGAAATATATGAAGAGCTTCAATAGGTGTGAAAAATATGAGGAGCATGATATGGTTTGAAAAAAAGGATTAGAATGAAGGGGTGTTCAAAAACATGAAGAGCCTGAAAAGTTGTGAAAAATATGCAAAGCTTCAAAAGGTGTCAAAAATGAGATGAGCATGAAACGGTCTGAAAAATAGGACGTGCATGAAGCTGTGTTGAAAAACATGAAGAGCCTGAAAAGTTGTGAAAAATATGAAGAGCTTCAAAAGGTGTCAAAAATATGAGGAGCATGAAACGGTCTGAAAAATAGGAGGAGCATGAAGCGGTGTTGAAAAACATGAAGAGCCTGAAAAGGTGTGAAAAATATGAAGAGCTTCAAAAGGTGTCAAAAATATGAGGAGGATGAAACGGTCTGCAAAATCGGAGGAGCATGAAGCGTTGTTGAAAAACATGAAGAGCCTAAAAAGCTGTGAGAAATATGAAGAGCTTCAAAAGGTGTTAAAAATATGAGTAGCATGAAACGGTCTGCAAAAAAGGAGGAGCATGAAGTGGTGTTGAAAAAGATGAAGAGCCTGAAAAGGTGTTAAAAATATGAAAGCTTCAAAAGGTGTCAAAATTATGAGGAGCATGAAACGGTCTGAAAAATAGGAGGAGCATGAAGCGCTGTTGAAAATCATAAAGAGCCTGAAAACGTGTGAAAAATATGAAGACCTTCAAAATTTGTCAAAAATATGAAGAGCTTCAAAAGGTGTTAAAATGAGATGAGCATGAAACGATCTGAAAAATAGGAGGAGCATGAAGAGGTGTTGAAAAAATGAAGAGTCTGTAAAGGTGTGAAAAATATGAAGAGCTTCAAAAGATGTGAAAAACATGAAGAGCTTCAAAAGGTGTCAAAATGAGATGAGCAGGAAACGGTCTGAAAAATAGGAGGAGCATGAAGTCGTGTTGAAAAAAAGGAAAAATCTGAAAAAGTGTGAAATATATGAAGAGCTTCAAAAGGTGTCAAAAATATGAGGAGAATGAAACGGTCTGAAAAATAGGAGGAGCATGAAGCGATGTTGAAAAACATGAATTGTCTGAAAACATGTGGAAAATATGAATAGATTCATAAATGTGAAAAATATGAAGAGCTTCAAAAGGTGTGAAACATATGAAGAGCTTCAAAAGGTGTCAAAAAAAATGATGAGCATGAAAAGGTCTGAAAAATAGGAGGAGCATGAAGCGGTGTTGAAAATCATGAAGAGCCTGAAAACGTGTGAAAAATATGAAGACCTTCAAAATTTGTAAAAAATATGAATAGCTTCAAAAGGTGTTAAAATGAGATGAGCATGAAATGATCTGAAAAATAGGAGGAGCATGAAGTGGTGTTGAAAAAATGAAGAGCCTGGAAAGGTGTGAAATATCTGAAGAGCTTCAAAAGGTGTCAAAAATATGAGGAGCATGAAACGGTCGGCAAAATACGACGAGCATGAAGCGGTGTTGAAAAACATGAAGAGCCTGAAAAGGTGTGAAAAATATGAAGAGCTTCAAAAGGTGTCAAAAATATGAGGAGCATGAAACAATCTGAAAAATAGGAGGAGCATGAAGCGGTGTTCAAAAACATGAAGAGCCTGAAAAGGTGTGAAATATATGAAGAGCTTCAAAAGGTGTCAAAAATATGAGGAGCATGAAACGGTCTGAAAAATAGGAGGAACATGAAGCGGTGTTCAAAAACATGAAAAGCCTGAAAAAGTGTGAAAAATATGAAGAGCTTCAAAAGGTGTCAAAAATATGAGGAGAATGAAACGGTCTGAAAATTAGGAGGAGCATGAAGCGGTGTTGAATAACATAAAGAGCCTGAAACAGTGTGAAATATATGAAGAGCCTCAAAGGTGTCAAAAATATGAGGAGCAAGAAACGGTCTGAAAAATAGAAGGAGCTTGAAGTGGTGTTGAAAAACATGAAGAGCCTGAAAAAGTGTGAAATATATGAAGAGCCTCAAAGGTGTCAAAAATATGACGAGCAAGAAACGGTCTGAAAAATAGAAGGAGCTTGAAGTGGTGTTGAAAAACATGAAGAGCCTGAAAAGGTGTGAAAAATATGAAGAGCTTCAAAAAGGTGTCAAATACATAGAGGGTGAAACGGTCTGAAAAATATGAGGAGCAAGAAACTGTTTTCAAAAACATGAAGAGCCTCAAAAGGTGTGAAAAATATGAAGAGCTTCAAAAAGGTGTCAAATATATAGAGGGTGTAACGGTCTGAAAAATATGAGGAGCAAGAAACTGTTTTCAAAAACATGAAGAGCCTCAAAAGGTGTGAACAATGTGAATAGCTTCAAACTGTGTCAAAAATATGAGGAGCATGAAACGGTCTGAAACATAGGAGGAGCATGAAGTGTTGTTGAAAAACATGAAGAGCCTGAAAAAGGTGTGAAACATATGAGGAGCATGATACGGTCTGAAAAATAGGAGTAGCATGAAGCGGTGTTGAAAAATATGAAGAGACTGAAAACGTATGAAAAATATGAAGAGCTTCAAAAGGTGTCAAAAATATAAGGAGCATGAAACGGTCTGAAATATAGCAGGAGCATGAAAAGGTGTTAAAAAACATGAAGAGCCTGAAAAGGTGTGAAAAAGATGAACAGCTTCAAATGGTGTCAAAAATATGAGGAGAATGAAACGGTCTGAAAATTAGGAGGAGCATGAAGTGGTGTTGAAAAACATGAAGAGCTTGAAAAAGGTGTGAAACATATGAGTAGAATAAAACGGTCTGAAAAATAGGAGGAACATGAAGTGGTGTAGAAAAACATGAAGACCCTGAAAAGGTGTGAAAAATATGAAGAGCTGCAAAAAGTGTCAAAAATATGAGGAGCTTGAAACGGTGTGAAATATAGGAGGAACGTGAAATGGTGTTAAAAAAAATATGAAGAGCTTCAAAAGGTGTGAAACATATGAGGAGCATGAAACAGTCTGAAAAATAGGAGGAGCATGAAGCGTTGTTGAAAAACATGAAGAGCCTGAAAAGGTGTGAAAAATATGAAGTGCTTCAAAAGGTGTCAAAAACATGAGGAGCATGAAAAGGTCTGAAAAATAGGAGGAGCATGAATCGGTGTTCAAAAAAATGAAGAGCCTGGAGAAGTGTGAAAAATATGAAGAGCTTCAAAAAGTGTCAAAAATATGAGGAGCATTAAACGGTCTGATAAATAGGAGAAGCAAGAAGTGGTGTTGAAAAATATGAAGAGCCTGAAAAGGTGTGAAAAATATGAAGAGCTTCAAAGGCGTCAAAATTATGAGGAGCATGAAACGCTCTGAAAAAGAGGAGGAGCAGCAAGCGATGTTGAAAAACATGAAGAGCGTGAAAAGGTGTGAAAAATATGAAGAGCTTAAAAAGGTGTCAAAAATATGAGGAGCATGAAAGGGTCTGAAAAATAGTAGGAGCATGAAGCGGTGTTGAAAAACATGAAGAGCCTGAAAAGGTGTGAAAAATATGAAGAGCTTCAAAAGTGGTCAAAAATATGAGAAGCATGAAACGGACTGAAAATTAGGAGGAGCATGAAGTGGTGCTGAAAAACATGAAGAGCCTGAAAAGGTGTGAAAAATATGAAGAGCTTCAAAAGGCGTCAAAAATATGAGGAGCATGAAACGGTCTGAAAAATAGGAGAAGCATGAAGCGGTTTGAAAAACATGAAGAGCCTGAAAAAGTGTGAAAAATATGAAGAGCTTCAAAAGGTGTCAAAAATATGAGGAGAATGAAACGGTCTGAAAATTAGGAGGAGCATGAAGCGGTGTTGAAAACATAAAGAGCCTGAAACAGTGTGAAATATATGAAGAGCCTCAAAGGTGTCAAAAATATGAGGAGCAAGAAACGGTCTGAAAAATAGAAGGAGCTTGAAGTGGTGTTGAAAAACATGAAGAGACTGAAAACGTGTGAAAAATATGCAGAGCTTCAAAAAGGTGTCAAATATATAGAGGGTGAAACGGTCTGAAAAATATGAGGAGCAAGAAACTGTTTTCAAAAACATGAAGAGCCTGAAAATTTGTGAAAAATGTGAAGAGCTTCAAACTGTGTCATAAATATGAGGAGCATGAAACGGTCTGAAAATTAGGAGGAGCATGAAGCGGTGTTGAAAACATAAAGAGCCTGAAACAGTGTGAAATATATGAAGAGCCTCAAAGGTGTCAAAAATATGAGGAGCAAGAAACGGTCTGAAAAATAGAAGGAGCTTGAAGTGGTGTTGAAAAACATGAAGAGACTGAAAACGTGTGAAAAATATGCAGAGCTTCAAAAAGGTGTCAAATATATAGAGGGTGAAACGGTCTGAAAAATATGAGGAGCAAGAAACTGTTTTCAAAAACATGAAGAGCCTGAAAATTTGTGAAAAATGTGAAGAGCTTCAAACTGTGTCATAAATATGAGGAGCATGAAACGGTCTGAAAAATAGAAGGAGCTTGAAGTGGTGTTGAAAAACATGAAGAGCCTGAAAAAGTGTGAAAAATATGAAGAGCTTCAAAAGGTGTCAAAAATATGAGGAGAATGAAACGGTCTGAAAATTAGGAGGAGCATGAAGCGGTGTTGAAAACATAAAGAGCCTGAAACAGTGTGAAATATATGAAGAGCCTCAAAGGTGTCAAAAATATGAGGAGCAAGAAACGGTCTGAAAAATAGAAGGAGCTTGAAGTGGTGTTGAAAAACATGAAGAGACTGAAAACGTGTGAAAAATATGCAGAGCTTCAAAAAGGTGTCAAATATATAGAGGGTGAAACGGTCTGAAAAATATGAGGAGCAAGAAACTGTTTTCAAAAACATGAAGAGCCTGAAAATTTGTGAAAAATGTGAAGAGCTTCAAACTGTGTCATAAATATGAGGAGCATGAAACGGTCTGAAAATTAGGAGGAGCATGAAGCGGTGTTGAAAACATAAAGAGCCTGAAACAGTGTGAAATATATGAAGAGCCTCAAAGGTGTCAAAAATATGAGGAGCAAGAAACGGTCTGAAAAATAGAAGGAGCTTGAAGTGGTGTTGAAAAACATGAAGAGACTGAAAACGTGTGAAAAATATGCAGAGCTTCAAAAAGGTGTCAAATATATAGAGGGTGAAACGGTCTGAAAAATATGAGGAGCAAGAAACTGTTTTCAAAAACATGAAGAGCCTGAAAATTTGTGAAAAATGTGAAGAGCTTCAAACTGTGTCATAAATATGAGGAGCATGAAACGGTCTGAAAAATAGAAGGAGCTTGAAGTGGTGTTGAAAAACATGAAGAGCCTGAAAAAGTGTGAAAAATATGAAGAGCTTCAAAAGGTGTCAAAAATATGAGGAGAATGAAACGGTCTGAAAATTAGGAGGAGCATGAAGCGGTGTTGAAAACATAAAGAGCCTGAAACAGTGTGAAATATATGAAGAGCCTCAAAGGTGTCAAAAATATGAGGAGCAAGAAACGGTCTGAAAAATAGAAGGAGCTTGAAGTGGTGTTGAAAAACATGAAGAGACTGAAAACGTGTGAAAAATATGCAGAGCTTCAAAAAGGTGTCAAATATATAGAGGGTGAAACGGTCTGAAAAATATGAGGAGCAAGAAACTGTTTTCAAAAACATGAAGAGCCTGAAAATTTGTGAAAAATGTGAAGAGCTTCAAACTGTGTCATAAATATGAGGAGCATGAAACGGTCTGAAAATTAGGAGGAGCATGAAGCGGTGTTGAAAACATAAAGAGCCTGAAACAGTGTGAAATATATGAAGAGCCTCAAAGGTGTCAAAAATATGAGGAGCAAGAAACGGTCTGAAAAATAGAAGGAGCTTGAAGTGGTGTTGAAAAACATGAAGAGACTGAAAACGTGTGAAAAATATGCAGAGCTTCAAAAAGGTGTCAAATACATAGAGGGTGAAACGGTCTGAAAAATATGAGGAGCAAGAAACTGTTTTCAAAAACATGAAGAGCCTGAAAATTTGTGAAAAATGTGAAGAGCTTCAAACTGTGTCAAAAATATGAGGAGCATGAAACGGTCTGAAACATAGGATGAGCATGAAGTATTGTTGAAAAAGATGAAGAGCCTGAAAAATGTGTGAAACATATGAGGAGCATGATACGGTCTGAAAAATAGGAGCATGAAGTGGTGTTGAAAAATATGAAGAGCCTGAAAAGGTGTGAAAAATATGAAGAGCTTCAAAAGGTGTCAAAAATATAAGGAGCATGAAACGGTCTGAAATATAGCAGGAGCATGAAAAGGTGTTAAAAAACATGAAGAGCCTGAAAAGGTGTGAAAAAGATGAACAGCTTCAAATGGTGTCAAAAATATGAGGAGAATGAAACGGTCTGAAAATTAGGAGGAGCATGAAGCGGTGTTGAAAAACATGAAGAGCCTGAAAATGTGTGAAATATATGAAGAGCCTCAAAGGTGTCAAAAATATGAGGAGCAAGAAACGGTCTGAAAAATAGGAGGAGCTTGAAGCGGTGTTGAAAAATATGAAGAGCCTGAAAAGGTGTGAAATATATGCAGAGCTTCAAAAGGTGTCAAAAATATAAGGAGCATGAAATGGTATGAAATATAGGAGGAGCATGAAACGGTGTTCATACACTTGAAGAGCCTGGAAAGGTGTGAAAAAAATGAAGAGCTTCAAAAAGGTATCAAAAATATGAGGAGGGAGAAAGGGTCTGAAAAACAAGAGGAGCAAGAAACTGTTTTCAAAAACATGAAGAGCCTCAACAGTTGTGAAAAATATGAAGAGCTTCAAACTGTGTCAAATATATGAGAAACATGAAACGGTCTGAAAAATAGAAGGAGCTTGAAGTGGTGTTGAAAAAGATGAAGAGCATGAAATAGTGTGAAATATAGGAAGAGCCTCAAAGGTGTCAAAAATATGAGGAGCAAGAAACGGTCTGAAAAATAGAAGGAGCTTGAAGTGGTGTTGAAAAACAAGAAGAGCCTGAAAAGGTGTGAAAAATATTAAGAGCTTCAAAGAGGGGTCAAATATATAGAGGGTGAAACGGTCTGAAAAATATGAGGAGCAAGAAACTGTTTTGAAAAACATGAAGAGCCTCAAAAGGTGTGAAAAATATGAAGAGCTTCAAAAAGGTGTCAAATATATAGAGGGTGAAACGGTCTGAAAAAAATGAGGAGCAAGAAACTGTTTTCAAAAACATGAAGAGCCTCAAAAGATGTGAAAAATGTGAAGAGCTTCAAACTGTGTCAAAAATATGAGGAGCATGAAACGGTCTGAAACATAGGAGGAGCATGAAGTGTTGTTGAAAAACATGAAGAGCCTGAAAAAGGTGTGAAACATATGAGGAGCATGATACGGTCTGAAAAATAGGAGGAGCATGAAGCGGTGTTGAAAAATATGAAGAGCCTGAAAACGTGTGAAAAATATGAAGAGCTTCAAAAGGTGTCAAAAACATAAGGAGCATGAAACGGTCTGAAATACAGGAGGAGCATGAAAAGGTGTTAAAAAACATGAAGAGCCTGAAAAGGTGTGAAAAATATGAAGAGCTTCAAATGGTGTCAAAAATATGAGGAGCATGAAACGGTCTGATAATTAGGAGGAGCATGAAGTGGTGTTGAAAAACATGAAGAGCTTGAAAAAGGTGTGAAACATATGAGTAGAATAAAACGGTCCGAAAAATAGGAGGAGCATGAAGTGGTGTAGAAAAACATGAAGACCCTGAAAAGGTGTGAAAAATATGAAGAGCTACAAAAAGTGTCAAAAATATGAGGAGCTTGAAACGGTCTGAAATATAGGAGGAGCGTGAAAAGGTGTTAAAAAAATATGAAGAGCTTCAAAAGGTGTGAAACATATGAGGAGCATGAAACGGGCTGAAAAATAGGAGAAGCATGAAGGGGTGTGGAAAAACATGAAGAGCCTGAAAAGGGTTGAAAAATATGAAGAGCTTCAAAAGGTGTGAAATACATGAGGAGCATGAAACTCTCTGAAAAATAGAAATAGCATGAAGCGTTGTTGAAAAACATGAAGAGCCTGAAAACGTGTGAAAATATGAAGAGCTTCAAAAATATGGAAAATATGAAGAGCTTCCAAAGGTGTGAAAAATTTGAAGAGCTTCAAAAGGTGTCAAAATGAGATGAGCATGAAACGGTCTGAAAAATAGGAGGAGCATGAAGCGGTGTTGAAAATCATAAAGAGCCTGAAAAGTTGTGAAAAATATGAAGAGCTTCAAAAGACGTGAAAAATTTGAAGAGCTTCAAAAGGTGTCAAAATGAGATGAGCATGAAACGGTCTGAAAAATAGGAGGAGCATGAAGTGGTGTTGAAAAAAATGAAGAGCCTGAAAAGGTGTGAAATATATAAAGAGCTTCAAAAGGTGTCAAAAATATGAGGAGAATGAAACGGTCTGCAAATTAGGAGAAGCCTGAAATGGTGTTCAAAAACATGAAGAGCCTGAAAAGGTGTGAAAAACATGAGGAGCCTGAAAAGGTGTGAAAAATATGAAGAGCTTCAAAAGGTGTGAAATACATGAGGAGCATGAAACGGGCTGAAAAATAGGAGAAGCATGAAGGGGTGTGGAAAAACATGAAGAGCCTGAAAAGGTTTGAAAAATATGAAGAGCTTCTAAAGGTGTGAAATACATGAGGAGCATGAAACTCTCTGAAAAATAGAAATAGCATGAAGCGGTGTTGAAAAACATGAAGAGCCTGAAAACGTGTGAAAAATATGAAGAGCATCAAAAGGTGTGAAAAATATGAAGAGCTTCAAAAGGTGTAAAAAATGAGATGAGCATGAAACCGTCTGAAAAATAGGAGGAGCATGGAGTGGTGTTGAAAAAAATGAAGAGCCTGAAAAGTTGTGAAACATATGAAGAGCTTCAAAAGGTGTCAAAATTATGAGGAGCATGAAAGGGTCGGGAAAAATAGGAGGAGCATGAAGCGGTGTTCAAAAACATGAAGAGCGTGAAAAGGTGTGAAAAAAAGGAAGAGCTTCAAAAGGTGTGAAAAATATGAGGAGCATGAAACGGTCTGAAAAATAGGAGGAGCATGAAGCGGTGTTTAAAAACATGAGGAGGCTGAGAACTTGTGAAAAATATGAAGAGCATCAAAAGGTGTGAAAAATATGAAGAGCTTCAAAAGGTGTCAAAAATGAGATGAGCAAGAAACGGTTTGAAAAATAGGAGGAGCATGGAGTGGTGTGAAAAAAATGAAGAGCCTGAAAAGGTGTGAAAAATATGAAGAGCTTCAAAAGGTGTGAAATATATGAGGAGCATGAAACGGTCTGAAAAATAGGAGGAGTATGCAGCGGTTAAAAAACATGAAGAGGCTGATAAGGTGTGAAAAATATGAAGAGTCCCAAAAGTTGTCAAAAATATGTGGAGCGTGAAACGGTCTCAAAAATAGGAGGAGCGTGAAGCGGTGATGAAAAACATGAAAAGCCTGAAAACGTGTGATAAAATATGAAGAGCTTCAAAGGTGTCAAATATATGAGGAGCATGAAACGGTCGCAAAAATAGGAGGAGCATGAAGCGGTGTTGAGAAACATGAAGAGCCTGAAAAGGTGTGAAAAGTATGAGAGCTTCAAAAGGTGTCAATAATGAGAGGTGCATGAAACAGTCTGAAAAATAGGAGGAGCATGAAACTGTCTGAAAAATAGGAGAAGCATGAAGCGGTGTTGAAAAACATGAAGAGCATGAAAAGGTGTGAAAAATATGAAGAGGTTGAAAATGTGTGAAATATATGAAGAGCTTCAAAAGGTGTCAAAAATGAGATGAGCATGAAACGGTCTGAAAAATAAGAGGAGCATGAAATGGTGATCAAAACGTGAAGAGCCTGAAAAGGTGTGAAAAATATGAAGAGCTTCAAAAGGTGTGAAATACATGAGGAGCATGAAACGGGCTGAAAAATAGGAGAAGCATGAAGTGGTGTGGAAAAACATGAAGAGCCTGAAAAGGTGTGAAAAATATGAAGAGCTTCAAAAGGTGTGAAATACATGAGGAGCATGAAACTCTCTGAAAAATAGAAGGAGCATGAAGCGGTGTTCAAACATGAAGAGCCTGAAAAGGTGTGAAAAATATGAAGAGCTTCAAAAGGTGTCAAAAATATTAGGAGCATGAAACGGTCTGAAAAATAGGAGGAGCACGAAGCGGTGTTCAAAAACATGAAGAGCCTGAAAAGGTGTGAAATATATGAATAGCTTCAAATCGTATGAAATATATGAGGAGCATTATACGGTCTGAAAAGTAGGAGGAGCATGAAACGTTGTTCAAAAACATGAAGAGCCTGAAAATGTGTGAAAAATAGGAAGAGCTTCAAAAGGTGTCAAAAATATGAGGGACATTAAAGGTCTTAAAAACAGGAGGAGGATGAAGTGGTGTTGAAAAACATGAAGAGCTTCAAAAGGTGTGAAAAATAGGAAGAGCTTCAAAAGGTGTCACAAATATGAGGAGCATGAAACGGTCGGAAAAATAGGAGGAGCATGAAGCGCTGTTGAAAAACATGAAGAGCCTGAAAAGGTGTGAAAAATATGAAGAGGTTCAAAACGTGTCAAAAATATGAGGAGCATGAAACGGTCTGAAAATAGGACGAGCATGAAGCGGTGTTCAAAAAGATGAAGAGCCTGAAATGGTGTGAAAAATATGAAGAGCTTCAAAATGTGTCAAAAATATGACGAGCATGAAACCCTCTTAAAAATAGGAGGAGGATGAAGCGGTGTTCAAAAACATGAAGAGCCTGAAAAGGTGTGAAAATTATGAAGAGCTTCAAAAGGTGTAAAAAATATGAAGAGCTTCAAAAGGTGTCAAAAATGAGATGAGCATGAAACGGTCTAAAAAATAGGAGGAGCATGAAGCGGTGTTCAAAAAAATGCAGAGACTGAAAAATTGTGAAAAATATGAAGAGCTTCAAAAGGTGTAAAAAATAGGAGGAGCATGAAACGGGTTGAAAAATAGGAGGAGCATGAACCGGTGTTCAAAAACATAAAGAGCATGAAAAGGTGTGAAAAACATGAAGAGCTTCATAAGGTGTCAAATTTAGTTTAGCATGAAAGGGTCTGAAAAGTAGGAGGAGCATGAAGTGGTGTTGAAAACATGAAGAGCCTGAAAAGGTGTGAAATATACGAAGAGCTTCAAAAGGTGTGAAAAATATGAAGTGCATCAAAAGGTGTCAAAAATGAGATGAGCATGAAACGGTCTGAAAAATAGGAGGAGCATGAAGTGGTATTGAAAAACATGAAGAGCCTAAAAACGTGTGAAAAATATGAAGAGCTTCAAAAATATGAAAAATATGAAGAGATTCAAAAGGTGTGAAAAATATGAAGAGCTTCAAAAGATGTCAAAAATGAGATGAGCATGAACGGTCTGAAGAAAAGGAGGAGCATGAAGCGGAGTCCACAAAAATGAAGAGCCTGAAAAGGTGGAAAGTATATGAAGAGCTTCAAAAGCTGTCAAAAATTTGAGGAGCATGAAACGGTATGAAAAATAGGAGGAGTGTGAAGCGGTGTTCAAAAACATGAAGAGTTTAAAAGGTGTGAAAAATATGAAGAGCTTCAAAAGTTGTGAAAAATATGAAAAGCATAAAACGGTCTGAAAAATAGGAGGAGCATGAAACGGTCTGAAAAATAGGAGGAGCATGAAGCGGTGTTGAAAAACATGAAGAGTCTGAAAAGGTGTGAAAAATATGAAGAGCTTCAGAAGGTGTCAAAAATTTGAGGAGCATGAAAAGTTCTGAAGAATAGGAAGAGCATGATGCAGTGTTGAAAAACATGAAGAGCCTGAAAAGGTGTGAAAAATATGAAGCACTTCAAAAGATGTCAAAATTATGAGGAGCATGAAACAGTTGAAAAATAGGAGGAGCATGAAGCTGTGTTCAAAAACATGAAGAACCGGAAAAGGTGTGAAAAATATGAAGAGCTTCAAAAGGTGTGAAAATTATGAGGAGCATGAAACGGTCTGAAAAATAGGAGGAGCATGAAGCGGTGTTCAAAAACATGAAGAGCCTGAAAAGGTGTGAAAAATATGAAGAGCTTCAAAAGGTTGGAAATACATGAGGAGCATGAAACGGTCTGAAAAATAGGAGGAGCATGAATCGGTCTGAAAAATGGGAGGAGCATGAAGCGGTGTTGAAAAACATGAAGTTCCTGAAAAGCTGTGAAAATAAGACAAGCTTCAAAAGGTGTCAAAAATATGAGGAGCATGAAACGGTCTGAAAAATAGGAGGAGCATGAAACGGTCTGAAAAATGGGAGGAGCATGAAGCAGTGTTGAAAAACATGAAGTTCCTGAAAAGCTGTGAAAATAAGACAAGCTTCAAAAGGTGTCAAAAATATGAGGAGCATGAAACGGTATGAAAAATACGAGGAGCATGAAGCGGTGTTGAAAGACATGAAGACCCTGAAAAGGTGTGAAAAATATGAAGAGCTTCTAAATGTGTCAAAATATGAGGAGCATGAAACTGTCTGAAATATATCAGGAGCATGAAAAGGTGTTGAAAAACATGAAGAGCATCAAAAGCTGTGAAGAATATGAAGAGCTTCAAAACGTGTCAAAAATATGAGGAGCATGAATCGGTCTGAAAAATAGAAGGAGCATGAGGTGGTGTTGAAAAACATGAAGATCTGAAAAGGAGTGAAAAATATGAAGAGCTTCATAAGGTGTCAAAAATATGAGGAGCATGAAACGGTCTGAAAAATAGGAGGAGCAAGAAACGGGTTTAACAAACATGAAGAGCGGGAAAAGGTGTGAAAAATATGAAGAGCTTCAAAAGGTTTCAAAAATATGAGGAGCATGAAACAGGCTGTAAAATAGGAGGAGCATGAAGCGGTGTCGAAAAACATGAAGAGCATGAAGAGTTGTGAAAAATAGGAAGAACTTCAAAAGGTGTCAAAAATATGAGGAGCATGAACGGTATGAAAAATAGGAGGATCATGAAGCCGTGTTGAAAAACATGAAGAGCCTGAAAACGTGTGAAAATTATGAAGAGCTTCAAAAGGTGTGAAATATATGAAGAGCTTCAAAAGGTGTCAAAAATGAGATGAGCATGAAATGGTCTGAAAGATAGGAGGAGCATGAAGCGGTGTTGAAAAACATGAAAAGCCTGAAAAGGTGTGAAAAATATGAAGAGCTTCAAATGGTGTGAAATACATGAGGAGCTTGAAACGGTCTGAAAAACAGGAGGAGCATGAAATCTTGTTGAAAAACATGAAGAGCCTGAAAACGTGTGAAAATTATGAAGAGCTTCAAAAGGTGTGAAATATATGAAGAGCTTCAAAAGGTGTCAAAAATGAGATGAGCATGAAATGGTCTGAAAGATAGGAGGAGCATGAAGTGGTGTTGAAAAACATGAAGAGCCTGAAAAGGTGTGAAAAATATGAAGAGCTTTAAAAGGTGTGAAAAATATGACGAGCATGAAACGGTCTGAAAAATAGGAGGAGCATGAAGCGGTGTTCAAAAACATGAAGAGCCTGACAAGTTGTGAAAAGTATGAACAGCTTCAAAATGTGTCAAATATATGAGGGGAAAGAAATGGTCTGAAAAAAAGGAAGAGCATGAAGTGATGTTCAAAAACATGAAGAGCCTGAAAAGGTGTGAAAAATATGAAGAGCTTCAAAAGCTGTCAAATATATGAGGAGCACGAAACGGTCTGAAAAAAAGCAGGAGCATGAAGCGTTGTTGAAAATCTTGAAGAGCTTGAAAAGGTGTGAAAAATATGAAGAGCTTCAAAAGGTTTCAAATATATGAGGATCATGAAACGGTCTGAAAAATAGGAGGAGCATGAAACGGTCTGAAAAATAAGAGGAGCATGAAATGGTGTTGAAAAACAGGAAGAACCTGAAAATGTGAGAAAAATTTGAAGAGCTTCAAAAGGTTTCAAAAATATGAGGAGCAAGAAACTTTCTGAAAAATAGAAGGAGCATGAACCGGTGTTGAAAAACATGAAGAGCCTGAAAAGGTGTGAAAAATATGAAGAGCTTCAAAACGTGTCAAAAATATAAGGAGCATGAAATGGTATGAAATATAGGAGGAGCATGAAACGGTGTTCATACACTTGAAGAGCCTGGAAAGGTGTGAAAAAAATGAAGAGCTTCAAAAAGGTATCAAAAATATGAGGAGGGAGAAAGGGTCTGAAAAACAAGAGGAGCAAGAAACTGTTTTCAAAAACATGAAGAGCCTCAACAGTTGTGAAAAATATGAAGAGCTTCAAACTGTGTCAAATATATGAGAAACATGAAACGGTCTGAAAAATAGAAGGAGCTTGAAGTGGTGTTGAAAAAGATGAAGAGCATGAAATAGTGTGAAATATAGGAAGAGCCTCAAAGGTGTCAAAAATATGAGGAGCAAGAAACGGTCTGAAAAATAGAAGGAGCTTGAAGTGGTGTTGAAAAACAAGAAGAGCCTGAAAAGGTGTGAAAAATATTAAGAGCTTCAAAGAGGGGTCAAATATATAGAGGGTGAAACGGTCTGAAAAATATGAGGAGCAAGAAACTGTTTTGAAAAACATGAAGAGCCTCAAAAGGTGTGAAAAATATGAAGAGCTTCAAAAAGGTGTCAAATATATAGAGGGTGAAACGGTCTGAAAAAAATGAGGAGCAAGAAACTGTTTTCAAAAACATGAAGAGCCTCAAAAGATGTGAAAAATGTGAAGAGCTTCAAACTGTGTCAAAAATATGAGGAGCATGAAACGGTCTGAAACATAGGAGGAGCATGAAGTGTTGTTGAAAAACATGAAGAGCCTGAAAAAGGTGTGAAACATATGAGGAGCATGATACGGTCTGAAAAATAGGAGGAGCATGAAGCGGTGTTGAAAAATATGAAGAGCCTGAAAACGTGTGAAAAATATGAAGAGCTTCAAAAGGTGTCAAAAACATAAGGAGCATGAAACGGTCTGAAATACAGGAGGAGCATGAAAAGGTGTTAAAAAACATGAAGAGCCTGAAAAGGTGTGAAAAATATGAAGAGCTTCAAATGGTGTCAAAAATATGAGGAGCATGAAACGGTCTGATAATTAGGAGGAGCATGAAGTGGTGTTGAAAAACATGAAGAGCTTGAAAAAGGTGTGAAACATATGAGTAGAATAAAACGGTCCGAAAAATAGGAGGAGCATGAAGTGGTGTAGAAAAACATGAAGACCCTGAAAAGGTGTGAAAAATATGAAGAACTACAAAAAGTGTCAAAAATATGAGGAGCTTGAAACGGTCTGAAATATAGGAGGAGCGTGAAAAGGTGTTAAAAAAATATGAAGAGCTTCAAAAGGTGTGAAACATATGAGGAGCATGAAACGGGCTGAAAAATAGGAGAAGCATGAAGGGGTGTGGAAAAACATGAAGAGCCTGAAAAGGGTTGAAAAATATGAAGAGCTTCAAAAGGTGTGAAATACATGAGGAGCATGAAACTCTCTGAAAAATAGAAATAGCATGAAGCGTTGTTGAAAAACATGAAGAGCCTGAAAACGTGTGAAAATATGAAGAGCTTCAAAAATATGGAAAATATGAAGAGCTTCCAAAGGTGTGAAAAATTTGAAGAGCTTCAAAAGGTGTCAAAATGAGATGAGCATGAAACGGTCTGAAAAATAGGAGGAGCATGAAGCGGTGTTGAAAATCATAAAGAGCCTGAAAAGTTGTGAAAAATATGAAGAGCTTCAAAAGACGTGAAAAATTTGAAGAGCTTCAAAAGGTGTCAAAATGAGATGAGCATGAAACGGTCTGAAAAATAGGAGGAGCATGAAGTGGTGTTGAAAAAAATGAAGAGCCTGAAAAGGTGTGAAATATATAAAGAGCTTCAAAAGGTGTCAAAAATATGAGGAGAATGAAACGGTCTGCAAATTAGGAGAAGCCTGAAATGGTGTTCAAAAACATGAAGAGCCTGAAAAGGTGTGAAAAACATGAGGAGCCTGAAAAGGTGTGAAAAATATGAAGAGCTTCAAAAGGTGTGAAATACATGAGGAGCATGAAACGGGCTGAAAAATAGGAGAAGCATGAAGGGGTGTGGAAAAACATGAAGAGCCTGAAAAGGTTTGAAAAATATGAAGAGCTTCTAAAGGTGTGAAATACATGAGGAGCATGAAACTCTCTGAAAAATAGAAATAGCATGAAGCGGTGTTGAAAAACATGAAGAGCCTGAAAACGTGTGAAAAATATGAAGAGCATCAAAAGGTGTGAAAAATATGAAGAGCTTCAAAAGGTGTAAAAAATGAGATGAGCATGAAACCGTCTGAAAAATAGGAGGAGCATGGAGTGGTGTTGAAAAAAATGAAGAGCCTGAAAAGTTGTGAAACATATGAAGAGCTTCAAAAGGTGTCAAAATTATGAGGAGCATGAAAGGGTCGGGAAAAATAGGAGGAGCATGAAGCGGTGTTCAAAAACATGAAGAGCGTGAAAAGGTGTGAAAAAAAGGAAGAGCTTCAAAAGGTGTGAAAAATATGAGGAGCATGAAACGGTCTGAAAAATAGGAGGAGCATGAAGCGGTGTTTAAAAACATGAGGAGGCTGAGAACTTGTGAAAAATATGAAGAGCATCAAAAGGTGTGAAAAATATGAAGAGCTTCAAAAGGTGTCAAAAATGAGATGAGCAAGAAACGGTTTGAAAAATAGGAGGAGCATGGAGTGGTGTGAAAAAAATGAAGAGCCTGAAAAGGTGTGAAAAATATGAAGAGCTTCAAAAGGTGTGAAATATATGAGGAGCATGAAACGGTCTGAAAAATAGGAGGAGTATGCAGCGGTTAAAAAACATGAAGAGGCTGATAAGGTGTGAAAAATATGAAGAGTCCCAAAAGTTGTCAAAAATATGTGGAGCGTGAAACGGTCTCAAAAATAGGAGGAGCGTGAAGCGGTGATGAAAAACATGAAAAGCCTGAAAACGTGTGATAAAATATGAAGAGCTTCAAAGGTGTCAAATATATGAGGAGCATGAAACGGTCGCAAAAATAGGAGGAGCATGAAGCGGTGTTGAGAAACATGAAGAGCCTGAAAAGGTGTGAAAAGTATGAGAGCTTCAAAAGGTGTCAATAATGAGAGGTGCATGAAACAGTCTGAAAAATAGGAGGAGCATGAAACTGTCTGAAAAATAGGAGAAGCATGAAGCGGTGTTGAAAAACATGAAGAGCATGAAAAGGTGTGAAAAATATGAAGAGGTTGAAAATGTGTGAAATATATGAAGAGCTTCAAAAGGTGTCAAAAATGAGATGAGCATGAAACGGTCTGAAAAATAAGAGGAGCATGAAATGGTGATCAAAACGTGAAGAGCCTGAAAAGGTGTGAAAAATATGAAGAGCTTCAAAAGGTGTGAAATACATGAGGAGCATGAAACGGGCTGAAAAATAGGAGAAGCATGAAGTGGTGTGGAAAAACATGAAGAGCCTGAAAAGGTGTGAAAAATATGAAGAGCTTCAAAAGGTGTGAAATACATGAGGAGCATGAAACTCTCTGAAAAATAGAAGGAGCATGAAGCGGTGTTCAAACATGAAGAGCCTGAAAAGGTGTGAAAAATATGAAGAGCTTCAAAAGGTGTCAAAAATATTAGGAGCATGAAACGGTCTGAAAAATAGGAGGAGCACGAAGCGGTGTTCAAAAACATGAAGAGCCTGAAAAGGTGTGAAATATATGAATAGCTTCAAATCGTATGAAATATATGAGGAGCATTATACGGTCTGAAAAGTAGGAGGAGCATGAAACGTTGTTCAAAAACATGAAGAGCCTGAAAATGTGTGAAAAATAGGAAGAGCTTCAAAAGGTGTCAAAAATATGAGGGACATTAAAGGTCTTAAAAACAGGAGGAGGATGAAGTGGTGTTGAAAAACATGAAGAGCTTCAAAAGGTGTGAAAAATAGGAAGAGCTTCAAAAGGTGTCACAAATATGAGGAGCATGAAACGGTCGGAAAAATAGGAGGAGCATGAAGCGCTGTTGAAAAACATGAAGAGCCTGAAAAGGTGTGAAAAATATGAAGAGGTTCAAAACGTGTCAAAAATATGAGGAGCATGAAACGGTCTGAAAATAGGACGAGCATGAAGCGGTGTTCAAAAAGATGAAGAGCCTGAAATGGTGTGAAAAATATGAAGAGCTTCAAAATGTGTCAAAAATATGACGAGCATGAAACCCTCTTAAAAATAGGAGGAGGATGAAGCGGTGTTCAAAAACATGAAGAGCCTGAAAAGGTGTGAAAATTATGAAGAGCTTCAAAAGGTGTAAAAAATATGAAGAGCTTCAAAAGGTGTCAAAAATGAGATGAGCATGAAACGGTCTAAAAAATAGGAGGAGCATGAAGCGGTGTTCAAAAAAATGCAGAGACTGAAAAATTGTGAAAAATATGAAGAGCTTCAAAAGGTGTAAAAAATAGGAGGAGCATGAAACGGGTTGAAAAATAGGAGGAGCATGAACCGGTGTTCAAAAACATAAAGAGCATGAAAAGGTGTGAAAAACATGAAGAGCTTCATAAGGTGTCAAATTTAGTTTAGCATGAAAGGGTCTGAAAAGTAGGAGGAGCATGAAGTGGTGTTGAAAACATGAAGAGCCTGAAAAGGTGTGAAATATACGAAGAGCTTCAAAAGGTGTGAAAAATATGAAGTGCATCAAAAGGTGTCAAAAATGAGATGAGCATGAAACGGTCTGAAAAATAGGAGGAGCATGAAGTGGTATTGAAAAACATGAAGAGCCTAAAAACGTGTGAAAAATATGAAGAGCTTCAAAAATATGAAAAATATGAAGAGATTCAAAAGGTGTGAAAAATATGAAGAGCTTCAAAAGATGTCAAAAATGAGATGAGCATGAACGGTCTGAAGAAAAGGAGGAGCATGAAGCGGAGTCCACAAAAATGAAGAGCCTGAAAAGGTGGAAAGTATATGAAGAGCTTCAAAAGCTGTCAAAAATTTGAGGAGCATGAAACGGTATGAAAAATAGGAGGAGTGTGAAGCGGTGTTCAAAAACATGAAGAGTTTAAAAGGTGTGAAAAATATGAAGAGCTTCAAAAGTTGTGAAAAATATGAAAAGCATAAAACGGTCTGAAAAATAGGAGGAGCATGAAACGGTCTGAAAAATAGGAGGAGCATGAAGCGGTGTTGAAAAACATGAAGAGTCTGAAAAGGTGTGAAAAATATGAAGAGCTTCAGAAGGGGTCAAAAATTTGAGGAGCATGAAAAGTTCTGAAGAATAGGAAGAGCATGATGCAGTGTTGAAAAACATGAAGAGCCTGAAAAGGTGTGAAAAATATGAAGCACTTCAAAAGATGTCAAAATTATGAGGAGCATGAAACAGTTGAAAAATAGGAGGAGCATGAAGCTGTGTTCAAAAACATGAAGAACCGGAAAAGGTGTGAAAAATATGAAGAGCTTCAAAAGGTGTGAAAATTATGAGGAGCATGAAACGGTCTGAAAAATAGGAGGAGCATGAAGCGGTGTTCAAAAACATGAAGAGCCTGAAAAGGTGTGAAAAATATGAAGAGCTTCAAAAGGTTGGAAATACATGAGGAGCATGAAACGGTCTGAAAAATAGGAGGAGCATGAATCGGTCTGAAAAATGGGAGGAGCATGAAGCGGTGTTGAAAAACATGAAGTTCCTGAAAAGCTGTGAAAATAAGACAAGCTTCAAAAGGTGTCAAAAATATGAGGAGCATGAAACGGTCTGAAAAATAGGAGGAGCATGAAACGGTCTGAAAAATGGGAGGAGCATGAAGCAGTGTTGAAAAACATGAAGTTCCTGAAAAGCTGTGAAAATAAGACAAGCTTCAAAAGGTGTCAAAAATATGAGGAGCATGAAACGGTATGAAAAATACGAGGAGCATGAAGCGGTGTTGAAAGACATGAAGACCCTGAAAAGGTGTGAAAAATATGAAGAGCTTCTAAATGTGTCAAAATATGAGGAGCATGAAACTGTCTGAAATATATCAGGAGCATGAAAAGGTGTTGAAAAACATGAAGAGCATCAAAAGCTGTGAAGAATATGAAGAGCTTCAAAACGTGTCAAAAATATGAGGAGCATGAATCGGTCTGAAAAATAGAAGGAGCATGAGGTGGTGTTGAAAAACATGAAGATCTGAAAAGGAGTGAAAAATATGAAGAGCTTCATAAGGTGTCAAAAATATGAGGAGCATGAAACGGTCTGAAAAATAGGAGGAGCAAGAAACGGGTTTAACAAACATGAAGAGCGGGAAAAGGTGTGAAAAATATGAAGAGCTTCAAAAGGTTTCAAAAATATGAGGAGCATGAAACAGGCTGTAAAATAGGAGGAGCATGAAGCGGTGTCGAAAAACATGAAGAGCATGAAGAGTTGTGAAAAATAGGAAGAACTTCAAAAGGTGTCAAAAATATGAGGAGCATGAACGGTATGAAAAATAGGAGGATCATGAAGCCGTGTTGAAAAACATGAAGAGCCTGAAAACGTGTGAAAATTATGAAGAGCTTCAAAAGGTGTGAAATATATGAAGAGCTTCAAAAGGTGTCAAAAATGAGATGAGCATGAAATGGTCTGAAAGATAGGAGGAGCATGAAGCGGTGTTGAAAAACATGAAAAGCCTGAAAAGGTGTGAAAAATATGAAGAGCTTCAAATGGTGTGAAATACATGAGGAGCTTGAAACGGTCTGAAAAACAGGAGGAGCATGAAATCTTGTTGAAAAACATGAAGAGCCTAAAAACGTGTGAAAATTATGAAGAGCTTCAAAAGGTGTGAAATATATGAAGAGCTTCAAAAGGTGTCAAAAATGAGATGAGCATGAAATGGTCTGAAAGATAGGAGGAGCATGAAGTGGTGTTGAAAAACATGAAGAGCCTGAAAAGGTGTGAAAAATATGAAGAGCTTTAAAAGGTGTGAAAAATATGACGAGCATGAAACGGTCTGAAAAATAGGAGGAGCATGAAGCGGTGTTCAAAAACATGAAGAGCCTGACAAGTTGTGAAAAGTATGAACAGCTTCAAAATGTGTCAAATATATGAGGGGAAAGAAATGGTCTGAAAAAAAGGAAGAGCATGAAGTGATGTTCAAAAACATGAAGAGCCTGAAAAGGTGTGAAAAATATGAAGAGCTTCAAAAGCTGTCAAATATATGAGGAGCACGAAACGGTCTGAAAAAAAGCAGGAGCATGAAGCGTTGTTGAAAATCTTGAAGAGCTTGAAAAGGTGTGAAAAATATGAAGAGCTTCAAAAGGTTTCAAATATATGAGGATCATGAAACGGTCTGAAAAATAGGAGGAGCATGAAACGGTCTGAAAAATAAGAGGAGCATGAAATGGTGTTGAAAAACAGGAAGAACCTGAAAATGTGAGAAAAATTTGAAGAGCTTCAAAAGGTTTCAAAAATATGAGGAGCAAGAAACTTTCTGAAAAATAGAAGGAGCATGAACCGGTGTTGAAAAACATGAAGAGCCTGAAAAGGTGTGAAAAATATGAAGAGCTTCAAAACGTGTCAAAAATATGAGGAGCATGAAACGGTCGGAAAAATAGGAGGAGCAAGAAGCGGTGTTGAAAAACATGAAGAGCCTGAAAATGTGTGAAAAATATGAAGAGCTTCAAAAGGTGTGAAAAATATGAAGAGCTTCAAAAGGTGTCAAATTGAGATGAGCATGAAACGGTCTGAAAAATAGGAGGAGCATTAAGCTGTGTTGAAAATCATAACGAGCCTGAAAAGGTGTGAAAAATATGAAGAGCTTCAAAAATGTGAAAAATATGAAGAGCTTCAAAAGGTGTCAAAAATGAGATGAGCATGAAACGGTCTGAAAAATAGGAGGAGCATTAAGCTGTGTTGAAAATCATAACGAGCCTGAAAAGGTGTGAAAAATATGAAGAGCTTCAAAAGGTGTGCAAAATATGAAGAGATTCAAAACCTGTCAAAAATATGAGGAGCCTGAAACAGTCTCAAAAATAGGAAGAGTATGAAACGGTCTGAAAAATAGGAGGATCATGAAGCGATGTTGAAAATCGTGAAGAGCCTGAAAAGGTGTGAAAAATGTGAAGAGCTTCAACAGGTGTCAAAAACATGAGGAGAATGAAACGGTCTGAAAAATAGGAGGAGCATGAAGCTGTGTTCAAAAACATGAAGAGCCAGAAAAGGTGTGAAAAATAAGAAGAGCTTCAAAAAGTGTCAAAAATATGAGGAGCAAGAAACGGTCTGAAAAATAGGAGGAACATGAAGTGGAGCTGAAAAACATGAAGAGCCTGAAAAGGTGTGCAAAATATGAAGAGCTTCAAAAGGTGTAAAAAATGAGATGAGCATGAAACGGTCTGAAAAATAGGAGGAGCATGAACTCGTGCTGAAAAACATGAAGAGCCTGAAAAGGTGTGAAATATATGAAGAGCTTCAAAAGGTGTCAAAAATATGAGGAGCATGAAACGGTCTGAAAAATAGGAGGAGCATGAAGCGGTGTTGAAAAACATGAAGAGCATGAAAAGCTGTGAAGAATATGAAGAGCTTCAAAACCTGTCAAAAATATGAGGAGCATGAATCGGTCTGAAAAATAGGAGGAGCAAGAAACGGTTTTAACAAACATGAAGAGCGGGAAAAGGTGTGAAAAATATGAAGAGCTTCAAAAGGTTTGAAAAATATGAAGAACATGGAACGGTCTGAAAAATAGGAGGAGGATAAAGCGGTGTTCAAAAACATGAAGAGCCTGAAAAGGTGTGACAAATATGAAGAGCTTCAAAAGGTGTCAAAAATATGAGGAGCATGAAACAGTCTCAAAAATAGGAGGAGCATGAAGCGGTGTTCAAAAACATGAAGAGCCTGAAAAGGTGTGACAAATATGAAGAGCTTCAAAAGGTGTCAAAAATATGAGGAGCATGAAACGGTCTCAAAAATAGGAGGAGCATGAAGCGGTGTTCAAAAATATGGAGAGCCTGAAAAGGTATGAAAAATATGAAGAGCTTCAAAATGTGTGAAATATATGAAGAGCTTCAAAAGGTGTCAAAAATATGAGGAGCCTGAAACAGGCTGTAAAATAGGAGGAGCATGAAGCGGTGTCGAAAAACATGAAGAGCATGAAGAGTTGTGAAAAATAGGAAGAACTTCAAAAGGTGTCAAAAATATGAGGAGCATGAACGGTATGAAAAACAGGAGGATCATGAAGCCGTGTTGAAAAACATGAAGAGCCTGAAAACGTGTGAAAATTATGAAGAGCTTCAAAAGCTGTGAAATATATGAAGAGCTTCAAAAGGTGTCAAAAATGAGATGAGCATGAAATGGTCTGAAAGATAGGAGGGGCATGAAGCGGTGTTGAAAAACATGAAGAGTCTGAAAAGGTGTGAAAAATATGAAGAGCTTCAAATGGTGTGAAATACATGAGGACCTTGAAATGGTCTGAGAAACCGGAGGAGCATGAAATCTTGTTGAAAAACATGAAGAGCCTGAAAACGTGTGAAAATTATGAAGAGCTTCAAAAGGTGTGAAATATATGAAGAGCTTCAAAAGGTGTCAAAAATGAGATGAGCATGAAATGGTCTGAAAGATAGGAGGGGCATGAAGCGGTGTTCAAAAATATGAAGAGCCTGGAATGGTGTGAAAAATATGAGAGCCCCAAAACGTGTCAAAAGTATGAGGAGCATGAAACGGTGTGAAAAACATGAAGAGCCTGAAAAGGTGTGAGAAATAGAACGGCTTCAAAAGGTGTGAAAAATATGAGGAGCCTGAAACGGTCTGAAAAATAGGAGGAGCATGAAGTGGTGTTGAAAAACATGAAGAGCCTGAAAAGGTGTAAGAAATAGAACGGCTTCAAAAGGTGTGAAAAATATGAGGAGCATGAAACGGTCTGAAAAATAGGAAGAGCATGAAGCGGTGTTTAAAAACATGAAGAGCCTGAAAAGGTGTGAAAAATATGAAGAGCTTCAAAAGGTTTGAAAAATATGAAGAGCATGGAACGGTCTGAAAAATAGGAGGAGGATAAAGAGGTGTTCAAAAAAATGAAGAGCCTGAAAAGGGGTGACAAATATGAAGAGCTTCAAAAGGTGTCAAAAATATGAGGAGCATGAAACGGTATGAAAAATAGGAGGATCATGAAACGGTGTGAAAAACATGAAGAGCCTGAAAAGGTGTGAGAAATAGAACGGCTTCAAAAGGTGTGAAAAATATGAGGAGCCTGAAACGGTCTGAAAAATAGGAGGAGCATGAAGTGGTGTTGAAAAACATGAAGAGCCTGAAAAGGTGTGAGAAATAGAACGGCATCAAAAGGTGGGAAAAATATGAGGAGCATGAAACGGTCTGAAAAATAGGAAGAGCATGAAGCGGTGTTCAAAAACATGAAGAGCCTGAAAAGGTGTGAAAAATATGAAGAGCTTCAAAAGGTGTCAATAATAAGACGTGCATGACACAGTCTGAAAAATAGGAGGAGCATGAAACGGTCTGAAATATAGGAGGAGCATGAAGCGGTGTTCAAAAACATGAAGAGCCTGAAAAGGTGTGCAAAATATGAAGAGCTTCAAAAGGTGTCAAGAATATGTGGAGCATGAAACGGTCTGAAAAATAGGAGGAGCATGAACTGGTGCTGAAAAACATGAAAGCCTGAAAAGGTTTGAAAAATATGAAGAGCTTCAAAAGGTGTGAAAAATATGAGGAGCATGAAACGGGCTGAAAAATAAGAGGAGCATGAAGCGGTGTAGAAAACCATGAAGAGCCTGAAAAAGTGTGAAAAATATGAAGAGCTTCAAAAGTAGGCAAAATTATGAAGAGTAAGAAACGGTCAAAAAAATAGGAGGAGCATGAAACTGTGTTCAAAAACATGAAGAGTCTGAAAAGGTGTGAAATATATGAAGAGTTTCAAAAGATGTCAAAAATATGAAGAGCATTTAACGGTCTGAAAAATAGGAGGAGCATGAAGCGGCGTTGAAAAACATGAAGAGCCTGAAAAGGTGTGAAAAATATGAAGAGCTTCAAAAGGTGTCAAAAATATGAAGAGCATGAAACTGTCTGAAAAATAGGAGGAGCATGAAATGGTCTGATAAATAGGAGGAGCATGAAACGGTGTTGAAAAACATGAAGAGCCTGAAAATGTGTGAAATATATGAAGAACTTAAAAGGAGTCAAAAATATGAGATGCATGAAACGGTCTGAAAAATAGAAGGAACATGAAGCGGTGTTGAAAAACGTGAAGAGCCTGAAAAGGTGTGAAAAATATGAAGAGCTTTAAAAGGTGTGAAAAATATGAGGAGCATGAAACGGTCTGAAAAATAGGAGGAGCATGAAGCGGTGTTGAAAAACATGAAGAGCCTGAAAAGGTGTGGAAAATATGAAGAGCTTTAAAAGGTGCCAAATTATGAAGAGCATGAAACAGTCTTAAAATTAGGAGGAGAATGAAGCGGTATAGAAAAACATGAAGAGCCAGAAACGGTGTGAAATATATGAAGCTTCAAAAGGTGTCAAATATGAAGTGCATGAAACGGTCTTAAAAATACGAGGAGCAAGAAGCGGCGTTGAAAAACATGAAGAGCCTGAAAACGTGTGAAAAATATGAAGAGCTTCAAAAGGTGTCAAAATATGAGGAGCAGTAAACGGTTTGAAAAATAGGAGGAGCATGAAACAGTGTTGAAAAACATGAAGATCATGGAAAGGTGTGTATAATATAAAGAGCGTCAAAAGGTGTAAAAAATATGAGGAGCACGAAACGGTCTGAAAAATAGGAGGAGCCTGCAAAGGTGTTGAAAATCATGAAGAGCCTGAAAAGGTGTGAAGAATAAGAAGAGCTGCAAAAGGCGTCAAAATTATGAGGAGCATGAAACGGTCCTAAAATTAGAAGAAGCATGAAACGGTGTTGAAAAATATGAAGACCATGAAAGGGTGTGAAAAACATGAAGAGCTTAAAAAGGTGTCAAAAATATGAGGAGCATGAAACGGTCAAAAAATAGGAGGAGCACGAGAGGTTGATGATAAACCTGAAGAGCATGAAAAGGTGTTAAAAATATGAAGAGCTTAAAAAGGTGTCAAAAATATGAGGAGCAAGAAACGGTGTTGAAACACATGAAGAGCCTGAAAAGGTGTGAAAAATATGCAAAGCTTCAAAAAGTGTCAAAAATTAGATGAGCATGAAACGGTCTGAAAAATTGGAGGATCACGAAGTAGCATTGAAAAAAATGAAGAGCCTGAAAAGGTGTGAAAAATATGAAGAGCTTCAAAAGGTGTCAAAAATATGAGGACCATAAAACGATCTGACAAATAGGAGGAGTATGAAGCGGTGATGAAAAACATGAAGGCCATGAAAACGTGTGAAAAATATGAAGAGCTTCAAAAGGTGTCAAAAATATGAGGACAATAAAACGATCTGAAAAATATGAGGAGCCTGAAACGGTCTGAAAAATAGGAGGAGCATGAAACGGTGTTCAAAAACATGAAGAGCCTGAAAAGTTTTGAAAAATATGCAAAGCTTCAAAAGGTGTCAAAAATTAGATGAGCAGGAAACGGTCTGAAAAATTGGAGGATCAAGAAGTAGCGTTGAAAAAAATGAAGAGCCTGAAAAGGTGTGAAAAATATGAAGAGCTTCAAAAGGTGTCAAAAATATGAGGAGCATGAAACGGTCTGAAAAATAGGAGGAGTATGAAGCGGTGATGAAAAACATGAAGGGCATGAAAACGTGTGAAAAATATGAAGAGCTTCAAAAGGTGTGAAAAATATGAAGAGCTTCAAAAGGTGTCAAAAATATGAGGAGCATGAAACGGTCTGAAAAATAGGAGGAGCATGAAGCGGTGATGAAAAACATGAAGGGCATGAAAACGTGTGAAAAATATTAAGAGCCTGAAAAGGTGTGAAAAATATGAAGAGCTTCAAAAGGTGTCAAAAATATGTTGAGCATGAAACGGTCTGAAAAATAGGAGGAGCATGAAGCGGTGTTCAAAAACATGAAGAGCCTTAAAAGGTGTGAAAAATATGAAGAACTTCAAAAGGTGTCAAAAATATGAGGAGCATGAAACGGTCTGAAAAATAGGAGGAGCATCAAGCGGTGTTGAAAAACATGAAGAGCCTGAGAAAGTATGAGAAATAGGAAGAGCTTCAAAAGGTGTGAAAAATATGAAGAGCTTCAAAAGGTGTCAAATGAGATGAGCATGAAACTGTCTGAAAAATAGGAGGAGCATGAAGTGGTGTTGAAAAAAAAGAAGAGCCTGAAAAGGTGTGAAATATATGAAGAGCTTCAAACGTTGTCAAGAATATGAGGAGAATGAAACGGTCTGAAAAATTGGAGGAGCATGAAGCGGTGTTGAAAAACATGAAGCGCCTGAAAAGGTGTGAAAGATATGAAGAGTTTCTAAAGGTGTCAAAAATATGAGGAGTAAGAAAGGGTCTGAAAAATAGGAGGAGCATGAAGCGGTGTTCAAAAACATGAAGAGCCTGAAAAGGTGTGAAAAATATGAAGAGCCGCAAAAGGTGTCAAAATGAGATGAGCATGAACCGTTCTGAAAAATAGGAGGAGCATGAAGTGATGTTGAAAAAAATGAAAAGCCTGAAATGGTGTGAAATATATGAAGAGCTTCAAAAGGTGTAAAAATATGAGGAGAATGAAACGGTCTGCATAATAGGAAGAGCATGAAATGGTGTTCAAAAACATTAAGAGCATGAAAAGGTGTGAAAAATATGAAGAGTTTCAAAAGGTGTGAAATACATGAGGAGGATAAAACGGTCTGAAAAATAGGAGGAGCATGAAGCGGTGTTCAAAAACATGAAGAGCCTGAAAAGGTGTGAAAAATATGAAGAGTTTCTAAAGGTGTCAAAAATATGAGGAGCATGAAACGGTCTGAGAAATAGGAGGAGCATGAAGTGGTGTTCAAAAACATGAAGAGCCTGAAAAGGTGTGAAATAAATGAAGAGCTTCAAAACGTGTCAAAAATATGAGGAGCATTAAACGGTCTGAAAAATAGGAGTAGCATGAAACTGTTTTCAAAAACATGAAGAGCCTGAAAAGGTGTGAAATAAATGAAGAGCTTCAAAACGTGTCAAAAATATGAGGAGCATGAAACGGTCAGAAAAATAGGAGGAGCATGAATCGGTCTGAAAAATGGGAGGAGCATGAAGCGGTGTTGAAAAACATGAAGTTCCTGAAAAGCTGTGAAAATAAGACAAGCTTCAAAAGGTGTCAAAAATATGAGGAGCATGAAACGGTCTGAAAAATAGGAGGAGCATGAAACGGTCTGAAAAATGGGAGGAGCATGAAGCAGTGTTGAAAAACATGAAGTTCCTGAAAAGCTGTGAAAATAAGACAAGCTTCAAAAGGTGTCAAAAATATGAGGAGCATGAAACGGTATGAAAAATACGAGGAGCATGAAGCGGTGTTGAAAGATATGAAGACCCTGAAAAGGTGTGAAAAATATGAAGAGCTTCTAAATGTGTCAAAATATGAGGAGCATGAAACTGTCTGAAATATATCAGGAGCATGAAAAGGTGTTGAAAAACATGAAGAGCATCAAAAGCTGTGAAGAATATGAAGAGCTTCAAAACGTGTCAAAAATATGAGGAGCATGAATCGGTTGAAAAATAGAAGGAGCATGAAGTGGTGTTGAAAAACATGAAGATCTAAAAAGGAGTGAAAAATATGAAGAGCTTCATAAGGTGTCAAAAATATGAGGAGCATGAAACGGTCTGAAAAATAGGAGGGGCAAGAAACGGGTTTAACAAACATGAAGAGCGGGAAAAGGTGTGAAAAATATGAAGAGCTTCAAAAGGTTTCAAAAATATGAGGAGCATGAAACAGGCTGTAAAATAGGAGGAGCATGAAGCGGTGTCGAAAAACATGAAGAGCATGAAGAGTTGTGAAAAATAGGAAGAACTTCAAAAGGTGTCAAAAATATGAGGAGCATGAACGGTATGAAAAATAGGAGGGTCATGAAGACGTGTTGAAAAACATGAAGAGCCTGAAAACGTGTGAAAATTATGAAGAGCTTCAAAAGGTGTGAAATATATGAAGAGCTTCAAAAGGTGTCAAAAATGAGATGAGCATGAAATGGTCTGAAAGATAGGAGGAGCATGAAGCGGTGTTGAAAAACATGAAGAGCCTGAAAAGGTGTGAAAAATATGAAGAGCTTCAAATGGTGTGAAATACATGAGGAGCTTGAAACGGTCTGAAAAACAGGAGGAGCATGAAATCTTGTTGAAAAACATGAAGAGCCTGAAAACGTGTGAAAATTATGAAGAGCTTCAAAAGGTGTGAAATATATGAAGAGCTTCAAAAGGTGTCAAAAATGAGATGAGCATGAAATGGTCTGAAAGATAGGAGGAGCATGAAGTGGTGTTGAAAAACATGAAGAGCCTGAAAAGGTGTGAAAAATATGAAGAGCTTTAAAAGGTGTGAAAAATATGACGAGCATGAAACGGTCTGAAAAATAGGAGGAGCATGAAGCGGTGTTCAAAAACATGAAGAGCCTGACAAGTTGTGAAAAGTATGAACAGCTTCAAAATGTGTCAAATATATGAGGAGAAAGAAATGGTCTGAAAAAAAGGAAGAGCATGAAGTGATGTTCAAAAACATGAAGAGCCTGAAAAGGTGTGAAAAATATGAAGAGCTTCAAAAGCTGTCAAATATATGAGGAGCACGAAACGGTCTGAAAAAAAGCAGGAGCATGAAGCGTTGTTGAAAATCTTGAAGAGCTTGAAAAGGTGTGAAAAATATGAAGAGCTTCAAAAGGTTTCAAATATATGAGGATCATGAAACGGTCTGAAAAATAGGAGGAGCATGAAACGGTCTGAAAAATAAGAGGAGCATGAAATGGTGTTGAAAAACAGGAAGAACCTGAAAATGTGAGAAAAATATGAAGAGCTTCAAAAGGTTTCAAAAATATGAGGAGCAAGAAACTTTCTGAAAAATAGAAGGAGCATGAACCGGTGTTGAAAAACATGAAGAGCCTGAAAAGGTGTGAAAAATATGAAGAGCTTCAAAACGTGTCAAAAATATGAGGAGCATGAAACGGTCGGAAAAATAGGAGGAGCAAGAAGCGGTGTTGAAAAACATGAAGAGCCTGAAAATGTGTGAAAAATATGAAGAGCTTCAAAAAGGTGTGAAAAATATGAAGAGCTTCAAAAGGTGTCAAATTGAGATGAGCATGAAACGGTCTGAAAAATAGGAGGAGCATTAAGCTGTGTTGAAAATCATAACGAGCCTGAAAAGGTGTGAAAAATATGAAGAGCTTCAAAAATGTGAAAAATATGAAGAGCTTCAAAAGGTGTCAAAAATGAGATGAGCATGAAACGGTCTGAAAAATAGGAGGAGCATTAAGCTGTGTTGAAAATCATAACGAGCCTGAAAAGGTGTGAAAAATATGAAGAGCTTCAAAAGGTGTGCAAAATATGAAGAGATTCAAAACCTGTCAAAAATATGAGGAGCCTGAAACAGTCTCAAAAATAGGAAGAGTATGAAACGGTCTGAAAAATAGGAGGATCATGAAGCGATTTTGAAAATCGTGAAGAGCCTGAAAAGGTGTGAAAAATGTGAAGAGCTTCAACAGGTGTCAAAAACATGAGGAGAATGAAACGGTCTGAAAAATAGGAGGAGCATGAAGCTGTGTTCAAAAACATGAAGAGCCAGAAAAGGTGTGAAAAATAAGAAGAGCTTCAAAAAGTGTCAAAAATATGAGGAGCAAGAAACGGTCTGAAAAATAGGAGGAACATGAGGTGGAGCTGAAAAACATGAAGAGCCTGAAAAGGTGTGCAAAATATGAAGAGCTTCAAAAGGTGTAAAAAATGAGATGAGCATGAAACGGTCTGAAAAATAGGAGGAGCATGAACTGGTGCTGAAAAACATGAAGAGCCTGAAAAGGTGTGAAATATATGAAGAGCTTCAAAAGGTGTCAAAAATATGAGGAGCATGAAACGGTCTGAAAAATAGGAGGAGCATGAAGCGGTGTTGAAAACCATGAAGAACATGAAAAGCTGTGAAGAATATGAAGAGCTTCAAAACCTGTCAAAAATATGAGGAGCATGAATCGGTCTGAAAAACAGGAGGAGCAAGAAACGGTTTTAACAAACATGAAGAGCGGGAAAAGGTGTGAAAAATATGAAGAGCTTCAAAAGGTTTGAAAAATATGAAGAGCATGGAACGGTCTGAAAAATAAGAGGAGGATAAGAGGTGTTCAAAAAAAATGAAGAGCCTGAAAAGTGGTGACAAATATGAACAGCTTCAAAAGGTGTCAAAAATATGAGGAGCATGAAACGGTATGAAAAATAGGAGGATCATGAAACGGTGTGAAAAACATGAAGAGCCTGAAAAGGTGTGAGAAATAGAACGGCTTCAAAAGGTGTGAAAAATATGAGGAGCCTGAAACGGTCTGAAAAATAGGAGGAGCATGAAGTGGTGTTGAAAAACATGAAGAGCCTGAAAAGGTGTGAGAAATAGAAGGGCATCAAAAGGTGGGAAAAATATGAGGAGCATGAAACGGTCTGAAAAATAGGAAGAGCATGAAGCGGTGTTCAAAAACATGAAGAGCCTGAAAAGGTGTGAAAAATATGAAGAGCTTCAAAAGGTGTCAATAATAAGACGTGCATGACACAGTCTGAAAAATAGGAGGAGCATGAAACGGTCTGAAATATAGGAGGAGCATGAAGCGGTGTTCAAAAACATGAAGAGCCTGAAAAGGTGTGCAAAATATGAAGAGCTTCAAAAGGTGTCAAGAATATGTGGAGCATGAAACGGTCTGAAAAATAGGAGGAGCATGAACTGGTGCTGAAAAACATGAAAGCCTGAAAAGGTTTGAAAAATATGAAGAGCTTCAAAAGGTGTGAAAAATATGAGGAGCATGAAACGGGCTGAAAAATAAGAGGAGCATGAAGCGGTGTAGAAAACCATGAAGAGCCTGAAAAAGTGTGAAAAATATGAAGAGCTTCAAAAGTAGGCAAAATTATGAAGAGTAAGAAACGGTCAAAAAAATAGGAGGAGCATGAAACTGTGTTCAAAAACATGAAGAGTCTGAAAAGGTGTGAAATATATGAAGAGTTTCAAAAGGTGTCAAAAATATGAAGAGCATGAAACGGTCTGAAAAATAGGAGGAGCATGAAGTGGCGTTGAAAAACATGAAGAGCCTGAAAAGGTGTGAAAAATATGAAGAGCTTCAAAAAGTGTCAAAAATATGAAGAGCATGATATGGTCTGAAAAATATGAGGAGCATGAAACGGTGTTCAAAAACATGAACAGCCTGAAAAGGTGTGAAATATATGAAGAGCTTCAAAAGGTGTCAAAAATATGAAGAGCATGAAACTGTCTGAAAAATAGGAGGAGCATGAAATGGTCTGATAAATAGGAGGAGCATGAAACGGTGTTGAAAAACATGAAGAGCCTGAAAATGTGTGAAATATATGAAGAACTTAAAAGGAGTCAAAAATATGAGATGCATGAAACGGTCTGAAAAATAGAAGGAACATGAAGCGGTGTTGAAAAACGTGAAGAGCCTGAAAAGGTGTGAAAAATATGAAGAGCTTTAAAAGGTGTGAAAAATATGAGGAGCATGAAACGGTCTGAAAAATAGGAGGAGCATGAAGCGGTGTTGAAAAACATGAAGAGCCTGAAAAGGTGTGGAAAATATGAAGAGCTTTAAAAGGTGCCAAAATTATGAAGAGCATGAAACCGTCTTAAAATTAGGAGGAGAATGAAGCGGTATAGAAAAACATGAAGAGCCAGAAACGGTGTGAAATATATGAAGCTTCAAAAGGTGTCAAATATGAAGTGCATGAAACGGTCTTAAAAATACGAGGAGCAAGAAGCGGCGTTGAAAAACATGAAGAGCCTGAAAACGTGTGAAAAATATGAAGAGCTTCAAAAGGTGTCAAAATATGAGGAGCAGTAAACGGTTTGAAAAATAGGAGGAGCATGAAACAGTGTTGAAAAACATGAAGATCATGGAAAGGTGTGTATAATATAAAGAGCGTCAAAAGGTGTAAAAAATATGAGGAGCACGAAACGGTCTGAAAAATAGGAGGAGCCTGCAAAGGTGTTGAAAATCATGAAGAGCCTGAAAAGGTGTGAAGAATAAGAAGAGCTGCAAAAGGCGTCAAAATTATGAGGAGCATGAAACGGTCTGAAAATTAGAAGAAGCATGAAACGGTGTTGAAAAATATGAAGACCATGAAAGGGTGTGAAAAACATGAAGAGCTTAAAAAGGTGTCAAAAATATGAGGAGCTTGAAACGGTCAAAAAATAGGAGGAGCATGAGACGTTGATGATAAACCTGAAGAGCATGAAAAGGTGTTAAAAATATGAAGAGCTTAAAAAGGTGTCAAAAATATGAGGAGCAAGAAACGGTGTTGAAACACATGAAGAGCCTGAAAAGGTGTGAAAAATATGAAGAGCTTCAAAAGGTGTCAAAAATATGAGGACCATAAAACGATCTGAAAAATATGAGGAGCCTGAAACGGTCTGAAAAATAGGAGGAGCATGAAACGGTGTTCAAAAACATGAAGAGCCTGAAAAGGTGTGAAAAATATGAAGAGCTTCAAAAGGTGTCAAAATATGAGGAGCAGTAAACGGTTTGAAAAATAGGAGGAGCATGAAGCAGTGTTGAAAAACATGAAGATCATGGAAAGGTGTGAATAATATAAAGAGCGTCAAAAGGTGTAAAAAATATGAGGAGCACGAAACGGTCTGAAAAATAGGAGGAGCCTGCAAAGGTGTTGAAAATCATGAAGAGCCTGAAAAGGTGTGAAGAATAAGAAGAGCTGCAAAAGGCGTCAAAATTATGAGGAGCATGAAACGGTCTGAAAATTAGAAGAAGCATGAAACGGTGTTGAAAAATATGAAGACCATGAAAGGGTGTGAAAAACATGAAGAGCTTAAAAAGTTGTCAAAAATATGAGGAGCATGAAAGGGTCAAAAAATAGGAGGAGCATGAGACGTTGATGATAAACCTGAAGAGCATGAAAAGGTGTTAAAAATATGAAGAGCTTAAAAAGGTGTCAAAAATATGAGGAGCAAGAAACGGTGTTGAAACACATGAGGAGCCTGAAAAAGAGTGAAAAATATGAAGAGTTTCAAAAGGTGTAAAAAATATGAGGACCATAAAACGATCTGAAAAATATGAGGAGCCTGAAACGGTCTGAAACATAGGAGGAGCATGAAACGGTTTTGAAAAATATGAAGAGCATGGAAAGGTGTGAAAAATATGAAGAGCTTCAAAAGGTGTCAAAATATGAGGAGCCAGAAACGGTCTGAAAAATAGGAGGAGCATGAAACGGTGTTGAAAAACATGAAGAGCTTGAAAAGGTGTGAAACATATGAGGAGCATGAAAAGGTCTGAAAAATAGGAGGAGCATGAAGTGGTGTTGAAAAACATGAAGAGCCTGAAGGTGTGAAATATATGAAGAGCTTCAAAAGGTGTCAAAAAATGAGGAGCATGAAACGATCTGAAAAAAAAGGAGGAGCATGAAGCGGTGTTCAAAAACATGAAGAGCATGGAAAGGTCTGAATAATATATAGAGCGTCAAAAGGTGTAAAAAATATGAGGTGCACGAAACGGTATGAAAATTAGGAGGAGCCTGAAAAGGTGTTGAAAATCATGAAGAGCCTGAAAAGTTGTGAAGAATAAGAAGAGCTGCAAAAGGCGTCAAAATTATGAGGAGCATGAAACGGTATGAAAATTAGAAGAAGCATGAAACGGTTTTGAAATATATGAAGACCATGAAAGGGTATGAAAAACATGAAGAGCTTAAAAAGGTGTCAAAAATATGAGGAGCATGAAACGGTCAAAAAAATAGGAGGAGCATGAGATGTTGTTGATAATCATGAAGAGCATGAAAAGGTGTGAAAAATATGAAGAGCTTCAAAAGGTGTCAAAAATATGAGGAGCATGAAACAGGCTGAAAAACAGGAGGAGCATGAAGCGGTGTCGAAAAACATGAAGAGCATGAAGAGTTGTGAAAAATAGGAAGACCTTCAAAACGTGTCAAAAATGAGATGAGCATGAAACGGTCTGAAAAAAAGGAGGTGCATGAAGTGGTGTTGAAAAACATGAAGAGCCTGAAAACGTGTGAAAAATATGAAGAGCTTCTAAAGGTGTGAAAAATATGAAGAGCTTCAAAAGGTGTCAAATATGAGATGAGCATGAAGCGGCCTGAAAAATAGGAGGAGCATGAAGTGGTGTTGAAAAACATGATGAGCCTGAAAAAGTGTGAAATATATGAAGAGCTTCAAAAGGTGTCAAAAATATGAGGAGCATGAAACGGTATGAAAAATAGGAGGAGCATGAAGCGTGGTTGAAAAACATGAAGAGCCTGAAAAGTTGTGAAAAATATGAAGAGCTTCAAAAGGTATCAAAAATATGAGGAGCATGAACGGTCTAGAAAATAGCAGGAGCATGAAGCGGTCTTGAAAACCATGAAGAGCCTGAAAAGGTGTGAAAAATAAGAAGAGCTTCAAAATGTTTCAAAATTATGAGGAGAATGAATGGTCCAAAAAAGAGGAGGAGCATGAAGCGGTGTTGAAAAACATGAAGAGCCTGAAAAGGTGTGAAATATATGAAGACCTTCAAAATGTGTGAAGTACATGAGGAGCATTAAACCCTCTGAAAAATAGGAGAAGATTGAAGTTTTGTTCAAAAACATGAAGAGCCTGAAAAGGTGTGAAATATATGAAGAGCTTCAAAAGGTGTCAAAAATATGAGGAGCATGAAACGGTCTGAAAAATAGGAGGAGCATGAAACGGTGTTCAAAAACACGAAGAGCCTGAAATGGTGTGAAAAATATGAGGAACTTCAAAAGGTGTCAAAAATATGAGGAGCATGAAACGCTCTGAAAAATATGAGGAGCATGAAGTGGTGTTGAAAAACATGAAGAGCCTGAAAAGGTGTGAAATATATGAAGAGCTTCAAAAGGTGTCAAAATATGAGGAGCATGAAACGGTCTGAAAAATAGGAGGAGCATGAAACGGTGTTGAAAAACATGAAGATCTGAAAAGGAGTGAAAAATTTGAAGAGCTTCATAAGGTGTCAAAAATATGAGGAGCATGAAACGGTCTGAAAAATAGGAGGAGCATGAAACGGTGTTGAAAAACATGAAGATCTGAAAAGGAGTGAAAAATTTGAAGAGCTTCATAAGGTGTCAAAAATATGAGGAGCATGAAACGGTCTGAAAAATAGGAGGAACAAGAAACGGTTTTTACAAACATGAAGAGCCTGAAAAGTTGTGAAAATTATGAAGAGCTTCAAATGGTGTGAAATACATGAGGACCATGAAACGGTATGAAAAACAGGAGGAGCATGAAATCTTGTTGAAAAACATGAAGAGCCTGAAAAAGTGTGAAAATTATGAAGAGCTTCAAAAGGTGTTAAATATATGAAGAGCTTCAAGAGGTGTCAAAAATGAGATGAGCATGAAATGTTCTGAAAGATAGGAGGGGCATGAAGCGGTGTTGAAAAACATGAAGAGCCTGAAAATGTGTGAGAAATATGAAGATCTTCAAAATGTGTCAAAAACATGAGGAGCATGAAACGATCTGAAAAATAGAAGGAGCAAGAAGTGATGTTTAAAAACATGAAGAGCCAGAAAAGGTGTGAAAAATATGAAGAGCATCAAAAGATGTGAAATATATGAGGAGCATGAACCGGTCTGAAAAATAGGAGGAGCATGAAGCTGTTTTGAAAAGCATGAAGAGTCTGAAAAGGTGTGAAAAATATGAAGAGCTTCATAAGGTGTCAAAAATATTAGGAGCATGAAACTGTCTGAAAAATCGGAGGAGCATGAAGTGGTGTTGAAAAACGTGAAGAGCCTAAAAAGGTGTGAAAAATATGAAGAGCTTCAAAAGGTGTCAAAAAAGAGATGAGCATGAAATGGCCTAAAAAATAGGAGGAGCATGAAGGGTGGGTGAAAAACATGAAGAGCCTGAAAAAGTGTGAAGTATATGAAGAGATTCAAAAGGTGTCAAAAATATGAGGAGCATGAAACGGTCTGAAAAATAGAAGGAGAATTAAGCGTTCTTGAAAAACATGAAGAGCCTGAAAAGGTGTGCAAAATATGAAGAGCTTCAAAAGGTGTGAAAAATATGAGGAGCATGAGACGGTCTGAAAAATAGGAGGAGCATGAAGCGGTGTTGAAAAACAAGAAGAGTCTGAAAAGGTGTGAAAAATATGAAGAGCTTCAAAAGGTGTGAAAAATATGAAGAGCTTCAAAATGTGTCAAAAATGAGATGAGCATGAAACGGTCTGAATATTAGGAGGAACATGAATTGGTGTTGAAAAACATGAAGAGACTGAAAATGTGTGAAAAATATGAAGAGCTTCAAAAGGTGTCAAATATATGAAGAGCTTCAAAAGAAGTCAAAAATGAGATGAGCATGATATTGTCTGAAAGATAGGAGGAGCATGAAGCGGTGTTGAAAAACATGAAGAGCCTGAAAAGGTGTGAGAAATATGGAGATCTTCAAAAGGTGTCAAAAATATGAGGAGCATGAAACGGTCTGAAAAATAGGAGGATCATGAAGTGATGTTGAAAAACATGAAGAGCCAAAAAAGGTGTGAAAAATATGAAGAGCTTCAAAAGACGTCAAAAATATGAGGAGCAGAAAAAGGTCTGAAAAATAGGAGGAGCATGAAGCGGTGTTGAAAAACATGAAGAGCCTGAAAATGTGTGAAAAATTTGAAGAGCTTCAAAAGGTGTCAAAAATATGAGGAGGTTGAATCGGTCTGAAAAATAGGATGAGCATGAAGTGGTGTTGAAAAACATGAAGAGTCTGAAAAGATGTGAAAAATATGAAGAGCTTCATAAGGTGTCAAAAATATGAGGAGCAAGAAAAGGTTTGGAAAATAGAAGAAGCAAGAAACGGTTTAAACAAACATGAAGAGCGTGAAAAGGTGTGAAATATATGAAGAGCTTCAAAAGGTGTCAAAAATATGAGGAGCATGAAACAGGCTGAAAAATAGGAGGAGCATGAAGCGGTGTCGAAAAACATGAAGAGCATGAAGAGTTGTGAAAAATATGAAGAACTTCAAAAGGTGTCAAAAATATGAGGAGCATGAACGGTATGAAAAATAGGAGGATCATGAAGCCGTGTTGAAAAACATGAAGAGCCTGAAAACGTGTGAAAATTATGAAGAGCTTCAAAAGGTGTGAAATATATGAAGAGCTTCAAAAGATGTCAAAAATGAGATGAGCATGAAATGGTCTGAAAGATAGGAGGGGCATGAAGCGGTGTTGAAAAACATGAAGAGCCTGAAAAGGTGTGAGAAATATGAAGATCTTCAAAATGTGTCAAAAATATGAGGAGCATGAAACGGTCTGAAAAATAGGAGGAGCAAGAAGTGATGTTTAAAAACCTGAAGAGCCTGAAAAGGTGTGAAAAATATGAAGAGTATCAAAAGATGTGAAAAATATGAGGAGCATGAACCGGTCTGAAAAATAGGAGGAGAATGAAGTGGTTTTGTAAAGCATGAAGAGTCTGAAAAGGTGTGAAAAATATGAAGAGCGTCATAAGGTGTCAAAAATATTAGGAGCATGAAACTGTCTGAAAAATAGGAGGAGCATGAAGTGGTGTTGAAAAACGTGAAGAGCCTAAAAAGGTGTGAAAAATATGACGAGCTTCAAAAGGTGTGAAAAATATGAGGAGCATGAAACGGTCTGAAAAATAGGAGGTGCATGAAGCAG
The DNA here is from genome assembly GCF_033118175.1 of Dama dama. Lineage (NCBI taxonomy): Eukaryota > Metazoa > Chordata > Mammalia > Artiodactyla > Cervidae > Dama > Dama dama. The sequence continues at coordinate 5,311,018 of NW_026870877.1, read as the reverse complement.
TGTCGAAAAACATGAAGAGCCTGAGAACGTGTGAAAAATATGAAGAGCTTCTAAAGGTGTGAAAAATATGAATAGCTTCAAAAGGTGTCAAAAATGAGATGAGCATGAAACGGCCTGAAAAATAGGAGGAGCATGAAGTGGTGTTGAAAAACATGATGAGCCTGAAAAAGTGTGAAATATATGAAGAGCTTCAAAAGGTGTCAAAAATATGAGGAGCATGAAACGGTCTGAAAAATAGGAGGAGCATGAAGCGGTGTTGAAAAACATGAAGAGCCTGAAAAGGTGTGAAAAATAAGAAGAGCTTCAAAATGTTTCAAAATTATGAGGAGAATGAACGGTCTGAAAAATAGGAGGAGCATGAAGCGGTGTTGAAAAACATGAAGAGCCTGAAAAGGTGTGAAATATATGAAGAACTTCAAAAGGTGTGAAGTACATGAGGAGCATTAAACGCTCTGAAAAATAGAAGCATGAAGTTTTGTTCAAAAACATGAAGAGCCTGAAAAGGTGTGAAACATATGAAGATCTTCAAAAGGTGTGAAAAATATGAGGGGCATGAAACGGTCTGAAAAATAGGAGGTGCATGAAATGGTGTTGAAAACATGAAGAGCCTGAAAACCTGTGAAAAATATGAACAGCTTCAAAAGGTGTGAAAAATATGAAGAGCTTCAAAAGGTGTGAAAAATATGAAGAGCTTCAAACGGTGTCAAAAATGAGATGAGCATGAAATGGCCTAAAAAATAGGAGGAGCATGAAGTGTTGGTGAAAAACATGAAAAGCCTGAAAAAGTGTGAAGTATATGAAGAGATTCAAAAGGTTTCAAAATATGAGGAGAATGAAACGGTCTGAAAAATAGAAGGAGAATGAAGCGGTGTTGAAAAACATGAAGAGCCTGAAAAGGTGTGCAAAATATGAAGAGCTTCAAAAGGTGTGAAAAATATGAGGAGCATGAGACGGTCTGAAAAATAGGAGGAGCATGAAGCGGTGTTGAAAAACATGAAGAGACTGAAAAGGTGTGAGAAATATGGAGATCTTCAAAAGGTGTCAAAAATAAGAGGAGCATGAAACGGTCTGAAAAATAGGAGGAGCATGAAGTGGTATTGAAAAACATGAAGACCTGAAAAGGTGTGAAATATATGAAGAGCTTCAAAAGGTGTCAAAAATATGAGGAGCATGAAACGGTCTGAAAAATAGGAGGAGCATGAAGCGGTGTTGAAAAACATGAAGAGCATGAAAAGCTGTGAAGAATATGAAGAGCTTCAAAACGTGTCAAAAATATGAGGAGCAAGAATCGGTTTGAAATATAGAAGGAGCATGAAGTGGTGTTGAAAAACATGAAGATCTGAAAAGGAGTGAAAAATATGAAGAGTATCAAAAGATGTCAAAAATATGAGGAGCATGAAACGGTCTGAAAAATAGGAGGAGCAAGAAACGGTTTTAACAAACATGAAGAGCGGGAAAAGGTGTGAAAAATATGAAGAGCTTCAAAAGGTGTCAAAAATATGAAGAGCATGAAACAGGCTGTAAAATAGGAGGAGCATGAAGCGGTGTCGAAAAACATGAAGAGCATGAAGAGTTGTGAAAAATAGGAAGAACTTCAAAAGGTGTCAAAAATATGAGGAGCAGGAACGGTATGAAAAATAGGAGGATCATGAAGTCGTGTTGAAAAACATGAAGAGCCTGAAAACGTGTGAAAATTATGAAGAGCTTCAAAAGGTGTGAAATATATGAAGAGCTTCAAAAGGTGTCAAAAATGAGATAAGCATGAAATGGTCTGAAAGATAGGAGGAGCATGAAGCGGTGTTGAAATACATGGAGAGCCTGAAAACGTGTGAAAAATATGAAGAGCTTCAAAAGTTGTGAAAAATATGAAGAGCTTCAAATGGTGTGAAATACATGAGGAGCATGAAACGGGTTGAAAAATAGGAGAAGCATGAAGTGGTGTGGAAAAATATGAAGAGCGTGAAAAGGTGTGAAAAATATGAAGAGCTTCAAAAGGTGTGAAATACATGAGGAGCATGAAACGGGCTGAAAAATAGGAGAAGCATGAAGTGGTGTGGAAATATATGAAGAGTGTGAAAAGGTGTAAAAAATATGAAGAGCCTCAAAAGGTGTGAAAAATATGAGAAACATGACATGATCTGAAATATTGGAGGAGCATGAAGCGGTGTTGAAGAACATGAAGAGCCTGAAAAGGTGTGAAATATATGAAGACCTTCAAAAGTTGTCAAAAATATGAGGAGCAGGAAACGGTCTGAAAAATAGGAGGAGCATGAAGTGGTGTTGAAAAGCATGAAGAGCCTGAAAAGGTGTGAAAAATATGAAGAGCTTCAAAATGTGTCAAAAATATGAGGAGCATGAAACGGTCTGCAAAATAGGAGGAGCATGAAGCGGTGTTCAAAAACATGAAGAGCCTGAAAATGTGTGAAAAATATTAGGGGCATGAAACGGTCTGAAAAATATGAGGAGCCTGAAAAGGTGTGAAATATGTAAAGAGCTTCAAAAGGTGTCAAAAATATGAGGAGCATGAAACGGTCTGAAAAATAGGAGGAGCATGAAGCTGTGTTGAAAAACATGAAGAGCCTGAAAAGGTGTGAACAATATTAAGAGCTTCAAAAGGTGTCAAAAATATGTGAAGCAAGTAACGGTTTGAAAAATAGGAGGAGCATGAAGCGGTGTTCAAAACATGAAGATCCTGAAAAAGTGTGAAAAATACGAAGAGCTTCAAAAGGTGTGAAATACATGAGGAGCTAGAAACCGTCTGAAAAATAGGAAGAGCATGAAGCGATGTTCAAAAACATGAAGAGCCTGAAATGGTGTGAAAAATATCAAGAGTTTCAAAAGGTGTCAAAAAAATGAGTAGCATGAAACGGTCTGAAAAATCGGAGGAGCATGAAACGGTGTTCAAAAACCTGAAGAGCCTGAAAAGGTGTGAAAAATATGACGAGCTTCAAAACGTGTCAAAAATATGAGGAGCATGAAACGGTCTGAAAAATAGGAGGAGCAAGAAACGGTTTTAACAAACATGAAGAGCGGGAAAAGGTGTGAAAAATATGAAGAGCTTCAAAAGGTGTCAAAAATATGAAGAGCATGAAACAGGCTGTAAAATAGGAGGAGCATGAAGCGGTGTAGAAAAACATGAAAGCCTGAAAAGGTGTGACAAATATAAAGAGCTTCAAAAGGTGTGAAAAATATGAGGAGCATGAACGGTCTTAAAAATAGGGGAGCATGAAACGGTGTGAAAAACACGAAGAGCATGAAAAGGTGTGAAAAAAAGGAAGAGCTTCAAAAGGTGTCAAAAATATGAGGAACAAGAAACGGTCTGAAAAATAGAAGGAGCATGAAGTGGTGTTTAATAACATGAAGAGCCTGAAAAGGTGTGAAAAATATGAATAGCTTCAAAAGGTGTGAAAAATATTAAGAGCATGAAACGATCTGAAAAATAGGAAGAGCATAAAGCGGTGTTCAAAAACATGAAGAGCCTGAAAAGGTGTGAAAAATATGAAGAGCTTCAAAAGGTGTCAAAAATATGAGCAGCATGAAACGGTCTCAAAAACAGGAGGAGCATGAAGAGGTGTTCAAAAATATGGAGAGCCAGAAAAGGTATGAAAAATATGAAGAGCTTCAAAAGATGTCAAAAATATGAGGAGCATGAAACGGTCTGAAAAATAGGAGGAGCATGAAACGGAGTTCAAAAACATGAAGAGCCTGAGAAGGTGTGAAAAATATGAAGAGTTTCAAAAGGTGTCAAAAATAGGAGGAGCATGAAACAGTCTGAAACATAGTAGGAGCATGAAGCGGTGGTGAAAAACATGAAGAGCCAGAAAAGGTGTGAAAAATATGAAGAGCCTGAAAAGGTGTGAAAAATATGTAGAGCTTTAAAAGGTGTCAAAAATATGAGGAGCATGAAACAGTTTGAAAAATAGTAGGAGCATGAAGCGGTGATGAAAACATGAAGAGCCGGAAAAGGTCTGAAAAATATGAAGAGCTTCAAAAGGTGTCAAAAATATGAGGAGCATGTAACGGTCTGAATAATAGGAGGAGCATGAAGCGGTGTTCATTAACATGGAGACCCTGAAAAGGTGTGAAAAATATGAAGAACTTCAAAAGGTGTGAAAAATATGAAGAGCTTCAAAATGTGTCAAAAAGAGATGAGCATGAAACGGTCTGAAAATTAGGAGGATCATAAAGCGGTGTTGAAAAACATGAAGAGCCTGAAAATGGTGTGAAAAATATCAAGAGCTTCAAAAGGTGTCAAAAATGAGATGTGCATGAAACGGTCTGAAAAATAGGAGGAGCATGAAACGGTGTTCAAAAACATGAAGAGCCTGAAAAGGTGTGAAAAATATGAAGAGCCTCAAAAAATGTCAAAAATATGAGGAATATGAAACGGTCTGAAAAATAGGAGGATCATAAAGTGGTGTTGAAAAACATGAAGAGCCTGAAAATGGTGTGAAAAATATGAAGAGCTTCAAAAGGAGTAAAAAATGAAATGTGCATGAAACTGTCTGAAAAATATGAGGAGCATGAAGTGGTTGTGAAAAACATGAAAAGCCTGAAAATGTGTGCAAAATATGAAGAGCTTCAAAAGGTGTGAAATACATGAGGAGCATGAAATGATCTGAGAAATAGGAGGAGCATGAAGCGGTGTTCAAAAACATGTAGAGACTGAAAAGGTGTGAAAATTATGAAGAGCTTCAAAAGGAGTGAAAAATAGGAGGAGCATGAAACGGTCTGAAAAATAGGAGGAGCATGAACCGGTGTTCAAATACATGAAAAGCCTGAAAAGGTGTGAAAAATATGAAGAGCTTCAAAAATATGAAAAATATGAAGAGCTTCAAAAGGTGTGAAAAATATGAAGAGCTTCAAAAGGTGTCAAAAATATGAGAAACATGAAACGGTCTGAAAAATAGGAGGAGCATGAAGCGGTGTTGAAAAAAATGAAGAGCCTTAAAATGTGTGAAATATATGAAGAGCTTCAAAAGGTGTGAAATACATGAGGAGCATGAAACGGGCTGAAAAATAGGAGGAGCATGAAGCGGTGTGGCAAAACATGAAGAGCCTGACAAGGTGTGAAAGAAATGAAGAATTTCTAAAGGTGTCAAAAATATGAGGAGCATGAAAACGTCTGAAAAATAGGAGGAGCATGAAGTTGTGTTGAAAAACATTAAGAGCCTGAAAGGGTGTGAAAAATATGAAGAGCTTCAAAAGGTGTCAAAAATATGAGGAGCATGAAACGGTCTGAAAAATAGGCGGAGCATGAAGCGGTGTTCAAAAACATGAAGAGCCTGAAAATGGTGTAAAAAATATGAAGAACTTCAAAAGGTGTGAAAAATATGAAGAGCTTCAAAAGGTGTCAAAAATATGAGGAACATGAAACGGTCTGAAAAATTGGAGGAGCATGAAGCCGTGTTCAAAAACATGAACAGCCTGAAAATGTGTGAAAAATATGAAGAGCCTGAAAAGGTGTGAAAAATATGAAGTACTTCAAAAGGTGTCAAATATATGAGGAGCATGAAACGGTCTGAAAAATAGGAGGGTCATAAAGCGGTGTTGAAAAATATGAAGAGCCTGAAAATGGTGTGAAAAATATCAAAGGCTTCAAAAAGTGTCAAAAATGAGATGTGCATGAAACGGTCAGAAAAATAGGAGGAGCATGAAACGGTGTTCAAAAACATGAAGAGCCTGAAAATGGTGTAAAAAATATGAAGAACTTCAAAAGGTGTGAAAAATATGAAGAGCTTCAAAAGGTGTCAAAAATATGAGGAACATGAAACGGTCTGAAAAATTGGAGGAGCATGAAGCCGTGTTCAAAAACATGAACAGCCTGAAAATGTGTGAAAAATATGAAGAGCCTGAAAAGGTGTGAAAAATATGAAGAGCCTCAAAAAATGTCAAAAATATGAGGAATATGAAACGGTCTGAAAAATAGGAGGATCATAAAGCGGTGTTGAAAAACATGAAGAGCCTAAAAATGGTGTGAAAAATATGAAGAGCTTCAAAAGGAGTCAAAAATGAAATGTGCATGAAACGGTCTGAAAAATATGAGGAGCATGAAGTGGTTGTGAAAAACATGAAAAGCCTGAAAATGTGTGCAAATTACTAAGAGCTTCAAAAGGTGTGAAATACATGAGGAGCATGAAATGGTCTGAGAAATAGGAGGAGCATGAAGCGGTGTTCAAAAACATGTAGAGACTGAAAAGGTGTGAAAAATGTGAAGAGCTTCAAAAGGAGTCAAAAATGAAATGTGCATGAAACGGTCTGAAAAATATGAGGAGCATGAAGTGGTTGTGAAAAACATGAAATGCCTGAAAATGTGTGCAAAATACTAAGAGCTTCAAAAGGTGTGAAATACATGAGGAGCACGAAACGGTCTGAAAAATAGGAGGAGCATGAACCGGTGTTCAAATACATGAAAAGCCTGAAATGGTGTGAAAAATATGAAGAGCTTCAAAAATATGAAAAATATGAAGAGCTTCAAAAGGTGTGAAAAATATGAAGAGCTTCAAAAGGTGTCAAAAATATGAGAAACATGAAACGGTCTGAAAAATTGGAGGAGCATGAAGCGGTGTTCAAAAACATGAAGAGCCTGAAAAGGTGTGAAAAATATGAAGAGCTTCAAAAGGTGTCAAAAATATGAGGAGCATGAAATGGTCTAAAAAATCGGAGGAGCATGAAATGGTGTTCAAATACATGAAGAGACTGAAAAGGTGTGAAAAACATGAAGAGCTTCAAATGGTGTGAAAAATATGAGGAGCATGAAACGGTCTGAAAAATAGGAGGAGCAAGAAGGTGTGCTCAAAAACATGAAGAGCCTGAAAAAGTGTGAAAAATATGAAGAGCTTCAAAAATATGAAAAATATGAAGAGCTTCAAAAGATGTGAAAAATATGAGGAGCATGAAACGGTCTGAAAAATATGAGGAGCATGAAGCGCTGTTCAAAAACATGAAGAGCCTAAAAGGTGTGAAAAATATGAAGAGATTCAAAAGGTGTCAAAAATATGAGGAGCATGATACGGCCGCAAAAATAGGAGGAGCATGAATCGGTGATGAAAAACATGGAGAGCCTGAAAAGGTGTGAAAAATATGAAGAGCTTCAAAAGGTTTCAAAATGTGTGGAGCATGAAACGGTCTGAAAAATAGGAGGAGCATGAAGCGGTGTTGAAAAACATGAAGAGCCTGAAAAGGTGTGAAAAATATGAAGAGCTTGAAAAGGTGTGAAAAATATGAAGAACTTCAAAAGGTGTGAAACATATGAAGAGCTTCAAAACGTGTGAAATACATGAGGAGCATGAAACTCTCTGAAAAATAGAAGGAGCATGAAGTGGTGTTCAAAAACATGAAGAGCCTGAAAAGGTGTGAAAAATATGAAAAGCTTCAAAAGGTGTCAAAAATATGAGGAGCATGAAACGGGCTGAAAAATAGGAGAAGCATGAAGTGGTGTTGAAAAACATGAAGATCCTGAAAAGGTGTGAAAAATATGAAGAGCTTCAAAAGTGTGAAATACATGACGAGCATGAAATGGCCTGAAAAATACGAGGAACATGAAACGGTGTTCAAAAACATGAAGAGCCTGAACAGGTGTGAACAATATGAAGAGCTTCAAAAGGTGTCAAAAATATGAGGAGCATGAAAACGTATGAAAAATAGGAGGATCATGAAATGGTGTTGAGAAACATTAAGAGCCTGAAAGGGTGTGAAAAATATGAAGAGCTTCAAAAGGTGTCAAAAATATGAGAAGCATGAAACTGTCTGAATAATAGGAGGAGCATGAAGCGGTGTTCAAAAACATGAAGAGTCTGAAAAGTTGTGAAAATATGAAGAGCTTCAAAAGGTATGAAAATATGAGGAGCAGGATACAGTTTTAAAAATAGGAGGAGCATGAAGCGGTGTTGAAAAACATGAAGAGCCTGAAAACGTGTGAAAATATGAAGAGCTTCAAAAATATGAAAAATATGAAGAGCTTCAAAGGGTGAGAAAAATATGAAGAGCTTCAAAAGGTGTCAAAAATATGAGGAGCATGAAACGGTCTGAAAAATAGGCGGAGCATGAAGCGATGTTGAAAAACATGAAGAGCCTGAAAAGGTGTGAAAAATATGAAGAGCTTCAAAAGGTATGAAAAATATGAGGAGCATGATACAGTTTTAAAAATAGGAGGAGCATGAAGCGGTGTTGAAAAACATGAAGAGCCTGAAAACGTGTGAAAATATGAAGAGCTTCAAAAATATGAAAAATATGAAGAGCTTCAAAGGGTGAGGAAAATATGAAGAGCTTCAAAATGTGTCAAAAATATGAGGAGCATGAAACGTTCTGAAAAATAGGAGGAGCATGAAGCGGTGTTGAAATACATGAAGAGCCTGAAAATGTGTGAAAAACATGAAGAGCTTAAAAAGGTGTCAAAAATATGACTAGCATGAAACGGTCTGAAAAAGAAGAGGAGCATGAAGCAGTGTTGAAAAACATGAAGAGCCTGAAAAGGTGTGAAAAATATGAAGAGCTTCTAAAGGTGTCAAAAATATGAGGAGCATGAAACGGTCTTAAAAATACGAGGAGCATGCAGTGGTGTTGAAAAACATGAAGAGCCTGAAAAGTTGTGAAAAATATGCATAGCTTCAAAAGGTGTCAAAAATTAGATGAGCATGAAACGGTCTGAAAAATTGGAGGAGCAAGAAGTACTGTTTAAAAAAATGAAGAGCCTGAAAGGGTGTGAAAAATATGAAAAGCTTCAAAAGGTGTCAAAAATATGAGGACCTTGAAACGGTCTGAAAAATAGGAGGAGCATGAAGCGGTGTTGAAAAATATGAAGAGCCTGAAAAGGTGTGAAAAATATGAAGAACTTCTAAAGGTGTCAAAAATATGAGGAGCAAGTAACGGTCTGAAAAATAGGAGAAGCATGAAGCGGTGTTGAAAAACATGAAGAGCCTGAAAAGGTGTGAAAAATATGAAGAGCTTGAAAAGGTGTGAAATATATGAAGAGCTTCAAAAGGTGTCAAAATTGAGATGAGCATGAAACTGTCTGAAAAATAGGAGGAGCATGAAACTGTGATCAAAAACATGAAGAGCCTGAAAAGGTGTGAAAAATATGAAGAGCTTCAAAACGTGTGAAATACATGAGGAGTTTGAAACGGGCTGTAATATAGGAGAAGCATGAAGTGGTGTGGAAAAATTTGAAGAGCCTGAAAAGGTGTGAAAAATTTGAAGAGCCTGAAAAGGTGTGAAAAATATGAAGAGCCTGAAAAGGTGTGAAAATTTTGAAGAGCCTGAAAAGGTGTGAAAAATTTGAAGAGCCTGAAAAGGTGTGAAAAATTTGAAGAGCCTGAAATTGTGTGAAAAATTTGAAGAGCCTGAAAAGGTGTGAAAAACATGAAGAGCTTCAAATGGTGTGAAATACATGAGGAGCATGAAACGGTCTGAAAAATAGGAGGAGCAAGAAGGTGTGCTCAAAAACATGCAGAGCCTGAAAAAGTGTGAAAAATATGAAGAGCTTCAAAAATATGAAAAATATGAAGAGCTTCAAAAGGTGTGAAAAATATGAGGAGCATGAAACGGTCTGAAAAATATGAGGAGCATGAAGCGCTGTTCAAAAACTTGAAGAGCCTAAAAGGTGTGAAAAATATGAAGAGATTCAAAAGGTGTCAAAAATATGAGGAGCATGAAACGGCCTCAAAAATAGGAGGAGCATGAATCGGTGATGAAAAACATGGAGAGCCTGAAAAGGTGTGAAAAATATGAAGAGCTTCAAAAGCTTTCAAAATGTGTGGAGCATGAAACGGTCTGAAAAATAGGAGGAGCATGAAGCGGTGTTGAAAAACATGAAGAGCCTGAAAAGGTGTGAAAAATATGAAGAGCTTGAAAAGGTATGAAAAATATGAAGAATTCAAAAGGAGTGAAACATATGAAGAGCTTCAAAACGTGTGAAATACATGAGGAGCATGAAACTCTCTGAAAAATAGAAGGAGCATGAAGTGGTGTTCAAAAACATGAAGAGCCTGAAAAGGTGTGAAAAATATGAAAAGCTTCAAAAGGTGTCAAAAATATGAGGAGCATGAAACGGGCTGAAAAATAGGAGAAGCATGAAGTGGTGTTGAAAAACATGAAGATCCTGAAAAGGTGTGAAAAATATGAAGAGCTTCAAAAGTGTGAAATACATGACGAGCATGAAATGGCCTGAAAAATACGAGGAACATGAAACGGTGTTCAAAAACATGAAGAGCCTGAAAAGGTGTGAACAATATGAAGAGCTTCAAAAGGTGTCAAAAATATGAGGAGCATGAAAACGTATGAAAAATTGGAGGAGCATGAAGTGGTGTTGAAAAACATTAAGAGCCTGAAAGGGTGTGAAAAATATGAAAAGCTTCAAAAGGTGTCAAAAATATGAGAAGCATGAAACTGTCTGAATAATAGGAGGAGCATGAAGCGGTGTTCAAAAACATGAAGAGTCTGAAAAGGTGTGAAAAATATGAACAGCTTCAAAAGGTGTCAAAAATATGAGGAGCATGAAACGGTCTGAAAAATGGGAGGAGTATGAAATGGTGATCAAAAACATGCAGAGCCTGAAAAGGTGTGAAAAATGTGAAGAGCTTCAAAAGGTGTGAAAGACATGAGGAGCATGAAACGGGCTGAAAAATAGGAGAAGAATGAAGTGGTGTTGAAAAACATGAAGAGCCTGAAAAAGTGTGAAAAATATGAAAAGCTTCAAAAGGTGTGAAATACATGAGGAGCATGAAACTCTCTGAAAAATAAAAGGAGCATGAAGTGGTGTTCAAAAACATGAAGAGCCTGAAAAGTTGTGAAAATATGAAGAGCTTCAAAAATATGAAAAATATGAAGAGCTTCAAAGGGTGAGAAAAATATGAAGAGCTTCAAAAGGTGTCAAAAATATGAGGAGCATGAAACGGTCTGAAAAATAGGCGGAGCATGAAGCGATGTTGAAAAACATGAAGAGCCTGAAAAGGTGTGAAAAATATGAAGAGCTTCAAAAGGTATGAAAAATATGAGGAGCATGATACAGTTTTAAAAATAGGAGGAGCATGAAGCGGTGTTGAAAAACATGAAGAGCCTGAAAACGTGTGAAAATATGAAGAGCTTCAAAAATATGAAAAATATGAAGAGCTTCAAAGGGTGAGAAAAATATGAAGAGCTTCAAAATGTGTCAAAAATATGAGGAGCATGAAACGTTCTGAAAAATAGGAGGAGCATGAAGCGGTGTTGAAATACATGAAGAGCCTGAAAATGTGTGAAAAACATGAAGAGCTTAAAAAGGTGTCAAAAATATGAGGAGCATGAAACGGTCTGAAAAAGAAGAGGAGCATGAAGCAGTGTTGAAAAACATGAAGAGCCTGAAAAGGTGTGAAAAATATGAAGAGCTTCTAAAGGTGTCAAAAATATGAGGAGCATGAAACGGTCTTAAAAATACGAGGAGCATGCAGTGCTGTTGAAAAACATGAAGAGCCTGAAAAGTTGTGAAAAATATGCATAGCTTCAAAAGGTGTCAAAAATTAGATGAGCATGAAACGGTCTGAAAAATTGGAGGAGCAAGAAGCACTGTTTAAAAAAATGAAGAGCCTGAAAGGGTGTGAAAAATATGAAAAGCTTCAAAAGGTGTCAAAAATATGAGGACCTTGAAACGGTCTGAAAAATAGGAGGAGCATGAAGCGGTGCTGAAAAATATGAAGAGCCCGAAAAGGTGTGAAAAATATGAAGAACTTCTAAAGGTGTCAAAAATATGAGGAGCAAGTAACGGTCTGAAAAATAGGAGAAGCATGAAGCGGTGTTGAAAAACATGAAGAGCCTGAAAAGGTGTGAAAAATATGAAGAGCTTGAAAAGGTGTGAAATATATGAAGAGCTTCAAAAGGTGTCAAAATTGAGATGAGCATGAAACTGTCTGAAAAATAGGAGGAGCATGAAACGGTGATCAAAAACATGAAGAGCCTGAAAAGGTGTGAAAAATATGAAGAGCTTCAAAAGGTGTGAAATACATGAGGAGTTTGAAACGGGCTGAAATATAGGAGAAGCATGAAGTGGTGTGGAAAAATTTGAAGAGCCTGAAAAGGTGTGAAAAATTTGAAGAGCCTGAAAAGGTGTGAAAAATATGAAGAGCCTGAAAAGGTGTGAAAAATTTGAAGAGCCTGAAAAGGTGTGAAACATTTGAAGAGCCTGAAAAGGTGTGAAAAATTTGAAGAGCCTGAAAAGGTGTGAAAAATGTGAAGAGCCTGAAAAGGTGTGAAAAATATGAAGAGCTTCAAATCGTGTGAAATACAAGAGGAGCATGAAACTCTCTGAAAAATAGGAGGAGCATGAAGCGGTTTTCAAAAACATGAAGAGCTTAAAAAGTTGTGAAAAATATGAAAAGCTTCAAGAGGTGTCAAAAATGAGATGAGCATGAAACGGTCTGAACAATAGGAGGATCATGAAACGGTGTTGAAAAACATGAAGAGCCTGAAAAGTTGTGAAAAATATAAAGAGCTTCAAAATGTGTCAAAATATGAGGAGCATGAAACGGTGTGAAAAATCGGAGGAGCATGAAGCGGTGTTGAAAAATATGAAGAGCCTGAAAAGGTGTGAAAAATATGAAGAGCTTCAAAAGTGGTGAAAAATATGAGGACCATGAAACGGTCTGAAAAATAGAAGCAGCATGAAACGGTGTTGAAAAACATGAAGAGCCTGAAAGGTGTGAAAAATATGAAGAGCTTCAAAACGTGTGAAATACATGAGGAGCATGAAACGGTCTGAAAATTAGGGGAAGCATGAAGTGGTGTGGAAAAACATGAAGAGCCTGAAAAGTTGTGAAAAAAATGAAGAGCTTCAAAAGTTGTCAAAAATATGAAGAGCATGAAATGGTTTGAAAAATAGGAGGATCATGAAGCGGTGATCAAAAACATGAAGATCCTGAAAAGGTGTGAAAAGTATGAACAGCTTCAAAAGGTGTCAAAAAAGAGATGAGCGTGAAACGGTCTGAAAAATAGGAGAAGCATGAATCAGTGTTGAAAAACATGAAGAGCCTGAAAAGGTGTGAGAAATATGAAGAGCTTCAAAAATGTGAAAAATATGAAGAGCTTCAAAAGTTGTCAAAAATTAGATGAGCATGAAACGGTCTGAAAAATAGGAGGTGCATGAAGTGGTGTTCAAAAACATGAAGAGCCTGAAATGGTGTGAAATATATGAACACCTTCAAAACGTGTGAAAAATATGAGGAGCTTCAAAAAGTGTCAAAATTATGAGGAGCATGAAACGGTCTGAAAAATAGGAGGAGCATGAAGCGGTGTTGAAAAGTACGAGGAGCATGAAGAGGTGTTGAAAAAAATGAAGAGCCTGAAAAGGTGTGAAAAATATGAAGAGCTTCAAAAGTTGTCAAAAATTAGATGAGCATGAAACGGTCTGAAAAATAGGAGGAGCATGAAGTGGTGTTGAAAAACATGAAGAGCCTGAAATGGTGTGAAATATATGAACACCTTCAAAACGTGTGAAAAATATGAGGAGCTTCAAAAAGTGTCAAAATTATGAGGAGCATGAAACGGTCTGAAAAATAGGAGGAGCATGAAGCGGTGTTGAAAAATACGAGGAGCATGAAGAGGTGTTGAAAAAAATGAAGAGCCTGAAAAGGTGTGAAAAATATGAAGAGCTTCTAAAGGTGTCAAAAATATGAGAAGCCTGAAACGGTCTAAAAAATAGGAGGGGCATGAAGCGATGTTGAAAAACATGCAGAGCCTGAAAATGTGTGAAAAATATGAAGATCTTCTAAAGGTGTCAAATATATGAGGACAATGAAACGGCCTGAAAAATTGGAGGAGCATGCGGTGGTGATGAAAAACATGAAGAGCTTGAAAAGGTGTGAAAAATATAAAGAGCTTCAAAAGGTGTCAAAATTATGAGGAGCATGAAACGGTCTGAAAAATAGGAGGAGCATGAAGTGGTGTTGAAACACATGAAGATCCTGAAATGGTGTGAAATATATGAAGACCTTCAAAATGTGTGAAACTTATGAGGAGCTTCAAAACGTGTCAAAAATATGAGGAGCATGTAATGGTCTGAAAAATCGGAGGAGCATGAAGTGGTGTTCAAAAACATGAAGAGCCTGAAAAGGTGAGAAAAATACGAAGAGCTTCTAAAGGTGTGAAAAATATGAAGAGCTTCAAAAAGGATGAAAAATATGAGGAGCATGAAACTGTCAGAAAAATAGGAGGATCATGAAGCGGTGTTGAAAAACATGAAGAGCCTGAAAAGGTGAGAAAAATAAGAAGAGCTTCTAAAGGTGTGAAAAATATGAGGAGCATGAAACGGTCTCAAAATAGGAGGAGCATAAAACGGTCTGAAAAATAGGAGGAGCAAGAAGCGGTGATGAAAAAAAAGAAGAGCATGAAATGGTTTGAAGAATATGAGGAGCTTCAAAAGGTATCAAAAATAGGAGTAGCATGAAGCCGTGTTGAAAAACATGAAGAGCCTGAAAAGGTGTGAAAAATATGAAGAGCATGAAACGGTCTGAAAAATAGGTGGAGCATGAAGCTGTGTTCAGAAGCATGAAGAGCCTGAAAACTGTGAAAAATATGAAGAGCTTCAAAAAGTGTGAAAAATATGAAGAGTTTCAAAAGGTGTGAAAAATATGAGGAGCATGAAATTGTCTGAAAAATAGGAGGAGCATGAAGCGGTTTTGAAATACATGAAGAGCCTGTAAAGGTTTGAAAAATATGAAGAGCTTCAAAAGGTGTGAAAAATATGAAGAGCTTCAAAATTTGTCAAAAATAAGAGGAGAAAGACTCGGTCTGAAAAATAGGAGGAGCATGAAGCGGTGTTGAAATACATGAAGAGCCTGTAAAGGTTTGAAAAATATGAAGAGCTTCAAAAGGTGTGAAAAATATGAAGAGCTTCAAAATGTGTCAAAAATAGGAGGAGCATGACACGGTCTGAAAAATAGGAGAAGCATGAAGCGGTGTTGAAAAACATGAAGAGCCTGAAAAGGTGTAAAAAACATGAAGAGCCTAAAAAGGTGTCAAAAATATGAGGAATATGAAACGGTCTTAAAAATAGGAGGATCATGAAGAGGTGTTGAAAAACATGAAGTTCCTGAAAAGGTGTGAAATATATGAAGAGCTTCAAAAGTTGTGAAATATATGAGGAGCATGAAACGGTCTGAAAAATAGGAGGAGCATGAAACGGTGTTCAAAAACATGAGGAGCTTCAAAAGGTGTGAAAAATATGAACAGCTTCAAAAGGTGTCAAAAATGAGATGAGTAAAAAACGGTCTGAAAAATGGGAGGAGCATGAAGTTGTGTTGAAAATAATGAAGAGCCTGAAAAGGTGTGAAAAATATGAGGAGCATGATACGGTCTGAAAAATAGGAGGAGCATGAAGTGGTTGTGAAAAACATGAAGAGCCGGAAAACGTGTGCAAAATATGACGAGCTTCAAAGGTGTGAAATACATGAGAAGCTTGAAACGGTCTGAAAAATAGGAGGAGCATGAAGCGGGGTTGAAAAACATGAAGAGCCTGAAAAGGTGTGACAAATATGAAGAGCTTCAAAAGGTGTGAAATACATGAGGAGCATGAAACGATCTGAAAAATAGGAGGAGCATGAAGCGGTGTTCAAAAACATGCAGAGTCTGAAAAGGTGTGAAAATTATGAAGAGCTTCAAAAGGTTTGAAAAATATGAAGAGCTTCAAAAGGTGTGAAAAATGAGATGAGCATGAAACGGTCTGAAAAATAGGAGGAGCATGAAGCGGTGTTCAAAAACATGAAGAGCCTGAAAAGATGTGAGAAATATGAAGAGCTTCAAAAGATGTCAAAAATATGAGGAGCATGAAACGGTCTGAAAAATAGGAGGAGCATGAAATGGTATTCAAACACATGAAGAGCCTGAAAAGGTGTGAAAAATATGAAGAGCTTCAAAAGGTGTGAAATACATGAGGAGCATTAAACGGTTTAAAAATTAGGAGGAGCATGAAGCGGTGTTCAAAAAAATGAAGAGCCTGAAAAGGTGTTAAAAATATGAATAGCTTCAAAAGGTGTGAAAAATATGAGGAGCATGAAACGGTCTGAAGAATAGGAGGAGCATGAAGCGGTGTTGAAAAACATGAGGAGCCTGAAAAGGTGTGACAAATATGAAGAGTTCCAAAAGGTGTGAAAAATATGAGGAGCATGATACGGTCTGAAAAATAGGAGGAGCATGAACCAGTGTTCAAAAACATGAAGAGCCTGAAAAGGTGTGAAAAATATGAACAGCTTCAAAAGGTGTGAAAAATATGAGGAGCATGAAACGGTCTGAAAAATAGGAGGAGCATGAAGCGGTGTTGAAAAACATGAGGAGCCTGAAAAGGTGTGACAAATATGAAGAGCTTCAAAAGGTGTGAAATACATGAGGAGCATGAAACGGTCTCAAAAATAGGAGTAGCATGAAGCGGTGTTCAAAAACATGCAGAGTCTGAAAAGGGGTGAAAAATATGAAGAGCTTCAAAAGGTTTGATAAATATGAAGAGCTTCAAAAGGTGTGAAAAATATGAAAAGCTTCAAAAGGTGTCAGAAATATGAGGAGCATGAAACGGTCTGAAAAATAGGAGGAGCATGAAGCGGAGTTCAAAAACATGAAGAGCCTGAAAAGGTGGGAAAAATATGAAGAGCTTCAAAAGGTGTCAAAAATATGAGGAGCATGAAACGGTCTGCAAAATAGGAGGAGCATGAAGTGGTGTTGAAAAACATGAAGAGCCTGAAAACGTGTGAAAAAAATGAAGAGCTTCAAAAGGTGTGAAAAATATGAAGAGCTTCAAAAGGTGTCAAAAATGAGATGAGTGTAAAACGGTCTGAAATGTGGGAGGAGCATGAAGTGGTGTTGAAAATAATGAAGAGCCTGAAAAGGTGTGAAATATATGAAGAGCTTCAAAAGGTGTGAAAATAAAGAGGAGCATGATACGGTCTGAAAAATAGGAGGAGCATGAATTGGTTGTGAAAAAACATGAAGAGCCTGAGAACGCGTGCAAAATATGAAGAGCTTCAAAAGGTGTGAAATACATGAGGAGCATGAAACGGTCTGAAAAATAGGAGGAGCAAGAAACGGTGTTGAAAAACATGAAGAGACTGACGAGGTGTCAGAAATATGAAGAACTTCAAAAGGTGTCAAAGACATGAGGAGCATGAAACGGTCTGAAAAATCGGAGGAGCAACAAGGGGTGTTGAAATACATGAAGAGCCTGAAAATGTGTGAAAAATATAAAGAGCTTCAAAAGATGTGAAAATATGAAGAGCTTCAAAAGGTGTCAAAAATATGAGGAGCATGAAACTGTCTGAAAAATAGGAGGAGCATGAAGCGGTGTTGAAAAACATGAATAGCCTGAAAATGTGTGAGAAATATGAAGAGCTTCAACAGGTGTCAAAAATATGATTAGCATGAAACGGTCTGAAAAATAGGAGGAGCATGAAGCGGTGTTGAAAAACATGAATAGCCTGAAAATGTGTGAAATATATGAAGAGCTTAAAAATGTGTCAAATATATGAGGAGCATGAAACGGTCTGAAAAATAGGAGGATGATGAAACGGTGTTGAAAAACAATAAGAGCCTGAAAAGGTGTGAAAAATATGAAGAGCTTCAAAAGGTGTCAAAATTTGAGGAGCATGAAAAGGTCTGAAAAATAGGAGGAGAATGAAGCTGTTTTCAAAATCATGAAGAGCCTATAAATGTGTGAAAAATATGAAGAGCTTCAAAAGGTGTAAAAATTTGAAGAGCAGGAAACGGTCTGAAAAACAGGAGGAGAATGAAGTGGTGTCCAAAAACATGAAGAGCCTGAAAAGGTGTGAAAAATATGAAGAGCTTCAAAATGTGTCAAAAATATGAGGAGCATGAAATGGTCTGAAAAATAGGAGGAGCATGAGGCGGTGTTCAAAAACATGAAGAGCCTGAAAAGGTGTGAAAAATATGAAGAGCTTCAAAAGGTGTCAAAAATATGAGGAGCATGAAACGGTCTGAAAAATAGGAGGAGCATGAAACGGTGATCAAATACATGAAGAGCCTGAAAAAGTGTGAAAAATATGAAGAGCTTCAAAAGGTGTGAAATTCATGAGGAGCATGAAATGAGCTGAAAAATAGGAGAAGCATGAAGTGGTGTGGAAAAACATGAAGAGCCTGTAAAGGTGTGAAAAATATGAAGAGCTTCAAAAGGTGTGTAATACATGAGGAGCATGAAACTCTCTGAAAAATAGAAGGAGCATGAAGTAGTGTTCAAAAACATGAAGAGCCTGAAAAGGTGTGAAAAATATGAAGAGCTTAAAAAGGTGTGAAAAATATGAGGAACATGATATGGTTTGAAAAATAGGATTAGCATGAAGCGGTGTTCAAAAACATGAAGAGCCTGAAAAGGTGTGAAAAATATGAAAAGCTTCAAAAGGTGTCAAAAATGAGATGAGCATGAAACGTTCTGAAAAATAGGAGGTGCATGAAGCGTTGTTGAAAACCATGAAGAGCCTGAAAAGGTGTGAGAAATATGAAGAGCTTCAAAATATGTCAAAAATATGAGGAGCATGAAACGGTCTTAAAAATAGGAGGAGCATGAAGCGGTGTTCAAAAACATGAAGAGCCTGAAAAGGTGTGAAAAATATGAAGAACTTCAAAAAGTGTCAAAAATGAGATGAGCATGAAACGGTCTGAAAAATTGGAGGTGCATGAAGAGTTGTTGAAAAACATGAAGAGCCAGAAAATGTGTGAAAAATATGAAGAGCTTCAAAAGGTGTCAAAAATATGAGGAGCATGAAACGGTCTTAAAAATACAAGGAGCATGAAGCGGTGTTGAAAAACATGAATAGCCTGAAAATGTGTGAAATATATGAAGAGCTTAAAAATGTGTCAAGTATATGAGGAGCATGAAACGGTCTGAAAAATAGGAGGATCATGCAACGGTGTTGAAAAACATGAAGAGTCTGAAAAGGTGTGAAAAATATGAAGAGCTTCCAAAGCTGTCAAAAATATGAGGAGCATGAAACGGTCTGAAAAATAGGAGGAGCATGAAGCTGTGTTCAAAAACATGAAGAGCCTGAAAATGTGTGAAAAATATGAAGAGCTTCAAAAGGTGTGAAAAATATGAGGAGTATGAAACGGGCTGAAAAATAGGAGGAGCATGAAGTTGTGTTCAAAAACATGAAGAGCCTGAAAAGGTGTGAAAAAAATGAAGAAATTCAAAAGGTGTAAAAATATGAGGAGCATGAAACGGTCTGAAAAATAGGAGGAGCATGAAGTGGTGTTGAAAAACATGAAGAGCCTGAAAAGGTATGAAAAATATGAAGAGCATCAAAATGTGTCAAAAATATGAGGAGCATGAAACGGTCTGAAAAATAGGCAGAGCATGAGGCGGTGTTCAAAAACATGAAGAGCCTGAAAAGGTTTGAAAAATATGAAGAGCTTCAAAAGGTGTCAAAAATATGAGGAGCATGAAACGAGCTGAAAAATAGGAGGAGCATGAAGCGGTGTTCAAAAACATGCTGAGACTGAAATCTTGTGAAAAATATGAAGAGCTTCAAAAGGTGTGAAAAATATGAAGAGCTTCAGAAGGTGTCAAAAATGAAATGAACATGAAACGGTCTGAAAAATAGGAGGAGCATGATGTAGTGTTAAAAAAAATGAAGAGCCTGAACAGGTGTGAAATATATGAAGAGCTTCAAAAGGTGTGAAAAATATGAGAAGCATGAAACGGTCTGAAAAATATGAGGAGCATGAACCGGTGTCGAAAAACATGAAGAGCCTGAAAAGGTGTGAAAAATATGAAGAGCTCCAAAAGGTGTGAAAAATATGAGGAGCATGATACGGTCTGAAAAATAGGAGGAGCATGAACCAGTGTTCAAAAACATGAAGAGCCTGAAAAGGTGTGAAATATATGAACAGCTTCAAAAGGTGTGAAAAATATGAGGAGCATGAAACGGTCTGAAAAATAGGAGGAGCATGAAGCGGTGTTGAAAAACATGAGGAGCCTGAAAAGGTGTGACAAATATGAAGAGCTTCAAAAGGTGTGAAATACATGAGGAGCATGAAACGGTCTCAAAAATAGGAGGAGCATGAAGCGGTGTTCAAAAACATGCAGAGTCTGAAAAGGGGTGAAAAATATGAAGAGCTTCAAAAGGTTTGATAAATATGAAGAGCTTCAAAAGGTGTGAAAAATATGAAAAGCTTCAAAAGGTGTCAGAAATATGAGGAGCATGAAACGGTCTGAAAAATAGGAGGAGCATGAAGCGGTGTTCAAAAACATGAAGAGCCTGAAAAGGTGGGAAAAATATGAAGAGCTTCAAAAGGTGTCAAAAATATGAGGAGCATGAAACGGTCTGCAAAATAGGAGGAGCATGAAGTGGTGTTGAAAAACATGAAGAGCCTGAAAACGTGTGAAAAAAATGAAGAGCTTCAAAAGGTGTGAAAAATATGAAGAGCTTCAAAAGGTGTCAAAAATGAGATGAGTGTAAAACGGTCTGAAATGTGGGAGGAGCATGAAGTGGTGTTGAAAATAATGAAGAGCCTGAAAAGGTGTGAAATATATGAAGAGCTTCAAAAGGTGTGAAAATAAAGAGGAGCATGATACGGTCTGAAAAATAGGAGGAGCATGAATTGGTTGTGAAAAAACATGAAGAGCCTGAAAACGCGTGCAAAATATGAAGAGCTTCAAAAGGTGTGAAATACATGAGGAGCATGAAACGGTCTGACAAATAGGAGGAGCAAGAAACGGTGTTGAAAACCATGAAGAGACTGACGAGGTGTCAGAAATATGAAGAACTTCAAAAGGTGTCAAAGATATGAGGAGCATGAAACGGTCTGAAAAATCGGAGGAGCAACAAGGGGTGTTGAAATACATGAAGAGCCTGAAAATGTGTGAAAAATATAAAGAGCTTCAAAAGATGTGAAAAATATGAAGAGCTTCAAAAGGTGTCAAAAATATGAGGAGCATGAAACTGTCTGAAAAATAGGAGGAGCATGAAGCGGTGTTGAAAAACATGAATAGCCTGAAAATGTGTGAGAAATATGAAGAGCTTCAACAGGTGTCAAAAATATGATTAGCATGAAACGGTCTGAAAAATAGGAGGAGCATGAAGCGGTGTTGAAAAACATGAATAGCCTGAAAATGTGTGAAATATATGAAGAGCTTAAAAATGTGTCAAATATATGAGGAGCATGAAACGGTCTGAAAAATAGGAGGATGATGAAACGGTGTTGAAAAACAATAAGAGCCTGAAAAGGTGTGAAAAATATGAAGAGCTTCAAAAGGTGTCAAAATTTGAGGAGCATGAAAAGGTCTGAAAAATAGGAGGAGAATGAAGCTGTTTTCAAAATCATGAAGAGCCTATAAATGTGTGAAAAATATGAAGAGCTTCA
Organism: Dama dama; assembly: GCF_033118175.1. Classification (NCBI taxonomy): domain Eukaryota; kingdom Metazoa; phylum Chordata; class Mammalia; order Artiodactyla; family Cervidae; genus Dama; species Dama dama. The sequence continues at coordinate 5,289,691 of NW_026870877.1, read as the reverse complement.
AAAGGTGTAAAAATTTGAAGAGCAGGAAACGGTCTGAAAAACAGGAGGAGAATGAAGTGGTGTCCAAAAACATGAAGAGCCTGAAAAGGTGTGAAAAACATGAAGAGCTTCAAAATGTGTCAAAAATATGAGGAGCATGAAATGGTCTGAAAAATAGGAGGAGCATGAGGCGGTGTTCAAAAACATGAAGAGCCTGAAAAGGTGTGAAAAATATGAAGAGCTTCAAAAGGTGTCAAAAATATGAGGAGCATGAAACGGTCTGAAAAATAGGAGGAGCATGAAACGGTGATCAAATACATGAAGAGCCTGAAAAAGTGTGAAAAATATGAAGAGCTTCAAAAGGTGTGAAATTCATGAGGAGCATGAAATGAGCTGAAAAATAGGAGAAGCATGAAGTGGTGTGGAAAAACATGAAGAGCCTGTAAAGGTGTGAAAAATATGAAGAGCTTCAAAAGGTGTGTAATACATGAGGAGCATGAAACTCTCTGAAAAATAGAAGGAGCATGAAGTAGTGTTCAAAAACATGAAGAGCCTGAAAAGGTGTGAAAAATATGAAGAGCTTAAAAAGGTGTGAAAAATATGAGGAGCATGATATGGTTTGAAAAATAGGATTAGCATGAAGCGGTGTTCAAAAACATGAAGAGCCTGAAAAGGTGTGAAAAATATGAAAAGCTTCAAAAGGTGTCAAAAATGAGATGAGCATGAAACGTTCTGAAAAATAGGAGGTGCATGAAGCGTTGTTGAAAACCATGAAGAGCCTGAAAAGGTGTGAGAAATATGAAGAGCTTCAAAATGTGTCAAAAATATGAGGAGCATGAAACGGTCTTAAAAATAGGAGGAGCATGAAGCGGTGTTCAAAAACATGAAGAGCCTGAAAAGGTGTGAAAAATATGAAGAGCTTCAAAAAGTGTCAAAAATGAGATGAGCATGAAACGGTCTGAAAAATTGGAGGTGCATGAAGAGTTGTTGAAAAACATGAAGAGCCAGAAAATGTGTGAAAAATATGAAGAGCTTCAAAAGGTGTCAAAAATATGAGGAGCATGAAACGGTCTTAAAAATACAAGGAGCATGAAGCGGTGTTGAAAAACATGAATAGCCTGAAAATGTGTGAAATATATGAAGAGCTTAAAAATGTGTCAAGTATATGAGGAGCATGAAACGGTCTGAAAAATAGGAGGATCATGCAACGGTGTTGAAAAACATGAAGAGTCTGAAAAGGTGTGAAAAATATGAAGAGCTTCCAAAGCTGTCAAAAATATGAGGAGCATGAAACGGTCTGAAAAATAGGAGGAGCATGAAGCTGTGTTCAAAAACATGAAGAGCCTGAAAATGTGTGAAAAATATGAAGAGCTTCAAAAGGTGTGAAAAATATGAGGAGCATGAAACGGTCTGAAAAATAGGAGGAGCATGCAGCGGTTAAAAAACATGAAGAGCCTGAAAAGGTGTGAAAAATATGAAGAGCTCCAAAAGTTGTCAAAAATATGTGGAGCGTGAGACGGTCTCAAAAACAGGAGGAGCGGGAAGCGGTGATGAAAAACATGAAGAGCCTGAAAACGTGTGATAAAACATGAAGAGCTTCAAAGGTGTCAGAAATATGAGGAGCATGAAACGCTCGCAAAAATAGGAGGAGCATGAAGCGGTGTTGAAAAACATGAAGAGCCTGAAATGGTGTGAAAAATATGAGAGCTTCAAAAGGTGTCAATAATAAGAGGTGCATGAAACAGTCTGAAAAATTGGAGGAGCATTAAACTGTCTGAAAAATAGGAGAAGCATGAAGCGGTGTTGAAAAACATGAAGAGCCTGAAAGGGTGTGAAAAATATGAGAGCTTCAAAAGGTATCAATAATAAGAGGTGCATGAAACAGTCTGAAAATTAGGAGGAGCATGAAACTGTATGAAAAATAGGAGAAGCATGAAGCGGTGTTGAAAAATATGAAGAGCCTGAAAAGGTGTGAAAATATGAAAAGCTTCAAAAGGTGTCAAAAATATGAGGAGCATGAAACGGTCTGAAAAATAGGAGGAGCATGAAACGGTGATAAAAAACATGAAGAGCCTGAAAAGATGTGAAAAATATGAAGAGCTTCAAAAGGTGTGAAATACATGAGGAGCATGGAACGGGCTGAAAAATAGGAGAAGCATGAAGGGGTGTGGAAAAACATGAAGAGCCTGAAAAGGTTTGAAAAATATGAAGAGCTTCAAAAGGTGTCAAAAATATTAGGAGCATGAAACGGTCTGAAAAATATGAGGATCATGAAACGGTGTTGAAAAACATGAAGAGCCTGAAAAGGTGTGAAAAATATGAAGAGCTTCAAAAGGTGTCAAAAATATTAGGAGCATGAAACGGTCTTAAAAATAGGAGGAGGATGAAGTGGTGTTGAAAAAAATGAAAAGCCTGAAAAGGTGTGAAATATATGAAGAGCTTCAAAAGGTGTGAAAAATATGAGAAGAATGAAACGGTCTGCAAAATAGGAGGAGCATGAAATGATGTTCAAACACATGAAGTGCATGAAAAGGTGTGAAAAATATGAAGAGGTTCAAAAGGTGTGAAATACATGAGGAGGTTTAAACGGTCTGAAAAATAGGAGGAGCATGAAGCGGTGTTCAAAAACATGAAGAGCCTGAAAAGGTGTGAAAAATATGAAGAGCTTCAAAAGGTGTGAAAAATATGAGGAGCATGAAACGGTCTGAAAAATAGGAGGAGCAAAAAAGGTTGTTGAAAAACATGCAGAGCCTGAAAAAGTGTGAAAAATATGAACAGCTTCAAAAGATGTGAAAAATATGAAGAGCTTCAAAAGGTGTTGAAAATGAGATGAGCATGAAACGGTCTGAAAAATCGGAGGTGCATGAAGCGGTGTTGAAAAACATGAAGAGCCTGAAAAGGTGTGAGAAGTATGAAGAGCTTCAAAAGGTGTCAAAAATATGAGTAGCATGAAACGGTCTGCAAAAAAGGAGCAGCATGAAGTGGTGTTGAAAAACATGAAGAGCTTGAAAAGGTGTGAAAAATATGAAAGCTTCAAAAGGTGTCGAAAATATGAGGAGCATGAAACGGTCTCAAAAATAGGAGGAGCATGAAGCGGTGTTCAAAAACATGAAGAGCCTGAAAAGGTGTGAAAAATATGAAGAGCTTCAAAATGTGTCAAAAATACGACGAGCATGAAACCCTCTTAAAAATAGGAGGATGAAGCGGTGTTCAAAAACATGAAGAGCCTGAAAATTTGTGCAAAATATGAAGAGCTTCAAAAGGAGTGAAATACATGAGGAGCATGTAAAGGTGTTCAAAAACATGCAGAGACTTAAAAGGTGTGATAAATATGAAGAGCTTCAAAAAGTGCCAAAAATTAGATTAGCATGAAAGGGTCCGAAAAATAGGAGGAGCCTGAAGAGGTGTTGAAAAACATGAAGAGCCTGAAAAAGTGTGAAAAATATGAAGTGCTTCAAAAATATGAAAATTATGAAGAGCTTCAAAAGGTGTGAAAAATATGAAGAGCTTCAAAAGATGTCAAAAATGAGATGAGCATGAACCGGTCGGAAAAATAGGAGGAGCATGAAGTGTTGTTGAAAAACATGAAGAGCCTGAAAAGGTGTGAATAATATGAAGAGCTTCAAAAGGTGTCAAAAATATGCAGAGCAAGAAACGGTCTGAAAAATAGGAGGATCATGAAGCGGTGTTGAAAAACATGAAGAGCCTGAAAAGGTGTGAAAAATATGAAGAGCTTCAAAAGGTGTCAAAAGTATGAGGAGCAAGAAATGGTCTGAAAAATAGGACGAGCATAAGCGGTGTTCAAAAACATGAACAGCCTGAAAAGGTGTGAAAAATATGAAGACTTTCAAAAGGTGTGAAAAATATGAAGAGCTTCAAAAGGTGTCAAAAATTAGATTAGCATGAAAGGGTGTGAAAAATAGAAGGAGCATGAAGTGGTGTTGAAAAACATCAAGAGCCTGAAAAGGTGTGAAATATATGAACAGCTTCAAAAGGGGTGAAAAATATGAAGAGCTTCAAAAGGTGTCAAAAATATGGGGAGCATGAAACGGTCTGAAAAATAGGAGGAGCATGAAGTGAATTCAAAAACATGAAGAGCCTCAAAATGAGTGAGAAATATGAAAAGCTTCAAAAGGTGTCAAAAATATAGGAGCATGAAACGGTCTGCAAAATAGGAGGAGCATAAAGCGGTGTTGAAAAACATGAAGAGCCTGAAAATGTGTGAAAAATATGAAGACCTTCAAAAGGTGTCAAAAATATGAGGAGCATGAAACATTCTGAAAAATAGGAGGAGCATGAAGCGGTGTTGAAAAACATGAAGAGCCTGAAAATGTGTGAAAAATATGAAGAGCTTCAAAATGTGTCAAAAATATGGGGAGCATGAAACGGTCTGAAAAATAGGAGGAGCATGAAACGGTGTTGAAAAACATGAAGAGCCTGAAAAGGTGTGAAAAATATGAAGAGCTTGAAACGGTCTGAATTATATGAGGAGCATGAAAAGTTCTGAAAAATAGGAGGACCATGAAGCGGTGTTCAAAAACATGAAGAACCTGAAAAGGTGTGAAAAATATGAAGAGCTTCAAAAGGTGTCAAAAATGAGATGAGCATGAAACGGTCTGAATAATAGGAGGAGCATGAAGCGGTGTTGAAAAATATGAAGAGCTTCAAAAGGTGTGAAAAATATGAGGAGCTTCAACAGGTGTCAAAAATTCGAGGAGCATGAAACGGTCTGAAAAATACGAGGAGCATGAAGCGTTGTTCAAAAAAGTGAAGAGCCTGAAAAGGTTAGAAAAATATGAAGAGCTTCAAAGTTGTGAAAAATATGAAGAGCTTCAAAAGGTGTCAAAAATGAGATGAGCATCAAACGGTCTGAAAAATAGGAGGAGCATGAAGTGGTGTTGAAAAAAAAGAAGAGCCTGTTAAGGTGTGAAATATATGAAGAGCTTCAAAAATGTGAAAAATATGAAGAGCTTCAAAAGGTTTGAAAAATATGAAGAGCTTGAAAAGGTGTCAAAAATGAGATGAGCATGAAACGGTCTGAAAAATAGGAGGAGCATGAAATGCTGTTGAAAATCATGAAGAGAATGAAAAGGTGTGAAAAATATGAAGAGCTTCAAAAGGTGTCAAAAATATGAGGAGCATGAAACGGTCTGAAAAATAGGAGGAGCATAAAGCGGTGTTCAAAAACATGAAGTGCCTGAAAAGGTGTGAAAAATTAGAAGAGCTTCAAAAGGTGTCAAAAATATAAGGATCATGAAATGGTCTGAAAAATAGAAGGAGGATGAAGCGGTGTTCAAAAACATGAAGAGCTGAAAAGGTGTGAAAAATAGAAAAGCCTCAAAACGTGTCAAAAATATGAGGAGCATGAAACGGTCTGAACAATAGCAGGAGCATGAAGCGGTGTTGAAACACATGAAGAGTCTGAAAACGTGTGAAAATATGAAGAGCTTCAAGAATATAAAAAATATGAAGTGCTTCAAAAGGTGTGACAAATATGAAGAGCTTCAAAAGGTGTCAAAAATGAGATGAGCATGAAACGGTCTGAAAAATAGGAGGAGCATGAAGCGGTGTTGAAAACGATGAAGAGCCTGAAAACGTGTGAAAAATATGAAGAGATTCAAAAGGTGTGAAATACATGAGGAGGATTAAACGGTCTGAAAAATATGAGGAGCATGAAGCTGTGGAAAATATAGGAGGAGCATGAAGCTGTGTTCAAACCATGAAGAGCCTGAAAAAGTGTGAAAAATATGAAGAGCCTCAAAAGGTGTCAAAAATATGAGGAGTATGAAACGGTATGATAAATAGCAGGAGCATGAAGCGGAGTTGAAAAACATGAAGAGTCTGAAATCGTTTGAAAATTATGAAGAGCTTCAAAAATGTTAAAAATATGAAGAGCTTCAAAAGGTGTAAAAAATATGAAGAGCTTCAAAAGGTGTCAAAAATTAGATGAGCATGAAAAGGTCTAAAAAATAGGAGGAGCAACAAGTAGTGTTGGAAAAAAAGAAGAGCCTGAAAAGGTGTGAAAAATATGAAGAGCTTCAAAAGGTGTGAAAAATATGAGGAGCATGATACGGTCTGAAAAATAGGCGGAGCATGAAGCGGTGTTCAAAAACATGAAGAGCTTGAAAAGTTGTGAAAAATATGCAAAGCTTCAAAAGGTGTCAAAAATGAGAGGAGCATGAAACGGTCTGAAAAATAGGAGGAGCATGAAGTCGTGTTCAAAAATATGAAGAGCCTGAAAAGGTGTGAAAAATATGAAGAGCGTCAAAAGGTGTGAAAAATATGAGGAGCATGATACGGTCTGAAAATTAGGAGGAGCGTGAAGTGGTGTTCAAAAACATGAAGAGCCTGAAAAGGTGTGAAAAATATGAAGAGCTTCAAAAGGTGTCAAAAATGAGATGAGCATGAAACGGTCTGAAAAATAGAGGTGCATGAAGCGGTGTTGAAAAACATGAAGAGCCGGAAAAGGTGTGAAAAATATGAAGAGTTTCTAAAGGTTTCAAAAATATGAGGAGCATGAATGGTCTGAAAAATAGGAGGAGCATGAACTGGTGTTGAAAAACATGAAGAGCCTGAAAAGGTGGGAAAAATATGAAGAGCTTCAAAAGGTGTGAAAAATATGAGGAGCATGAAACGGTCTGAAAAATAGGAGGAGGATGAAACGGTAATCAAAAACATGAAGAGCCTGAAAAGGTGTGAAAAATATGAAGAGCTTCAAACGGTGTGAAATACATGAGGAGCATGAAACGGTCTGAAAAATAGGAGGAGCATGAAGCGGTGTTCGAAAACATGAAGAGCCTGAAAAGGTGTGAAAAATATGAAGAGCTTCAAAAGGTTTCAAATATATGAGAAGCATGAAACGGTCTGAAAAATAGGCGGAGCATGAAGTGGTATTCAAAAACATGAAGAGCCTGAATAGGTGTGAAAAATATGAAGAGCTTCAAAGGTGTCAAAAATATGAGGAGCATGAAACGATCTGAAAAATAGGAGGAGCATGAAGCGGTGTTCAAAAACATGAAGAGCCTGAAAAGGTGTGAAAAATATGAAGAGCTTCAAAAGGTGTCAAAAATGAGATGAGCATGAAACGGTCTGAAAAATAGGAGGAGCATGAAGCGGTGATGAAAATCATGAAGAGCCTGAAAAGGTGAGAAAAATATGAAGAGCTTCAAAATGTGTGAAAAATATGAGGAGCTTCAAAAGGTGTAAAAAATATGAAGAGCTTCAAAAGTGTCAAAAATTAGATGAGCATGAAAAGGTCTAAAAAATAGGAGGAGCAACAAGTAGTGTTGAAAAAAATGAAGAGCCTGAAAAGGTGTGAAATATATGAAGAGCTTCAAAATGTGTGAAAAATATGAGGAGCATGATACGGTCTGAAAAATAGGAGGAGCATGAAGCAGTGTTCAAAAACATGAAGAGCCTGAATAGGTGTGTAAAGAAATGCAAAGCTTCAAAAGGTGTCAAAAATGAGAGGAGCATGAAACGGTCTGAAAATAGGAGGAGCATGAAGCGGTGTTCAAAAATATGAAGAGCCTGAAAAGTTGTGAAATATATGAAGAGCTTCAAAAGGTGTCAAAAATATGAGGAGCATGAAACGGTCTGAAAAATAGGAGGAACATGAAGCGGTGTTCCAAAAAAACATGAAAAGCCTGAAAAGGTGTGAGAAATATGAAGAGCTTCAAAAGGTGTCAAAAATTTGAGGAGCATGAAACGTTCTGAAAAATAGGACGAGCATGAAGCAGTGTTGAAAAACATGAAGAGCCTGAAAATGTGTGAAATATATGAAGAGCTTCAAAAGCTGTCAAAAAGATGAGGAGCATGAAACGCTCTGAAAAATAGGAGGAGCATGAAATGGTGTTGAAAAAAATGAAGAACCTGAAAGGGTGTGAAATATATTAAGAGCTTGAAAAGGTGTCAAAAATATGAGGAGAATGAAACGGTCTGAAAAATAGGAGGAGTATGAAGAGGTGTTAAAAAACATGAAGAGCCGGAAAAGGTGTGAAAAATATGAAGAGTTTCTAAAGGTGTCAAAAATATGAGGAGAATGAAACGGTCTGAAAAATAGGAGGAGTATGAAGAGGTGTTAAAAAACATGAAGAGCCGAAAAAGGTGTGAAAAATATGAAGAGTTTCTAAAGGTGTCAGAAATATGAGGAGCATGAAACGGTCTCAAAAATAGGAGGAGCATGAGTGGTGTTGAAAAACATGAAGAGCCTGAAAAGGTGTGAAAAATATGAAGAGCTTTAAAAGATGTCAAAAATATGAGAAGCATGAAAGGGTTTGAAAAAGAGGAGGAGCAAGAAGATGTGTTCAAAAACATGAAGAGCCTGAAAAGGTGTGAAAAATATGAAGAGCTTCAAAAGGTGTCAAAAATATGAGGAGCATGAAATGGTCTGAAAAATCGGAGGAGCATGAAGCGGTGTTGAAAAACATGAAGAGCCTGAAAAGGTGTGGAAAATATGAAGAGCTTCAAAAGGTGTCAAAAATATGAGGAGCATGAAACGGTCTGAAAAATAGGAGGAGCATGAAGTGCTCTTCAAAAACATGAAGAGCCTGAAAAGGTGTGAAAAATATGAAGAGCTACAAAAGGAGTGAAAAATATGAGGAGCATGATACGGTAGAAAAAATAGGAGGAGCATGAAGCTGTGTTCAAAAACATGAAGAGCCTGAAAAGGTGTGAAAAATATGAAGAGCCTCAAAACGTGTCAAAAATATGAGAAGTATGAAACGGTATGATAAATAGCAGGAGCATGAAGCGGTTTTGAAAAACATGAAGGGTCTGAAATCGTGTGAAAAATATGAAGAGCTTCAAAAATGTGAAAAATATGAAGAGCTTCAAAAGGTGTAAAAAATATGAAGTGCCTCAAAATGTGTCAAAAATTAGATGAGTATGAAAAGTCCTAAAAAATAGGAGGAGCAACAAGTAGTGTTGAAAAAAATGAAGAGCCTGAAAAGGTGTGAAAAATATGAAGACCTTCAAAAGGTGTCAAAAATATGAGGAGCATGAAACTTTCTAAAAAATAGGACGAGCATGAAGCAGTGATAAAAAACATGAAGAGCCTGAAAAGGTGTGAAAAATATGAAGAGTTTCTAAAGGTGTCAAAAATATGAGGAGCATGATACGGTTTGAAAAAAGGAGGAGCATGAAGCGGTGTTGAAAAACATGAAGAGTGTGAAAACGTGTGAAAATATGAAGAGCTTCAAAAATATTAAAAATATGAAGAGCTTCAACAGTTGTGAAAAATATGAAGAGATTAAAAAGGTGTCAAAAATGAGATGAGCTTGAAACGGTCTGAAAAATAGAAGGAGCATGAAGCGGTGTTGAAAATCATGAACAGACTGAAAAGGTGTGAACAATATGAAAAGCTTCAAAAGGTGTCAAAAATGAGATGAGCATTAAACGGTCTGAAAAATAGGAATAACATGAAACGGTGTTGAATATCATGAAGAGCCTGAAATAATGTGAAAAATATAAAGAGCTGCAAAAGTTGTCAAAAATATGAGGAGCATGAAACGGTCTGATAAATAGGTGGAGCATGAAGCTGTGTTCAAAAACATGAAGAGCCTGAAAAGGTGTGAAAAATATGAAGAGCTTCAAAAGGTGTGAAATATATGAGGAGAATGAAACGGTCTGAAAAATAGGAGGATCATGAAGCGGTTTTCAGAAACATGAAGAGCATGAAAAGGTGTGAAAAACAGGAAGAGTTTCAAAAGGTGTCATAAATATGAGGAGCATGAAACGGTCTGAAAAATAGGAGGAGCATGAAACGGTGATCAAAAACATGAAGAGCCTGAAAAGGTGTGAAAAATATGAAGAGCTTCAAAAGGTGTGAAATACATGAGGAGCATGAAACTCTCTGAAAAATAGGAGGAGCATGAAGCGGTTTTCAAAAACATGAAGAGCCTGAAAATGTGTGAAAAATATGAAGAGCTTCAAAAGGTGTCAAAAATGAGATGAGCATGAAACGGTCTGAAAAATATGAGGAGCCTGAAACGGTGTTGAAAGACATGAAGATCCTGAAAAGTTGTGAAAAATATGAAAAGCTTCAAAAGGTGTCAAAAATGAGATGAGCATGAAACGGTCTGAAAAATAGGAGGAGCATGAAGCGGTGTTGAAAAATGAAGAGCCTGAAAAGGTGTGAAAAATATGAAGAGCCTCAAAACGTGTCAAAATATTAGGAGTATGAAATGGTATGATAAATAGAAGGAGCATGAAGCGGTGTTGAAAAACATGAAGAGTCTGAAATTGTGTGAAAAATATGAAGAGCTTCAAAAAGGTGAAAAATATGAAGAGCTTCAAAAGTTGTCAAAAATTAGATGAGTATGAAACGGTCTAAAAAATAGGAGGAGTAACAAATAGTGTTGAAAAAAATGAAGAGCATGAAAAGGTGTGAGAAATATGAACGGCTTAAAAAGGTGTGAAAAATATGAGGAGCCTGAAACGGTCTGAAAAAAAGGAGGAGCATGAAGTGGTGTTGAAAAACATGAAGAGCCTGAAAAGGTGTGAAAAATATGAAGACCTTCAAAAGGTGTCAAAAATATGAGGAGCATGAAATGGTCTGAAAAATCGGAGGAGCATGAAGCGGTGTTGAAAAACATGAAGAGCCTGAAAAGGTGTGGAAAATATGAAGAGCTTCAAAAGGTGTCAAAAATATGAGGAGCATGAAACGGTCTGAAAAATAGGAGGAGCATGAAGTGCTGTTCAAAAACATGAAGAGCCTGAAAAGGTGTGAAAAATATGAAGAGCTACAAAAGGTGTGAAAAATATGAGGAGCATGATACGGTAGAAAAAATAGGAGGAGCATGAAGCAGTGTTCAAAAACATGAAGAGCCTGAAAAGGTGTGAAAAATATGAAGAGCCTCAAAACCTGTCAAAAATATGAGAAGTATGAAACGGTATGATAAATAGCAGGAGCATGAAGCGGTTTTGAAAAACATGAAGGGTCTGAAATCGTGTGAAAAATATGAAGAGCTTCAAAAATGTGAAAAATATGAAGAGCTTCAAAAGGTGTAAAAAATATGAAGAGCATGAAACGGTCTGAAAATCAGGAGGATCATGAAGCGGTGTTCAAAAACATGAAGAGCCAGAAAAGGTGAGAAAAATATGAAGAGCTTTAAAAGGTGTCAAAAATGAGATGAGCCTTAAACGGTCTGAAAAACAGGAATAACATGAAACGGTGTTGAAAATCATGAATAGCCTGAAATAGTGTGAAAAATATAAAGAGCTGCAAAAGGTGTCAAAAATATGAGGAGCATGAAACGGTCTGAACAATAGGAGAAGTATGAAGCGGTGTTCAAAAATATGAAGAGCCTGAAAAGGGGTGAAAAATATGAAGAGCTTCAAAAGGTGTCAAAAATATGAGGAGCATGAAACGGTCTGAAAAATCGGAGGAGCATGAAGCGTTGTGGAAAAACATGAAGAGCCTGAAAAGGTGTGAGAAATATGAAGAGCTTCAAAAGGTGTTAAAAGTATGAGTAGCATGAAACGGTCTGCAAAAATGGAGGAGCATGAAGTGGTGTTGAAAAAGATAAAGAGCCTGAAAAGGTGTTAAAAATATGAAAGCATCAAAAGGTGTCAAAATTATGAGGAGCATGAAACGGTCTGAAAAATAGGAGGAGCATGAAGCGCTGTTGAATATCATAAAGAGCCTGAAAAGTTGTGAAAAATATGAAGAGCTTCAAGAGATGAGAAAAACATGAAGAGCTTCAAAAGGTGTCAAAATGAGATGAGCATGAAACGGTCTGAAAAATAGGAGGAGCATGAAGTCGTGTTGAAAAAAAGGAAAAGTCTGAAAAAGTGTGAAAAATATGAAGAGCTTCAATAGGTGTCAATAATATGAGGAGAATGAAACGGTCTGAAAAATAGGAGGAGCATGAAGCGATGTTGAAAAACATGAATTGTCTGAAAACGTGTGGAAAATATGAAGAGATTCATAAATGTGAAAAATATGAAGAGCTTCAAAAGGTGTGAAAAATATGAAGAGCTTCAAAAGGTGTCAAAAAAGAGATGAGCATGAAAAGGTCTGAAAAACAGGAGGAGCATGAAGCGGTGTTGAAAATCATGAAGAGCCTGAAAACGTGTGAAAAATATGAAGACCTTCAAAATTTGTCAAAAATATGAAGAGCTTCAAAAGGTGTTAAAATGAGATGAGCATGAAACTATCTGAAAAATAGGAGGAGCATGAAGTGGTGTTAAAAAAATGAAGAGCCTGGAAAGGTGTGAAATATCTGAAGAGCTTAAAAAGGTGTCAAAAATATGAGGAGCATGAAACGGTCGGCAAAATACGACGAGCATGAAGCGGTGTTTAAAAACATGAAGAGCCTGAAAAGGTGTGAAAAATATGAAGAGCTTCAAAAGGTGTGAAATATATGAGGAGAATGAAACGGTCTGAAAAATAGGAGGATCATGAAGCGGTTTTCAGAAACATGAAGAGCATGAAAAGGTGTGAAAAATATGAAGAGTTTCAAAAGGTGTCAAAAATATGAGGAGCATGAAACGGTCTGAAAAATAGGAGGAACATGAAGCGGTGTTCAAAAACATGAAAAGCCTGAAAATGTGTGAAAAATATAAAGAGCTTCAAAAGATGTGAAAAATATGAAGAGCTTCAAAAGGTGTCAAAAATGAGATGAGCATGAAACGGTCTGAAAAATAGGAGGAGCTTGAAGCGGTGTTGAAAAACATGAAGAACCTGAAAAGGTGTGAGAAATATCAAGAGCTTCAAAAGGTGTCAAATATATGAGGAGCATGAAACGTTCTGAAAAAGAGGAGGAGCATGAAGCGGTGTTGAAAAACATGAAGAGCCTGAAAAGCTGTGTAAAATATGAAGAGGTTCTAAAGGTGTCAAAAATATGAGGAGCATGAAACGGTCTTAAAAATAGGCGGATTATGAAACGGTGTTCAAAAATATGAAGAGCCTGAAAAGGTGTGAAAAATATGAAAAGCCTCAAAACCTGTCAAAAATATGAGGAGCATGAAACTGTCTGAAAAATAGCAGGGGCATGAAGCGGTGTTGAAAAACATGAAGAGTCTGAAAACGTGTGAAAATATGAAGAGCTTCAAACATATGAAAAATATGAAGAGCTTCAAAAGGTGTGAAAAATATGAAGAGCTTCAAAAGGTGTCAAAAATGAGATGAGCATAAAACGGTCCGAAAAATACGAGGAGCATGAAGCGGTGTTGAAAATCATGAAGAGCCTGAAAAGGGGTGAAAAATATGAAGAGCTTCAATGATGTGAAAAATATGAAGAGCTTCAAAAGATGTCAAAAATATGAAGAGCATGAAACGGTCTGAAAAATAGAAGGAGCATGAAACGGTGATCAAACACATGAAGAGCCTGAAAAGGTGTGGAAAATATGAAGAGCTTCAAAAGGTGTGAAATACATGAGGAGCATGAAACTCTCTGAAAAATAGGAGGAGCATGAAGCGGTGTTCAAAAACATGAAGAGCCTGAAAAGTTGTGAAAAATATGAAAAGCTTCAAAAGGTGTCAAAAATGAGATGAGCCTTAAACGGTCTGAAAAACAGGAATAACATGAAACGGTGTTGAAAATCATGAAGAGCCTGAAATAGTGTGAAAAATATAAAGAGCTGCAAAAGGTGTCAAAAATATGAGGAGCATGAAACGGTCTGATAAATAGGTGGAGCATGAAGCTGTGTTCAAAAACATGAAGAGCCTGAAAAGGTGTGAAAAATATGAAGAGCTTCAAAAGGTGTGAAATATATGAGGAGCATGAAACGGTCTGAAAAATAGGAGGATCATGAAGCAGTTTTCAGAAACATGAAGAGCATGAAAAGGTGTGAAAAATATGAAGAGCTTCAAAAGGTGTGAAATATATGAGGAGAATGAAAGGGTCTGAAAAATAGGAGGATCATGAAGCGGTTTTCAGAAACATGAAGAGCATGAAAAGGTGTGAAAAATATGGAGAGCTTCAAAAGGTGTGAAATACATGAGGAGCATGAAACTCTCTGAAAAATAGGAGGAGCCTGAAGCAATGTTCAAAAACATGAAGAGCCTGAAAATGTGTGAAAAATATGAAGAGCTTCAAAAGGTGTCAAAATTGAGATGAGTATGAAACGGTCTGAAAAATAGTAGGAGCATGAAGTGGTGTTGAAAAAAAAAGAAGAGACTGAAAAGGTGTGAAATATATGAAGAGCTTCAAAAGGTGTCAAAAATATGAGGAGAATGAAACGGTCTGAAAAATAGGAGGATCATGAAGCTGTGTCGAAAAACATGAAGAGCCTGAAAAGGTGTGAAAAATATGAAGAGCTTCTAAAGGTGTCAAAAATATGAGGAGCATGAAACGGTCTGAAAAATAGGAGGATCATGAAGCGGTGTTCAAAAACATGAAGAGCCTGAAAAGGTGTGAAAAATATGAAGAGCTCAAAAAGTGTCAAAAATATGATGAGCATGAAACGATCTGAAAAAATAGAAGGAGCATGAAACGGTGATCAAAAACATGAAGAGCCTGAAAAAGTGTGGAAAATATGAAGAGCTTCAAAAGCTGTGAAATACATGAGGAGCATGAAACTCTCTGAAAAAGAGGAGGAGCATGAAGCGGTGTTCAAAAACATGAAGAGCCTGAAAAGTTGTGAAAAATATGAAAAGTTTCAAAAGGTGTCAAAAATGAGATGAGCATTAAACGGTCTGAAAAATAGGAATAACATGAAACGGTGTTGAAAATAATGAAGAGCCTGAAAAACTGTGAAAAATATAAAGAGCTTCAAAAGGTGTCAAAAATATGAGGAGCATGAAACGGTCTGATAAATAGGAGGAGCATGAAGCTGTGTTCCAAAACATGAAGATCCTGAAAAGGTGTGAAAAATATGAAGAGCTTCAAAAGGTGTGAAATATATGAGGAGCATGAAACGGACTGAAAAATAGAAGCAGCATGAAACGGTGTTGAAAAATATGAAGAGCATGAAAAAGTGTGAAAAATATGAAGAGCTTCATAAGGTGTGAAAAAATTAAAGTGCTTCAAAGGTGACAAAAATGAGATGAGCATGATACGGTCTGAAATATAGGAGGAGCGTGAAGTGGTGGTGAAAAACATGAAGAGCCTGAAAAGGTGTGAAAAAT
The DNA here is from genome assembly GCF_033118175.1 of Dama dama. Classification (NCBI taxonomy): domain Eukaryota; kingdom Metazoa; phylum Chordata; class Mammalia; order Artiodactyla; family Cervidae; genus Dama; species Dama dama. Next base: position 5,274,639 of record NW_026870877.1, on the reverse strand, counting down.
ATGAAGAGCATCAAAAGGTGTGAAATACATGTGGAGCATGAAACGGGCTGAAAAATAGGATGATGAAACGGAGTTGAAAAACATGAAGAGCCTGAAAAGATGTGAAAAATATGAAAAGCTTCAAAAAGTGTCAAAAATATGAGGAGCATGAAACGGTCTGAAAAATAGGAGGAGCATGAAGCTGTGTTCAAAAACATGAAGAGCCTGAAAACGTGTGAAAAATATGAAGAGCTTCAAAAGGTGTCAAAAATATGAGGAGCATGAAACGGTCTGAAAAATAGGAGGAGCATGAAGCTGTGTTCAAAAACATGAAGATCTTAAAAGGGTGTGAAAAATATGAAGAGCTTCAAAAGGTGTGAAAAATATGAGGAGCATGAAACGGTCTGAAAAATAGAAGCAGCATGAAACGGTTTTGAAAAACATGAAGAGCCTGAAAACGTGTGAAAAATATGAAGGGCTTCAAAAGGTGTGAAAAACATGAAGAGCTTCAAAGGTGACAAAAATGAGATGAGCATGAAACGGTCTGAAAAATAGGAGGAGCATGAACGGAGTTGAAAAACATGAAGAGCCTGAAAAGGTGTGAAAAATATGAAGAGCTTCAAAATGTTTCAAAAATATGAAGAGCATGAAACGGTCTGAAAATCAGGAGGATCATGAAGCGGTGTTCAAAAACATGAAGATCCTGAAAAGGTGTGAAAAATATGAAGAGCTCAAAAAGTGTCAAAAATATGAGGAGCATGAAACGATCTGAAAAATACGAGGAGCATGAAGCAGTGTTCAAAAACATGAAGAGCCTGAAAAGGTGTGAAAAATATGAAGAGCTTCAAAAGGTGTGAAATATATGAGGAGAATGAAACGGTCTGAAAAATAGGAGGATCATGAAGCGGTTTTCAGAAACATGAAAAGGTGTGAAAAATATGAAGAGCTTCAAAAGGTGTGAAATACATGAAGAGCATGAAACGGGCTGAAAAATAAGAGAAGCATGAAGTGCTGTGGAAAAACATGAAGAGCCTGAAAAGCTGTGAAAAATAGGAAGAGCTTCAAAAGGTGTTAAATACATGAGGAGCATGAAATGGGTTGAAAAATAGGAGAAGCATGAAGTGGTGTTTAAAAATATGAAGAGCTTGAAAAGGTGTGAAAAATATGAAGACTTTCAAAAGGTGTCAAAAATGAGATGAGCATGAAACGGTCTGAAAAATAGGAGGATCATGAAACGGTGTTGAAAAACATGAAGAGCCTGAAAAGATGTGAAAAATATGAAGAGCTACAAAAGGTGTCAAAATTATGAGGAGCATGAAACGTTCTGAAAAATAGGAGGAGCCTCAACCTGTGTTCAAAAACATGAAGAGCCTGAAAAGGTGTGAAAAATATGAAAAGCTTCAAAAGGTGTCAAAATGAGATGAGCATGAACCCGTCTGAAAAATAGGAGGAGCATGAAGCGGTGTTGAAAGACATGAAGAGCCTGAAAAGGTGTGAGAAATATGAAGAGCTTTAAAAGGTGTCAAAAATATGAGGAGCATGAAACGGTCTGCAAAAAAGTAGGAGCATGAAGTGATGTTGAAAAACTTGAAGAGCATGAAAAGGTGTGAAAAATATTAAGAGGTTCAAAGTTGTGAAATACATGAGGATCATGAAACGGTGTGAAAAAGTGGAGGAGCATGAAGCAGAGTTCGAAAACATGAAGAGCCTGAAAAGGTTTGAAAAATATGAAGAGCTCAAAAAGTGTCAAAAATATGAGGAGCATGAAACGATCTGAAAAATACGAGGAGCATGAAGCAGTGTTCAAAAACATGAAGAGCTTCAAAAGGTATGAAAAATATGAGAGCTTCAAAAGGTGTCAAAAATATGAGGAGCATGAAACGGTCTGAAAAATATGAGGAACATAAAGCGGTGTTCAAACACATGAAGAGCCTGAAAATGTGTGAAAATTATGAAGATCTTCAAAAGCTGTGAAAATTATGAGGAGCATGAAACTCTCTGAAAAATAGGAGGAGCATGAAACGGTGTTGAAAAACATGAAGAGCCTGAAAAGGTGTGAAAAATATGAAGAGCTTCAAAATCTTTGAAAAATATGAAGAGCTTTCAAAGGTGTGAAATACATGAGGAGCATGAAACTCTCTGAAAAATAGGAGGAGCCTGAAATGGTGTTCAAAAACATGAATAGAATGAAAACGTGTGAAAAATATGAAGAGCTTCAAAAGGTGTGAAAAATATGAGGAGCATGAACCCGTCTGAAAAATAGGAGGAGCATGAAGCTGTGTCGAAAAACATGAAGAGCCTGAAAATGTGTGAAAAATATGAAGAGCTTCAAAAAGTGTGAAATACATGAGGAGCATGAAACTCTCTGAAAAATAGGAGGAGCATGAAGCGATGTTCAAAAACATGAAGAGCCTGAAAATGTGTGAAAAATATGAAGAGCTTCAAAAGGTGTCAAAAATATGAGGAGAATGAAACGGTCTGAAAAATAGGAGGAGCATGAAGCTGTGTCGAAAAACATGAAGAGCCTGAAAATGTGTGAAAAATATGAAGAGCTTCAAAAGGTGTCAAAAATATGAGGAGAATGAAACGGTCTGAAAAATAGGAGGAGCATGAAGCTGTGTCGAAAAACATGAAGAGCCTGAAAAGGTGTGAAAAATATGAAGAGCTTCAAAAGGTGTCAAAAATATGAGGAGCATGAAACGTTCTGAAAAATAGGACGAGCATGAAGCAGTGATAAAAAACATGAAGTGCCTGAAAAGGTGTGAAAAATATGAAGAGTTCCTAAAGGTGTCAAAAATATGCAGAGCACCAAACGGTCTCAAAAATAGGAGGAGCATGAAGTGGTGTTGAAAAATATGAAGAGCCTGAAAATGAGTGAAAAATATGAAGAGCTTCAAAAAGTGTCAAAAATATGAGGAGCATGATACGGTTTGAAAAATAGGAGGAGCATGAAGCGGTGTTGAAAAACATGAAGAGTGTGAAAACGTGTGAAAAAATGAAGAGCTTCAAAAATATTAAAAATATGAAGAGCTTCAAAAGTTTTGAAAAATATGAAGAGATTAAAAAGGTGTCAAAAATGAGATGAGCATGAAACGGTCTGAAAAATGGGAGGAGCATGAGCGGTGTTGAAAATCATGAAGAGCCTGAAAAGGTGTGAAAAATATGAAGAGCTTCAAAAGGTGTGAAATACATGAGGAGCATGAAACTCTCTGAAAAATAGGAGGAGCATGAAGCGATGTTCAAAAACATGAAGAGCCTGAAAATGTGTGAAAAATATGAAGAGCTTCAAAAGGTGTCAAAATTGAGATGAGCATGAAACGGTCTGAAAAATAGGAAGAGCATGAAGCGGTGTTGAAAAACATTAAGAGCTGAAAACGTGTGAAAAATATGAAGAGCTTCAAAAGGTGTCAAAAATGAGATGAGCATGAAAAGGTCTGAAAAGTAGGAAGAGCATGAAGCGGTGTTGAAAAACATTAAGAGCTGAAAACGTGTGAAAAATATGAAGAGCTTCAAAAGGTGTCAAAAATGAGATGAGCATGAAACGGTCTGAAAAATAGGAAGAGCATGAAGCGGTGTTGAAAAACATTAAGAGCTGAAAACGTGTGAAAAATATGAAGAGCTTCAAAAGGTGTCAAAAATATGAGGAGCATGAAACGGTCTGAAAAATAGGAGGAGCATGAAACGGTGACCAAAAACATGAAGAACCTGAAAAGGTGTGAAAAATATGAAGAGCTTCAAAAGCTGTGAAATACATGAGGAGCATGAAACGGGCTGAAAAATAGGAGAAGCATGAAGTGGTGTGGAAAAATATGAAGAGCCTGAAAATGTGTGAAAAATATGAAAAGCTTCAAAAGGTGTCAAAAATGAGATGAGCATGAAACGGTCTGAAAAATAGGAGGATCATGAAATGGTCTTGAAAAACATGAAGAGCCTGAAAAGATGTGAAAAATATGAAAAGCTTCAAAAAGTGTCAAAAATATGAGGAGCATGAAACGGTCTGAAAAGTAGAAGGAGCATGAAGCTGTGTTCAAAAATATGAAGAGCCTGAAAGGTGTGAAAAATATGAAGAGCTTCAAAAGTTGTCAAAAATATGAGGAGCATGAAACGGTCTGAAAAATAGGACGAGCATGAAGCTGTGTTCAAAAACATGAAGATCTTAAAAGGGTGTGAAAAATATGAAGAGCTTCAAAAGGTGTGAAAAATATGAGGAGCATGAAACGGTCTGAAAAATAGAAGCAGCATGAAACGGTTTTGAAAAACATGAAGAGCCTGAAAACTTGTGAAAAATATGAAGAGCATTAAAAGGTGTGAAAAATATGAAGAGCTTCAAAGGTGACAAAAATGAGAAGAGCATGAAACGGTCTGAAAAATAGGAGGAGCATGAAGTGGTGGAGAAAAACATGAAGAGCCTGAAAAGGTGTGAAAAATATGAAGAGCTTCAAAATGTTTCAAAAATATGAAGAGCATGAAACGGTCTGAAAATCAGGAGGATCATGAAGCGGTGTTCAAAAACATGAAGAGCCTGAAAAGGTGTGAAAAATATGAAGAGCTCAAAAAGTGTCAAAAATATGATGAGCATGAAACGATCTGAAAAATAGAAGGAGCATGAAACGGTGATCAAAACATGAAGAGCCTGAAAAGTTGTGAAAAATATGAAAAGCTTCAAAAGGTGTCAAAAATATGAGGAGCATGAAACGGTCTGAAAAATAGGAGGAACATGAAGCGGTGTTCAAACACATGAAGAGCCTGAAAATGTGTGAAAATTATGAAGATCTTCAAAAGGTGTCAAAATTATGAGGAACATGAAACGGTTTGAAAAATAGGAGGAGCATGAAGCGGTGTTGAAAAACATGAAGAGCCTGAAAAGGTGTGAAAAATATGAAGAGCTTCAAAATCTTTGAAACATATGAAGAGCTTTCAAAGGTGTGAAATACATGAGGAGCATGAAACTCTCTGAAAAATAGGAGGAGCCTGAAATGGTGTTCAAAAACATGAATAGACTGAAAACGTGTGAAAAATATGAAGAGCTTCAAAAGGTGTCAAAAATATGAGGAGCATCAAACGGTCTGAAAAATATGAGCAGCATGAAGCGGTGTTGAAAAACATGAAGAGCCTTAAAAGGTGTGAAAAAATTGAAGAGCTTCAAAAGGTGTCAAAAATATGAGGAGCATGAAACGGTCTGAAAAATAGGAGGAGCATGAAGCTGTGTCGAAAAACATGAAGAGCCTGAAAATGTGTGAAAAATATGAAGAGCTTCAAAAGGTGTGAAATACATGAGGAGCATGAAACTCTCTGAAAAATAGGAGGAGCATGAAGCGATGTTCAAAAACATGAAGAGCCTGAAAATGTGTGAAAAATATGAAGAGCTTCAAAAGGTGTCAAAAATATGAGGAGAATGAAACGGTCTGAAAAATAGGAGGAGCATGAAGCTGTGTCGAAAAACATGAAGAGCCTGAAAAGGTGTGAAAAATATGAAGAGCTTCAAAAGGTGTCAAAAATATGAGGAGCATGAAACGTTCTGAAAAATAGGACGAGCATGAAGCAGAGATAAAAAACATGAAGTGCCTGAAAAGGTGTGAAAAATATGAAGAGTTCCTAAAGGTGTCAAAAATATGCAGATCACCAAACGGTCTCAAAAATAGGAGGAGCATGAAGTGGTGTTGAAAAATATGAAGAGCCTGAAAATGAGTGAAAAATATGAAGAGCTTCAAAAAGTGTCAAAAATATGAGGAGCATGATACGGTTTGAAAAATAGGAGGAGCATGAAGCGGTGTTGAAAAACATGAAGAGTGTGAAAACGTGTGAAAATATGAAGAGCTTCAAAAATATTAAAAATTTGAAGAGCTTCAAAAGTTTTGAAAAATATGAAGAGATTAAAAAGGTGTCAAAAATGAGATGAGCATGAAACGGTCTGAAAAATAGGAGGAGCATGAGCGGTGTTGAAAATCATGAAGAGCCTGAAAAGGTGAGAAAAATATGAAGAGCTTCAAAAGGTGTGAAATCATGAGGAGCATGAAACTCTCTGAAAAATAGGAGGAGCATGAAGCGATGTTCAAAAACATGAAGAGCCTGAAAATGTGTGAAAAATATGAAGAGCTTCAAAAGGTGTCAAAATTGAGATGAGCATGAAACGTTCAGAAAAATAGGAAGAGCATGAAGCGGTTTTGAAAAACATTAAGAGCTGAAAACGTGTGAAAAATATGAAGAGCTTCAAAAGGTGTCAAAAATGAGATGAGCATGAAACGGTCTGAAAAATAGGAAGAGCATGAAGCGGTGTTGAAAAACATTAAGAGCTGAAAACTTGTGAAAAATATGAAGAGCTTCAAAAGGTGTCAAAAATATGAGGAGCATGAAACGGTCTGAAAAATAGGAGGAGCATGAAACGGTGACCAAAAACATGAAGAGCTTGAAAAGGTGTGAAAAATATGAAGAGCTTCAAAAGCTGTGAAATACATGAGGAGCATGAAACGGTCTGAAAAATAGGAGAAGCATGAAGTGGTGTGGAAAAATATGAAGAGCCTGAAAATTTGTGAAAAATATGAAAAGCTTCAAAAGGTGTCAAAAATGAGATGAGCATGAAACGGTCTGAAAAATAGGAGGATCATGAAATGGTGTTGAAAAACATGAAGAGCCTGAAAAGATGTGAAAAATATGAAAAGCTTCAAAAAGTGTCAAAAATATGAGGAGCATGAAACGGTCTGAAAAATAGGAGGAGCATGAAGCTGTGTTCAAAAATATGAAGAGCCTGAAAAGGTGTGAAAAATATGAAGAGCTTCAAAAGTTGTCAAAAATATGAGGAGCATGAAACGGTCTGAAAAATAAGAGGAGCATGAAGCTGTGTTCAAAAACATGAAGATCTTAAAAGGGTGTGAAAAATATGAAGAGCTTCAAAAGGTGTGAAAAATATGAGGAGCATGAAACGGTCTGAAAAATAGAAGCAGCATGAAACGGTTTTGAAAAACATGAAGAGCCTGAAAACTTGGGAAAAATATGAAGAGCTTTAAAAGTTGTGAAAAATATGAAGAGCTTCAAAGGTGACAAAAATGAGAAGAGCATGAAACGGTCTGAAAAATAGGAGGAGCATGAAGTGGTGGAGAAAAACATTAAGAGCCTGAAAAGGTGTGAAAAATATGAAGAGCTTCAAAATGTTTCAAAAATATGAAGAGCATGAAACGGTCTGAAAATCAGGAGGATCATGAAGCGGTGTTCAAAAACATGAAGAGACTGAAAAGGTGTGGAAAATATGAAGAGCTTCAAAAGCTGTGAAATACATGAGGAGCATGAAACTCTCTGAAAAATAGGAGGAGCATGAAGCGGTGTTGAAAAACATGAAGAGCCTGAAAATGTGTGAAATATATGAAGAGCTTCAAAAGCTGTCAAAAAGATGAGGAGCATGAAACACTCTGAAAAATAGGAGGAGCATGAAGTGGTGTTGAAAAAAATGAAGAACCTGAAAGGGTGTGAAATATATGAAGAGCTTGAAAAGGTGTCAAAAATGAGATGAGCATTAAAAGGTCTGAAAAATAGGAATAACATGAAACGATGTTGAAAATCATGAAGAGCCTGAAAAATTGTGAAAAATATAAAGAGCTTCAAAAGGTGTCAAAAATATGAGGAGCATGAAACGGACTGAAAAATAGGAGGAGCATGAAGCTGTGTTCCAAAACATGAAGATCCTGAAAAGGTGTGAAAAATATGAAGAGCTTCAAAAGGTGTGAAAAAAATAAAGAGCTTCAAAGGTGACAAAAATGAGATGAGCATGATACGGTCTGAAAAATAGGAGGAGCGTGAAGTGGTGGTGAAAAACATGAAGAGCCTGAAAAGGTGTGAAAAATATGAAGAGCTTCAAAATGTTTCACAAATATGAAGAGCATGAAACGGTCTGAAAAACAAGAGGATCATGAAGCGGTGTTCAAAAACATGAAGAGCCTGAAAAGGTGTGAAAAATATGAAGAGCTCAAAAAGTATCAAAAATATGAGGATCATGAAACGGTGTGAAAAATTGGAGGAGCATGAAGCAGAGTTCGAAAACATGAAGAGCCTGAAAAGGTTTGAAAAATACGAAGAGCTCAAAAAGTGTCAAAAAATGAGGAGCATGAAACGATCTGAAAAATACGAGGAGCATGAAGCAGTGTTCAAAAACATGAAGAGCTTCAAAAGGTATGAAAAATATGAGAGCTTCAAAAGGTGTTAAAAATATGAGGAGCATGAAACGGTCTGAAAAATAGGAGGAACATGAAGCGGTGTTCAAACACATGAAGAGCCTGAAAATGTGTGAAAATTATGAAGATCTTCAAAAGGTGTCAAAATTATGAGGAACATGAAACGGTTTGAAAAATAGGAGGAGCATGAAACGGTGTTGAAAAACATGAAGAGCCTGAAAAGGTGTGAAAAATATGAAGAGCTTCAAAATCTTTGAAAAATATGAAGAGCTTTCAAAGGTGTGAAATACATGAGGAGCATGAAACACTCTGAAAAATAGGAGGAGCCTGAAATGGTGTTCAAAAACATGAATAGACTGAAAACGTGTGAAAAATATGAAGAGCTTCAAAAGGTGTCAAAAATATGAGGAGCATGAAACGGTCTGAAAAATATGAGCAGCATGAAGCGGTGTTGAAAAACATGAAGAGCCTTAAAAGGTGTGAAAAAAATGAAGAGCTTCAAAAGGTGTCAAAAATATGAGGAGCATGAAACGGTCTGAAAAATATGAGCAGCATGAAGTGGTGTTGAAAAACATGAAGAGCCTGAAAAGGTGTGAAAAATATGAAGAGCTTCAAAAGGTGTGAAATACATGAGGAGCATAAAACTCTCTGAAAAAGAGAAGGAGCATGAAGTGGTGTTCAGAAACATGAAGAGCCTGAAAAGGTGTGAAATATATGAAGAGCTTCAAAAGGTGTGAAAAATATGAGGAGCATGATATGGTTTGAAAAATAGGATTAGCGTGAAGCGGTGTTCAAAAACATGAAGAGCCTGAAAAGTTGTGAAAAATATGAAAAACTTCAAAAGGTGTCAAAAATGAGATGAGCATGATATGGTCTGAAAAATAGGACGTGCATGAAGCGGTGTTGAAAAACATGAAGAGCCTGAAAAGTTGTGAAAAATATGAAGAGCTTCAAAAGGTGTCAAAAATATGAGGAGCATGAAACGGTCTGAAAAATAGGAGAAGCATGAAGCGGTGTTCAAAAACATGAAGAGCCTGAAAAGGTGTGAAAAACATGAAGAGCTTCAAAAGGTGTCAAAAATATGAGGAGCATGAAACGGTCTGAAAAATCGGAGGAGCATGAAGCGTTGTTGAAAAACATGAAGAGCCTGAAAAGGTGTGAGAAATATGAAGAGCTTCGAAAGGTGTTAAAAATATGAGTAGCATGAAACGGTCTGCAAAAAAGGAGGAGCATGAAGTGGTGTTGAAAAAGATGAAGAGCCTGAAAAGGTGTTAAAAATTTTAAAGCTTCAAAAGGTGTCAAAATTATGAGGAGCATGAAACGGTCTGAAAAATAGGAGGAGCATGAAGCGATGTTGAAAAACATGAATTGTCTGAAAACGTGTGGAAAATATGAAGAGATTCATAAATGTGAAAAATATGAAGAGCTTCAAAAGGTGTGAAAAATATGAAGAGCTTCAAAAGGTGTCAAAATGAGATGAGCATGAAACGGTCGGAAAAATAGGAGGAGCATGAAGCAGTGTTGAAAAACATGAAGAGCCTGAAAACCTGTAAAAAATAGGAAGAGCTTCAAAAGGTGTCAAAAATGAGATGAGCATGAAACGGTCTGAAAAATAGGAGGAGCATGAAGCGGTGATGAAAATCATGAAGAGCCTGAAAAGGTGAGAAAAATATGAAGAGCTTCAAAATGTGTGAAAAATATGAGGAGCTTCAAAAGGTGTAAAAAATATGAAGAGCTTCAAAAGTGTCAAAAATTAGATGAGCATGAAAAGGTCTAAAAAATAGGAGGAGCAACAAGTACTGTTGAAAAAAATGAAGAGCCTGAAAAGGTGTGAAAAATATGAAGAGCTTCAAAATGTGTGAAAAATATGAGGAGCATGAAACGGTCTGAAAAATAGGAGGAGCATGAAGCAGTGTTCAAAAACATGAAGAGCCTGAATAGGTGTGTAAAGAAATGCAAATATTCAAAAGGTGTCAAAAATGAGAGGAGCATGAAACGGTCTGAAAATAGGAGGAGCATGAAGCGGTGTTCAAAAATATGAAGAGCCTGAAAAGTTGTGAAATATATGAAGAGCTTCAAAAGGTGTCAAAAATATGAGGAGCATGAAATGGTCTGAAAAATAGGAGGAACATGAAGCGGTGTTCAAAAAAACATGAAAAGCCTGAAAAGGTGTGAAAAATATGAAGAGCTTCAAAAGGTGTCAAAAATTTGAGGAGCATGAAACGTTCTGAAAAATAGGACGAGCATGAAGCAGTGTTGAAAAACATGAAGAGCCTGAAAATGTGTGAAATATATGAAGAGCTTCAAAAGCTGTCAAAAAGATGAGGAGCATGAAACACTCTGAAAAATAGGAGGAGCATGAAGTGGTGTTGAAAAAAATGAAGAACCTGAAAGGGTGTGAAATATATGAAGAGCTTGAAAAGGTGTCAAAAATATGAGGAGAATGAAACGGTCTGAAAAATAGGAGGAGTATGAAGAGGTGTTAAAAAACCTGAAGAGCCGGAAAAGGTGTGAAAAATATGAAGAGTTTCTAAAGGTGTCAGAAATATGAGGAGCATGAAACGGTCTGAAAAATAGGAGGAGCATGAAGCGGTGTTCAAAAACATGAAGAGCCTGAAAAGGTGTGCAAAATATGAATAGCTTCAAAAATGTGAAAAATATGAGGAGCATGAAACGTTCTGAAAAATAGGAGGAGCATGAAGCGGTGTTCAAAAACATGAAGAGCCTGAAAAGGTGTGAAAAATATGAATAGCATCAAAATGTTTCAAAAATATGAAGAGCATGAAACGGTCTGAAAAATAGGAGGAGCATGAAGTCGTGTTGAAAAAAAAAGAAGAGACTGAAAAGGTGTGAAATATATGAAGAGCTTCAAAAGGTGTCAAAAATATGAGGAGAATGAAACGGTCTGAAAAATAGGAGAATCATGAAGCTGTGTCGAAAAACATGAAGAGCCTGAAAAGGTGTGAAAAAAATCAAGAGCTTCTAAATGTGTTAAAATATGAGGAGCATGAAACGGTCTGAAAAATAGGAGGATCATGAAGCGGTGTTCAAAAACATGAAGAGCCTGAAAAGGTGTGAAAAATATGAAGAGCTCAAAAAGAGTCAAAAATATGATGAGCATGAAACGATCTGAAAAATAGAAGGAGCATGAAACGGTGATCAAAAACATGAAGAGCCTGAAAAGGTGTGAAAAATATGAAGAGCTCAAAAAGTGTCAAAAATATGAGGAGCATGAAACGCTCTGAAAAATAGGAGGAGCATGAAGCGATGTTCAAAAACATGAAGAGCCTGAAAAGTTGTGAAAAATATGAAAAGCTTCAAAAGGTGTCAAAAATGAGATTAGCATTAAACGGTCGGAAAAATAGGAATAACATGAAACGGTGTTGAAAATCATGAAGAGCCTGAAATAGTGTGAAAAATATAAAGAGCTGCAAAAGGTGTCAAAAATATGAGGAGCATGAAACGGTCTGATAAATAGGTGGAGCATGAAGCTGCGTTCAAAAACATGAAGAGCCTGAAAAGGTGTGAAAAATATGAGGAGCATGATATGGTTTGAAAAATAGGATTAGCATGAAGCGGTGTTCAAAAACATGAAGAGCCTGAAAAGTTGTGAAAAATATGAAAAACTTCAAAAGGTGTCAAAAATGAGATGAGCATGAAACGGTCTGAAAAATAGGACGTGCATGAAGCGGTGTTGAAAAACATGAAGAGCCTGAAAAGTTGTGAAAAATATGAAGAGCTTCAAAAAGTGTCAAAAATATGAGGAGCATGAAACGGTCTGAAAAATAGGAGGAGCATGAAGCGATGGTCAAAAACATGAAGAGCCTGAAAATGTGTGAAAAATATGAAGAGCTTCAAAAGGTGTGAAATACATGAGGAGCATGAAACTCTCTGAAAAATAGGAGGAGCATGAAGCGATGTTCAAAAACATGAAGAGCCTGAAAATGTGTGAAAAATATGAAGAGCTTCAAAAGGTGTCAAAAATATGAGGAGAATGAAACGGTCTGAAAAATAGGAGGAGCATGAAGCTGTGTCGAAAAACATGAAGAGCCTGAAAATGTGTGAAAAATATGAAGAGCTTCAAAAGGTGTCAAAAATATGAGGAGAATGAAACGGTCTGAAAAATAGGAGGAGCATGAAGCTGTGTCGAAAAACATGAAGAGCCTGAAAAGGTGTGAAAAATATGAAGAGCTTCAAAAGGTGTCAAAAATATGAGGAGCATGAAACGTTCTGAAAAATAGGACGAGCATGAAGCAGTGATAAAAAACATGAAGTGCCTGAAAAGGTGTGAAAAATATGAAGAGTTCCTAAAGGTGTCAAAAATATGCGAAGCACCAAACGGTCTCAAAAATAGGAGGAGCATGAAGTGGTGTTGAAAAATATGAAGAGCCTGAAAATGAGTGAAAAATATGAAGAGCTTCAAAAAGTGTCAAAAATATGAGGAGCATGATACGGTTTGAAAAATAGGAGGAGCATGAAGCGGTGTTGAAAAACATGAAGAGTGTCAAAACGTGTGAAAATATGAAGAGCTTCAAAAATATTAAAAATATGAAGAGCTTCAAAAGTTTTGAAAAATATGAAGAGATTAAAAAGGTGTCAAAAATGAGATGAGCATGAAAAGGTCTGAAAAATAGGAGGAGCATGAGCGGTGTTGAAAATCAAGAAGAGCCTGAAAAGGTGTGAAAAATATGAAGAGCTTCAAAAGGTGTGAAATACATGAGGAGCATGAAACTCTCTGAAAAATAGGAGGAGCATGAAGCGATGTTCAAAAACATGAAGAGCCTGAAAATGTGTGAAAAATATGAAGAGCTTCAAAAGGTGTCAAAATTGAGATGAGCATGAAACGGTCTGAAAAATAGGAAGAGCATGAAGCGGTGTTGAAAAACATTAAGAGCTGAAAACGTTGAAAAATATGAAGAGCTTCAAAAGGTGTCAAAAATGAGATGAGCATGAAACGGTCTGAAAAATAGGAAGAGCATGAAGCGGTGTTGAAAAACATTAAGAGCTGAAAACGTGTGAAAAATATGAAGAGTTTCAAAAGGTGTCAAAAATATGAGGAGCATGAAACGGTCTGAAAAATAGGAGGAACATGAAGCGGTGTTCAAACACATGAAGAGCCTGAAAATGTGTGAAAATTATGAAGATCTTCTAAAGGTGTCAAAATTATGAGGAACATGAAACGGTTTGAAAAATAGGAGGAGCATGAAACGGTGTTGAAAAACATGAAGAGCCTGAAAAGGTGTGAAAAATATGAAGAGCTTCAAAATCTTTGAAAAATATGAAGAGCTTTCAAAGGTGTGAAATACATGAGGAGCATGAAACTCTCTGAAAAATAGGAGGAGCCTGAAATGGTGTTCAAAAACATGAATAGACTGAAAACGTGTGAAAAATATGAAGAGCTTCAAAAGGTGTCAAAAATATGAGGAGCATGAAACGGTCTGAAAAATATGAGCAGCATGAAGCGGTGTTGAAAAATATGAAGAGCCTTAAAAGGCATGAAAAAAATGAAGAGCTTCAAAAGGTGTCAAAAATATGAGGAGCATGAAACGGTCTGAAAAATATGAGCAGCATGAAGCGGTGTTGAAAAACATGAAGAGCCTGAAAAGGTGTGAAAAATATGAAGAGCTTCAAAAGGTGTGAAATACATGAGGAGCATAAAACTCTCTGAAAAAGAGAAGGAGCATGAAGTGGTGTGGAAAAACATGAAGAGCCTGAAAAGGTGTGAAATATATGAAGAGCTTCAAAAGGTGTGAAAAATATGAGGAGCATGATATGGTTTGAAAAATAGGATTAGCATGAAGCGGAGTTCAAAAACATGAAGAGCCTGAAAAGTTGTGAAAAATATGAAAAACTTCAAAAGGTGTCAAAAATGAGATGAGCATGAAACGGTCTGAAAAATAGGAGGAGCATGAAGCGATGGTCAAAAACATGAAGAGCCTGAAAATGTGTGAAAAATATGAAGAGCTTCAAAAGGTGTGAAATACATGAGGAGCATGAAACTCTCTGAAAAATAGGAGGAGCATGAAGCGATGTTCAAAAACATGAAGAGCCTGAAAATGTGTGAAAAATATGAAGAGCTTCAAAAGGTGTCAAAAATATGAGGAGAATGAAACGGTCTGAAAAATAGGAGGAGCATGAAGCTGTGTCGAAAAACATGAAGAGCCTGAAAATGTGTGAAAAATATGAAGAGCTTCAAAAGGTGTCAAAAATATGAGGAGAATGAAACGGTCTGAAAAATAGGAGGAGCATGAAGCTGTGTCGAAAAACATGAAGAGCCTGAAAAGGTGTGAAAAATATGAAGAGCTTCAAAAGGTGTCAAAAATATGAGGAGCATGAAACGTTCTGAAAAATAGGACGAGCATGAAGCAGTGATAAAAAACATGAAGTGCCTGAAAAGGTGTGAAAAATATGAAGAGTTCCTAAAGGTGTCAAAAATATGCGAAGCACCAAACGGTCTCAAAAATAGGAGGAGCATGAAGTGGTGTTGAAAAATATGAAGAGCCTGAAAATGAGTGAAATATATGAAGAGCTTCAAAAAGTGTCAAAAATATAAGGAGCATGATACGGTTTGAAAAATAGGAGGAGCATGAAGCGGTGTTGAAAAACATGAAGAGTGTGAAAACGTGTGAAAATATGAAGAGCTTCAAAAATATTAAAAATATGAAGAGCTTCAAAAGTTTTGAAAAATATGAAGAGATTAAAAAGGTGTCAAAAATGAGATGAGTATGAAACGGTCTGAAAAATAGATGGAGCATGAGCGGTGTTGAAAATCATGAAGAGCCTGAAAAGGTGTGAAAAATATGAAGAGCTTCAAAAGGTGTGAAATACATGAGGAGCATGAAACTCTCTGAAAAATAGGAGGAGCATGAAGCGATGTTCAAAAACATGAAGAGCCTGAAAATGTGTGAAAAATATGAAGAGCTTCAAAAGGTGTCAAAATTGAGATGAGCATGAAACGGTCTGAAAAATAGGAAGAGCATGAAGCGGTGTTGAAAAACATTAAGAGCTGAAAACGTGTGAAAAATATGAAGAGCTTCAAAAGGTGTCAAAAATGAGATGAGCATGAAACGGTCTGAAAAATAGGAAGAGCATGAAGCGGTGTTGAAAAACATTAAGAGCTGAAAACGTGTGAAAAATATGAAGAGTTTCAAAAGGTGTCAAAAATATGAGGAGCATGAAACGGTCTGAAAAATAGGAGGAGCATGAAACGGTGACCAAAAACATGAAGAGCCTGAAAAGGTGTGAAAAATATGAAGAGCTTCAAAGGTGTGAAATACACGAGGAGCATGAAACGGGCTGAAAAATAGGAGAAGCATGAAGTGGTGTGGAAAAATATGAAGAGCCTGAAAATGTGTGAAAAATATGAAAAGCTTCAAAAGGTGTCAAAAATGAGATGAGCATGAAACGGTCTGAAAAATAGGAGGATCATGAAAGGTGTTGAAAAACATGAAGAGCCTGAAAAGATGTGAAAAATATGAAAAGCTTCAAAAAGTGTCAAAAATATGAGGAGCATGAAACGGTCTGAAAAATAGGAGGAGCATGAAACGGTGATCAAAAACATGAAGAGCCTGAAAAGGTGTGAAATATATAAAGAGCTTCAAAAAGTGTCAAAAATATGAGGAGCATGAAACGGTCTGAATAGTAGGAGGAGAATGTAACGGTGATCAAAAACATGAAGAGCCTGAAAAGGTGTGAAATATATAAAGAGCTTCAAAAAGTGTCAAAAATATGAGGAGCATGAAACGGTCTGAATAATAGGAGGAGAATGTAACGGTGATCAAAAACATGAAGAGCCTGAAAAGGTGTGAAAAATATGAAGAGCTTCAAAAGGTGTAAAATATGAGGAGCATGAAACGGTCTGAAAAATAGGAGGAGCATGAAGCGGTGTAGAAAAACATGAAGAGCCTGAAAAGGTGTGAAAAATATGAAGAGCTTCAAAAAGTGTGAAAAATATGAGGAGCATGAAACGGTCTGAAAAATAGGAGGAGCATGAAGCGGTGTTCAAAAACTTGAAGAGCCTGAAACGTTGTGAAAAATATGAAGAGCTTCAAAAGGTTTAAAAAATGAGATGACCATGAAATGGTCTGAAAAATAGGAGAAGCATGAAGTGGTGTTGAAAAAATGAAGAGCCTGAAAAGGTGTGAAAAATATGAAGATCATCAAAAGGTATCAAAAATATGAGGAGCATGAAACGGTCTGCAACAAAGGAGGAGCATGAAGCGGTGTTGAAAAACTTGAAGAGCCTGAAAAGGTGTGAAAAATATGAAAAGCTTCAAAAGATGTCAAAAATATGAGGAGCATGAAACGGTTTGAAATATAGGAGGAGCATGAAGTGGTGTTAAAAAACATGAAGAGACTGTAAAGGTGTGAAAAATATGAAGAGCTTCAAAAGGTGTGTAATACATGCGGAGCATGAAACTCTCTGAAAAATAGAAGGAGCATGAAGTAGTGTTCAAGAACATGAAGAGCCTGAAAAGGTGTGAAAAATATGAAGAGCTTAAAAAGGTGTGAAATATATGAGGAGCATGATATGGTTTGAAAAATGGGATTAGCATGAAGCGGTGTTCAAAAACATGAAGAGACTGAAAAGGTGTGAAAAATATGAAGAGCTTCAAAAGGTGTGAAATATGAGGAGCATGAAACGGTCTGAAAAATAGGAGGAGCATGAAGCGGTGTTCAAAAACATGAAGAGCCTGTAAAGGTGTGAAAAATATGAAGAGTTTAAAATGGTGTGAAAAATATGAGGAGCATGATATGGTTTGAAAAATAGGATTAGCATGAAGCGGTGTTCAAAATCATGAAGAGCCTGAAAAGGTGTGAAAAATATGAAAAGCTTCAAAAGGTGTGAAAAATGAGATGAGCATGAAACGGTCTGAAAAATAGGAGGAGCATGAAGCGGTGTTGAAAAACATGAAGAGCCTGAAAAGGTGTGAGAAATATGAAGAGCTTCAAAAGGTGTCAACAATATGAGGAGCATGAAACGGTCTTAAAAATACAAGGAGCATGAAGCGGTGTTGAAAAACATGAACAGCCTGAAAATGTGTGAAATATATGAAGAGCTTAAAAATGTGTCAAGTATATGAGGAGCATGAAACGGTCTGAAAAATAGGAGGATCATGCAACGGTGTTCAAAAACATGAAGAGCCTGAAAAGGTGTGAAAAATATGAAGAGCTTCAAAAGGTGTGAAAAATATGAGGAATATGAAATGGTCTGAAAAATAGGAGGAGCATGAAGTTGTGTTCAAAAACATGAAGTGCCAGAAAAGGTGTGAAAATAATGAAGACCTTTAAAAGGTGTCAAAAATTATGAGGAGCATGAAACGGTCTGAAAAATAGGAGGAGCATGAAACGGTGATCAAAACAGGAAGAGCCTGAAAAGGTGTGAAAAATATGAAGAGATTCAAAAAGTGTGAAATTCATGAGCAGCATGAAACGAGCTGAAAAATCTGAGTAGCATGAAGTGGTGTGGAAACACATGAAGAGCCTGTAAAAGTGTGAAAAATATGAAGAGCTTCAAAAGGTGTGTAATACATGAGGAGCATGAAACTCTCTGAAAAATAGAAGGAGCATGAAGTAGTATTCAAAAACATGAAGAGCCTGAAAAGGTGTGAAAAATATGAAGAGCTTAAAAAGGTGTGAAAATTATGAGGAGCATGATATGGTTTGAAAAATGGGATTAGCATGAAGCGGTGTTCAAAAACATGAAGAGCCTGAAAAGGTGTGAAAAATATGAAGATCTTCCAAAGGTGTCAAAAATGAGATGAGCATGAAACGGTCTGAAAAATAGGAGGAGCATGAAACGGTGATCAAAAACATGAAGAGCATGTAAATGTGTGAAAAAAATGAAGAGCTTCAAAAGGTGTGAAAGAAATGAGGAGCATGAAACAGGCTGAAAAATAGGAGAAGCATGAAGTGGTGTAGAAAAACATGAAGAGCCTGAAAAGGTGTGAAAAATATGAAGAGCTTCAAAAGGTGTGAAAAATATGAGGAGCATGAAACGGTCTGAAAAATAGGAGAAGCATGAAGTGGTGTAGAAAAACATGAAGAGCCTGAAAAGGTGTGAAAAATATGAAGAGCTTCAAAAGGTGTGAAAAATATGAGGAGCATGAAACGGTCTGAAAAATAGAAGCAGCATGAAACGGTGTTGAAAAACATGAAGAGCCTGAAATGGTGTGAAAAATATGAAGAGCTTCAAAAGGTGTGAAAAATATGAAGAGCTTCAAAAGGTGTCAAAAATTTGATGAGCATGAGACGGTCTGAAAAATAGGAGGTGCATGAAGCGTTGTTGAAAAACATGAAGAGCCTGAGAAGGTGTGAAAAATATGAAAAGATTCAAAAGGTGTCAAAAATGAGATGAGCATGAAACGGTCTGACAAATAGGAGGTGCATGAAGCGTTGTTGAAAAACATGAAGAGCCTGAAAAGGTGTGAGAAATATGAAGAGCTTAAAAAGGTGTGAAAAATATGAAGAGCTTAAAAAGGTGTCAAAAATATGAGGAGCATGAAACGGACTTAAAAATACAAGGAGCATGAAGCGGTGTTGAAAAACATGAATAGCCTGAAAATGTGTGAAATATATGAAGAGGTTAAAAATGTGTCAAGTATATGAGGAGCATGAAACGGTCTGAAAAATAAGAGGATCATGCAACAGTGTTGAAAAACATTAAGAGCCTGAAAATGTGTGAAAAATATGACGAGCTTCCAAAGTTGTCAAAAATATGAGGAGCATGAAACGGTCTGAAAAATAGGAGGAGAATGTAACGGTGATCAAAAACATGAAGAGCCTGAAAATGTGTGAAATATATAAAGAGCTTCAAAAAGTGTCAAAAATATGAGGAGCATGAAACGGTCTGAATAATAGGAGGAGAATGTAACGGTGATCAAAAAAATGAAGAGCCTGAAAAGGTGTGAAAAATATGAAGAGCTTCAAAAGGTGTAAAATATGAGGAGCATGAAACGGTCTGAAAAATAGGAGGAGCATGAAGCGGTGTTCAAAAACATGAAGAGCCTGAAAAGGTGTGAAAAATATGAAGAGCTTCAAAAGGTGTGAAAAATATGAGGAATATGAAATGGTCTGAAAAATATGAGGAGCATGAAACGGTCTGCAAACCTGGAGGAGCTTGAAGTGGTGTTGAAAAACATGAAGAGCCTGAAAAGGTGTGAAAAATCTGAAAAGCTTCAAAAGGAGTCAAAAATGAGATGAGCATGAAACGGTCTGAAAAATAGGAGGAGCATGAAGTGGTGTTGAAAAAATGAAGAGCCTGAAAAGGTGTGAAAAATATGAAGATCATCAAAAGGTATCAAAAATATGAGGAGCATGAAACGGTCTGAATAATAGGAGGAGAATGTAACGGTGATCAAAAACATGAAGAGCCTGAAAAGGTGTGAAAAATATGAAGAGCTTCAAAAAGTGTCAAAAATATGAGGAGCATGAAACGGTCTGAATAGTAGGAGGAGAATGTAACGGTGATCAAAAACATGAAGAGCCAGAAAAGGTGTGAAATATATAAAGACTTCAAAAAGTGTCAAAAATATGAGGAGCATGAAACGGTCTGAATAATAGGAGGAGAATGTAACGGTGATCAAAAACATGAAGAGCCTGAAAAGGTGTGAAAAATATGAAGAGCTTCAAAAGGTGTAAAATATGAGGAGCATGAAACGGTCTGAAAAATAGGAGGAGCATGAAGCGGTGTTCAAAAACATGAAGAGCCTGAAAAGGTGTGAAAAATATGAAGAGCTTCAAAAGGTGTGAAATATATGAGGAGCATGAAACGGTCTGCAAACCTGGAGGAGCTTGAAGTGGTGTTGAAAAACATGAAGAGCCTGAAAAGGTGTGAAAAATGTGAAGAGCTTCAAAAGGTGTGAAATATATGAGGAGCATGAAACATGCTGAAAAATAGGAGAAGCATGAAGTGGTGTAGAAAAACATGAAGAGCCTGAAAAGGTGTGAAAAATAAGAAGAGCTTCAAAAGGTGTCAAAAATTTGATGAGCATGAAACGGTCTGAAAAATAGGAGGAGCATGAAGCGGTGTTGAAAAACATGAAGAGCCTGAAAAAGTGTGAAAAATATGAAGAGCTTAAAAGGTGTGAAAAATATGAGGAGCATGATATGGTTTGAAAAATAGGATTAGCATGAAGCGGTGTTCAAAAACATGAAGAGCCTGAGAAGGTGTGAAAAATATGAAAAGATTCAAAAGGTGTCAAAAATGAGATGAGCATGAAACGGTCTGAAAAATCGGAGGAGCATGAAGCGGTGTTCAAAAACCTGAAGAGCCTGAAAAGGTGTGAAAAATATGACGAGCTTCAAAAGGTGTGAAATACATGAGTATCATGAAACGGTATAAAAAATAGGAGGAGCATGAAGCTGTGTTCAAAAACATGAGAGCCTGAAAAGGTGTGAAAAATATGAAGAGCTTCAAAAGGTGTGAAAAATATGAGGAGCATGAAACGGTCTGAAAAATAGAAGCAGCATGAAACGGTGTTGAAAAACATGAAGAGCCTGAAATGGTGTGAAAAATATGAAGAGCTTCAAAAGGTGTGAAAAATATGAAGAGCTTCAAAAGGTGTCAAAAATTTGATGAGCATGAAACGGTCTGAAAAATAGGAGGTGCATGAAGCGTTGTTGAAAAACATGAAGAGCCTGAGAAGGTGTGAAAAATATGAAAAGATTCAAAAGGTGTCAAAAATGAGATGAGCATGAAACGGTCTGACAAATAGGAGGTGCATGAAGCGTTGTTGAAAAACATGAAGAGCCTGAAAAGGTGTGAGAAATATGAAGAGCTTAAAAAGGTGTGAAAAATATGAAGAGCTTAAAAAGGTGTCAAAAATATGAGGAGCATGAAACGGACTTAAAAATACAAGGAGCATGAAGCGGTGTTGAAAAACATGAATAGCCTGAAAATGTGTGAAATATATGAAGAGGTTAAAAATGTGTCAAGTATATGAGGAGCATGAAACGGTCTGAAAAATAAGAGGATCATGCAACAGTGTTGAAAAACATTAAGAGCCTGAAAATGTGTGAAAAATATGACGAGCTTCCAAAGTTGTCAAAAATATGAGGAGCATGAAACGGTCTGAAAAATAGGAGGAGAATGTAACGGTGATCAAAAACATGAAGAGCCTGAAAATGTGTGAAATATATAAAGAGCTTCAAAAAGTGTCAAAAATATGAGGAGCATGAAACGGTCTGAATAATAGGAGGAGAATGTAACGGTGCTCAAAAAAATGAAGAGCCTGAAAAGGTGTGAAAAATATGAAGAGCTTCAAAAGGTGTAAAATATGAGGAGCATGAAACGGTCTGAAAAATAGGAGGAGCATGAAGCGGTGTTCAAAAACATGAAGAGCCTGAAAAGGTGTGAAAAATATGAAGAGCTTCAAAAGGTGTGAAAAATATGAGGAATATGAAATGGTCTGAAAAATATGAGGAGCATGAAACGGTCTGCAAACCTGGAGGAGCTTGAAGTGGTGTTGAAAAACATGAAGAGCCTGAAAAGGTGTGAAAAATCTGAAAAGCTTCAAAAGGAGTCAAAAATGAGATGAGCATGAAACGGTCTGAAAAATAGGAGGAGCATGAAGTGGTGTTGAAAAAATGAAGAGCCTGAAAAGGTGTGAAAAATATGAAGATCATCAAAAGGTATCAAAAATATGAGGAGCATGAAACGGTCTGAATAATAGGAGGAGAATGTAACGGTGATCAAAAACATGAAGAGCCTGAAAAGGTGTGAAAAATATGAAGAGCTTCAAAAAGTGTCAAAAATATGAGGAGCATGAAACGGTCTGAATAGTAGGAGGAGAATGTAACGGTGATCAAAAACATGAAGAGCCAGAAAAGGTGTGAAATATATAAAGACTTCAAAAAGTGTCAAAAATATGAGGAGCATGAAACGGTCTGAATAATAGGAGGAGAATGTAACGGTGATCAAAAACATGAAGAGCCTGAAAAGGTGTGAAAAATATGAAGAGCTTCAAAAGGTGTAAAATATGAGGAGCATGAAACGGTCTCAAAAATAGGAGGAGCATGAAGCGGTGTTCAAAAACATGAAGAGCCTGAAAAGGTGTGAAAAATATGAAGAGCTTCAAAAGGTGTGAAATATATGAGGAGCATGAAACGGTCTGCAAACCTGGAGGAGCTTGAAGTGGTGTTGAAAAACATGAAGAGCCTGAAAAGGTGTGAAAAATGTGAAGAGCTTCAAAAGGTGTCAAAAATATGAGGAGCATGAAACGGTCTGAAAAATAGGAGGAGCATGAAGCGGTGTTCAAAAACATGAAGAGCCTGAGAAGGTGTGAAAAATATGAAAAGATTCAAAAGGTGTCAAAAATGAGATGAGCATGAAACGGTCTGAAAAATCGGAGGAGCATGAAGCGGTGTTCAAAAACCTGAAGAGCCTGAAAAGGTGTGAAAAATATGACGAGCTTCAAAAGGTGTGAAATACATGAGTATCATGAAACGGTATAAAAAATAGGAGGAGCATGAAGCTGTGTTCAAAAACATGAGAGCCTGAAAAGGTGTGAAAAAAGTGAAGAGCTTCAAAAGGTCTCAAAAAAATGAGTAGCATGAAACGGTCTGAAAAATCGGAGGAGCATGAAGCGGTGTTCAAAAACCTGAAGAGCCTGAAAAGGTGTGAAAAATATGACGAGCTTCAAAAGGTGTCAAAAATATGAGGAGCATGAAACGGTCTGAAAAATAGGAGGAGCATGAAACGGTGATCAAAAACATGAAGAGCATGTAAATGTGTGAAAAAAATGAAGAGCTTCAAAAGGTGTGAAAGAAATGAGGAGCATGAAACAGGCTGAAAAATAGGAGAAGCATGAAGTGGTGTAGAAAAACATGAAGAGCCTGAAAAGGTGTGAAAAATATGAAGAGCTTCAAAAGGTGTGAAAAATATGAGGAGCATGAAACGGTCTGAAAAATAGGAGAAGCATGAAGTGGTGTAGAAAAACATGAAGAGCCTGAAAAGGTGTGAAAAATATGAAGAGCTTCAAAAGGTGTGAAAAATATGAGGAGCATGAAACGGTCTGAAAAATAGAAGCAGCATGAAACGGTGTTGAAAAACATGAAGAGCCTGAAATGGTGTGAAAAATATGAAGAGCTTCAAAAGGTGTGAAAAATATGAAGAGCTTCAAAAGGTGTCAAAAATTTGATGAGCATGAAACGGTCTGAAAAATAGGAGGTGCCTGAAGCGTTGTTGAAAAACATGAAGAGCCTGAGAAGGTGTGAAAAATATGAAAAGATTCAAAAGGTGTCAAAAATGAGATGAGCATGAAACGGTCTGACAAATAGGAGGTGCATGAAGCGTTGTTGAAAAACATGAAGAGCCTGAAAAGGTGTGAGAAATATGAAGAGCTTAAAAAGGTGTGAAAAATATGAAGAGCTTAAAAAGGTGTCAAAAATATGAGGAGCATGAAACGGACTTAAAAATACAAGGAGCATGAAGCGGTTTTGAAAAACATGAATAGCCTGAAAATGTGTGAAATATATGAAGAGGTTAAAAATGTGTCAAGTATATGAGGAGCATGAAACGGTCTGAAAAATAAGAGGATCATGCAACAGTGTTGAAAAACATTAAGAGCCTGAAAATGTGTGAAAAATATGACGAGCTTCCAAAGTTGTCAAAAATATGAGGAGCATGAAACGGTCTGAAAAATAGGAGGAGAATGTAACGGTGATCAAAAACATGAAGAGCCTGAAAATGTGTGAAATATATAAAGAGCTTCAAAAAGTGTCAAAAATATGAGGAGCATGAAACGGTCTGAATAATAGGAGGAGAATGTAACGGTGATCAAAAAAATGAAGAGCCTGAAAAGGTGTGAAAAATATGAAGAGCTTCAAAAGGTGTAAAATATGAGGAGCATGAAACGGTCTGAAAAATAGGAGGAGCATGAAGCGGTGTTCAAAAACATGAAGAGCCTGAAAAGGTGTGAAAAATATGAAGAGCTTCAAAAGGTGTGAAAAATATGAGGAATATGAAATGGTCTGAAAAATATGAGGAGCATGAAACGGTCTGCAAACCTGGAGGAGCTTGAAGTGGTGTTGAAAAACATGAAGAGCCTGAAAAGGTGTGAAAAATCTGAAAAGCTTCAAAAGGAGTCAAAAATGAGATGAGCATGAAACGGTCTGAAAAATAGGAGGAGCATGAAGTGGTGTTGAAAAAATGAAGAGCCTGAAAAGGTGTGAAAAATATGAAGATCATCAAAAGGTATCAAAAATATGAGGAGCATGAAACGGTCTGAATAATAGGAGGAGAATGTAACGGTGATCAAAAACATGAAGAGCCTGAAAAGGTGTGAAAAATATGAAGAGCTTCAAAAAGTGTCAAAAATATGAGGAGCATGAAACGGTCTGAATAGTAGGAGGAGAATGTAACGGTGATCAAAAACATGAAGAGCCAGAAAAGGTGTGAAATATATAAAGACTTCAAAAAGTGTCAAAAATATGAGGAGCATGAAACGGTCTGAATAATAGGAGGAGAATGTAACGGTGATCAAAAACATGAAGAGCCTGAAAAGGTGTGAAAAATATGAAGAGCTTCAAAAGGTGTAAAATATGAGGAGCATGAAACGGTCTCAAAAATAGGAGGAGCATGAAGCGGTGTTCAAAAACATGAAGAGCCTGAAAAGGTGTGAAAAATATGAAGAGCTTCAAAAGGTGTGAAATATATGAGGAGCATGAAACGGTCTGCAAACCTGGAGGAGCTTGAAGTGGTGTTGAAAAACATGAAGAGCCTGAAAAGGTGTGAAAAATGTGAAGAGCTTCAAAAGGTGTGAAATATATGAGGAGCATGAAACATGCTGAAAAATAGGAGAAGCATGAAGTGGTGTAGAAAAACATGAAGAGCCTGAAAAGGTGTGAAAAATAAGAAGAGCTTCAAAAGGTGTCAAAAATTTGATGAGCATGAAACGGTCTGAAAAATAGGAGGAGCATGAAGCGGTGTTGAAAAACATGAAGAGCCTGAAAAAGTGTGAAAAATATGAAGAGCTTAAAAGGTGTGAAAAATATGAGGAGCATGATATGGTTTGAAAAATAGGATTAGCATGAAGCGGTGTTCAAAAACATGAAGAGCCTGAGAAGGTGTGAAAAATATGAAAAGATTCAAAAGGTGTCAAAAATGAGATGAGCATGAAACGGTCTGACGAATAGGAGGTGCATGAAGCGTTGTTGAAAAACATGAAGAGCCTGAAAAGGTGTGAGAAATATGAAGAGCTTAAAAAGGTGTGAAAAATATGAAGAGCTTAAAAAGGTGTCTAAAATATGAGGAGCATGAAACGGTCTTAAAAATACAAGGAGCATGAGCGGTGTTGAAAAACATGAATAGCCTGAAAATGTGTGAAATATATGAAGAGCTTAAAAATGTGTCAAGTATATGAGGAGAATGAAACGGTCTGAAAAATAGGAGGATCATGCAACAGTGTTGAAAAACATGAAGAGCCTGAAAATGTGTGAAAAATATGAAGAGCTTCCAAAGTTGTCAAAAATATGAGGAGCATGAAATTGTCTGAAAAATAGGAGGAGCATGAAGCTGTGTTCAAAAACATGAAGAGCCTGCAAATGTGTGAAATATATAAAGAGCTTCAAAAAGTGTCAAAAATATGAGGAGCATGAAACGGTCTGAATAATAGGAGGAGAATGTAACGGTGATCAAAAACATGAAGAGCCTGAAAAGGTGTGAAAAATATGAAGAGCTTCAAAAGGTGTGAAATATGAGGAGCATGAAACGGTCTGAAAAATAGGAGGAGCATGAAGCGGTGTTCAAAAACATGAAGAGCCTGAAAAGTTGTGAAATATATGAAAAGCTTCAAAAGGTTTCAAAAATGAGATGAGCATGAAACGGTCTGAAAAATAGGAGGAGCATGAAGCGGTGTTGAAAAAATGAAGAGCGTGAAAAGGTGTGAAAAATATGAAGAGCATCAAAAGGTATCAAAAATATGAGGAGCATGAAACGGTCTGCAAAAAAGGAGGAGCATGAAGTGGTGTTGAAAAACTTGAAGAGCCTGAAAAGGTGTGAAAAATATGAAGAGCTTCAAAAGGTGTGAAAAATATGAGGAGCATGAAACGGTCTGAAAAATAGAAGCAGCATTAAATGGTGTTGAAAAACATGAAGAGCCTGAAAAGGTGTGAAAAATATGAAGAGCTTCAAAAGGTGTGAAATACATGAGGAGCATGAAACGGGCTGAAAAATAGGAGAAGCATGAAGTGGTGTAGAAAAACATGAAGAGCCTGAAAAGGTGTGAGAAATATGAAGGGCTTCAAAAGGTGTGAAAAATACGAGGAGCATGAAACGGTCTGAAAAATAGGAGGAGCATGAAACGCTGTTCAAAACCATGAAGAGACTGAAAAGCTGTGAAATCCATGAAGAGCTTCAAAAGTTGTCAAAAATATGAGGAATATGAAACGGTCAGACAAATAGGAGGAGCATGAAACGGTGTTCAAAAACATAAAGAGCCTGAAAAGGTGTGAAATATATGAAGAGCTTAAAAAGTTATCAAAAATATGAGGAAAATGAAACTGTCTGAAAAATAGGAGGAGCATGAAGTTTTGTTCAAAACATGAAGAGCCTGAAAAGGTGTGAAAAATATGAAGAGTTTCAAAAAGTGTCAAAAATATGAGGAGCATGAAACGGTCTGAAAAATAGGAGGAGCATGAAGCGGAGTTGAAAAACATGAAGAGCCTGACAAGGTGTGAAATATATGAGGAGCTTCAAAAGGTGTCAAAAATATGAGGAGCAGGAAAAGTTCTGAAAAATAGGAGGAGCATGACCTGGTGTTGAAATACATGAAGAGTCTGAAAAGATGTGAAAAATATGAAGAGCTTCAAAAGGTGTAAAAAATATGAAGAGCTTCAAAAAGTGTCAAACATATGAGGAGCATGAAACTTTCTGAAAAATAGGAGGAGCATGAAGCGTTGTTGAACACATGAAGAGCCTGAAAAGGAATGAAAATATGAAGAGCTTCAAAAGGTGTCAAAAATATGAGGAGCATGAAACGGTCAGAAAAATAGGAGTAACATAAAACGGTGTTCAAAAACATGAAGAGCCTGAATAGGTGTGAAAAATATGAGGAGTTCCATAAGGTGTCAAAAATAGGAGGAGCATGAAATGGTGTTCAAAAACATGAAGAGCCTGAAAAGGTGTGAAAAATATGAATAGCTTCAAAGGTGTGAAAATATGAGGAGTATCAAACGGTCAGAAAAATAGCAGGAGCATGAAGCGGCGTTAAACAACATGAAGAGCCTGAAAAGGTGTGAAAAATATGAAGAGGTTCAAAAAGTTTGAAAAATATGAAGAGCTTCAAAATGTGTCAAAAATATGAGGAGTATGAAGTGGTGTTGAAAAACATGAAGAGCATGAAAAGGTGTGAAAAGTATGAAGAGCCTGAAAAGGTGTGAAAGATATGAAGAGCTTCAAAAGGTGGCAAAAATATGAAGAGTTTCAAAATATGTCAAAAATATGAGGAGCATGAAACGGTGTTCAAAAACATGAAGAGCCTGAAAAGGTGTGAAAAATATGAAGAGCTTCAAAAGGTGTCAAAAATATGAGGAGCATGAAACGGTCTCACACATAGGAGAAGCATGAAACCGTGTTCAACAACATGAAGAGCCTGAAAAGGTGTGAAAAATATGAAGAGCTTCAAAAGGTGTCAAAAATATGAGAAGCTTGAAACGGTTTGAAAAATAGGAGGAGCATGAAACGGTGTTGAAAATCTTGAAGAGCCTGAAAAAGTGTGAATTATATGAAGAGCTTCAAATCGTGTCAAAAATACGAGGAGCATGATACAGTCTGAAAAATAGGAGGAGCATGAAGCGGTGTTGAAAGACATGAAGAGACTGAAAAGGTGTGAAAAATATGAAGAGCTTCAAAAGGTGTCAAAAATATGTGGAGCATGAAACGGTCTGAAAAATAGGAGGAGTATGAAGCGGTGTTGAAAATCATGAAGATCCTAAATGGTGTGAAAAACATGAAGAGCTTCAAAAAGTGTCAAAAATATGAGGAGCATGAAACAGTCTGAAAAATAGGAGAATCATGTAACGGTGTTGAAAAACATGAAGAGCATGAAAAGGTGTGAAAAATATGATGAGCTTCAAAAGGTGTCAAAAATATGAGAAGCTTGAAACGGTTGGAACAATAGGAGGAGCATGAAACTGTGTTGAAATACATGAAGAGCCTGAAAAGGTGGCAAAAATATGAAGAGCTTCAAAAGGTGTGAAAAATAAGAGGAGCATGAAACATTCTGAAAAATAGGAGGAGCATGAAACGATGTTCAAAAACATGAAGAGCCTGAAAAGGTGTGAATAATATGAAGACCTTCAAAAGGTGTCAAAAATATGAGGAGCATGAAACGGTCTGAAAAATAGGCGGAGCCTGAAACTGTGTTGAAAACATGAAAGGCCTGAAAAGTTGTGAAAAATATGAAGAGCTTCAAAAGGTGTGAAAAATATGAAGAGTTTCAAACGTCTGAAATACATGAGGATCATGAAAAGGTTTGAAAAATAGGAGGAGCATGAAGCGGTGTTCAAAAACATGAAGAGCCTGAAAAAGCTTGAAAAATATGAAGAGCTTCAAAAGGTGTGAAATAAATGAGGAGCATGAAACGGTCTGAAAAATAGGAGGAACATGAAACCATGTTCAAAAACATGAACAGCCTGAAAAGGTGTGAAAAATATGAAGAGCTTCAAAAGGTGTAAAAAATAGGAGGAGCATGAAGCGGTGTTGAAAAACATGAAGAGCCTGAAAAGGTGTGAAAAATATGAAGAGCTTCAAAACAGGTCAAACATTTGAGCAGCAAGAATCGGTCTGAAATATGCAGGAGCATGAAACGGTGTTCAAAAACATGAAAAGCCTGAAAAGTTGTGAAAATATGAAGAGCTTCAAAAGGTGTGAAAAATATGAAGACCTTCAAAATGTATCAAAAATGAGATGAGCATTAAACGGTCTGAAAAAGGGGAGGAGCATGAAGCGGTGTTGAAAAACATGAACAACCTGAAAACGTGTGAGAAATATGAAGAGCCTCAAAAGTTGTCAAAAATATGAAGAGCTTCAAAAGGTGTCAAAAATGAGAGGAGCATGAAGCGGTCTGAAAATTAGGAACAGCTTGAAACGGTGTTCAGAAACATGAAGAGCCTGAAAAGGTGTGAACAATGTGAAGAGCTTCCAAAGGTGTAAAATACATCAGGAGCATGAAACGGTCTGAAAATAGGAGGAGCATGATGCGGTGTTTAAAAATATGAGGTGCCTGAAAATGTGTGAAAAATATGAAGAGCTTCAAAAGGTGTCAAAAATATGAGGAGCATGAAACGGTCTGAAAAATAGGAGGAGCATGAAGCGGTGTTCAAAAACATGAAGAGCCTGAAAAGGTGTGAAATATATGAAGAGCTTCAAAAGGTGTCAAAAATATGAGGAGCATGAAACGGTCTGAAAAATAGGAGGAGCATGAAACGGTGTTGACAACATGAAGAGCCTGAAAAGGTGTGAAAAATTTGAAGAGCTTCAAAAGGTGTGAAAAATAGGCGGAGCATGTACCAGTGTTCAAAAACTTGAAGAGACTGAAAAGGTGTGAAAAATATGAAGACCTTAAAAAGGTGTCAAAAATATGAGGAGCATGACACGGTCTGAAATATAGGAGGAGCATGAAGCCTTGTTCAAAAACATGAGGAGCCTGAAAAGGTGTGAAAATATGAAGGGATTCAAAAGGTGTGAAAACGTGAAGAGATTCAAAAGGTGTGAAATATATGAGGAGCATGAAACGGTCTGAAAAATATGAGGAGAACGAAACATTCAGAAAAATTTGAGGAGTATGAAGCGGTGTTCAAAACATGAAATCCTGAAAAGGTGTGAAAAATATGAAGAGCTTCAAAAGCTGTGAAAAATATGAAGAGCTTCAAAAGGTATGAAAAATATGAAGAGTTTCAAAAGATGTCAAAAATGAGATGAGCATGAAACGGTCTGAAAAAAAGGGGGAGCATGAATTTGTGTTGAAAAACATGAATAGCCTGAAAATGTGTGAAATATTTGAAGAGCTCTAAACGCTGTCAAAAATATGAGGAGCATGAAATGGTCTGAAATATAGGAGGAGCATGAAACGGTGTTCAAAAACATGAAGAGCCTGAAAAGTTGTGAAAAATATGAAGAGCTTCAAAAGGTGTGAAAAATATGAAGAGCTTCAAAAGGTGTGAAAAATATGAGGAGCTTCAAAAGGTGTCAAAAATATGAGGAGCATGAAACGGTCTGAAAAATAGGAGGAGCATGAAGTGGTGTTCAAAAAAATGACGAGCCTGAAAAGGTGTGAAATATATGAAGAGCTTTAAAAGGTGTCAAAAATTTGAGGAGCATGAAACGGTCTGAAAAATAGGAGGAGCATGAAGCGGTGATGAAAAACATGAAGAGCCTGAAAAAGTGTGAGAAATATGAAGAGCTTCAAAAGATGTCAAAAATATGAAGAGCTTCAAAAGTTGTCAAAAATGAGATGAGCATGAAGCCATCTGAAAAATATTTGGAGGATGAAGTGGTGTTGAAAAACATGAAGAGCCTGAAAAAGTGTGAAATTTATGAAGAGCTTCAAAAGGTGTCAAAAATATGAGGAGCATGGAACGGTCTGAAAATAGGAGGAGCATGATGCGCTGTTCAAAAACATGTGGAGCCTGAAAAGGAGTGAAAAATATGAAGAGCTTCAAAAGGTTTCAAAAATATGAGGAGCATGAAATGACCTGAAAAATAGGAGGAGCATGAAGCAGTGTTCAAAAATATGAAGAGCCTGAAAAGGTGTGAAAAATATGAAGAGCTTCAAAAGGTGTGAAAGATATGAGGAGCATGAAACGGTCTGAAAAATATAAGCAGCATGAAACGGTGTTGAAAAACATGAAGAGACTGAAAAGGTGTGAAAAATATGAAGAGCTTCAAAAGGTGTGAAATACATGAGGGGCCTGAAACTCTCTGTAAAATAGGAGGAGCATGAAGTGGTGTTCAAAAACATGAAGAGCCTGCAAAGTTGTGAAAAATATTAAGAGTTTCAATAGGTGTGAAAAATATGAAGAGCAGGGTACGGTCTGAAAAATAGGAGGAGCATGAAGCGGTGTTCAAAAACATAAAGAGCCTGAAAAGGTGTGAAAAATATGAAGAGCTTCAAAAGGTGTCAAAAATATGAGGAGGATGAAACGGTTTGAAAAATAGGAGGAGCATGAAGAGATGTTGCAAAACATGAAGAGCCTGAAAAGGTGTGAAAAATATGAAGAGCTTCAAAAGGTGTCAAAAATGAGATGAGCATGAAATGGTCTGAAAAATGGAGGAGCATGAAGTGGTGTAGCAAAACATGAAGAGCATGAAAAGGTGTGAAAAATAAGAAGAGCTTCTAAAGGTGTCAAATATGAGATGAGCATGAAACAGTCTGAAAAATAGGAGGAGCATGAAGTGTTGTTAAAAATCATGAAGAGCCTGAAAAGGTGTGAAATATATGAAGAGCTTCAAAATGTGTGAAAAATATGAAGAGCTTCAAAACGTGTCAAAAATATCAGGAGCATGAAACGGTCTGGAAAATAGGATGAGCATGAAGCGGTGGTGAAAAACATGAAGAGCCTGAAAACGTGTGAAAAATATGAAGAGCTTCAAAAGGTGTGAAAAATATGAAGAGCTTCAAAAGATATCAAAAACGAGATGACCATGAAACGGTCTGAAAAATAGGAGAAGCAAGAAGTGGTGTTGAAAAACATTAAGAGCCTGAAAAGGTGCGAAAAATATGAAGAGCTTCAAAACGTGTGAAAAATATGAAGAGCTTCAAAAGGTGTCAAAAATATGAGGAGCATTAATCGGTCTGAAAAATAGGAGAAGCAAGAAGTGGTATGAAAAACATGAAGAGCCTGAAAAGGTGTGAAAAATATGAAGAGCTTCAAAACGTGTGAAAAATATGCGGAACATGAAACTGTCTGAAAAAGAGGAGGAGCATGAAGCGGTGTTCAAACACATGAAGAGCCTGAAAAGGTGTGAAAAATATGAAGAGCTTGAAAAGGTGTCAAAAAAATGAGGAGCATGAAACGGTCTGAAAAAGAAGAGGAGCATGAAGCGGAGTTCAAACACATGAAGAGCCTGAAAAGGTGTGAAAAATATGAAGAGCTTCAAAAGGTGTCAAAAATATGAGGAGCATGAAACGGTCTGAAAAATAGAAGCAGCATGAAATGGTGTTGAAAAACATGAAGAGCCTGAAAAGGTGTGAAAAATATGAAGAGCCTTAAAAGGTGTGAAATACATGAGGAGCATGAAACTCTCTGTAAAATAGGAGGAGCATAAAGTGGTGTTCAAAAATATGAAGAGCCTGAAAAGGTGTGAAAAATATGAAGAGCTTCAATAAGTGTGAAAAATATGAGGAGCAGGATACGGTCTGAAAAATAGGAGGAGCATGAAGCCGTGTTCAAAAACATGAAGAGCCTGAAAAGGTGTGAAAAATATGAAGAGCATCAAAAGGTGTCAAAAATATGAGGAGCATGAAACGGTCTAAAAAAGAGGAGGAGCATGAAGCAGTGTTCAAAAACATGAAGAGCCTGAAAAGGTGTGAAAAATATGAAGAGCTTCAAAAGGTGTCAAAAATATGAGGAGCATGAAACGGTCTAAAAAATAGGAGGAGCATGAAGCGTTTTTCAAAAACATGAAGAGCCTGAAAAGGAGTGAAAAATATGAAGAGCTTCAAAAGGTGTCAAAAATATGAGGAGCATGAAACGGTCTGAAAAATAGGAGGTGCATGAAGCAGTGTTGAAAAACATGAAGAGCCTGAAAAGTTGTGAAAAATATGAAGAGCTTCAAAAGGTGTCAAAAATATGAGGAGCATGAGACGGTCTGAAAAACAGGAGGAGCATGAAGCGGTGTTCAAAAACATGAAGAGCCTGAAAAGGTGTGAAAAATATGAAGAGCTTCAAAAGGTGTCAAAATGAGATGAGCATGAAACGGTCTGAAAAATAGGAGGAGCATGAAGTGATATTGAAATAAACGAAAAGGCTGAAAAGGTGTGAAAAATATGTAGAGCTTCAAAACCTGTCAAATATATGAGGAGCATGAAATGGTCTTAAAAATAGGAGAAGCAAGAAAGGGTGTTGAAAAACATGAAGAGCCTGAAAACGTGTGAAAAATATGAAGAGCTTCGAAAGATGTGAAAAATATGAAGAGCTTTAATAGGTGTCAAAATTAGAAGAGCATGAAACGATCTGAAAAATAGTAGGAGCATAAAGTGGTGTTGAAAAAAATGAAGAGCCTGAAAAGGTGTGAAATATCTGAGGAACTTCTAAAGGTGTCAAAAATATGAGGAGAATGAAATGGTCTGAAAAATAGACGGAGCATGAAGCGTTGTTGAAAAACATGAACAGCCTGAAAAGTGTGAAAAATATGAAGAGCTACAAAAGGTGTCAAAAATATGAGGAGTATGAAACGGTCTGAAAATAGGAGGATCATGAAACGGTGTTGAAAAACATGAAGAGCCTGAAAATGTGTGAAATATATAAAGAGCTTCAAAAAGTGTCAAAAATATGAGGAGCATGAAACGGTCTGAAAAATAGGAGGAGCATGAAGTGGTGTTGAAAAAAATGAAGAGCCTGAAAAGGTGTGAAATATCTGAAGAGCTTGAAAAGGTGTCAAAAATATGAGGAGAATGAAATGGTCTGAAAAATAGGCGAGGCATGAAGCGTTGTTGAAAAACATGAAGAGCCTGAAAAGTGTGAAAAATATGAAGAGCTTCAAAACGTGTCAAAAATATGAGGAGCATGAAACGGTCTGAAAAGTAGGAGGATCATGAAACGGTGTTGAAAAACATGAAGAGCCTGAAAATGTGTGAAAAATATGAAGAGTTTCTAAAGGTGTTAAAAATATGAGGAGCATGAAACGGTCTGAAAATTAGGAGGAGCATGAACTGGTGTTGAAAAACATGAAGAGGCTAAAAAGGTGTGAAAAATATGAAGAGCTTCAAAAGGTGTGAAAAATATGAGGAGCATGATACGGTCTGAAAAATAGGAGGAGCATGAAGCGGTGTTCGAAAAAATGAAGAGCCTAAAAAGGTGTGAAAAATATGAAGTGCTTCAAAAGGTTTCAAAAATATGAGGAGCATGAAACGGTCTTAAAAATACGAGGAGGATGAAGCGGTGTTCAAAAACTTGAAGAGCCTGAAAAGGTGTGAAAAATATGAAGAGCTTCAAAAGGTTTCAAAAATATGAGGAGCATGAAACGGTATCAAAAATGGGAGGATTATGAAACGGTGTTCAAAAACATGAAGAGCCTGAAAAGGTGTGAAAAATATGAAGAGACTCAAAAAGAGTCAAAAATATGAGGAGTATGAAACGTTATGATAAATAGCAGGAGCATGAAGCGGTGTTGAGAAACATGAAGAGCCTGAAAAGGTGTGAAAAATATGAAGAGCTTCAAAAGGTGTGAAAAATATGAGGTGCATGAAACGGTCTGAAAAATAGGAGGAGCATGAAACGGTGATCAAAAACATGGAGAGCCGGAAAAGGTGGGAAAAATATGAAGAGCTTCAAAAGGTGTGAAATACATGAGGAGAATGAAACGGTCTACAAAAAAGGAGGAGCATGAAGTGGTGTGGAAAAACATGAAGAGCCTGAAAAGGTGTGAAAAATATGAAAAGCTTCAAAAGGTGTCAAAAATGAGATCAGCATGAAACGGTCTGAAAATTAGGAGCATGAAGCGTTGTTGAAAAACATGAAAAGCCTGAAATTGTGTGAGAAATATGAAGAGCTTCAAAAGGTGTCAAAAATATGAGGAGTATGAAACGGTCTGCAAAAAAGGAGGAGCATGAATTGGTGTTGAAAAGCATAAAGAGCCTGAAAAGGTGTGAAAAATATGAAGAGCTTCAAAAGGTATCAAAAATATGAGGAGTATGAAACGGTCTGAAAAATAGCAGGAGCATGAAGTGGCGTTCAAAAACATTAAGAACCTGAAAAGGTGTGAAAAATACGAAGTGCTTCTAAAGTTGTCAAATATATGAGGAGCATGAAACGGTCTGAAAAATAGCAGGAGCATGAGACGGTGTTCAAAAACATGAAGAGCCTGAAAATGTGTGAAAATTATGAAGAGCTTCAAAATGTGTCAAAATTATGAGGAGCATGAAACGGTATGAAAAATAGGAGGAGCATGAATCGGTGTTCGAAAACAAGAAGAGCCTGAAAAGGTGTGAAAAATATGAAGAGCTTCAAAAGGTGTCAAAAATATGAGGAGCATGAAACGGTCTGAAAAATAGGAGGACCAAGAAGGCGTGTTGAAAAACATGAAGAGTCTGAAAAAGGTGTGAAATATATGAGGAGCATGAAACATGCTGAAAAATAGGAGAAGCATGAAGTGGTGTAGAAAAACATGAAGAGCTTTTCATGCGTGAAAAATATGAAGAGCTTCAAAAGATGTGGAAAAATATGAAGAGCTTCAAAAGGTTTCAAATATTAGATGAACATGATACGGTCTGAAAAATAGGAGGAGCATGAAGCGGTGTTGAAATACATGAAGAACCAGAAAAGTTGTGAGAAATATGAAGAGCTTCATATGGTGTCAAAATTATGAGGAGCAAAAATGGTCTGAAAAAGAGGAGGAGCATGAAGCGGTGTTGAAAAAATATGAAGAGCATGAAAAGCTGTGAAAAATATGAAGACCTTCACAAGGTGTCAAAAATATGAGGAGCATGAAACGGTCTGAAAAATAGGAGGAGCATGAAGCGGTGTTGAAAAAATGGAAGAGCCTGAAAAGGTGTGAAAAATATGAAGAGCTTCACAAGGTGTCAAATATATCAGGAGCATGAAACGGTCTGAAAAATAGGAGGAGCATGAAGCGGTGTTCCAAAACATGAAGAGCCTGAAAAGGTGTGAAAAATATGAAGAGCTTAAAAAGGTGTGAAAAATATGAAGAGCTTCAAAAGGTGTCAAATGTATGAGGCACATGAAACGGTCTGAAAAATAGGAGGAGCATGAAATGGTGTTCAAAAACATGAAGAGCCTGAAAATGTGTGAAAAATATGAAGAGCTTCAAAAGGTGTGAAATACATGGGGAGGATTAAACTGTCTGAAAAAGAGGAGGAGCATGAAGCGGTGTTGAAAAACATGAAGAGCCTGAAAAGGTGTGAAAAATATGAAGAGCTTCAAAACGTGTCAAAATTATGAGGAGCATGAAACGGTCTGAAACAGGAGGAGCATGAAGCGGTGTTGAAAAACATGAAGAGCATGAAAAGTGTGAAAAATATGAAGAGCTTCTAAGGGTGTCAAAAATATGAGGAGCATGAAACGGTCTGAAAAATAGGAGGACCAAGAAGGCGTGTTGAAAAACATGAAGAGCCTGAAAATGCGTGAAAAATATGAAGAGCTTCAAAAGATGTGGAAAAATATGAAGAGCTTCAAAAGGTCTCAAAAATTAGATGAGCATGATACGGTCTGAAAAATAGGAGGAGCATGAAGCGGTGTTGAAATACATGAAGAACCAGAAAAGTTGTGAGAAATATGAAGAGCTTCATATGGTGTCAAAATTATGAGGAGCAAAAATGGTCTGAAAAAGAGGAGGAGCATGAAGCGGTGTTGAAAAAACATGAAGAGCATGAAAAGCTGTGAAAAATATGAAGACCTTCACAAGGTGTCAAAAATATGAGGAGCATGAAACGGTCTGAAAAATAGGAGGAGCATGAAGCGGTGTTGAAAAAATGGAAGAGCCTGAAAAGGTGTGAAAAATATGAAGAGCTTCACAAGGTGTCAAATATATGAGGAGCATGAAACGGTCTGAAAAATCGGAGGAGCATGAAACGTTGTTCCAAAACATGAAGAGCCTGAAAAGGTGTGAAAAATATGAGGAGCTTCAAAAGGTGTGAAATACATGAGGAGCATTAAACGGTCTGAAAAATAGGAGGAGCATGAAGTGGTGTTCTAAAACATGAAGAGCCTGAAAAGTTGTGAAAAATATGAAGAGCTTCAGCAGGTGCGAAAAATATGAGGAGCATGAAACGTTCTGAAAAATAGGAGGAGCATGAAGCAGTGTTCAAAAACATGAAGAGCCTGAAAAGGTGTGAAAAATATGAAAACCTTCAAAAGGTGTCAAAAATGAGATGAGCATGAAACGGTCTGAAAAATAGGAGGAGCATGAAGCGGTGTTGAAAAACATGAAGAGCCTGAAAAGGTGTGAGAAATATGAAGAGCTTCAAAAGGTGTCAAAAATATGAGGAGCATGAAACGGTCTGAAAAATTTCAGGAGCATGAAGCGGTTTTGAAAAACATGAAGAGTCTGAAAACGTGTGAAAATATGAAGAGCTTCAAAAATGTGAAAAATATGAAGAGCTTCAATAGGTGTGAAAAATATGAAGAACTTCAAAAGGTGTCAAAATGAGATGAGCATGAAACGGTCTGAAAAATAGGAGGAGCATGAAGCGGTGCTGAAAAACATGAACAGCCTGAAAAGGTGTGAGAAATATGAAGAGCTTCAAAAGGTGTCAAAAATAAGAGGAGCATGAAACGGTCTGAAAAATTTCAGGAGCATGAAGCGGTGTTGAAAATCATGAAGAGTCTGAAAACGTGTGAAAATATGAAGAGCTTCAAAAATATGAAAAATATGAAGAACTTCAAATTGTGAAAAATATGAAGAGCTTCAAAGGGTGTCAAAAAAGAAATGAGCATGAAACGGTCTGAAAATTAGGAGGAGCATGAAGCGGTGTTGAAAATCATGAAGAGCCTGAAAAGGTGTGAAAAATATGAAAAGCTTCAAAAGATGTGAAAAATATGAAGAGCTTCAAAATGTGTCAAAATGAGATAAGCATGAAACGGTCTGAAAAATAGGAGGAGAATGAAGTGGTGTTGAAAAAAATGCAAAGCCTGAAAAGGTGTGAAATACATGAAGAGCTTCAAAAGGTGTCAAAAATATGAGGAGAATGAAACGGTCTGCAAAATAGGAGGAGCATGAAATGGTGTTCAAAAACATGAAGAGCCTGAAAATGTGTGAAAAATATGAAGAGCTTCAAAAGGTGTGAAATACATGGGGAGGATTAAATGGTCTGAAAAATAGGAGGAGCATGAAGCGGTGTTCAAAAACATGAAGAGCCTGAAAACGTGTGAAAAATATGAAGAGCTTCAAAAGGTGTGAAAAATATGAAGAGCTTCAAAAGGTGTCAAAAATTAGATGAGAATGAAACGGTCTGAAAAAAAAGAGGGGCATGAAGTGTTGTTGAAAAAAATGAAGAGCCTGAAAAGTTGTGAAAAATATGAAAAGCTACAAAAGGTGTCAAAAATATGAGGAGCATGAAACGGTCTGAAAAATAGGAGGAGCATGAAGCTGTGTTCAAAAACATGAAGAGCCTGAAAAGGCGTGAAAAATATGAGGAGCTTCAAAAGGTGTGAAATACATGAGGAGCATTAAACGGTCTGAAAAATAGGAGGAGCATGGAGCGGTGTTCAAAAACATGAAGAGCCTGAAAAGGTGTGAAAAATATGAAGAGCTTCAAAAGGTGTCAAAAATATGAGGAGTATGAAACGGTTGAAAAATAGGAGGAGCATGAAGCGGTGTTCAAAAACATGAAGAGCCTGAAAAGGTGAGAAAAATATGAAGAGCTTCAAAAGGTGTCAAAAATATGAGGAGCATGAAACGGTCTGAAAAATTGGAGGAGCATGAAGCGGTGTTGAAAAACATGAAGAGCCTGAAAATGTGTGAGAAATATGAAGAGCTTCAAAAGGTGTGAAAAATATGAGGTGCATGAAACGGTCTGAAAAATTGGAGGATCATGAAGCGATGTTGAAAAACATGAAGAGCCTGAAAACGTGTGAAAATTATGAAGAGCTTCAAAAGGTGTGAAAAATATGAAGAGCTTCAAAAGGTGTCAAAAATGAGATGAGAATGGAACGGTCTGAAAAATAGGAGGAGCATGAAGCGGTGTTGAAAATCATGAAGAGCCGGAAAAGTTGTGAAAAATATGAAGAGCTTCAAAAGGTGTCAAAAATATGAGGAGCATGAAACGGTCTGAAAAATAGGAGGAACATGAAACGGTGTTCAAAAACATGAAGAGCCTGAAAAGGTGTGAAAAATATGAAGAGCTTCAAAAGGTGTTCAAAAATATGAGGAGCATGAAACGGTCTGAAAAATAGGAGGAACATGAAGCGGTGTTCAAAAACCTGAAGAGCCTGAATAGGTGTGGAAAATATGAAGAGCTTCAAAAGGTGTTCAAAAATATGAGGAGCATGAAACGGTCTGAAAAATAGGAGGAGCAAGAAGGGGTGTTGCAAAATATGAAGAGCCTGAAAATGCGTGAAAAGTACGAAGAGCTTCAAAATATGTGGAGAAATATGAAGAGCTTCAAAAGGTCTCAAAAATTAGATGAGCATGATACGGTCTGAAGAATAGGAGGAGCATGAAGCGGTGTTGAAATACATGAAGAACCAGAAAAGTTGTGAGAAATATGAAGAGCTTCAAATGGTGTCAAAATTATGAGGAGCAAAAATTTTCTGAAAAAGAGGAGGAGCATGAAGCGGTGTTGAAATACATGAAGAGCCTGAAATGGTGCGAAAAATATGAAGAACTTCAAAAGGTTGGAAAAATATGAAGAGCTTCAATAGGTGTCAAAAATGAGATTAGCATGAAACGGTCTGAAAAATAGGAGGAGCATGAATTGGTGTTGATAAACATGAAGAGCAGGAAAAGGTGTGAAATATACGAAGAGCTTCAAAAGGTGTCAAAAATATGAGGAGCATGAAACGGTCTGAAAAATAGGAGGAGCATTAAGTGGTGTTGAAAAACATGAAGAGCCTGAAAATGTGTGAAAAATATGAAGAGCTTCAAAAGGTGTGAAAAATATGAAGAACATGAAATGGTCTGAAAAATAGGAGGAGCATGAAGCGGTGTTCAAAAACATGAAAAAATATAACAATAAACCAAAAAAATATAAAAAAAAAACATGAAGAGCCTGAAAACGTGTGAAAAATATGAAGAGCTTCTAAAGGTGTCAAGAATGAGATGAGCATGAAACGGTTTTAAAGATATTAGGAGCATGAAGTGGTGTTCAACAACATGACGAGCCTGAAAAGGTGTGAAAAATATTAAGAGCTTCAAATGGTGTCAAAAATATGAGGAGCATGAAACGGTCTGAAAAATATAAGGAGCATGAAGTTGTGTTCAAAAAAAAGAAGAGCCTGAAAAGGTGTGAAAAATATGAAGTGCTTCTAAAGGTGTCAAAAATATGAGGAGCATGAAAAGGTCTGAAAAATACGAGGAGCATGAAACTGTGTTCAATAATATGAAGAGCTTGAAAAGGTGTGAAAAATATGAAGAGTTTCAAAAGGTGTCAAAAATATGAGGAGCATAAAACGGTCTGAAAAATAGGAGAAGCATGAAGTGGTGTTGAAAAACATGAAGAGCCTGAAAAGGTGTCCAAAATATGAAGAGCTTCAAATGGTGTCAAAAATATTAGGAGGCTGAAACGGTCTGAGAAATAGGAGGAGCATGAAGCGGTGTTCAAAAACATGAGACGCTGAAAAGGTGTGAAAAATATGAAGAGCTTCAAAAAGTGTGAAATACATGAGGAGCATGAAACGGTCTGAAAAATAGGAGGAGCATGAAGCGGTGTTCAAAAACATGAAGAGCCTGAAAAGGTGTCCAAAATATGAAGAGCTTCAAATGGTGTCAAAAATATTAGGAGGCTGAAACGGTCTGAAAAATAGGAGGAGCATGAAGCGGTGTTCAAAAACATGAAGAGCCTGAAAAGGTGTCCAAAATATGAAGAGCTTCAAATGGTGTCAAAAATATTAGGAGGCTGAAACGGTCTGAAAAATAGGAGGAGCATGAAGCGGTGTTCAAAAACATGAAGAGCCTGAAAACTTGTGAAAAATATGAAGAGCTTCAAAAGGTGTGAAAAATATGAACAGCTTCAAAAGGTGTCAAAAATGAGATGAGCATGAAGCAATCTGAAAAATAGGAGGAGCACGAAGTCGTGTTGAAAAACATGAAGAGCCTCAAAAGACGTGAAATATATGAAGAGATTCAAAAGGTTTCAAAAATATGAGGAGCATGAAACGGTCTGAAAAATAGGAGGAGCATGAAGCGGTGTTCAAAACCATGAAGAGCCTGAAAAGGTGTGAAAAATACGAAGAGCTTCAAATGATGTGAAATACAGGAGGAGACTGAAACGGTCGATAAATACTAGGAGCATGAAGCGGTATTCAAAAACATGAAGAGCCTGAAAAGTTGTGAAAAATATGAAGAGCTACAAAACGTGTCAATAACTTCGAGGAGCATGAAATGGTCTGAAAAATAGGATGAGCATTGAAGCGGGGTTCAAAAACATGAAGAGCCTGAAAATGTGTGAAAAAAATGAAGAGCTTCAAAAGGTGTCGAAAATAAGAGGAGCATGAAACGGTCTGAAAAATAGGAGGAGCATGAAGCAGTGTTGAAAAACATGAAGAGCCTGAAAACGTGTGAAACATATGAAGAGCTTCAAAAGGTGTGAAAAATATGAACAGCATCAACAGGTGTCAAAATTAGGAGGAGCATGAAACGGTCTGAAAAATAGGAGGAGCATGAATGGTGTTGGAAAACATGAATAGCCTGAAAAGGTGTGAAAAATATGAAGAGCTTCAAAAGGTATCAAAAATATGAGGAGCATGAATCGGTCTGAAAAATAGGAGGAGCATGAAGTGGTGCTGGAAAACATGAATAGCCTGAAAAGGTGTGAAAAATATGAAGAGCTTCAAAAGGTGTCAAAAATATGAGGAGCATAAAACGGTCTGAAAAATAGGAGGAGCATGAAACGGTCTGAAAAATAGGAGGAGCATGAAGCGGTGTTGAGAAACATGAAGAGCCTGAAAAGGTGTGAAAAATATGAAGTGCTTCAAATGGTGTGAAATACATGAGGAGCATGAAACGGTCTGAAAAATGGGAGGAGCATGAAGGTGTGCTCCAAAACATGAAGAGCCTGAAAAGGTGTGAAAAATATGAAGAGCTTCAAAAGGTGTCAAAAATATCAAGAACTTCAAAAGGTGTCAAAAATGAGATGAGCATGAAACGGTCTGAATAATAGGAGGAACACGAAGTGGTGTTGAAAAACATGAAGAGACTGAAAAGGTGTGAAAAATATGAAGTGCTTCAAATGGTGTGAAATACATGAGGAGCATGAAACGGTCTGAAAAATGGGAGGAGCATGAAGGTGTGCTCCAAAACATGAAGAGCCTGAAAAGGTGTGAAAAATATGAAGAGCTTCAAAAGGTGTAAAATATATGACGAGCATGAAACAGTCTGAAAATTAGTAGGAGCATATAGTGGTGTTGAAAAACATGAAGAGCCTGAAAAGGTGTGAAAAATATGAAGAGCTTCCAAAATTGTCAAAATTATTAGGAGCATGAAACGGTCTGAAAAATAGGAGGAGCATGAAACGGTTGGAAAAATAGGAGGAGAATGAAACGGTGTTGAAAAACATGAAGAGCCTGAAAACGTGTGAAAAATAGGAGCAGCTTCAAAAGGTGTCAAAAATATGAGGTGCATGAAACGGTCAGAAAAATAGGAGGAGCATGAAGCGGTGTTCAAAAACATGAAGAGCCTGAAAAGTTGTGAAAAATATGAAGAGCTTCAAAAGGTGTCAAAAATGAGATGAGCATGAAACGGTCAGAAAAATAGGAGGAACATGAAGTGGTGTTGAAAAACATGAAGAGCCTGAAAACGTGTGAAAAATAGGAGCAGCTTCAAAAGGTGTCAAAAATATGAGGAGCATGAAACGGTCTGAAAAATAGGAGGAGCATGAAGTGGTGTTGAAAAACATGAAGAGCCAGAAAAGGTGTGAAAAATATGAAGAGCTTCAAAAGGTGTGAAAAATATGAAGAGCTTCAAAAGGTGTCAAAAATATGAGGAGCATGATACGTTCTGAAAAATAGGAGGAGCGTGAAGTGCTTGTGAAAAACATGAAGAGCCTGAAAAGGTGTGCAAAATATGAAGAGCTTCAAAAGGTGTCAAAAATATGAGGAGCATGAAACGGTCTTAAAAATAGGAGAAAGATGAAGCGGTGTTCAAAAACATGAAGAACATGATAAGGTGTGAAAAATAAGAAGAGCTTTAAAAGGTGTGAAAATTATGAGGAGCATGAAACGGTCTGAAAAATAGGAGGAGCATGAAGCGGTGTTCAAAAACATGAAGAGCCAGAAAAGGTGTGAAAAATATGAAGAGCTTCAAAAGGTGTGAAATACATGAGGAGCATGAAACGGTTTGAAAAATAGGAGGAGCATGAAGCGGTGTTCAAAAACATGAAGAGCCTGAAAAGGTGTGCAAAATATGAAGAGCTTCAAAAGGTGTGAAATACAAGAGGAGCATGAAACGGTCTGAAAAATAGGAGGAGCAAGAAGCAGTGTTCAACAACATGAAGAGCCTGAAAAAGTCTGAAAAATATGAGGAGCTTCAAAAGGTTTCAAAAATATTAAGAGCATGAAACGGTCTGAAAAAAAGGAGGAGCATGAAGCGGTGTTCAAAAACATGAAGAGCCTGAAAAGGTGTGAAAAATATGAAGAGCTTCAAAAGGTGTGAAATACATGAGGAGTATGAAAAGGTCTGAAAAATAGGAGGAGCATGAAGTGGTGTTCAAAAACTTGAAGAGCCTGAAAACGTGTTAAAAATATGAAGAGCTTCAAAAGGTTTGAAAAATATGAAGAGCTTGAAAAGGTGTGAAGAATATGAAGAGCGTCAAAAGCTGTGAAAACTATAAGGAGCATGAAACGATCTGAAAAATAGGAGGAGTAAGAAGCATTGTTGAAATACATGAAGAGCCTGAAAACGTGTGAAGAATATGAAGAGCTCCAAAGGTGTGAAAAAAATGAAGAGTTTCAGAAGGTGTCAAAAATGAGATGAGCATGAAACGGTCTCAAAAATAGGAGCATGAAGTGCTGTTCAGAAACATGGAGAGCCTAAAAAGGTGTGAAAAATATGAAGAGCTTCAAAAGGTGTGAAATACATGAGGAGCATGTAACGTTCTGAAAAATAGGAGGAGCATGAGGCGGTGTTGAAAAACATGAAGAGCTTGAAAAGGTGTGAAAAATATGAAGAGCTTCAAAGGTGTCAAAAATATGAGGAGCTTGAAACGGTCTGAAAAATAGAAGGAGCATGAAGCTGTGTTCAAACACATGAAGAGCCTGAAAAGGTGTGAAAAACATGAAGAGCTTCAAAAGGAGTCAAAAATATGCGGAGCCTGAAACGATCTGAAAAATAGGAGGAGCATGAAGCGGTGTTGAAAAACATGAAGAGCCGGAAAAGGTGTGAAAAATAAGAGGAGCATGAAACGCTCTGAAATATAGGTGGATCATGAAGCGGTGTTGAAAAACATGAAGAGCCTGAAAAGGTGTGATAAATGTGAAGAGCTTCAAAAGGTGTCAAAAATATGAGGAGCATGAAACGGTCTGAAAAATAGGAGGAGCATGAAACGGTGATCAAAATCATGAAGAATCTGAAAACATGTGAAAAATATGAAGAGCTTCAAACGGTGTGAAAAATATCAGGAGCAGGAAACGGTCTGAAAAAGATGAGGAGCATGAAGTGGTCTTCAAAAACATGTACAGCCTGAAAAGGTGTGAAAAATATGAAGAGCTTCAAAAGGTGTGAAAAACAGGAGGAACATGAAAAGGTCTGAAAAATAGGAGTAGCATGAAGAGGTGTTCAAAAACATGAAGAGGCTGATAAGGTGTGAAAAACATGAAGAGCTTCAAAAAGTTTGAAAAATAGGAGGAGCATGAAGCGGTGTTAAAAAAC
Source organism: Dama dama (assembly GCF_033118175.1). NCBI lineage: Eukaryota > Metazoa > Chordata > Mammalia > Artiodactyla > Cervidae > Dama > Dama dama. The sequence continues at coordinate 5,229,795 of NW_026870877.1, read as the reverse complement.
ATGAAGAGCCTAAAAAAGTGTGAAAAATATGAAGAGCTTATAAAATTGTCAAAAATATGAGGAGCATGAAACGGTCTGAAAAATAGCAGGAGAATGAAACGGTGATCAAAAACATGAAGAGCCTGAAAACGTGTGAAAAATATGAAGAGCTTATAAAATTGTCAAAAATATGAGGAGCATGAAGAGATGTTCAAAAACATGAAGAGGCTGATAAGGTGTGAAAAACATGAAGAGCTTCAAAAGGTTTGAAAAATAGGAGGAGCATGAAGCGGTGCTAAAAAACATGAAGAGCCTGAAAAAGTGTGAAAAATATGAAGAGCTTATAAAATTGTCAAAAATATGAGGAGCATGAAGAGATGTTCAAAAACATGAAGAGGCTGATAAGGTGTGAAAAACATGAAGAGCTTCAAAAGGTTTGAAAAATAGGAGGAGCATGAAGCGGTGTTCAAAAACATGAAGAGCCTGAAAAAGTGTGAAAAATATGAAGAGCTTATAAAATTGTCAAAAATATGAGGAGCATGAAGAGATGTTCAAAAACATGAAGAGGCTGATAAGGTGTGAAAAACATGAAGAGCTTCAAAAGGTTTGAAAAATAGGAGGAGCATGAAGCGGTGTTCAAAAACATGAAGGGCCTGAAAACGTGTGAAAAATATGAAGAGCTTCAAAAGGAGTCAAAAATATGCGGAGCCTGAAACGATCTGAAAAATAGGAGGAGCATGAAGCGGTGTTGAAAAACATGAAGAGCCTGAAATGGTGTGATAAATGTGAAGAGCTTCAAAAGGTGTCAAAAATATGAGGAGCATGAAACGCTCTGAAATATAGGTGGATCATGAAGCGGTGTTGAAAAACATGAAGAGCCTGAAAAGGTGTGATAAATGTGAAGAGCTTCAAAAGGTGTCAAAAATATGAGGAGCATGAAACGGTCTGAAAAATAGGAGGAGCATGAAACGGTGATCAAAATCATGAAGAATCTGAAAACGTGTGAAAAATATGAACAGCTTCAAACGGTGTGAAAAATATCAGGAGCATGAAACGGTCTGAAAAAGATGAGGAGCATGAAGTGGTCTTCAAAAACATGTACAGCCTGAAAAGGTGTGAAAAATATGAAGAGCTTCAAAAGGTGTGAAAAACAGGAGGATATGAAGCGGTGTTCAAAAATATGAAGAGCCTGAAAAGGTGTGAAAAATATGAAGTGCTTCAAAAGGTGTCAAAAATATGAGGAGCATGAAACGGTCTGAAAAATAGGAGGAGCAAGAAGCGGTGTTGAAAAACAAGAATAGACGGAAAAGGTGTGAAAAATATGAAGAGCTTCAAAAGGTTTCCAAAATATGAGGAGCTTGAAATGGTCTGAAAAATAGGACGAGCATGATACGGTGTTCAAAAACATGAAGAGCATGAAAAGGTGTGAAAATTATGAAGAGCTTCAAAAGGTGTGAAAAACATGAGGAGAATGAAACGGTCTGAAAAATAGGAGCAGCATGAAGCAGTGTTCAAAACATGAAGAGCAGGAAAAAGTGTGAAAAATATGAAGATCTTCAAAAGTTTGAAAAATATGAAGACCCTGAAAAGGTGTCAAAAATGAGATGAGCATGAAACAGTCTGAAAAGTAGGAGGAGCATGAAGTGTTGTTCAAAAAAGTGAAGAGCCTGAAAAGGTGTGAAAAATATGAAGAGCTTCAAAAGGTGTGAAATATCTGAGGAGCATGAAACGGTCTGAAAAATAGGAGGAGCATGAAGCGGTGTTCAAAACATGAAGAGCCTGAAAAAGTGTGAAAAATATGAAGAGCTTCAAAAGGTTTGAAAAATAGGAGGAGCATGAAGCGGTGTTCAAAAACATGAAGAGCCTGAAAAAGTGTGAAAAATATGAAGAGCTTATAAAATTGTCAAAAATATGAGGAGCATGAAGAGATGTTCAAAAACATGAAGAGGCTGATAAGGTGTGAAAAACATGAAGAGCTTCAAAAGGTTTGAAAAATAGGAGGAGCATGAAGCAGTGCTCAAAAACATGAAGAGCCTGTAAAAGTGTGAAAAATATGAAGAGTTTATAAAATTGTCAAAAATATGAGGAGCATGAAACGGTCTGAAAAATACGAGCAGCCTGAAACCCTCTGAAAAATAGGAGGAGCATGAAGCGGTGTTCAAAAACATGAAGGGCCTGAAAACGTGTGAAAAATATGAAGAGCTTCAAAAGGAGTCAAAAATATGAGGAGCATGAAACGCTCTGAAAAATAGGAGGAGCATGAAGCGGAGTTGAAAAACATGAAGAGCCGGAAAAGGTGTGAAAAATGTGAAGAGCTTCAAAAGGTGTCAAAAATATGAGGAGCATGAAACGCTCTGAAATATAGGAGGATCATGAAGCGGTGTTGAAAAACATGAAGAGCCTGAAAAGGTGTGATAAATGTGAAGAGCTTCAAAAGGTGTCAAAAATATGAGGAGTATGAAACGGTCTGAAAAATAGGAGAAGCATGAAACGGTGATCAAAAACATGAAGAATCTGAAAACGTGTGAAAAATATGAAGAGCTTCAAACGGTGTGAAAATTATCAGGAGCATGAAACGGTCTGACAAAGGTGAGGAGCATGAAGTGGTCTTCAAAAACATGTACAGCCTGAAAAGGTGTGAAAAATATGAAGAGCTTCAATAGGTGTGAAAAACAGGAGGAACATGAAGCGGCGTTCAAAAATATGAAGAGCCTGAAAAGGTGTGAAAAATATGAAGTGCTTCAAAAGGTGTCAACAATATGAGGAGCATGAAACGGTCTGAAAAATAGGAGGAGCAAGAAGCGGTGTTGAACAACAAGAAGAGACGGAAAAGGTGTGAAAAATATGAAGAGCTTCAAAAGGTTTCAAAAATATGAGGAGCTTGAAATGGTCTGAAAAATAGGACGAGCATGAAACGGTGTTCAAAAACATGAAGAGCATGAAAAGGTGTGAAAATTATGAAGAGCTTCAAAAGGTGTGAAAAACATGAGGAGAATGAAACGGTCTGAAAAATAGGAGGAGCATGAAGCAGTGTTCAAAACATGAAGAGCCTGAAAAAGTGTGAAAAATATGAAGATCTTCAAAAGTTTGAAAAATATGAAGACCCTGAAAAGGTGTCAAAAATGAGATGAGCATGAAACAGTCTGAAAAGTAGGAGGAGCATGAAGTGTTGTTCAAAAAGGTGAAGAGCCTGAAAAGGTGTGAAAAATATGAAGAGCTTCAAAAGGTGTGAAATATCTGAGGAGAATGAAACGGTCTGAAAAATAGGAGGAGCATGAAGGAGTGTTCAAAACATGAAGAGCCTGAAAAAGTGTGAAAAATATGAAGATCTTCAAAAGTTTGAAAAATATGAAGACCCTGAAAAGGTGTCAAAAATGAGATGAGCATGAAACAGTCTGAAAAGTAGGAGGAGCATGAAGTGTTGTTCAAAAACGTGAAGAGCCTGAAAAGGTGTGAAAAATATGAAGAGCTTCAAAAGGTGTGAAATATCTGAGGAGCATGAAACGGTCTGAAAAATAGGAGGAGCATGAAGCGGTGTTCAAAACATGAAGAGCCTGAAAAAGTGTGAAAAATATGAAGAGCTTCAAAAGGTTTGAAAAATAGGAGGAGCATGAAGCAGTGTTCAAAAACATGAAGAGGCTGAAAAAGTGTGAAAAATATGAAGAGCTTATAAAATTGTCAAAAATATGAGGAGCATGAAGAGATGTTCAAAAACATGAAGAGGCTGATAAGGTGTGAAAAACATGAAGAGCTTCAAAAGGTTTGAAAAATAGGAGGAGCATGAAGCAGTGCTCAAAAACATGAAGAGCCTGTAAAAGTGTGAAAAATATGAAGAGTTTATAAAATTGTCAAAAATATGAGGAGCATGAAACGGTCTGAAAAATACGAGCAGCCTGAAACCATCTGAAAAATAGGAGGAGCATGAAGCGGTGTTCAAAAACATGAAGGGCCTGAAAACGTGTGAAAAATATGAAGAGCTTCAAAAGGAGTCAAAAATATGAGGAGCATGAAACGCTCTGAAAAATAAGAGGAGCATGAAGCGGAGTTGAAAAACATGAAGAGCCGGAAAAGGTGTGAAAAATGTGAAGAGCTTCAAAAGGTGTCAAAAATATGAGGAGCATGAAACGCTCTGAAATATAGGAGGATCATGAAGCGGTGTTGAAAAACATGAAGAGCCTGAAAAGGTGTGATAAATGTGAAGAGCTTCAAAAGGTGTCAAAAATATGAGGAGTATGAAACGGTCTGAAAACTGGAGAAGCATGAAACGGTGATCAAAAACATGAAGAATCTGAAAACGTGTGAAAAATATGAAGAGCTTCAAACGGTGTGAAAATTATCAGGAGCATGAAACGGTCTGAGAAAGGTGAGGAGCATGAAGTGGTCTTCAAAAACATGTATAGCCTGAAAAGGTGTGAAAAATATGAAGAGCTTCAATAGGTGTGAAAAACAGGAGGAACATGAAGCGGCGTTCAAAAATATGAAGAGCCTGAAAAGGTGTGAAAAATATGAAGTGCTTCAAAAGGTGTCAACAATATGAGGAGCATGAAACGGTCTGAAAAATAGGAGGAGCAAGAAGCGGTGTTGAACAACAAGAAGAGACGGAAAAGGTGTGAAAAATATGAAGAGCTTCAAAAGGTTTCAAAAATATGAGGAGCTTGAAATGGTCTGAAAAATAGGACGAGCATGAAACGGTGTTCAAAAACATGAAGAGCATGAAAAGGTGTGAAAATTATGAAGAGCTTCAAAAGGTGTGAAAACATGAGGAGAATGAAACGGTCTGAAAAATAGGAGGAGCATGAAGCAGTGTTCAAAACATGAAGAGCCTGAAAAAGTGTGAAAAATATGAAGATCTTCAAAAGTTTGAAAAATATGAAGACCCTGAAAAGGTGTCAAAAATGAGATGAGCATGAAACAGTCTGAAAAGTAGGAGGAGCATGAAGTGTTGTTCAAAACGGTGAAGAGCCTGAAAAGGTGTGAAAAATATGAAGAGCTTCAAAAGGTGTGAAATACCTGAGGAGCATGAAACGGTCTGAAAAATAGGAGGAGCATGAAGTGTTGTTCAAAACATGAAGAGCCTGAAAAAGGGTGAAAAATATGACGAGCTTCAAAAAATGTCAAAAATATGAGGAGCATGAAATGGTCTCAAATATAGGAGAATCATGCAGCGGTGTTTAAAACTATAAACAGCATGAAAAAGTGTGAAAAACATGAAGAGCTTCAAAAGGTTTGAAAAATAGGAGGAGCATGAAGCGGTGCTCAAAATATGAAGAGCCTGAAAAAGTGTGAAAAATATGAAGAGCTTATAAAATTGTCAAAAATATGAGGAGCATGAAGAGATGTTCAAAAACATGAAGAGGCTGATAAGGTGTGAAAAACATGAAGACCTTCAAAAGGTTTGAAAAATAGGAGGAGCATGAAACGGTGCTCAAAAACATGAAGAGCCTGAAAAAGTGTGAAAAATATGAAGAGCTTATAAAATTGTCAAAAATATGAGGAGCATGAAGAGATGTTCAAAAACATGAAGAGGCTGATAAGGTGTGAAAAACATGAAGAGCTTCAAAAGGTTTGAAAAATAGGAGGAGCATGAAGCGGTGTTCAAAAACATGAAGGGCCTGAAAACGTGTGAAAAATATGAAGAGCTTCAAAAGGAGTCAAAAATATGCGGAGCCTGAAACGATCTGAAAAATAGGAGGAGCATGAAGCGGTGTTGAAAAACGTGAAGAGCCTGAAAAGGTGTGATAAATGTGAAGAGCTTCAAAAGGTGTCAAAAATATGAGGAGCATGAAACGCTCTGAAATATAGGTGGATCATGAAGCGGTGTTGAAAAATATGAAGAGCCTGAAAAGGTGTGATAAATGTGAAGAGCTTCAAAAGGTGTCAAAAATATGAGGAGCATGAAACGGTCTGAAAAATAGGAGGAGCATGAAACGGTGATCAAAATCATGAAGAATCTGAAAACGTGTGAAAAATATGAACAGCTTCAAACGGTGTGAAAAATATCAGGAGCATGAAACGGTCTGAAAAAGATGAGGAGCATGAAGTGGTCTTCAAAAACATGTACAGCCTGAAAAGGTGTGAAAAATATGAAGAGCTTCAAAAGGAGTCAAAAATATGAGGAGCATGAAACGCTCTGAAAAATAGGAGGAGCATGAAGCGGAGTTGAAAAACATGAAGACCCGGAAAAGGTGTGAAAAATGTGAAGAGCTTCAAAAGGTGTCAAAAATATGAGGAGCATGAAACGCTCTGAAATATAGGAGGATCATGAAGCGGTGTTGAAAAACATGAAGAGCCTGAAAAGGTGTGATAAATGTGAAGAGCTTCAAAAGGTGTCAAAAATATGAGGAGTATGAAACGGTCTGAAAAATAGGAGAAGCATGAAACGGTCTGAAAAATAGGAGGAGCATGAAGCGGTTTGAAAGACAAGAAGAGCCTGAAAAAGTGTGAAAAATATGAAGAGCCTCAAAAGGTGTCAAAAATATGAGGAGAATGAAACGGTCTGAAAATTAGGAGGAGCATGAAGCGGTGTTGAAAAACATACAGAGCCTGAAACAGTGTGAAATATATGAAGAGCCTCAAAGGTGTCAAAAATATGAGGAGCAAGAAACGGTCTGAAAAATAGAAGGAGCTTGAAGTGGTGTTGAAAAACATGAAGAGCCTGAAACAGTGTGAAGTATATGAAGAGCCTCAAAGGTGTCAAAATTATGAGGAGCAAGAAACGGTCTGAAAAATAGAAGGAACTTGAAGTGGTGTTGAAAAACATGAAGAGCCTGAAAAGGTGTGAAAAATATGAAGAGCTTCAAAAAGGTGTCAAATATACAGAGGGTGAAATGGTCTGAAAAATCTGCGGAGCAAGAAACTGTTTTCAAAAACATGAAGAGCCTCAAAAGGTGTGAAAAATATCAAGAGCTTCAAAAAGGTGTCAAATATATAGAGGGTGAAACGGTCTGAAAAATATGAGGAGCAAGAAACTGTTTTCAAAAACATGAAGAGACTCAAAAGGTGTGAACAATGTGAAGAGCTTCAAACTGTGTCAAAAATATGAGGAGCATGAAACGGTCTGAAACATATGAGGAGCATGAAGTGTTGTTGAAAACCATGAAGAGCCTGAAAAAGTGTGAAACATATGAGGAGCATGATACGGTCTGAAAAATAGGAGGAGCATGAAGCGGTGTTGAAAAATATGTAGAGCCTGAAAACGTATGAAAAATAGGAAGAGCTTCAAAAGGTGTCAAAAATATAAGGAGCATGAAACGGTCTGAAATATAGCAGGAGCATGAAAAGGTGTTAAAAAACATGAAGAGCCTGAAAAGGTGTGAAAAATATGAAGAGATTCAAATGGTGTCAAAAATATGAGGAGAATGAAACGGTCTGAAAATTAGGAGGAGCATGAAGCGGGGTTGAAAACATGAAGAGCCTGAAAATGTGTGAAATATATGAAGAGCCTCAAAGGTGTCAACAATATGAGGAGCAATAATCGGTCTGAAAAATAGGAGGAGCTTGAAGCGGTGTTGAAAAATATGAAGAGCCTGAAAAGGTGTGAAATATATGAAGAGCTTCAAAAGGTGTCAAAAATATAAGGAGCATGAAATGGTAGGAAATATAGGAGCAGCATGAAAAGGTGTTAAAAAACTTGAAGAGCTTCAAAAGGTGTGAAACATATGAGGAAGAGCATGTAGTGGTGTTGAAAACCATGAAGAGCCTGAAAGTTGTGAAAAATATGAAGAGCTTTAAAAGGTGTAAAAAATATGAGGAGCATGAAACGGTCTGAAAAATAGAAGGAGCATGAAGCTGTGTAGAAAAACATGAAGAGCCTGAAAAGGTGTGAAATATATGAAGAGCTTCAAAATGTGTAAAATATGAGGAGTATGAAACGGTCTGAAAAATAGGAGTAACATGAAACACTGTTCAAAATCATGAAGAGCCTGAAAAGGTGTGAAAAACATGAAGAGCCTGAAAAGGTGTGAAAAATATGAAGAGCTTCAAAAGGTGTCAAAAATGAGATGAGCATGAAACGGTCTGAAAAATCGGAGGAGCATGAAGTGGGGTTGAAAATCATGAAGAGCCTGAAAAGGTGTGAAAAATATGAGGAGCTTCAAAAGGTGTGAAATTCATGAGGAGCATGAAATGGTCTGAAATATAGGAGAAGAATGAAGTGGTGGGGAAAAATATGAAGAGCCTGAAAAGGTGTGAAAAATATGAAGAGCTTCAAAAGGTGTCAAAAATTAGATGAGTATGAAACGGTCTGAAAATTTGGAGGAGCAGAAGTAGTGTTGAACAAAATGAAGAGCCTGAAAATGTGTGAAAAATATAAAGAGCTTCAAAATGTGTGAAATTCATGAGGATCATGAAATGGTCTGAAAAATAGGAGAAGCATGAAGTGGTGTGAAAAAACATGAAGTGCCTGAAAAGGTGTGAAATATATGAAGAGCTTCAAAAGGTGTCAAAAATATGAGGAGCATGAAACGGTGTGAAAATAGTAGGAGGATGAAACGGTCTGAAAAATAATAGGAGCATGAATCGATGTTGAAAACATGAAGAGCATGAAGAGGTGTGAAAAATATGAAGAGCTTCAAAAGGTGTCAAAAATATTAGGAGCAAGAAACGGTCTGAAAAATAGGAGGAGCATGAAGCGGTGTTGAAAAACATGAAGAGCCTGAAAATGTGTGAAAAATATGAAGAGCTTCAAAAGCTGTCAAAAATATGAGGCGCCTGTAACGGTCTGAAAAATAGGAGGAGCATGAAGCGGTGTTGAAAAACATGAAGAGCTTGAAATGGGGTGAAATATATTAAGAGCTTCAAAAGGTGTCAAAAATAGGAGGAGTATGAAACGGTCTGAAATCTTGGAGGAGCATGAAGTGTTATTGAAAAACATGAAGATCATGAAAAGGTGTGAAATATGAAGAGCTTCAAAAGGTGTCAAAAATGTGAGGAGCATGAAACGGTCTGAAAAATAGGAGGAGCATGAAGCCATGTTCAAAAACATGAAGAGCCTGAAAAGGTGTGAAAAATATGAAGAGCTTCAAAAGGTGTCAAATTATGAGGATAATGAAACGGTGTGAAAAACAGGAGGAGCATGAAACGGACTGAAAAATAGGAGGAGCATGAATCGGTGTTGAAAACATGAAGAGCATGAAAAGGTGTGAAAAATATGAGGAGCTTCAAAAGTGTAAAAAATATGAGGAGCATGATACGGTTTGAAAAATAGGAGGAGCATGAAGCGGTGTTGAAAACATGAAGTGCCTGAAAAGGTGTGAAATATATGAAGAGCTTCAAAAGGTGTCAAAAATATGAGGAGCATGAAACGGTCTGAAAAATAGGAGGAGCATGAAGCCGTGTTCAAAAACATGAAGAGCCTGAAAAGGTGTGAAAAATATGAAGATCTTCAAAAGGTGTCAAAAATATGAGGAGCATGAAACGGTGTGAAAATAGGACGAGGATGAAACGGTCGGAAAATAATAGGAGCATGAATCGATGTTGAAAACATGAAGAGCATGAAAAGGTGTGAAAAATATGAAGAGCTTCAAAAAGTGTCAAAAATATTAGGAGCAAGAAACGGTCTGAAAAATAGGAGGAGCATGAAGCGGTGTTGATAAACCTGAAGAGCCTGAAAATGTGTGAAAAATATGAAGAGCTTCAAAAGGTGTCAAAAATATGAGGCGCATGTAACGGTCTGAAAAATAGGAGGAGCAGGAAGCGGTGTTGAAAAACGTGAAGAGCCGGAAAATGTGTGAAAAATATGAAGAGCTTCAAAAGGTGTCAAGAATATGAGGTGCATGAAACGGTCTGAAAAATAGGAGGCGCAGGAAGCGGTGTTGAAATACATGAGGAGCCTGAAAAGCTGTGAAAAATATGAAGAGCTTCAAAAGTTGTCAAAAATAGGAGGAGCATGAAACGTTCTGAAAATTAGGAGAAGCATGAAACGGTGTTGAAAAACATGAAGATCATGAAAAGGTGTGAAAAATATGAAGAGCTTCAAAAGGTGTCAAAAATATGAGGAGCATGAATCGGTCTGAAAATTGGAGGAGCATGAAGAGGTTTTGAAAAACATGAAGAGCCTGAAAGGTGTGAAATATATGAACAGCTTCAAAAGGTGTCAAAAATAGGAGGAGTATGAAACGGTATGAAAACTAGGAGGAGCATGAAGCGGTGTTGAAACACATGAAGAGCATGAAAAGGTGTGAAAAAATATGAAGAGCTTCAAAAAGTGTCAAAATATGAGGAGCATGAAACGGTCTGAAAAATACGAGGAGCATGAAACGGTCTGAAAAATAGTAGGAGCATGAAGCAGTGTAGAAAAACATGAGGAGCCTGAAAAGGTGTGAAATATATGAAGAGCTTTAAAAGGTGTCAAAAATATGAGGAGCATGAAACGGTCTGAAAAATAGGAGGAGCATGAAGCAGTGTAGAAAAACATGAAGAGCCTGAAAAGGTGTGAAATATATGAAGAGCTTCAAAATGTGTCAAAATAAGAGGAGTATGAAAAGGTCTGAAAAATACGAGCAGCATGAAACGCTGTTCAAAATCATGAAGAGCCTGAAAAGGTGTGAAAAACATGAAGAGCCTGAAAAGGTGTGTAAAATATGAAGAGCTTCAAAAGGAGTGAAATACATGAGGAGCATGAAACCGTCTGAATTATAGGAGGAGCATGAAACGGTGTTCAAAAACATGAATAGCCTGAAAAGGTGGGAAAAATATGAAGTGCTTCAAAAGGTGTGAAAAATATGAAGAGCTTCAAAAGGTGTGAAAAATATGAAGAGCTTCAAAATGTGTGAAATACATGAGGAGCATGAAACGGTCAGAAAAATAGGAGGAGCATGAAGCGGTGTTGAAAAACATGAAGAACCTGAAAAGTAGTGAAAAATATGAAGAGCTTCAAAGGGTATGAAATACATGAGGAACATGAAACGGTGTGAAAAATAGGAGGAGCATGAAGCGGTGTTGAAAAACATGAAGAGACTTAAAACGTGTGAAATATATGAAGAGGCTGAAAAGGTGTGAAAAATATGAAGAGATTCAAAGGTGTCAAAAATATGAGGAGCAAGAAACGGTCTGAAAATAGGAGGAGCATGAAACGGTGTTCAAAAACATGTAGAGCCTGAAAAGGTGTGAAAAATATGAAGAGCTTCAAAAGGTGTCAAAAATATGAGGAGCAAGAAACGGTCTGAAAATAGGAGGAGAATGAAGCGGTGTTCAAAAACATGAAGAGCCTGAAAAAGTGTGAAAAATTTGAAGAGCTTCAAAAATGTGAAAAATATGAAGAGCTTCAAATGCTGTCAAAAATGAGATGAGCATGAAACGGTCTGAGAAATAGGAGAAGCATGAAGTGGTGTTGAAAAACATGAAGAGCCTGAAAAAGTGTGAAATATATGAAGAGCTTCAAAAGGCGTGAAAAATATGAAGAGCTTCAAAAGAGATCAAAAATATGAGGAGCATGAAACGGTCTGAAAAATAGGAGGAGAATTGTAGCATTGTTCAAAAACTTGAAGAGCCTGAAAAGGTGTGAAAAATATGAAGAGCTTCAAAAGGTGTCAAAAATATGAGGAGCATGAAACGGTCTGAAAAATAGGAGGAGCATTAAGCCGTGTTCAAAAACATGAAGAGCATGAAAAGGTGTGAAAAATATGAAGAGCTTCAAAAAGTGTGAAAAATATGAGGAGCATGAAACGGTCTGAAAAAGAGAAGGAGCATGAAGCATTGATGAAAAACATGAAGAGCCTGAAAACGTGTGAAAAATATGATCAGCTTCAAAAGATGTGAAATACATGAGGAGCATTAAACGGTCTGAAAAATAGGAGGATCATGAAGCGGTGTTGAAAAACATGAAGAGCCTGAAAAGGTGTGAAAAATTTGAAGAGCTTCAAAACCTTTCAAAAATATGAGGAGCATGAAACGGTCTGAAAAATAGGAGCAGCATGAAGCGGTGTTCAAAAATATGAAGAGCCTGAAAAGGTGTGAAAAATATGACGAGCGTCAACAGTTGTGAAAAATAGGAGGAGCATGAAGCGGTGTTGAAAAACATGAAGAGCCTGAAAACGTGTGAAAAATATGATGAGTTTCAAAAGATGTGAAAAATAAGAAGAGCTTCCAAAGGTGTCAAAAATGAGATGAGCATGAAACGGTCTGAAAAATAGGAGGAGCATGAAACGGTTTTGAAAATCACGAAGAGCCTGAAAAGGTGTGAATAATATGAAGAGCTACAAAAGGTGTCAAAAATATGAGGAGCATGAAACGATCTGATAATTAGGAGGAGCATGAAGTGGTGTTTAAAAACATGAAGAGCCTGAAAAGGTGTGAAAAATATGAAGAGCTTCAAAAAGTGTGAAAAATATGAGGAGCATTATACGGTCTGAAAAGTAGGAGGAGCATGAAACGGTGTTCAAAAACATGAAGAGACTGAAAAGGTGTGAAAAATATGAAGAGCTTCAAAATCTGTCAAAAAAGAGATGAGCATGAAACGGTCTGAAAAATAGGAGGAACATGAAGTGGTGTTGAAAAACATGAAGAGCCTGAAAAAGTGTGAAATATATGAAGAGCTTCAAAAGATGTGAAAAATATTAGGAGCTTCAAAAGAGGTCAAAAATATGAGGAGCATGAAACGGTCTGAAAGAAGAGGAGCATGATGCGGTGCTCAAAAACATGAAGAGCCTGAAAAGGTGTGAAAAATACGAAGAGCTTCAAAAGGTGTGAAATACATGAGGAGCATGAAACTGTCTGAAAAATAGGAGGAGCATGAAGCGCTGTTCAAAAACATGAAGAGCTTGAAAAGGTGTAAAAAATATGAAGAGCTACAAAAGGTGTGAAGTACAGGAGGAGCATTAAACGGTCTGAAAATAGGAGGAGAATGAAGCAGTGTTGAAAAACATGAAGAGCCTGAAAAGGTGTGAAAAATATGAAGAGCTTCAAAAGTTGTGAAATACTTGAGGAGCATGAAACGGTCTGAAAAATAGGAGGATCATGAAGCATTGTTGAAAAACATGAACAGCTTGAAAAGGTGTGAAAAATATGAAGAGTTTCAAAAGGTTTAAAATATATGAGGAGCATGAAACGGTCTGAAAAATAGAAGCAGCAAAAAACGGTGTTCAAAAACATGAAGAGCCTGAAAAGGTGTGAAAAATACGAAGAGCTTCAAAAGGTGTGAAAAATATGAAGAGCTTCAAAAGGTGTCAAAAATATGAGGAGCATGAAAAGGTCTGAAAAATACGAGGAGCATGAAGTGGTGTTGAAAATCATGAAGAGCCTGAAAAGATGTGAAATATATGAAGAGTTTCAAAAGGTGTCAAAAATATGAGGAGCATGAAACGGTCTGAAAAGCTGGAGAAGAATGAAGCGGTGTTGAAATACATGAAGAGCCTGAAAAGTTATAAAAATATGAAGAGCTTCAAAAGGTGTAAAAAATACGAAGAGCTTCAAAAGGTGTCAAAAATGAGATGAGCATGAAACGGTCTCAAAAAAAGGAGGAGCATGAAGCGGTGGTGAGAAACATAAAGGGCCTGAAAATGTGTGAAAAATATGAAGAGCTTCAAAAGGTGTCAAAAAAATGAAGAGCATGAAACGGTCTGAAAATAAGAGGAGCATGAAACGGTGTTCAAAACATGAAGAGATTTAAAAGGTGTGAAAAATATGAAGAACTTTAAAAAGTGTCAAGAATATGAGGAGCATGAAACGTTCTGAAAAATAGGAGGATCATGAAACGGTGTTCAAAAACATGAAGAGCCTGAAAAGGTGTGAAAAATATGAGTAGCCTCAAAATGTGTCAAAAACATGAGGAGTGTGAAACGTTGTGAAAAATAGCAGGAACATGAAGCGGTGTTCAAAAACATGAAGAGCCTGAAAAAGTGTGAAAAATTTGAATAGCTTCATAAATGTGAAAAATATGAAGAGCTTCAAAAGGTGTGAAATATATGAAGAGCTTCAAAAAGTGTCAAAAATTAGATGAGCATGAAACGGTCTGAAAAATAGGAGGAGCATGAAGTGGTGTTTTGAAAAACATGAACAGCCTGAAAAGGTGTGAAATATATGAAGAGCTTCAAAAGGTGTGAAAAATATGAAGAGCTTCAAAAGGTGTCAAAAAAATGAAGAGCATGAAATGGCCTGAAAAATAGGAGGAGCATGAAGCGGTGTTCAAAAACATGAAGAGCCTGAAAAGGTGTGAAATATATGAAGAGCTTCAAAACGTGTGAAAAATATGAAGAGCTTCAAAAGGTGTCAAAAAAATGAAGAGCATGAAACGGTCTGAAAATAGGAGGAGCATGAAACGGTGTTCAAAACATGAAGAGCCTTAAAAGGTGTGAAAAATATGAAGAACTTTAAAAGGTGTCAAGAATATGAGGAGCATGAAACGTTCTGAAAAATAGGAGGATCATGAAACGGTGTTCAAAAACATGAAGAGCCTGAAAACGTGTGAAAAATTTGAATAGCTTCATAAATGTGAAAAATATGAAGAGCTTCAAAAGGTGTGAAATATATGAAGAGCTTCAAAAGGTGTCAAAAATTAGATGAGCATGAAACGGTCTAAAAAATAGGAGGAACATGAAGTGGTGTTGAGAAACATGAAGAGCCTGAAAATGTGTGAAATATATGAAGATCTTCAAAAGGTGTGAAAAATATGAAGTGCTTCTAAAGGTGTCAAAAATATGAAGAGCATGAAACGGTCGCAAAAATAGGAGGAACTTGAATTGGTGTTCGAAAACATGAAGAGTCTGAAAAGGTGTGAAATATAAGAAGAGCTTCAAAGGGTGTCAAAATTATGAGGAGCATGAAACGGTCTGAAAAATAGGAGGATCATGAAACAGTGTTGAAAACCATGAAGAGCCTGAAAAGGTGTGAAAAATATGAAGAGCTTCAAAACGTGTCAAAAATATGAGGAGCATGAAACTGTCTGAAAAATAGGAGGAGCATGATGCGGTGTTGAAAAATATGAAGAGCCTGAAAACGTGTGAAAAATATGAAAATCTTCAAAAGGTATGAAAAATATGAAGAGCTTCAAAAGGTGTGAAAAATAGGAGGAGCATGAAGAGGTGTTCAAAAACATGAAATGCCTGAAAAGTTGTAAAAAATATGAAGAGCTTCAAAAGGTGTCAAAAATATGAGGAGCCTGAAACGGTCTGAAAAACAGGAGGAGCATGAATCGGTCTTCAAAAACATGAAGAGCCTGAAAAGGTGTGAAAAATATGAAGAGCTTCAAAAGTTTTAAAAATTTGAGGAGCATGAAACGGTCTGAAAAATAGAAGGAACATGAAGCAGTGTTCAAAAACATGAAGAGCCTGAAAAGATGTGGAAAATATGAAGAGCTTCAAAAGGTGTTAAAATTAAGAGGAGCATGAAATGGTCTGAAAAACAGGAGAAGCATGAGCGGTGTTGAAAAAGATGAAGAGCCAGAAAAGGTGTGAAAAATATGAAGAGCTTTAAAAGGTGTGAAATACTTGAGGAGCATGAAACGGTCTGAAAAATAGGAGGATCAGGAAGAATTGTTGAAAAACATGAACAGCATGAAAAGGTGTGAAAAATATGAAAAGATTCAAAAGGTTTAAAATATATGAGGAGCATGAAAAGGTCTGAAAAATAGAAGCAGCATAAAACGGTGTTCAAAAATATGAAGAGCCTGAAAAGGTGTGAAAAATACGAAGAGCTTCAAAAGGTGTGAAAAATATGAAGAGCTTCAAAAGGTGTCAAAAATACGAGGAGCATGAAAAGGTCTGAAAAATACTAGGAGCATGAAGTGGTGTTGAAAATCATGAAGAGCCTGAAAAGATGTGAAAAGTATGAAGAGCTTCAAAAGGTGTCAAAAATATGAGGAGCATGAAACGGTCTGAAAAACAGGAGAAGCATGAAGCGGTGTTGAAAAACATGAAGAGCCTGAAAAGGTATAAAAATATGAAGAGCTTCAAAAGGTGTAAAAAATACGAAGAGCTTCACATGGTGTCAAAAATGAGATGAGCATGAAAAGTTCTGAAAAATAGGAGGAGCATGAAGTGGTGGTGAAAAACATAAAGAGCCTGAAAATGTGTGAAAAATATGAAGAGCTTCAAAAGGTGTGAAAAATATGAGGAGCATGAAGCGGTGTTCAAAAACATGAAGAGCCTGAAAATGTGTGAAAAATATGAAGAGACTGAAAACGTGTCAAAAATATGAGGAGCATGAAACGGTCTGAAAAATACGATGAGCATGATAAAGTGTTGAAAAACATGAAGAGCCTGAAAACGTGTGAAAATATGAAGAGCTTCAAAAGGTGTCAAAAATATGAGGGACATGAACGGTCTTAAAAACAGGAGGAGGATGAAGTGGTGTTGAAAAACATGAAAAGCCTGAAAAGGTGTAAAAAATATGAAGAGCTTCAAAATGTTTCAAAATTATGAGGGGCATGAATGGTCTGAAAAATAGGAGGAGCATAAAGCAGTCTTGAAAAATATGAAGAGCTCAAAAGGTGTGAAAAATATGAAGAGCTTCAAAAGGTGTCAAAAAAGAGATGAGCATGAAATGGTCTGAAAAATAGGAGGAGCATGAAGCGGTGTTGAAAAACATGAAGCGCCTGAAAAGGTGTGAAATATATGAAGAGCTTCAAAAGGTGTCAAATATATGAGGAACAAGAAACGGTCTGAAAAATAGGAGGAGCATGAAGCGGTGTTGAAAATCATGAAGAGCCTGAAAAGGTGTGAAAAATATAAGAGATTCAAAAGTTGTGAAAAATATGAAGAGCTTCAAAAGGTGTCAAAAATATGAGGAGCATGAAACGGTCTGAAAAATAGGAGGAGCATGAAACGTTGTTGAAAAACATGAAGAGCTTGAAAACGTGTGAAAAATATGAAGGGTTTCAAAAGATGTGGAAAATAAGAAGAGCTTCAAAAGGTGTCAAAAATGAGATGAGCATGAAACGGTCTGAAAAATAGGAGGCGCACGAAGCGGTGTTGAAAAACATGAAGCGCCTGAAAAGGTGTTAGAAATATGAAGAGCTTCAAATGTTGTCAAAAATATGAGGAGTATGAAACTGTCTGCAAAATGGGAGGAACATGAAGTGGTGTTGAAAAACATGGGGAGTCTGAAAAGGTGTGAATAATATGAAGAGCTACAAAAGGTGTCAAATATATGAGGAGCATGAAACGGTCTGATAATTAGGAGGAGCATGAAGTGGTGTTTAAAAACATGAAGAGCCTGAAAAGGTGTGAAAAATATGAAGAGCTTCAAAACGTGTGAAATATATGACGAGCATTATATGGTCTCAAAAGTAGGAGGAGCATGAAACGGTGTTCAAAAACATGAAGAGACTGAAAAGGTGTGAAAAATATGAAGAGCTTCAAAAGATGTGAAATACATGAGGAGCATGAAACGGGTTGAAAAATAGGAGGAGCATGAACCGGTGTTCAAAAACATAAAGAGCATGAAAAGGTATGAAAAACATGAAAAGCTTCATAAGGTGTCAAATTTAGTTTAACATGAAAGGGTCTGAAAAATAGGAGGGGCATGAAGTGGTGTTGAAAACATGAAGAGCCTGAAAAGTTGTGAAATATACGAAGAGCTTCAAAAGGTGTTAAAAATATGAAGTGCATCAAAAGGTGTCAAAAATGAGATGAGCATGAAACGGTCTGAAAAATAGTAGGAGCATGAAGTGGTGTTGAAAAAAAAGAAGAGCCTGAAAAGGTGTGAAATATATGAAGAGCTTCAAAAGGTGTCAAAAATATGAGGAGCATGAATCGGTCTGAAAAATAGGAGGAGCATGAAGCGGTGATGAAAAACATGAAGGGCATGAAAACGTGTGAAAAATATGAAGAGCTTCAAAAGGTGTGAAAAATACAAACAGCTTCGAAAGGTGTCAAAAATGAGATGAGCATGAAACGGTCTGAAAAATAGTAGGAGCATGAATTGGTGTTGAAATACATGAAGAGCCTGAAAAGGTATGAAAAATATGAAGAGCTTCAAAACGTGTGAAATATATGAGGAGCATGATACGGTCTGAAAAATAGGAGGAACATGAAAAGGTGTTCAAAACCGTGAAGAGCCTGAAAAGTTGTGAAAAATATGAAAAGCTTCCAAAGGTGTCAAAAATGAGATCAGCATGAAACGGTCTGAAAAACAGGAGGATCATGAAGCGGTGTTGAAAAACATGAAGAGCCTGAAAAGGTGTGAGAAATATGAAGAGCTTCAAAAGGTGTCAAAAATATGAGGAGCATGAAACGGAATGAAAAATAGGAGGAGCATGAAGCGGTGTTGAAAAACTTGAAGAGCCTGAAAATGTGTGAAAAATATGAAAAGCGTGAAAAGGTGTCAAGAATATGAGGAGCATGAAACGGAATGAAAAATAGGAGGAGCATGAAGCGGTGTTGAAAAACATGAAGAACCTGAAAACGTGTGAAAAATATGAAGAGCTTAAAAAATTGTGAAAATATGAAGAGCTTAAAAACGAGTCAAAAATATCAGGAGCATGAAACAGTCTTAAAAATAGGAGGAGCATGAAGTGGTGTTGAAAAACATGAAGAGTATGTAAGGGTGTGAAATATATGAAGAGCTTCAAAAGGTGTGAAATACATGAGGAGCATGAAACGGGCTCAAAAATAGGAGGAGCATGAAGCGGTGTGGCAAAACATGAAGAGCCTGAAAAGGTGTGAATGATATGAAGAGTTTCTAAAGGTGTCAAAAATATGACGAGCATGAAAACGTCTGAAAAATAGGAGGAGCATGAAGTGGTGTGGCAAAACATGAAGAGCCTGAAAATGTGTGAAAAATATGAAAAGCGTCAAAAGGTGTCAAGAATATGAGGAGCATGAAACGGAATGAAAAATAGGAGGAGCATGAAGCGGTGTTGAAAAACATGAAGAACCTGAAAACGTGTGAAACATATGAAGAGCTTAAAAAATTGTGAAAATATGAAGAGCTTCAAAAGGTGTCAAATATATGAGGAGCATGAAACGGTCTGAAAAATAGGAGGATCAGAAAGCGGTGTTGAAAAACCGGAAGAGCCTGCACATGGTGTGAAAAACATCAAAGGCTTCAAAAGGTGTCAAAAATGAGATGTGCATGAAACGGTCTGAAAAATATGCGGAGCATGAAGCGGTGTTCAAAAACATGAAGAGCGTGAAAAGGTGTGAAAAATATGAAGAGCTTCAAAAGGTGTCAAACATAAGAGGAGCATGAAACAGTCTGAAAAATAGGAGGAGCATGAAACGGTGTTAAAAAACATGAAGAGCCTGAAAATGGTGTGAAAAATATGAAGAGCTTCAAAAGGTGTGAAAAATATGAAGAGCTTCAAAAGGTGTCAAAAATATGAGGAACATGAAACGGTCTGAAAAATTGGAGGAGCATGAAGCCGTGTTCAAAAACATGAACAGCCTGAAATTATGTGAAAAATATGAAGAGCCTGAAAAGGTGTGAAAAATATGAGGAGCTTTAAAAGGTGTCAAATACATGAGGAGCATGAAATGGTCTGAAAAATAGGAGGATCAGAAAGCGGTGTTGAAAAACATGAAGAGCCTGAAAATGGTGTGAAAAATATCAAAGGCTTCAAAAGGTGTCAAAAATGAGATGTGCATGAAACGGTCACAAAAATAGGAGGAGCATGAAACGGTGTTCAAAGACATGAAGAGCCTGAAAAGGTGTGAAAAATATGAAGAGCCTCAAAAAATGTCAAAAATATGAGGAATATGAAACGGTCTGAAAAATAGGAGGATCATAAAGCGGTGTTGAAAAACATGAAGAGCCTGAAAATGGTGTGAAAAATATGAAGAGCTTCAAAAGGAGTCAAAAATGAAATGTGCATGAAACGGTCTGAAAAATATGAGGAGCATGAAGTCGTTGTGAAAAACATGAAAAGCCTGAAAATGTGTGCAAAATACGAAGAGCTTCAAAAGGTGTGAAATACATGAGGAGCATGAAATGGTCTGAGAAATAGGAGGAGCATGAAGCGGTGTTCAAAAACATGTAGAGACTGAAAAGGTGTGAAAAATATGAAGAGCTTCAAAAGGAGTGAAAAATAGGAGGAGCATGAAACGGTCTGAAAAATAGGAAGAGCATGAACCGGTGTTCAAATACATGAAAAGCGTGAAAAGGTGTGAAAAATATGAAGAGATTCAAAAATATGAAAAACATGAAGAGCTTCAAAAGGTGTGAAAAATATGAAGAGCTTCAAAAGGTGTCAAAAATATGAGGAGCATGAAACGGTCTAAAAAATCGGAGGAGCATGAAATGGTGTTCAAAGACATGAAGAGACTGAAAAGGTGTGAAAAACAGGAAGAGCTTCAAATGGTGTGAAATACATGAGGAGCATGAAACGGTCTGAAAAATAGGAGGAGCATGAAGCGCTGTTCAACAACATGAAGAGCCTAAAAGGTGTGAAAAGTATGAAGAGATTCAAAAGGTGTCAAAAATATGAGGAGCATGAAACGGTCTGAACATACGAGGAGCATGAAGCGGTGATGAAAAACATGGAGAGCCTGAAAAGGTGTGAAAAATATGAAGAGCTTCAAAAGGTTTCAAAATGTGTGGAGCATGAAACGGTCTGAAAAATAGGAGGAGCATGAATTGGTGTTGAAAAACATGAAGATCCTGAAAAGGTGTGAGAAATATGAAGAGTTTCAAAAGGTGTCAAAAATATGAGGAGCATGAAACGGTCTGAAAAATAAGAGGAGCATGAAGCGGTGTTCAAAAACATGAAGAGCCTGAAAAGGTGTGAAATATATGAAGAGCTTGAAAACGTGTGAAATATATGAAGAGCTTCAAAAGGTGTTAAAAATGAGATGAACATGAAACCGTCTGAAAAATATGAGGAGCATGAAACGGTGATCAAAAACATGAAGAGCCTGAAAAGCTGTGAAAAATATGAAGAGCTTCAAAAGGTGTGAAAAATATGAGGAGCATGATACAGTTTGAAAAATAGGAGGTGCATGAAGCCGTGTTGAAAAACATGAATAGTCTGAAAACGTGTGAAAATATGAAGAGCTTCAAAAGGTGTCAAAAAAGAGATGAGCATGAAACGGTCTGAAAAATAGGAGGAGCATGAAGTGGTGTTGAAAAACATGAAGAGCCTGAAATGGTGTGAAATATATGAAGACCTTCAAAACGTGTGAAAAATATGAGGAGCTTCAAAAAGTGTCAAAATTATGAGGAGCATGAAACGGTCTGAAAAATAGGAGGAGCATGAAGCGGTGTTGAAAAATAAGAGGAGCATGAAGAGGTGTTGAAAAAAATGAAGAGCCTGAAAAGGTGTGAAAAATATGAAGAGCTTCTAAAGGTGTCAAAATATGAGGAGCCTGAAACGGTCTGAAAAATAGGAGGGGCATGAAGCGATGTTGAAAAACATGCAGAGCCTGAAAATGTGTGAAAAATATGAAGATCTTCTAAAGGTGTCAAATATATGAGGACAATGAAACGGCCTGAAAAATTGGAGGAGCATGAAGTGGTGTTGAAAAACATGAAGAGCCTGAAAAGGTGAGAAAAATATAAAGAGCTTCAAAAAGTGTCAAAATTATGAGGAGCATGAAACGGTCTGAAAAATAGGAGGAGAATGAAGTGGTGTTGAAAAACATGAAGATCCTGAAATGGTGTGAAATATATGAAGACCTTCAAAATGTGTGAAACATATGAGGAGCTTCAAAAAGTGTCAAAAATATGAGGAGCATGAAACGGTCTGAAAAATAGGAGGAGCATGAAGGGGTGTTGAAAAAATGAAGAGCCTGA
Source organism: Dama dama (assembly GCF_033118175.1). NCBI lineage: Eukaryota > Metazoa > Chordata > Mammalia > Artiodactyla > Cervidae > Dama > Dama dama. The sequence goes on along the minus strand of NW_026870877.1, from coordinate 5,208,153 downwards.
AAAGGTGTGAAAAATATGAACAGCTTCAAAAGGTGTGAAAAATATAAGGAGCATGAAACGGTCTGAAAAATAGGAGGAGCATGAAGCGGTTTTCAAAAACATGAAGAGCCTGAAAAGGTGTGAAAAATATGAAGAGCTTCAAAAGTTGTCAAAAATATGAGAAGCATGAAACAGTCTCAAAATTAGGAGGAAAATGAATCGGTGATCAAGAACATGGAGGGCCTGAAAAGGTGTGAAATATATGAAGAGCTTCAAAAGGTTTCAAAATATGAGGAGCATGAAACGGTCTGAAAAATAGGAGGAGCATGAAGCGGTGTTGAAAAACATGAGAAGCCTGAAAAGGTGTGAAAAATATGAAGAGCTTCAAAAGGTGTCAAAAATATGAGGAGCAAGAAACGGTCTGAAAAATAGGAGGAGCATGAAGTGGTGTTGAAAAACCTGAAGAGCCTGGAATGGTGTAAAAATATGAAGAGCCTCAAAAGGTGTCAAAAATATGAGGAGCATGAAACGGTCTGAAAAATAGGAGGGGCATGAAGCGATGTTGAAAAACATGCAGAGCCTGAAAATGTGTGAAAAATATGAAAAGCCTCAAAAACTGTCAAAAATATGAGGAGCATGAAACGGTCTGAAAAATAGGAGGATCATGAAGCGGTGTTGAAAAACATGAAGAGTCTGAAAACGTCTGAAAACATGAAGAGCTTCAAAAATATGAAAAATATGAAGAGCTTCAAAAGGTGTCAAAAATGAGATGTGCATGAAACTGTCTGAAAAATAGGAGGAGCATGAAGCGGTGTTGAAAAACGTGAAGAAACTGAAAAGGTGTGAGAAATATAAAGAGCTTCAACAGATGTCAAAAATATGAGGAGCATGAAACGGTCTGAAAAAGAGGAGGAGCATGAAGCGGTGTGGCAAACCATGAAGTGCTTGAAAAGGTGTGAAAAATATGAAGAGCTTCAAAATGTGCCAAAATTATGAGGAGCATGAAACGGTCAGAAAAATAGAAGGAGCATGAAGCGGTGTTGAAAAACATGAAGAGCCTGAAAAGGTGTGAAAACCATGAAGAGCTTCAAAAGGTGTGAAAAATATGAAGAGCTTCAAAAGGTGTCAAAAATGAGAAGAGCATAAAAGGGTCTGAAAAATAGGAGGAGCATTACGTGGTGTTGAAAAAAATGAAGAGCCTGAAAAGGTGTGAAATATATGAGAGCTTCAAAAGGTGTCAAAAATATGAGGAGAATGAAACGGTCTGAAAAATAGGAGGAGCATGAAGTGGTGTGGAAAACCATGAAGTGCTTGAAAAGGTGTGAAAAATATGAAGAGTTTCTAAAGGTGTCAAAAATATGAGGAGCATTAAACAGTCTGAAAAATAGGAGAAGCATGAATTGGTGTGGAAAATCATGAAGAGCCTGAAAAGGTGTGAAAAATATGAAGAGCTTCAAAAGGTGTCAAAAATATGAGGAGCATGAAACGGTCTGAAAAATAGGAAGAGCATGAAGCAGTGTGCAAAAACATGAAGAGCTGGAAAAGGTGTGAAAATTATGAAGAGCTTCAAAAGGTGTCAAAAATATGAGGAGCATGAAACGGTCTGAAAAATACGAGGAGGATGAAACGGTGTTCAAAAACATGAAGAGCCTGTAAAGGTGTGAAAAATATGAAGAGCTTTAAAAGGTGTGAAATACATGAGGAGCATGAAACTCTCTGAAAAATAAAAGGAGCAAGAAGGGGTGTTCAAAAACATGAAGAGGCTGAAAATGTGTAAAACATGAAGAGGCTGAAAAGGTGTGAAAAATATGAAGAGTCTAAAGGTGTCAAAAATATGAGGAGCATGAAACGGTCTGAAAAATAGAAGCAGAATTAAACGGTGTTGAAAAACATGAAGAGCCTGAAAACGTGTGAAAAATATGAAGAGCTTCAAAAGGTGTGAAAAATATGAGGAGCATGAAACGGTCTGAAAAATAGAAGCAGCATGAAACGGTGTTGAAAAACATGAAGAACCTGAAAACGTGTGAAATATATGAAGAGCTTCAAAAGGTGGGAAAAATATGAAGAACTTCAAAAGGTGTCAATAATGAGATGAGCATGAAACGGTCTGAAAAATAGGAGGAGCATGAAGTGGTCTTGAAAAACATGAAGAGCCTGAAAAGGTGTGAAAAATATGAAGAGCTTCAAAAGTTATCAAAAATATGAAGAGTATGAAACCGTCTGAAAAATAGGAGGAGCATGAAGCGGTGTGGAAAACCATGAAGTGCTTGAAAAGGTGTGAAAAATATGAAGAGTTACTAAAGGTGTCAAAAATATGAGGAGCATTAAACGGTCAGAAAAATAGGAGGATCATGAAATGGTGTTCAAAAACATGAAGAGCCTGAAAAGGTGTGAAAAACATGAAGAGCCTGAAAACGTGTGAAAAATATGAAGAGCTTCAAAACGTGTCAAAAATATGAGGAGCAGGAAACGGTCTGAAAAATAAGAGGAGCATGAAGCGGTGTTGAAAAACATGAAGAGCCTGAAAAGGTGTGGAAAATATGAAGCGCTTCAAAAGGTGAGAAAAATATGAGGTGCAAGTAACGGTCTGAAAAATAGGAGGAGCATGAAGCGGTGATCAAAAACATGAAGAGCCTGAAAATATGTGAAAAATATAAAGAGCTTCAAAATGTGTGAAATTCATGAGGATCATGAAACGGTCTGAAAAACAGGAGAAGCATGAAGTGGTGTGGAAAAACATGAAGAGCCTGAAAAGATGTGAAAAATATGAAGAGCTTCAAAATGTGTCAAAACTATGAGGAGTATGAAACGGTCTGAAAAATAGGAGCAGCATGAAACGGTGTTCAAAAACATGAAGAGCCTGAAAAGGTGTGAAAAATATGAAGAGCTTCAAAAGGTGTGAAATACATGAGGAGGATGAAACCGTCTGAAAAATAGGAGGAGCATGAAGCGTTGTTCAAATATATGAAGAACCTGAAAAGGTGTGAAATATATGAAGAGATTCAAAAAGTGTCAAAAATATGAGGAGCATGAAACGGTCTGAAAAAAAGGAGGAGCAGGAAACCGTGTTCAAAAACATGAAGAGCCTGAAAAGGTGTGAAAAATATGAAGAGCTTCAAAAGGTGTTAAAAATAGGAGGAGCATGAAGCGGTGTTGAAAAACATGAAGAGGCTGAAAATGTGTGTAAAATATGAAGAGCTTCAAAACGTGACAAAAATATTAGGAGCATGAAACAGTCTGAAATATAGGTGGATCAAGAAGCGGTGTTGAAAACATGAAGAGCGTGAAAACATGTGAAAAATATGAAGAGCTTCAAAAGGTGTGAAAAATATGAAGAGCTTCAAAAGTTGTGAAAAATATGAAGAGCTACACAAGACGTGAAAAACATGAGGAGCATGAAACGGTCTGAAAAATAGGAGGAGCATGAAGCAGTGTTGAAAAACATGAAAACCTGAAAATGTGTGAAAAATATGAAGGGCTTCAAAAGGTGTCAAATATATGAGGAGCATGAAACGGTCTGAAAAATAGGAGGAGCATGAAGCGGTGTTCAAAAAAATGAAGAGCCTGAAAAGGTGTGAAAAATACGAAGTGCTTCAAAAGGTGTCAAAAATATGAGGAGCATGAAACGGTCTGAAAAATAGGAGGAGCATGAAGCGGTGTTCAAGAAAATGAAGAGCCTGAAAAGGTGTGAAAAATATGAAGTGCTTCAAAAGGTGTCAAAAATATGAGGAGCTTGAATCGGTCTGAAAAATAGGAGGAGCATGAAGCGGTGTTGAAAAAAATGAAGAGCCTGAAAAGGTGTGAAATATATGAAGAGCCTCAAAACGTGTCAAATATAAGAGGAGCATGAAACGGTCTGAACAATAGGAGGAGCATGAAGCAGTGTTCAAAACATGAAGAGCCTGAAAAAGTGTGAAAAATATTAAGAGCTTCAAAAGGTGTGAAAAATATGAGGAGCATGAAACGGTCTGAAAAATAGGAGGAGCATGAAGCCGTGTTGAAAAACATGAAGAGCCTGAAAGGGTGTAACAAATATGAAGAGTTTCAGAAGGTGTCAAAAATGAGAAGAGCATGAAACGGTCTGAACAATAGGAGGAGCTTGAAGTGGTGTTGAAAAACATGAAGAGCCTGAAAAAGTGTGAAATATATGAAGAGCTTCAAAAGGTGTGAAGTACATGAGGAGAATGAAACCGTCCGAAAAATAAGAGGAGCATGAAGCGGTGTTCCAATACATGAAGAGCCTGAAAAGGTGTGAAATATATGAAGAGATTCAAAAGCTGTCAAAAATATGAGGAGCATGAAACGGTCTGAAAAAAAGGAGGAGCAGGAAACCGTGTTCAAGAATATGAAGAGCCTGAAAAGGTGTGAAAAATTTGAGGTGCTTCAAAAGGTGTGAAAATTCGGAGGAGCATGTAGCGATGTTCAAATACATGAAGAGCCTGAAAATGTGTGTAAAATATGAAGAGCTTCAAAACGTGACAAAAATATGAGGAGCATGAAACGATCGGAAAAATAGGAGGATCAAGAAGCGGTGTTGAAAAACATGAAGATCTGAAAACTTGTGAAAAACATGAAGAGCCTGAAAATGTGTGAAAAATATGAAGAGCTTCAAAATGTGTCAAAAATATGAGGAGCATGAAACGGTCTGAAATATAGGAGGAGCATGAAGCGGTGTTGAAAAACCTGAAGAGACTGAAAACGTGTGAAATACATGAAGAGCTTCAAAAGGTGTGAAAAATATGAAGAGCTTAAAAAGGTGTCAAAAATATGAGGAGCATGAAACGGTCTGAAAAATAGGAGGAGCATGAAACGGTGTTCAAAAACATGAAGCGGCTGAAAAGGTGTGAAAGATATCAAGAGCCTCAAAATGTGTGAAATACATGAGGACCATGAAACGGTCTGAAAAAAAGGAGGAGCATGAAGCGGTGTTGAAAAACATGAAGAGCCTGAAAATGTGTGAAATATATGAAGAGCTTCAAAAAGTGTGAAAAATATGAAGAGCTTCAAAAGGTGTGAAATACATGAGGAGCATGAAACGGTCTGAAAAATAGGAGGAGCATGAAGTGGTGTTGAAAAACATGAAGAGCCTGAAAATGTGTGAAAAATATGAAGAGCTTCAAAAGGTGTGAAAAATATGAGGAGCATGAAACGGTCTGAAAAATAGGAGTGGCATGAAGCCGTGTTGAAAAACATGAAGAGCCTGAAAGGGTGTAACAAATATGAAGAGCTTCAGAAGGTGTCAAAAATGAGATGAGCATGAAACGGTTTGAAAAATAAGAGGAGCATGAAGTGGTGTTGAAAAACATGAAGAGCCTGAAAAAGTGTGAAATATATGAAGAGCTTCAAAAGGTGTGAAGTACATGAGGAGAATGAAACCGTCCGAAAAATAGGAGGAGCATGAAGTGGTGTTCCAATATATGAAGAGCCTGAAAAGGTGTGAAATATATGAAGAGATTCAAAAGGTGTCAAAAATATGAGGAGCATGAAACGGTCTGAAAAAAAGGAGGAGCAGGAAACCGTGTTCAAGAACAAGAAGAGCCTGAAAAGGTGTGAAAAATTTGAGGTGCTTCAAAAGGTGTGAAAATTAGGAGGAGCATGAAACGGTCTGAAAAATAGGAGGATCAAGAAGCGGTGTTGAAAAACATGAACATCTGAAAACTTGTGAAAAATATAAAGAGCTTCAAAAGGTGTGAAAAATATGAAGAGCTTCAAAAGGTGTCAAAAATATGAGGAGCATGAAACGGTCTGAAAAATATGTGGAGCATAAAGTGGTGTTGAAAAACATGAAGCCTCAAAAGGTGTGAAATACTTGAGGAGCATGAATCGGTCTGAAAAATTGGAGGAGCATGAAGCGGTGTTGAAAAACATGAAGAGCCTGAAAATGTGAGAAAAATATGAAGAGCTACAAAAGGTGTGAAGTACAGGAGGAGCATTAATCTGTCTGAAAAATAGGAGTAGCATGAAGCGGTGTTGAAAAACATGAAGAGCCTCAAAATGTGTGAAAAATATGAAGAGCTTCAAATGGTGTGAAAAATACGAGGAGCATGAAGAGGTGTTCAAAAACATGAAAAGCCTGAAATGTTGTAAAAAATATGAAAAGCTTCAAAAGGTGTCAAAAATATGAGGAGCATGAAACGGTCTGAAAAACCGGAGGAGCATGAAGCGGTGTTCAAAAACATGAAGAGCCTGAAAAGGTGTGAAAAATTTGAAGTGCTTCTAAAATGTGAAATATATGAAGAGCTTCAAAAGGTGTGAAATATATGAAGAGCTTCAAAAGGTGTCAAAAATTAGATGAGCAAGAAACGGTCTGAAAAATAGGAGGAGCATGAAGTGGTGTTGAAAAACATGAAGAGCCTGAAAATGTGTGAAATATATGAAGAGCTTCAAAAGGTGTGAAAAATATGAAGAGCTTCAAAAGGTGTCAAAAATATGAAGAGCATTAAACGGTCGCAAAAATAGGAGGAACTTGAAGTGGTGTTCGAACACATGAAGAGCCTGAAAAGGTGTGAAATATAAGAAGAGTTTCAAAAGGTGTCAAAATTATGAGGTGCATGAAAGGTCTGAAAAATAGGAGGATCATGAAGTGGGGTTGAAAATCATGAAGAGCCTGAAAAGGTGTGAAAAATATGAAGAGCTTCAAAAGGAGTGAAATACATGAGGAGCATGAAACCGTCGCAAAAATAGGAGGAACTTGAAGGGGTGTTCGAAAACATGAAGAGTCTGAAAAGGTGTGAAATATAAGAAGAGCTTCAAAGGGTGTCAAAATTATGAGGAGCATGAAACGGTCTGAAAAATAGGAGGATCATGAAGCGTTGTTGAAAAACATGAACAGCCTGAAAAGGTGTGAATAATATGAAGAGATTCAAAGGTTTAAAATATATGAGGAGCATGAAACGGTCTGAAAAATAGAAGCAGCATAAAACGGTGTTCAAAGACATGAAGAGCCTGAAAAGGTGTGAAAAATACGAAGAGCTTCAAAAGGTGTGAAATACATGAGGAGGAAGAAACGGTCAGAAAAATAGGAGGAGCATGAAGCGGTATTCTAAACATGAAAAGCCTGAAAAAGTGTGAAAAATATGATGAGCTTCACTTGTTTGAAAAATAAGAAGAGCCTGAAAAGGTGTGAAAAATATGAAGAGCAACAAAAGGTGTCAAAAATATGAGGAGCATGAAATGGTCTGCAAAAAAGGAAAAGCATGAAGTGGTGTTGAAAAACTTGAAGAGCCTGAAAAGGTTTGAAAAATATGAAAAGCTTCAAAAGGTGTCAAAATATGAGGAGCATGAAACGGTCTGAAAAATAGAAGGAGCATGAAGCAGTGTTCAAAAACATGAAGCCTGAAAAGGTTTGAAAAATATGAAGAGCTTCTAAAGGTGTCAAAAATATGAGGAGCATGAAACAGTCTGAAAAATAGCAGGAGCATGAAGCGGTGTTGAAAAACATGAAGAGCCTGAAAAGGTGTGAAAAATATGAAGAGCTTCAAAAGATGTGAAAAATATGAGGAGCATGAAACTGTCTGAAAAATAGAAACAGCATGAAACGGTGTTGAAAAACATGAAGAGCCTGAAAATGTGTGAAAAACATGAAGAGCCTGAAAAGGTGTGAAAAATATGAAGAGTTTCAAAAGGTGTGAAAAATATGAAGAGCTTCAAAAGGTGTCAAAAATGAGATCAACAAGAAACCGTCTGAAAAATAGGAGGAGCATGAAGCGGTGTTGAAAAATATGAAGAGCTTGAAAAGGTGTGAAAAATATGAAGAGCTTATAAATGTGTCAAATATATGAGGAGCATGAATCGGTCTGAAAAATAGGAGGAGCATGAAGTGGTGTTGAAAAACATTAAGAGCCTGAAAAGGTGTGTAAAATATGAAGAGCTTCAAAAAGTGTCAAAAATATGAGGAGCATGAAACTGTCTGAAAAATAGGAGGAGCATGAAACGGTGATCAAAAACATGAAGAGCCTGAAAAGGTTTGAAAAATATGAAGAGCTTCAAAAGATGTGAAATACATGAGGAGCATGAAACGGGCTGAAAAATAGGAGAAGCATGAAGTGGTGTGGAAAAACATGAACAGCCTGAAAAGGTGTGAAAAATATGAAGAGCTTCAAAAGGTGTGAAATACATGAGGAGCATGAAACTCTTTGAAAAATAGGAGGAGCATGAAGCTGTTTTCAAAATCATGAAGAGCCTGAAAAGTTGTCAAAAATATGAAAAGCTTCAAAAGGTGTCAAATATGAGATGAGCATGAAACGGTCTGAAAAATAGGAAAATCATGAAAAGGTGTTGAAAAATATGAAGTCACTAAAAGTTGTGAAAAATAGAAAGAGCTTCAAAAGGTGTCAAAAATATGAGGAGCATCAAACGGTCTGAAAAATAAGAGGAGCATTAAGCGGTCGTCAAAAACATGAAGAGCCTGAAAAGGTGTGAAAAATAGGAAGAGCTTCAAAAGGTGTGAAATATATGAGGAGCATGAAACGGTCTGAAAATTAGGAGAAGCATGAAGTGGTGTGGAAAAATATGAAGAGCCTGAAAAGGTGTGAAAAATATGAAGAGCTTCAAAATGGGTCAAAAATATGAAGAGCATGAAACGGTCTGAAAAATAGGAGAATCATGAAGCGGTGTTCAAAAACATGAACAGCCTGAAAAGGTGTGAAAAATATGAAGAGCTTCAAAAGTTGTGAAATACATGAGGAGCATGAAACTCTCTGAAAAATAGGAGGAGCATGAAGCGGTGATCAAAAACATGAAGAGCCTAAAGAGTAGTGAAAATTATGAAAAGCTTCAAAAGGTGTCAAAAATGAGATGAGCATGAAACGGTCTGAAAAATAGGAGGATCATGAAACGGTGTTCAAAAACATGAAGAGCCTGAAAAGGTGTGAAAAATATGAAGAGCTTCAAAAGGTGTGAAAAATATGAGGAGCATGAAACGGTCTGAAAAATAGAAGCAGCATGAAACTGTGTTGAAAAACATGAAGAGCATGAAAAGGTGTGAAAAATATGAAGAGCTATAAAAGGTGTCAAAAATATGAGAAGCATGAAAGGGTTTTAAAAAGAGGAGGAGCAAGAAGAAGTGTTCAAAAACATGAAGAGCCTGAAAAGGTGTGAAAAATATGAAGAGCTTCAAAAGGTGTGAAAAATATGAAGAGCTTCAAAAGATGTGAAAAATATGAGGAGCATGAAACGGTCTGAAAAATAGAAGCAGCATGAAGCGGTGTTGAAAAACATGAAGAACCTGAAAAGGTGTGAGAAATATGAAGAGCTTCAATAGGTGTCAAAAATATGAGGAGCATGAAACGGTCTTAAAAATACTAGGAGAATGAAGTTGTGTTGCAAAACATGAAGAGCCTGAAATGGTGTGAAAAACATGAAGAGCCTGAAAAGGTGTGAAAAATATGAAGAGCTTCATAAGGTGTGAAATACATGAGGAGCATGAAACTCTCTGAAAAATAGGAGGAGCATGAAGTGGTGTTGTAAAACTTGAAGAGCCTGAAAAGGTGTGAAAAATATGAAGAGCTTCAAAAGGTGTCAAAAATATGAGGAGGATGAAACGGTCTGAAAAATAGGAGGATCATGAAACGGTGTGCAAAAACATGAAGAGCCTGAATAGGTGTGAAAAATATGAAGAGCTTCAAAAGGTGTCAAAAATATGACGAGCATGAAACGGTCTGAAAAATAGGTGGAGCATGAAGCGGTGTTCAAAAACATGAAGAGCCTGAAAACGTGTGAAAAATATGAAGAGCTTCAAAAGGTGTCAAATACATGAGGATCTTAAACGGTCTGAAAAAAGGGGGAGCATGAAGCGGTGTTCAAAATAGGAAGAGCCTGAAAAGTTGTGAAAAATATGAAGAGCTTCAAAAGGTGTGAAAATTAGGAGGAGCATGAAACGGTCTGAAAAATAGGAGGAGCATGAAGCTGTGTTCAAAATCACGAAGAGCCTGAAAAGGTGTGAAAAATATGAAGAGCTTTAAAAGGTGTGAAAAATATGAGGTGCATGAAACGGTCTGAAAAATAGGTGGAGCATGATGCGGTGTTGAAAAATATGAAGAGCCTGAAAAGGTGTGAAAAATATGAAGAGCTTCATAAGGTGTGAAATACATGCGGAGCATGAAACTCTCTGAAAAATACGAGGAGCATGAAGTGGTGTTCAAAAACATGAAGAGCCTGAAAAGGTGTGAAAAATATGAAGAAATTCAAAAGGTGTCAAAAATATGCGGAGCATGAAACGGTCTGCAAAAAAGGAGGAGCATGAAGCGGTGTTGAAAAACCTGAAGAGCCTGAAAAGGTGTGAAAAATATGAAGAGCTTCAAAAGGTGTCAAAAATATGAGGAGGATGAAACGGTCTGAAAAATAGGTGGAGCATGAAGCAGTGTTGAAAAACCTGAAGAGCCTGAAAAGGGGTCAAAAATATGAAGAGCTTCAAAAGGTGTCAAAAATATGACGAGCATGAAACGGTCTGAAAAATAGGAGGAGCATGAAGCGGTGTTCAAAAACATGCACAGCCTGAAAACGTGTGAAAAATATGAGGAGCTTCAAAAGGTGTCAAATACATGAGGAGCATTTAACGGTCTGAAAAATAGGAGGAGCATGAAGCGGTGTTCAAAATATGAAGAGCCTGAAAAGTTGTGAAAAATATGAAGAGTTTCAAAAGGTGTGAAAAATATGAGGAGCATGAAACGGTCTGAAAAATAGGAGGAGCATGAAGCGGTGTTCAAAATCATGAAGAGCCTGAAAAGGTGTGAAAAATATGAAGAGCTTTAAAACTTGTCAAGAATATGAGGAGCATGAAACGGTCTGAAAAATAGGAGGAGAATGAATCGGTGTTGAAAAACATAAGGAGCCTGAAAAGGTGTGAAAAATATGAAGAGCTTTAAAAGGTGTGAAAAATATGAGGTGCATGAAACGGTCTGAAAAATAGGAAGAGCATGATGCGGTGTTGAAAAATATGAAGAGCCTGAAAAGGTGTGAAAAATATGAAGAGCTTCAAAAGGTGTCAAAAATATGAGGAGCATGAAACGGTCTGAAAAATAGGAGGAGCATGAAGCGTTGTTGAAAAACATGAAGAGCCTGATAAGGTGTGAAAAATATGAAGATCTTCTAAAGGTGTCAAAAATATGAGGAGCATGATACGGTCTTAAAAATAGGTGGAGCATGAAGTGGTGATGAAAATCATGAAGGGCCTGAAAAGCTGTGAAAAATATGAAGAGTTTCAAAAGGTGTGAAAAATATGAAGAGCTTCAAAAGGTGTCAAAAATGAGATCAACATGAAACCGTCTGAAAAATAGGAGGAGCATGAAGCGGTGATGAAAAATATGAAGAGCCTGAAAAGGTGTGCAAATATGAAGAGCTTCTAAATGTGTCAAATATATGAGGAGCATGAAACGGTCTGAAAAATAGGAGGAGCATGAAGTGGTGTTGAAAAACATGAAGAGCCTGAAAAGGTGTGAAAAATATGAAGATCTTCAAAAAGTGTCAAAAATATGAGGAGCATGAAACCGTCTGAAAAATAGGAGGAGCATGAAACGGTGATCAAAAACATGAAGAGCCTGAAAAGGTTTGAAAAATATGAAGAGCTTCAAAAGGTGTGAAATATATGAGGAGCATGAAACGGGCTGAAAAATAAGAGAAGCATGAAGTGGTGTGGAAAAACATGAAGAGCCTGAAAAGCTGTGAAAAATATGAAGAGCTTCAAAAGGTGTGAAATACATGAGGAGCATGAAACGGTCTGAAAATTAGGAGAAGCATGAAGTGGTGTAGAAAAACATGAAGAGCCTGAAAAGCTGTGAAAAATATGAAGAGCTTCAAAATGTGTCAAAAATATGAAGAGCATGAAACGGTCTGAAAAATAGGAGAATCATGAAGCGCTGTTAAAAAACATGAACAGCCTGAAAAGGTGTGAAAAACATGAAGAGCTTCAAAAGTTGTGAAATACATGAGGAGCATGAAACTCTCTGAAAAATAGGAGGAGCATGAAGCAGTGTTCAAATATATGAAGAGCCTGAAAAGGTGTGAAAAATATAAAGAGCTTCAAAATGTGTGAAATACATGAGGACCATGAAACAGTCTGAAAAATATGAGAAGCATGAAGTGGTGTTCAAAAACATGAAGAGCCTGAAAAGGTGTGAAATATATGAAGAGCTTCAAAATGTTTCAAAAATATGAGGAGCATGATACGGTCTGAAAAATAGGAGGAGCATGAAGCACTGTTCAGAAACATGAAGAGCCTGACAAGGTGTGAAAAATATAAAGAGCTTCAAAAGGTGTGAAATACATTACCACCATGAAACAGTCTGAAAAATAGGAGGAGCATGAAATGTTGTTGAAAAACTGGAAGAGCCTGAAAACGAGTGAAAAAATATGAAGAGTTTCCAAAGGTGTCAAAAATGAGATGAGCATGAAACAGTCTGAAAAATAGGATGAGCATGAAGCGGTGTTGAAAATCATGAAGAGCCTGAAAAGATGTGAATAATATGTAGAGTTTCAAAAGGTGTGAAAATATGAAGAGCTTCAAAAGCTGTCAAAATAAGATGATCATGAAACGGTCTGAAAATTAGGAGGAGCATGAAGTGGTGTTGAAAAAAAAGAAGAGCCTGAAAAGGTGTGAAATATGTGAAGAGCTTCAAAAGGCGTGAAAATATGAAGAGCTTCAAAAGCTGTCAAAATGAGATGTGAATGAAACGGTCTGAAAATTAGGAGCAGCATGAAACGGTGTTCAAACAAATGAAGAGCCTCAAAATGTGTGAAAAATAAGAAGAGCTTCAAAAGGTGTGAAATACATTTGGAGCATGAAACTGTGTGTAAAATAGGAGGAGCATGAAGTGGTGTTCAAAAACATGAAGAGTCTGAAAAGGTGTGAAAAATATGAAGAGCTTCAAAAGGTGTGAAATACATGAGAGGAATGAAACTGTCTGAAAAATAGGAGGAGCATGAAGCGGTTGTGAAAAACATGAAGAGCCTGAAAAGTTGTGAAAAATATAAAGAGCTTCTAAAGGTGTCAAAAATATGAGGACAATGAAACGCTCTGGAAAAGAGGAGGAGCATGAAGTGGTGTTGAAAAAGATGAAGAGCCTGAAAAGGTGTGAAAAATTTGAAGAGCTTCAAAACGTGTCAAAATTATGAGGAGCATGAAACGGTCTGAAAAATAGGAGGAGCATGAAGTGGTGTTGAAAAACATGAAGAGCCTGAAATGATGTGAAATATATGAAGAGGTTCAAAAGGTGCGAAAAATATGAGGAGGTTCAAAAAGGGTCAAAAATATGAGGAGCAGGAAACGGTCAGAAAAATACGAGGAGCATGAAAAGGTGTTCAAAAACATGAAGAGCCTGAAAAGGTGTGAAAAATATGAAGAGCTTCAAAAGGTATTAAATACATGAATAGCATGAAACGGTCTGAAAAATAGGAAGACCATGAAACGGTGTTCAAAAACATGAAGAGCCTGAAAAGGTGTGAAAAATATGAAGAGATTCAAAAGCTGTGAAATACATGTGGAGCATAAAACGGTCTCAAAAATAGGAGGAGCATGAAGCGGTGTTCGAAAACATGAAGAGCCTGAAAAGGTGAGAAAAATATGAAGAGCCTCAAAACGTGTCAAAAATAGGAAGAGCATTAAACGGTCTGAAAAAATAGGAGGAGCATGAAGCGGTGTTGAAAAACATGAAGAGCCTGAAATGGTGTGAAAAATATGAAGAGCTTCAACAGGTGTGTAAAAGATGAGGAGCATGAAACGGTCGGAAAAATAGGAGGAGCATGAAATGGTGTTCAAAACATGAAGAGCCTGAAAAGGTGTGAAAAATATGAAGAGCTTCAAAGGTATCAAAAATATGAGGAGCATGAAACGGTCTGAAAAATAGGAAGAGCATGAAGTGGTTGTGAAAAACATGAAGAGCCTGAAAAGGTGTGCGAAATACGAAGAGGTTCAAAAGGTGTGAAATACATGAGGAGCATGAAACGGTCTGAAAAATAGGAGGAGCATGAAGTGGTGTTCAAAAACATGAAGAGCCTGAAAAAGTGTGAAAAATATGAAGAGCTTCAAAAAGTATGAAAAATATGAGGAGCATAAGCGATCTGAAAAATAGGTGGAGCAGGAAGCGGTGTTCAAAAACATGAAGAGCCTGACAGGTGTGAAAAGTATGAAGAGCTTCAAAAAGTGTGAAAAATATGAAGAGCTTCAAAAAGTGTGAAAAATATGAGGAGCATGAAATGGTCTGAAAAACAGGAGAAGAATGAAGAGGTGTTTAAAAACATGAAGAGCCTGAAAAGGTGTGAAATATATGACGAACTTCAAAAGGTTTCAAAAATATGAGGAGCATGAAACGGTCTGAAACATAGGAGGAGCATGAAGCAGTGTTCAAAAACATGAAGAGCATGAAAAGGTGTGAAGAAAATGAAGAGTTTCAAAAGTTGACATAAATATGAGGAGAATGAAACAGTCTGAAAAATATGAGGAGCATGAAACGGTGTTGAAAAAGATGAAGAGCCTGAAAAGGTGTGAAAAATATGAAGAGCTTCAAAAAGTGTCAAAAATATGAAGAGAATGAAACAGTCCGAAAAATAGGAGGAGCATGAAAAGGTGTTGAAAAACATGAAGAGGGTGAAAATATGTGTAAAATATGAAGAGCTTCAAAAGGTGTGAAAAATATGAAGAGCTTCAAAAGGTGTCAAATATATGAGGAGCATGAAACGGTCAAAAAAATAGGAGGAGTATGAAGCGATGTTGAAAAACATGAAGAGTCTGAAAAGGTGTGAAATATATGAAGAGCTTCAAAAGGTGTGAAATATAGGAGGAGCATGAAGCGGTGTTCAAAAACATGAAGAGCCTGAAAAGGTGTGAAATATATGAAGAGCTTCAAAAGGTGTCAAAAATAAGAGGAGCATGAAGCGGTGTTCAGAAACATGAAGAGCTTGAAAAGGTGTGAAATATATGAAGAGCTTCAAAAAGTGTGAAATATAGGAGGAGCATGAAGCGGTGTCCAGAAACATGAAGAGCCTTAAAAGGTGTGAAATATATGAAGAGCTTCAAAAGTTGTCAAATATGAGTAGCATAAAACGGTCTCAAAATATGATGAGGATGAAGCGGTGTTGAAAAACATGTAGAGCCTGAAAAGGTGTGAAATACATGAAGAGCTTCAAAAGGTGTCAAAATATGAGTAGCATAAAACGATCTCAAAAATATGGGGAGCATGAAGCGGTGTTGAAAATCATGAAGAGCCTGAAAAGGTGTGAATAATATGAAGAGATTCAAAAGGTGTCAAACATATGAGGAGCATGAAAGTGTGTTGAAAAACATGAAGAGCCTGAAAAGGTGTGAAAAATATTAAGAGCTTCAAAAGTATCAAAAATATGAGGAGCATGAAACGGCCTGAAAAATAGGAAGAACATGAAGCGGTGTTGAATAACATGAAGATCTTGAAAAGGTGTGAACAATATTAGGAGCATGAAACGGTCTCAAAAATATGAGGAGCATGAAGCAGTGTTGAAAATCATGAAGAGCCTGAAAAGGTGTGAAAAATATGAAGAGATTCAAAAGGTGTCAAACATATGAGGACCATGAAACTGTGTTGAAAAACAAGAAGAGCATGAAAAGGTGTGAAAAATATGAGGAGCATGAAAAGGTCTGAAAAATAGGAGGAGCATGAAATGTTGTTGAAAAACATGAAGAGCAAAAAAGGTGTGAAAAATATGAAGAGTTTCAAAGGTTTGAAATACATGAGGATCATGAAAAGGTTTGAAAAATAGGAGGAGCATGAAGCGGTGTTCAAAAACATGAAGAGCCTGAAAAGGCTTGAAAAATATGAAGAGCTTCAAAAGGTGTGAAATAAATGAGGAGCATGAAACGGTCTGAAAAATAGGAGGAGCATGAAGCGGTGTTCAAAAACATGAAGAGCCTGAAAAGGCTTGAAAAATATGAAGAGCTTCAAAAGGTGTGAAATAAATGAGTAGCATGAAACGGTCTCAAAAATAGTAGGAGCATGAAGCGGTGTTTAAAAACATGGAGAGCCTGAAAAGTTTTGAAAAATATGAAGAACTTCAAAAGGTGTCAAAAATATGAGGAGCATGATACGGTCTGAAAAATAGGAGCAGCATGAAATGGTGTTGAAAAACATGAAGATCCTGAAAAGCTGTGAAAAATATGAAGAGCTTCAAAAGGTGTGAAATATATGAGGAGCATGAAACGGTCTGAAAAATCGGAGGAGCATGAAGCTGTGCTCAAAAACATGAAGATCCAGAAAAGGTGTGAAAAATATGAAGAGCTTCGAAAGGTGTGACAAATATGAGGAGCATGAAACGGTCTGAAAATTTGGAGGAGTATGAAACGTGCTGAAAAATAGGAGGAGCATGAAACTGTCAGAAAAATAGGAGGATCATGAAGCCGTGTTGAAAAACATGAAGAGCGTGAAAGGTTGTGAAAAATAGGAGGAGCTTCAAAATGTGTGAAAAATATGAGGAGCATGAAACGGTCTGAAAATAGGAGGAGCATGAAGCGGTGATCAAAAACATGAAGAGCATGAAAAGGTGTGAAAAATATGAAGAGCTTCAAAAGGTGTGAAAAATATGAAGAGCTTCAAAAGGTGTCAAAAATGAGAAGAGCATAAAGGGGTCTGAAAAATAGGAGGAGCATGACGTGGTGTTGAAAAAAATGAAGAGCCTGAAAAGGTGTGAAATATATGAGGGCTTCAAAAGGTCTCAAAAATATGGGGAGCATGAAACGGTCTGAAAAATAGGAGGAGCATGAAACGGTGTTCAAAAACATGAAGAGCCTGTAAAGGTGTGAAAAATATGAAGAGCTTCAAAAGGTGTGAAATACATGAGAAGCATGAAACTCTCTGAAAAATAAAAGGAGCAAGAAGGGGTGTTCAAAAACATGAAGAGGCTGAAAAGGTGTGAAAAACATGAAGAGCTTAAAAAGGTGTGAAAAATATGAGGAGCATGAAACGGTCTGAAAAAAAAGGAGGAGCATGAAACGGTGATCAAAAACATGAAGAGCATGAAAAGGTGTGAAAAATATGAAGAGCTTCAAAAGGTGTGCAATACATGAGGAACATGAAACGGTCTGAAATTTAGGAGAAGCATTAAGTGGTGTGGAAAAACATGAAGAGCCTGAAAAGGTGTGAAAAATATGAAGAGCTTCAAAAGTTGTGAAAAATATGAGGAGCATGAAACGGTCTGAAAAATAGAAGCGGCATGAAATGGTGTTGAAAAATATGAAGAGCCTAAAAAGGTGTGAAAAATATGAAGAGCTTCAAAAGATGTGAAAAATATGAGGAGCATGATACTGCCTGAAAAATATGAGGAGCATGAAGTGGTGTGGAAGAAATGAAGAGCCTGAAAAGGTGTGAAATATATTAAGAGCATCAATAGGTGTCAAAAATATGAGGAGCATGAAACGGTCTGCAAAAAGGAGGAGCATGAAGTGGTGTTGATAAACTTGAAGAGCCTGAAAAGGTGTTAAAAATATGAAAAGCTACAAAAGGTGGGAAAAATATGAGGAGCATGAAACGGTCTGAAAAATAGGAGGAGCATGAAGCGGTGTTCAAAAACATGAAGAGCCTGAAAAGGTGTGAGAAATATGAAGAGCTTCAAAAGGTGTCAAAAATATGAGGAGCATGAAACGATCTGAAAAATAGAAGGAGCATGAAGCGGTGTTGAAAAACATGAAGAGCCTGAAAAGGTGTGAGAAATATGAAAAGCTTCAAAAGGTGTGAAATACATGAGGAGCATGAAACTCTCTGAAAAATATAAGGAGCATGAAGTGGTGTTCAAAAACATGAAGAGCCTGAAAAGGTGTAAAAAATATGAAGAGCTTCAAAAGGTGTGAAAAATGTGAGGAGCATGTTATGGTTTGAAAAATAGGATTAGCATGAAGAGGTGTTCAAAAACATGAAGAGCCTGAAAAGTTGTGAAAACTATGAAGAGCTTCAAAACGTGTCAAAAATATGAGGAGCATGAAACTGTCTGAAAAATAGGAGGAGCAAGAAAGGGTGTTGAACAACATGAAGAGCCTGAAAACGTGTGAAAAATATGAAGAGCTTCAAAAGATGTGAAAAATATGAAGAGCTTCAAAAGGTGTCAAAAATGAGATGAGCATGAAACCGTCTGAAAAATAGGAGGAGCATGAAGTAGTGTTGAAAAACATGAAGAACCTGAAAAGCTGTGAGAAACATGAAGAGCTTCAAAATGTGTCAAATATATGAGGAGCCTGAAACGGTCTGAAAAAGAGGAGGAGCAGGAAGCGGTGTTGAGAAACATGAAGAGCCTGAAAATGTGTGAAAAATATGAAGAGCTTCTAAAGGTGTCAAAAATATGAGGAGCATGAAACGGTCTTAAAAATACGAGGAGCATGAAGTGGTGTTGAAAAACATGAACAGCCTGAAAAGGTGTGAAATATATGAAGAGCTTCTAAAGGTGTCAAAAATATGA
Organism: Dama dama; assembly: GCF_033118175.1. Taxonomy (NCBI): domain Eukaryota; kingdom Metazoa; phylum Chordata; class Mammalia; order Artiodactyla; family Cervidae; genus Dama; species Dama dama. The sequence goes on along the minus strand of NW_026870877.1, from coordinate 5,189,766 downwards.
GGAGCATGAATCGGTCTAAAAAATCGGAGGATCATGAAAAGTTGTTGAAAAACATGAAGATCCTGAAAAGATGTGAAAATTATGAAGAGCTTCAGAAGGTGTGAAATATATGAAGAGCTTCAAAAGGTGTCAAACATGAGATGAGCATGAAATGGTCTGAAAAATAGGAGGAGCATGAAGCAGTGTTGAAAAAAATGAAGAGACTGAAAAGATGTGAAAAATATGAACAGCTTCAAAAGGTGGAAAAATATGAGGAGCATGAAACGGTCTAAAAAATAGGAGTACCATGAACCGATGTTGAAAAACATGAAGAGCCAGAAAAGGTGTGAAAAATATTAAGAGCTTCAAAATGTGTGAAAAATATGAAGAGCTTCAAAAGGTGTCAAAAAAGAGATGAGCATGAAACGGTCTGAAAATTAGGAGGAGAATGAAGTGGTGCTGAAAAAAATGAGGAGCCTGAAAAGGTGTGAAAAATATGAAGAGCTTCAAAAGGTGTCAAAAATGAGATCATCATGAAATGGTCTGAAAAATAGGAGGTGCATGAGGTGGTGTTGAAAAAAAAGAAGAGACTGAAAAGGTGTGAAATATATGAAGAGCTTCAAAAGATGTCAAAATATGAGGAGCATGATACGGTCTGAAAAATAGGAGGAGCATGAAGCGGTGTTCAAAACATGAAGAGCCTGAAAAATTGTGAAAAATATGAAAAGCTTCCAAAGGTGTCAAAAATGAGATGAGCATGAAACGGTCTGAAAAATAGGAGGAGCATGAAGCGGTGTTGAAAAAATGAAGAGCCGGAAAAGGTGTGAAAAATATGAAGAGCATCAAAAGGTGTCAAAAATATGAGGAGTATGAAACGGTCTGAAAAATAGGAGGAGCATGAAGCTGTGTTGCAAAACATGAGGAGCCTGAAAAGGTGTGAAAAATATGAAGAGCTTCAAAAGGTGAGAAAAATAGGAGGTGCATGAAACGGTCTGAAAAAGAGGAGGAGCATGAAGCGGCGTTGAAAAACATGAAGAGCCTGAAAAGGTGTGAAAAATATGAAGAGCTTCATAAGGTGTGAAATACATGAGGAGCATGAAACTCTCTGAAAAATAGGAGGAGCATGAAGCGGTGTTCAAAAATATGAAGAGCCTGAAAAGGTGTGAAAAATATGAAGAGCTTCAAAAATATGAAAAATATGAAGAGCCTCAAAAGGTGTGAAAAATATGAAGAGCTTTAAAAGGTGTCAAAAATGAGATGAGCATGAAACGGTCTGAAAAATAGGAGGAGCAAGAAGCGGTGTTGAAAAACATAAAGAGCATGAAAACGTATGAAGAATATGAAGAGCTTCAAAAGGTGTGAAAAATATGAAGAGCTTTAAAAGGTGTCAAAAATGAGATGAGCATGAAACGGTCTGAAAAATAGGTGGAGCATGAAGTGGTATTGAAAAACATGAAGAGCCTGAAATGGTGTGAAAGATATGAAGAGCTTCAAAAGGTCTCAAAAATATGAGGAGCATGAAACGGTCTGAAAAATAGGAACAGCATGAAGCGGTGTTGCAATACATGAAGAGCCTGAAAAGGTGTCAAAAATATGAAGAGCTTCAAAAGGTGTGAAATACATGAGGAGCATTAAACGCCCTGAAAAATAGGAGGAGCATGCAGAGGTGTTCAAAAACATGAAGAGCCTGAAAAGGTGTCAAAAATATGAAGAGATTCAAAAGGTGTGAAAAATATGAAGAGCTTCAAAATGTTTCAAAAATGAAATGAGCATGAAACGGTCTGAAAAAGCTGAGGAGCATGAAGTGGTGTTGAAACACATGAAGAGCCTGAAAAGGTGTGAAAAATATGAAGAGGTTCAAAGGTGTGAAATACATGAGGATCATGAAATGGTTTGAAAAATACGAGGAGCATGAAGCAGTGTTCAAAAACATGAAGAGCCTGAAAAGGTTTGAAAAATATGAAGAGCTTCAAAAGGTGTCAAAAATATGAGGAGCATGAAACCGTCTGAAAAATAGGAGGAGCATGAAGCGGTGTTGAAAAACATGAAGAGCGTGAAAACGAGTGAAAAATATGAAGAGCTTCAAAAGGTATGAAAAATATGAAGAGCTTCAAAAGGTGTCAAAAAAGAGATGAGCATGAAACCGTCTGAAAAATAGGTGGAGCATGAAGCGGTGTTGAAAAAAAAAGAGCCTGAAAAGATGTGAAAAATATGAAGAGCTTCAAAAGGTGTCAAAAATATGAGGAGCATGAAACGGTCTGAAAAATAGGAGGAGCATGAAACCGTGTTCAAAAACATGAAGAGACTGAAGAGGGTGAAAAATATGAAGAGCTTCAAAAGGTGTGAAAAATAGGAGGAGCATGAAGCGGTGTGCAAAAACATGAAAAGCCTGAAAAGGTGTGAAAAATATGAAGAGCATCAAAAGGTGTCAAAAATATGAGGAGCATGAAACGGTCTGAAAAATAGGAGGAGCATGAAGCGGTGTTGAAAAACATGAAGAGCCTGAAAAGGTGTTAAAAATATGAAGAGTTTCAAAAGGTGTCAAATATATGAGCAGCAAGAATCGGTCTGAAATATAGGAGTAGCATGAAACGGTGTTCAAATACATGCAGAGCCTGAAAAGTTGTGAAAAATATGAAGAGCTTCAAATGGTGTCAAATATATGAAGAGCTTCAAAAGGTGTCAAAAATGAGATGAGCATGAAACGGTCTGAAAAATAGGAGGAGCAAGAAGTCGTGTTCCAAAAAATGAAGAGCCTGAGAAGGTGTGAAATATATCAAGAACTTCAAAATGTGTCAAAAATATGAGGAGCATGAAACGGTCTGAAAAATAGGAGGAGCATGAAACGGTGTTGAAAAACATGCAGAGCCTGAAAAGGTGTGAAAAATATGAAGAACTTCAAAAGGTGTGAAATATATGAGGAGCATGAAACGGTCTTAAAAATAGGAGGAGCATGAAGCGGTTTTCAAAAATATGAAGAGCCTGAAAAGGTGTGAAAAATATGAGGAGCTTCAAAAGGTATGAAATACATGAGGAGTATGAAACTGTCTTGAAAATAGGAGGAGCATGAAGCGGTGCTAAAAAACATGAAGAGGCTTAAAAGGTGTGAAAAATATGAAGAGCTTCAAAAGGTGTGAAAAATATGAGGAGCATGAAACGGTCTGAAAAATAGGAGGAGCATGAAGCCGTGTTGAAAAAACATGAAGAGCCTGAAAAAGTGTGAAATATATGAAGAGGTTCAAAAGGTGTAAAAAATATGAGGAGATTCAAAAGGTATCAAAAATATGAGGAGAATGAAACGGTCTGAAAATAGGAGGAGCATGAAGCGGTGTTCAAAAACAGGAAAAGCCTGAAAAGTTGTGAAAAATATGAAGAGCTTCAAAAGTTGTCAAAAATATGAGGAGCATGAAAAGGTCAGAAAAATAGGAGGATCATGAAGCGGTGTTCAAAAACATGAAGAGCCTGAAAAGGTGTGCAAAATATGAAGAGCTTCAAAAGGTGTCAAAAATATGAGGAGCATGAAACGGTCTGCAAAAAAGGAGGAGCATGAAGTGGTGTTGAAAAAATTAAAGAGCCTGACAAGGTGTGAAAAATATGAAAAGCTTCAAAAGTTGTCAAAAATATGAGGAGCATGAAACGGTCTGAAAAATAGGAGGAGCATGAAGCGGTGTTCAAAAACATGAAGAGCCTGAAAAGGTGTGAAAAATATGAAGAGCTTCAAAAGGTGTCAAAAATATGAGGAGCATGAAACGGTCTGAAAAATAGGAGGAGCATGAAGTGGTGTTGAAAAACATGAAGAGTCTGAAAACGTGTGAAATTATGAAGAACTTCAAAAATATGCAAAATATGAAGAGCTTCAAAAGGTGTGAAAAATATGAAGAGCTTCAAAAGGTGTCAAAATGAGATGAACATGAAACGGTCTGAAAAATAGTAGGAGCATGAAGCGGTGTTGAAAATCATAAAGAGCCTGAAGATTTGTGAAAAATATGAAGAGCTTCAGAAGATGTGAAAAACATGAAGAACTTCAAAAGTTGTCAAAATGAGATGAGCATGAAACGGTCTGAAAAATAAGAGGAGCATGAAGTGTTGTTGAAAATAATGAAAAGCCTGAAAAGGTGTGAAATATATGAAGAGCTTCAAAAGGTGTCAAAAATATGAGGAGAATGAAACGGTCTGTAAAATAGGAGGAGCATGAAATGGTGTTCAAAAACATGAAGAGCCTGAAAAGGTGTGAAAAATATGAAGAGCTTCAAAAGGTGTCAAAAATATGAGGAGCATGAAAAGTTCTGAAAAATAGGAGGAGCATGAAGCGGTGTTCAAAACAGGAAGACCCTGAAAAGTAGTGAAAAATATGAAGAGCTTCAAAGGTTTCAAAAATATGAGGAGCATCAAACGGTCTGAAAAATAGGAGGACTATGAAACGGTGTTCAAAAACATGAAGAGCCTGAAAAGGTGTGAAAAATATGAAGAGCTTCAAAACGTGTCAAAAATATGAGGAGCATGAAATGGTCTGAAAAATAGGAGGAGCAAGAAAGGGTGTTGAACAACATGAAGAGCCTGAAAACGTGTGAAAAATATGAAGAGCTTCAAAAGATGTGAAAAATATGAAGAGCTTCAAAAGGTGTCAAAAATGAGATGAGCATGAAACCGTCTGAAAAATAGGAGGAGCATGAAGTAGTGTTGAAAAACATGAAGAACCTGAAAAGCTGTGAGAAACACGAAGAGCTTCAAAAGGTGTCAAAAATATGAGGAGCATGAAACGTTCTGAAAAAGAGGAGGAGCAGGAAGCGGTGTTGAGAAACATGAAGAGCCTGAAAATGTGTGAAAAATATGAAGAGCTTCTAAAGGTGTGAAATATATGAGGTGAAAGAAACGGTCTGAAAAATAGGAGTACCATGAACCGGTGTTGAAAAACATGAAGAGCCAGAAAAGGTGTGAAAAATATTAAGAGCTTCAAAATGTGTGAAAAATATGAAGAGCTTCAAAAGGTGTCAAAAAAGAGATGAGCATGAAACGGTCTGAAAAATAGGAGGAGAATGAAGTGGTGTTGAAAAAAATGAGGAGCCTGAAAAGGTGTGAAAAATATGAAGAGCTTCAAAAGGTGTCAAAAATGAGATGATCATGAAACGGTCTGAAAAATAGGAGGTGCATGAGGTGGTGTTGAAGAAAAAGAAGAGACTGAAAAGGTGTGAAATATATGAAGAGCTTCAAAAGGTGTCAAAATATGAGGAGCATGATATGGTCTGAAAAATAGGAGGAGCATGAAGCGGTGTTCAAAACATGAAGAGCCTGAAAAATTGTGAAAAATATGAAAAGCTTCCAAAGGTGTCAAAAATGAGATGAGCATGAAACGGTCTGAAAAATAGGAGGAGCATGAAGCGGTGTTGAAAAAATGAAGAGCCTGAAAAGGTGTGAAAAATATGAAGAGCATCAAAAGTTGTAAAAAATATGAGGAGTATGAAACGGTCTGAAAAATAGGAGGACCATGAAGCGGTGTTGCAAAACATGAGGAGCCTGAAAAGGTGTGAAAAATATGAAGAGCTTCAAAAGGTGAGAAAAATATGAGGTGCATGAAACGGTCTGAAAAATAGGAGGAGCATGAAGCGGTGTTGAAAAACATGAAGAGCCTGAAAAGGTGTGAAAAATATGAAGAGCTTCAAAAGGTGTGAAATACATGAGGAGCATGAAACGTGTTGAAAAATAGGAGAAGCATGAAGTGGTGTGGAAAAACATCAAGAGCCTGAAAAGGTGTGAAAAATATGAAGGGCTTCAAAAGGTGTGAAATACATGAGGAGCCAGAAACGGTCTGAAAAATAGGAGGAAGAGGAAGAGGTGTTCAAAAATATGAAGAGCCTGAAAAGGTGTGAAAAATATGAAGAGCTTCAAAAGGTGTCAAAAATATGAGGAGCATGAAACGTTGTGAAAAATAGGAGCAGCATGAAACGGTGTTCAAAAACATGAAGACATTGAAAAGGTGTGAAAAATATGAAGAGGTGCAAAAGGTTTGAAATATATGAGGAGCATGAAACGGTCTGAAAAATAGGAGGAGCATGAAACGGTGTTCAAAAACATGAAGAGACTGAAGAGGGTGAAAAATATGAAGAGCTTCAAAACGTGTGAAAAATAGGAGGAGCATGAAACCGACTGAAAAATATGAGGAGCATGAAGCGGTGTTCAAAAACATGAAGAGCCTGAAAAGGTTTGAAAAATATGAAGAGCTTCAAAAGGTGTCAAAAATATGAGGAGCATGAAACCGTCTGAAAAATAGGAGGAGCATGAAGCGGTGTTGAAAAACATGAAGAGCGTGAAAACGAGTGAAAAATATGAAGAGCTTCAAAAGGTATGAAAAATATGAAGAGCTTCAAAAGGTGTCAAAAAAGAGATGAGCATGAAACCGTCTGAAAAATAGGTGGAGCATGAAGCGGTGTTGAAAAACATGAAGAGCCTGAAAAGATGTGAAAAATATGAAGAGCTTCAAAAGGTGTCAAAAATATGAGGAGCATGAAACGGTCTGAAAAATAGGAGGAGCATGAAACCGTGTTAAAAACATGAAGAGACTGAAAAGGGTGAAAAATATGAAGAGCTTCAAAAGGTGTGAAAAATAGGAGGAGCATGAAGCGGTGTGCAAAAACATGAAAAGCCTGAAAAGGTGTGAAAAATATGAAGAGCATCAAAAGGTGTCAAAAATATGAGGAGCATGAAACGGTCTGAAAAATAGGAGGAGCATGAAGCGGTGTTGAAAAACATGAAGAGCCTGAAAAGGTGTTAAAAATATGAAGAGTTTCAAAAGATGTCAAATATATGAGCAGCAAGAATCGGTCTGAAATATAGGAGTAGCATGAAACGGTGTTCAAATACATGCAGAGCCTGAAAAGTTGTGAAAAATATGAAGAGCTTCAAATGGTGTCAAATATATGAAGAGCTTCAAAAGGTGTCAAAAATGAGATGAGCATGAAACGGTCTGAAAAATAGGAGGAGCAAGAAGTCGTGTTCCAAAAAATGAAGAGCCTGAGAAGGTGTGAAATATATCAAGAACTTCAAAATGTGTCAAAAATATGAGGAGCATGAAACGGTCTGAAAAATAGGAGGAGCATGAAACGGTGTTGAAAAACATGCAGAGCCTGAAAAGGTGTGAAAAATATGAAGAACTTCAAAAGGTGTGAAATATATGAGGAGCATGAAATGGTCTTAAAAATAGGAGGAGCATGAAGCGGTTTTCAAAAATATGAAGAGCCTGAAAAGGTGTGAAAAATATGAGGAGCTTCAAAAGGTATGAAATACATGAGGAGTATGAAACTGTCTTGAAAATAGGAGGAGCATGAAGCGGTGTTAAAAAACATGAAGAGGCTTAAAAGGTGTGAAAAATATGAAGAGCTTCAAAAGGTGTGAAAAATATGAGGAGCATGAAACGGTCTGAAAAATAGGAGGAGCATGAAGCCGTGTTGAAAAACATGAAGAGCCTGAAAAAGTGTGAAATATATGAAGAGGTTCAAAAGGTGTAAAAAATATGAGGAGATTCAAAAGGTATCAAAAATATGAGGAGCATGAAACGGTCTGAAAAAGAGGAGGAGCATGAATCGGTGTTGAAAATCATGAAGAGCCTGAAAACGTGTGAGAAATATGAAGAGCTTCAAAAGGTGTCAAAAATATGAAGAGCTTCAAAAGGTGTCAAAAATGAGAGGAGTATGAAGCAGTCTGAAAAATAGGAGGAGCATGAAGCGGTGTTCAAAAACATGAAGAGCTTGAAAAGGTGTGAAAAATATGAAGAGCTTCAAAAGGTGTCAAAAATGAGATGAGCATGAAACGGTCTGAAAAATAGGAGGAGCATGAAGTGGTGTTGAAAAAAAAGAAGAGACGGAAAAGGTGTGAAATATATGAAGGGCTTCAAAAGGTGTCAAAAATATGAGGAGAATGAAACGGTCTGAAAATAGGAGGAGCATGAAGCGGTGTTCAAAAACATGAAGAGCCTGAAAAGGTGTGAAATATATGAAGAGCTTCAAAAGGTGTCAAAAATATGAGGAGCATGAAACGGTTTGAAAAATAGGAGGAGCATGAAGTGGTGTTCAAAAACAGGAAAAGCCTGAAAAGTTGTGAAAAATATGAAGAGCTTCAAAAGTTGTCAAAAATATGAGGAGCATGAAAAGGTCAGAAAAATAGGAGGATCATGAAGCGGTGTTCAAAAACATGAAGAGCCTGAAAAGGTGTGCAAAATATGAAGAGCTTCAAAAGGTGTCAAAAATATGAGGAGCATGAAACGGTCTGCAAAAAAGGAGGAGCATGAAGTGGTGTTGAAAAAATTCAAGAGCCTGACAAGGTGTGAAAAATATGAAAAGCTTCAAAAGTTGTCAAAAATATGAGGAGCATGAAACGGTCTGAAAAATAGGAGGAGCATGAAGCGGTGTTCAAAAACATGAAGAGCCTGAAAAGGTGTGAAAAATATGAAGAGCTTCAAAAGGTGTCAAAAATATGAGGAGCATGAAACGGTCTGAAAAATAGGAGGAGCATGAAGTGGTGTTGAAAAACATGAAGAGTCTGAAAACGTGTGAAATTATGAAGAACTTCAAAAATATGCAAAATATGAAGAGCTTCAAAAGGTGTGAAAAATATGAAGAGCTTCAAAAGGTGTCAAAATGAGATGAACATGAAACGGTCTGAAAAATAGGAGGAGCATGAAGCGGTATTGAAAATCATAAAGAGCCTGAAAATTTGTGAAAAATATGAAGAGCTTCAGAAGATGTGAAAAACATGAAGAACTTCAAAAGTTGTCAAAATGAGATGAGCAAGAAACGGTCTGAAAAATAAGAGGAGCATGAAGTGGTGTTGAAAATAATGAAAAGCCTGAAAAGGTGTGAAATATATGAAGAGCTTCAAAAGGTGTCAAAAATATGAGGAGAATGAAACGGTCTGTAAAATAGGAGGAGCATGAAATGGTGTTCAAAAACATGAAGAGCCTGAAAAGGTGTGAAAAATATGAAGAGCTTCAAAAGGTGTCAAAAATATGAGGAGCATGAAAAGTTCTGAAAAATAGGAGGAGCATGAAGCGGTGTTCAAAACAGGAAGACCCTGAAAAGTAGTGAAAAATATGAAGAGCTTCAAAGGTGTCAAAAATATGAGGAGCATGAAACGGTCTGAAAAATAGGAGGACTATGAAACGGTGTTCAAAAACATGAAGAGCCTGAAAAGGTGTGAAAAATATGAAGAGCTTCAAAACGTGTCAAAAATATGAGGAGCATGAAATGGTCTGAAAAATAGGAGGAGCAAGAAAGGGTGTTGAACAACATGAAGAGCCTGAAAACGTGTGAAAAATATGAAGAGCTTCAAAAGATGTGAAAAATATGAAGAGCTTCAAAAGGTGTCAAAAATGAGATGAGCATGAAACCGTCTGAAAAATAGGAGGAGCATGAAGTAGTGTTGAAAAACATGAAGAACCTGAAAAGCTGTGAGAAACATGAAGAGCTTCAAAATGTGTCAAAAATATGAGGAGCATGAAACGGTCTGAAAAAGAGGAGGAGCAGGAAGCGGTGTTGAGAAACATGAAGAGCCTGAAAATGTGTGAAAAATATGAAGAGCTTCTAAAGCTGTGAAATATATGAGGTGCAAGAAACGGTCTGAAAAATAGGAGGAGCATGAAGCAGTGTTGAAAAACATGAAGAGCCTGAAAAGGTGTGAAAAATATGAAGAGCTTCAAAAGGTGTCAAAAATATGAGGACCATGAAACGTTGTGAAAAATAGGAGCAGCATGAAACGGTGTTCAAAAACATGAAGACATTGAAAAGGTGTGAAAAATATGAAGAGGTGCAAAAGGTTTGAAATATATGAGGAGCATGAAACGGTCTGAAAAATATGAGGAGCATGAAGCGGTGTTCAAAAACATGAAGAGCCTGAAAAGGTGAGAAAAATATGAAGAGCTTCAAAAGGTGTGAAATACATGAGGAGCATTAAACGCCCTGAAAAATAGGAGGAGCATGCAGAGGTGTTCAAAAACATGAAGAGCCTGAAAAGGTGTCAAAAATATGAAGAGATTCAAAAGGTGTGAAAAATATGAAGAGCTTCAAAATGTTTCAAAAATGAAATGAGCATGAAACGGTCTGAAAAAGCTGAGGAGCATGAAGTGGTGTTGAAACACATGAAGAGCCTGAAAAGGTGTGAAAAATATGAAGAGGTTCAAAGGTGTGAAATACATGAGGATCATGAAATGGTTTGAAAAATACGAGGAGCATGAAGCAGTGTTCAAAAACATGAAGAGCCTGAAAAGGTTTGAAAAATATGAAGAGCTTCAAAAGGTGTCAAAAATATGAGGAGCATGAAACCGTCTGAAAAATAGGAGGAGCATGAAGCGGTGTTGAAAAACATGAAGAGCGTGAAAACGAGTGAAAAATATGAAGAGCTTCAAAAGGTATGAAAAATATGAAGAGCTTCAAAAGGTGTCAAAAAAGAGATGAGCATGAAACCGTCTGAAAAATAGGTGGAGCATGAAGCGGTGTTGAAAAACATGAAGAGCCTGAAAACGTGTGAAAAATATGAAGAGCTTCAAAAGATGTGAAAAATATGAAGAGCTTCAAAAGGTGTCAAAAATGAGATGAGCATGAAACCGTCTGAAAAATAGGAGGAGCATGAAGTAGTGTTGAAAAACATGAAGAACCTGAAAAGCTGTGAGAAACATGAAGAGCTTCAAAATGTGTCAAAAATATGAGGAGCATGAAACGGTCTGAAAAAGAGGAGGAGCAGGAAGCGGTGTTGAGAAACATGAAGAGCCTGAAAATGTGTGAAAAATATGAAGAGCTTCTAAAGCTGTGAAATATATGAGGTGCAAGAAACGGTCTGAAAAATAGGAGGAGCATGAAGCAGTGTTGAAAAACATGAAGAGCCTGAAAAGGTGTGAAAAATATGAAGAGCTTCAAAAGGTGTCAAAAATATGAGGACCATGAAACGTTGTGAAAAATAGGAGCAGCATGAAACGGTGTTCAAAAACATGAAGACATTGAAAAGGTGTGAAAAATATGAAGAGGTGCAAAAGGTTTGAAATATATGAGGAGCATGAAACGGTCTGAAAAATATGAGGAGCATGAAGCGGTGTTCAAAAACATGAAGAGCCTGAAAAGGTGAGAAAAATATGAAGAGCTTCAAAAGGTGTGAAATACATGAGGAGCATTAAACGCCCTGAAAAATAGGAGGAGCATGCAGAGGTGTTCAAAAACATGAAGAGCCTGAAAAGGTGTCAAAAATATGAAGAGATTCAAAAGGTGTGAAAAATATGAAGAGCTTCAAAATGTTTCAAAAATGAAATGAGCATGAAACGGTCTGAAAAAGCTGAGGAGCATGAAGTGGTGTTGAAACACATGAAGAGCCTGAAAAGGTGTGAAAAATATGAAGAGGTTCAAAGGTGTGAAATACATGAGGATCATGAAATGGTTTGAAAAATACGAGGAGCATGAAGCAGTGTTCAAAAACATGAAGAGCCTGAAAAGGTTTGAAAAATATGAAGAGCTTCAAAAGGTGTCAAAAATATGAGGAGCATGAAACCGTCTGAAAAATAGGAGGAGCATGAAGCGGTGTTGAAAAACATGAAGAGCGTGAAAACGAGTGAAAAATATGAAGAGCTTCAAAAGGTATGAAAAATATGAAGAGCTTCAAAAGGTGTCAAAAAAGAGATGAGCATGAAACCGTCTGAAAAATAGGTGGAGCATGAAGCGGTGTTGAAAAACATGAAGAGCCTGAAAAAGTGTGAAAAATATGAAGAGCTTCAAAAGATGTGAAAAATATGAAGAGCTTCAAAAGGTGTCAAAAAAGAGATGAGCATGAAACCGTCTGAAAAATAGGTGGAGCATGAAGCGGTGTTGAAAAACATGAAGAGCCTGAAAAGATGTGAAAAATATGAAGAGCTTCAAAAGGTGTCAAAAATATGAGGAGCATGAAACGGTCTGAAAAATAGGAGGAGCATGAAACCGTGTTAAAAACATGAAGAGACTGAAAAGGGTGAAAAATATGAAGAGCTTCAAAAGGTGTGAAAAATAGGAGGAGCATGAAGCGGTGTGCAAAACATGAAAAGCCTGAAAAGGTGTGAAAAATATGAAGAGCATCAAAAGGTGTCAAAAATATGAGGAGCATGAAACGGTCTGAAAAATAGGAGGAGCATGAAGCGGTGTTGAAAAACATGAAGAGCCTGAAAAGGTGTTAAAAATATGAAGAGTTTCAAAAGGTGTCAAATATATGAGCAGCAAGAATCGGTCTGAAATATAGGAGTAGCATGAAACGGTGTTCAAATACATGCAGAGCCTGAAAAGTTGTGAAAAATATGAAGAGCTTCAAATGGTGTCAAATATATGAAGAGCTTCAAAAGGTGTCAAAAATGAGATGAGCATGAAACGGTCTGAAAAATAGGAGGAGCAAGAAGTCGTGTTCCAAAAAATGAAGAGCCTGAGAAGGTGTGAAATATATCAAGAACTTCAAAATGTGTCAAAAATATGAGGAGCATGAAACGGTCTGAAAAATAGGAGGAGCATGAAACGGTGTTGAAAAACATGCAGAGCCTGAAAAGGTGTGAAAAATATGAAGAACTTCAAAAGGTGTGAAATATATGAGGAGCATGAAATGGTCTTAAAAATAGGAGGAGCATGAAGCGGTTTTCAAAAATATGAAGAGCTTGAAAAGGTGTGAAAAATATGAGGAGCTTCAAAAGGTATGAAATACATGAGGAGTATGAAACTGTCTTGAAAATAGGAGGAGCATGAAGCGGTGTTAAAAAACATGAAGAGGCTTAAAAGGTGTGAAAAATATGAAGAGCTTCAAAAGGTGTGAAAAATATGAGGAGCATGAAACGGTCTGAAAAATAGGAGGAGCATGAAGCCGTGTTGAAAAACATGAAGAGCCTGAAAAAGTGTGAAATATATGAAGAGGTTCAAAAGGTGTAAAAAATATGAGGAGATTCAAAAGGTATCAAAAATATGAGGAGCATGAAACGGTCTGAAAAAGAGGAGGAGCATGAATCGGTGTTGAAAATCATGAAGAGCCTGAAAACGTGTGAGAAATATGAAGAGCTTCAAAAGGTGTCAAAAATATGAAGAGCTTCAAAAGGTGTCAAAAATGAGAGGAGTATGAAGCAGTCTGAAAAATAGGAGGAGCATGAAGCGGTGTTCAAAAACATGAAGAGCTTGAAAAGGTGTGAAAAATATGAAGAGCTTCAAAAGGTGTCAAAAATGAGATGAGCATGAAACGGTCTGAAAAATAGGAGGAGCATGAAGTGGTGTTGAAAAAAAAGAAGAGACGGAAAAGGTGTGAAATATATGAAGGGCTTCAAAAGGTGTCAAAAATATGAGGAGAATGAAACGGTCTGAAAATAGGAGGAGCATGAAGCGGTGTTCAAAAACATGAAGAGCCTGAAAAGGTGTGAAAAATATGAAGAGCTTCAAAAGGTGTCAAAAATATGAGGAGCATGAAACGGTTTGAAAAATAGGAGGAGCATGAAGCGGTGTTCAAAAACAGGAAAAGCCTGAAAAGTTGTGAAAAATATGAAGAGCTTCAAAAGTTGTCAAAAATATGAGGAGCATGAAAAGGTCAGAAAAATAGGAGGATCATGAAGCGGTGTTCAAAAACATGAAGAGCCTGAAAAGGTGTGCAAAATATGAAGAGCTTCAAAAGGTGTCAAAAATATGAGGAGCATGAAACGGTCTGCAAAAAAGGAGGAGCATGAAGTGGTGTTGAAAAAATTCAAGAGCCTGACAAGGTGTGAAAAATATGAAAAGCTTCAAAAGTTGTCAAAAATATGAGGAGCATGAAACGGTCTGAAAAATAGGAGGAGCATGAAGCGGTGTTCAAAAACATGAAGAGCCTGAAAAGGTGTGAAAAATATGAAGAGCTTCAAAAGGTGTCAAAAATATGAGGAGCATGAAACGGTCTGAAAAATAGGAGGAGCATGAAGTGGTGTTGAAAATAATGAAAAGCCTGAAAAGGTGTGAAATATATGAAGAGATTCAAAAGGTGTCAAAAATATGAGGAGCATGAAACGGTCTGAAAAATAGGAGGAGCATGAAGTGGTGTTGAAAAACATGAAGAGTCTGAAAACGTGTGAAATTATGAAGAACTTCAAAAATATGCAAAATATGAAGAGCTTCAAAAGGTGTGAAAAATATGAAGAGCTTCAAAAGGTGTCAAAATGAGATGAACATGAAACGGTCTGAAAAATAGGAGGAGCATGAAGCGGTGTTGAAAATCATAAAGAGCCTGAAAATTTGTGAAAAATATGAAGAGCTTCAGAAGATGTGAAAAACATGAAGAGCTTCAAAAGGTGTCAAAATGAGATGAGCATGAAACGGTCTGAAAAATAAGAGGAGCATGAAGTGGTGTTGAAAATAATGAAAAGCCTGAAAAGGTGTGAAATATATGAAGAGCTTCAAAAGGTGTCAAAAATATGAGGAGAATGAAACGGTCTGTAAAATAGGAGGAGCATGAAATGGTGTTCAAAAACATGAAGAACCTGAAAAGGTGTGAAAAATATGAAGAGCTTCAAAAGGTGTCAAAAATATGAGGAGCATGAAAAGTTCTGAAAAATAGGAGGAGCATGAAGCGGTGTTCAAAACAGGAAGACCCTGAAAAGTAGTGAAAAATATGAAGAGCTTCAAAAGGTGTCAAAAATATGAGGAGCATGAAACGGTCTGAAAAATAGGAGGACTATGAAACGGTGTTCAAAAACATGAAGAGCCTGAAAAGGTGTGAAAAATATGAAGAGCTTCAAAACGTGTCAAAAATATGAGGAGCATGAAATGGTCTGAAAAATAGGAGGAGCAAGAAAGGGTGGTGAACAACATGAAGAGCCTGAAAATGTGTGAAAAATATGAAGAGCTTCAAAAGATGTGAAAAATATGAAGAGCTTCAAAAGGTGTCAAAAATGACATGAGCATGAAACCGTCTGAAAAATAGGAGGAGCATGAAGTAGTGTTGAAAAACATGAAGAACCTGAAAAGCTGTGAGAAACATGAAGAGCTTCAAAATGTGTCAAAAATATGAGGAGCATGAAACGGTCTGAAAAAGAGGAGGAGCAGGAAGCGGTGTTGAGAAACATGAAGAGCCTGAAAATGTGTGAAAAATATGAAGAGCTTCTAAAGTTGTGAAATATATGAGGTGCAAGAAACGGTCTGAAAAATAGGAGGAGCATGAAGCAGTGTTGAAAAACATGAAGAGCCTGAAAAGGTGTGAAAAATATGAAGAGCTTCAAAAGGTGTCAAAATTATAAGGAGCATGAAACGTTCTGAAAAATAGGAGGAGCATGAAGCAGTGTTGAAAAAAATGAAGAGCCTGAAAAGGTGTGAAATATATGAACAGCTTCAAAAGTTGTCAAAAATATGAGGAGCATGAAACGGTCTAAAAAATAGGAGTACCATGAACCGGTGTTGAAAAACATGAAGAGCCAGAAAAGTTGTGAAAAATATTAAGAGCTTCAAAATGTGTGAAAAATATGAAGAGCTTCAAAAGGTGTCAAAAAAGAGATGAGCATGAAACGGTCTGAAAAATAGGAGGAGAATGAAGTGGTGTTGAAAAAAATGAGGAGCCTGAAAAGGTGTGAAAAATATGAAGAGCTTCAAAAGGTGTCAAAAATGAGATGATCATGAAACGGTCTGAAAAATAGGAGGTGCATGAGGTGGTGTTGAAGAAAAAGAAGAGACTGAAAAGGTGTGAAATATATGAAGAGCTTCAAAAGGTGTCAAAATATGAGGAGCATGATACGGTCTGAAAAATAGGAGGAGCATGAAGCGGTGTTCAAAACATGAAGAGCCTGAAAAATTGTGAAAAATATGAAAAGCTTCCAAAGGTGTTAAAAATGAGATGAGCATGAAACGGTCTGAAAAATAGGAGGAGCATGAAGTGGTGTTGAAAAAATGAAGAGCCTGAAAAGGTGTGAAAAATATGAAGAGCATCAAAAGTTGTCAAAAATATGAGGAGTATGAAACGGTCTGAAAAATAGGACGACCATGAAGCGGTGTTGCAAAACATGAGGAGCCTGAAAAGGTGTGAAAAATATGAAGAGCTTCAAAAGGTGTGAAATACATGAGGAGCATGAAACGTGTTGAAAAATAGGAGAATCATGAAGTGGTGTGGAAAATCATCAAGAGCCTGAAAAGGTGTGAAAAATATGAAGGGCTTCAAAAGGTGTGAAATACATGAGGAGCAAGAAACGGTCTGAAAAATAGGAGGAAGAGGAAGAGGTGTTCAAAAATATGAAGAGCCTGAAAAGGTGTGAAAAATATGAAGAGCTTCAAAAGGTGTCAAAAATATGAGGAGCATGAAACGTTGTGAAAAATAGGAGCAGCATGAAACGGTGTTCAAAAACATGAAGACATTGAAAAGGTGTGAAAAATATGAAGAGGTGCAAAAGGTTTGAAATATATGAGGAGCATGAAACGGTCTGAAAAATATGAGGAGCATGAAGCGGTGTTCAAAAACATGAAGAGCCTGAAAAGGTGAGAAAAATATGAAGAGCTTCAAAAGGTGTGAAATACATGAGGAGCATTAAACGCCCTGAAAAATAGGAGGAGCATGCAGAGGTGTTCAAAAACATGAAGAGCCTGAAAAGGTGTCAAAAATATGAAGAGATTCAAAAGGTGTGAAAAATATGAAGAGCTTCAAAATGTTTCAAAAATGAAATGAGCATGAAACGGTCTGAAAAAGCTGAGGAGCATGAAGTGGTGTTGAAACACATGAAGAGCCTGAAAAGGTGTGAAAAATATGAAGAGGTTCAAAGGTGTGAAATACATGAGGATCATGAAATGGTTTGAAAAATACGAGGAGCATGAAGCAGTGTTCAAAAACATGAAGAGCCTGAAAAGGTTTGAAAAATATGAAGAGCTTCAAAAGGTGTCAAAAATATGAGGAGCATGAAACCGTCTGAAAAATAGGAGGAGCATGAAGCGGTGTTGAAAAACATGAAGAGCGTGAAAACGAGTGAAAAATATGAAGAGCTTCAAAAGGTATGAAAAATATGAAGAGCTTCAAAAGGTGTCAAAAAAGAGATGAGCATGAAACCGTCTGAAAAATAGGTGGAGCATGAAGCGGTGTTGAAAAACATGAAGAGCCTGAAAAGATGTGAAAAATATGAAGAGCTTCAAAAGGTGTCAAAAATATGAGGAGCATGAAACGGTCTGAAAAATAGGAGGAGCATGAAACCGTGTTAAAAACATGAAGAGACTGAAAAGGGTGAAAAATATGAAGAGCTTCAAAAGGTGTGAAAAATAGGAGGAGCATGAAGCGGTGTGCAAAAACATGAAAAGCCTGAAAAGGTATGAAAAAGATGAAGAGCATCAAAAGGTGTCAAAAATATGAGGAGCATGAAACGGTCTGAAAAATAGGAGGAGCATGAAGCGGTGTTGAAAAACATGAAGAGCCTAAAAAGGTGTTAAAAATATGAAGAGTTTCAAAAGGTGTCAAATATATGAGCAGCAAGAATCGGTCTGAAATATAGGAGTAGCATGAAACGGTGTTCAAATACATGCAGAGCCTGAAAAGTTGTGAAAAATATGAAGAGCTTCCAAAGGTGTCAAAAATGAGATGAGCATGAAACAGTCTGAAAAATAGGAGGAGCATGAAGCGGTGTTGAAAAATATGAAGTGCCTGAAAAGGTGTGAAAAATATGAAGAGCATCAAAAGGTGTCAAAAATATGACGAGTATGAAATGGTCTGAAAAATAGGAGGACCATGAAGCGGTGTTGCAAAACATGAGGAGCCTGAAAAGGTGTGAAAAATATGAAGAGCTTCAAAAGGTGAAAAAAATATGAGGTGTATGAAACGGTCTGAAAAATAGGAGGATCATGAAGCGGTGTTCAAAAACATGAAGAGCCTGAAAAGGTGTGAAATATATGAAGAGATTCAAAAGGTGTCAAAAATATGAGGAGCATGAAACGGTCTGAAAAATAGGAGGAGCAAGAAGCGGTGTTGAAAAACATGAAGAGCTTGAAAAGGTTTGAAAAATATGAAGAGCTTCAAAAGGTGTCAAAATTTTGAAGAGCTTCAAAGGTGTCAAAAATATGAGGAGCATGGAACGGTGTTCAAAAACATGGAAAGCAAGAAAAGGTTGAAAAATATGAAGAGCTTCAAAAGGTGTCAAAAATATGTGGAGCATGAAACGGTCTGAAAAATAGGAGGAAAATGAAGCTCTGTTTAAAAACATGAAGAGCTTGAAAAGGCTTGAAAAATATGAAGAGCTTCAAAATGTGTCAAAAATAGAGGGGGCATGAAACTATCTGAAAAATAGGAGGAGCATGAAGCGGTGTTGAAAAATATGAAGAACCTGAAGAGGTTTGAAAAATATGAAGAGCTTCAAAAGGTGTCAAAAATAAGAGGAGCATTAAACGGTCTGAAAATAGGATGAGCATGAAGTGGTGTTGAAAAACATAAAGAGCCTCAAAAGGTGTGCAAAATATGAAGAGCTTCAAAAGGTGTCAAAAATATGAGGAGCATGGAACGGTCTGAAAAAAAGGAAGAGCAGGAAGCGGTGCGGAAAAACATGAAGAGCCTGAAAAGGTGTGAAAAATATGAAGACCTTCAAAAGATGTTAAAAAGAGGAGGCACATGAAACTGTCTGAAAAATACGAGGAGCATGAAGCGGTGTTGAAAAACAAGAAGAGCCTGAAAAGGTGTGAAAAATATGAAGAGTTTGAAAATGTGTCAAAAATATGAGGAGCAGGAAACGGTCTGAAAAATAGGAGCATGAAGTGGTGTTGAAAAACATGAAGAGCCTGAAAAGCTGTGAAAAATATGAAGAGCATCAAAAACTGTCCAAATATGACGAGCATGAAACGGTTTTCAAAGACATGAAACGCCTGAAAAGGTGTGAAATATATGAACAGCTTCAAAAGGTATCAAAAATAGGAGGAGCATGAAACGGTCTGAAAAATTGGAGGAGCAAGAAGCAGTGTTGAAAAACATGAAGAGGTGGAAAAGGTGTGAAATATATGAAGAGCTTCAAAAGGTGTCAAAAATATGAGGAGCATGAAACGGTTTGAAAAATAGGAGGAGCATGAAGCGGTGTTGAAAAACATGAAGAGCCTGAAACGGTTTGAAAAATATGAAGAGCTTCAAAAGGTGTCAAAAATAAAGGGGGCATGAAACTATCTGAAAAAAAGGAGGAGCATGAAGCGGTGTGGAAAAACATGAAGAGCCTGAAAACGTTTGAAAAATATGAAGAGCTTCAAAAGGTGTGGAAAATATGAAGAGCTTCAAAATGTGTCAAAAGTGAGATGAGCATGAAACGGTCTGAAAAATAGGAGGAGCATGAAGTGGTGTTGAAAAACATGAAGAGCCTGAAAATGTGTGAAATATATGAAGAGCTTCAAAAGATGTCAGAAATGAGAGAAGCATGAAACGGTCTGAAAAATAGATGAGCAAGAAGGGGTGTTGAAAAACATGAAGAGCCTGAAAACGTTTGAGAAATATGAAGAGCTTCAAATGGTGTGGAAAATATGAAGAGCTTCAAAAGGTATGAAATATAGGAGCAGCATGAAGTGGTGTTCAAAAACATAAAAAGCCTGTAAAGGTGTGAAAAATATGAAGAGCTTCAAAACGTGTCAAATATATGTGGAGCATGAAACGGTGTGAAAAATAGGAGGAACATGAAGCGGTGTTGAAAAACATGAAGAACCTGAAAACTTGTGAAAAATATGAAGAGCTTCAAAAGGTGTCAAAATATGAGGAGCATGAAACGATCTGAAAAATAGGAGGAGCATGAAGCGGTGTTGAAAAATATGAAGTGCCTGAAAAGGTGTGAAAAATATGAAGAGCTTCAACAGGTGTCAAAAATATGAGGAGCATGAAACGCTCTGAAATATAGGAGGAGCATGAAGTGGTGTTGAAAAACTTGAAGACCTGAAAAGGTGGAAAAATATGAAGAACTTCAACAGGTGTCAAAAATATGAGGAGCATGAAATGGACTGAAAAATAGGAAGATCATGAAGCGGTGTTGAATAACATGAAGAGCCTGAAAAGGTGTGAAAAATGTGAAAAGCTTCAAAAGGTGTGAAATACATGAGGAGCATGAAACGGTCTGAAAAATAGGAGTAGAATGAGACGGTGTTGAAAACCATGAAGAGCCTGAAAAGTTGTGAAAAATATGAAGAGCTTCAAAAGGTGTCAAAATTATGAGGAGTATAAAACGGTCTAAAAAATAGGAGGAGCATGAAACGGTGTTCAAAACATGAAGAGCCTGAGAAGATGTGAAATATGTGACGAGCTTCAAAAGGTTTGAAATACATGAGGAGCATTAAACTGTCTGAAAAATAGGAGGAGCATGAAGCTGTGTTCAAAAACATGAAGAGCCTGAAAAGGTGTGAAAATAATGAAGAGCTTCAAAAGATGTGAAATATAGGAGCAGCTTGAAGCGGTGTTCAGAAACATAAAAAGCCTGAAAAGGTGTGAAAAATATGAAGAGCTTCAAAACGTGTCAAAAATATGTGGAGCATGAAATAGTCTGAAAAATAGGAGGAGCATGAAGCGGTGTTGAAAAACATGAAGAACCTGAAAACTTGTAAAAATATGAAGATCTTCAAAAGGTGTGAAAAATATGAACCGTTTCAAAAGTGTGAAAAATGAGATGAGCATGAAGCGGTCTTAAAAATAGGAGGAGCATGAAGTGTTGTTGAAAAACATAAAGATCCTGAAAATGTATGAAATATATGAAGAACTACAAAAGGTGTCAAAAATGTGAGGAGCATTAAAAGTTCTGAAAAATAGGAGGAGCATGAAACGGTGTTGAAAGACATGAAGAGCCTGAAAAGGTGTGAAAAACATGAAGAGCTTCAAAACGTGTCAAAAATATGTGGAGCATGAAAGGGTCTGAAAATTAGCAGGAGCATGAAGCGGTGTTGAAAAACATGAAGAACCAGAAAACGTGTGAAAAATATGAAAAGCTTCAAATGGTGTGAAAAATATGAACAGCTTCAAAAGGTGTGAAAAATATGAAGAGCATCAAAAGGTGTCATAAATATGAGGAGCAAGAAATGGTCTGAAAAATAAGAGAAGCATGAAATGGTGTTCAAAATATGAAGAGCCTGAAAAGGTGTGAAAAATATGAAGAGCTTCAAAAGGTGTGAAATACATGAGGAGCATGAAACTCTCTAAAAAATAAGAGGAGCATGAAGCGGTGTTCAAAAACATGAAGAGCCTGAAAAGTTGTGAAAAATATGAAGAGCTTCAAAATGTGTGAAAAAAAAAGAAGAGCTTCAAAAGGTGTCAAAAATATGAGGAGCATGAATCGGTCTGAAAAATAGGAGGAGCATGAAACGGTGTTGAAAACATGAAGAGATGAAAAGGTGTGAAAAATATGAAGAGGTTCTAAAGGTGTCAAAAATATGAGGAGCATGAAACAGTCTTTAAAATAGGATGAGAATGAGACGGTTTTGAAAAAGATGAAGAGGATGAAAAGGTGTGAAAAACATGAAGAGCTTCAAAAGGTGTAAAAAATATGAGAGGCATGAAACGACTGAAAAATAGGAGGAGCATGATGCGGTGGTCAAAAACATGAAGAGCCTGAAAAGGTGTGAAAAATATAAAGAGCTTCAAAAGGTGTCAAAAATATTAGGAGCGTGAAACAGTATGAAACATAGGATGAGCATGAAACTTTTTTGAAAAAGATGAAGAGCATGAAAAGGTGTGAAAAAAATGAAGAGCTTCAAAAGATGTTAAAAATATGAGGAGCATGAAACTTTCTGAAAAATTGGAGGAGCATGAAGCGGTGTTGAAAAACATGAAAAGCCTGAAAAGGTGGAAAAATATGAAGAGCTTCAAAAGGTGTCAACAATATGAGGAGCATGAAACGGTCTGAAATTTAGGAAGAGCATGAAACTGTGTTGATAAACATGAAGAGCCTGAAAAGGTGTGAAAAATATGAAGAGCTTCAAAAGGTGTCAAATATATGAGGAGCATGAAACTGTGTGAAAAATAGGATGAGCATGAAACGGTTTTAAAAAGACGAAGAGCCTAAAAGGTGTGACATATATGAAGAGCTTCAAAAGGTGTGAAATACATGAGGAGGTGGAAACGGTCTGAAAATAGTAGGAGCATGAAGCGGCGTTGAAAAACATGAATAGCCTGAAAACGTGTGAAAAATATGAAGAGCTTCAAAAGGTGTGAAATATATGAAGAGCTACAAAAGGTGTCAAAAATATGAGGAGCATGAACCGGTCTGAAATATAGGAGGAGCATGAAGTGATGTTGAAAAACATGAAGTGCCTGAAAAGTTGTGAAATATATGAAGAGCTTCAAAAGGTGTGAAAAATATGAGGAGCTTCAAAAGGTGTCAAAAATATGAGGAGCCTGAAACGGTCTGAAAAATAGGAGGAGCATGATACGGTGTTCAAAAATATGAAGAGCCTGAAAAGGTGTGAAAAACATGAAGATCTTCAAAAGGGGTCAAAAATATGAGGAGCATGAAACGATCTGAAAAATAGGAGGAGCATGAAGTGGTGTTCAAAAACATGAAGAGCTTGAAAAGGTGTGAAAAACATGAAGAGCCTCAAAACGTGTCAAAAATATGAGGAGCATGAAACGGTCTGAAAAATAGGAGGAGCATGAAGCGGTGTTGAAAAACATGAAGAGCCTGAAAACGTGTGAAAAATATGAAGAGCTTCAAAAGGTGTGAAATATATGAAGAGCTTCCAAAGGTGTCAAAAATGAGATGAGCATGAAACGGTCTGAAAAATAGGAGGAGCATGAAGTGGTCGTGGAAATCATGAAGTGCCTGAAAAGGTGTGAAATATATGAAGAGTTTCCAAAGTTGTGAAAAAATGAGGAGCTTCAAAAGGTGTGAAAAATATGAGGAGCATGAAACGGTCTGAAAAATAGGAGGAGCATGAAACGGTGTTCAAAAACATGAAGAGCCTGAAAAGGTGTGAAAAATATGAAGAGCTTGAAAAGGTGTGAAATACATGAGGAGACTGAAGCGGTCTGAAAAATAGGAGGAGCATGAAACGGTGTTGAAATACATGAAGAACCTGAAAAGGTGTGAAAAATAGGAGGAGCTTCACAAGGTGTCAAATATATAAGGAGCATGAAACGGTCTGAAAAATAGGAGGAGCATGAAGCAGTCGTCAAAAACATGAAGAACCTGAAAAGTTTTGTAAAATATGAAGAGCTTCAAAAGGTGTGAAAAATATGAGGAACATGAAACGGTCTGAAAAATAGGAGCAGCATGAAACAGTGTTGAAAAACATGAAGAGCCTGAAAAGGTGTGAAAAACATGAAGAGCCTCAAAACGTGTCAAAAATATGAGGAGCATGAAACGGTCTGAAAAATAGGATGAGCATGAAGCGGTGTTGAAAACTTTAAGAGCCTGAAAAGGTGGGAAATATATGAAGAGTTTCCAAAGTTGTGAAAAAATGAGGAGGTTCAAAAGGTGTCAAAAATATGAGGAGCATGAAACGGTGTGAAAAATAGGAGAAGCATGAAGTGATGTTGAGAAACCTGAAGAGACTGAAAAGGTGTGAAAAATATGAAGAGCTACAAAAGATGTGAAATATATGAGGAGCATGAAATGATCTGAAAAATAGGAGGAGCATGAAACAGTGTTGTAAAACATGAAGAGCCTGAAAGGTGTGAAAATTATGAAGACGTTCAAAATGTGTCAAAAAAAAGGAGGAGCACGAAATGGTGTTCAAAAACATGAAGAGCCTGAAATGGTGTGAAAAATATTAAGATCTTCAAAAGGTGTCAAAAATATGAGGAGCATGAAACGGTGTGAAAAATAGGAGGAACATGAAGCACGGTTGAAAAACATGAAGAGCCTGAAAAGGTGTGAAAAATATGAACAGCTTCAAAAGCTGTCAAAAATATGAGGAGCATGAAACAGTCTGAAAAATAGGAGGAGCATGAAGCGGTGTTGAAAAACATGAAAAGCCTGAAAAGGTGTGAAAAATATGAAGAGCATTAAAAGGTGTGAAAAATATGAGGAACATGAAACGGACTGAAAAAAAGGAGGAGTATGAAGAGGTGTTGAAAACAAGAAAAGCCTGAAAATGTGTGAAAAATATGAAGAGCTTCCAAAGGTGTGAAAAATATGAATAGCTTCGAAATGTGTCAATAATGAGAGCAGCATGAAACGGTGTGAAAAATAGGAGGAGCATGAAGCGGTGTGCAAAAAGATGAAGAGCCTGAAAATCTGTGAAATATATGAAGAGCTTCAAAAGGTGTCAAAAATATGAGGAGAAAGAAACGGTCTGAAAAATAGGAGGAGCATGAAGTGGTGTTGACAAACATGAAGAGCTGAAAAGCTTTGAAAAATATGAAGAGCTTTAAAAGGTCTCAAATATATGAGGATCATGAAATTTTCTGAAAAATAGGAGGAGCATGAAACGTTGTTCAAAACATGAAGAGCCTGAAATGGTGTGAAAAATATAAAGAGATTCAAAACATGTCAAACATTGAGGAGCATGAAACGATCTGAAAAATAGGAAGAGCATGATGCAGTGTTGAAAAACATGAAGAGGCTGAAAACGTGTGAAAAATATGAAGTGCTCCAAAGATGTCAAAAATATGAGGAGCATGAAGCGGTCCGAAAAATAGGATGAGCATGAAGCGGTGTTGACAACATTCAGAGCCTGAAAAGGTGTGAAATATATGAAGAGCTTGAAACGGTGTCAAAAATATGAGGAGCATGAAACGTTCTGAAAAATAGGAGGACCATGAAGCGGTGTTGAAAAACATGAAGAGCCTTAAAAGTTGTGAAAAATATGAAGAGCTTCAAAAGGTGTGAAAAATATGAAGAGCTTCAAAAGGTGTCAAAAATGAGAGGAGCATGAAACGGTCTGAAAAAACGGAGGAGCATGAAGCGGTGTTGAAAAACATGAAGAGTCTTAAAAGATGTGAAAAATATGAAGAGCTTCAAAATGTGTCAAAAATAGGAGGAGGATGAAACGGTCTGAAAAAACGGAGGAGCATGAAGCTGTGTTGAAAAACATGAAGAGTCTTAAAAGATGTGAAAAATATGAAGAGCTTCAAAATGTGTCAAAAATAGGAGGAGGATGAAACGTTGTTAAATAAACATGAAGAGCCTGAAAAGATGTGAAATATATGAAGAGCTTCAAAAGGTGTGAAAAATATGAAGAGCTTCAAAAGGTGTGAAATACATGAGGAGCATGAAACTCTCTGAATAATAGGAGGAGCATGAAGTGGTGTTCAAAACATGAAGAGCCTGAAAAGGTGTGAAAAATATGAAGAGCTTCAAAACGTGTCAAAAATATGAGGAACATGAAACGGTCTGAAAAATAGGAGGAGCACGACGTGTTGTTGAAAAACGTGAATAGCCTGACAAGGTGAGAATATATGAAGAGCTTCAAAAGGTGTGAAAACTATGAGGAGCATGAAACGGTCTGAATAATAGAAGGAGCATGAAACGGTGTTTAAACAAATGAAGAGCCTGAAAAGGTGTGAAAAATATGAAGAGTTTCAAAAGGTTTGAAAAATATGAGGAGCATGAAATGGTCCGAAAAATAGGAGATACATGAAGTTGTGTTGAAAAATATGAAGAGACTGAAAAGGTGTGAGAAATATGAAGAGGTTCAAAAGGTGTCAAAAATATGACTAGCATGAAATGGTCTGAAAAACAGGAGGAGCATGAAGCGGTGTTCAAAAACATGACGAGCCTGAAAAGGTGTGAAAAATATGAAGAGCCTCAAAAAATGTCAAATATATGAGGAGCATGAAACGGTCTGAAAAATAGGAGGATCATGAAGTGGTGTTCAAAAACATGAAGAGCCTGAAAAGGTGTGAAAAATATGAAGAGCCTCAAAAGGTGTAAAAAATGAGATGTGCATGAAACGATCGGAAAAATAGGAGGAGCATGAAGTGGTTGTGAAAAACATAAAGAGCCTGAAAAGGTGTGCAAAATATGAAGAGCTTCAAAAGGTGTGAAATACATGAGGAGCATGAAACGGTCTGAAAAATAGGAGGAGCATGAAGCGGTGTTCAAAAACATGAAGAGCCTGAAAAGGTGTGAAAAATATGAAGAGCCTCAAAACGTGTCAAAAATATGAGGAGTATGAAACGGTCTGAAAAATAGCAGGAGCAAGAAGCGGTGTTGAAAAACATGAAGAGGCTGAAAACGTGTGAAAAATATGAAGAGCTTCAAAAACGTGAAAAATAAGAAGATCTTCAAAAGGTGTGAAAAATATGAAGAGCTTCAAAAGGTGTCAAAAATGAGATGAGCATGAAACCGTCTGAAAAATAGGAGGAGCAAGAAAGGTTGTTGAAAAACATGCAGAGCCTGAAAAAGTGTGAAAAATATGAACAGCTTCAAAAGATGTGAAAAATATGAAGAGATTCAAAAGGTGTCAAAAATGAGATGAGTATGAAACCGTCTGAAAAATAGGAGGAGCATGAAGCGGTGTTGAAAAACATGAAGAGCCTGAAAACGTGTGAAAAATATGAAGAGCTTCAAAAGTTTTGAAAAATAAGAAGAGCTTCAAAAGGTGTCAAAAATGAGATCTGCATGAAATGGTCTGAAAAATAGGAGGAGCATGAAGTGGTGTTGAAAAAAATGAAGAGCCTGAAAAGGTGTGAATTATACGAAGAGCTTCAAAAGGTGTCAAAAATATGTGGAGCATGAAACGGTCCGAAAAATCGGAGGAGCATGAAGCGGTGTTGAAAAACATGAAGAGCCTGAAAAGGTGTGAAAAATATGAAGAGCTTCAAAAGGTGTCAAATATATGAGGAGCATGAAACGGCCTGAAAAATAGGAGGAGCATGAAACGGTGTTCAAAAATATGAAAAGCCTGAAAAGGTGTGAAAAATATGAAGAGCTTCAAAAGGTGTGAAATACATGAGGAGCATGAAACTCTCTGAAAAATAGAAGAAGCATGAAGTGGTGTTCAAAAACAAGAAGAGCCTGAAAAGGTGTGAAAAATATGAAGAGCTTCAAAAGGTGTGAAAAACATGAGGAGCATGATATGGTTTGAAAAATAGGATTAGCATGAAGCGGTGTTCAAAAACATGAAGAGCCTGAAAATATGTGAAAAATATGAAAAGCTTCAAAAGGTGTCAAAAATGAGATGAGCATGAAATGCTCTGAAAAAAGGAGGTGCATGAAGCGGTGTTGAAAAACATGAAGAGCCTGAAAAGGTGTGAAAAATATGAAGAGCTTCAAAAGGTGTCAAAAATATGGGGAGCATGAAACCGTCTGAAAAATTGGAGGAGCATGAAGCGTTGTTGAAAAACATGAGAGCCTGAAAAGGTGTGAGAAATATGAAGAGCTTCAAAAGGTGTCAAAAATATGACTAGCATGAAACGGTCTGAAAAACAGGAGGAGCATGAAGCGGTGTTGAAAAACATGAAGAGCCTGAAAAGGTGTGAAAAATATGAAGAGCTTCAAAAGGTGTCAAAAATATGAGGAGCATGAAACGGTCTGAAAAATAGGAGGAGCATGAAACGGTATTCAAAAACATGACGAGCCTGAAAAGGTGTGAAAAATATGAAGAGCCTCAAAGAATGTCAAATATATGAGGAGCATGAAACGGTCTGAATATAGGAAGATCATGAAGTGGTGTTCAAAAACATGAAGAGCCTGAAAAGGTGTGAAAAATATGAAGAGCCTCAAAAGGTGTAAAAAATGAGATGTGCATGAAACAATCTGAAAAATAGGAGGAGGATGAAGCGGTGTTCAAAAACATGAAGAGCCTGAAAATGTGTGCAAAATATGAAGAGCTTCAAAAGGAGTGAAATACATGAGGAGCATGAAAAGGTGTTCAAAAACATGCAGAGACTTAAAAGGTGCAAAAAGTATGAAGAGCTTCAAAAAGTGTCAAAAATTAGATTAGCATGAAAGGGTCTGAAAAATAGGAGGAGCCTGAAGAGGTGTTGAAAAACATGAAGAGGCTGAAAAAGTGTGAAAAATATGAAGAGCTTCAAAAATATGAAAATTATGAAGAGCTTCAAAAAGTGTGAAAAATATGAAGAGCTTCAAAAGATGTCAAAAATGAGATGAGCATGAAACGGTCTGAAAAATGGAGGAGCATGAAGTGGTGTTGAAAATCATGAAGAGCCTGAAAAGGTGTGAAATATATGCAGAGCTTCAAAAGGTGTCAAAAATATGAGGAGAATGAAACCGTCTGAAAAATACGAGGAGCATGAAGTGTTGTTGAGAAACATGAAGAGCCTGAAAAGGTGTGAAAAATATGAAGAGCTTCAAAAGGTGTCAAAAATATGAGGAGCATGAAACGGTCCGAAAAATAGGAGGATCATGAAGCGGTGTTGAAAAACATGAAGAGCCTGAAAAGGTGTGAAAAATATGAAGAGCTTCAAAAGGTGTCAAAAATATGAGGAGCATGAAACGGTCTGAAAAATAGGACGAGCATAAGCGGTGTTCAAAAACATGAACAGCCTGAAAAGGTGTGAAAAATATGAAGACCTTCAAAAGGTGTGAAAAAGATGAAGAGCTTCAAAAGGTGTCAAAAATTAGATTAGCATGAAAGGGTGTGAAAGTTAGGAGGAGCATGAAGTGGTGTTGAAAAACATCAAGAGCCTGAAAAGGTGTGAAATATATGAACAGCTTCAAAAGGTGTGAAAATGATGAAGAGCTTCAAAAGGTGTCAAAATTATGAGGAGCATGAAACGGTCTGAAAAATAGGAGGAGCATGAAACGATGTTGAAAAACATGAAGAGCCTGAAAAGGTGTGAAAAATATGAAGAGCTTCAAAAGGTGTGAAAAATATGAAGAGCCTCAAAGAATGTAAAATATATGAGGAGCATGAAACGGTCTGAAAAATAGAAAGATCATGAAGTGGTGTTCAAAAACATGAAGAGCTGAAAAGGTGTGAAAAATATGAAGAGCTTCAAAAGGTGTCAAAACTATGAGGAGCATGAAACGGGCTGAAAAATAGGAGGAGCATGAAGCGGTGTTGAAAAGAATGAAGAGCTTGAAAAGGTGAGAAAAATATGAAGACCTTCAAAAGCTGTCAAAAATATAGGAGAATGAAACGGTCTGAAAAATAGGAGGAGCATGAAACGGTGTTCAAAACATGAAGAGCTGAAAAGGTGTGAAAAATATGAAGAGCTTCAAAAGGTGTCAAAAATATGAGGAGCATGAAACTCTCTGAAAAATAGGAGGAGCATGAAGCGGTGTTGAAAAACATGAGAGCCTGAAAAGATGTGAAAAATATGAAGAGCTTCAAAAGTTGTCAAATATATGAGGAGCATGAAACGGTCTGCAAAATAAGAGGAGCATGAAGCTGTGTTCAAAAAAATGAAGAGCCTGAAAAGGTGTGAAATATATGAAGAGCTTCAAAAGGTGTGAAAAATATGAAGAGCTTCAAAAGGTGTCAAAAATATGAGGAGAATGAAAGTCTATGAAAAATAGGAGGAGCATGAAGTGGTGTTCAAAACATGAAGAGCCTGAAAAGGTGTGAAAAATATGAAAGCTGAAAAAGGTGTCAAAAATATGAGGAGCATGAAACGATCTGAAAAATATGAGGAGCATGAAGGGCTGTTGAAAATCATAAAGAGCCTGAAAAGTTGTGAAAAATATGAAGAGCTTCAAAAGATGTGAAAAACATGAAGCGCTTCAAAAGGTGTCAAACTGAGATGAGCATGAAACGGTCTGAAAAACAGGAGAAGCATGAAGTCGTGTTGAAAAAAATGAAAAATCTGAAAAGGTGTGAAATATATTAAGAGCTTCAAAAGGTGTCATAAATATGAGGAGAATGAAACGGTCTGCAAAATAGGAGGAGCATGAAATGGTGTTCAAAAACATGAAGAGCCTAAAAAGTTGTGAAAAATATGAAGAGCTTCAAAAGGTGTCAAATATATGAGTAGCATGAAACGGTCTGCAAAAAAGGAGGAGCATGAAGTGGTGTTGAAAAACATGAAGCTTGAAAAGGTGTGAAAAATATGAAAGCTTCAAAAGGTGACAAAAATATGAGGAGCATGAAACGGTCTGAAAAATAGGAGGAACATAAAGTGGTGTTCAAAAACATGAAGAGCCTGAAAAGGTGTGAAAAATATGAAGAGCTTCAAAATGTCCAAAATATGACGAGCATGAAACCCTCTAAAAAATAGGAGGAGGATGAAGCGGTGTTCAAAAACATGAAGAGCCTGAAAATGTCTGCAAAATATGAAGAGCTTCAAAAGGAGTGAAATACATGAGGAGCATGAAAAGGTGTTCAAAAACATACAGAGACTTAAAAGGTGCGAAAAGTATGAAGAGCTTCAAAAAGTGTCAAAAATTAGATTAGCATGAAAGGGTCTGAAAAATAGGAGGAGCCTGAACAGGTGTTGAAAAACATGAAGAGGCTGAAAAAGTGTGAAAAATATGAAGAGCTTCAAAAATATGAAAATTATGAAGAGCTTCAAAAGGTGTGAAAAATATGAAGAGCTTCAAAAGATGTCAAAAATGAGATGAGCAAGAAACGGTCTGAAAAATGGAGGAGCATGAAGTGGTGTTGAAAATCATGAAGAGCCTGAAAAGGTGTGAAATATATGCAGAGCTTAAAGATGTCAAAAATATGAGGAGAATGAAACCGTCTGAAAAATACGAGGAGCATGAAGTGTTGTTGAAAAACATGAAGAGCCTGAAAAGGTGTGAAAAATATGAGGAGCTTCAAAAGGTGTCAAAAATATGAGGAGCATGAAACGGTCCGAAAAATAGGAGGATCATGAAGCGGTGTTGAAAAACATGAAGAGCCTGAAAAGGTGTGAAAAATATGAAGAGCTTCAAAAGGTGTCAAAAATATGAGGAGCATGAAACGGTCTGAAAAATAGGACGAGCATAAGCGGTGTTCAAAAACATGAACAGCCTGAAAAGGTGTGAAAAATATGAAGACCTTCAAAAGGTGTGAAAAATATGAAGAGCTTCAAAAGGTGTCAAAAATTAGATTAGCATGAAAGGGTGTGAAAATTAGGAGGAGCATGAAGTGGTGTTGAAAATCATCAAGAGCCTGAAAAGGTGTGAAATATATGAACAGCTTCAAAAGGTGTGAAAATTATGGAGAGCTTCAAAAGGTGTCAAAATTATGAGGAGCATGAAACGGTCTGAAAAATAGGAGGAGCATGAAACGGTGTTGAAAAACATGAAGAGCCTGAAAAGGTGTGAAAAATATGAAGAGCTTCAAAAGGTGTGAATTATATCAGGAGCATGAAAAGTTCTGAAAATTATGAGCACCATGAAGCGGTGTTCAAAAACATAAAGAGCCTGAAAATGTGTGAAAAATATGAAGAGCTTCAAAAGATGTCAAAAATATGAGGAGCATGAAACATTCTGAAAAATAGGAGGAGCATGAAGCGGTGTTGAAACACATGAAGAGCCTGAAAAGGTGTGAAAAATATATAGAGCTTCAAAAGATGTCAAAAATATGAGGAGCATGAAACTGTCTGAAAAATAGGAGGAGCATGAAGCAGTGTTCAAAAACATGAAGAGCCTGAAAACGTGTGAAAAATATGAAGAGCTTCAAAAGTTTTGAAAAATAAGAAGAGCTTCAAAAGGTGTCAAAAATGAGATCTGCATGAAATGGTCTGAAAAATAGGAGGAGCATGAAGCGGTGTTCAAAAACATGAAGAGCCTGAAAAGGTGTGAAAAATATGAAGAGCTTCAAAAGGTGTCAAAAATATGACGAGTATGAAACCCTCTTAAAAATAGGAGGAGGATGAAGCGGTGTTCAAAAACATGAAGAGCCTGAAAAGGTGTGAAAAATATGAAGAGCTTCAAAATGTGTCCAAAATATGACGAGCATGAAACCCTCTAAAAAATAGGAGGAGGATGAAGCGGTGTTCAAAAACATGAAGAGCCTGAAAATGTCTGCAAAATATGAAGAGCTTCAAAAGAAGTGAAATACATGAGGAGCATGAAAAGGTGTTCAAAAACATACAGAGACTTAAAAGGTGCGAAAAGTATGAAGAGCTTCAAAAAGTGTCAAAAATTAGATTAGCATGAAAGGGTCTGAAAAATAGGAGGAGCCTGAACAGGTGTTGAAAAACATGAAGAGGCTGAAAAAGTGTGAAAAATATGAAGAGCTTCAAAAATATGAAAATTATGAAGAGCTTCAAAAGGTGTGAAAAATATGAAGAGCTTCAAAAGATGTCAAAAATGAGATGAGCATGAAACGGTCTGAAAAATGGAGGAGCATGAAGTGGTGTTGAAAATCATGAAGAGCCTGAAAAGGTGTGAAATATATGCAGAGCTTCAAAAGGTGTCAAAAATATGAGGAGAATGAAACCGTCTGAAAAATACGAGGAGCATGAAGTGTTGTTGAAAAACATGAAGAGCCTGAAAAGGTGTGAAAAATATGAAGAGCTTCAAAAGGTGTCAAAAATATGAGGAGCATGAAACGGTCTGAAAAATAGGACGAGCATAAGCGGTGTTCAAAAACATGAACAGCCTGAAAAGGTGTGAAAAATATGAAGACCTTCAAAAGGTGTGAAAAATATGAAGAGCTTCAAAAGGTGTCAAAAATTAGATTAGCATGAAAGGGTGTGAAAATTAGGAGGAGCATGAAGTGGAGTTGAAAATCATCAAGAGCCTGAAAAGGTGTGAAATATATGAACAGCTTCAAAAGGTGTGAAAATATGACGAGCATGAAACCCTCTTAAAAATAGGAGGAGGATGAAGCGGTGTTGAAAACCCGGAAGAGCCTGAAAAGGTGTGAAATATATGAAGAGCTTCAAAAGGTGTAAAAATAGGAGGATCATGAAGCGGTGTTGAAAACCCGGAAGAGCCTGAAAAGGTGTGAAAAATATGAATAGTTTCAAAAGGTGTCAAAAATGAGATGTGCATGAAGCGGACTGAAAAATTGGAGGAGCATGAAGTGGTGTTGAAAAATATTAAGAGAATGAAAGGTGTACAAAATATGAAGAGCTTCAAAAGGTGTCAAAAATATGAGGAGCATGAAACGGTCTGAAAAATAGGAGGAGCATGAAGCGGTGTTCAAAACCATGAAGACCCTGAAAAGGTGTGAAATATATGAAGAGCTTCAAAAGGTGTGAAAAATATGAGGAGCATGAAACGGTCTGAAAAATAGGAGGAGCCTGAACCGGGGTTCAAAAACATGAAGAGCCTGAAAAGGTGTGAAAATTATGAAGAGCTTCAAAATATGTCAAAAATATGACGAGCATGAAACCCTCTTACAAATAGGAGGAGGATGAAGCGGTGTTCAAAAACATGAAGAGCCAGAAAAGGTGAGCAAAATATGAAGAGCTTCAAAGGGTGTGAAATATATGAGGAGCATGAAACGGTGTTCAAAAACATGCAGAGACTGAAAAGGTGTGAAAAATATGAAGAGCTTCAAAAAGTGTCAAAAATTAGATTAGCATGAAAGTGTCTGAAAAATAGGAGGAGCCTGAAGTGGTGTTGAAAAACATGAAGAGCCTGAAAAGGTGTGAAAAATATGCAGAGCTTCAAAAAGTGTCAAAAATATGAGGAGCATGTAACGGTCTGAAAAATACGAGAAGCATGAAGTTGTGTTGAAAACCATGAAGAGCCTGAAAAGGTGTGAAAAATATGAAGAGCTTCAAAATGTGTCAAAAATATGAGGTGCATGATATGGTTTGAAAAATAGGATTAGCATGAAGCGGTGTTCAAAACCATGAAGAGCCTGAAAATATGTGAAAAATATGAAAAGCTTCAAAAGGTGTCAAAAATGAGATGAGCATGAAACGGTCTGAAAAATAGGAGGTGCATTAAGCGGTGTTGAAAAACATGAAGAGCCTGAAAAGGTTTGAGAAATATGAAGAGCTTCAAAAGGTGTCAAAAATATGAGGAGCATGAAACGGTCTGAAAAATCGGAGGTGCATGAAGCGGTGTTGAAAAACATGAAGAGCCTGAAAAGGTGTGAGAAATATGAAGAGCTTCAAAAGGTGACAAAAATATGAGTAGCATGAAACTGTCTGCAAAAAAGGAGGAGCATGAAGTGGTGTTGAAAAACATGAAGAGCCTGAAAAGGTGTGAAAAATATGAAAGCTTCAAAAGGTGACAAAAATATGAGGAGCATGAAACGGTCTGAAAAATAGGAGGAGCATGAAGTGGTGTTCAAAAACATGAAGAGCCTGAAAAGGTGTGAAATATATGAAGAGCTTCAAAATGTGTCAAAAATATGACGAGCATGAAACCCTCTAAAAAATAGGAGGAGGATGAAGCGGTGTTCAAAAACATGAAGAGCCTGAAAATGTGTGCAAAATATGAAGAGCTTCAAAAGGAGTGAAATACATGAGGAGCATGAAAAGGTGTTCAAAAACATGCAGAGACTTAAAATGTGCGAAAAGTATGAAGAGCTTCAAAAAGTGTCAAAAATTAGATTAGCATGAAAGGGTCTGAAAAATAGGAGGAGCCTGAAGAGGTGTAGAAAAACATGAAGAGGCTGAAAAAGTGTGAAAAATATGAAGAGCTTCAAAAGATGTCAAAAATGAGATGAGCATGAAACGGTCTGAAAAATAGGAGGAGCATGAAGTGGTGTTGAAAATCATGAAGAGCCTGAAAAGGTGTGAAATATATGCAGAGCTTCAAAAGGTGTCAAAAATACGAGGAGAATGAAACCTTCTGAAATATACGAGGAGCATGAAGTGTTGTTGAAAAACATGAAGAGCCTGAAAAGGTGTGAAAAATATGAAGAGCTTCAAAAGGTGTCAAAAATATGAGGAGCATGAAACGGTCCGAAAAATAGGAGGATCATGAAGCGGTGTTGAAAAACATGAAGAGCCTGAAAAGGTGTGAAAAATATGAAGAGCTTCAAAAGGTGTGAATTATATGAGGAGCATGAAAAGTTCTGAAAATTAGGAGGACCATGAAGCGGTGTTCAAAAACATAAAGAGCCTGAAAATGTGTGAAAAATATGAAGAGCTTCAAAATTTTGAAAAATAAGAAGAGCTTCAAAAGGTGTCAAAAATGAGATCTGCATGAAACAGTCCGAAAAATAGGACGATCATGAAGCGGTGTTGAAAAACATGAAGAGCCTGAAAATGTGTGAAAAATATGAAGAGCTTCAAAAGGTGTCAAAAATATGAGGAGCATGAAACGGCCTGAAAAATAGGAGGATCGTGAAACGGTGATCAAAAACATGAAGAGCCTCAAAATGTGTGAAAAATATGAGGAGCATGAAACGGTCTGAAAAAGATGAGGAACATGAAGCGGTGTTGAAAAACATGAAGAACCTGAAAAGCTGTTAAAAATATGAAGAGCTTCAAAATGTGTCAAAAATATGAGGAACACGATACGGTCTGAAAAATAGGAGGAGCATGAAGTGGTGTGGAAAAGCATGAAGGGCCTGAAAAGGTGTGAAAAATATGAAGAGCTTCAAAATGTGTGAAATACATAAGGAGCATGAAACTCTCTGAAAAATAGGAGGAGCCTGAAATGGTGTTCAAAAACATGAATAGACTGAAAACGTCTGAAAAATATGAAGAGCTTCAAAAGGTTTGAAAAATATGAGGAGCATGATACGGTCTCAAAAATAGGAGGAGCATGAAGCTGTGTTCAAAAACATGAAGAGCCTGAAAAGTTGTGAAAAATATGAAAAGCTTCAAAAGGTGTCAAAAATGAGATGAGCATGAAACGGTCTGAAAAATAGGAGGAGCATGAAGCGATGTTCAAAAACATGAAGAGCTTAAAAAGTTGTGAAAAATATGAAAGGCTTCAAAAGGTGTGAAAAATATTAGGAGCATGAAACGGTCTGAAAAATCGGAGGAGCAGGAAGCGGTGTTGAAAAACATGAAGAGCCTTAAAAGGTGTGAAAAATATGAAGAGCTTCAAAATGTGTCAAAAATATGAGGAGCATGAAACGGTCTGAAAAATATGAGCAGCATGAAGCGGTGTTGAAAAACATGAAGAGCCTGAAAATGTGTGAAAAATATGAAGAGCTTCAAAAGGTGTCAAAAATATGAGGAGCATGAAACGGTCTGAAAAATTGGAGGAGCATGAAGCGGTGTTGAAAAACATGAAGAGCCTTAAAAGGTGTGAAAAATATGAAGAGCTTCAAAAGGTGTCAAAAATATGAGGAGCATGAAACGGTCTGAAAAATATGAGCAGCATGAAGCGGTGTTGAAAAACATGAAGAGCCTGAAAAGGTGTGAAAAATATGAAGAGCTTCAAAAGGTGTCAAATACATGAGGAGCATAAAACTCTCTGAAAAAGAGAAGGAGCATGAAGTGGTGTTCAAAAACATGAAGAGCCTGAAAAGGTGTGAAATATATGAAGAGCTTCAATAGGTGTGAAAAATATGAGGAGCATGATATGGTTTGAAAAAAAGGATTAGCATGAAGCGGTGTTCAAAAACATGAAGAGCCTGAAAAGTTGTGAAAAATATGCAAAGCTTCAAAAGGTGTCAAAAATGAGATGAGCATGAAATGGTCTGAAAAATAGGACGTGCATGAAGCTG
Organism: Dama dama; assembly: GCF_033118175.1. Lineage (NCBI taxonomy): Eukaryota > Metazoa > Chordata > Mammalia > Artiodactyla > Cervidae > Dama > Dama dama. The sequence goes on along the minus strand of NW_026870877.1, from coordinate 5,153,461 downwards.
TGTTGAAAAACATGAAGAGCCTGAAAAGTTGTGAAAAATATGAAGAGCTTCAAAAGGTGTCAAAAATATGAGGAGCAAGAAACGGTCTGAAAAATAGGAGGAGCATGAAGCGGTGTTGAAAAACATGAAGAGCCTGAAAATGTGTGAAATATATGAAGAGCCTCAAAGGTGTCAAAAATATGAGGAGCAAGAAACGGTCTGAAAAATAGGAGGAGCTTGAAGCGGTGTTGAAAAATACGAAGAGCCTGAAAAGGTGTGAAATATATGCAGAGCTTCAAAAGGTGTCAAAAATATAAGGAGCATGAAATGGTATGAAATATAGGAGGAGCATGAAACGGTGTTCATACACTTGAAGAGCCTGGAAAGGTGTGAAAAAAATGAAGAGCTTCAAAAAGGTATCAAAAATATGAGGAGGGAGAAAGGGTCTGAAAAACAAGAGGAGCAAGAAATTGTTTTCAAAAACATGAAGAGCCTCAACAGTTGTGAAAAATATGAAGAGCTTCAAACTGTGTCAAATATATGAGAAACATGAAACGGTCTGAAAAATAGAAGGAGCTTGAAGTGGTGTTGAAAAAGATGAAGAGCCTGAAATAGTGTGAAATATAGGAAGAGCCTCAAAGGTGTCAAAAATATGAGGAGCAAGAAACGGTCTGAAAAATAGAAGGAGCTTGAAGTGGTGTTGAAAAACAAGAAGAGCCTGAAAAGGTGTGAAAAATATTAAGAGCTTCAAAGAGGGGTCAAATATATAGAGGGTGAAACGGTCTGAAAAATATGAGGAGCAAGAAACTGTTTTCAAAAACATGAAGAGCCTCAAAAGGTGTGAAAAATATGAAGAGCTTCAAAAAGGTGTCAAATATATAGAGGGTGAAACGGTCTGAAAAAAATGAGGAGCAAGAAACTGTTTTCAAAAACATGAAGAGCCTCAAAAGATGTGAAAAATGTGAAGAGCTTCAAACTGTGTCAAAAATATGAGGAGCATGAAACGGTCTGAAACATAGGAGGAGCATGAAGTGTTGTTGAAAAACATGAAGAGCCTGAAAAAGGTGTGAAACATATGAGGAGCATGATACGGTCTGAACAATAGGAGGAGCATGAAGCGGTGTTGAAAAATATGAAGAGCCTGAAAAAGTGTGAAAAATATGAAGAGCTTCAAAAGGTGTCAAAAACATAAGGAGCATGAAACGGTCTGAAATACAGGAGGAGCATGAAAAGGTGTTAAAAAACATGAAGAGCCTGAAAAGGTGTGAAAAATATGAAGAGCTTCAAATGGTGTCAAAAATATGAGGAGCATGAAACGGTCTGATAATTAGGAGGAGCATGAAGTGGTGTTGAAAAACATGAAGAGCTTGAAAAAGGTGTGAAACATATGAGTAGAATAAAACGGTCCGAAAAATAGGAGGAGCATGAAGTGGTGTAGAAAAACATGAAGACCCTGAAAAGGTGTGAAAAATATGAAGAGCTACAAAAAGTGTCAAAAATATGAGGAGCTTGAAACGGTCTGAAATATAGGAGGAGCGTGAAAAGGTGTTAAAAAAAATATGAAGAGCTTCAAAAGGTGTGAAACATATGAGGAGCATGAAACGGGCTGAAAAATAGGAGAAGCATGAAGGGGTGTGGAAAAACATGAAGAGCGTGAAAAGGGTTGAAAAATATGAAGAGCTTCAAAAGGTGTGAAATACATGAGGAGCATGAAACTCTCTGAAAAATAGAAATAGCATGAAGCGTTGTTGAAAAACATGAAGAGCCTGAAAACGTGTGAAAATATGAAGAGCTTCAAAAATATGAAAAATATGAAGAGCTTCAAAAGGTGTGAAAAATTTGAAGAGCTTCAAAAGGTGTCAAAATGAGATGAGCATGAAACGGTCTGAAAAATAGGAGGAGCATGAAGCGGTGTTGAAAATCATAAAGAGCCTGAAAAGTTGTGAAAAATATGAAGAGCTTCAAAAGACGTGAAAAATTTGAAGAGCTTCAAAAGGTGTCAAAATGAGATGAGCATGAAACGGTCTGAAAAATAGGAGGAGCATGAAGTGGTGTTGAAAAAAATGAAGAGCCTGAAAAGGTGTGAAATATATAAAGAGCTTCAAAAGGTGTCAAAAATATGAGGAGAATGAAACGGTTTGCCAATTAGGAGAAGCCTGAAATGGTGTTCAAAAACATGAAGAGCCTGAAAAGGTGTGAAAAACATGAAGAGCCTGAAAAGGTGTGAAAAATATGAAGAGCTTCAAAAGGTGTGAAATACATGAGGAGCATGAAACGGGCTGAAAAATAGGAGAAGCATGAAGGGGTGTGGAAAAACATGAAGAGCCTGAAAAGGTTTGAAAAATATGAAGAGCTTCTAAAGGTGTGAAATACATGAGGAGCATGAAACTCTCTGAAAAATAGAAGGAGCATGAAGTGGTGTTGAAAAAAATGAAGAGCCTGAAAAGTTGTGAAACATATGAAGAGCTTCAAAAGGTGTCAAAATTATGAGGAGCATGAAAGGGTCTGAAAAATAGGAGGAGCATGAAGCGGTGTTCAAAAACATGAAGAGAGTGAAAAGGTGTGAAAAAAAGGAAGAGCTTCAAAAGGTGTGAAAAATATGAGGAGCATGAAACGGTCTGAAAAATAGGAGGAGCATGAAGCGGTGTTTAAAAACATGAGGAGGCTGAGAACTTGTGAAAAATATGAAGAGCTTCTAAAGGTGTCAAAAATGAGATGAGCATGAAACGGTTTGAAAAATAGGAGGAGCATGGAGTGGTGTGAAAAAAATGAAGAGCCTGAAAAGGTGTGAAAAATATGAAGAGCTTCAAAAGGTGTGAAATATATGAGGAGCATGAAACGGTCTGAAAAATAGGAGGAGTATGCAGCGGTTAAAAAACATGAAGAGGCTGATAAGGTGTGAAAAATATGAAGAGCCCCAAAAGTTGTCAAAAATATGTGGAGCGTGAAACGGTCTCAATAATAGGAGGAGCGTGAAGCGGTGATGAAAAACATGAAAAGCCTGAAAACGTGTGATAAAATATGAAGAGCTTCAAAGGTGTCAAATATATGAGGAGCATGAAACGGTCGCAAAAATAGGAGGAGCATGAAGCGGTGTTGAAAAACATGAAGAGCCTGAAAAGGTGTGAAAAGTATGAGAGCTTCAAAAGGTGTCAATAATGAGAGGTGCATGAAACAGTCTGAAAAATAGGAGGAGCATGAAACTGTCTGAAAAATAGGAGAAGCATGAAGCGGTGTTGAAAAACATGAAGAGCATGAAAAGGTGTGAAAAATATGAAGAGGTTGAAAATGTGTGAAATATATGAAGAGCTTCAAAAGGTGTCAAAAATGAGATGAGCATGAAACGGTCTGAAAAATAAGAGGAGCATGAAATGGTGATCAAAACGTGAAGAGCCTGAAAAGGTGTGAAAAATATGAAGAGCTTCAAAAGGTGTGAAATACATGAGGAGCATGAAACGGGCTGAAAAATAGGAGAAGCATGAAGTGGTGTGGAAAAACATGAAGAGCCTGAAAAGGTGTGAAAAATATGAAGAGCTTCAAAAGGTGTGAAATACATGAGGAGCATGAAACTCTCTGAAAAATAGAAGGAGCATGAAGCGGTGTTCAAACATGAAGAGCCTGAAAAGGTGTGAAAAATATGAAGAGCTTCAAAAGGTGTCAAAAATATTAGGAGCATGAAACGGTCTGAAAAATAGGAGGAGCACGAAGCGGTGTTCAAAAACATGAAGAGCGTGAAAAGGTGTGAAAAAAAGGAAGAGCTTCAAAAGGTGTCAAAAATATGAGAAGCATGAAACGGTCTGAAAAATATGAGGAGCATGAAGCGGTGTTGAAAAACATGCAGAGCCTGAGAACTTGTGAAAAATAAGAAGAGCTTCAAAAGGTGTCAAAAATATGAGGAGAATGAAAAGGTCTGAAAAATAGGAGGATCATGAAGCGGTGTTGAAAAACATGAAGAGTCTGAAAAGGTGTGAAAGATATGTAGAGTTTCTAAAGATGTCAAAAATATGAGGAGCATGAAACGGTCTGAAAAATAGGAGGAGCATGAAGTGGTGTTGAAAAACATGAAGAGCCTGAAAAGGTATGTAAAATTTGAAGAGCTTCAAAAGGTGAGAAATACATGAGGAGCATGAAACTCTCTGAAAAATAGGAGAAGCATGAACCGGTGTTGAAAAACATGAAGAGCCTGAAAAGGTGTGAAAAATATGAAGAGCTTCAAAAGGTGTGAAAAGTATGAGGAGCATGAAGTGGTGTTCAAAAACATGAAGAGCCTGAAAATGTGTGAAAAATATGAAGAGACTGAAAAAGTGTCAAAAATATGAGGAGCATGAAACGTTCTGAAAAATACGATGAGCCTGATAAGGTGTTGAAAAACATGAAGAGCCTGAAAAAGTGTGAAAATATGAAGAGCTTCAAAAGGTGTCAAAAAAGAGATGAGCATGAAATGGTCTGAAAAATAGGAGGAGCATGAAGCGGTGTTGAAAAACATGAAGAGCCTGAAAAGGTGTGAAATATATGAATAGCTTCAAATCGTATGAAATATATGAGGAGCATTATACGGTCTGAAAAGTAGGAGGAGCATGAAACGTTGTTCAAAAACATGAAGAGCCTGAAAATGTGTGAAAAATAGGAAGAGCTTCAAAAGGTGTCAAAAATATGAGGGACATTAAAAGTCTTAAAAACAGGAGGAGGATGAAGTGGTGTTGAAAAACATGAAGAGCTTCAAAAGGTGTGAAAAATAGGAAGACCTTCAAAAGGTGTCACAAATATGAGGAGCATGAAACGGTCGGAAAAATAGGAGGAGCATGAAGCGCTGTTGAAAAACATGAAGAGCCTGAAAAGGTGTGAAAAATATGAAGAGGTTCAAAACGTGTCAAAAATATGAGGAGCATGAAACGGTCTGAAAATAGGACGAGCATGAAGCGGTGTTCAAAAAGATGAAGAGCCTGAAATGGTGTGAAAAATATGAAGAGCTTCAAAATGTGTCAAAAATATGAAGAGCATGAAACCCTCTTAAAAAATAGGAGGAGGATGAAGCGGTGTTCAAAAACATGAAGAGCCTGAAAAGGTGTGAAAATTATGAAGAGCTTCAAAAGGTGTAAAAAATTTGAAGAGCTTCAAAAGGTGTCAAAAATGAGATGAGCATGAAACGGTCTGAAAAATAGGAGGAGCATGAAGTGGTATTGAAAAACATGAAGAGCCTAAAAACGTGTGAAAAATATGAAGAGCTACAAAAATATGAAAAATATGAAGAGCTTCAAAAGGTGTCAAAAATGAGATGAGCATGAAACGGTCTAAAAAATAGGAGGAGCATGAAGCGGTGTTCAAAAAAATGCAGAGACTGAAAAATTGTGAAAAATATGAAGAGCTTCAAAAGGTGTAAAAAATAGGAGGAGCATGAAACGGGTTGAAAAATAGGAGGAGCATGAACCGGTGTTCAAAAACATAAAGAGCATGAAAAGGTGTGAAAAACATGAAGAGCTTCATAAGGTGTCAAATTTAGTTTAGCATGAAAGGGTCTGAAAAGTAGGAGGAGCATGAAGTGGTGTTGAAAACATGAAGAGCCTGAAAAGGTGTGAAATATACGAAGAGCTTCAAAAGGTGTGAAAAATATGAAGTGCATCAAAAGGTGTCAAAAATGAGATGAGCATGAAACGGTCTGAAAAATAGGAGGAGCATGAAGTGGTATTGAAAAACATGAAGAGCCTAAAAACGTGTGAAAAATATGAAGAGCTTCAAAAATATGAAAAATATGAAGAGATTCAAAAGGTGTGAAAAATATGAAGAGCTTAAAAAGATGTCAAAAATGAGATGAGCATGAAACGGTCTGAAGAAAAGGAGGAGCATGAAGCGGAGTCCACAAAAATGAAGAGCCTGAAAAGGTGGAAAGTATATGAAGAGCTTCAAAAGCTGTCAAAAATTTGAGGAGCATGAAACGGTATGAAAAATAGGAGGAGTGTGAAGCGGTGTTCAAAAACATGAAGAGTTTAAAAGGTGTGAAAAATATGAAGAGCTTCAAAAGTTGTGAAAAATATGAAAAGCATAAAACGGTCTGAAAAATAGGAGGAGCATGAAACGGTCTGAAAAATAGGAGGAGCATGAAGCGGTGTTGAAAAACATGAAGAGTCTGAAAAGGTGTGAAAAATATGAAGAGCTTCAGAAGGTGTCAAAAATTTGAGGAGCATGAAAAGTTCTGAAGAATAGGAAGAGCATGATGCAGTGTTGAAAAACATGAAGAGCCTGAAAAGGTGTGAAAAATATGAAGCACTTCAAAAGATGTCAAAATTATGAGGAGCATGAAACAGTTGAAAAATAGGAGGAGCATGAAGCAGTGTTCAAAAACATGAAGAACCGGAAAAGGTGTGAAAATATGAAGAGCTTCAAAAGGTGTGAAAATTATGAGGAGCATGAAACGGTCTGAAAAATAGGAGGAGCATGAAGCGGTGTTCAAAAACATGAAGAGCCTGAAAAGGTGTGAAAAATATGAAGAGCTTCAAAAGGTTGGAAATACATGAGGAGCATGAAACGGTCTGAAAAATAGGAGGAGCATGAATCGGTCTGAAAAATGGGAGGAGCATGAAGCGGTGTTGAAAAACATGAAGTTCCTGAAAAGCTGTGAAAATAAGACAAGCTTCAAAAGGTGTCAAAAATATGAGGAGCATGAAACGGTCTGAAAAATAGGAGGAGCATGAAACGGTCTGAAAAATGGGAGGAGCATGAAGCAGTGTTGAAAAACATGAAGTTCCTGAAAAGCTGTGAAAATAAGACAAGCTTCAAAAGGTGTCAAAAATATGAGCAGCATGAAACGGTATGAAAAATACGAGGAGCATGAAGCGGTGTTGAAAGACATGAAGACCCTGAAAAGGTGTGAAAAATATGAAGAGCTTCTAAATGTGTCAAAATATGAGGAGCATGAAACTGTCTGAAATATATCAGGAGCATGAAAAGGTGTTGAAAAACATGAAGAGCATCAAAAGCTGTGAAGAATATGAAGAGCTTCAAAACGTGTCAAAAATATGAGGAGCATGAATCGGTCTGAAAAATAGAAGGAGCATGAAGTGGTGTTGAAAAACATGAAGATCTGAAAAGGAGTGAAAAATATGAAGAGCTTCATAAGGTGTCAAAAATATGAGGAGCATGAAACGGTCTGAAAAATAGGAGGAGCAAGAAACGGGTTTAACAAACATGAAGAGCGGGAAAAGGTGTGAAAAATATGAAGAGCTTCAAAAGGTTTCAAAAATATGAGGAGCATGAAACAGGCTGTAAAATAGGAGGAGCATGAAGCGGTGTCGAAAAACATGAAGAGCATGAAGAGTTGTGAAAAATAGGAAGAACTTCAAAAGGTGTCAAATATATGAGGAGCATGAACGGTATGAAAAATAGGAGGATCATGAAGCCGTGTTGAAAAACATGAAGAGCCTGACAAGTTGTGAAAAGTATGAACAGCTTCAAAATGTGTCAAATATATGAGGGGAAAGAAATGGTCTGAAAAAAAGGAAGAGCATGAAGTGATGTTCAAAAACATGAAGAGCCTGAAAAGGTGTGAAAAATATGAAGAGCTTCAAAAGCTGTCAAATATATGAGGAGCACGAAACGGTCTGAAAAAAAGCAGGAGCATGAAGCGTTGTTGAAAATCTTGAAGAGCTTGAAAAGGTGTGAAAAATATGAAGAGCTTCAAAAGGTTTCAAATATATGAGGATCATGAAACGGTCTGAAAAATAGGAGGAGCATGAAACGGTCTGAAAAATAAGAGGAGCATGAAATGGTGTTGAAAAACAGGAAGAACCTGAAAATGTGAGAAAAATATGAAGAGCTTCAAAAGGTTTCAAAAATATGAGGAGCAAGAAACTTTCTGAAAAATAGAAGGAGCATGGACCGGTGTTGAAAAACATGAAGAGCCTGAAAAGGTGTGAAAAATATGAAGAGCTTCAAAACGTGTCAAAAATATGAGGAGCATGAAACGGTCGGAAAAATAGGAGGAGCAAGAAGCGGTGTTGAAAAACATGAAGAGCCTGAAAATGTGTGAAAAATATGAAGAGCTTCAAAAGGTGTGAAAAATATGAAGAGCTTCAAAAGGTGTCAAATTGAGATTAGCATGAAATGGTCTGAAAAATAGGAGGAGCATTAAGCTGTGTTGAAAATCATAACGAGCCTGAAAAGGTGTGAAAAATATGAAGAGCTTCAAAAATGTGAAAAATATGAAGAGCTTCAAAAGGTGTCAAAAATGAGATGAGCATGAAACGGTCTGAAAAATAGGAGGAGCATTAAGCTGTGTTGAAAATCATAACGAGCCTGAAAAGGTGTGAAAAATATGAAGAGCTTCAAAAGGTGTGCAAAATATGAAGAGATTCAAAACCTGTCAAAAATATGAGGAGCCTGAAACAGTCTCAAAAATAGGAAGAGTATGAAACGGTCTGAAAAATAGGAGGATCATGAAGCGATGTTGAAAATCGTGAAGAGCCTGAAAAGGTGTGAAAAATGTGAAGAGCTTCAACAGGTGTCAAAAACATGAGGAGAATGAAACGGTCTGAAAAATAGGAGGAGCATGAAGCTGTGTTCAAAAACATGAAGAGCCAGAAAAGGTGTGAAAAATAAGAAGAGCTTCAAAAAGTGTCAAAAATATGAGGAGCAAGAAACGGTCTGAAAAATAGGAGGAACATGAAGTGGAGATGAAAAACATGAAGAGCCTGAAAAGGTGTGCAAAATATGAAGAGCTTCAAAAGGTGTAAAAAATGAGATGAGCATGAAACGGTCTGAAAAATAGGAGGAGCATGAACTGGTGCTGAAAAACATGAAGAGCCTGAAAAGGTGTGAAATATATGAAGAGCTTCAAAAGGTGTCAAAAATATGAGGAGCATGAAACGGTCTGAAAAATAGGAGGAGCATGAAGCGATGTTGAAATACATGAAGAGCATGAAAAGCTGTGAAGAATATGAAGAGCTTCAAAACCTGTCAAAAATATGAGGAGCATGAATCGGTCTGAAAAATAGGAGGAGCAAGAAACGGTTTTAACAAACATGAAGAGCGGGAAAAGGTGTGAAAAATATGAAGAGCTTCAAAAGGTTTGAAAAATATGAAGAACATGGAACGGTCTGAAAAATAGGAGGAGGATAAAGCGGTGTTCAAAAACATGAAGAGCCTGAAAAGGTGTGACAAATATGAAGAGCTTCAAAAGGTGTCAAAAATATGAGGAGCATGAAACAGTCTCAAAAATAGGAGGAGCATGAAGCGGTGTTCAAAAACATGAAGAGTCTGAAAAGGTGTGACAAATATGAAGAGCTTCAAAAGGTGTCAAAAATATGAGGAGCATGAAACGGTCTCAAAAATAAGAGGAGCATGAAGCGGTGTTCAAAAATATGGAGAGCCTGAAAAGGTATGAAAAATATGAAGAGCTTCAAAAGGTGTGAAATATATGAAGAGCTTCAAAAGGTGTCAAAAATATGAGGAGCCTGAAACAGGCTGTAAAATAGGAGGAGCATGAAGCGGTGTCGAAAAACATGAAGAGCATGAAGAGTTGTGAAAAATAGGAAGAACTTCAAAAGGTGTCAAAAATATGAGGAGCATGAACGGTATTAAAAATAGGAGGATCATGAAGCCGTGTTGAAAAACATGAAGAGCCTGAAAACGTGTGAAAATTATGAAGAGCTTCAAAAGCTGTGAAATATATGAAGAGCTTCAAAAGGTGTCAAAAATGAGATGAGCATGAAATGGTCTGAAAGATAGGAGGGGCATGAAGTGGTGTTGAAAAACATGAAGAGTCTGAAAAGGTGTGAAAAATATGAAGAGCTTCAAATGGTGTGAAATACATGAGGACCTTGAAATGGTCTGAGAAACCGGAGGAGCATGAAATCTTGTTGAAAAACATGAAGAGCCTGAAAACGTGTGAAAATTATGAAGAGCTTCAAAAGGTGTGAAATATATGAAGAGCTTCAAAAGGTGTCAAAAATGAGATGAGCATGAAATGGTCTGAAAGATAGGAGGGGCATGAAGCGGTGTTCAAAAATATGAAGAGCCTGGAATGGTGTGAAAAATATGAGAGCCCCAAAACGTGTCAAAAGTATGAGGAGCATGAAACGGTGTGAAAAACATGAATAGCCTGAAAAGGTGTGAGAAATAGAACGGCTTCAAAAGGTGTGAAAAATATGAGGAGCCTGAAACGGTCTGAAAAATAGGAGGAGCATGAAGTGGTGTTGAAAAACATGAAGAGCCTGAAAAGGTGTAAGAAATTGAACGGCTTCAAAAGGTGTGAAAAATATGAGGAGCATGAAACGGTCTGAAAAATAGGAAGAGCATGAAGCGGTGTTTAAAAACATGAAGAGCCTGAAAAGGTGTGAAAAATATGAAGAGCTTCAAAAGGTTTGAAAAATATGAAGAGCATGGAACGGTCTGAAAAATAGGAGGAGGATAAAGAGGTGTTCAAAAAAATGAAGAGCCTGAAAAGGGGTGACAAATATGAAGAGCTTCAAAAGGTGTCAAAAATATGAGGAGTATGAAACCGTATGAAAAATAGGAGGATCATGAAACGGTGTGAAAAACATGAAGAGCCTGAAAAGGTGTGAGAAATAGAACGGCTTCAAAAGGTGTGAAAAATATGAGGAGCCTGAAACGGTCTGAAAAATAGGAGGAGAATGAAGTGGTGTTGAAAAACATGAAGAGCCTGAAAAGGTGTGAGAAATAGAACGGCATCAAAAGGTGGGAAAAATATGAGGAGCATGAAACGGTCTGAAAAATAGGAAGAGCATGAAGCGGTGTTCAAAAACATGAAGAGCCTGAAAAGGTGTGAAAAATATGAAGAGCTTCAAAAGGTGTCAATAATAAGACGTGCATGACACAGTCTGAAAAATAGGAGGAGCATGAAACGGTCTGAAATATAGGAGGAGCATGAAGCGGTGTTCAAAAACATGAAGAGCCTGAAAAGGTGTGCAAAATATGAAGAGCTTCAAAAGGTGTCAAGAATATGTGGAGCATGAAACGGTCTGAAAAATAGGAGGAGCATGAACTGGTGCTGAAAAACATGAAAGCCTGAAAAGGTTTGAAAAATATGAAGAGCTTCAAAAGGTGTGAAAAATATGAGGAGCATGAAACGGGCTGAAAAATAAGAGGAGCATGAAGCGGTGTAGAAAACCATGAAGAGCCTGAAAAAGTGTGAAAAATATGAAGAGCTTCAAAAGTAGGCAAAATTATGAAGAGTAAGAAACGGTCAAAAAAATAGGAGGAGCATGAAACTGTGTTCAAAAACATGAAGAGTCTGAAAAGGTGTGAAATATATGAAGAGTTTCAAAAGGTGTCAAAAATATGAAGAGCATGAAACGGTCTGAAAAATAGGAGGAGCATGAAGCGGCGTTGAAAAACATGAAGAGCCTGAAAAGGTGTGAAAAATATGAAGAGCTTCAAAAGGTGTCAAAAATATGAAGAGCATGATATGGTCTGAAAAATATGAGGAGCATGAAACGGTGTTCAAAAACATGAACAGCCTGAAAAGGTGTGAAATATATGAAGAGCTTCAAAAGGTGTCAAAAATATGAAGAGCATGAAACTGTCTGAAAAATAGGAGGAGCATGAAATGGTCTGATAAATAGGAGGAGCATGAAACGGTGTTGAAAAACATGAGGAGCCTGAAAATGTGTGAAATATATGAAGAACTTAAAAGGAGTCAAAAATATGAGATGCATGAAACGGTCTGAAAAAAAGAAGGAACATGAAGCGGTGTTGAAAAACGTGAAGAGCCTGAAAAGGTGTGAAATATATGAAGAGCTTTAAAAGGTGTGAAAAATATGAGGAGCATGAAACGGTCTGAAAAATAGGAGGAGCATGAAGCGGTGTTGAAAAACATGAAGAGCCTGAAAAGGTGTGGAAAATATGAAGAGCTTTAAAAGGTGCCAAAATTATGAAGAGCATGAAACAGTCTTAAAATTAGGAGGAGAATGAAGCGGTATAGAAAAACATGAAGAGCCAGAAACGGTGTGAAATATATGAAGCTTCAAAAGGTGTCAAATATGAAGTGCATGAAACGGTCTTAAAAATACGAGGAGCAAGAAGCGGCGTTGAAAAACATGAAGAGCCTGAAAACGTGTGAAAAATATGAAGAGCTTCAAAAGGTGTCAAAATATGAGGAGCAGTAAACGGTTTGAAAAATAGGAGGAGCATGAAACAGTGTTGAAAAACATGAAGATCATGGAAAGGTGTGTATAATATAAAGAGCGTCAAAAGGTGTAAAAATTATGAGGAGCACGAAACGGTCTGAAAAATAGGAGGAGCCTGCAAAGGTGTTGAAAATCATGAAGAGCCTGAAAAGGTGTGAAGAATAAGAAGAGCTGCAAAAGGCGTCAAAATTATGAGGAGCATGAAACGGTCTGAAAATTAGAAGAAGCATGAAACGGTGTTGAAAAATATGAAGACCATGAAAGGGTGTGAAAAACATGAAGAGCTTAAAAAGGTGTCAAAAATATGAGGAGCATGAAATGGTCAAAAAATAGGAGGAGCACGAGACGTTGATGATAAACCTGAAGAGCATGAAAAGGTGTTAAAAATATGAAGAGCTTAAAAAGGTGTCAAAAATATGAGGAGCAAGAAACGGTGTTGAAACACATGAAGAGCCTGAAAAATTGTGAAAAATATGCAAAGCTTCAAAAGGTGTCAAAAATTAGATGAGCATGAAACGGTCTGAAAAATTGGAGGATCAAGAAGTAGCGTTGAAAAAAATGAAGAGCCTGAAAAGGTGTGAAAAATATGAAGAGCTTCAAAAGGTGTCAAAAATATGAGGACCATAAAACGATCTGAAAAATAGGAGGAGTATGAAGCGGTGATGAAAAACATGAAGGGCATGAAAACGTGTGAAGAATATGAAGAGCTTCAAAAGGTGTCAAAAATATGAGGACAATAAAACGATCTGAAAATTATGAGGAGCCTGAAACGGTCTGAAAAATACGAGGAGCATGAAACGGTGTTCAAAAACATGAAGAGCCTGAAAAGTTTTGAAAAATATGCAAAGCTTCAAAAGGTGTCAAAAATTAGATGAGCATGAAACGGTCTGAAAAATTGGAGGATCAAGAAGTAGCGTTGAAAAAAATGAAGAGCCTGAAAAGGTGTGAAAAATATGAAGAGCTTCAAAAGGTGTCAAAAATATGAGGAGCATGAAACGGTCTGAAAAATAGGAGGAGTATGAAGCGGTGATGAAAAACATGAAGGGCATGAAAACGTGTGAAAAATATGAAGAGCTTCAAAAGGTGTGAAAAATATGAAGAGCTTCAAAAGGTGTCAAAAATATGAGGAGCATGAAACGGTCTGAAAAACAGGAGGAGCATGAAGCGGTGATGAAAAACATGAAGGGCATGAAAACGTGTGAAAAATATTAAGAGCCTGAAAAGGTGTGAAAAATATGAAGAGCTTCAAAAGGTGTCAAAAATATGTTGAGCATGAAACGGTCTGAAAAATAGGAGGAGCATGAAGCGGTGTTCAAAAACATGAAGAGCCTTAAAAGGTGTGAAAAATATGAAGAACTTCAAAAGATGTCAAAAATATGAGGAGCATGAAACGGTCTGAAAAATAGGAGGAGCATCAAGCGGTGTTGAAAAACATGAAGAGCCTGAGAAAGTGTGAGAAATAGGAAGAGCTTCAAAAGGTGTGAAAAATATGAAGAGCTTCAAAAGGTGTCAAATGAGATGAGCATGAAACTGTCTGAAAAATAGGAGGAGCATGAAGTGGTGTTGAAAAAAAAGAAGAGCCTGAAAAGGTGTGAAATATATGAAGAGCTTCAAACGTTGTCAAGAATATGAGGAGAATGAAACGGTCTGAAAAATTGGAGGAGCATGAAGCGGTGTTGAAAAACATGAAGCGCCTGAAAAGGTGTGAAAGATATGAAGAGTTTCTAAAGGTGTCAAAAATATGAGGAGTAAGAAAGGGTCTGAAAAATAGGAGGAGCATGAAGCGGTGTTCAAAAACATGAAGAGCCTGAAAAGGTGTGAAAAATATGAAGAGCCGCAAAAGGTGTCAAAATGAGATGAGCATGAACCGTTCTGAAAAATAGGAGGAGCATGAAGTGATGTTGAAAAAAATGAAAAGCCTGAAATGGTGTGAAATATATGAAGAGCTTCAAAAGGTGTAAAAATATGAGGAGAATGAAACGGTCTGCATAATAGGAAGAGCATGAAATGGTGTTCAAAAACATAAAGAGCATGAAAAGGTGTGAAAAATATGAAGAGTTTCAAAAGGTGTGAAATACATGAGGAGGATTAAACGGTCTGAAAAATAGGAGGAGCATGAAGCGGTGTTCAAAAACATGAAGAGCCTGAAAAGGTGTGAAAAATATGAAGAGTTTCTAAAGGTGTCAAAAATATGAGGAGCATGAAACGGTCTGAGAAATAGGAGGAGCATGAAGTGGTGTTCAAAAACATGAAGAGCCTGAAAAGGTGTGAAATAAATGAAGAGCTTCAAAACGTGTCAAAAATATGAGGAGCATTAAACGGTCTGAAAAATAGGAGGAGCATGAAACTGTTTTCAAAAACATGAAGAGCCTGAAAAGGTGTGAAATAAATGAAGAGCTTCAAAACGTGTCAAAAATATGAGGAGCATGAAACGGTCAGAAAAATAGGAGGAGCATGAAACTGTTTTCAAAAACATGAAGAGTCTGAAAAGGTGTCAAATATATGAAGAGTTTCAAAAGGTGTCAAAAATATGAAGAGCATGAAACGGTCTGAAAAATAGGAGGAGCATGAAGCGGCGTTGAAAAACATGAAGAGCCTGAAATGGTGTGAAAAATATGAAGAGCTTCAAAAGGTGTCAAAAATATGAAGAGCATGATATGGTCTGAAAAATATGAGGAGCATGAAACGGTGTTCAAAAACATGAAGAGCCTGAAAAGGTGTGAAATATATGAAGAGCTTCAAAAGGTGTCAAAAATATGAAGAGCATGAAACTGAAAAATAGGAGGAGCATGAAATGGTCTGATAAATAGGAGGAGCATGAGCGGTGTTGAAAAACATGAAGAGCCTGAAAAGGTGTGAAATATATGAAGAACTTAAAAGGAGTCAAAAATATGAGATGCATGAAATGGTCTGAAAAATAGAAGGAACATGAAGTGGTGTTGAAAAATGTGAAGTGCCTGAAAAGTTGTGAAAAATATGAAGAGGTTTAAAAGGTGTCAAAAATATGAGGAGCATGAAACGGTCTGAAAAATAGGAGGAGCATGAAGCGGTGTTGAAAAACATGAAGAGCCTGAAAAGGTGTGAAAAATATGAAGAGCTTCAAAAGGTGCCAAAATTATGAAGAGCATGAAACAGTCTTAAAATTAGGAGGAGAATGAAGCGTTGTAGAAAAACATGAAGAGCCAGAAAAGGTGTGAAATATATGAAGCTTCAAAAGGTGTCAAAAATATGAAGTGCATGAAACGGTCTGAAAAATAGGAGGAGCATGAAATGGTGTTGAAAAACATACAGTCCTGGAAAGGTGTGAAAATTATGAAGAGCTTCAAAAGGTTTCAAAAATATGAGGAGCATGAAAAGGTCTGAAAATTAGGAGGAGCATGAAACGGTGTTCAAAAACATGAAGAGCCTGAAAACGTGTGAAAAATATGAAGAGCTTCAAAAGGTGTCAAAATATGAGGAGCAGTAAACGGTTTGAAAAATAGGAGGAGCATGAAGCAGTGTTGAAAAACATGAAGATCATGGAAAGGTGTGAATAATATAAAGAGCGTCAAAAGGTGTAAAAAATATGAGGAGAACGAAACGGTCTGAAAAATAGGAGGAGCCTGCAAAGGTGTTGAAAATCATGAAGAGCCTGAAAAGGTGTGAAGAATAAGAAGAGCTGCAAAAGGCGTCAAAATTATGAGGAGCATGAAACTGTCTGAAAATTAGAAGAAGCATGAAACGGTGTTGAAAAATATGAAGACCATGAAAGGGTGTGAAAAACATGAAGAGCTTAAAAAGTTGTCAAAAATATGAGGAGCATGAAAGGGTCAAAAAATAGGAGGAGCATGAGACGTTGATGATAAACCTGAAGAGCATGAAAAGGTGTTAAAAATATGAAGAGCTTAAAAAGGTGTCAAAAATATGAGGAGCAAGAAACGGTGTTGAAACACATGAAGAGCCTGAAAAAGAGTGAAAAATATGAAGAGTTTCAAAAGGTGTAAAAAATATGAGGACCATAAAACGATCTGAAAAATATGAGGAGCCTGAAACGGTCTGAAACATAGGAGGAGCATGAAACGGTTTTGAAAAATATGAAGAGCATGGAAAGGTGTGAAAAATATGAAGAGCTTCAAAAGGTGTCAAAATATGAGGAGCCAGAAACGGTCTGAAAAATAGGAGGAGCATGAAACGGTGTTGAAAAACATGAAGAGCTTGAAAAGGTGTGAAACATATGAGGAGCATGAAAAGGTCTGAAAAATAGGAGGAGCATGAAGTGGTGTTGAAAGACATGAAGACCCTGAAAAGGTGTGAAAAATATGAAGAGCTTCTAAATGTGTCAAAATATGAGGAGCATGAAACTGTCTGAAATATATCAGGAGCATGAAAAGGTGTTGAAAAACATGAAGAGCATCAAAAGCTGTGAAGAATATGAAGAGCTTCAAAACGTGTCAAAAATATGAGGAGCATGAATCGGTCTGAAAAATAGAAGGAGCATGAAGTGGTGTTGAAAAACATGAAGATCTGAAAAGGAGTGAAAAATATGAAGAGCTTCATAAGGTGTCAAAAATATGAGGAGCATGAAACGGTCTGAAAAATAGGAGGGGCAAGAAACGGGTTTAACAAACATGAAGAGCGGGAAAAGGTGTGAAAAATATGAAGAGCTTCAAAAGGTTTCAAAAATATGAGGAGCATGAAACAGGCTGTAAAATAGGAGGAGCATGAAGCGGTGTTGAAAAACATGAAGAGCCTGAAAACGTGTGAAAATTATGAAGAGCTTCAAAAGGTGTGAAGTATATGAAGAGCTTCAAAAGGTGTCAAAAATGAGATGAGCATGAAATGGTCTGAAAGATAGGAGGAGCATGAAGCGGTGTTGAAAAACATGAAGAGCCTGAAAAGGTGTGAAAAATATGAAGAGCTTCAAATGGTGTGAAATACATGAGGAGCTTGAAACGGTCTGAAAAACAGGAGGAGCATGAAATCTTGTTGAAAAACATGAAGAGCCTGAAAACGTGTGAAAATTATGAAGACCTTCAAAAGGTGTGAAATATATGAAGAGCTTCAAAAGGTGTCAAAAATGAGATGAGCATGAAATGGTCTGAAAGATAGGAGGAGCATGAAGTGGTGTTGAAAAACATGAAGAGCCTGAAAAGGTGTGAAAAATATGAAGAGCTTTAAAAGGTGCGAAAAATATGACGAGCATGAAACGGTCTGAAAAATAGGAGGAGCATGAAGCCGTGTTCAAAAACATGAAGAGCCTGACAAGTTGTGAAAAGTATGAACAGCTTCAAAATGTGTCAAATATATGAGGAGAAAGAAATGGTCTGAAAAAAAGGAAGAGCATGAAGTGATGTTCAAAAACATGAAGAGCCTGAAAAGGTGTGAAAAATATGAAGAGCTTCAAAAGCTGTCAAATATATGAGGACCACGAAACGGTCTGAAAAAAAGCAGGAGCATGAAGCGTTGTTGAAAATCTTGAAGAGCTTGAAAAGGTGTGAAAAATATGAAGAGCTTCAAAAGGTTTCAAATATATGAGGATCATGAAACGGTCTGAAAAATAGGAGGAGCATGAAACGGTCTGAAAAATAAGAGGAGCATGAAATGGTGTTGAAAAACAGGAAGAACCTGAAAATGTGAGAAAAATATGAAGAGCTTCAAAAGGTTTCAAAAATATGAGGAGCAAGAAACTTTCTGAAAAATAGAAGGAGCATGAACCGGTGTTGAAAAACATGAAGAGCCTGAAAAGGTGTGAAAAATATGAAGAGCTTCAAAACGTGTCAAAAATATGAGGAGCATGAAACGGTCGGAAAAATAGGAGGAGCAAGAAGCGGTGTTGAAAAACATGAAGAGCCTGAAAATGTGTGAAAAATATGAAGAGCTTCAAAAGGTGTGAAAAATATGAAGAGCTTCAAAAGGTGTCAAATTGAGATGAGCATGAAACGGTCTGAAAAATAGGAGGAGCATTAAGCTGTGTTGAAAATCATAACGAGCCTGAAAAGGTGTGAAAAATATGAAGAGCTTCAAAAATGTGAAAAATATGAAGAGCTTCAAAAGGTGTCAAAAATGAGATGAGCATGAAACGGTCTGAAAAATAGGAGGAGCATTAAGCTGTGTTGAAAATCATAACGAGCCTGAAAAGGTGTGAAAAATATGAAGAGCTTCAAAAGGTGTGCAAAATATGAAGAGATTCAAAACCTGTCAAAAATATGAGGAGCCTGAAACAGTCTCAAAAATAGGAAGAGTATGAAACGGTCTGAAAAATAGGAGGATCATGAAGCGATGTTGAAAATCGTGAAGAGCCTGAAAAGGTGTGAAAAATGTGAAGAGCTTCAAAAGGTGTAAAAAATGAGATGAGCATGAAACGGTCTGAAAAATAGGAGGAGCATGAACTGGTGCTGAAAAACATGAAGAGCCTGAAAAGGTGTGAAATATATGAAGAGCTTCAAAAGGTGTCAAAAATATGAGGAGCATGAAACGGTCTGAAAAATAGGAGGAGCATGAAGCGGTGTTGAAAAACATGAAGAGCATGAAAAGCTGTGAAGAATATGAAGAGCTTCAAAACCTGTCAAAAATATGAGGAGCATGAATCGGTCTGAAAAATAGGAGGAGCAAGAAACGGTTTTAACAAACATGAAGAGCGGGAAAAGGTGTGAAAAATATGAAGAGCTTCAAAAGGTTTGAAAAATATGAAGAACATGGAACGGTCTGAAAAATAGGAGGAGGATAAAGCGGTGTTCAAAAACATGAAGAGCCTGAAAAGGTGTGACAAATATGAAGAGCTTCAAAAGGTGTCAAAAATATGAGGAGCATGAAACAGTCTCAAAAATAGGAGGAGCATGAAGCGGTGTTCAAAAACATGAAGAGCCTGAAAAGGTGTGACAAATATGAAGAGCTTCAAAAGGTGTCAAAAATATGAGGAGCATGAAACGGTCTCAAAAATAGGAGGAGCATGAAGCGGTGTTCAAAAATATGGAGAGCCTGAAAAGGTATGAAAAATATGAAGAGCTTCAAAAGGTGTGAAATATATGAAGAGCTTCAAAAGGTGTCAAAAATATGAGGAGCCTGAAACAGGCTGTAAAATAGGAGGAGCATGAAGCGGTGTCGAAAAACATGAAGAGTATGAAGAGTTGTGAAAAATAGGAAGAACTTCAAAAGGTGTCAAAAATATGAGGAGCATGAACGGTATGAAAAATAGGAGGATCATGAAGCCGTGTTGAAAAACATGAAGAGCCTGAAAACGTGTGAAAATTATGAAGAGCTTCAAAAGCTGTGAAATATATGAAGAGCTTCAAAAGGTGTCAAAAATGAGATGAGCATGAAATGGTCTGAAAGATAGGAGGGGCATGAAGCGGTGTTGAAAAACATGAAGAGTCTGAAAAGGTGTGAAAAATATGAAGAGCTTCAAATGGTGTGAAATACATGAGGACCTTGAAATGGTCTGAGAAACCGGAGGAGCATGAAATCTTGTTGAAAAACATGAAGAGCCTGAAAACGTGTGAAAATTATGAAGAGCATCAAAAGGTGGGAAATATATGAAGAGCTTCAAAAGGTGTCAAAAATGAGATGAGCATGAAATGGTCTGAAAGATAGGAGGGGCATGAAGCGGTGTTCAAAAATATGAAGAGCCTGGAATGGTGTGAAAAATATGAGAGCCCCAAAACGTGTCAAAAGTATGAGGAGCATGAAACGGTGTAAAAAACATGAAGAGCCTGAAAAGGTGTGAGAAATAGAATGGCTTCAAAAGGTGTGAAAAATATGAGGAGCCTGAAACGGTCTGAAAAATAGGAGGAGCATGAAGTGGTGTTGAAAAACATGAAGAGCCAGAAAAGGTGTAAGAAATAGAACGGCTTCAAAAGGTGTGAAAAATATGAGGAGCATGAAACGGTCTGAAAAATAGGAAGAGCATGAAGCGGTGTTTAAAAACATGAAGAGCCTGAAAAGGTGTGAAAAATATGAAGAGCTTCAAAAGGTTTGAAAAATATGAAGAGCATGGAACGGTCTGAAAAATAGAAGGAGGATAAAGAGGTGTTCAAAAAAATGAAGAGCCTGAAAAGGGGTGACAAATATGAAGAGCTTCAAAAGGTGTCAAAAATATGAGGAGCATGAAACGGTATGAAAAATAGGAGGATCATGAAATGGTGTGAAAAACATGAAGAGCCTGAAAAGGTGTGAGAAATAGAACGGCTTCAAAAGGTGTGAAAAATATGAGGAGCCTGAAACGGTCTGAAAAATAGGAGGAGCATGAAGTGGTGTTGAAAAACATGAAGAGCCCAAAAAGGTGTGAGAAATAGAACGGCATCAAAAGGTGGGAAAAATATGAGGAGCATGAAACGGTCTGAAAAATAGGAAGAGCATGAAGCGGTGTTCAAAAACATGAAGAGCCTGAAAAGGTGTGAAAAATATGAAGAGCTTCAAAAGGTGTCAATAATAAGACGTGCATGACACAGTCTGAAAAATAGGAGGAGCATGAAACGGTCTGAAATATAGGAGGAGCATGAAGCGGTGTTCAAAAACATGAAGAGCCTGAAAAGGTGTGCAAAATATGAAGAGCTTCAAAAGGTGTCAAGAATATGTGGAGCATGAAACGGTCTGAAAAATAGGAGGAGCATGAACTGGTGCTGAAAAACATGAAAGCCTGAAAAGGTTTGAAAAATATGAAGAGCTTCAAAAGGTGTGAAAAATATGAGGAGCATGAAACGGGCTGAAAAATAAGAGGAGCATGAAGCGGTGTAGAAAACCATGAAGAGCCTGAAAAAGTGTGAAAAATATGAAGAGCTTCAAAAGTAGGCAAAATTATGAAGAGTAAGAAACGGTCAAAAAAATAGGAGGAGCATGAAACTGTGTTCAAAAACATGAAGAGTCTGAAAAGGTGTGAAATATATGAAGAGTTTCAAAAGGTGTGAAAAATATGAAGAGCTTCAAAAGGTGTCAAAAATATGAGGAGCATGAAACGGTCTGAAAAATAGGAGGAGCATGAAGCGGTGATGAAAAACATGAAGGGCATGAAAACGTGTGAAAAATATTAAGAGCCTGAAAAGGTGTGAAAAATATGAAGAGCTTCAAAAGGTGTCAAAAATATGTTGAGCATGAAACGGTCTGAAAAATAGGAGGAGCATCAAGCGGTGTTGAAAAACATGAAGAGCCTGAGAAAGTGAGAGAAATAGGAAGAGCTTCAAAAGGTGTGAAAAATATGAAGAGCTTCAAAAGGTGTCAAATGAGATGAGCATGAAACTGTCTGAAAAATAGGAGGAGCATGAAGTGGTGTTGAAAAAAAAGAAGAGCCTGAAAAGGTGTGAAATATATGAAGAGCTTCAAATGTTGTCAAGAATATGAGGAGAATGAAACGGTCTGAAAAATTGGAGGAGCATGAAGCGGTGTTGAAAAAAATGAAGCGCCTGAAAAGGTGTGAAAGATATGAAGAGTTTCTAAAGGTGTCAAAAATATGAGGAGTAAGAAAGGGTCTGAAAAATAGGAGGAGCATGAAGCGGTGTTCAAAAACATGAAGAGCCTGAAAAGGTGTGAAAAATATGAAGAGCCGCAAAAGGTGTCAAAATGAGATGAGCATGAACCGCTCTGAAATATAGGAGGAGCATGAAGTGATGTTGAAAAAAATGAAAAGCCTGAAATGGTGTGAAATATATGAAGAGCTTCAAAAGGTGTAAAAATATGAGGAGAATGAAACGGTCTGCATAATAGGAAGAGCATGAAATGGTGTTCAAAAACATAAAGAGCATGAAAAGGTGTGAAAAATATGAAGAGTTTCAAAAGGTGTGAAATACATGAGGAGGATTAAACGGTCTGAAAAATAGGAGGAGCATGAAGCGGTGTTCAAAAACATGAAGAGCCTGAAAAGGTGTGAAAAATATGAAGAGTTTCTAAAGGTGTCAAAAATATGAGGAGCATGAAACGGTCTGAGAAATAGGAGGAGCATGAAGTGGTGTTCAAAAACATGAAGAGCCTGAAAAGGTGTGAAATAAATGAAGAGCTTAAAAAGTTGTCAAAAATATGAGGAGCATGAAAGGGTCAAAAAATAGGAAGAGCATGAGACGTTGATGATAAACCTGAAGAGCATGAAAAGGTGTTAAAAATATGAAGAGCTTAAAAAGGTGTCAAAAATATGAGGAGCAAGAAACGGTGTTGAAACACATGAAGAGCCTGAAAAAGAGTGAAAAATATGAAGAGTTTCAAAAGGTGTAAAAAATATGAGGACCATAAAACGATCTGAAAAATATGAGGAGCCTGAAACGGTCTGAAATATAGGAGGAGCATGAAACGGTTTTGAAAAATATGAAGAGCATGGAAAGGTGTGAAAAATATGAAGAGCTTCAAAAGGTGTCAAAATATGAGGAGCCAGAAACGGTCTGAAAAATAGGAGGAGCATGAAACGGTGTTGAAAAACATGAAGAGCTTGAAAAGGTGTGAAACATATGAGGAGCATGAAAAGGTCTGAAAAATAGGAGGAGCATGAAGTGGTGTTGAAAAACATGAAGAGCCTGAAGGTGTGAAATATATGAAGAGCTTCAAAAGGTGTCAAAAAATGAGGAGCATGAAACGATCTGAAAAAAAAGGAGGAGCATGAAGCGGTGTTCAAAAACATGAAGAGCATGGAAAGGTCTGAATAATATATAGAGCGTCAAAAGGTGTAAAAAATATGAGGTGCACGAAACGGTATGAAAAGTAGGAGGAGCCTGAAAAGGTGTTGAAAATCATGAAGAGCCTGAAAAGTTGTGAAGAATAAGAAGAGCTGCAAAAGGCATCAAAATTATGAGGAGCATGAAACGGTATGAAAATTAGAAGAAGCATGAAACGGTTTTGAAATATATGAAGACCATGAAACTGTATGAAAAACATGAAGAGCTTAAAAAGGTGTCAAAAATATGAGGAGCATGAAACGGTCAAAAAAATAGGAGGAGCATGAGATGTTGTTGATAATCATGAAGAGCATGAAAAGGTGTGAAAAATATGAAGAGCTTCAAAAGGTGTCAAAAATATGAGGAGCATGAAACAGGCTGAAAAATAGGAGGAGCATGAAGCGGTGTCGAAAAACATGAAGAGCATGAAGAGTTGTGAAAAATAGGAAGACCTTCAAAACGTGTCAAAAATGAGATGAGCATGAAACGGTCTGAAAAAAAGGAGGTGCATGAAGTGGTGTTGAAAAACATGAAGAGCCTGAAAACGTGTGAAAAATATGAAGAGCTTCTAAAGGTGTGAAAAATATGAAGAGCTTCAAAAGGTGTCAAAAATGAGATGAGCATGAAGCGGCCTGAAAAATAGGAGGAGCATGAAGTTGTGTTGAAAAACATGATGAGCCTGAAAAAGTGTGAAATATATGAAGAGCTTCAAAAGGTGTCAAAAATATGAGGAGCATGAAACGGTATGAAAAATAGGAGGAGCATGAAGCGTGGTTGAAAAACATGAAGAGCCTGAAAAGTTGTGAAAAATATGAAGAGCTTCAAAAGGTATCAAAAATATGAGGAGCATGAACGGTCTAGAAAATAGCAGGAGCATGAAGCGGTCTTGAAAACCATGAAGAGCCTGAAAAGGTGTGAAAAATAAGAAGAGCTTCAAAATGTTTCAAAATTATGAGGAGAATGAATGGTCCAAAAAAGAGGAGGAGCATGAAGCGGTGTTCAAAAACATGAAGAGCCTCAAAAGGTGTGAAATATATGAAGACCTTCAAAATGTGTGAAGTACATGAGGAGCATTAAACCCTCTGAAAAATAGGAGAAGATTGAAGTTTTGTTCAAAAACATGAAGAGCCTGAAAAGGTGTGAAATATATGAAGATCTTCAAAAGGTGTGAAAAATATGAACAGCTTCAAAATGTGTCAAAAATGAGATGAGCATGAAACGGTCTGAATTTTAGGAGGAGCATGAAGTGTTGGTGAAAAACATGAAGAGCCTGAGGAAGTGTGAAGTATAGGAAGAGATTCAAAACGTGTCAAAAATATGAGGAGCATGAAACGGTCTGA
Source organism: Dama dama (assembly GCF_033118175.1). Lineage (NCBI taxonomy): Eukaryota > Metazoa > Chordata > Mammalia > Artiodactyla > Cervidae > Dama > Dama dama. Next base: position 5,129,392 of record NW_026870877.1, on the reverse strand, counting down.
AAAATAGGAGGAGCATGAAGCGGTGTTGAAAAACAAGAAGAGTCTGAAAAGGTGTGAAAAATATGAAGAGCTTCAAAAGGTGTGAAAAATATGAAGAGCTTCAAAATGTGTCAAAAATGAGATGAGCATGAAACGGTCTGAATATTAGGAGGAACATGAATTGGTGTTGAAAAACATGAAGAGACTGAAAAGCTGTGAAAAATATGAAGAGCTTCAAAAGGTGAGAATTATATGAAGAGCTTCAAAAGAAGTCAAAAATGAGATGAGCATGATATTGTCTGAAAGATAGGAGGAGCATGAAGCGGTGTTGAAAAACATGAAGAGCCTGAAAAGGTGTGAGAAATATGGAGATCTTCAAAAGGTGTCAAAAATATGAGGAGCATGAAACGGTCTGAAAATAAGGAGGATCATGAAGTGATGTTGAAAAATATGAAGAGCCAAAAAAGGTGTGAAAAATATGAAGAGCTTCAAAAGGTGTCAAAAATATGAGGAGCATGAAAAGTTCTGAAAAATAGGAGGAGAATGAAGCGGTGTTGAAAAACATGAAGAGCCTGAAAATGTGTGAAAAATTTGAAGAGCTTCAAAAGGTGTCAAAAATATGAGGAGCATGAAACGGTCTGAAAAATAGGAGAAGCAAGAAACGGTTTTAACAAACATGAAGAGCGTGAAAAGGTGTGAAATATATGAAGAGCTTCAAAAGGTGTCAAAAATATGAGGAGCATGAAACGGTCTGAAAAATAGGAGGAGCATGAAACGGTGTTCAAAAACACGAAGAGCCTGAAATGGTGTGAAAAATATGAGGAACTTCAAAAGGTGTCAAAAATATGAGGAGCATGAAACGCTCTGAAAAATAGGAGGAGCATGAAGTGGTGTTGAAAAACATGAAGAGCCTGAAAAGGTGTGAAATATATGAAGAGCTTCAAAAGGTGTCAAAAATATGAGGAGCATGAAACGGTCTGAAAAATAGGAGGAGCATGAAACGGTGTTGAAAAACATGAAGATCTGAAAAGGAGTGAAAAATTTGAAGAGCTTCATAAGGTGTCAAAAATATGAGGAGCATGAAACGGTCTGAAAAATAGGAGGAACAAGAAACGGTTTTTACAAACATGAAGAGCGGGAAAAGGTGTGCAAAATATGAAGAGCTTCAAAAGGTGTCAAAAATATGAGGAGCATGAAACAGGCTGTAAAATAGGAGGAGCATGAAGCGGTGTCGAAAAACATGAAGAGCATGAAGAGTTGTGAAAAATAGGAAGAACTTCAAAAGGTATCAAAAATATGAGGAGCATGAACGGTATGAAAAATAGGAGGATCATGAAGCCGTGTTGAAAAACATGAAGAGCCTGAAAACGTGTGAAAATTATGAAGAGCTTCAAATGGTGTGAAATATATGAAGAGCTTCAAAAGCTGTCAAAAATGAGATGAGCATGAAATGGTCTGAAAGATAGGAGGGGCATGAAGCGGTGTTGAAAAACATGAAGAGCCTGAAAAGTTGTGAAAATTATGAAGAGCTTCAAATGGTGTGAAATACATGAGGACCATGAAACGGTATGAAAAACAGGAGGAGCATGAAATCTTGTTGAAAAACATGAAGAGCCTGAAAAAGTGTGAAAATTATGAAGAGCTTCAAAAGGTGTTAAATATATGAAGAGCTTCAAGAGGTGTCAAAAATGAGATGAGCATGAAATGTTCTGAAAGATAGGAGGGGCATGAAGCGGTGTTGAAAAACATGAAGAGCCTGAAAATGTGTGAGAATTATGAAGATCTTCAAAATGTGTCAAAAACATGAGGAGCATGAAAGGGTCTGAAAAATAGGAGGAGCAAGAAGTGATGTTTAAAAACATGAAGAGCCAGAAAAGGTGTGAAAAATATGAAGAGCATCAAAAGATGTGAAATATATGAGGAGCATGAACCGGTCTGAAAAATAGGAGGAGCATGAAGCGGTTTTGAAAAGCATGAAGAGTCTGAAAAGGTGTGAAAAATATGAAGAGCTTCATAAGGTGTCAAAAATATTAGGAGCATGAAACTGTCTGAAAAATAGGAGGAGCATGAAGTGGTGTTGAAAAACGTGAAGAGCCTAAAAAGGTGTGAAAAATATGAAGAGCTTCAAAAGGTGTGAAAAATATGAAGAGCTTCAAACGGTGTCAAAAAAGAGATGAGCATGAAATGGCCTAAAAAATAGGAGGAGCATGAAGGGTTGGTGAAAAACATGAAGAGCCTGAAAAAGTGTGAAGTATATGAAGAGATTCAAAAGGTGTCAAAAATATGAGGAGCATGAAACAGGCTGTAAAATAGGAGGAGCATGAAGCGGTGTCGAAAAACATGAAGAGCATGAAGAGTTGTGAAAAATAGGAAGAACTTCAAAAGGTGTGAAAAATATGAGGAGCAGGAACGGTATGAAAAATAGGAGGATCATGAAGTCGTGTTGAAAAACATGAAGAGCCTGAAAACGTGTGAAAATTATGAAGAGCTTCAAAAGGTGTGAAATATATGAAGAGCTTCAAAAGGTGTCAAAAATGAGATAAGCATGAAATGGTCTGAAAGATAGGAGGAGCATGAAGCGGTGTTGAAATACATGGAGAGCCTGAAAAGGTGTGAAAAATATGAAGAGCTTCAAAAGGTGTGAAATACATGAGGAGCATGAAACGGGTTGAAAAATAGGAGAAGCATGAAGTGGTGTGGAAAAATATGAAGAGCGTGAAAAGGTGTGAAAAATATGAAGAGCTTCAAAAGGTGTGAAATACATGAGGAGCATGAAACGGGCTGAAAAATAGGAGAAGCATGAAGTGGTGTGGAAATATATGAAGAGCGTGAAAAGGTGTGAAAAATATGAAGAGCCTCAAACGGTGTGAAAAATATGAGAAACATGACATGATCTGAAATATTGGAGGAGCATGAAGCGGTGTTGAAGAACATGAAGAGCCTGAAAAGGTGTGAAAAATATGAAGAGCTTCAAAAGTTGTCAAAAATATGAGGAGCAAGAAACGGTCTGAAAAATAGGAGGAGCATGAAGTGATGTTGAAAAATATGAAGAGCCTGAAAAGGTGTGAAATATGTAAAGAGCTTAAAAAGGTGTCAAAAATATGAGGAGCATGAAACGGTCTGAAAAATGGGAGGAGCATGAAGCTGTGTTGAAAAACATGAAGAGCCTGAAAAGGTGTGAACAATATTAAGAGCTTCAAAAGGTGTCAAAAATATGTGGAGCAAGTAACGGTTTGAAAAATAGGAGGAGCATGAAGCGGTGTTCAAAAACATGAAGATCCTGAAAAGGTGTGAAAAATATCAAGAGTTTCAAAAGGTGTGAAAAATATGATGAGCATGAAATGGTCTGAAAAATAGGAGGAGCAAGAAGCGGTGTTCAAAAACATGAAGAGCCTGAAAAGGTGTGAAAAAGATGAAGAGCTTCAAAAGCTGTCAAAAATTTGAGGAGCATGAAATGGTCTGAAAAATAGGAGGAGAATGAAGCGGTGTTTAAAAACATGAAGAGCCTGAAAAGGTGTTGAAAAATATGAAGAGACTCAAAACTTGTCAAAAATATGAGGAGCATGAAACGGTCTGAAAAATAGGAGGAGCATGAAAAGATGTTGAAAAACCTGAAGAGCCTGAAAACGTGTGAAAATATGAAGATCTTCAAAAGGTGTGAAAAATATGAAGAGCTTTAAAAGGTGTCAAAAATGAGATGAGCATGAAACTGTCTGAAAAATGGGAGGAGCATGAAGTGGTGTTCAAAAAAATGAAGAGCCTAAAAAGGTGTGAAAAATATGCAGACGTTCAAAAGAAATCAAAAATATGAGGAGCATGAAACGGTCTGAAAAGTAGGAGGAGCATGAAGCGGTATTCAAAAACATGAAGAGCCTGAAAAGGTGTGAAAAAAGTTAAGAGCTTCAAAAGGTGTCAAAAAAATGAGTAGCATGAAACGGTCTGAAAAATCGGAGGAGCATGAAACGGTGTTCAAAAACCTGAAGAGCCTGAAAAGGTGTGAAAAATATGACGAGCTTCAAAACGTGTCAAAAATATGAGGAGCATGAAACGGTCTGAAAAATAGGAGGAGCAAGAAGCGGTGTTGAAAAACATGAAGAACCTGAAAACGTGTGAAAAATATGAAGAGCTTAAAAAATTGTGAAAATATGAAGAGCTTCAAAACGAGTCAAAAATATGAGGAGCATGAAACGGTCTGAAAAATAGGAGGAGCATGAAGTGGTGTTGAAAAACATGAACAGTATGAAAAGGTGTGAAATATATGAAGAGCTTCAAAAGATGTCAAAAAAAGAAGAGCATGAAACGGTATGTAAAATATGAGGAGCATAAAACGGTGTTCAAAAACAAGAAGAGCCTGAAAAGGTGTGAAAAATAGGAAGAGCTTCAAAAGGTGAGAAGTATATGAGGAGCATGAAACGGTCTGAAAAATAGGAGGAGCATGAAGCGGTGTTGAAAAACCTAGAGCCTGAAAAGTTGTGAAATATGTAAAGAGCTTCAAAAGGTGTCAAAAATATGAGGAGCATGAAACGGTCTGAAAAATAGGAGGAGCATGAAGCTGTATTGAAAAACATGAAGAGCCTGAAAAGGTTTGAACAATATTAAGAGCTTCAAAAGGTGTCAAAAATATGTGGAGCAAGTAACGGTTTGAAAAATAGGAGGAGCATGAAGCGGTGTTCAAAAACATGAAGATCCTGAAAAGGTGTGAAAAATACGAAGAGCTTCAAAAGGTGTGAAATACATGAGGAGCATGAAACGGTCTGAAAAATAGGAGGAGCAAGAAACGGTGTAGAAAATCATGAAGAGCCTGAAAAGATGTGACAAATATAAAGAGCTTCAAAAGTTGTCAATATAAGAGGTGCATGAAACAGTCTGAAAAATATGATGAGCATGAAACGGTCTGAAAAATTGGAGGAGCATGAAGCGGTGTAGAAAAACATGAAAGCCTGAAAAGGTGTGACAAATATAAAGAGCTTCAAAAGGTGTGAAAAATATGAGGAGCATGAACGGTCTTAAAAATAGGGGAGCATGAAACGGTGTGAAAAACACGAAGAGCATGAAAAGGTGTGAAAAAAAGGAAGAGCTTCAAAAGGTGTCAAAAATATGAGGAAGAAGAAACGGTCTGAAAAATAGAAGGAGCATGAAGTGGTGTTTAATAACATGAAGAGCCTGAAAAGGTGTGAAAAATATGAAGAGCTTCAAAAGGTGTGAAAAATATTAAGAGCATGAAACGATCTGAAAAATAGGAAGAGCATAAAGCGGTCTTCAAAAACATGAAGAGCCTGAAAATGTGTGAAAAATATGAAGAGCTTCAAAAGGTGTCAAAAATATGAGCAGCATGAAACGGTCTCAAAAACAGGAGGAGCATGAAGCGGTGTTCAAAAATATGGAGAGCCTGAAAAGGTATGAAAAATATGAAGAGCTTCAAAAGTTGTCAAAAATATGAGGAGCATGAAACGGTCTGAAAAATAGGAGGAGCATGAAGCGGAGTTCAAAAACATGAAGAGCCTGAGAAGGTGTGAAAAATATGAAGAGTTTCAAAAGGTGTCAAAAATATGAGGAGCATGAAACAGTCTGAAACATAGTAGGAGCATGAAGCGGTGGTGAAAAACATGAAGAGCCGGAAAAGGTGTGAAAAATATGAAGAGCCTGAAAAGGTGTGAAAAATATGAAGAGCTTGAAAAGGTGTGAAATATATGAAGAGCTTCAAAAGGTGTCAAAATTGAGATGAGCATGAAACTGTCTGAAAAATAGGAGGAGCATGAAACGGTGATCAAAAACATGAAGAGCCTGAAAAGGTGTGAAAAATATGAAGAGCTTCAAAAGGTGTGAAATACATGAGGAGTTTGAAACGGGCTGAAATATAGGAGAAGCATGAAGTGGTGTGGAAAAATTTGAAGAGCCTGAAAAGGTGTGAAAAATTTGAAGAGCCTGAAAAGGTGTGAAAAATTTGAAGAGCCTGAAAAGGAGTGAAAAATTTGAAGAGCCTGAAAAGGTGTGAAAAATATGAAGAGCCTGAAAAGGTGTGAAAATTTTGAAGAGCCTGAAAAGGTGTGAAAAATTTGAAGAGCCTGAAAAGGTGTGAAAAATTTGAAGAGCCTGAAAAGGTGTGAAAAATTTGAAGAGCCTGAAAAGGTGTGAAAAACATGAAGAGCTTCAAATGGTGTGAAATACATGAGGAGCATGAAACGGTCTGAAAAATAGGAGGAGCAAGAAGGTGTGCTCAAAAACATGAAGAGCCTGAAAAAGTGTGAAAAATATGAAGAGCTTCAAAAATATGAAAAATATGAAGAGCTTCAAAAGATGTGAAAAATATGAAGAGCTTCAAAAGTTGTGAAATATATGAGGAGCATGAAACGGTCTGAAAAATAGGAGGAGCATGAAACGGTGTTCAAAAACATGAAGAGCTTCAAAAGGTGTGAAAAATATGAACAGCTTCAAAAGGTGTCAAAAATGAGATGAGTAAAAAACGGTCTGAAAAATGGGAGGAGCATGAAGTTGTGTTGAAAATAATGAAGAGCCTGAAAAGGTGTGAAAAATATGAGGAGCATGATACGGTCTGAAAAATAGGAGGAGCATGAAGTGGTTGTGAAAAAACATGAAGAGCCGGAAAACGTGTGCAAAATATGACGAGCTTCAAAAGGTGTGAAATACATGAGAAGCTTGAAACGGTCTGAAAAATAGGAGGAGCATGAAGCGATGTTGAAAAACATGAAGAGCCTTAAAATGTGTGAAAAATATGGCGAGCTTCAAAAAGTGTGAAAAATATGAGGATCATGAAACGGTCTGAAAAATAGGAGGAGCATGAAGCGGGGTTGAAAAACATGAAGAGCCTGAAAAGGTGTGACAAATATGAAGAGCTTCAAAAGGTGTGAAATACATGAGGAGCATGAAACGATCTGAAAAATAGGAGGAGCATGAAGCGGTGTTCAAAAACATGCAGAGTCTGAAAAGGTGTGAAAATTATGAAGAGCTTCAAAAGGTTTGAAAAATATGAAGAGCTTCAAAAGGTGTCAAAAATGAGATGAGCATGAAACGGTCTGAAAAATAGGAGGAGCATGAAGCGGTGTTCAAAAACATGAAGAGCCTGAAAAGATGTGAGAAATATGAAGAGCTTCAAAAGATGTCAAAAATATGAGGAGCATGAAACGGTCTGAAAAATAGGAGGAGCATGAAATGGTGTTCAAACACATGAAGAGCCTGAAAAGGTGTGAAAAATATGAAGAGCTTCAAAAGGTGTGAAATACATGAGGAGCATTAAACGGTTTAAAAATTAGGAGGAGCATGAAGCGGTGTTCAAAAACATGAAGAGCCTGAAAAGGTGTGAAAAATATGAAGAGCTTCAAAAGGTGTGTAATACATGAGGAGCATGAAACTCTCTGAAAAATAGAAGGAGCATGAAGTAGTGTTCAAAAACATGAAGAGCCTGAAAAGGTGTGAAAAATATGAAGAGCTTAAAAAGGTGTGAAAAATATGAGGAGCATGATATGGTTTGAAAAATAGGATTAGCATGAAGCGGTGTTCAAAAACATGAAGAGCCTGAAAAGGTGTGAAAAATATGAAAAGCTTCAAAAGGTGTCAAAAATGAGATGAGCATGAAACGTTCTGAAAAATAGGAGGTGCATGAAGCGTTGTTGAAAACCATGAAGAGCCTGAAAAGGTGTGAGAAATATGAAGAGCTTCAAAATGTGTCAAAAATATGAGGAGCATGAAACGGTCTTAAAAATAGGAGGAGCATGAAGCGGTGTTCAAAAACATGAAGAGCCTGAAAAGGTGTGAAAAATATGAAGAGCTTCAAAAAGTGTCAAAAATGAGATGAGCATGAAACGGTCTGAAAAATTGGAGGTGCATGAAGAGTTGTTGAAAAACATGAAGAGCCAGAAAATGTGTGAAAAATATGAAGAGCTTCAAAAGGTGTCAAAAATATGAGGAGCATGAAACGGTCTTAAAAATACAAGGAGCATGAAGCGGTGTTGAAAAACATGAATAGCCTGAAAATGTGTGAAATATATGAAGAGCTTAAAAATGTGTCAAGTATATGAGGAGCATGAAACGGTCTGAAAAATAGGAGGATCATGCAACGGTGTTGAAAAACATGAAGAGTCTGAAAAGGTGTGAAAAATATGAAGAGCTTCCAAAGCTGTCAAAAATATGAGCAGCATGAAACGGTCTGAAAAATAGGAGGAGCATGAAGCTGTGTTCAAAAACATGAAGAGCCTGAAAATGTGTGAAAAATATGAAGAGCTTCAAAAGGTGTGAAAAATATGAGGAGTATGAAACGGGCTGAAAAATAGGAGGAGCATGAAGTTGTGTTCAAAAACATGAAGAGCCTGAAAAGGTGTGAAAAAAATGAAGAAATTCAAAAGGTGTAAAAATATGAGGAGCATGAAACGGTCTGAAAAATAGGAGGAGCATGAAGTGGTGTTGAAAAACATGAAGAGCCTGAATAGGTGTGAAAAATATGAAGAGCTTCAAAATGTGTCAAAAATATGAGGAGCATGAAACGGTCTGAAAAATAGGCAGAGCATGAGGCGGTGTTCAAAAACATGAAGAGCCTGAAAAGGTGTGAAAAATATGAAGAGCTTCAAAAGGTGTCAAAAATATGAGGAGCATGAAACGAGCTGAAAAATAGGAGGAGCATGAAGCGGTGTTCAAAAACATGCTGAGACTGAAATCTTGTGAAAAATATGAAGAGCTTCAAAAGGTGTGAAAAATATGAAGAGCTTCAGAAGGTGTCAAAAATGAGATGAACATGAAACGGTCTGGAAAAATAGGAGGAGCATGATGTAGTGTTGAAAAAAATGAAGAGCCTGAACAGGTGTGAAATATATGAAGAGCTTCAAAAGGTGTGAAAAATATGAGAAGCATGAAACGTTCTGAAAAATATGAGGAGCATGAACCGGTGTCGAAAAACATGAAGAGCCTGAAAAGGTGTGAAAAATATGAAGAGCTCCAAAAGGTGTGAAAAATATGAGGAGCATGATACGGTCTGAAAAATAGGAGGAGCATGAACCAGTGTTCAAAAACATGAAGAGCCTGAAAAGGTGTGAAATATATGAACAGCTTCAAAATGTGTGAAAAATATGAGGAGCATGAAACGGTCTGAAAAATAGGAGGAGCATGAAGCGGTGTTGAAAAACATGAGGAGCCTGAAAAGGTGTGACAAATATGAAGAGCTTCAAAAGGTGTGAAATACATGAGGAGCATGAAACGGTATGAAAAACAGGAGGAGCATGAAATCTTGTTGAAAAACATGAAGAGCCTGAAAAAGTGTGAAAATTATGAAGAGCTTCAAAAGGTGTGAAATATATGAAGAGCTTCAAAAGCTGTCAAAAATGAGATGAGCATGAAATGGTCTGAAAGATAGGAGGGGCATGAAGCGGTGTTGAAAAACATGAAGAGCCTGAAAAGTTGTGAAAATTATGAAGAGCTTCAAATGGTGTGAAATACATGAGGACCATGAAACGGTATGAAAAACAGGAGGAGCATGAAATCTTGTTGAAAAACATGAAGAGCCTGAAAAAGTGTGAAAATTATGAAGAGCTTCAAAAGGTGTTAAATATATGAAGAGCTTCAAGAGGTGTCAAAAATGAGATGAGCATGAAATGTTCTGAAAGATAGGAGGGGCATGAAGCGGTGTTGAAAAACATGAAGAGCCTGAAAATGTGTGAGAATTATGAAGATCTTCAAAATGTGTCAAAAACATGAGGAGCATGAAAGGGTCTGAAAAATAGGAGGAGCAAGAAGTGATGTTTAAAAACATGAAGAGCCAGAAAAGGTGTGAAAAATATGAAGAGCATCAAAAGATGTGAAATATATGAGGAGCATGAACCGGTCTGAAAAATAGGAGGAGCATGAAGCGGTTTTGAAAAGCATGAAGAGTCTGAAAAGGTGTGAAAAATATGAAGAGCTTCATAAGGTGTCAAAAATATTAGGAGCATGAAACTGTCTGAAAAATAGGAGGAGCATGAAGTGGTGTTGAAAAACGTGAAGAGCCTAAAAAGGTGTGAAAAATATGAAGAGCTTCAAAAGGTGTGAAAAATATGAAGAGCTTCAAACGGTGTCAAAAAAGAGATGAGCATGAAATGGCCTAAAAAATAGGAGGAGCATGAAGGGTTGGTGAAAAACATGAAGAGCCTGAAAAAGTGTGAAGTATATGAAGAGATTCAAAAGGTGTCAAAAATATGAGGAGCATGAAACAGGCTGTAAAATAGGAGGAGCATGAAGCGGTGTCGAAAAACATGAAGAGCATGAAGAGTTGTGAAAAATAGGAAGAACTTCAAAAGGTGTGAAAAATATGAGGAGCAGGAACGGTATGAAAAATAGGAGGATCATGAAGTCGTGTTGAAAAACATGAAGAGCCTGAAAACGTGTGAAAATTATGAAGAGCTTCAAAAGGTGTGAAATATATGAAGAGCTTCAAAAGGTGTCAAAAATGAGATAAGCATGAAATGGTCTGAAAGATAGGAGGAGCATGAAGCGGTGTTGAAATACATGGAGAGCCTGAAAAGGTGTGAAAAATATGAAGAGCTTCAAAAGGTGTGAAATACATGAGGAGCATGAAACGGGTTGAAAAATAGGAGAAGCATGAAGTGGTGTGGAAAAATATGAAGAGCGTGAAAAGGTGTGAAAAATATGAAGAGCTTCAAAAGGTGTGAAATACATGAGGAGCATGAAACGGGCTGAAAAATAGGAGAAGCATGAAGTGGTGTGGAAATATATGAAGAGCGTGAAAAGGTGTGAAAAATATGAAGAGCCTCAAACGGTGTGAAAAATATGAGAAACATGACATGATCTGAAATATTGGAGGAGCATGAAGCGGTGTTGAAGAACATGAAGAGCCTGAAAAGGTGTGAAAAATATGAAGAGCTTCAAAAGTTGTCAAAAATATGAGGAGCAAGAAACGGTCTGAAAAATAGGAGGAGCATGAAGTGATGTTGAAAAATATGAAGAGCCTGAAAAGGTGTGAAATATGTAAAGAGCTTAAAAAGGTGTCAAAAATATGAGGAGCATGAAACGGTCTGAAAAATGGGAGGAGCATGAAGCTGTGTTGAAAAACATGAAGAGCCTGAAAAGGTGTGAACAATATTAAGAGCTTCAAAAGGTGTCAAAAATATGTGGAGCAAGTAACGGTTTGAAAAATAGGAGGAGCATGAAGCGGTGTTCAAAAACATGAAGATCCTGAAAAGGTGTGAAAAATATCAAGAGTTTCAAAAGGTGTGAAAAATATGATGAGCATGAAATGGTCTGAAAAATAGGAGGAGCAAGAAGCGGTGTTCAAAAACATGAAGAGCCTGAAAAGGTGTGAAAAAGATGAAGAGCTTCAAAAGCTGTCAAAAATTTGAGGAGCATGAAATGGTCTGAAAAATAGGAGGAGAATGAAGCGGTGTTTAAAAACATGAAGAGCCTGAAAAGGTGTTGAAAAATATGAAGAGACTCAAAACTTGTCAAAAATATGAGGAGCATGAAACGGTCTGAAAAATAGGAGGAGCATGAAAAGATGTTGAAAAACCTGAAGAGCCTGAAAACGTGTGAAAATATGAAGATCTTCAAAAGGTGTGAAAAATATGAAGAGCTTTAAAAGGTGTCAAAAATGAGATGAGCATGAAACTGTCTGAAAAATGGGAGGAGCATGAAGTGGTGTTCAAAAAAATGAAGAGCCTAAAAAGGTGTGAAAAATATGCAGACGTTCAAAAGAAATCAAAAATATGAGGAGCATGAAACGGTCTGAAAAGTAGGAGGAGCATGAAGCGGTATTCAAAAACATGAAGAGCCTGAAAAGGTGTGAAAAAAGTTAAGAGCTTCAAAAGGTGTCAAAAAAATGAGTAGCATGAAACGGTCTGAAAAATCGGAGGAGCATGAAACGGTGTTCAAAAACCTGAAGAGCCTGAAAAGGTGTGAAAAATATGACGAGCTTCAAAACGTGTCAAAAATATGAGGAGCATGAAACGGTCTGAAAAATAGGAGGAGCAAGAAGCGGTGTTGAAAAACATGAAGAACCTGAAAACGTGTGAAAAATATGAAGAGCTTAAAAAATTGTGAAAATATGAAGAGCTTCAAAACGAGTCAAAAATATGAGGAGCATGAAACGGTCTGAAAAATAGGAGGAGCATGAAGTGGTGTTGAAAAACATGAACAGTATGAAAAGGTGTGAAATATATGAAGAGCTTCAAAAGATGTCAAAAAAAGAAGAGCATGAAACGGTATGTAAAATATGAGGAGCATAAAACGGTGTTCAAAAACAAGAAGAGCCTGAAAAGGTGTGAAAAATAGGAAGAGCTTCAAAAGGTGAGAAGTATATGAGGAGCATGAAACGGTCTGAAAAATAGGAGGAGCATGAAGCGGTGTTGAAAAACCTAGAGCCTGAAAAGTTGTGAAATATGTAAAGAGCTTCAAAAGGTGTCAAAAATATGAGGAGCATGAAACGGTCTGAAAAATAGGAGGAGCATGAAGCTGTATTGAAAAACATGAAGAGCCTGAAAAGGTTTGAACAATATTAAGAGCTTCAAAAGGTGTCAAAAATATGTGGAGCAAGTAACGGTTTGAAAAATAGGAGGAGCATGAAGCGGTGTTCAAAAACATGAAGATCCTGAAAAGGTGTGAAAAATACGAAGAGCTTCAAAAGGTGTGAAATACATGAGGAGCATGAAACGGTCTGAAAAATAGGAGGAGCAAGAAACGGTGTAGAAAATCATGAAGAGCCTGAAAAGATGTGACAAATATAAAGAGCTTCAAAAGTTGTCAATATAAGAGGTGCATGAAACAGTCTGAAAAATATGATGAGCATGAAACGGTCTGAAAAATTGGAGGAGCATGAAGCGGTGTAGAAAAACATGAAAGCCTGAAAAGGTGTGACAAATATAAAGAGCTTCAAAAGGTGTGAAAAATATGAGGAGCATGAACGGTCTTAAAAATAGGGGAGCATGAAACGGTGTGAAAAACACGAAGAGCATGAAAAGGTGTGAAAAAAAGGAAGAGCTTCAAAAGGTGTCAAAAATATGAGGAAGAAGAAACGGTCTGAAAAATAGAAGGAGCATGAAGTGGTGTTTAATAACATGAAGAGCCTGAAAAGGTGTGAAAAATATGAAGAGCTTCAAAAGGTGTGAAAAATATTAAGAGCATGAAACGATCTGAAAAATAGGAAGAGCATAAAGCGGTCTTCAAAAACATGAAGAGCCTGAAAATGTGTGAAAAATATGAAGAGCTTCAAAAGGTGTCAAAAATATGAGCAGCATGAAACGGTCTCAAAAACAGGAGGAGCATGAAGCGGTGTTCAAAAATATGGAGAGCCTGAAAAGGTATGAAAAATATGAAGAGCTTCAAAAGTTGTCAAAAATATGAGGAGCATGAAACGGTCTGAAAAATAGGAGGAGCATGAAGCGGAGTTCAAAAACATGAAGAGCCTGAGAAGGTGTGAAAAATATGAAGAGTTTCAAAAGGTGTCAAAAATATGAGGAGCATGAAACAGTCTGAAACATAGTAGGAGCATGAAGCGGTGGTGAAAAACATGAAGAGCCGGAAAAGGTGTGAAAAATATGAAGAGCCTGAAAAGGTGTGAAAAATATGAAGAGCTTGAAAAGGTGTGAAATATATGAAGAGCTTCAAAAGGTGTCAAAATTGAGATGAGCATGAAACTGTCTGAAAAATAGGAGGAGCATGAAACGGTGATCAAAAACATGAAGAGCCTGAAAAGGTGTGAAAAATATGAAGAGCTTCAAAAGGTGTGAAATACATGAGGAGTTTGAAACGGGCTGAAATATAGGAGAAGCATGAAGTGGTGTGGAAAAATTTGAAGAGCCTGAAAAGGTGTGAAAAATTTGAAGAGCCTGAAAAGGTGTGAAAAATTTGAAGAGCCTGAAAAGGAGTGAAAAATTTGAAGAGCCTGAAAAGGTGTGAAAAATATGAAGAGCCTGAAAAGGTGTGAAAATTTTGAAGAGCCTGAAAAGGTGTGAAAAATTTGAAGAGCCTGAAAAGGTGTGAAAAATTTGAAGAGCCTGAAAAGGTGTGAAAAATTTGAAGAGCCTGAAAAGGTGTGAAAAACATGAAGAGCTTCAAATGGTGTGAAATACATGAGGAGCATGAAACGGTCTGAAAAATAGGAGGAGCAAGAAGGTGTGCTCAAAAACATGAAGAGCCTGAAAAAGTGTGAAAAATATGAAGAGCTTCAAAAATATGAAAAATATGAAGAGCTTCAAAAGATGTGAAAAATATGAAGAGCTTCAAAAGTTGTGAAATATATGAGGAGCATGAAACGGTCTGAAAAATAGGAGGAGCATGAAACGGTGTTCAAAAACATGAAGAGCTTCAAAAGGTGTGAAAAATATGAACAGCTTCAAAAGGTGTCAAAAATGAGATGAGTAAAAAACGGTCTGAAAAATGGGAGGAGCATGAAGTTGTGTTGAAAATAATGAAGAGCCTGAAAAGGTGTGAAAAATATGAGGAGCATGATACGGTCTGAAAAATAGGAGGAGCATGAAGTGGTTGTGAAAAAACATGAAGAGCCGGAAAACGTGTGCAAAATATGACGAGCTTCAAAAGGTGTGAAATACATGAGAAGCTTGAAACGGTCTGAAAAATAGGAGGAGCATGAAGCGATGTTGAAAAACATGAAGAGCCTTAAAATGTGTGAAAAATATGGCGAGCTTCAAAAAGTGTGAAAAATATGAGGATCATGAAACGGTCTGAAAAATAGGAGGAGCATGAAGCGGGGTTGAAAAACATGAAGAGCCTGAAAAGGTGTGACAAATATGAAGAGCTTCAAAAGGTGTGAAATACATGAGGAGCATGAAACGATCTGAAAAATAGGAGGAGCATGAAGCGGTGTTCAAAAACATGCAGAGTCTGAAAAGGTGTGAAAATTATGAAGAGCTTCAAAAGGTTTGAAAAATATGAAGAGCTTCAAAAGGTGTCAAAAATGAGATGAGCATGAAACGGTCTGAAAAATAGGAGGAGCATGAAGCGGTGTTCAAAAACATGAAGAGCCTGAAAAGATGTGAGAAATATGAAGAGCTTCAAAAGATGTCAAAAATATGAGGAGCATGAAACGGTCTGAAAAATAGGAGGAGCATGAAATGGTGTTCAAACACATGAAGAGCCTGAAAAGGTGTGAAAAATATGAAGAGCTTCAAAAGGTGTGAAATACATGAGGAGCATTAAACGGTTTAAAAATTAGGAGGAGCATGAAGCGGTGTTCAAAAACATGAAGAGCCTGAAAAGGTGTGAAAAATATGAAGAGCTTCAAAAGGTGTGTAATACATGAGGAGCATGAAACTCTCTGAAAAATAGAAGGAGCATGAAGTAGTGTTCAAAAACATGAAGAGCCTGAAAAGGTGTGAAAAATATGAAGAGCTTAAAAAGGTGTGAAAAATATGAGGAGCATGATATGGTTTGAAAAATAGGATTAGCATGAAGCGGTGTTCAAAAACATGAAGAGCCTGAAAAGGTGTGAAAAATATGAAAAGCTTCAAAAGGTGTCAAAAATGAGATGAGCATGAAACGTTCTGAAAAATAGGAGGTGCATGAAGCGTTGTTGAAAACCATGAAGAGCCTGAAAAGGTGTGAGAAATATGAAGAGCTTCAAAATGTGTCAAAAATATGAGGAGCATGAAACGGTCTTAAAAATAGGAGGAGCATGAAGCGGTGTTCAAAAACATGAAGAGCCTGAAAAGGTGTGAAAAATATGAAGAGCTTCAAAAAGTGTCAAAAATGAGATGAGCATGAAACGGTCTGAAAAATTGGAGGTGCATGAAGAGTTGTTGAAAAACATGAAGAGCCAGAAAATGTGTGAAAAATATGAAGAGCTTCAAAAGGTGTCAAAAATATGAGGAGCATGAAACGGTCTTAAAAATACAAGGAGCATGAAGCGGTGTTGAAAAACATGAATAGCCTGAAAATGTGTGAAATATATGAAGAGCTTAAAAATGTGTCAAGTATATGAGGAGCATGAAACGGTCTGAAAAATAGGAGGATCATGCAACGGTGTTGAAAAACATGAAGAGTCTGAAAAGGTGTGAAAAATATGAAGAGCTTCCAAAGCTGTCAAAAATATGAGCAGCATGAAACGGTCTGAAAAATAGGAGGAGCATGAAGCTGTGTTCAAAAACATGAAGAGCCTGAAAATGTGTGAAAAATATGAAGAGCTTCAAAAGGTGTGAAAAATATGAGGAGTATGAAACGGGCTGAAAAATAGGAGGAGCATGAAGTTGTGTTCAAAAACATGAAGAGCCTGAAAAGGTGTGAAAAAAATGAAGAAATTCAAAAGGTGTAAAAATATGAGGAGCATGAAACGGTCTGAAAAATAGGAGGAGCATGAAGTGGTGTTGAAAAACATGAAGAGCCTGAATAGGTGTGAAAAATATGAAGAGCTTCAAAATGTGTCAAAAATATGAGGAGCATGAAACGGTCTGAAAAATAGGCAGAGCATGAGGCGGTGTTCAAAAACATGAAGAGCCTGAAAAGGTGTGAAAAATATGAAGAGCTTCAAAAGGTGTCAAAAATATGAGGAGCATGAAACGAGCTGAAAAATAGGAGGAGCATGAAGCGGTGTTCAAAAACATGCTGAGACTGAAATCTTGTGAAAAATATGAAGAGCTTCAAAAGGTGTGAAAAATATGAAGAGCTTCAGAAGGTGTCAAAAATGAGATGAACATGAAACGGTCTGGAAAAATAGGAGGAGCATGATGTAGTGTTGAAAAAAATGAAGAGCCTGAACAGGTGTGAAATATATGAAGAGCTTCAAAAGGTGTGAAAAATATGAGAAGCATGAAACGTTCTGAAAAATATGAGGAGCATGAACCGGTGTCGAAAAACATGAAGAGCCTGAAAAGGTGTGAAAAATATGAAGAGCTCCAAAAGGTGTGAAAAATATGAGGAGCATGATACGGTCTGAAAAATAGGAGGAGCATGAACCAGTGTTCAAAAACATGAAGAGCCTGAAAAGGTGTGAAATATATGAACAGCTTCAAAATGTGTGAAAAATATGAGGAGCATGAAACGGTCTGAAAAATAGGAGGAGCATGAAGCGGTGTTGAAAAACATGAGGAGCCTGAAAAGGTGTGACAAATATGAAGAGCTTCAAAAGGTGTGAAATACATGAGGAGCATGAAACGGTCTCAAAAATAGGAGGAGCATGAAGCGGTGTTCAAAAACATGCAGAGTCTGAAAAGGGGTGAAAAATATGAAGAGCTTCAAAAGGTTTGATAAATATGAAGAGCTTCAAAAGGTGTGAAAAATATGAAAAGCTTCAAAAGGTGTCAGAAATATGAGGAGCATGAAACGGTCTGAAAAATAGGAGGAGCATGAAGCGGTGTTCAAAAACATGAAGAGCCTGAAAAGGTGGGAAAAATATGAAGAACTTCAAAAGGTGTCAAAAATATGAGGAGCATGAAACGGTCTGCAAAATAGGAGGAGCATGAAGTGGTGTTGAAAAACATGAAGAGCCTGAAAACGTGTGAAAAAAATGAAGAGCTTCAAAAGGTGTGAAAAATATGAAGACCTTCAAAAGGTGTCAAAAAAGAGATGAGTGTAAAACGGTCTGAAATGTGGGAGGAGCATGAAGTGGTGTTGAAAATAATGAAGAGCCTGAAAAGGTGTGAAATATATGAAGAGCTTCAAAAGGTGTGAAAATAAAGAGGAGCATGATACGGTCTGAAAAATAGGAGGAGCATGAATTGGTTGTGAAAAAACATGAAGAGCCTGAGAACGCGTGCAAAATATGAAGAGCTTCAAAAGGTGTGAAATACATGAGGAGCATGAAACGGTCTGAAAAATAGGAGGAGCAAGAAACGGTGTTGAAAAACATGAAGAGACTGACGAGGTGTCAGAAATATGAAGAACTTCAAAAGGTGTCAAAGATATGAGGAGCATGAAACGGTCTGAAAAATCGGAGGAGCAACAAGGGGTGTTGAAATACATGAAGAGCCTGAAAATGTGTGAAAAATATAAAGAGCTTCAAAAGATGTGAAAAATATGAAGAGCTTCAAAAGGTGTCAAAAATATGAGGAACATGAAACGGTCTGAAAAATAGGAGGAGCATGAAGCGGTGTTGAAAAACATGAATAGCCTGAAAATGTGTGAGAAATATGAAGAGCTTCAACAGGTGTCCAAAATATGATTAGCATGAAACGGTCTGAAAAATAGGAGGAGCATGAAGCGGTGTTGAAAAACATGAATAGCCTGAAAATGTGTGAAATATATGAAGAGCTTAAAAATGTGTCAAATATATGAGGAGCATGAAACGGTCTGAAAAATAGGAGGATGATGAAACGGTGTTGAAAAACAATAAGAGCCTGAAAAGGTGTGAAAAATATGAAGAGCTTCAAAAGGTGTCAAAATTTGAGGAGCATGAAAAGGTCTGAAAAATAGGAGGAGAATGAAGCTGTTTTCAAAATCATGAAGAGCCTATAAATGTGTGAAAAATATGAAGAGCTTCAAAAGGTGTAAAAATTTGAAGAGCAGGAAACGGTCTGAAAAACAGGAGGAGAATGAAGTGGTGTCCAAAAAAATGAAGAGCCTGAAAAGGTGTGAAAAATATGAAGAGCTTCAAAATGTGTCAAAAATATGAGGAGCATGAAATGGTCTGAAAAATAGGAGGAGCATGAGGCGGTGTTCAAAAACATGAAGAGCCTGAAAAGGTGTGAAAAATATGAAGAGCTTCAAAAGGTGTCAAAAATATGAGGAGCATGAAACGGTCTGAAAAATAGGAGGAGCATGAAACGGTGATCAAATACATGAAGAGCCTGAAAAAGTGTGAAAAATATGAAGAGCTTCAAAAGGTGTGAAATTCATGAGGAGCATGAAATGAGCTGAAAAATAGGAGAAGCATGAAGTGGTGTGGAAAAACATGAAGAGCCTGTAAAGGTGTGAAATACATGAAGAGCTTCAAAAGGTGTGTAATACATGAGGAGCATGAAACTCTCTGAAAAATAGAAGGAGCATGAAGTAGTGTTCAAAAACATGAAGAGCCTGAAAAGGTGTGAAAAATAGGAAGAGCTTAAAAAGGTGTGAAAAATATGAGGAGCATGATATGGTTTGAAAAATAGGATTAGCATGAAGTGGTGTTCAAAAACATGAAGAGCCTGAAAAGGTGTGAAAAATATGAAAAGCTTCAAAAGGTGTCAAAAATGAGATGAGCATGAAACGTTCTGAAAAATAGGAGGTGCATGAAGCGTTGTTGAAAACCATGAAGAGCCTGAAAAGGTGTGAGAAATATGAAGAGCTTCAAAATGTCTCAAAAATATGAGGAGCATGAAACGGTCTTAAAAATAGGAGGAGCATGACGCGGTGTTCAAAAACATGAAGAGCCTGAAAAGGTGTGAAAAATATGAAGAGCTTCAAAAAGTGTCAAAAATGAGATGAGCATGAAACGGTCTGAAAAATTGGAGGTGCATGAAGAGTTGTTGAAAAACATGAAGAGCCAGAAAATGTGTGAAAAATATGAAGAGCTTCAAAAGGTGTCAAAAATATGAGGAGCATGAAACGGTCTTAAAAATACAAGGAGCATGAAGCGGTGTTGAAAAACATGAATAGCCTGAAAATGTGTGAAATATATGAAGAGCTTCAAAATGTGTCAAGTATATGAGGAGCATGAAACGGTCTGAAAAATAGGAGGATCATGCAACGGTGTTGAAAAACATGTAGAGTCTGAAAAGGTGTGAAAAATATGAAGAGCTTCCAAAGCTGTCAAAAATATGAGGAGCATGAAACGGTCTGAAAAATAGGAGGAGCATGAAGCGGTGTTCAAAAACATGAAGAGCCTGAAAAGGTGGGAAAAATATGAAGAGCTTCAAAAGGTGTCAAAAATATGAGGAGCATGAAACGGTCTGCAAAATAGGAGGAGCATGAAGTGGTGTTGAAAAACATGAAGAGCCTGAAAACGTGTGAAAAAAATGAAGAGCTTCAAAAGGTGTGAAAAATATGAAGAGCTTCAAAAGGTGTCAAAAAAGAGATGAGTGTAAAACGGTCTGAAATGTGGGAGGAGCATGAAGTGGTGTTGAAAATAATGAAGAGCCTGAAAAGGTGTGAAATATATGAAGAGCTTCAAAAGGTGTGAAAATAAAGAGGAGCATGATACGGTCTGAAAAATAGGAGGAGCATGAATTGGTTGTGAAAAAACATGAAGAGCCTGAGAACGCGTGCAAAATATGAAGAGCTTCAAAAGGTGTGAAATACATGAGGAGCATGAAACGGTCTGAAAAATAGGAGGAGCAAGAAACGGTGTTGAAAAACATGAAGAGACTGACGAGGTGTCAGAAATATGAAGAACTTCAAAAGGTGTCAAAGATATGAGGAGCATGAAACGGTCTGAAAAATCGGAGGAGCAACAAGGGGTGTTGAAATACATGAAGAGCCTGAAAATGTGTGAAAAATATAAAGAGCTTCAAAAGATGTGAAAAATATGAAGAGCTTCAAAAGGTGTCAAAAATATGAGGAACATGAAACGGTCTGAAAAATAGGAGGAGCATGAAGCGGTGTTGAAAAACATGAATAGCCTGAAAATGTGTGAGAAATATGAAGAGCTTCAACAGGTGTCAAAAATATGATTAGCATGAAATGGTCTGAAAAATAGGAGGAGCATGAAGCGGTGTTGAAAAACATGAATAGCCTGAAAATGTGTGAAATATATGAAGAGCTTAAAAATGTGTCAAATATATGAGGAGCATGAAACGGTCTGAAAAATAGGAGGATGATGAAACGGTGTTGAAAAACAATAAGAGCCTGAAAAGGTGTGAAAAATATGAAGAGCTTCAAAAGGTGTCAAAATTTGAGGAGCATGAAAAGGTCTGAAAAATAGGAGGAGAATGAAGCTGTTTTCAAAATCATGAAGAGCCTATAAATGTGTGAAAAATATGAAGAGCTTCAAAAGGTGTAAAAATTTGAAGAGCAGGAAACGGTCTGAAAAACAGGAGGAGAATGAAGTGGTGTCCAAAAACATGAAGAGCCTGAAAAGGTGTGAAAAATATGAAGAGCTTCAAAATGTGTCAAAAATATGAGGAGCATGAAATGGTCTGAAAAATAGGAGGAGCATGAGGCGGTGTTCAAAAACATGAAGAGCCTGAAAAGGTGTGAAAAATATGAAGAGCTTCAAAAGGTGTCAAAAATATGAGGAGCATGAAACGGTCTGAAAAATAGGAGGAGCATGAAACGGTGATCAAATACATGAAGAGCCTGAAAAAGTGTGAAAAATATGAAGAGCTTCAAAAGGTGTGAAATTCATGAGGAGCATGAAATGAGCTGAAAAATAGGAGAAGCATGAAGCTGTGTTCAAAAACATGAAGAGCCTGAAAAAGTGTGAAAAATATGAAGAGCTTCAAAAGGTGTGAAATTCATGAGGAGCATGAAATGAGCTGAAAAATAGGAGGAGCATGAAGCTGTGTTCAAAAACATGAAGAGCCTGAAAATGTGTGAAAAATATGAAGAGCTTCAAAAGGTGTGAAAAATATGAGGAGCATGAAACGGTCTGAAAAATAGGAGGAGCATGCAGCGGTTAAAAAACACGAAGAGCCTGAAAAGGTGTGAAAAATATGAAGAGCTCCAAAAGTTGTCAAAAATATGTGGAGCGTGAGACGGTCTCAAAAATAGGAGGAGCGGGAAGCGGTGATGAAAAACATGAAGAGCCTGAAAACGTGTGATAAAACATGAAGAGCTTCAAAGGTGTCAGAAATATGAGGAGCATGAAACGCTCGCAAAAATAGGAGGAGCATGAAGCGGTGTTGAAAAACATGAAGAGCCTGAAATGGTGTGAAAAATATGAGAGCTTCAAAAGGTGTAAATAATAAGAGGTGCATGAAACAGTCGGAAAAATTGGAGGAGCATTAAACTGTCTGAAAAATAGGAGAAGCATGAAGCGGTGTTGAAAAACATGAAGAGCCTGAAAGGGTGTGAAAAATATGAGAGCTTCAAAAGGTATCAATAATAAGAGGTGCATGAAACACTCTGAAAATTAGGAGGAGCATGAAACTGTATGAAAAATAGGAGAAGCATGAAGCGGTGTTGAAAAATATGAAGAGCCTGAAAAGGTGTGAAAATATGAAAAGCTTCAAAAGGTGTCAAAAATATGAGGAGCATGAAACGGTCTGAAAAATAGGAGGAGCATGAAACGGTGATAAAAAACATGAAGAGCCTGAAAAGATGTGAAAAATATGAAGAGCTTCAAAAGGTGTGAAATACATGAGGAGCATGGAACGGGCTGAAAAATAGGAGAAGCATGAAGGGGTGTGGAAAAACATGAAGAGCCTGAAAAGGTTTGAAAAATATGAAGAGCTTCAAAAGGTGTGAAATACATGAGGAGCATGAAACTCTCTGAAAAATAGAAATAGCATGAAGCGTTGTTGAAAAACATGAAGAGCCTGAAAACGTGTGAAAATATGAAGAGCTTCAAAAATATGAAAAATATGAAGAGCTTCAAAAGGTGTGAAATACATGAGGAGCATGAAACTCTCTGAAAAATAGAAATAGCATGAAGCGGTGTTGAAAAACATGAAGAGCCTGAAAACGTGTGAAAATATGAAGAGCTTCAAAAATATGAAAAATATGAAGAGCTTCAAAAGGTGTGAAAAATTTGAAGAGCTTCAAAAGGTGTCAAAATGAGATGAGCATGAAACGGTCTGAAAAATAGGAGGAGCATGAAGCGGTGTTGAAAATCATAAAGAGCCTGAAAAGTTGTGAAAAATATGAAGAGCTTCAAAAGACGTGAAAAATTTGAAGAGCTTCAAAAGGTGTCAAAATGAGATGAGCATGAAACGGTCTGAAAAATAGGAGGAGCATGAAGTGGTGTTGAAAAAAATGAAGAGCCTGAAAAGGTGTGAAGTATATAAAGAGCTTCAAAAGGTGTCAAAAATATGAGGAGAATGAAACGGTCTGCAAATTAGGAGAAGCCTGAAATGGTGTTCAAAAACATGAAGAGCCTGAAAAGGTGTGAAAAACATGAAGAGCCTGAAAAGGTGTGAAAAATATGAAGAGCTTCAAAAGGTGTGAAATACATGAGGAGCATGAAACGGGCTGAAAAATAGGAGAAGCATGAAGGGATGTGGAAAAACATGAAGAGCCTGAAAAGTTTTGAAAAATATGAAGAGCTTCTAAAGGTGTGAAATACATGAGGAGCATGAAACTCTCTGAAAAATAGAAATAGCATGAAGCGGTGTTGAAAAACATGAAGAGCCTGAAAACGTGTGAAAAATATGAAGAGCATCAAAAGGTGTGAAAAATATGAAGAGCTTCAAAAGGTGTAAAAAATGAGATGAGCATGAAACCGTCTGAAAAATAGGAGGAGCATGAAGTGGTGTTGAAAAAATGAAGAGCCTGAAAAGTTGTGAAACATATGAAGAGCTTCAAAAGGTGTCAAAATTATGAGGAGCATGAAACGGCCTGAAAAATTGGAGGAGCATGAAGCGGTGTTCAAAAATATGAAGAGCCTGAAAAGGTGTGAAAAATATGAAGAGTTTCAAAAGGTGTCAAAAATATGAGGAGCATGAAAGGGTCTGAAAAATAGGAGGAGCATGAAGCGGTGTTCAAAAACATGAAGAGCGTGAAAAGGTGTGAAAAAAAGGAAGAGCTTCAAAATGTGTGAAAAATATGAGGAGCATGAAACGGTCTGAAAAATAGGAGGAGCATGAAGCGGTGTTTAAAAACATGAGGAGGCTGAGAACTTGTGAAAAATATGAAGAGCTTCAAAAGGTGTCAAAAAAGAGATGAGCATGAAACGGTCTGAAAAATAGGAGGAGCATGAAGTGGATTTGAAAAAAATGAAGAGCCTGAAAAGGTGTGAAAAATATGAAGAGCTTCAAAAGGTGTGAAATACATGAGGAGCATGAAACGGTCTGAAAAATAGGAGGAGTATGCAGCGGTTAAAAAACATGAAGAGCCTGAAAAGGTGTGAAAAATATGAAGAGCTCCAAAAGTTGTCAAAAATATGTGGAGCGTGAAACGGTCTCAAAAATAGGAGGAGCGTGAAGCGGTGATGAAAAACATGAAAAGCCTGAAAAAGTGTGATAAAATATGAAGAGGTTCAAAGGTGTCAAACATATGAGGAGCAAGAAACGGTCGCAAAAATAGGAGGAGCATGAAGCGGTGTTGAAAAACATGAAGAGCCTGAAAAGGTGTGAAAAGTATGAGAGCTTCAAAAGGTGTCAATAATAAGAGGTGCATGAAACAGTCTGAAAAATAGGAGGAGCATGAAAGTGTCTGAAAAATAGGAGAAGCATGAAGCGGTGTTGAAAAACATGAAGAGCATGAAAAGGTGTGAAAAATATGAAGAGGTTGAAAATGTGTGAAATATATGAAGAGCTTCAAAAGGTGTCAAAAATGAGATGAGCATGAAACGGTCTGAAAAATAAGAGGAGCATGAAATGGTGATCAAAACGTGAAGAGCCTGAAAAGGTGTGAAAAATATGAAGAGCTTCAAAAGCTGTGAAATACATGAGGAGCATGAAACGGGCTGAAAAATAGGAGAAGCATGAAGTGGTGTGGAAAAACATGAAGAGCCTGAAAAGGTGTGAAAAATATGAAGAGCTTCAAAAGGTGTGAAATACATGAGGAGCATGAAACTCTCTGAAAAATAGAAGGAGCATGAAGTAGTGTTCAAAAACATGAAGAGCCTGAAAAGGTGTGAAAAATATGAAGAGCTTAAAAAGGTGTGAAAAATATGAGGAGCATGATATGGTTTGAAAAATAGGATTAGCATGAAGCGGTGTTCAAAAACATGAAGAGCCTGAAAAGGTGTGAAAAATATGAAAACCTTCAAAAGGTGTCAAAAATGAGATGAGCATGAAACGTTCTGAAAAATAGGAGGTGCATGAAGCGTTGTTGAAAACCATGAACAGCCTGAAAAGGTGTGAGAAATATGAAGAGCTTCCAAAGCTGTCAACAATGAGATGAGCATGAAACGGTCTGAAAAATAGGAGGATCATGCAACGGTGTTGAAAAACATGAAGAGTCTGAAAAGGTGTGAAAAATATGAAGAGCTTCCAAAGCTGTCAAAAATATGAGGAGCATGAAACGGTCTGAAAAATCGGAGGAGCATGAAGCTGTGTTCAAAAACATGAAGAGCCTGAAAATGTGTGAAAAATATGAAGAGCTTCAAAAGGTGTCAAAAATATGAGGAGCATGAAACGGTCTGAAAAATAGGAGGAGCATGCAGCGGTTAAAAAACATGAAGAGCCTGAAAAGGTGTGAAAAATATGAAGAGCTCCAAAAGTTGTCAAAAATATGTGGAGCGTGAGACGGTTTCAAAAACAGGAGGAGCGGGAAGCGGTGATGAAAAACATGAAGAGCCTGAAAACGTGTGATAAAACATGAAGAGCTTCAAAGGTGTCAGAAATATGAGGAGCATGAAACGCTCGCAAAAATAGGAGGAGCATGAAGCGGTGTTGAAAAACATGAAGAGCCTGAAATGGTGTGTAAAATATGAGAGCTTCAAAAGGTGTCAATAATAAGAGGTGCATGAAACAGTCGGAAAAATTGGAGGAGCATTAAACTGTCTGAAAAATAGGAGAAGCATGAAGCGGTGTTGAAAAACATGAAGAGCCTGAAAGGGTGTGAAAAATATGAGAGCTTCAAAAGGTATCAATAATAAGAGGTGCATGAAACAGTCTGAAAATTAGGAGGAGCATGAAACTGTATGAAAAATAGGAGAAGCATGAAGCGGTGTTGAAAAATATGAAGAGCCTGAAAAGGTGTGAAAATATGAAAAGCTTCAAAAGGTGTCAAAAATATGAGGAGCATGAAACGGTCTGAAAAATAGGAGGAGCATGAAACGGTGATAAAAAACATGAAGAGCCTGAAAAGATGTGAAAAATATGAAGAGCTTCAAAAGGTGTGAAATACATGAGGAGCATGGAACGGGCTGAAAAATAGGAGAAGCATGAAGGGGTGTGGAAAAACATGAAGAGCCTGAAAAGGTTTGAAAAATATGAAGAGCTTCAAAAGGTGTGAAATACATGAGGAGCATGAAACTCTCTGAAAAATAGAAATAGCATGAAGCGTTGTTGAAAAACATGAAGAGCCTGAAAACGTGTGAAAATATGAAGAGCTTCAAAAATATGAAAAATATGAAGAGCTTCAAAAGGTGTGAAATACATGAGGAGCATGAAACTCTCTGAAAAATAGAAATAGCATGAAGCGGTGTTGAAAAACATGAAGAGCCTGAAAACGTGTGAAAATATGAAGAGCTTCAAAAATATGAAAAATATGAAGAGCTTCAAAAGGTGTGAAAAATTTGAAGAGCTTCAAAAGGTGTCAAAATGAGATGAGCATGAAACGGTCTGAAAAATAGGAGGAGCATGAAGTGGTGTTGAAAAAAATGAAGAGCCTGAAAAGGTGTGAAATATATAAAGAGCTTCAAAAGGTGTCAAAAATATGAGGAGAATGAAACGGTCTGCAAATTAGGAGAAGCCTGAAATGGTGTTCAAAAACATGAAGAGCCTGAAAAGGTGTGAAAAACATGAAGAGCCTGAAAAGGTGTGAAAAATATGAAGAGCTTCAAAAGGTGTGAAATACATGAGGAGCATGAAACGGGCTGAAAAATAGGAGAAGCATGAAGGGGTGTGGAAAAACATGAAGAGCCTGAAAAGTTTTGAAAAATATGAAGAGCTTCTAAAGGTGTGAAATACATGAGGAGCATGAAACTCTCTGAAAAATAGAAATAGCATGAAGCGGTGTTGAAAAACATGAAGAGCCTGAAAACGTGAGAAAAATATGAAGAGCATCAAAAGGTGTGAAAAATATGAAGAGCTTCAAAAGGTGTAAAAAATGAGATGAGCATGAAAACGTCTGAAAAATAGGAGGAGCATGAAGTGGTGTTGAAAAAAATGAAGAGCCTGAAAAGTTGTGAAACATATGAAGAGCTTCAAAAGGTGTCAAAATTATGAGGAGCATGAAACGGCCTGAAAAATTGGAGGAGCATGAAGCGGTGTTCAAAAATATGAAGAGCCTGAAAAGGTGCGAAAAATATGAAGAGTTTCAAAAGGTGTCAAAAATATGAGGAGCATGAAAGGGTCTGAAAAATAGGAGGAGCATGAAGCGGTGTTCAAAAACATGAAGAGCGTGAAAAGGTGTGAAAAAAAGGAAGAGCTTCAAAATGTGTGAAAAATATGAGGAGCATGAAACGGTCTGAAAAATAGGAGGAGCATGAAGCGGTGTTTAAAAACATGAGGAGGCTGAGAACTTGTGAAAAATATGAAGAGCTTCAAAAGGTGTCAAAAAAGAGATGAGCATGAAACGGTCTGAAAAATAGGAGGAGCATGAAGTGGATTTGAAAAAAATGAAGAGCCTGAAAAGGTGTGAAAAATATGAAGAGCTTCAAAAGGTGTGAAATACATGAGGAGCATGAAACGGTCTGAAAAATAGGAGGAGTATGCAGCGGTTAAAAAACATGAAGAGCCTGAAAAGGTGTGAAAAATATGAAGAGCTCCAAAAGTTGTCAAAAATATGTGGAGCGTGAAACGGTCTCAAAAATAGGAGGAGCGTGAAGCGGTGATGAAAAACATGAAAAGCCTGAAAAAGTGTGATAAAATATGAAGAGGTTCAAAGGTGTCAAACATATGAGGAGCAAGAAACGGTCGCAAAAATAGGAGGAGCATGAAGCGGTGTTGAAAAACATGAAGAGCCTGAAAAGGTGTGAAAAGTATGAGAGCTTCAAAAGGTGTCAATAATAAGAGGTGCATGAAACAGTCTGAAAAATAGGAGGAGCATGAAAGTGTCTGAAAAATAGGAGAAGCATGAAGCGGTGTTGAAAAACATGAAGAGCATGAAAAGGTGTGAAAAATATGAAGAGGTTGAAAATGTGTGAAATATATGAAGAGCTTCAAAAGGTGTCAAAAATGAGATGAGCATGAAACGGTCTGAAAAATAAGAGGAGCATGAAATGGTGATCAAAACGTGAAGAGCCTGAAAAGGTGTGAAAAATATGAAGAGCTTCAAAAGGTGTGAAATACATGAGGAGCATGAAACGGGCTGAAAAATAGGAGAAGCATGAAGTGGTGTGGAAAAACATGAAGAGCCTGAAAAGGTGTGAAAAATATGAAGAGCTTCAAAAGGTGTGAAATACATGAGGAGCATGAAACTCTCTGAAAAATAGAAGGAGCATGAAGCGGTGTTCAAACATGAAGAGCCTGAAAAGGTGTGAAAAATATGAAGAGCTTCAAAAGGTGTCAAAAATATTAGGAGCATGAAACGGTCTGAAAAATAGGAGGAGCACGAAGCAGTGTTCAAAAACATGAAGAGCCTGAAAAGGTGTGAAAATATGAAGAGCTTCAAAAGGTGTAAAAATATGAGAAGCATGAAACGGTCTGAAAAATAGGAGGAGCATTAAGCGGTGTTCAAAAACATGAAGAGCGTGAAAAGGTGTGAAAAAAAGAAGAGCTTCAAAAGGTGTCAAAAATATGAGAAGCATGAAACGGTCTGAAAAATATGAGGAGCATGAAGCGGTGTTGAAAAACATGCAGAGCCTGAGAACTTGTGAAAAATGTGAAGAGCTTCAAAAGGTGTCAAAAATATGAGGAGAATGAAACGGTCTGAAAAATAGGAGGAACATGAAGCGGTGTTGAAAAACATGAAGAGTTTGAAAAGGTGTGAAAGATATGTAGAGTTTCTAAAGATGTCAAAAATATGAGGAGCATGAAACGGTCTGAAAAATAGGAGGAGCATGAAGGGGTGTTGAAAAACATGAAGAGCCTGAAAAGGTGTGAAAAATTTGAAGAGCTTCAAAAGGTGAGAAATACATGAGGAGCATGAAACTCTCTGAAAAA
Organism: Dama dama; assembly: GCF_033118175.1. Taxonomy (NCBI): domain Eukaryota; kingdom Metazoa; phylum Chordata; class Mammalia; order Artiodactyla; family Cervidae; genus Dama; species Dama dama. Next base: position 5,100,677 of record NW_026870877.1, on the reverse strand, counting down.
TAGGAAAGCATGAACCGGTGTTGAAAAACATGAAGAGCCTGAAAAGGTGTGAAAAATATGAGAGCTTCAAAAGGTGTCAATAATAAGAGGTGCATGAAACAGTCTGAAAAATAGGAGGAGCATGAATCTGTCTGAAAAATAGGAGAAGCATGAAGCGGTGTTGAAAAAAATGAAGAGCCTGAAAAGGTGTGAAAAATATGAAAAGCTTCAAAAGGTGTCAAAAATATGAGGAGCATGAAACGGTCTGAAAAATAGGTGGAGCATGAAGCGGTGTTGAATAATATGAAGAGCCTGGAAAGGTGTGCAAAATATGAAGAGCTTCAAAAGGTGTGAAATATATGAAGAGCTTCAAAAGGTGTCAAAAATGAGATGAGCATGAAACGGTCTGAAAAATAGGAGGAGCATGAAACGATGATCAAAAACATGAAGAGCCTGAAAAGGTGTGAAAAATATGAAGAGCTTCAAAAGGTGTGAAATACATGAGGAGCATGAAACGGGCTGAAAAAAAGGAGAAGCATGAAGGGGTGTGGCAAAACATGAAGAGCCTGAAAACGTTTGAAAAATATGAAGAGCTTCAAAAGGTGTGAAATACATGAGGAGCATGAAACTCTCTGAAAAATAGAAATAGCATGAAGTGGTGTTGAAAAACATGAAGAGCCTGAAAACGTGTGAAAATATGAAGAGCTTCAAAAGTATGAAAAATATGAAGAGTTTCAAAAGGTGTGAAAAATTTGAAGAGCTTCAAAAGGTGTCAAAATGAGATGAGCATGAAACGGTCTGAAAAATAGGAGGAGCATGAAGTGGTGTTGAAAAAAATGAAGAGCCTGAAAAGGTGTGAAATATATAAAGAGCTTCAAAAGGTGTCAAATATATGAGGAGAATGAAACGGTCTGCAAATTAGGAGAAGCCTGAAATGGTGTTCAAAAACATGAAGAGACTGAAAAGGTGTGAAAAACATGAAGAGCCTGAAAAGGTGTGAAAAATATGAAGAGCTTCAAAAGGTGTAAAAAATGAGATGAGCATGAAACCGTCTGAAAAATAGGAGGAGCATGAAGTGGTGTTGAAAAAAATGAAGAGCCTGAAAAGGTGTGAAACATATGAAGAGCTTCAAAAGGTGTCAAAATTATGAGGAACATGAAACGGCGTGAAAAATTGGAGGAGCATGAAGCGGTGTTCAAAAATATGAAGAGCCTGAAAAGGTGTGAAAAATATGAAGAGCTTCAAAAGGTGTGAAATACATGAGTAGTTTGAAACGGGCTGAAAAATAGGAGAAGTATGAAGTGGTGTGGAAAAATATGAAGAGCGTGAAAAGGTATGGAAAATATGAAGTGCTTCAAATGGTGTGAAATACATGAGGAGCATGAAACTCTCTGAAAAATAGAAGGAGCATGAAGCGGTGTTCAAACATGAAGAGCCTGAAAAGGTGTGAAAAATATGAAGAGCTTCAAACGGTGTCAAAAATATGAGGAGCATGAAACGGTCTGAAAAATAGGAGGAGCAAGAAGCCGTGTTCAAAAACATGAAGAGCCTGAAAAGGTCTGAAAAATATGAAGAGCTTGAAAAGGTGTGAAATATATGAAGAGCTTCAAAAGGTGTCAAAAATGAGATGAGCATGAAACGGTGTGAAAAATAGGAGGAGCATGAAGCGGTGTGGAAAAAAATGAAGAGGCTGAAAAGTTGTGAAATATATGAAGAGCTTCAAGAGGTGTCAAAAATATGAAGAGCAGGAAATGGTCTGAAAAATAGGAGGAGCATGAAGCGGTGTTGAAAAACATGAAGAGTCTGAAAAGGTGTGAAAGATATGAAGTGTTTCTAAAGATGTCAAAAATATGAGGAGCAAGAAACGGTCTGAAAAATAGGAGGAGCAAGCAACGGTGATCAAAAACATGGAGAGCCTTAAAAGGTGTGAAAAATATGATGAGCTTCAAAAGGTGTGAAAAACATGAGGAGCATGAAACTGGCTGAAAAATAGGAGAAGCATGAAGTGGTGTTGAAAAACATGAAGAGCCTGAAAAGGAGTGAAAAATATGAAGAGCTTCAAAAGTAGTCAAACATATGAAGAGTAGGAAATGGTCTGAAAAATAGGAGGAGCATGAAGTGGTGTTGAAAAACATGAAGAGTCTGAAAAGGTGTGAAAGATATGAAGTGTTTCTAAAGATGTCAAAAATATGAGGAGCATGAAACGGTCTGAAAAATAGGAGGAGCAAGCAACGGTGATCAAAAACATGGAGAGCCTTAAAAGGTGTGAGAAATATGACGAGCTTCAAAAGGTGTGAAAAACATGAGGAGCATGAAACGGGCTGAAAAATAGGAGAAGCATGAAGTGGTGTTGAAAAACATGAAGAGCCTGAAAAAGTGAAAAATATAAAGAGCTTCAGAAGGTGTGAAAAATATGAAGAGCTTCAACAGGTGTCAAAAATTAGATGAGCATGAAACGGTCTGAAAAATTGGAGGAGCAAGAAGTAGTGTTGAAAAAAATGAAGAGCCTGAAAAGGTGTGAAAAATATGAAAAGCTTCAAAAGGTGTCACAAATATGAGGAGCATGAAACGGTCTGAAAAGTAGGTGGAGCATGAAGCGGTGTTGAAAAATATGAAGAGCCTGGAAAGGTGTGCAAAATATGAAGAGCTTCAAAAGGTGTGAAATATATGAAGAGCTTCAAAAGGTGTCAAAAATATGAGGAGCATGAAACGGTGTGAAAATAGGAGGAGGATGAAACGGTCTGAAAAATAATAGGAGCATGAATCGATGTTGAAAACATGAAGAGCATGAAGAGGTGTGAAAAATATGAAGAGCTTCAAAAGGTGTCAAAAATATTAGGAGCAAGAAACGGTCTGAAAAATAGGAGGAGCATGAAGCGGTGTTGAAAAACATGAAGAGCCTGAAAATGTGTGAAAAATATGAAGGGCTTTAAAAGGTGTCAAAAATATGAGGCGCCTGTAACGGTCTGAAAAATAGGAGGAGCATGAAGCGGTGTTGAAAAACATGAAGAGCTTGAAATGGGGTGAAATATATGAAGAGCTTCAAAAGGTGTCAAAAATAGGAGGAGTATGAAACGGTCTGAAATCTAGGAGGAGCATGAAGTGTTATTGAAAAACATGAAGATCATGAAAAGGTGTGAAATATGAAGAGCTTCAAAAGGTGTCAAAAATGTGAGGAGCATGAAACGGTCTGAAAAATAGGAGGAGCATGAAGCCATGTTCAAAAACATGAAGAGCCTGAAAAGGTGTGAAAAATATGAAGAGCTTCAAAAGGTGTCAAATTATGAGGAGAATGAAACGGTGTGAAAAATAGGAGGAGCATGAAACGTGTTGAAAAATAGGAGGAGCATGAAGCGGAATCCACAAAAATGAAGAGCCTGAAAAGGTGGAAAGTATATGAAGAGCTTCAAAAGCTGTCAAAAATTTGAGGAGCATGAAACGGTATGAAAAATAGGAGGAGTGTGAAGCGGTGTTCAAAAACATGAAGAGTTTAAAAGGTGTGAAAAATATGAAGAGCTTCAAAAGTTGTGAAAAATATGAAAAGCATAAAACGGTCTGAAAAATAGGAGGAGCATGAAACGGTCTGAAAAATAGGAGGAGCATGAAGCGGTGTTGAAAAACATGAAGAGTCTGAAAAGTTGTGAAAAATATGAAGAGCTTCAAAAGGTGTCAAAAATTTGAGGAGCATGAAAAGTTCTGAAGAATAGGAAGAGCATGATGCAGTGTTGAAAAACATGAAGAGCCTGAAAAGGTGTGAAAAATATGAAGCACTTCAAAAGATGTCAAAATTATGAGGAGCATGAAACAGTTGAAAAATAGGAGGAGCATGAAGCAGTGTTCAAAAACATGAAGAACCGGAAAAGGTGTGAAAAATATGAAGAGCTTCAAAAGGTGTGAAAATTATGAGGAGCATGAAACGGTCTGAAAAATAGGAGGAGCATGAAGGGGTGTTCAAAAACATGAAGAGCCTGAAAAGGTGTGAAAAATATGAAGAGCTTCAAAAGGTTGGAAATACATGAGGAGCATGAAACGGTCTGAAAAATAGGAGGAGCATGAATCCGTCTGAAAAATGGGAGGAGCATGAAGCGGTGTTGAAAAACATGAAGTTCCTGAAAAGCTGCGAAAATAAGACAACCTTCAAAATGTGTCAAAAATATGAGGAGCATGAAACGGTCTGAAAAATAGGAGGAGCATGAAATGGTCTGAAAAATGGGAGGAGCATGAAGCGGTGTTGAAAAACATGAAGTTCCTGAAAAGCTGTGAAAATAAGACAAGCTTCAAAAGGTGTGAAAAATATGAGGAGCATGAAACGGTCTGAAAAATAGGAGGTGCATGAAGCGGTGTCGAAAAACATGAAGAGCCTGAGAACGTGTGAAAAATATGAAGAGCTTCTAAAGGTGTGAAAAATATGAAGAGCTTCAAAAGGTGTCAAAAATGAGATGAGCATGAAACGGCCTGAAAAATAGGAGGAGCATGAAGTGGTGTTGAAAAACATGATGAGCCTGAAAAAGTGTGAAATATATGAAGATCTTCAAAAGGTGTCAAAAATATGAGGAGCATGAAACGGTCTGAAAAATAGGAGGAGCATGAAGCGGTGTTGAAAAACATGAAGAGCCTGAAAAGGTGTGAAAAATATGAAGAGCTTCAAAAGTTGTCAAAAATATGATGAGCATGAACGGTCCGGAAAATAGCAGGAGCATGAAGCGGTCTTGAAAACCATGAAGAGCCTGAAAAGGTGTGAAAAATAAGAAGAGCTTCAAAATGTTTCAAAATTATGAGGAGAATGAACGGTCTGAAAAATAGGAGGAGCATGAAGCGGTGTTGAAAAACATGAAGAGACTGAAAAGGTGTGAAAAATAAGAAGAGCTTCAAAATGTTTCAAAAATATGTGGAGCAAGTAACGGTTTGAAAAATAGGAGGAGCATGAAGCGGTGTTCAAAAACATGAAGATCCTGAAAAGGTGTGAAAAATACGAAGAGCTTCAAAAGGTGTGAAATACATGAGGAGCATGCAGCCGTCTGAAAAATAGGAAGAGCATGAAGCGATGTTCAAAAACATGAAGAGCCTGAAATGGTGTGAAAAATATCAAGAGTTTCAAAAGGTGTGAAAAATATGATGAGCATGAAATGGTCTGAAAAATAGGAGGAGCAAGAAGCGGTGTTCAAAAACATGAAGAGCCTGAAAAGGTGTGAAAAAGATGAAGAGCTTCAAAAGCTGTCAAAAATATGAGGAGCATGAAATGGTCTGAAAAATAGGAGGAGAATGAAGCGGTGTTTAAAAACATGAAGAGCCTGAAAAGGTGTTGAAAAATATGAAGAGACTCAAAACTTGTCAAAAATATGAGGAGCATGAAACGGTCTGAAAAATAGGAGGAGCATGAAAAGATGTTGAAAAACATGAAGAGCCTGAAAACGTGTGAAAATATGAAGATCTTCAAAAGGTGTGAAAAATATGAAGAGCTTCAAAAGGTGTCAAAAATGAGATGAGCATGAAACTGTCTGAAAAATGGGAGGAGCATGAAGTGGTGTTCAAAAAAATGAAGAGCCTAAAAAGGTGTGAAAAATATGCAGACTTTCAAAAGAAATCAAAAATATGAAGAGCATGAAACGGTCTGAAAAGTAGGAGGAGCATGAAGCGGTATTCAAAAACATGAAGAGCCTGAAAAGGTGTGAAAAAAGTGAAGAGCTTCAAAAGGTGTCAAAAAAATGAGTAGCATGAAACGGTCTGAAAAATCGGAGGAGCATGAAGCGGTGTTCAAAAACCTGAAGAGCCTGAAAAGGTGTGAAAAATATGACGAGCTTCAAAACGTGTCAAAAATATGAGGAGCATGATACGGTCTGAAAAATAGGAGGAGTAAGAAGCGGTGTTGAAAAACATGAAGAACCTGAAAAGGTGTGAAAAATATGAAGAACTTCAAAAGGTGTGAAAAATATGAGGAGCATGTAACGGTCTGAATAATAGGAGGAGCATGAAGCGGTGTTCATAAACATGGAGACCCTGAAAAGTTGTGAAAAATATGAAGAACTTCAAAAGGTGTGAAAAATATGAAGAGCTTCAAAATGTGTCAAAAAGAGATGAGCATGAAACGGTCTGAAAAATAGGAGGAACATGAAGTGGCTTTGAAAAACCTGAAGAGCCTGAAAAGGTGTGAGAAATATGAAGAGTTTCAAAAGGTATCAAAAATATGAGGAGACTGAAACGGTCTGAAAAATAAGAGGAGCATGAAGCGGTGTTCAAAAACATGAAGAGTCTGAAAAGGTGTGGAATATATGAAGACCTTCAAAAGGTGTCAAAGGTATGAGGAGAATGAAACGGTCTGAAAAATACGAGGAGCATGAAACGGTGTTCAAAAACATGAAGAGCCTGAAAAGATGTGAAAAATATGAAGAGCTTCAAAAGGTGTCAAAAATATGAGGAGCATGAAACGGTCTGAAAAATAGAAGCAGCATGAAGCGGTGTTGAAATAGATAAAGAGCCTGAAAACGTGTGAAAAATATGAAGAGATTCAAAAGGTGTGAAAAATATGAAGAGCTTCAAAAGGTGTGAAAAGAATGAAGAGCTTCAAAAGGTGTCAAAAATATGAGGAACATGAAATGGTCTGAAAAATTGGAGGAGCATGAAGCCGTGTTCAAAAACATGAACAGCTTGAAAATGTGTGAAAAATATGAAGAGCCTGAAAAGTTATGAAAAATACGAAGAGCTTCAAAAGGTGTCAAATATATGAGGAGCATGAAACGGTCTGAAAAATAGGAGGATCATAAAGCGGTGTTGAAAAACATGAAGAGCCTGAAAATGGTGTGAAAAATATCAAGAGCTTCAAAAGGTGTCAAAAATGAGATGTGCATGAAACGGTCTGAAAAATAGGAGGAGCATGAAACGGTGTTCAAAAACATGAAGAGCCTGAAAAGGTGTGAAAAATATGAAGAGCCTCAAAAAATGTCAAAAATATGAGGAATATGAAACGGTCTGAAAAATAGGAGGATCATAAAGCGGTGTTGAAAAACATGAAGAGCCTGAAAATGGTGTGAAAAATATGAAGAGCTTCAAAAGGAGTCAAAAATGAAATGTGCATGAAACGGTCTGAAAAATATGAGGAGCATGAAGTGGTTGTGAAAAACATGAAAAGCCTGAAAATGTGTGCAAAATACGAAGAGCTTCAAAAGGTGTGAAATACATGAGGAGCATGAAATGGTCTGAGAAATAGGAGGAGCATGAAGCGGTGTTCAAAAACATGTAGAGACTGAAAAGGTGTGAAAAATATGAAGAGCTTCAAAAGGAGTGAAAAATAGGAGGAGCATGAAACGGTCTGAAAAATAGGAGGAACATGAACCGGTGTTCAAATACATGAAAAGCCTGAAAAGGGGTGAAAAATATGAAGAGCTTCAAAAATATGAAAAATATGAAGAGCTTCAAAAGGTGTGAAAAATATGAAGAGCTTCAAAAGGTATCAAAAATATGAGAAACATGAAACGGTCTGAAAAATTGGAGGAGCATGAAGCGGTGTTCAAAAACATGAAGAGCCTGAAAAGGTATGAAAAATATGAAGAGCTTCAAAAGGTGTCAAAAATATGAGGAGCATGAAACGGTCTGAAAAATAGGAGGAGCATGAAGCGGTGTTGAAAAAAATGAAGAGCCTGAAAATGTGTGAAATATATGAAGAGCTTCAAAAGGTGTGAAATACATGAGGAGCATGAAACGGACTGAAAAATAGGAGGAGCATGAAGCGGTGTGGCAAAACATGAAGAGCCTGAAAAGGTGTGAAAGATATGAAGAGTTTCTAAAGGTGTCAAAAATATGAGGAGCATGAAAACGTCTGAAAAATAGGAGGAGCATGAAGTTGTGTTGAAAAACATTAAGAGCCTGAAAGGGTGTGAAAAATATGAAGAGCTTCAAAAGGTGTCAAAAATATGAGGAGCATGAAACGGTCTGAAAAATAGGCGGAGCATGAAGCGGTGTTCAAAAACATGAAGAGCGTGAAAAGGTGTGAAAAATATGAAAAGCTTCAAAAGGTTTCAAACATAAGAGGAGCATGAAACGGTCTGAAAAATAGGAGGAGCATGAAACGGTGTTCAAAAACATGAAGAGCCTGAAAATGGTGTGAAAAATATCAAAGGCTTCAAAAAGTGTCAAAAATGAGATGTGCATGAAACGGTCAGAAAAATAGGAGGAGCATGAAACGGTGTTCAAAAACATGAAGAGCCTGAAAAGGTGTGAAAAATATGAAGTACTTCAAAAGGTGTCAAATATATGAGGAGCATGAAACGGTCTGAAAAATAGGAGGATCATAAAGCGGTGTTGAAAAACATGAAGAGCCTGAAAATGGTGTGAAAAATATCAAAGGCTTCAAAAAGTGTCAAAAATGAGATGTGCATGAAATGGTCAGAAAAATAGGAGGAGCATGAAACGGTGTTCAAAAACATGAAGAGCCTGAAAAGGTGTGAAAAATATGAAGAGCCTCAAAAAATGTCAAAAATATGAGGAATATGAAACGGTCTGAAAAATAGGAGGATCATAAAGCGGTGTTGAAAAACATGAAGAGCCTGAAAATGGTGTGAAAAATATGAAGAGCTTCAAAAGGAGTCAAAAATGAAATGTGCATGAAACGGTCTGAAAAATATGAGGAGCATGAAGTGGTTGTGAAAAACATGAAAAGCCTGAAAATGTGTGCAAAATATTAAGAGATTCAAAAGGTGTGAAATACATGAGGAGCATGAAATGGTCTGAGAAATAGGAGGAGCATGAAGCGGTGTTGAAAAACATGTAGAGACTGAAAAGTTGTGAAAAATGTGAAGAGCTTCAAAAGGAGTGAAAAATAGGAGGAGCACGAAACGGTCTGAAAAATAGGAGGAGCATGAACCGGTGTTCAAACACATGAAAAGCCTGAAATGGTGTGAAAAATATGAAGAGCTTCAAATATATGAAAAATATGAAGAGCTTCAAAAGGTGTGAAAAATATGAAGAGCTTCAAAAGGTGTCAAAAATATGAGAAACATGAAACGGTCTGAAAAATTGGAGGAGCATGAAGCGGTGTTCAAAAACATGAAGAGCCTGAAAAGGTGTGAAAAATATGAAGAGCTTCAAAAGGTGTCAAAAATATGAGGAGCATGAAATGGTCTAAAAAATCGGAGGAGCATGAAATGGTGTTCAACACATGAAGAGACAGAAAAGGTGTGAAAAACATGAAGAGCTTCAAATGGTGTGAAATACATGAGGAGCATGAAACGGTCTGAAAAATAGGAGGAGCAAGAAGGTGTGCTCAAAAACATGAAGAGCCTAAAAAAGTGTGAAAAATATGAAGAGCTTCAAAAATATGAAAAATATGAAGAGCTTCAAAAGGTGTGAAAAATATGAAAAGCTTCAAAAGGTGTCAAAAATATGAGGAGCATGAAATGGCCACAAAAATAGGAGGAGCATGAATCGGTGATGAAAAACATGGAGAGCCTGAAAAGGTGTGAAAAATATGAAGAGCTTCAAAAATATGAAAAATATGAAGAGCTTCAAATGGTGTGAAATACATGAGGAGCATGAAACGGTCTGAAAAATATGAGGAGCATGAAGCGCTGTTCAAAAACATGAAGAGCCTAAAAGGTGTGAAAAATATGAAGAGCTTCAAAAGGTGTCAAAAATATGAGGAGCATGAAATGGCCTCAAAAATAGGAGGAGCATGAATCGGTGATGAAAAACATGGAGAGCCTGAAAAGGTGTGAAAAATATGAAGAGCTTCAAAAGGTTTCAAAATGTGTGGAGCATGAAACGGTCTGAAAAATAGGAGGAGCATGAAGCGGTGTTGAAAAACATGAAGAGCCTGAAAAGGTGTGAAAAATATGAAGAGCTTGAAAAGGTGTGAAAAATATGAAGAACTTCAAAAGGTGTGAAACATATGAAGAGCTTCAAAACGTGTGAAATACATGAGGAGCATGAAACTCTCTGAAAAATAGAAGGAGCATGAAGTGGTGTTCAAAAACATGAAGAGCCTGAAAAGGTGTGAAAAATATGAAAAGCTTCAAAAGGTGTCAAAAATATGAGGAGCATGAAACGGGCTGAAAAACAGGAGAAGCATGAAGTGGTGTTGAAAAACATGAAGATCCTGAAAAGGTGTGAAAAATATGAAGAGCTTCAAAAGTGTGAAATACATGACGAGCATGAAATGGACTGAAAAATACGAGGAACATGAAACGGTGTTCAAAAACATGAAGAGCCTGAAAAGGTGTGAACAATAAGAAGAGCTTCAAAAGGTGTCAAAAATATGAAGAGCTTCAAAAAGGATGAAAAATATGAGGAGCATGAAACTGTCAGAAAAATAGGAGGATCATGAAGCGGTGTTGAAAAACATGAAGAGCCTGAAAAGGTGAGAAAAATACGAAGAGCTTCTAAAGGTGTGAAAAATATGAGGAGCATGAAACGGTCTCAAAATAGGAGGAGCATGAAACGGTCTGAAAAATAGGAGGAGCATGAAGCGGTGATGAAAAAATAGAAGAGCATGAAATGGTTTGAAGAATATAAGGAGCTTCAAAAGGTATCAAAAATAGTAGTAGCATGAAACGGTGTTGAAAAACTTGAAGAGCCTGAAAATGTGTAAAATATGAACAGGTTAAAAGGTGTCAAAATATGAGGAGCATGAAACGGTCTGAAAAATAAGAGGAGCATGAAGCGGTGATGAAAAAAAAGAAGAGCATGAAATGGTTTGAAGAATATGAGGAGCTTCAAAAGGTATCAAAAATAGGAGTAGCATGAAGCCGTGTTGAAAAACATGAAGAGCCTGAAAAGGTGTGAAAAATATGAAGAGCTTCAAAAGGTATCAAAAATAGGAGTAGCATGAAGAGGTGTTCAAAAATATGAAGAGCCTGAAAAGGTGTGAAAAATATGAAGAGCATGAAACGGTCTGAAAAATAGGTGGAGCATGAAGCGGTGTTCAGAAGCATGAAGAGCCTGAAAACTGTGAAAAATATGAAGAGCTTCAAAAAGTGTGAAAAATATGAAGAGTTTCAAAAGGTGTGAAAAATATGAGGAGCATGAAACGGTCTGAAAAATAGGAGGAGCATGAAACAGTGTGTAAAAAATGAAGAGCATGAATAGGTGTGAAAATTATGAAGAGCTTTAAAAGGTTTGAAAAATATGACGAGCATGAAATTGTCTGAAAAATTGGAGGAGCATGAAGCGGTGTTGAAATACATGAAGAGCCTGTAAAGGTTTGAAAAATATGAAGAGCTTAAAAAGGTGTGAAAAATATGAAGAGCTTCAAAATTTGTCAAAAATAAGAGGAGAAAGACACGGTCTGAAAAATAGGAGGAGCATGAAGTGGTGTTGAAAAAAATGAAGAGCCTGAAAAGTTGTGAAACATATGAAGAGCTTCAAAAGGTGTCAAAATTATGAGGAGCATGAAACGGCCTGAAAAATTGGAGGAGCATGAAGCGGTGTTCAAAAATATGAAGAGCCTGAAAAGGTGCGAAAAATATGAAGAGTTTCAAAAGGTGTCAAAAATATGAGGAGCATGAAAGGGTCTGAAAAATAGGAGGAGCATGAAGCGGTGTTCAAAAACATGAAGAGCGTGAAAAGGTGTGAAAAAAAGGAAGAGCTTCAAAATGTGTGAAAAATATGAGGAGCATGAAACGGTCTGAAAAATAGGAGGAGCATGAAGCGGTGTTTAAAAACATGAGGAGGCTGAGAACTTGTGAAAAATATGAAGAGCTTCAAAAGGTGTCAAAAAAGAGATGAGCATGAAACGGTCTGAAAAATAGGAGGAGCATGAAGTGGATTTGAAAAAAATGAAGAGCCTGAAAAGGTGTGAAAAATATGAAGAGCTTCAAAAGGTGTGAAATACATGAGGAGCATGAAACGGTCTGAAAAATAGGAGGAGTATGCAGCGGTTAAAAAACATGAAGAGCCTGAAAAGGTGTGAAAAATATGAAGAGCTCCAAAAGTTGTCAAAAATATGTGGAGCGTGAAACGGTCTCAAAAATAGGAGGAGCGTGAAGCGGTGATGAAAAACATGAAAAGCCTGAAAAAGTGTGATAAAATATGAAGAGGTTCAAAGGTGTCAAACATATGAGGAGCAAGAAACGGTCGCAAAAATAGGAGGAGCATGAAGCGGTGTTGAAAAACATGAAGAGCCTGAAAAGGTGTGAAAAGTATGAGAGCTTCAAAAGGTGTCAATAATAAGAGGTGCATGAAACAGTCTGAAAAATAGGAGGAGCATGAAAGTGTCTGAAAAATAGGAGAAGCATGAAGCGGTGTTGAAAAACATGAAGAGCATGAAAAGGTGTGAAAAATATGAAGAGGTTGAAAATGTGTGAAATATATGAAGAGCTTCAAAAGGTGTCAAAAATGAGATGAGCATGAAACGGTCTGAAAAATAAGAGGAGCATGAAATGGTGATCAAAACGTGAAGAGCCTGAAAAGGTGTGAAAAATATGAAGAGCTTCAAAAGGTGTGAAATACATGAGGAGCATGAAACGGGCTGAAAAATAGGAGAAGCATGAAGTGGTGTGGAAAAACATGAAGAGCCTGAAAAGGTGTGAAAAATATGAAGAGCTTCAAAAGGTGTGAAATACATGAGGAGCATGAAACTCTCTGAAAAATAGAAGGAGCATGAAGCGGTGTTCAAACATGAAGAGCCTGAAAAGGTGTGAAAAATATGAAGAGCTTCAAAAGGTGTCAAAAATATTAGGAGCATGAAACGGTCTGAAAAATAGGAGGAGCACGAAGCAGTGTTCAAAAACATGAAGAGCCTGAAAAGGTGTGAAAATATGAAGAGCTTCAAAAGGTGTAAAAATATGAGAAGCATGAAACGGTCTGAAAAATAGGAGGAGCATTAAGCGGTGTTCAAAAACATGAAGAGCGTGAAAAGGTGTGAAAAAAAGAAGAGCTTCAAAAGGTGTCAAAAATATGAGAAGCATGAAACGGTCTGAAAAATATGAGGAGCATGAAGCGGTGTTGAAAAACATGCAGAGCCTGAGAACTTGTGAAAAATGTGAAGAGCTTCAAAAGGTGTCAAAAATATGAGGAGAATGAAACGGTCTGAAAAATAGGAGGAACATGAAGCGGTGTTGAAAAACATGAAGAGTTTGAAAAGGTGTGAAAGATATGTAGAGTTTCTAAAGATGTCAAAAATATGAGGAGCATGAAACGGTCTGAAAAATAGGAGGAGCATGAAGGGGTGTTGAAAAACATGAAGAGCCTGAAAAGGTGTGAAAAATTTGAAGAGCTTCAAAAGGTGAGAAATACATGAGGAGCATGAAACTCTCTGAAAAATAGGAAAGCATGAACCGGTGTTGAAAAACATGAAGAGCCTGAAAAGGTGTGAAAAATATGAGAGCTTCAAAAGGTGTCAATAATAAGAGGTGCATGAAACAGTCTGAAAAATAGGAGGAGCATGAATCTGTCTGAAAAATAGGAGAAGCATGAAGCGGTGTTGAAAAAAATGAAGAGCCTGAAAAGGTGTGAAAAATATGAAAAGCTTCAAAAGGTGTCAAAAATATGAGGAGCATGAAACGGTCTGAAAAATAGGTGGAGCATGAAGCGGTGTTGAATAATATGAAGAGCCTGGAAAGGTGTGCAAAATATGAAGAGCTTCAAAAGGTGTGAAATATATGAAGAGCTTCAAAAGGTGTCAAAAATGAGATGAGCATGAAACGGTCTGAAAAATAGGAGGAGCATGAAACGATGATCAAAAACATGAAGAGCCTGAAAAGGTGTGAAAAATATGAAGAGCTTCAAAAGGTGTGAAATACATGAGGAGCATGAAACGGGCTGAAAAAAAGGAGAAGCATGAAGGGGTGTGGCAAAACATGAAGAGCCTGAAAACGTTTGAAAAATATGAAGAGCTTCAAAAGGTGTGAAATACATGAGGAGCATGAAACTCTCTGAAAAATAGAAATAGCATGAAGTGGTGTTGAAAAACATGAAGAGCCTGAAAACGTGTGAAAATATGAAGAGCTTCAAAAGTATGAAAAATATGAAGAGTTTCAAAAGGTGTGAAAAATTTGAAGAGCTTCAAAAGGTGTCAAAATGAGATGAGCATGAAACGGTCTGAAAAATAGGAGGAGCATGAAGTGGTGTTGAAAAAAATGAAGAGCCTGAAAAGGTGTGAAATATATAAAGAGCTTCAAAAGGTGTCAAATATATGAGGAGAATGAAACGGTCTGCAAATTAGGAGAAGCCTGAAATGGTGTTCAAAAACATGAAGAGACTGAAAAGGTGTGAAAAACATGAAGAGCCTGAAAAGGTGTGAAAAATATGAAGAGCTTCAAAAGGTGTAAAAAATGAGATGAGCATGAAACCGTCTGAAAAATAGGAGGAGCATGAAGTGGTGTTGAAAAAAATGAAGAGCCTGAAAAGGTGTGAAACATATGAAGAGCTTCAAAAGGTGTCAAAATTATGAGGAACATGAAACGGCGTGAAAAATTGGAGGAGCATGAAGCGGTGTTCAAAAATATGAAGAGCCTGAAAAGGTGTGAAAAATATGAAGAGCTTCAAAAGGTGTGAAATACATGAGTAGTTTGAAACGGGCTGAAAAATAGGAGAAGTATGAAGTGGTGTGGAAAAATATGAAGAGCGTGAAAAGGTATGGAAAATATGAAGTGCTTCAAATGGTGTGAAATACATGAGGAGCATGAAACTCTCTGAAAAATAGAAGGAGCATGAAGCGGTGTTCAAACATGAAGAGCCTGAAAAGGTGTGAAAAATATGAAGAGCTTCAAACGGTGTCAAAAATATGAGGAGCATGAAACGGTCTGAAAAATAGGAGGAGCAAGAAGCCGTGTTCAAAAACATGAAGAGCCTGAAAAGGTCTGAAAAATATGAAGAGCTTGAAAAGGTGTGAAATATATGAAGAGCTTCAAAAGGTGTCAAAAATGAGATGAGCATGAAACGGTGTGAAAAATAGGAGGAGCATGAAGCGGTGTGGAAAAAAATGAAGAGGCTGAAAAGTTGTGAAATATATGAAGAGCTTCAAGAGGTGTCAAAAATATGAAGAGCAGGAAATGGTCTGAAAAATAGGAGGAGCATGAAGCGGTGTTGAAAAACATGAAGAGTCTGAAAAGGTGTGAAAGATATGAAGTGTTTCTAAAGATGTCAAAAATATGAGGAGCAAGAAACGGTCTGAAAAATAGGAGGAGCAAGCAACGGTGATCAAAAACATGGAGAGCCTTAAAAGGTGTGAAAAATATGATGAGCTTCAAAAGGTGTGAAAAACATGAGGAGCATGAAACTGGCTGAAAAATAGGAGAAGCATGAAGTGGTGTTGAAAAACATGAAGAGCCTGAAAAGGAGTGAAAAATATGAAGAGCTTCAAAAGTAGTCAAACATATGAAGAGTAGGAAATGGTCTGAAAAATAGGAGGAGCATGAAGTGGTGTTGAAAAACATGAAGAGTCTGAAAAGGTGTGAAAGATATGAAGTGTTTCTAAAGATGTCAAAAATATGAGGAGCATGAAACGGTCTGAAAAATAGGAGGAGCAAGCAACGGTGATCAAAAACATGGAGAGCCTTAAAAGGTGTGAGAAATATGACGAGCTTCAAAAGGTGTGAAAAACATGAGGAGCATGAAACGGGCTGAAAAATAGGAGAAGCATGAAGTGGTGTTGAAAAACATGAAGAGCCTGAAAAAGTGAAAAATATAAAGAGCTTCAGAAGGTGTGAAAAATATGAAGAGCTTCAACAGGTGTCAAAAATTAGATGAGCATGAAACGGTCTGAAAAATTGGAGGAGCAAGAAGTAGTGTTGAAAAAAATGAAGAGCCTGAAAAGGTGTGAAAAATATGAAAAGCTTCAAAAGGTGTCACAAATATGAGGAGCATGAAACGGTCTGAAAAGTAGGTGGAGCATGAAGCGGTGTTGAAAAATATGAAGAGCCTGGAAAGGTGTGCAAAATATGAAGAGCTTCAAAAGGTGTGAAATATATGAAGAGCTTCAAAAGGTGTCAAAAATATGAGGAGCATGAAACGGTGTGAAAATAGGAGGAGGATGAAACGGTCTGAAAAATAATAGGAGCATGAATCGATGTTGAAAACATGAAGAGCATGAAGAGGTGTGAAAAATATGAAGAGCTTCAAAAGGTGTCAAAAATATTAGGAGCAAGAAACGGTCTGAAAAATAGGAGGAGCATGAAGCGGTGTTGAAAAACATGAAGAGCCTGAAAATGTGTGAAAAATATGAAGGGCTTTAAAAGGTGTCAAAAATATGAGGCGCCTGTAACGGTCTGAAAAATAGGAGGAGCATGAAGCGGTGTTGAAAAACATGAAGAGCTTGAAATGGGGTGAAATATATGAAGAGCTTCAAAAGGTGTCAAAAATAGGAGGAGTATGAAACGGTCTGAAATCTAGGAGGAGCATGAAGTGTTATTGAAAAACATGAAGATCATGAAAAGGTGTGAAATATGAAGAGCTTCAAAAGGTGTCAAAAATGTGAGGAGCATGAAACGGTCTGAAAAATAGGAGGAGCATGAAGCCATGTTCAAAAACATGAAGAGCCTGAAAAGGTGTGAAAAATATGAAGAGCTTCAAAAGGTGTCAAATTATGAGGAGAATGAAACGGTGTGAAAAATAGGAGGAGCATGAAACGGGTTGAAAAATAGGAGGAGCATGAAGCGGAATCCACAAAAATGAAGAGCCTGAAAAGGTGGAAAGTATATGAAGAGCTTCAAAAGCTGTCAAAAATTTGAGGAGCATGAAACGGTATGAAAAATAGGAGGAGTGTGAAGCGGTGTTCAAAAACATGAAGAGTTTAAAAGGTGTGAAAAATATGAAGAGCTTCAAAAGTTGTGAAAAATATGAAAAGCATAAAACGGTCTGAAAAATAGGAGGAGCATGAAACGGTCTGAAAAATAGGAGGAGCATGAAGCGGTGTTGAAAAACATGAAGAGTCTGAAAAGTTGTGAAAAATATGAAGAGCTTCAAAAGGTGTCAAAAATTTGAGGAGCATGAAAAGTTCTGAAGAATAGGAAGAGCATGATGCAGTGTTGAAAAACATGAAGAGCCTGAAAAGGTGTGAAAAATATGAAGCACTTCAAAAGATGTCAAAATTATGAGGAGCATGAAACAGTTGAAAAATAGGAGGAGCATGAAGCAGTGTTCAAAAACATGAAGAACCGGAAAAGGTGTGAAAAATATGAAGAGCTTCAAAAGGTGTGAAAATTATGAGGAGCATGAAACGGTCTGAAAAATAGGAGGAGCATGAAGGGGTGTTCAAAAACATGAAGAGCCTGAAAAGGTGTGAAAAATATGAAGAGCTTCAAAAGGTTGGAAATACATGAGGAGCATGAAACGGTCTGAAAAATAGGAGGAGCATGAATCCGTCTGAAAAATGGGAGGAGCATGAAGTGGTGTTGAAAAACATGAAGTTCCTGAAAAGCTGCGAAAATAAGACAACCTTCAAAATGTGTCAAAAATATGAGGAGCATGAAACGGTCTGAAAAATAGGAGGAGCATGAAATGGTCTGAAAAATGGGAGGAGCATGAAGCGGTGTTGAAAAACATGAAGTTCCTGAAAAGCTGTGAAAATAAGACAAGCTTCAAAAGGTGTGAAAAATATGAGGAGCATGAAACGGTCTGAAAAATAGGAGGTGCATGAAGCGGTGTCGAAAAACATGAAGAGCCTGAGAACGTGTGAAAAATATGAAGAGCTTCTAAAGGTGTGAAAAATATGAAGAGCTTCAAAAGGTGTCAAAAATGAGATGAGCATGAAACGGCCTGAAAAATAGGAGGAGCATGAAGTGGTGTTGAAAAACATGATGAGCCTGAAAAAGTGTGAAATATATGAAGATCTTCAAAAGGTGTCAAAAATATGAGGAGCATGAAACGGTCTGAAAAATAGGAGGAGCATGAAGCGGTGTTGAAAAACATGAAGAGCCTGAAAAGGTGTGAAAAATATGAAGAGCTTCAAAAGTTGTCAAAAATATGATGAGCATGAACGGTCCGGAAAATAGCAGGAGCATGAAGCGGTCTTGAAAACCATGAAGAGCCTGAAAAGGTGTGAAAAATAAGAAGAGCTTCAAAATGTTTCAAAATTATGAGGAGAATGAACGGTCTGAAAAATAGGAGGAGCATGAAGCGGTGTTGAAAAACATGAAGAGCCTGAAAAGGTGTGAAAAATAAGAAGAGCTTCAAAATGTTTCAAAAATATGTGGAGCAAGTAACGGTTTGAAAAATAGGAGGAGCATGAAGCGGTGTTCAAAAACATGAAGATCCTGAAAAGGTGTGAAAAATACGAAGAGCTTCAAAAGGTGTGAAATACATGAGGAGCATGCAGCCGTCTGAAAAATAGGAAGAGCATGAAGCGATGTTCAAAAACATGAAGAGCCTGAAATGGTGTGAAAAATATCAAGAGTTTCAAAAGGTGTGAAAAATATGATGAGCATGAAATGGTCTGAAAAATAGGAGGAGCAAGAAGCGGTGTTCAAAAACATGAAGAGCCTGAAAAGGTGTGAAAAAGATGAAGAGCTTCAAAAGCTGTCAAAAATATGAGGAGCATGAAATGGTCTGAAAAATAGGAGGAGAATGAAGCGGTGTTTAAAAACATGAAGAGCCTGAAAAGGTGTTGAAAAATATGAAGAGACTCAAAACTTGTCAAAAATATGAGGAGCATGAAACGGTCTGAAAAATAGGAGGAGCATGAAAAGATGTTGAAAAACATGAAGAGCCTGAAAACGTGTGAAAATATGAAGATCTTCAAAAGGTGTGAAAAATATGAAGAGCTTCAAAAGGTGTCAAAAATGAGATGAGCATGAAACTGTCTGAAAAATGGGAGGAGCATGAAGTGGTGTTCAAAAAAATGAAGAGCCTAAAAAGGTGTGAAAAATATGCAGACTTTCAAAAGAAATCAAAAATATGAAGAGCATGAAACGGTCTGAAAAGTAGGAGGAGCATGAAGCGGTATTCAAAAACATGAAGAGCCTGAAAAGGTGTGAAAAAAGTGAAGAGCTTCAAAAGGTCTCAAAAAAATGAGTAGCATGAAACGGTCTGAAAAATCGGAGGAGCATGAAGCGGTGTTCAAAAACCTGAAGAGCCTGAAAAGGTGTGAAAAATATGACGAGCTTCAAAACGTGTCAAAAATATGAGGAGCATGATACGGTCTGAAAAATAGGAGGAGTAAGAAGCGGTGTTGAAAAACATGAAGAACCTGAAAAGGTGTGAAAAATATGAAGAACTTCAAAAGGTGTGAAAAATATGAGGAGCATGTAACGGTCTGAATAATAGGAGGAGCATGAAGCGGTGTTCATAAACATGGAGACCCTGAAAAGTTGTGAAAAATATGAAGAACTTCAAAAGGTGTGAAAAATATGAAGAGCTTCAAAATGTGTCAAAAAGAGATGAGCATGAAACGGTCTGAAAAATAGGAGGAACATGAAGTGGCTTTGAAAAACCTGAAGAGCCTGAAAAGGTGTGAGAAATATGAAGAGTTTCAAAAGGTATCAAAAATATGAGGAGACTGAAACGGTCTGAAAAATAAGAGGAGCATGAAGCGGTGTTCAAAAACATGAAGAGTCTGAAAAGGTGTGGAATATATGAAGACCTTCAAAAGGTGTCAAAGGTATGAGGAGAATGAAACGGTCTGAAAAATACGAGGAGCATGAAACGGTGTTCAAAAACATGAAGAGCCTGAAAAGATGTGAAAAATATGAAGAGCTTCAAAAGGTGTCAAAAATATGAGGAGCATGAAACGGTCTGAAAAATAGAAGCAGCATGAAGCGGTGTTGAAATAGATAAAGAGCCTGAAAACGTGTGAAAAATATGAAGAGATTCAAAAGGTGTGAAAAATATGAAGAGCTTCAAAAGGTGTGAAAAGAATGAAGAGCTTCAAAAGGTGTCAAAAATATGAGGAACATGAAATGGTCTGAAAAATTGGAGGAGCATGAAGCCGTGTTCAAAAACATGAACAGCTTGAAAATGTGTGAAAAATATGAAGAGCCTGAAAAGTTATGAAAAATACGAAGAGCTTCAAAAGGTGTCAAATATATGAGGAGCATGAAACGGTCTGAAAAATAGGAGGATCATAAAGCGGTGTTGAAAAACATGAAGAGCCTGAAAATGGTGTGAAAAATATCAAGAGCTTCAAAAGGTGTCAAAAATGAGATGTGCATGAAACGGTCTGAAAAATAGGAGGAGCATGAAACGGTGTTCAAAAACATGAAGAGCCTGAAAAGGTGTGAAAAATATGAAGAGCCTCAAAAAATGTCAAAAATATGAGGAATATGAAACGGTCTGAAAAATAGGAGGATCATAAAGCGGTGTTGAAAAACATGAAGAGCCTGAAAATGGTGTGAAAAATATGAAGAGCTTCAAAAGGAGTCAAAAATGAAATGTGCATGAAACGGTCTGAAAAATATGAGGAGCATGAAGTGGTTGTGAAAAACATGAAAAGCCTGAAAATGTGTGCAAAATACGAAGAGCTTCAAAAGGTGTGAAATACATGAGGAGCATGAAATGGTCTGAGAAATAGGAGGAGCATGAAGCGGTGTTCAAAAACATGTAGAGACTGAAAAGGTGTGAAAAATATGAAGAGCTTCAAAAGGAGTGAAAAATAGGAGGAGCATGAAACGGTCTGAAAAATAGGAGGAACATGAACCGGTGTTCAAATACATGAAAAGCCTGAAAAGGGGTGAAAAATATGAAGAGCTTCAAAAATATGAAAAATATGAAGAGCTTCAAAAGGTGTGAAAAATATGAAGAGCTTCAAAAGGTATCAAAAATATGAGAAACATGAAACGGTCTGAAAAATTGGAGGAGCATGAAGCGGTGTTCAAAAACATGAAGAGCCTGAAAAGGTATGAAAAATATGAAGAGCTTCAAAAGGTGTCAAAAATATGAGGAGCATGAAACGGTCTGAAAAATAGGAGGAGCATGAAGCGGTGTTGAAAAAAATGAAGAGCCTGAAAATGTGTGAAATATATGAAGAGCTTCAAAAGGTGTGAAATACATGAGGAGCATGAAACGGACTGAAAAATAGGAGGAGCATGAAGCGGTGTGGCAAAACATGAAGAGCCTGAAAAGGTGTGAAAGATATGAAGAGTTTCTAAAGGTGTCAAAAATATGAGGAGCATGAAAACGTCTGAAAAATAGGAGGAGCATGAAGTTGTGTTGAAAAACATTAAGAGCCTGAAAGGGTGTGAAAAATATGAAGAGCTTCAAAAGGTGTCAAAAATATGAGGAGCATGAAACGGTCTGAAAAATAGGCGGAGCATGAAGCGGTGTTCAAAAACATGAAGAGCGTGAAAAGGTGTGAAAAATATGAAAAGCTTCAAAAGGTTTCAAACATAAGAGGAGCATGAAACGGTCTGAAAAATAGGAGGAGCATGAAACGGTGTTCAAAAACATGAAGAGCCTGAAAATGGTGTGAAAAATATCAAAGGCTTCAAAAAGTGTCAAAAATGAGATGTGCATGAAACGGTCAGAAAAATAGGAGGAGCATGAAACGGTGTTCAAAAACATGAAGAGCCTGAAAAGGTGTGAAAAATATGAAGTACTTCAAAAGGTGTCAAATATATGAGGAGCATGAAACGGTCTGAAAAATAGGAGGATCATAAAGCGGTGTTGAAAAACATGAAGAGCCTGAAAATGGTGTGAAAAATATGAAGAGCTTCAAAAGGAGTCAAAAATGAAATGTGCATGAAACGGTCTGAAAAATATGAGGAGCATGAAGTGGTTGTGAAAAACATGAAAAGCCTGAAAATGTGTGCAAAATATTAAGAGATTCAAAAGGTGTGAAATACATGAGGAGCATGAAATGGTCTGAGAAATAGGAGGAGCATGAAGCGGTGTTGAAAAACATGTAGAGACTGAAAAGTTGTGAAAAATGTGAAGAGCTTCAAAAGGAGTGAAAAATAGGAGGAGCACGAAACGGTCTGAAAAATAGGAGGAGCATGAACCGGTGTTCAAACACATGAAAAGCCTGAAATGGTGTGAAAAATATGAAGAGCTTCAAATATATGAAAAATATGAAGAGCTTCAAAAGGTGTGAAAAATATGAAGAGCTTCAAAAGGTGTCAAAAATATGAGAAACATGAAACGGTCTGAAAAATTGGAGGAGCATGAAGCGGTGTTCAAAAACATGAAGAGCCTGAAAAGGTGTGAAAAATATGAAGAGCTTCAAAAGGTGTCAAAAATATGAGGAGCATGAAATGGTCTAAAAAATCGGAGGAGCATGAAATGGTGTTCAACACATGAAGAGACAGAAAAGGTGTGAAAAACATGAAGAGCTTCAAATGGTGTGAAATACATGAGGAGCATGAAACGGTCTGAAAAATAGGAGGAGCAAGAAGGTGTGCTCAAAAACATGAAGAGCCTAAAAAAGTGTGAAAAATATGAAGAGCTTCAAAAATATGAAAAATATGAAGAGCTTCAAAAGGTGTGAAAAATATGAAAAGCTTCAAAAGGTGTCAAAAATATGAGGAGCATGAAATGGCCACAAAAATAGGAGGAGCATGAATCGGTGATGAAAAACATGGAGAGCCTGAAAAGGTGTGAAAAATATGAAGAGCTTCAAAAATATGAAAAATATGAAGAGCTTCAAATGGTGTGAAATACATGAGGAGCATGAAACGGTCTGAAAAATATGAGGAGCATGAAGCGCTGTTCAAAAACATGAAGAGCCTAAAAGGTGTGAAAAATATGAAGAGCTTCAAAAGGTGTCAAAAATATGAGGAGCATGAAATGGCCTCAAAAATAGGAGGAGCATGAATCGGTGATGAAAAACATGGAGAGCCTGAAAAGGTGTGAAAAATATGAAGAGCTTCAAAAGGTTTCAAAATGTGTGGAGCATGAAACGGTCTGAAAAATAGGAGGAGCATGAAGCGGTGTTGAAAAACATGAAGAGCCTGAAAAGGTGTGAAAAATATGAAGAGCTTGAAAAGGTGTGAAAAATATGAAGAACTTCAAAAGGTGTGAAACATATGAAGAGCTTCAAAACGTGTGAAATACATGAGGAGCATGAAACTCTCTGAAAAATAGAAGGAGCATGAAGTGGTGTTCAAAAACATGAAGAGCCTGAAAAGGTGTGAAAAATATGAAAAGCTTCAAAAGGTGTCAAAAATATGAGGAGCATGAAACGGGCTGAAAAACAGGAGAAGCATGAAGTGGTGTTGAAAAACATGAAGATCCTGAAAAGGTGTGAAAAATATGAAGAGCTTCAAAAGTGTGAAATACATGACGAGCATGAAATGGACTGAAAAATACGAGGAACATGAAACGGTGTTCAATAACATGAAGAGCCTGAAAAGGTGTGAACAATAAGAAGAGCTTCAAAAGGTGTCAAAAATATGAAGAGCTTCAAAAAGGATGAAAAATATGAGGAGCATGAAACTGTCAGAAAAATAGGAGGATCATGAAGCGGTGTTGAAAAACATGAAGAGCCTGAAAAGGTGAGAAAAATACGAAGAGCTTCTAAAGGTGTGAAAAATATGAGGAGCATGAAACGGTCTCAAAATAGGAGGAGCATGAAACGGTCTGAAAAATAGGAGGAGCATGAAGCGGTGATGAAAAAATAGAAGAGCATGAAATGGTTTGAAGAATATAAGGAGCTTCAAAAGGTATCAAAAATAGTAGTAGCATGAAACGGTGTTGAAAAACTTGAAGAGCCTGAAAATGTGTAAAATATGAACAGGTTAAAAGGTGTCAAAATATGAGGAGCATGAAACGGTCTGAAAAATAAGAGGAGCATGAAGCGGTGATGAAAAAAAAGAAGAGCATGAAATGGTTTGAAGAATATGAGGAGCTTCAAAAGGTATCAAAAATAGGAGTAGCATGAAGCCGTGTTGAAAAACATGAAGAGCCTGAAAAGGTGTGAAAAATATGAAGAGCTTCAAAAGGTATCAAAAATAGGAGTAGCATGAAGAGGTGTTCAAAAATATGAAGAGCCTGAAAAGGTGTGAAAAATATGAAGAGCATGAAACGGTCTGAAAAATAGGTGGAGCATGAAGCGGTGTTCAGAAGCATGAAGAGCCTGAAAACTGTGAAAAATATGAAGAGCTTCAAAAAGTGTGAAAAATATGAAGAGTTTCAAAAGGTGTGAAAAATATGAGGAGCATGAAACGGTCTGAAAAATAGGAGGAGCATGAAACAGTGTGTAAAAAATGAAGAGCATGAATAGGTGTGAAAATTATGAAGAGCTTTAAAAGGTTTGAAAAATATGACGAGCATGAAATTGTCTGAAAAATTGGAGGAGCATGAAGCGGTGTTGAAATACATGAAGAGCCTGTAAAGGTTTGAAAAATATGAAGAGCTTAAAAAGGTGTGAAAAATATGAAGAGCTTCAAAATTTGTCAAAAATAAGAGGAGAAAGACACGGTCTGAAAAATAGGAGGAGCATGAAGCGGTGTTGAAATACATGAAGAGCCTGTAAAGGTTTGAAAAATATGAAGAGCTTCAAAAGGTGTGAAAAATTAGAAGAGCTTCAAAATGTGTCAAAAATAGGAGGAGCATGACACGGTCTGAAAAATAGGAGGAGCATGAAGCGGTGTTGAAAAACATGAAGAGCCTGAAAAGGTGTAAAAAACATGAAGAGCCTAAAAAGGTGTCAAAAATATGAGATATATGAAACGGTCTGAAAAATAGGAGGATCATAAAGAGGTGTTGAAAAACATGAAGTTCCTGAAAAGGTGTGAAATATATGAAGAGCTTCAAAAGTTGTGAAATATATGAGGAGCATGAAACGGTCTGAAAAATAGGGGAGCATGAAACGGTGTTCAAAAACATGAAGAGCTTCAAAAGGTGTGAAAAATATGAACAGCTTCAAAAGGTGTCAAAAATGAGATGAGTAAAAAACGGTCTGAAAAATGGGAGGAGCATGAAGTTGTGTTGAAAATAATGAAGAGCCTGAAAAGGTGTGAAAAATATGAGGAGCATGATACGGTCTGAAAAATAGGAGGAGCATGAAGTGGTAGTGAAAAAACATGAAGAGCCTGAAAACGTGTGCAAAATATGACGAGCTTCAAAAGGTGTGAAATACATGAGAAGCTTGAAACGGTCTGAAAAATAGGAGGAGCATGAATCGATGTTGAAAAACATGAAGAGCCTTAAAATGTGTGAAAAATATGAAGAGCTTCAAAAAGTGTGAAAAATATGAGGATCATGAAACGGTCTGAAAAATAGGAGGAGCATGAAGCGGTGTTGAAAAACATGAAGAGCCTGAAAAGGTGTGACAAATATGAAGAGCTTCAAAAGGTGTGAAATACATGAGGAGCATGAAACGATCTGAAAAACAGGAGGAGCATGAAGCGGTGTTCAAAAACATGCAGAGTCTGAAAAGGTGTGAAAAATATGAAGAGCTTCAAAAGGTTTGAAAAATATGAAGAGCTTCAAAAGGTGTCAAAAATGAGATGAGCATGAAACGGTCTGAAAAATAGGAGGAGCATGAAGCGGTGTTCAAAAACATGAAGAGCCTGAAAAGGTGTGAGAAATATGAAGAGCTTCAAAAGATGTCAAAAATATGAGGAGCATGAAACGGTCTGAAAAATAGGAGGAGCATGAAATGGTGTTCAAACACATGAAGAGCCTGAAAAGGTGTGAAAAATATGAAGAGCTTCAAAAGGTGTGAAATACATGAGGAGCATTAAACGGTTTAAAAATTAGGAGGAGCATGAAGCGGTGTTCAAAAACATGAAGAGCCTGAAAAGGTGTTAAAAATATGAAGAGCTTCAAAAGGTGTGAAAAATATGAGGAGCATGAAACGGTCTGAAAAATAGGAGGAGCATGAAGCGGTGTTGAAAAACATGAGGAGCCTGAAAAGTTGTGAATAATATGAAGAGCTTCAAAAGGTGTGAAATACATGAGGAGCATGAAACGGTCTGAAAATAGGAGGAGCATGAAGCGGTGTTCAAAAACATGCTGAGACTGAAATCTTGTGAAAAATATGAAGAGCTTCAAAAGGTGTGAAAAATATGAAGAGCTTCAGAAGATGTCAAAAATGAGATGAGCATGAAACGGTCTGAAAAATAGGAGGAGCATGAACCGGTGTCGAAAAACCTGAAGAGCCTGAAAAGTTGTGAAAAATATGAAGAGCTCCAAAAGGTGTGAAAAATATGAGGAGCATGATACGGTCTGAAAAATAGGAGGAGCATGAACCGGTGTTCAAAAACATGAAGAGCCTGAAAAGGTGTGAAAAATATGAACAGCTTCAAAAGGTGTGAAAAATATGAGGAGCATGAAACGGTCTGAAAAATAGGAGGAGCATGAAGCGGTGTTGAAAAACATGAGGAGCCTGAAAAGGTGTGACAAATATGAAGAGCTTCAAAAGGTGGGAAATACATGAGGAGCATGAAACGGTCTCAAAAATAGGAGGAGCATGAAGCGGTGTTCAAAAACATGCAGAGTCTGAAAAGGGGTGAAAAATATGAAGAGCTTCAAAAGGTTTGATAAATATGAAGAGCTTCAAAAGGTGTGAAAAATATGAAAAGCTTCAAAAGGTGTCAAAAATATGAGGACCATGAAACGGTCTGCAAAATAGGAGGAGCATGAAGTGGTGTTGAAAAACATGAAGAGCCTGAAAACGTGTGAAAAAAATGAAGAGCTTCAAAAGGTGTGAAAAATATGAAGAGCTTCAAAAGGTGTCAAAAATGAGATGAGTGTAAAACGGTCTGAAATGTGGGAGGAGCATGAAGTGGTGTTGAAAATAATGAAGAGCCTGAAAAGGTGTGAAATATATGAAGAGCTTCAAAAGGTGTGAAAAAAAAGAGGAGCATGATACGGTCTGAAAAATAGGAGGAGCATGAATTGGTTGTGAAAAAACATGAAGAGCCTGAAAACGCGTGCAAAATATGAAGAGCTTCAAAAGGTGTGAAATACATGAGGAGCATGAAACGGTCTGAAAAATAGGAGGAGCAAGAAACGGTGTTGAAAAACATGAAGAGACTGACGAGGTGTCAGAAATATGAAGAGCTTCAAAAGGTGTCAAAAATATGAGGAGCATGAAACGGTCTGAAAAATAGGAGGAGCAACAAGGGGTGTTGAAATACATGAAGAGCCTGAAAATGTGTAAAAAATATAAAGAGCTTCAAAAGATGTGAAAAATACGAAGAGCTTCAAAAGATGTCAAAAATATGAGGAGCATGAAACTGTCTGAAAAATAGGAGGAGCATGAAGCTGTGTTCAAAAACATGAAGAGCCTGAAAAGGTGTGAAATATATAAAGAGCTTCAAAAAGTGTCAAAATATGAGGAGCATGAAACGGTCTGAATAATAGGAGGAGAATGTAACGGTGATCAAAAACATGAAGAGCCTGAAAAGGTGTGAAAAATATGAAGAGCTTCAAAAGGTGTAAAATATGAGGAGCATGAAACGGTCTGAAAAATAGGAGGAGCATGAAGCGGTGTTCAAAAACATGAAGAGCCTGAAAAGTTGTGAAAAATATGAAAAGCTTCAAAAGGTGTCAAAAATGAGATGAGCATGAAACGGTCTGAAAAATAGGAGGAGCATGAAGCGGTGTTCAAAAACTTGAAGAGCCTGAAACGTTGTGAAAAATATGAAAAGCTTGAAAAGGTTTCAAAAAAGAGATGAGCATGAAACGGTCTGAAAAATAGGAAGAGCATGAAGTGGTGTTGAAAAAATGAAGAGCCTGAAAAGGTGTGAAAAATATGAAGATCATCAAAATGTATCAAAAATATGAGCAGCATGAAACGGTCTGCAAAAAAGGAGGAGCATGAAGTGGTGTTGAAAAACTTGAAGAGCCTGAAAAAGTGTGAAAAATATGAAAAGCTTCAAAAGATGTCAAAAATATGAGGAGCATGAAACGGTCTGAAAAATAGGAGGAGCATGAAGTGGTGTTGAAAAACATGAAGAGCCTGAAAAGGTGTGAAAAATATGAAGAGCTTCAAAAGGTGTCAAAAATATGAGGAGCATGAAACGATCTGAATAATCGGAGGAGCAGGAAACGGTTTTCAAAAACATGAAGAGCCTGAAAAGGTGTGAAAAATATGAAGAGCTTCAAAAGGTGTCAAAAATATGAGGATCATGAAACGGTCTGAAAATTAGGAGGAGCATGAAGCGTTGTTTAAAAACTTGAAGAGCCTGAAAAAGTTTGAAAAATATGAAGAGCTTCAAAAGGTGTCAAAAATATGAGAAGCATGAAACGGTGTTCAAAAACATGAAGAGCCTGAAAAGGTGTGAAAAATATGAAGAGCTTCAAAAGGTGTCAAAAATATGCGGACCATGAAACGGTCTGAAAAATAGGAGGAGCATGAAGCGGTGTTGAAAAACATGAAGAGTCTGAAAAGGTGTGAAATATATGAAGAGCTTCAAAAGGTGTAAAAAATATGAGGAGTTTGAAACGGTCTGAAAAATATGAGGATCTGGTTTCCTCATTGTGTATGCCCAGAAGTGGAATTGCTGGGTCATATGGCAGTTCTATTTCCAGTTTTTTAAGAAATCTCTTCACCGTTTTCCATAGCCTCTGTACTAGTGTGCATTCCCACCAACAATATAAGAGGGTTCCCTTTTCTCCACTCCCTCTCCAGCATTTATTGCTTGTAGACTTTTGGATAGCAGCCATCCTGACTGGCATGTAATGGTACCTCATTGTGGTTTTCATTTGCATTTCTCTAATAATGAGTGATGTTGAGCATCTTTTCATGTGTTTGTTATCCATCTGTATGTCTTCTTTGGAGAAATGTCTGTTTAGTTCTTTGGCTCATTTTTTATTGGGTCATTTATTTTTCTGGAATTGAGCTGCAGGATTTGCTTGTATATTTTTGAGATTAATCCTTTGTCTGTTTCTTCATTTGCTATTATTTTCTCCCAATCTGAGGGCTGTCTTTTCACCTTACTTATAGTTTCCTTTGTAGTGCAAAAGCTTTTAAGTTTCATTAGGTCCCATTTGTTTAGTTTTGCTTTTATTTCCAATATTCTGGGAGGTGGGTCATAGAGGATCTTGCTTTGATTTATGTCGGAGAGTGTTTTGCCTATCTTCTCCTCTAGGAGTTTTATAGTTTCTGGTCTTACATTTAGATCTTTAATCCATTTTGAGTTTATTTTTGTGTATGGTGTTAGAAAGTGTTCTATTTTCATTCTTTTACAAGTGGTTGACCAGTTTTCCCAGCACCACTTGTTAAAGAGGTTGTCTTTTTTCCATTGCATATCCTTGCCTCCTTTGTCAAAGATAAGGTGTCCATAGGTTCGTCTGAAAGAGACACGTGCACCCCAATGTTCATCGCAGCACTGTTTATAATAGCCAGGACATGGAAGCAACCTAGATGCCCGTCAGCAGATGAATGGATAAGAAAGCTGTGGTACATATACACCATGGAATATTACTCAGCCATTAAAAAGAATTCATTTGAATCAGTCCTAATGAGATGGATGAAGCTGGAGCCCATTTTACAGAGTGAAGTAAGCCAGAAAGATAAAGAACATTACAGCATACTGACACATGTATATGGAATTTAGAAAGGTGACAACGATAACCCTATATGCAGAACAGAAAAAGAGACACAGAAATACAGAACAGACTTTTAAACTTTGTGGGAGAATGTGAGGGTGGGATATTTCAAAAGAACAGCATGTATGCTATCTATGGTGAAACAAATCACCAGCCCAGGTAGGATGCACGAGACAAGTGCTCCGGCTTGGTGCACTGGGAAGACCCAGAGGAATCGGGTGGAGAGGGAGGTGGGAGGGGGAATCGGGACTGGGAATACATGTAAATCCATGGCTGATTCATATCAAAGTATGACAAAACCCACTGGAAAAAAAAATAAAAATAAAAAAAAAAATAAAAAAAAATAACAATAAAAAAAAAATAAGAGGAGCATGAAACGGTGTTCAAAAACATGAAGAGCCTGAAAAGGTGTGAAAAATATGAAGAGCTTCAAAAGGTGTGAAAAATATGAGGAGCCTGAAACGGTCTGAAAAATAGGAGGAGCATGAAGCGGTGTTTAAAAACATGAAGAGCCTGAAAAGGTGTGAAATATATGAAGAGCTTCAAAAGGTGTGAAAAATATGGAGAGCTTCAAAAGGTGTCAAAAATATGAAGAGCATGAAACGGTCTGAAAAATAGGGGGAGCATGAAATGGTGTTCAAAAACATGAAGAGCCTGAAAAGGTGTGAAATATATGAAGAGCCTGAAAAGGTGTGAAAAATATGAAGAGCTTCAAAAGGTGTCAAAAATATGAAGAGCATGAAACTTCTGAAAAATAGGAGGAGCATTAAATGGTGTTCAAAAACATGAAGAGCCTGAAAAGGTGTGAAAAATATGAAAAGCTTCAAAGGTGTGATATACATGAGGAGCATGAAACGGTCTGAAAAATAGGAGAAGCATGAAGTGATGTGGAAAAACATGAATAGCCTGAAAAGGTGTGAAAAATATGAAGAGCTTCAAAAGGTGTGAAATACATGAGGAGCATGAAACTCTCTGAAAAATAGGAGGAGCATGAAGTGGTGTTCAAAAACATGAAGAGCCTGAAAATGTGTGAAAAATATGAAGAGCTTCAAAAGGTGTGAAATATATGAGGAGCTTCAAAAGGTGTGAAAAATATGAAGAGCTTCAAAAGATGTCAAAAATATGAAAAGCATGAAACGGTCTGAAAAATAGGAGGAGCATGAAATGGTGTTCAAAAACATGAAGAGCCTGAAAATGTGTGAAAAATTTGAAAAGGTTCAAAGGTTTGAAATACATGAGGAGCATGAAACGGTCTGAAAAATAGGAGAAGCATGAAGTGGTGTGGAAAAAAATGAAGAGCCTGAAAAAGTGTGAAAAATATGAAGAGCTTCAAAAGGTGTGAAATATATGTGGAGCATGTATCTCTCTGAAAAATAGGAGGAGCATGAAGTGGTGTTGAAAAACATGAAGAGCCTGAAAAGATGTGAAAAATATGAAGAGCTCCAAAAGGTGTGAAAAATATGAGAAGCATGATACGGTCTGAAAAATAGGAGGAGCATGAAGTGGTGTTCAGAAACATGGAGAGCCTAAAAAGGTGTGAAAAATATGAAGAGCTTCAAAAAGTGTCTAAAATATGAGGAGCTTGAAACGGTCTGAAAAATAGGAGGAGCATGAAGCAGTGTTCACAAACATGAAGAGCCTGAAAATGTGTGAAAAATATGAAGAGCTTCAAAACGTGTGAAATACATGAGAAGCATGAAAAGGTCTGAAAAATAGGAGGAGCATGAAATGGTGTTCAAAAACATGAAGACCATGAAAAGGTGTGAAAATTATGAAGATCTTCAAAAGGTGTCAAAAACATGAGGAGAATGAAACGGTCTGAAAAATAGGAGGAGCATGAAGCAGTGTTCAAAACATGAAGAGCCTGAAAAAGTGTGAAAAATATGAAGATCTTCAAAAGTTTGAAAAATATGAAGACCCTGAAAAGGTGTCAAAAATGAGATGAGCATGAAACAGTCTGAAAAGTAGGAGGAGCATGAAGTGTTGTTCAAAAACGTGAAGAGCCTGAAAAGTTGTGAAAAATATGAAGAGCTTGAAAAGGTGTGAAATACCTGAGGAGCATGAAACGGTCTGAAAAAGAGGAGGAGCATGAAGCGGTGTTCAAAACATGAAGAGCCTGAAAAATTGTGAAAAATATGAAGAGCTTCAAAAGGTTTAAAAAATAGGAGGAGGATGAAGCGGTGTTCAAAAACATGAAGAGCCTGAAAAAGTGTGATAAATATGAAGAGCTTATAAAATTGTCAAAAATATGAGGAGCATGGAGAGATGTTCAAAATCATGAAGAGGCTGATAAGGTGTGAAAAACATTAAGAGCTTCAAAAGGTTTGAAAAATAGGAGGAGCATGAAGCGGTGTTCAAAAACATGAAGAGCCTCAAAATGTGTGAAAAATATGAAGAGCTTATAAAATTGTCAAAAATATGAGGACCATGAAACGGTCTGAAAAATACGAGCAGCCTGAAAACGTCTGAAAAATAGGAGGAGCATGAAGCGGTGTTCAAAAACATGAAGGGCCTGAAAACGTGTGAAAAATATGAAGAGCTTCAAAAGGAGTCAAAAATATGCGGAGCCTGAAACGATCTGAAAAATAGGAGGAGCATGAAGCGGTGTTGAAAAACATGAAGAGCCGGAAAAGGTGTGAAAAATGTGAAGAGCTTCAAAAGGTGTCAAAAATATGAGGAGCATGAAACGGTCTGAAATATAAGAGGATCATGAAGCGGTGTTGAAAAACATGAAGAGCCTGAAAAGGTCTGATAAATGTGAAGAGCTTCAAAATGTGTCAAAAATATGAGGAGCATGAAACGTTCTGAAAAATAGGAGGAGTAAGAAGCGTTATTGAAATACATGAAGAGCCTGAAAACGTGTGAAGAATATGAAGAGCTCAAAAGGTGTGAAAAAAATGAAGAGCTTCAGAAGGTGTCAAAAATGAGATGAGCATGAAACGGCCTCAAAAATAGGAGGAGCAGGAAGTGGTGTTCAGAAACATGGAGAGCCTGAAAAGGTGTGAAAAATATGAAGAGCTTCAAAAGGTGTGAAAAACAGGAGGAACATGAAACGGTGTTCAAAAATATGAAGAGCCTGAAAAGGTGTGAAAAATATGAAGAGCTTCAAAAGGTTTGAACTACATGAGGAGCATTAATCGGTCTGAAAAATAGCAGGAGCATTAAGTGGTGTTGAAAAACCTGAAGAGCCTGAAAAGATGTGAAAAATATGAAGAGCGTCAAAAGGTGTAAAAAAAATATGAAGAGCCTGAAACGGTCTGAAAAATAGGAGGAGCATGAAGCGGTGTTTAAAACATGAAGAGCCTGAAAAGGTGTGAAATATATGAAGAGCTTCAAAAGGTGTGAAAAATATGGAGAGCTTCAAAAGTTGTCAAAAATATGAAGAGCATGAAACGGTCTGAAAAATAGGGGGAGCATTAAATGGTGTTCAAAAACATGAAGAGCCTGAAAAGGTGTGAAAAATATGAAAAGCTTCAAAGGTGTGATATACATGAGGAGCATGAAACGGTCTGAAAAATAGGAGAAGCATGAAGTGATGTGGAAAAACATGAACAGCCTGAAAAGGTGTGAAAAATATGAAGAGCTTCAAAAGGTGTGAAATACATGAGGAGCATGAAACTCTCTGAAAAATAGGAGGAGCATGAAGTGGTGTTCAGAAACATGGAGAGCCTAAAAAGGTGTGAAAAATATGAAGAGCTTCAAAAAGTGTCTAAAATATGAGGAGCTTGAAACGGTCTGAAAAATAGGAGGAGCATGAAGCAGTGTTCACAAACATGAAGAGCCTGAAAAGGTGTGAAAAATATGAAGAGCTTCAAAACGTGTGAAATACATGAGGAGCATGAAAAGGTCTGAAAAATAGGAGGAGCATGAAATGGTGTTCAAAAACATGAAGAGCATGAAAAGGTGTGAAAATTATGAAGAGCTTCAAAAGGTGTCAAAAACATGAGGAGAATGAAACGGTCTGAAAAATAGGAGGAGCATGAAGCAGTGTTCAAAACATGAAGAGCCTGAAAAAGTGTGAAAAATATGAAGATCTTCAAAAGTTTGAAAAATATGAAGACCCTGAAAAGGTGTCAAAAATGAGATGAGCATGAAACAGTCTGAAAAGTAGGAGGAGCATGAAGTGTTGTTCAAAAACGTGAAGAGCCTGAAAAGTTGTGAAAAATATGAAGAGCTTGAAAAGGTGTGAAATACCTGAGGAGCATGAAACGGTCTGAAAAATAGGAGGAGCATGAAGCGGTGTTCAAAACATGAAGAGCCTGAAAAAGTGTGAAAAATATGAAGAGCTTCAAAAGGTTTAAAAAATAGGAGGAGGATGAAGCGGTGTTCAAAAACATGAAGAGCCTGAAAAAGTGTGATAAATATGAAGAGCTTATAAAATTGTCAAAAATATGAGGAGCATGGAGAGATGTTCAAAATCATGAAGAGGCTGATAAGGTGTGAAAAACATTAAGAGCTTCAAAAGGTTTGAAAAATAGGAGGAGCATGAAGCGGTGTTCAAAAACATGAAGAGCCTGAAAATGTGTGAAAAATATGAAGAGCTTATAAAATTGTCAAAAATATGAGGACCATGAAACGGTCTGAAAAATACGAGCAGCCTGAAAACGTCTGAAAAATAGGAGGAGCATGAAGCGGTGTTCAAAAACATGAAGGGCCTGAAAACGTGTGAAAAATATGAAGAGCTTCAAAAGGAGTCAAAAATATGCGGAGCCTGAAACGATCTGAAAAATAGGAGGAGCATGAAGCGGTGTTGAAAAACATGAAGAGCCGGAAAAGGTGTGAAAAATGTGAAGAGCTTCAAAAGGTGTCAAAAATATGAGGAGCATGAAACGGTCTGAAATATAAGAGGATCATGAAGCGGTGTTGAAAAACATGAAGAGCCTGAAAAGGTCTGATAAATGTGAAGAGCTTCAAAATGTGTCAAAAATATGAGGAGCATGAAACGGTCTGAAAAATAGGAGGAGTAAGAAGCGTTATTGAAATACATGAAGAGCCTGAAAACGTGTGAAGAATATGAAGAGCTCAAAAGGTGTGAAAAAAATGAAGAGCTTCAGAAGGTGTCAAAAATGAGATGAGCATGAAACGGCCTCAAAAATAGGAGGAGCAGGAAGTGGTGTTCAGAAACATGGAGAGCCTGAAAAGGTGTGAAAAATATGAAGAGCTTCAAAAGGTGTGAAAAACAGGAGGAACATGAAACGGTGTTCAAAAATATGAAGAGCCTGAAAAGGTGTGAAAAATATGAAGAGCTTCAAAAGGTTTGAACTACATGAGGAGCATTAATCGGTCTGAAAAATAGCAGGAGCATTAAGTGGTGTTGAAAAACCTGAAGAGCCTGAAAAGATGTGAAAAATATGAAGAGCGTCAAAAGGTGTAAAAAAAATATGAAGAGCCTGAAACGGTCTGAAAAATAGGAGGAGCATGAAGCGGTGTTTAAAACATGAAGAGCCTGAAAAGGTGTGAAATATATGAAGAGCTTCAAAAGGTGTGAAAAATATGGAGAGCTTCAAAAGTTGTCAAAAATATGAAGAGCATGAAACGGTCTGAAAAATAGGGGGAGCATTAAATGGTGTTCAAAAACATGAAGAGCCTGAAAAGGTGTGAAAAATATGAAAAGCTTCAAAGGTGTGATATACATGAGGAGCATGAAACGGTCTGAAAAATAGGAGAAGCATGAAGTGATGTGGAAAAACATGAACAGCCTGAAAAGGTGTGAAAAATATGAAGAGCTTCAAAAGGTGTGAAATACATGAGGAGCATGAAACTCTCTGAAAAATAGGAGGAGCATGAAGTGGTGTTCAAAAACATGAAGAGCCTGAAAATGTGTGAAAAATATGAAGAGCTTCAAAAGGTGTGAAATATATGAGGAGCTTCAAAAGGTGTGAAAAATATGAAGAGCTTCAAAAGATGTCAAAAATATGAAAAGCATGAAACGGTCTGAAAAATAGGAGGAGCATGAAATGGTGTTCAAAAACATGAAGAGCCTGAAAATGTGTGAAAAATTTGAAAAGCTTCAAAGGTTTGAAATACATGAGGAGCATGAAACGGTCTGAAAAATAGGAGAAGCATGAAGTGGTGTGGAAAAAAATGAAGAGCCTGAAAAAGTGTGAAAAATATGAAGAGCTTCAAAAGGTGTGAAATATATGTGGAGCATGTATCTCTCTGAAAAATAGGAGGAGCATGAAGTGGTGTTGAAAAACATGAAGAGCCTGAAAAGATGTGAAAAATATGAAGAGCTCCAAAAGGTGTGAAAAATATGAGAAGCATGATACGGTCTGAAAAATAGGAGGAGCATGAAGTGGTGTTCAGAAACATGGAGAGCCTAAAAAGGTGTGAGAAATATGAAGAGCTTCAAAAAGTGTCAAAAATATGAGGAGCTTGAAACGGTCTGAAAAATAGGAGGAGCATGAAGCAGTGTTCACAAACATGAAGAGCCTGAAAAGGTGTGAAATATATGAAGAGCTTCAAAACGTGTGAAATACATGAGGAGCATGAAAAGGTCTGAAAAATAGGAGGAGCATGAAATGGTGTTCAAAAACATGAAGAGCATGAAAAGGTGTGAAAATTATGAAGAGCTTCAAAAGGTGTCAAAAACATGAGGAGAATGAAACGGTCTGAAAAATAGGAGGAGCATGAAGCAGTGTTCAAAACATGAAGAGCCTGAAAAAGTGTGAAAAATATGAAGATCTTCAAAAGTTTGAAAAATATGAAGACCCTGAAAAGGTGTCAAAAATGAGATGAGCATGAAACAGTCTGAAAAGTAGGAGGAGCATGAAGTGTTGTTCAAAAACGTGAAGAGCCTGAAAAGTTGTGAAAAATATGAAGAGCTTCAAAAGGTTTGAAAAATAGGAGGAGCATGAAGCGGTGTTCAAAAACATGAAGAGCCTGAAAATGTGTGAAAAATATGAAGAGCTTATAAAATTGTCAAAAATATGAGGAGCATGAAACGGTCTGAAAAATACGAGCAGCCTGAAAACGTCTGAAAAATAGGAGGAGCATGAAGCGGTGTTCAAAAACATGAAGGGCCTGAAAACGTGTGAAAAATATGAAGAGCTTCAAAAGGAGTCAAAAATATGCGGAGCCTGAAACGATCTGAAAAATAGGAGGAGCATGAAGCGGTGTTGAAAAACATGAAGAGCCGGAAAAGGTGTGAAAAATGTGAAGAGCTTCAAAAGGTGTCAAAAATATGAGGAGCATGAAACGGTCTGAAATATAAGAGGATCATGAAGCGGTGTTGAAAAACATGAAGAGCCTGAAAAGGTCTGATAAATGTGAAGAGCTTCAAAATGTGTCAAAAATATGAGGAGCATGAAACGGTCTGAAAAATAGGAGGAGTAAGAAGCGTTATTGAAATACATGAAGAGCCTGAAAACGTGTGAAGAATATGAAGAGCTCAAAAGGTGTGAAAAAAATGAAGAGCTTCAGAAGGTGTCAAAAATGAGATGAGCATGAAACGGCCTCAAAAATAGGAGGAGCAGGAAGTGGTGTTCAGAAACATGGAGAGCCTGAAAAGGTGTGAAAAATATGAAGAGCTTCAAAAGGTGTGAAAAACAGGAGGAACATGAAACGGTGTTCAAAAATATGAAGAGCCTGAAAAGGTGTGAAAAATATGAAGTGCTTCAAAAGGTGTCAACAATATGAGGAGCATGAAACGGTCTGAAAAATAGGAGGAGCAAGAAGCGGTGTTGAAAAACAAGAAGAGACGGAAAAGGTGTGAAAAATATGAAGAGCTTCAAAACGTGTCAAAAATATGAGGAGCACGAAACGGTCTGAAAAATAGGAGGAGCATGAAGCGGTGTTGAAAAACATGAAGAGCCTGAAAACGTGTGAAAAATATGAAGAGCTTCAAAAGGTATGAAAATATGAAGAGCTTCAAAAGTTGTCAAAAATGAGATGAGCATGAAACGGTCTGAAAAATAGGAGCAGCATGAAGCGGTGTTGAAAAACATGAAGAGCCTGAAAAGGTGTGAAAAATAAGAAGAGCTTTAAAAGGTGTGAAAATTATGAGGAGCTTGAAACGGTCTGAAAAATAGGAGGAGCATGAACTGGTGTTGAAAAACATGAAGAGCCTGAAAAGGTTGGAAAAATATGAAGAGCTTCAAAAGGTGTGAAAAATATGAGGAGCATGAAACGGTCTGAAAAATAGGAGGAGGATGAAATGGTAATCAAAAACATGAAGAGCCTGAAAAGGTGTGAAAAATTTGAAGAGCTTCAAAAGGTGTGAAATACATGAGGAGCATGAAACGGTCTGAAAAATAGGAGGAGCATGAAGCGGTGTTCAAAAAAATGCAGAGACTGAAAAGTTGTGAAAAATATGAAGAGCTTTAAAGGTGTGAAAAATATGAAGAAGTTCAAAATGTGTCAAAAATGAGATGAGCATGAAACGGTCTGAAAAATAGGAGGAGCATGAAGCGGTGTTCAAAAACATGAAGAGCCTGAAAAGTTGTGAAAAATATGAAGAGCTTGAAAAGGTGTCAAATATATGAGGAGCATGAAACGGTCTGAAATATAGGAGGAGCATCAAGCGGTGTTCAAAAACATGAAGTGCCTGAAAAGGTGTGAAAAATCTGAAGAGCTTCAAAAGGTTTTAAAAATATGAGGAGCAAGAAATTGTCTGAAAAATAAAGGAGCATGAAGCGATGTTCAAAAACATGAAGAGCCTGAAAAGGTGTGAAAAATATGACGAGCTTCAAAAGTTGTCTAAAATATGAAGAGCATGAAACCGTCTGAAAAATAGGAGGAGCATGAAGCGGTGTTCAAAAACATGAAGAGCCTGAAAAGGTGTGAAAAATATGAAGAGCTTCAAAAGGTTTGAACTACATGAGGAGCATTAAACGGTCTGAAAAATAGCAGGAGCATTAAGTGGTGTTGAAAAACCTGAAGAGCCTGAAAAGATGTGAAAAATATGAAGAGCGTCAAAAGGTGTAAAAAAAATATGAAGAGCCTGAAACGGTCTGAAAAATAGGAGGAGCATGAAGCGGTGTTTAAAAACATGAAGAGCCTGAAAAGGTGTGAAATATATGAAGAGCTTCAAAAGGTGTGAAAAATATGGAGAGCTTCAAAAGGTGTCAAAAATATGAAGAGCATGAAACGGTCTGAAAAATAGGGGGAGCATGAAATGGTGTTCAAAAACATGAAGAGCCTGAAAAGGTGTGAAATATATGAAGAGCCTGAAAAGGTGTGAAAAATATGAAGAGCTTCAAAAGGTGTCAAAAATATGAAGAGCATGAAACTGTCTGAAAAATAGGAGGAGCATTAAATGGTGTTCAAAAACATGAAGAGCCTGAAAAGGTGTGAAAAATATGAAAAGCTTCAAAGGTGTGATATACATGAGGAGCATGAAACGGTCTGAAAAATAGGAGAAGCATGAAGTGATGTGGAAAAACATGAACAGCCTGAAAAGGTGTGAAAAATATGAAGAGCTTCAAAAGGTGTGAAATACATGAGGAGCATGAAACTCTCTGAAAAATAGGAGGAGCATGAAGTGGTGTTCAAAAACATGAAGAGCCTGAAAATGTGTGAAAAATATGAAGAGCTTCAAAAGGTGTGAAATATATGAGGAGCTTCAAAAGGTGTGAAAAATATGAAGAGCTTCAAAAGATGTCAAAAATATGAAAAGCATGAAACGGTCTGAAAAATAGGAGGAGCATGAAATGGTGTTCAAAAACATGAAGAGCCTGAAAATGTGTGAAAAATTTGAAAAGCTTCAAAGGTTTGAAATACATGAGGAGCATGAAACGGTCTGAAAAATAGGAGAAGCATGAAGTGGTGTGGAAAAAAATGAAGAGCCTGAAAAAGTGTGAAAAATATGAAGAGCTTCAAAAGGTGTGAAATATATGTGGAGCATGTATCTCTCTGAAAAATAGGAGGAGCATGAAGTGGTGTTGAAAAACATGAAGAGCCTGAAAAGATGTGAAAAATATGAAGAGCTCCAAAAGGTGTGAAAAATATGAGAAGCATGATACGGTCTGACAAATAGGAGGAGCATGAAGTGGTGTTCGGAAACATGGAGAGCCTAAAAAGGTGTGAAAAATATGAAGAGCTTCAAAAAGTGTCAAAAATATGAGGAGCTTGAAACGGTCTGAAAAATAGGAGGAGCATGAAGCAGTGTTCACAAACATGAAGAGCCTGAAAAGGTGTGAAAAATATGAAGAGCTTCAAAACGTGTGAAATACATGAGGAGCATGAAAAGGTCTGAAAAATAGGAGGAGCATGAAATGGTGTTCAAAAACATGAAGAGCATGAAAAGGTGTGAAAAATATGACGAGCTTCAAAAGTTGTCTAAAATATGAAGAGCATGAAACCGTCTGAAAAATAGGAGGAGCATGAAGCGGTGTTCAAAAACATGAAGAGCCTGAAAAGGTGTGAAAAATATGAAGAGCTTCAAAAGGTTTGAACTACATGAGGAGCATTAATCGGTCTGAAAAATAGCAGGAGCATTAAGTGGTGTTGAAAAACCTGAAGAGCCTGAAAAGATGTGAAAAATATGAAGAGCGTCAAAAGGTGTAAAAAAAATATGAAGAGCCTGAAACGGTCTGAAAAATAGGAGGAGCATGAAGCGGTGTTTAAAACATGAAGAGCCTGAAAAGGTGTGAAATATATGAAGAGCTTCAAAAGGTGTGAAAAATATGGAGAGCTTCAAAAGTTGTCCAAAATATGAAGAGCATGAAACGGTCTGAAAAATAGGGGGAGCATTAAATGGTGTTCAAAAACATGAAGAGCCTGAAAAGGTGTGAAAAATATGAAAAGCTTCAAAGGTGTGATATACATGAGGAGCATGAAACGGTCTGAAAAATAGGAGAAGCATGAAGTGATGTGGAAAAACATGAACAGCCTGAAAAGGTGTGAAAAATATGAAGAGCTTCAAAAGGTGTGAAATACATGAGGAGCATGAAACTCTCTGAAAAATAGGAGGAGCATGAAGTGGTGTTCAAAAACATGAAGAGCCTGAAAATGTGTGAAAAATATGAAGAGCTTCAAAAGGTGTGAAATATATGAGGAGCTTCAAAAGGTGTGAAAAATATGAAGAGCTTCAAAAGATGTCAAAAATATGAAAAGCATGAAACGGTCTGAAAAATAGGAGGAGCATGAAATGGTGTTCAAAAACATGAAGAGCCTGAAAATGTGTGAAAAATTTGAAAAGCTTCAAAGGTTTGAAATACATGAGGAGCATGAAACGGTCTGAAAAATAGGAGAAGCATGAAGTGGTGTGGAAGAAAATGAAGAGCCTGAAAAAGTCTGAAAAATATGAAGAGCTTCAAAAGGTGTGAAATATATGTGGAGCATGTATCTCTCTGAAAAATAGGAGGAGCATGAAGTGGTGTTGAAAAACATGAAGAGCCTGAAAAGATGTGAAAAATATGAAGAGCTCCAAAAGGTGTGAAAAATATGAGAAGCATGATACGGTCTGAAATATAGGAGGAGCATGAAGTGGTGTTCAGAAACAT
This sequence comes from Dama dama, assembly GCF_033118175.1. Lineage (NCBI taxonomy): Eukaryota > Metazoa > Chordata > Mammalia > Artiodactyla > Cervidae > Dama > Dama dama. The sequence goes on along the minus strand of NW_026870877.1, from coordinate 5,059,896 downwards.
GGAGAGCCTAAAAAGGTGTGAGAAATATGAAGAGCTTCAAAAAGTGTCAAAAATATGAGGAGCTTGAAACGGTCTGAAAAATAGGAGGAGCATGAAGCAGTGTTCACAAACATGAAGAGCCTGAAAAGGTGTGAAAAATATGAAGAGCTTCAAAACGTGTGAAATAAATGAGGAGCATGAAAAGGTCTGAAAAATAGGAGGAGCATGAAATGGTGTTCAAAAACATGAAGAGCATGAAAAGGTGTGAAAATTATGAAGAGCTTCAAAAGGTGTCAAAAACATGAGGAGAATGAAACGGTCTGAAAAATAGGAGGAGCATGAAGCAGTGTTCAAAACATGAAGAGCCTGAAAAAGTGTGAAAAATATGAAGATCTTCAAAAGTTTGAAAAATATGAAGACCCTGAAAAGGTGTCAAAAATGAGATGAGCATGAAACAGTCTGAAAAGTAGGAGGAGCATGAAGTGTTGTTCAAAAACGTGAAGAGCCTGAAAAGTTGTGAAAAATATGAAGAGCTTGAAAAGGTGTGAAATACCTGAGGAGCATGAAACGGTCTGAAAAATAGGAGGAGCATGAAGTGGTGTTCAAAACATGAAGAGCCTGAAAAAGTGTGAAAAATATGAAGAGCTTCAAAAGGTTTAAAAAATAGGAGGAGGATGAAGCGGTGTTCAAAAACATGAAGAGCCTGAAAAAGTGTGATAAATATGAAGAGCTTATAAAATTGTCAAAAATATGAGGAGCATGGAGAGATGTTCAAAATCATGAAGAGGCTGATAAGGTGTGAAAAACATTAAGAGCTTCAAAAGGTTTGAAAAATAGGAGGAGCATGAAGCAGTGTTCAAAAACATGAAGAGCCTGAAAATGTGTGAAAAATATGAAGAGCTTATAAAATTGTCAAAAATATGAGGACCATGAAACGGTCTGAAAAATACGAGCAGCCTGAAAACGTCTGAAAAATAGGAGGAGCATGAAGCGGTGTTCAAAAACATGAAGGGCCTGAAAACGTGTGAAAAATATGAAGAGCTTCAAAAGGAGTCAAAAATATGCGGAGCCTGAAACGATCTGAAAAATAGGAGGAGCATGAAGCGGTGTTGAAAAACATGAAGAGCCGGAAAAGGTGTGAAAAATGTGAAGAGCTTCAAAAGGTGTCAAAAATATGAGGAGCATGAAACGGTCTGAAATATAAGAGGATCATGAAGCGGTGTTGAAAAACATGAAGAGCCTGAAAAGGTCTGATAAATGTGAAGAGCTTCAAAATGTGTCAAAAATATGAGGAGCATGAAACGGTCTGAAAAATAGGAGGAGTAAGAAGCGTTATTGAAATACATGAAGAGCCTGAAAACGTGTGAAGAATATGAAGAGCTCAAAAGGTGTGAAAAAAATGAAGAGCTTCAGAAGGTGTCAAAAATGAGATGAGCATGAAACGGCCTCAAAAATAGGAGGAGCAGGAAGTGGTGTTCAGAAACATGGAGAGCCTGAAAAGGTGTGAAAAATATGAAGAGCTTCAAAAGGTGTGAAAAACAGGAGGAACATGAAACGGTGTTCAAAAATATGAAGAGCCTGAAAAGGTGTGAAAAATATGAAGTGCTTCAAAAGGTGTCAACAATATGAGGAGCATGAAACGGTCTGAAAAATAGGAGGAGCAAGAAGCGGTGTTGAAAAACAAGAAGAGACGGAAAAGGTGTGAAAAATATGAAGAGCTTCAAAACGTGTCAAAAATATGAGGAGCACGAAACGGTCTGAAAAATAGGAGGAGCATGAAGCGGTGTTGAAAAACATGAAGAGCCTGAAAACGTGTGAAAAATATGAAGAGCTTCAAAAGGTATGAAAATATGAAGAGCTTCAAAAGTTGTCAAAAAAGAGATGAGCATGAAACGGTCTGAAAAATAGGAGGAGTAAGAAGCGTTATTGAAATACATGAAGAGCCTGAAAACGTGTGAAGAATATGAAGAGCTCAAAAGGTGTGAAAAAAATGAAGAGCTTCAGAAGGTGTCAAAAATGAGATGAGCATGAAACGGCCTCAAAAATAGGAGGAGCAGGAAGTGGTGTTCAGAAACATGGAGAGCCTGAAAAGGTGTGAAAAATATGAAGAGCTTCAAAAGGTGTGAAAAACAGGAGGAACATGAAACGGTGTTCAAAAATATGAAGAGCCTGAAAAGGTGTGAAAAATATGAAGTGCTTCAAAAGGTGTCAACAATATGAGGAGCATGAAACGGTCTGAAAAATAGGAGGAGCAAGAAGCGGTGTTGAAAAACAAGAAGAGACGGAAAAGGTGTGAAAAATATGAAGAGCTTCAAAACGTGTCAAAAATATGAGGAGCACGAAACGGTCTGAAAAATAGGAGGAGCATGAAGCGGTGTTGAAAAACATGAAGAGCCTGAAAACGTGTGAAAAATATGAAGAGCTTCAAAAGGTATGAAAATATGAAGAGCTTCAAAAGTTGTCAAAAAAGAGATGAGCATGAAACGGTCTGAAAAATAGGAGCAGCATGAAGCGGTGTTGAAAAACATGAAGAGCCTGAAAAGGTGTGAAAAATAAGAAGAGCTTTAAAAGGTGTGAAAATTATGAGGAGCTTGAAACGGTCTGAAAAATAGGAGGAGCATGAACTGGTGTTGAAAAACATGAAGAGCCTGAAAAGGTGGGAATAATATGAAGAGCTTCAAAAGGTGTGAAAAATATGAGGAGCATGAAATGGTCTGAAAAATAGGAGGAGGATGAAACGGTAATCAAAAACATGAAGAGCCTGAAAAGGTGTGAAAAATTTGAAGAGCTTCAAAAGGTGTGAAATACATGAGGAGCATGAAACGGTCTGAAAAATAGGAGGAGCATGAAGCGGTGTTCAAAAAAATGCAGAGACTGAAAAGTTGTGAAAAATATGAAGAGCTTTAAAGGTGTGAAAAATATGAAGAAGTTCAAAATGTGTCAAAAATGAGATGAGCATGAAACGGTCTGAAAAATAGGAGGAGCATGAAGCGGTGTTCAAAAACATGAAGAGCCTGAAAAGTTGTGAAAAATATGAAGAGCTTGAAAAGGTGTCAAATATATGAGGAGCATGAAACGGTCTGAAATATAGGAGGAGCATGAAGCGGTGTTCAAAAACATGAAGTGCCTGAAAAGGTGTGAAAAATCTGAAGAGCTTCAAAAGGTTTTAAAAATATGAGGAGCAAGAAATTGTCTGAAAAATAAAGGAGCATGAAGCGATGTTCAAAAACATGAAGAGCCTGAAAAGGTGTGAAAAATATGACGAGCTTCAAAAGTTGTCTAAAATATGAAGAGCATGAAACCGTCTGAAAAATAGGAGGAGCATGAAGCGGTGTTCAAAAACATGAAGAGCCTGAAAAGGTGTGAAAAATATGAAGAGCTTCAAAAGGTTTGAACTACATGAGGAGCATTAAACGGTCTGAAAAATAGCAGGAGCATTAAGTGGTGTTGAAAAACCTGAAGAGCCTGAAAAGATGTGAAAAATATGAAGAGCGTCAAAAGGTGTAAAAAAAAATATGAAGAGCCTGAAACGGTCTGAAAAATAGGAGGAGCATGAAGCGGTGTTTAAAAACATGAAGAGCCTGAAAAGGTGTGAAATATATGAAGAGCTTCAAAAGGTGTGAAAAATATGGAGAGCTTCAAAAGGTGTCAAAAATATGAAGAGCATGAAACGGTCTGAAAAATAGGGGGAGCATGAAATGGTGTTCAAAAACATGAAGAGCCTGAAAAGGTGTGAAATATATGAAGAGCCTGAAAAGGTGTGAAAAATATGAAGAGCTTCAAAAGGTGTCAAAAATATGAAGAGCATGAAACTGTCTGAAAAATAGGAGGAGCATTAAATGGTTTTCAAAAACATGAAGAGCCTGAAAACGTGTGAAAAATATGAAAAGCTTCAAAGGTGTGATATACATGAGGAGCATGAAACGGTCTGAAAAATAGGAGAAGCATGAAGTGATGTGGAAAAACATGAACAGCCTGAAAAGGTGTGAAAAATATGAAGAGCTTCAAAAGGTGTGAAATACATGAGGAGCATGAAACTCTCTGAAAAATAGGAGGAGCATGAAGTGGTGTTCAAAAACATGAAGAGCCTGAAAATGTGTGAAAAATATGAAGAGCTTCAAAAGGTGTGAAATATATGAGGAGCTTCAAAAGGTGTGAAAAATATGAAGAGCTTCAAAAGATGTCAAAAATATGAAAAGCATGAAACGGTCTGAAAAATAGGAGGAGCATGAAATGGTGTTCAAAAACATGAAGAGCCTGAAAATGTGTGAAAAATTTGAAAAGCTTCAAAGGTTTGAAATACATGAGGAGCATGAAACGGTCTGAAAAATAGGAGAAGCATGAAGTGGTGTGGAAAAAAATGAAGAGCCTGAAAAAGTGTGAAAAATATGAAGAGCTTCAAAAGGTGTGAAATATATGTGGAGCATGTATCTCTCTGAAAAATAGGAGGAGCATGAAGTGGTGTTGAAAAACATGAAGAGCCTGAAAAGATGTGAAAAATATGAAGAGCTCCAAAAGGTGTGAAAAATATGAGAAGCATGATACGGTCTGAAAAATAGGAGGAGCATGAAGTGGTGTTCAGAAACATGGAGAGCCTAAAAAGGTGTGAAAAATATGAAGAGCTTCAAAAAGTGTCAAAAATATGAGGAGCTAGAAACGGTCTGAAAAATAGGAGGAGCATGAAGCAGTGTTCACAAACATGAAGAGCCTGAAAAGGTGTGAAAAATATGAAGAGCTTCAAAACGTGTGAAATACATGAGGAGCATGAAAAGGTCTGAAAAATAGGAGGAGCATGAAATGGTGTTCAAAAACATGAAGAGCATGAAAAGGTGTGAAAATTATGAAGAGCTTCAAAAGGTGTCAAAAACATGAGGAGAATGAAACGGTCTGAAAAATAGGAGGAGCATGAAGCAGTGTTCAAAACATGAAGAGCCTGAAAAAGTGTGAAAAATATGAAGATTTTCAAAAGTTTGAAAAATATGAAGACCCTGAAAAGGTGTCAAAAATGAGATAAGCATGAAACAGTCTGAAAAGTAGGAGGAGCATGAAGTGTTGTTCAAAAACGTGAAGAGCCTGAAAAGTTGTGAAAAATATGAAGAGCTTGAAAAGGTGTGAAATACCTGAGGAGCATGAAACGGTCTGAAAAATAGGAGGAGCATGAAGCGGTGTTCAAAACATGAAGAGCCTGAAAAAGTGTGAAAAATATGAAGAGCTTCAAAAGGTTTAAAAAATAGGAGGAGGATGAAGCGGTGTTCAAAAACATGAAGAGCCTGAAAAAGTGTGATAAATATGAAGAGCTTATAAAATTGTCAAAAATATGAGGAGCATGGAGAGATGTTCAAAAACATGAAGAGGCTGATAAGGTGTGAAAAACATTAAGAGCTTCAAAAGGTTTGAAAAATAGGAGGAGCATGAAGCTTTGTTCAAAAACATGAAGAGCCTGAAAATGTGTGAAAAATATGAAGAGCTTCAAAACGTGTGAAATACATGAGGAGCATGAAAAGGTCTGAAAAATAGGAGGAGCATGAAGCGGTGTTCAAAACATGAAGAGCCTGAAAAAGTGTGAAAAATATGAAGAGCTTATAAAATTGTCAAAATTATGAGGAGCATGAAACGGTCTGAAAAATACGAGCAGCCTGAAACGATCTGAAAAATAGGAGGAGCATGAAGCGGTGTTGAAAAACATGAAGAGCCGGAAAAGGTGTGAAAAATGTGAAGAGCTTATAAAATTGTCAAAAATATGAGGAGCATGAAACGGTCTGAAAAATACGAGCAGCCTGAAACCGTCTGAAAAATAGGAGGAGCATGAAGCGGTGTTAAAAACATGAAGAGCCTGAAAAAGTGTGAAAAATATGAAGAGCTTATAAAATTGTCAAAAATATGAGGAGCATGAAACGGTCTGAAAAATACGAGCAGCCTGAAACCGTCTGAAAAATAGGAGGAGCATGAAGCGGTGTTCAAAACATGAAGAGCCTGAAAAAGTGTGAAAAATATGAAGAGCTTATAAAATTGTCAAAAATATGAGGAGCATGAAACGGTCTGAAAAATACAGCAGCCTGAAACGGTCTGAAAAATAGGAGGAGCATGAAGCGGTGTTCAAAAACATGAAGGGCCTGAAAACGGGTGAAAAATATGAAGAGCTTCAAAAGGAGTCAAAAATATGCGGAGCCTGAAACGATCTGAAAAATAGGAGGAGCATGAAGCGGAGTTGAAAAACCTGAAGAGCCGGAAAAGGTGTGAAAAATGTGAAGAGCTTCAAAAGGTGTCAAAATATGAGGAGCATGAAACGCTCTGAAATATAGGAGGATCATGAAGCGGTGTTGAAAAACATGAAGAGCCTGAAAAGGTGTGATAAATGTGAAGAGCTTCAAAAGGTGTCAAAAATATGAGGAGCATGAAACGGTCTGAAAAATAGTAGGAGCATGAAACGGTGATCAAAAACATGAAGAATTTGAAAACGTGTGAAAAATATGAAGAGCTTCAAACGGTGTGAAAAATATCAGGAGCATGAAACGGTCTGAAAAAGATGAGGAGCATGAAGTGGTCTTCATAAACATGTACAGCCTGAAAAGGTGTGAAAAATATGAAGAGCTTCAAAAGGTGTGAAAAACAGGAGGAACATGCAGCGATGTTCAAAAATATGAAGAGCCTGAAAAGGTGTGAAAAATATGTAGTGCTTCAAAAGGTGTCAACAATATGAGGAGCATGAAACGGTCTGAAAAATAGGAGGAGCAAGAAGCGGTGTTGAAAAACAAGAAGAGACGGAAAAGGTGTGAAAAATATGAAGAGCTTCAAAAGGTTTCAAAAATATGAGGAGCTTGAAATGGTCTGAAAAATAGGACGAGCATGAAACGGTGTTCAAAAACATGAAGAGCATGAAAAGGTGTGAAATTATGAAGAGCTTCAAAAGGTGTGAAAAACATGAGGAGAATGAAACGGTCTGAAAAATAGGAGGAGCATGAAGCAGTGTTCAAAACATGAAGAGCCTGAAAAAGTGTGAAAAATATGAAGATCTTGAAAAGTTTGAAAAATATGAAGACCCTGAAAAGGTGTCAAAAATGAGATGAGCATGAAACAGTCTGAAAAGTAGGAGGAGCATGAAGTGTTGTTCAGAAACGTGAAGAGCCTGAAAAGGTGTGAAAAATATGAAGAGCTTGAAAAGGTGTGAAATACCTGAGGAGCATGAAACGGTCTGAAAAATAGGAGGAGCATGAAGCGGTGTTCAAAACATGAAGAGCCTGAAAAAGTGTGAAAAATATGAAGAGCTTATAAAATTGTCAAAAATATGAGGAGCATGAAACGGTCTGAAAAATACGAGCAGCCTGAAACCGTCTGAAAAATAGGAGGAGCATGAAGCGGTGTTCAAAAACATGAAGGGCCTGAAAATGTGTGAAAAATATGAAGAGCTTATAAAATTGTCAAAAATATGAGGAGCATGAAACGGTCTGAAAAATAGGGGGAGCATGAAATGGTGTTCAAAAACATGAAGAGCCTGAAAAGGTGTGAAATATATGAAGAGCCTGAAAAGGTGTGAAAAATATGAAGAGCTTCAAAAGGTGTCAAAAATATGAAGAGCATGAAACGGTCTGAAAAATAGGGGGAGCATGAAATGGTGTTCAAAAACATGAAGAGCCTGAAAAGGTGTGAAATATATGAAGAGCCTGAAAAGGTGTGAAAAATATGAAGAGCTTCAAAAGGTGTCAAAAATATGAGGAGCTTGAAACTGTCTGAAAAATAGGAGGAGCATGAAGCAGTGTTCAAAAACATGAAGAGCCTGAAAAGGTGTGAAAAATATGAAGAGCTTCAAAACGTGTGAAATACATGAGGAGCATGAAAAGGTCTGAAAAATAGGAGGAGCATGAAATGGTGTTCAAAAACATGAAGAGCATGAAAAGGTGTGAAAATTATGAAGAGCTTCAAAAGGTGTGAAAAACAGGAGGAGAATGAAACGGTCTGAAAAATAGGAGGAGCATGAAGCAGTGTTCAAAACATGAAGAGCCTGAAAAAGTGTGAAAAATATGAAGATCTTCAAAAGTTTGAAAAATATGAACACCCTGAAAAGGTGTCAAAAATGAGATGAGCATGAAACAGTCTGAAAAGTAGGAGGAGCATGAAGTGTTGTTCAGAAACGTGAAGAGCCTGAAAAGGTGTGAAAAATATGAAGAGCTTGAAAAGGTATGAAATACCTGAGGAGCATGAAACGGTCTGAAAAATAGGAGGAGCATGAAGCGGTGTTCAAAACATGAAGAGCCTGAAAAAGTGTGAAAAATATGAAGAGCTTCAAAAGGTTTGAAAAATAGGAGGAGGATGAAGCGGTGTTCAAAAACATGAAGAGCCTGAAAAAGTGTGATAAATATGAAGAGCTTATAAAATTGTCAAAAATATGAGGAGCATGGAGAGATGTTCAAAAACATGAAGAGGATGATAAGGCGTGAAAAACATTAAGAGCTTCAAAAGGTTTGAAAAATAGGAGGAGCATGAAGCGGTGTTCAAAAACATGAAGGGCTTGAAAACGTGTGAAAAATATGAAGAGCTTCAAAAGGAATCAAAAATATGCGAAGCCTGAAACGATCTGAAAAATAGGAGGAGCATGAAGCGGTGTTGAAAAACATCAAGAGCCTGAAAATGTGTGAAAAATATGAAGAGCTTCAAAAGGTGTGAAATACATGAGGAGCATGAAACTCTCTGAAAAATAAAAGGAGCATGAAGTGGTGTTCAAAAACATGAAGAGCCTGAAAATGTGTGAAAAATATGAAGAGCTTCAAAAGGTGTGAAATATATGATGAGCTTCAAAAGGTGTGAAAAATATGAAGAGCTTCAAAAGATGTCAAAAATATGAAAAGCATGAAACGGTCTGAAAAATAGGAGGAGCATGAAATGGTGTTCAAAAACATGAAGAGCCTGAAAATGTGTGAAAAATATGAAAAGCTTCAAAGGTTTGAAATACATGAGGAGCATGAAACAGTCTGAAAAATAGGAGAAGCATGAAGTGGTGTGGAAAAAAATGAAGAGCCTGAAAAGGTGTGAAAAATATGAAGAGCTTCAAAAGGTGTGAAATATATGTGGAGCATGAATCTCTCTGAAAAATAGGAGGAGCATGAAGTGGTGTTGAAAAACATGAAGAGCCTGAAAAGATGTGAAAAATATGAAGAGCTCCAAAAGGTGTGAAAAATATGAGAAGCATGATATGATCTGAAAAATAGGAGGAGCATGAAGTGGTGTTCAGAAACATGGAGAGCCTAAAAAGGTGTGAAAAATATGAAGAGCTTCAAAAGGTGTCAAAAATATGAGGAGCTTGAAACTGTCTGAAAAATAGGAGGAGCATGAAGCAGTGTTCAAAAACATGAAGAGCCTGAAAAGGTGTGAAAAATATGAAGAGCTTCAAAACGTGTGAAATACATGAGGAGCATGAAAAGGTCTGAAAAATAGGAGGAGTATGAAATGGTGTTCAAAAACATGAAGAGCATGAAAAGGTGTGAAAATTATGAAGAGCTTCAAAAGGTGTGAAAAACATGAGGAGAATGAAACGGTCTGAAAAATAGGAGGAGCATGAAGCAGTGTTCAAAACATGAAGAGCCTGAAAAAGTGTGAAAAATATGAAGATCTTCAAAAGTTTGAAAAATATGAAGACCCTGAAAAGGTGTCAAAAATGAGATGAGCATGAAACAGTCTGAAAAGTAGGAGGAGCATGAAGTGTTGTTCAGAAACGTGAAGAGCCTGAAAAGGTGTGAAAAATATGAAGAGCTTGAAAAGGTATGAAATACCTGAGGAGCATGAAACGGTCTGAAAAATAGGAGGAGCATGAAGCGGTGTTCAAAACATGAAGAGCCTGAAAAAGTGTGAAAAATATGAAGAGCTTCAAAAGGTTTGAAAAATAGGAGGAGGATGAAGCGGTGTTCAAAAACATGAAGAGCCTGAAAAAGTGTGATAAATATGAAGAGCTTATAAAATTGTCAAAAATATGAGGAGCATGGAGAGATGTTCAAAAACATGAAGAGGATGTTAAGGCGTGAAAAACATTAAGAGCTTCAAAAGGTTTGAAAAATAGGAGGAGCATGAAGCGGTGTTCAAAAACATGAAGAGCCTGAAAATGTGTGAAAAATATGAATAGCTTATAAAATTGTCAAAAATATGAGGAGCATGAAACGGTCTGAAAAATACGAGCAGCCTGAATACGTCTGAAAAATAGGAGGAGCATGAAGCGGTGTTCAAAAACATGAAGGGCCTGAAAACGTGTGAAAAATATGAAGAGCTTCAAAAGGAGTCAAAAATATGCGAAGCCTGAAACGATCTGAAAAATAGGAGGAGCATGAAGCGGTGTTGAAAAACATGAAGAGCCGGAAAAGGTGTGAAAAATGTGAAGAGCTTCAAAAGGTGTCAAAAATATGAGGAGCATGAAACGGTCTGAAACATAAGAGGATCATGAAGCGGTGTTGAAAAACATGAAGAGCCTGAAAAGGTGTGATAAATGTGAAGAGCTTCAAAAGGTGTCAAAAATATGAGGAGCATGAAACGGTCTGAAATATAAGAGGATCATGAAGCGGTGTTGAAAAACATGAAGAGTCTGAAAACGTGTGAAAAATATGAAGAGCTTCAAACGGTGTGAAAAATATCAGGAGCATGAAACCGTCTGAAAAAGATGAGGAGCATGAAGTGGTCTTCAAAAACATGTACAGCCTGAAAAGGTGTGAAAAATATGAAGAGCTTCAAAAGGTGTCAAAAATGAGATGAGCATGAAACGGTCTGAAAAATAGGAGAAGAATGAAACGGTGTTGAAAAATTGAAGAGCCTGAAAAGCTGTGAAAAATATGAAGAGCTTCAAAAGGTGTGAAAAATATGAAGAGCTTCAAAACGAGTGAAATACATGAGGAGCATGAAAAGGTCTGAAAAATAGGAGTAGCATGAAGAGGTGTTCAAAAACATGAAGAGGCTGATAAGGTGTGAAAAACATGAAGAGCTTCAAAAAGTTTGAAAAATAGGAGGAGCATGAAGCGGTGTTCAAAAACATGAGGAGCCTGAAAAGGTGAGAAAAATATGAAGAGCTTCAAAAGGTGTGAGAAATGTGAGGAGCATGAAGCGGTGTTCAAATACATGAAGAGCCTGAAAAAGTGTGAAAAATATGAAGAGCTTATAAAATTGTCAAAAATATCAGGAGCATGAAACGGTCTGAAAAATACGAGGAGCCTGAAACCGTCTGAAAAATAGGAGGAGCATGAAGCGGTGTTCAAAAACATGAAGGGCCTGAAAACGTGTGAAAAATATGAAGAGCTTCAAAAGGAGTCAAAAATATGCGGAGCCTGAAACGATCTGAAAAATACGAGGAGCATGAAGCGGAGTTGAAAAACATGAAGAGCCGGAAAAGGTGTGAAAAATGTGAAGAGCTTCAAAAGGTGTCAAAAATATGAGGAGCATGAAACGCTCTGAAATATAGGAGGATCATGAAGCGGGGTTGAAAAACATGAAGAGCCTGAAAAGGTGTGATAAATGTGAAGACCTTCAAAAGGTGTCAAAAATATGAGGAGTATGAAATGGTCTGAAAAATAGGAGGAGCATGAAACGGTGATCAAAAACATGAAGAATCTGAAAACGTGTGAAAAATATGAAGAGCTTCAAACGGTGTGAAAAATATCAGGAGCATGAAACGGTCTGAAAAAGATGAGGAGCATGAAGTGGTCTTCAGAAACATGTACAGCCTGAAAAGGTGTGAAAAATATGAAGAGCTTCAAAAGGTGTGAAAAACAGGAGGAACATGAAGCAGCGTTCAAAAATATGAAGAGCCTGAAAAGGTGTCAAAAATATGAAGTGCTTCAAAAGGTGTCAACAATATGAGGAGCATGAAACAGTCTGAAAAATAGGAGGAGCAAGAAGCGGTGTTGAAAAACAAGAAGAGACGGAAAAGGTGTGAAAAATATGAAGAGCTTCAAAAGGTTTCAAAAATATGAGGAGCTTGAAATGATCTGAAAAATAGGACGAGCATGAAACGGTGTTCAAAAACATGAAGAGCATGAAAAGGTGTGAAAATTATGAAGAGCTTCAAAAGGTGTGAAAAACATGAGGAGAATGAAACGGTCTGAAAAATAGGAGGAGCATGAAGCAGTGTTCAAAACATGAAGAGCCTGAAAAAGTGTGAAAAATATGAAGATCTTCAAAACTTTGAAAAATATGAAGACCCTGAAAAGGTGTCAAAAATGAGATGAGCATGAAACAGTCTGAAAATTAGGAGGAGCATGAAGTGTTGTTCAAAAACGTGAAGAGCCTGAAAAGGTGTGAAAAATATGAAGAGCTTGAAAAGGTGTGAAATATATGAGGAGCTTCAAAAGGTGTGAAAAATATGAAGAGCTTCAAAAGATGTCAAAAATATGAAAAGCATGAAACGGTCTGAAAAATAGGAGGAGCATGAAATGGTGTTCAAAAACATGAAGAGCCTGAAAATGTGTGAAAAATATGAAAAGCTTCAAAGGTTTGAAATACATGAGGAGCATGAAACAGTCTGAAAAATAGGAGAAGCATGAAGTGGTGTGGAAAAAAATGAAGAGCCTGAAAAGGTGTGAAAAATATGAAGAGCTTCGAAAGGTGTGAAATATATGTGGAGCATGAATCTCTCTGAAAAATAGGAGGAGCATGAAGTGGTGTTGAAAAACATGAAGAACCTGAAAAGATGTGAAAAATATGAAGAGCTCCAAAAGGTGTGAAAAATATGAGAAGCATGATACGATCTGAAAAATAGGAGGAGCATGAAGTGGTGTTCAGAAACATGGAGAGCCTAAAAAGGTGTGAAAAATATGAAGAGCTTCAAAAGGTGTCAAAAATATGAGGAGCTTGAAACTGTCTGAAAAATAGGAGGAGCATGAAGCAGTGTTCAAAAACATGAAGAGCCTGAAAAGGTGTGAAAAATATGAAGAGCTTCAAAACGTGTGAAATACATGAGGAGCATGAAAAGGTCTGAAAAATAGGAGGAGTATGAAATGGTGTTCAAAAACATGAAGAGCATGAAAAGGTGTGAAAATTATGAAGAGCTTCAAAAGGTGTGAAAAACATGAGGAGAATGAAACGGTCTGAAAAATAGGAGGAGCATGAAGCAGTGTTCAAAACATGAAGAGCCTGAAAAAGTGTGAAAAATATGAAGATCTTCAAAAGTTTGAAAAATATGAAGACCCTGAAAAGGTGTCAAAAATGAGATGAGCATGAAACAGTCTGAAAAGTAGGAGGAGCATGAAGTGTTGTTCAGAAACGTGAAGAGCCTGAAAAGGTGTGAAAAATATGAAGAGCTTGAAAAGGTATGAAATACCTGAGGAGCATGAAACGGTCTGAAAAATAGGAGGAGCATGAAGCGGTGTTCAAAACATGAAGAGCCTGAAAAAGTGTGAAAAATATGAAGAGCTTCAAAAGGTTTGAAAAATAGGAGGAGGATGAAGCGGTGTTCAAAAACATGAAGAGCCTGAAAAAGTGTGATAAATATGAAGAGCTTATAAAATTGTCAAAAATATGAGGAGCATGGAGAGATGTTCAAAAACATGAAGAGGATGTTAAGGTGTGAAAAACATTAAGAGCTTTAAAAGGTTTGAAAAATAGGAGGAGCATGAAGCGGTGTTCAAAAACATGAAGAGCCTGAAAATGTGTGAAAAATATGAATAGCTTATAAAATTGTCAAAAATATGAGGAGCATGAAACGGTCTGAAAAATACGAGCAGCCTGAAAACGTCTGAAAAATAGGAGGAGCATGAAGCGGTGTTCAAAAACATGAAGGGCCTGAAAACGTGTGAAAAATATGAAGAGCTTCAAAAGGAGTCAAAAATATGCGAAGCCTGAAACGATCTGAAAAATAGGAGGAGCATGAAGCGGTGTTGAAAAACATGAAGAGCCGGAAAAGGTGTGAAAAATGTGAAGAGCTTCAAAAGGTGTCAAAAATATGAGGAGCATGAAACGGTCTGAAACATAAGAGGATCATGAAGCGGTGTTGAAAAACATGAAGAGCCTGAAAAGGTGTGATAAATGTGAAGAGCTTCAAAAGGTGTCAAAAATATGAGGAGCATGAAACGGTCTGAAATATAAGAGGATCATGAAGCGGTGTTGAAAAACATGAAGAGTCTGAAAACGTGTGAAAAATATGAAGAGCTTCAAACGGTGTGAAAAATATCAGGAGCATGAAACCGTCTGAAAAAGATGAGGAGCATGAAGTGGTCTTCAAAAACATGTACAGCCTGAAAAGGTGTGAAAAATATGAAGAGCTTCAAAAGATGTGAAAAATATGAAGAGCTTCAAAAGGTGTCAAAAATGAGATGAGCATGAAACGGTCTGAAAAATAGGAGAAGAATGAAACGGTGTTGAAAAATTGAAGAGCCTGAAAAGCTGTGAAAAATATGAAGAGCTTCAAAAGGTGTGAAAAATATGAAGAGCTTCAAAACGTGTGAAATACATGAGGAGCATGAAAAGGTCTGAAAAATAGGAGTAGCATGAAGAGGTGTTCAAAAACATGAAGAGGCTGATAAGGTGTGAAAAACATGAAGAGCTTCAAAAAGTTTGAAAAATAGGAGGAGCATGAAGCGGTGTTCAAAAACATGAGGAGCCTGAAAAGGTGAGAAAAATATGAAGAGCTTCAAAAGGTGTGAGAAATGTGAGGAGCATGAAGCGGTGTTCAAATACATGAAGAGCCTGAAAAAGTGTGAAAAATATGAAGAGCTTATAAAATTGTCAAAAATATCAGGAGCATGAAACGGTCTGAAAAATACGAGGAGCCTGAAACCGTCTGAAAAATAGGAGGAGCATGAAGCGGTGTTCAAAAACATGAAGGGCCTGAAAACGTGTGAAAAATATGAAGAGCTTCAAAAGGAGTCAAAAATATGCGGAGCCTGAAACGATCTGAAAAATACGAGGAGCATGAAGCGGAGTTGAAAAACATGAAGAGCCGGAAAAGGTGTGAAAAATGTGAAGAGCTTCAAAAGGTGTCAAAAATATGAGGAGCATGAAACGCTCTGAAATATAGGAGGATCATGAAGCGGGGTTGAAAAACATGAAGAGCCTGAAAAGGTGTGATAAATGTGAAGAGCTTCAAAAGGTGTCAAAAATATGAGGAGTATGAAATGGTCTGAAAAATAGGAGGAGCATGAAACGGTGATCAAAAACATGAAGAATCTGAAAACGTGTGAAAAATATGAAGAGCTTCAAACGGTGTGAAAAATATCAGGAGCATGAAACGGTCTGAAAAAGATGAGGAGCATGAAGTGGTCTTCAGAAACATGTACAGCCTGAAAAGGTGTGAAAAATATGAAGAGCTTCAAAAGGTGTGAAAAACAGGAGGAACATGAAGCAGCGTTCAAAAATATGAAGAGCATGAAAAGGTGTCAAAAATATGAAGTGCTTCAAAAGGTGTCAACAATATGAGGAGCATGAAACAGTCTGAAAAATAGGAGGAGCAAGAAGCGGTGTTGAAAAACAAGAAGAGACGGAAAAGGTGTGAAAAATATGAAGAGCTTCAAAAGGTTTCAAAAATATGAGGAGCTTGAAATGATCTGAAAAATAGGACGAGCATGAAACGGTGTTCAAAAACATGAAGAGCATGAAAAGGTGTGAAAATTATGAAGAGCTTCAAAAGGTGTGAAAAACATGAGGAGAATGAAACGGTCTGAAAAATAGGAGGAGCATGAAGCAGTGTTCAAAACATGAAGAGCCTGAAAAAGTGTGAAAAATATGAAGATCTTCAAAACTTTGAAAAATATGAAGACCCTGAAAAGGTGTCAAAAATGAGATGAGCATGAAACAGTCTGAAAATTAGGAGGAGCATGAAGTGTTGTTCAAAAACGTGAAGAGCCTGAAAAGGTGTGAAAAATATGAAGAGCTTGAAAAGGTGTGAAATATATGAGGAGCTTCAAAAGGTGTGAAAAATATGAAGAGCTTCAAAAGATGTCAAAAATATGAAAAGCATGAAACGGTCTGAAAAATAGGAGGAGCATGAAATGGTGTTCAAAAACATGAAGAGCCTGAAAATGTGTGAAAAATATGAAAAGCTTCAAAGGTTTGAAATACATGAGGAGCATGAAACAGTCTGAAAAATAGGAGAAGCATGAAGTGGTGTGGAAAAAAATGAAGAGCCTGAAAAGGTGTGAAAAATATGAAGAGCTTCAAAAGGTGTGAAATATATGTGGAGCATGAATCTCTCTGAAAAATAGGAGGAGCATGAAGTGGTGTTGAAAAACATGAAGAGCCTGAAAAGATGTGAAAAATATGAAGAGCTCCAAAAGGTGTGAAAAATATGAGAAGCATGATACGATCTGAAAAATAGGAGGAGCATGAAGTGGTGTTCAGAAACATGGAGAGCCTAAAAAGGTGTGAAAAATATGAAGAGCTTCAAAAGGTGTCAAAAATATGAGGAGCTTGAAACTGTCTGAAAAATAGGAGGAGCATGAAGCAGTGTTCAAAAACATGAAGAGCCTGAAAAGGTGTGAAAAATATGAAGAGCTTCAAAACGTGTGAAATACATGAGGAGCATGAAAAGGTCTGAAAAATAGGAGGAGCATGAAATGGTGTTCAAAAACATGAAGACCATGAAAAGGTGTGAAAATTATGAAGAGCTTCAAAAGGTGTGAAAAACATGAGGAGAATGAAACGGTCTGAAAAATAGGAGGAGCATGAAGCAGTGTTCAAAACATGAAGAGCCTGGAAAAGTGTGAAAAATATGAAGATCTTCAAAAGTTTGAAAAATATGAAGACCCTGAAAAGGTGTCAAAAATGAGATGAGCATGAAACAGTCTGAAAAGTAGGAGGAGCATGAAGTGTTGTTCAGAAACGTGAAGAGCCTGAAAAGGTGTGAAAAATATGAAGAGCTTGAAAAGGTATGAAATACCTGAGGAGCATGAAACGGTCTGAAAAATAGGAGGAGCATGAAGCGGTGTTCAAAACATGAAGAGCCTGAAAAAGTGTGAAAAATATGAAGAGCTTCAAAAGGTTTGAAAAATAGGAGGAGGATGAAGCGGTGTTCAAAAACATGAAGAGCCTGAAAAAGTGTGATAAATATGAAGAGCTTATAAAATTGTCAAAAATATGAGGAGCATGGAGAGATGTTCAAAAACATGAAGAGGATGTTAAGGCGTGAAAAACATTAAGAGCTTCAAAAGGTTTGAAAAATAGGAGGAGCATGAAGCGGTGTTCAAAAACATGAAGAGCCTGAAAATGTGTGAAAAATATGAATAGCTTATAAAATTGTCAAAAATATGAGGAGCATGAAACGGTCTGAAAAATACGAGCAGCCTGAAAACGTCTGAAAAATAGGAGGAGCATGAAGCGGTGTTCAAAAACATGAAGGGCCTGAAAACGTGTGAAAAATATGAAGAGCTTCAAAAGGAGTCAAAAATATGCGAAGCCTGAAACGATCTGAAAAATACGAGGAGCATGAAGCGGAGTTGAAAAACATGAAGAGCCGGAAAATGTGTGAAAAATGTGAAGAGCTTCAAAAGGTGTCAAAAATATGAGGAGCATGAAACGCTCTGAAATATAGGAGGATCATGAAGCGGGGTTGAAAAACATGAAGAGCCTGAAAAGCTGTGATAAATGTGAAGACCTTCAAAAGGTGTCAAAAATATGCGGAGTATGAAACGGTCTGAAAAATAGGAGGAGCATGAAACGGTGATCAAAAACATGAAGAATCTGAAAACGTGTGAAAAATATGAAGAGCTTCAAACGGTGTGAAAAATATCAGGAGCATGAAACGGTCTGAAAAAGATGAGGAGCAAGAAGTGGTCTTCAGAAACATGTACAGCCTGAAAAGGTGTGAAAAATATGAAGAGCTTCAAAAGGTGTGAAAAACAGGAGGAACATGAAGCAGCGTTCAAAAATATGAAGAGCCTGAAAAGGTGTCAAAAATATGAAGTGCTTCAAAAGGTGTCAACAATATGAGGAGCATGAAACAGTCTGAAAAATAGGAGGAGCAAGAAGCGGTGTTGAAAAACAAGAAGAGACGGAAAAGGTGTGAAAAATATGAAGAGCTTCAAAAGGTTTCAAAAATATGAGGAGCTTGAAATGATCTGAAAATAGGACGAGCATGAAACGGTGTTCAAAAACATGAAGAGCATGAAAAGGTGTGAAAATTATGAAGAGCTTCAAAAGGTGTGAAAAACATGAGGAGAATGAAACGGTCTGAAAAATAGGAGGAGCATGAAGCAGTGTTCAAAACATGAAGAGCCTGAAAAAGTGTGAAAAATATGAAGATCTTCAAAACTTTGAAAAATATGAAGACCCTGAAAAGGTGTCAAAAATGAGATGAGCATGAAACAGTCTGAAAATTAGGAGGAGCATGAAGTGTTGTTCAAAAACGTGAAGAGCCTGAAAAGGTGTGAAAAATATGAAGAGATGAAAAGGTGTGAAATATATGAGGAGCTTCAAAAGGTGTGAAAAATATGAGGAGCTTCAAAAGATGTCAAAAATATGAAAAGCATGAAACGGTCTGAAAAATAGGAGGAGCATGAAATGGTGTTCAAAAACATGAAGAGCCTGAAAATGTGTGAAAAATATGAAAAGCTTCAAAGGTTTGAAATACATGAGGAGCATGAAACAGTCTGAAAAATAGGAGAAGCATGAAGTGGTGTGGAAAAAAATGAAGAGCCTGAAAAGGTGTGAAAAATATGAAGAGCTTCAAAAGGTGTGAAATATATGTGGAGCATGAATCTCTCTGAAAAATAGGAGGAGCATGAAGTGGTGTTGAAAAACATGAAGAGCCTGAAAAGATGTGAAAAATATGAAGAGCTCCAAAAGGTGTGAAAAATATGAGAAGCATGATACGATCTGAAAAATAGGAGGAGCATGAAGTGGTGTTCAGAAACATGGAGAGCCTAAAAAGGTGTGAAAAATATGAAGAGCTTCAAAAAGTGTCAAAAATATGAGGAGCTTGAAACTGTCTGAAAAATAGGAGGAGCATGAAGCAGTGTTCAAAAACATGAAGAGCCTGAAAAGGTGTGAAAAATATGAAGAGCTTCAAAAGGTGTGAAAAACATGAGGAGAATGAAACGGTCTGAAAAATAGGAGGAGCATGAAGCAGTGTTCAAAACATGAAGAGCCTGAAAAAGTGTGAAAAATATGAAGATCTTCAAAACTTTGAAAAATATGAAGACCCTGAAAAGGTGTCAAAAATGAGATGAGCATGAAAAAGTCTGAAAAGTAGGAGGAGCATGAAGTGTTGTTCAGAAACGTGAAGAGCCTGAAAAGGTGTGAAAAATATGAAGAGCTTGAAAAGGTATGAAATACCTGAGGAGCATGAAACGGTCTGAAAAATAGGAGGAGCATGAAGCGGTGTTCAAAACATGAAGAGCCTGAAAAAGTGTGAAAAATATGAAGAGCTTCAAAAGGTTTGAAAAATAGGAGGAGGATGAAGCGGTGTTCAAAAACATGAAGAGCCTGAAAAAGTGTGATAAATATGAAGAGCTTATAAAATTGTCAAAAATATGAGGAGCATGGAGAGATGTTCAAAAACATGAAGAGGATGTTAAGGCGTGAAAAACATTAAGAGCTTCAAAAGGTTTGAAAAATAGGAGGAGCATGAAGCGGTGTTCAAAAACATGAAGAGCCTGAAAATGTGTGAAAAATATGAATAGCTTATAAAATTGTCAAAAATATGAGGAGCATGAAACGGTCTGAAAAATACGAGCAGCCTGAAAACGTCTGAAAAATAGGAGGAGCATGAAGCGGTGTTCAAAAACATGAAGGGCCTGAAAACGTGTGAAAAATATGAAGAGCTTCAAAAGGAGTCAAAAATATGCGAAGCCTGAAACGATCTGAAAAATAGGAGGAGCATGAAGCGGTGTTGAAAAACATGAAGAGCCGGAAAAGGTGTGAAAAATGTGAAGAGCTTCAAAAGGTGTCAAAAATATGAGGAGCATGAAACGGTCTGAAATATAAGAGGATCATGTAGTGGTGTTGAAAAACATGAAGAGCCGGAAAAGGTGTGAAAAATGTGAAGAGCTTCAAAAGGTGTCAAAAATATGAGGAGCATGAAACGGTCTGAAATATAAGAGGATCATGAAGCGGTGTTGAAAAACATGAAAAGTCTGAAAACGTGTGAAAAATATGAAGAGCTTCAAACGGTGTGAAAAATATCAGGAGCATGAAACGGTCTGAAAAAGATGAGGAGCATGAAGTGGTCTTCAAAAACATGTACAGCCTGAAAAGGTGTGAAAAATATGAATAGCTTCAAAAGATGTGAAAAATATGAAGAGCTTCAAAAGGTGTCAAAAATGAGATGAGCATGAAACGGTCTGAAAAATAGGAGAAGAATGAAACGGTGTTGAAAAATTGAAGAGCCTGAAAAGCTGTGAAAAATATGAAGAGCTTCAAAAGGTGTGAAAAATATGAAGAGCTTCAAAACGTGTGAAATACATGAGGAGCATGAAAAGGTCTGACAAATAGGAGTAGCATGAAGAGGTGTTCAAAAACATGAAGAGGCTGATAAGGTGTGAAAAACATGAAGAGCTTCAAAAAGTTTGAAAAATAGGAGGAGCATGAAGCGGTGTTCAAAAACATGAGGAGCCTGAAAAGGTGAGAAAAATATGAAGAGCTTCAAAAGGTGTGAGAAATGTGAGGAGCATGAAGCGGTGTTCAAATACATGAAGAGCCTGAAAAAGTGTGAAAAATATGAAGAGCTTATAAAATTGTCAAAAATATCAGGAGCATGAAACGGTCTGAAAAATACGAGGAGCCTGAAACCGTCTGAAAAATAGGAGGAGCATGAAGCGGTGTTCAAAAACATGAAGGGCCTGAAAACGTGTGAAAAATATGAAGAGCTTCAAAAGGAGTCAAAAATATGCGGAGCCTGAAACGATCTGAAAAATACGAGGAGCATGAAGCGGAGTTGAAAAACATGAAGAGCCGGAAAAGGTGTGAAAAATGTGAAGAGCTTCAAAAGGTGTCAAAAATATGAGGAGCATGAAACGCTCTGAAATATAGGAGGATCATGAAGCGGGGTTGAAAAACATGAAGAGCCTGAAAAGGTGTGATAAATGTGAAGACCTTCAAAAGGTGTCAAAAATATGAGGAGTATGAAATGGTCTGAAAAATAGGAGGAGCATGAAACGGTGATCAAAAACATGAAGAATCTGAAAACGTGTGAAAAATATGAAGAGCTTCAAACGGTGTGAAAAATATCAGGAGCATGAAACGGTCTGAAAAAGATGAGGAGCATGAAGTGGTCTTCAGAAACATGTACAGCCTGAAAAGGTGTGAAAAATATGAAGAGCTTCAAAAGGTGTGAAAAACAGGAGGAACATGAAGCAGCGTTCAAAAATATGAAGAGCATGAAAAGGTGTCAAAAATATGAAGTGCTTCAAAAGGTGTCAACAATATGAGGAGCATGAAACAGTCTGAAAAATAGGAGGAGCAAGAAGCGGTGTTGAAAAACAAGAAGAGACGGAAAAGGTGTGAAAAATATGAAGAGCTTCAAAAGGTTTCAAAAATATGAGGAGCTTGAAATGATCTGAAAAATAGGACGAGCATGAAACGGTGTTCAAAAACATGAAGAGCATGAAAAGGTGTGAAAATTATGAAGAGCTTCAAAAGGTGTGAAAAACATGAGGAGAATGAAACGGTCTGAAAAATAGGAGGAGCATGAAGCAGTGTTGAAAACATGAAGAGCCTGAAAAAGTGTGAAAAATATGAAGATCTTCAAAACTTTGAAAAATATGAAGACCCTGAAAAGGTGTCAAAAATGAGATGAGCATGAAACAGTCTGAAAAGTAGGAGGAGCATGAAGTGTTGTTCAAAAACCTGAAGAGCCTGAAAAGGTGTGAAAAATATGAAGAGCTTGAAAAGGTGTGAAATACCTGAGGAGCATGAAACGGTCTGAAAAATAGGAGGAGCATGAAGCGGTGTTCAAAACATGAAGAGCCTGAAAAAGTGTGAAAAATATGAAGAGCTTCAAAAGGTTTGAAAAATAGGAGGAGCATGAAGCGGTGTTCAAAAACATGAAGAGCCTGAAAAAGTGTGAAAAATATGAAGAGCTTATAAAATTGTCAAAAATAAGAGGAGCATGAAGAGATGTTCAAAAACATGAAGAGGCTGATAAGGTGTGAAAAACATGAAGAGCTTCAAAAGGTTTGAAAAATAGGAGGAGCATGAAGCGGTGCTCAAAAACATGAAGAGTCTGAAAAAGTGTGAAAAATATGAAGAGCTTATAAAATTGTAAAAAATATGAGGAGCATGAAACGGTCTGAAAAATACGAGCAGCCTGAAACCGTCTGAAAAATAGGAGGAGCATGAAGCGGTGTTCCAAAACATGAAGGGCCTGAAAACGTGTGAAAAATATGAAGAGCTTAAAAAGGAGTCAAATATATGCGGAGCCTGAAACGATCTGAAAAATAGGAGGAGCATGAAGCGGTGTTGAAAAACATGAAGAGCCGGAAAAGGTGTGAAAAATGTGAAGAGCTTCAAAAGGTGTCAAAAATATGAGGAGCATGAAACGCTCTGAAATGTAGGTGAATCATGAAGTGGTGTTGAAAAACATGAAGAGCCTGAAAAGGTGTGATAAATGTGAAGAGCTTCAAAAGGTGTCAAAAATATGAGGAGCGTGAAACGGTCTGAAAAATAGGAGGAGCATGAAGCGGTGTTGAAAAACATGAAGAGCCTGAAAACGTGTGAAAAATATGAAGAGCTTCAAAAGGTATGAAAATATGAAGAGCTTCAAAAGTTGTCAAAAAAGAGATGAGCATGAAACGGTCTGAAAAATAGGAGCAGCATGAAGCGGTGTTGAAAAACATGAAGAGTCTGAAAAGGTGTGAAAAATATGAAGAGCTTCAAAAGGTGTCAAAAATATGAGGAGCATGAAACGGTCTGAAATATAGGAAGATCATCAAGCGGTGTTGAAAAACATGAAGAGCCTGAAAATGTGTGAAAAACGTGAAGAGCTTCAAAAGATGTCAAAAATATGAGGAGCATGAAACGGTCTGAAAAATATGAGGAGAATGAAGCGGTGTTAAAAAACATGAAGAGCCTGAAAAGAAGTGCAAAATATGAAGAGCTTCAAAAGGTGTGAAAAATATGAAGACCTTCAAAAGGTGTCAAAAAAGAGATGAGCATGAAACGGTCGGAAAAATAGGAGGAGCATGAAGCGGTGTTGTAAAACATGAAGAGCCTGAAAACCTGTGAAAAACAGGAAGAGCTTCAAAAGGTGTGAAAAATATGAAGAGCTTCAAAAAATGTCAAAAATATGAGGAGCATGAAATGGTCTCAAATATAGGAGAATCATGCAGCGGTGTTGAAAACTATAAACAGCCTGAAAAGGTGTGAAAAACAAGAAGAGCTTCAAAAGGTTTGAAAAATATGAGAAGCATGATATGTTCTGAAAAATAGGAGGAGCATGAAGTGGTCTTCAGAAACATGTACAGCCTGAAAAGGTGTGAAAAATATGAAGAGCTTCAAAAGGTGTGAAATACATGAGTATCATGAAACGGTATAAAAAATAGGAGGAGCATGAAGCTGTGTTCAAAAACATGAGAGCCTGAAAAGGTGTGAAAATATGAAGAGCTTTAAAAGGTGTGAAAAATACGAGGAGCATGAAACGGTGTTCAAAAACATGAAGAGCCTAAAATGGTGTGAAAATTATGAAGAGCCTCAAAACGTGTCAAAAATATGAGGAGCATGAAACGGTCTGAAAAATAGGAGGAGCATGAAGCGATGTTGAAAAAGTTGAAGAGCCTGAAAACGTGTAAAATATGAAGAGCTTCAAAAGGTGTGAAAAATATGAAGAGCTTCAAAAGGTGTCAAAAATGAGATGAGCATGAAACGGTCTGAAAAATAGGAGGAGAATGAAACGGTGTTGAAAAACTTGAAGACCCTGAAAAGCTGTGAAAAATATGAAGAGCATCAAAAGGTGTGAAAAATATGAAGAGCTTCAAAAGGTGTCAAAAATATGAGGAGCATGAAAAGGTCACAAAAAGAGGAGGAGCATGAGTGGAGTTGAAAAACATGAAGAGACTGAAAAGGTGTGAAAAATATGAAGAGCTTCAAAAGGTGTCAAAAATATGAGGGCTTGAAACGGTCTGAAGAATAGGAGGAGCATGAAGCAGTGTTCAAAAACATGAAGAGTCTGAAAAGGTGTGAAAAATATGAAGAGCTTCAAAACGTGTGAAATACATGAGGAGCATGAAAAGGTCTGAAAAATAGGAGTAGCATGAAGAGGTGTTCAAAAACATGAAGAGTCTGATAAGGTGTGAAAAACATGAAGAGCTTCAAAAAGTTTGAAAAATAGGAGGAGCATGAAGCGGTGTTAAAAAACATGAAGAGCCTAAAAAAGTGTGAAAATTATGAAGAGCTTATAAAATGGTCAAAAATATGAGGAGCATGAAACGTTCTGAAAAATAGGAGAAGCTTGAAACGGTGATCAAAAAAATGAAGAGCCTGAAAACGTGTGAAAAATATGAAGAGCTTCAAACGGTGTGAAAAATATGAGGAGCATGAAACAGACTGAAAAAGATGAGGAGCATGAAGTCGTGTTCAAAATCATGTGCAGCCTGAAAAGCTGTGAAAAATATGAAGAGCTTCAAAAGGTGTGAAAAATATGAGAAGCATGATACGGTCTGAAAAATAGGAGGAGAATGAAGTGGTGTTCAGAAACATGGAGAGCCTAAAAAGGTGTGAAAAATATGAAGAGCTTCAAAAAGTGTGAAAAATATGAGGAGCTTGAAACGGTCTGAAAAATAGGAGGAGCATGAAGCAGTGTTCACAAACATGAAGAGCCTGAAAAGGTGTGAAAAATATGAAGAGCTTCAAAACGTGTGAAATACATGAGGAGCATGAAAAGGTCTGAAAAATAGGAGGAGCATGAAATGCTGTTCAAAAACATGAAGAGCATGAAAAGGTGTGAAATTTATGAAGAGCTTCAAAAGTTGTCAAAAACATGAGGAGAATGAAACGGTCTGAAAAATAGGAGGAGCATGAAGCAGTGTTCAAAACATGAAGAGCCTGAAAAAGTGTGAAAAATATGAAGATATTCAAAAGTTTGAAAAATATGAAGACCCTGAAAAGGTGTCAAAAATGAGATGAGCATGAAACAGTCTGAAAAGTAGGAGGAGCATGAAGTGTTGTTCAAAAACGTGAAGAGCCTGAAAAGTTGTGAAAAATATGAAGAGCTTGAAAAGGTGTGAAATACCTGAGGAGCATGAAACGGTCTGAAAAATAGGAGGAGCATGAAGCGGTGTTCAAAACATGAAGAGCCTGAAAAAGTGTGAAAAATATGAAGAGCTTCAAAAGGTTTGAAAAATAGGAGGAGGATGAAGCGGTGTTCAAAAACATGAAGAGCCTGAAAAAGTGTGATAAATATGAAGAGCTTATAAAATTGTCAAAAAAATGAGGAGCATGGAGAGATGTTCAAAAACATGAAGAGGCTGATAAGGTGTGAAAAACATTAAGAGCTTCAAAAGGTTTGAAAAATAGGAGGAGCATGAAGCGGTGTTCAAAAACATGAAGAGCCTGAAAATGTGTGAAAAATATGAAGAGCTTATAAAATTTTCAATAATATGAGGAGCATGAAACGGTCTGAAAAATACGAGCAGCCTGAAACCGTCTGAAAAATAGGAGGAGCATGAAGCGGTGTTCAAAACATGAAGAGCCTGAAAAAGTGTGAAAAATATGAAGAGCTTATAAAATTTTCAATAATATGAGGAGCATGAAACGGTCTGAAAAATACGAGCAGCCTGAAACCGTCTGAAAAATAGGAGGAGCATGAAGCGGTGTTCAAAACATGAAGAGCCTGAAAAAGTGTGAAAAATATGAAGAGCTTATAAAATTGTCAAAAATATGAGGAGCATGAAACGGTCTGAAAAATACAAGCAGCCTGAAACCGTCTGAAAAATAGGAGGAGCATGAAGCGTTGTTCAAAACATGAAGAGCCTGAAAAAGTGTGAAAAATATGAAGAGCTTATAAAATTGTCAAAAATATGAGGAGCATGAAACGGTCTGAAAAATACAGCAGCCTGAAACGGTCTGAAAAATAGGAGGAGCATGAAGCGGTGTTCAAAAACATGAAGGGCCTAAAAACGGGTGAAAAATATGAAGAGCTTCAAAAGGAGTCAAAAATATGCGGAGCCTGAAACGATCTGAAAAATAGGAGGAGCATGAAGCGGAGTTGAAAAACATGAAGAGCCGGAAAAGGTGTGAAAAATGTGAAGAGCTTCAAAAGGTGTCAAATATATGAGGAGCATAAAACGCTCTGAAATATAGGAGGATCATGAAGCGGTGTTGAAAAACATGAAGAGCCTGAAAAGGTGTGATAAATGTGAAGAGCTTCAAAAGGTGTCAAAAATATGAGGAGTATGAAAAGGTCTGAAAAATAGGAGGAGTATGAAACGGTGATCAAAAACATGAAGAATCTGAAAACGTGTGAAAAATATGAAGAGCTTCAAACGGTGTGAAAAACATGAGGAGAATGAAACGGTCTGAAAAATAGGAGGAGCATGAAGCAGTGTTCAAAACATGAAGAGCCTGAAAAAGTGTGAAAAATATGAAGAGCTTATAAAATTGTCAAAAATATGAGGAGCATGAAACGGTCTGAAAAATACGAGCAGCCTGAAACCATCTGAAAAATAGGAGGAGCATGAAGCGGTGTTCAAAAACGTGAAGAGCCTGAAAAGGTGTGAAAAATATGAAGAGTTTCAAAAGGTGTGAAATACCTGAGGAGCATGAAACGATCTGAAAAATAGGAGGAGCATGAAGCGGTGTTCAAACATGAAGAGCCTGAAAAAGTGTGAAAAATATGAACAGCTTCAAGAGGTTTGAAAAATAAGAGGAGCATGAAGCGGTGTTCAAAAACATGAAGAGCCTGAAAAAGTGTGAAAAATATGAAGAGCTTATAAAATTGTCAAAAATATGAGGAGCATGAAACGGTCTGAAAAATACGAGCAGCCTGAAACCGTCTGAAAAATAGGAGGAGCATGAAGCGGTGTTCAAAAACATGAAGGGCCTGAAAACGTGTGAAAAATATGAAGAGCTTCAAAAGGAGTCAAAAATATGCGGAGCCTGAAACGATCTGAAAAATAGGAGGAGCATGAAGCGGAGTTGAAAAACATGAAGAGCCGGAAAAGGTGTGAAAAATGTGAAGAGCTTCAAAAGGTGTCAAAAATATGAGGAGCATGAAACGCTCTGAAATATAGGAGGATCATGAAGCGGTGTTGAAAAACATGAAGAGCCTGAAAAGGTGTGATAAATGTGAAGAGCTTCAAAAGGTGTCAAAAATATGAGGAGCATGAAACGGTCTGAAAAATAGTAGGAGCATGAAACGGTGATCAAAAACATGAAGAATTTGAAAACGTGTGAAAAATATGAAGAGCTTCAAACGGTGTGAAAAATATCAGGAGCATGAAACGGTCTGAAAAAGATGACGAGCATGAAGTGGTCTTCAAAAACATGTACAGCCTGAAAAGGTGTGAAAAATATGAAGAGCTTCAAAAGGTGTGAAAAACAGGAGGAACATGCAGCGGTGTTCAAAAATATGAAGAGCCTGAAAAGGTGTGAAAAATATGTAGTGCTTCAAAAGGTGTCAACAATATGAGGAGCATGAAACGGTCTGAAAAATAGGAGGAGCAAGAAGCGGTGTTGAAAAACAAGAAGAGACGGAAAAGGTGTGAAAAATATGAAGAGCTTCAAAAGGTTTCAAAAATATGAGGAGCTTGAAATGGTCTGAAAAATAGGACGAGCATGAAACGGTGTTCAAAAACATGAAGAGCATGAAAAGGTGTGAAAATTATGAAGAGCTTCAAAAGGTGTGAAAAACAGGAGGAGAATGAAACGGTCTGAAAAATAGGAGGAGCATGAAGCAGTGTTCAAAACATGAAGAGCCTGAAAAAGTGTGAAAAATATGAAGATCTTCAAAAGTTTGAAAAATATGAAGACCCTGAAAAGGTGTCAAAAATGAGATGAGCATGAAACAGTCTGAAAAGTAGGAGGAGCATGAAGTGTTGTTCAAAAACGTGAAGAGCCTGAAAAGGTGTGAAAAATATGAAGAGCTTGAAAAGTTGTGAAATACCTGAGGAGCATGAAACGGTCTGAAAAATAGGAGGAGCATGAAGCGGTGTTCAAAACATGAAGAGCCTGAAAAGGTGTGAAAAATATGAAGAGCTTCAAAAGGTGTCAAAAATATGAAGAGCATGAAACTGTCTGAAAAATAGGAGGAGCATTAAATGGTGTTCAAAAACATGAAGAGCCTGAAAAGGTGTGAAAAATATGAAAAGTTTCAAAGGTGTGATATACATGAGGAGCATGAAACGGTCTGAAAAATAGGAGAAGCATGAAGTGATGTGGAAAAACATGAACAGCCTGAAAAGGTGTGAAAAATATGAAGAGCTTCAAAAGATGTCAAAAATATGAAAAGCATGAAACGGTCTGAAAAATAGGAGGAGCATGAAATGGTGTTCAAAAACATGAAGAGCCTGAAAATGTGTGAAAAATATGAAAAGCTTCAAAGGTTTGAAATACATGAGGAGCATGAAACAGTCTGAAAAATAGGAGAAGCATGAAGTGGTGTGGAAAAAAATGAAGAGCCTGAAAAGGTGTGAAAAATATGAAGAGCTTCAAAAGGTGTGAAATATATGTGGAGCATGAATCTCTCTGAAAAATAGGAGGAGCATGAAGTGGTGTTGAAAAACATGAAGAGCCTGAAAAGATGTGAAAAATATGAAGAGCTCCAAAAGGTGTGAAAAATATGAGAAGCATGATACGATCTGAAAAATAGGAGGAGCATGAAGTGGTGTTCAGAAACATGGAGAGCCTAAAAAGGTGTGAAAAATATGAAGAGCTTCAAAAGGTGTCAAAAATATGAGGAGCTTGAAACTGTCTGAAAAATAGGAGGAGCATGAAGCAGTGTGCAAAAACATGAAGAGCCTGAAAAGGTGTGAAAAATATGAAGAGCTTCAAAACGTGTGAAATACATGAGGAGCATGAAAAGGTCTGAAAAATAGGAGGAGCATGAAATGGTGTTCAAAAACATGAAGAGCATGAAAAGGTGTGAAAATTATGAAGAGCTTCAAAAGGTGTGAAAAACATGAGGAGAATGAAACGGTCTGAAAAATAGGAGGAGCATGAAGCAGTGTTCAAAACATGAAGAGCCTGAAAAAGTGTGAAAAATATGAAGATCTTCAAAACTTTGAAAAATATGAAGACCCTGAAAAGGTGTCAAAAATGAGATGAGCATGAAACAGTCTGAAAAGTAGGAGGAGCATGAAGTGTTGTTCAAAAACGTGAAGAACCTGAAAAGGTGTGAAAAATATGAAGAGCTTCAAAAGGTATGAAATACCTGAGGAGCATGAAAAGGTCTGAAAAATAGGAGGAGCATGAAGCGGTGTTCAAAACATGAAGAGCCTGAAAAAGTGTGAAAAATATGAAGAGCTTCAAAAGGTTTGAAAAATAGGAGGAGGATGAAGCGGTGTTCAAAAACATGAAGAGCCTGAAAAAGTGTGATAAATATGAAGAGCTTATAAAATTGTCAAAAATATGAGGAGCATGAAGAGATGTTCAAAAACATGAAGAGGATGATAAGGCATGAAAAACATTAAGAGCTTCAAAAGGTTTGAAAAATAGGAGGAGCATGAAGCGGTGTTCAAAAACATGAAGAGCCTGAAAATGTGTGAAAAATATGAATAGCTTATAAAATTGTCAAAAATATGAGGAGCATGAAACGGTCTGAAAAATAAGAGCAGCCTGAAAACGTCTGAAAAATAGGAGGAGCATGAAGCGGTGTTCAAAAACATGAAGGGCCTGAAAACGTGTGAAAACTATGAAGAGCTTCAAAAGGAGTCAAAAATATGCGAAGCCTGAAACGATCTGAAAAATAGGAGGAGCATGAAGCGGTGTTGAAAAACATGAAGAGCCTGAAAATGTGTAAAAAATATGAAGAGCTTGAAAAGGTGTGAAATACATGAGGAGCATGAAACTCTCTGAAAAATAGGAGGAGCATGAAGTGGTGTTCAAAAACATGAAGAGCCTGAAAATGTGTGAAAAATATGAAGAGCTT
Source organism: Dama dama (assembly GCF_033118175.1). NCBI lineage: Eukaryota > Metazoa > Chordata > Mammalia > Artiodactyla > Cervidae > Dama > Dama dama. The sequence goes on along the minus strand of NW_026870877.1, from coordinate 5,029,940 downwards.
CAAAAGGTGTGAAATATATGAGGAGCTTCAAAAGGTGTGAAAAATATGAAGAGCTTCAAAAGATGTCAAAAATATGAAAAGCATGAAACGGTCTGAAAAATAGGAGGAGCATGAAATGGTGTTCAAAAACATGAAGAGCCTGAAAATGTGTGAAAAATTTGAAAAGCTTCAAAGGTTTGAAATACATGAGGAGCATGAAACAGTCTGAAAAATAGGAGAAGCATGAAGTGGTGTGGAAAAAAATGAAGAGCCTGAAAAGGTGTGAAAAATATGAAGAGCTTCAAAAGGTGTGAAATATATGTGGAGCATGAATCTCTCTGAAAAATAGGAGGAGCATGAAGTGGTGTTGAAAAACATGAAGAGCCTGAAAAGATGTGAAAAATATGAAGAGCTCCAAAAGGTGTGAAAAATATGAGAAGCATGATACGATCTGAAAAATAGGAGGAGCATGAAGTGGTGTTCAGAAACATGGAGAGCCTAAAAAGGTGTGAAAAATATGAAGAGCTTCAAAAGGTGTCAAAAATATGAGGAGCTTGAAACTGTCTGAAAAATAGGAGGAGCATGAAGCAGTGTTCAAAAACATGAAGAGCCTGAAAAGGTGTGAAAAATATGAAGAGCTTCAAAACGTGTGAAATACATGAGGAGCATGAAAAGGTCTGAAAAATAGGAGGAGCATGAAATGGTGTTCAAAAACATGAAGAGCATGAAAAGGTGTGAAAATTATGAAGAGCTTCAAAAGGTATGAAATACCTGAGGAGCATGAAACGGTCTGAAAAATAGGAGGAGCATGAAGTGGTGTTCAAAACATGAAGAGCCTGAAAAAATGTGAAAAATATGAAGAGCTTCAAAAGGTTTGAAAAATAGGAGGAGGATGAAGCGGTGTTCAAAAACATGAAGAGCCTGAAAAAGTGTGATAAATATGAAGAGCTTATAAAATTGTCAAAAATATGAGGAGCATGGAGAGATGTTCAAAAACATGAAGAGGATGTTAAGGCGTGAAAAACATTAAGAGCTTCAAAAGGTTTGAAAAATAGGAGGAGCATGAAGCGGTGTTCAAAAACATGAAGAGCCTGAAAATGTGTGAAAAATATGAATAGCTTATAAAATTGTCAAAAATATGAGGAGCATGAAACGGTCTGAAATATAAGAGGATCATGAAGCGGTGTTGAAAAACATGAATAGTCTGAAAACGTGTGAAAAATAGGAGGAGCATGAAGCGGTGTTCAAAAACATGAAGGGCCTGAAAACGTGTGAAAAATATGAAGAGCTTCAAAAGGAGTCAAAAATATGCGAAGCCTGAAACGATCTGAAAAATAGGAGGAGCATGAAGCGGTGTTGAAAAACATGAAGAGCCGGAAAAGGTGTGAAAAATGTGAAGAGCTTCAAAAGGTGTCAAAAATATGAGGAGCATGAAACGGTCTGAAATATAAGAGGATCATGAAGCGGTGTTGAAAAACATGAAGAGACGGAAAAAATGTGAAAAATGTGAAGAGCTTCAAAAGGTGTCAAAAATATGAGGAGCATGAAACGGTCTGAAATATAAGAGGATCATGAAGCGGTGTTGAAAAACATGAAGAGTCTGAAAACGTGTGAAAAATATGAAGAGCTTCAAACGGTGTGAAAAATATCAGGAGCATGAAACGGTCTGAAAAAGATGAGGAGCATGAAGTGGTCTTCAAAAACATGTACAGCCTGAAAAGGTGTGAAAAATATGAGGAGCTTCAAAATATGTGAAAAATATGAAGAGCTTCAAAAGGTGTCAAAAATGAGATGAGCATGAAACGGTCTGAAAAATAGGAGAAGAATGAAACGGTGTTGAAAAATTGAAGAGCCTGAAAAGCTGTGAAAAATATGAAGAGCTTCAAAAGGTGTGAAAAATATGAAGAGCTTCAAAACGTGTGAAATACATGAGGAGCATGAAAAGGTCTGAAAAATAGGAGTAGCATGAAGAGGTGTTCAAAAACATGAAGAGGCTGATAAGGTGTGAAAAACATGAAGAGCTTCAAAAAGTTTGAAAAATAGGAGGAGCATGAAGCGGTGTTCAAAAACATGAGGAGCCTGAAAAGGTGAGAAAAATATGAAGAGCTTCAAAAGGTGTGAGAAATGTGAGGAGCATGAAGCGGTGTTCAAATACATGAAGAGCCTGAAAAAGTGTGAAAAATATGAAGAGTTTATAAAGTTGTCAAAAATATCAGGAGCATGAAACGGTCTGAAAAATACGAGGAGCCTGAAACCGTCTGAAAAATAGGAGGAGCATGAAGCGGTGTTCAAAAACATGAAGGGCCTGAAAACGTGTGAAAAATATGAAGAGCTTCAAAAGGAGTCAAAAATATGCGGAGCCTGAAACGATCTGAAAAATACGAGGAGCATGAAGCGGAGTTGAAAAACATGAAGAGCCGGAAAAGGTGTGAAAAATGTGAAGAGCTTCAAAAGGTGTCAAAAATATGAGGAGCATGAAACGCTCTGAAATATAGGAGGATCATGAAGCGGGGTTGAAAAACATGAAGAGCCTGAAAAGGTGTGATAAATGTGAAGACCTTCAAAAGGTGTCAAAAATATGAGGAGTATGAAACGGTCTGAAAAATAGGAGGAGCATGAAACGGTGATCAAAAACATGAAGAATCTGAAAACGTGTGAAAAATATGAAGAGCTTCAAACGGTGTGAAAAATATCAGGAGCATGAAACGGTCTGAAAAAGATGAGGAGCATGAAGTGGTCTTCAGAAACATGTACAGCCTGAAAAGGTGTGAAAAATATGAAGAGCTTCAAAAGGTGTGAAAAACAGGAGGAACATGAAGCAGCGTTCAAAAATATGAAGAGCCTGAAAAGGTGTCAAAAATATGAAGTGCTTCAAAAGGTGTCAACAATATGAGGAGCATGAAACAGTCTGAAAAATAGGAGGAGCAAGAAGCGGTGTTGAAAAACAAGAAGAGACGGAAAAGGTGTGAAAAATATGAAGAGCTTCAAAAGGTTTCAAAAATATGAGGAGCTTGAAATGATCTGAAAAATAGGACGAGCATGAAACGGTGTTCAAAAACATGAAGAGCATGAAAAGGTGTGAAAATTATGAAGAGCTTCAAAAGTTGTGAAAAACATGAGGAGAATGAAACGGTCTGAAAAATAGGAGGAGCATGAAGCAGTGTTCAAAACATGAAGAGCCTGAAAAAGTGTGAAAAATATGAAGATCTTCAAAACTTTGAAAAATATGAAGACCCTGAAAAGGTGTCAAAAATGAGATGAGCATGAAACAGTCTGAAAAGTAGGAGGAGCATGAAGTGTTGTTCAAAAACGTGAAGAGCCTGAAAAGGTGTGAAAAATATGAAGAGATGAAAAGGTGTGAAATACCTGAGGAGCATGAAACGGTCTGAAAAATAGGAGGAGCATGAAGCGGTGTTCAAAACATGAAGAGCCTGAAAAAGTGTGAAAAATATGAAGAGCTTCAAAAGGTTTGAAAAATAGGAGGAGGATGAAGCGGTGTTCAAAAACATGAAGAGCCTGAAAAATTGTGAAAAATATGAAGAGCTTATAAAGTTGTCAAAAATAAGAGGAGCATGAAGAGATGTTCAAAAACATGAAGAGGCTGATAAGGTGTGAAAAACATGAAGAGCTTCAAAAGGTTTGAAAAATAGGAGGAGCATGAAGCGGTGCTCAAAAACATGAAGAGCCTGAAAAAGTGTGAAAAATATGAAGAGCTTATAAAATTGTCAAAAATATGAGGAGCATGAAACGGTCTGAAAAATACGAGCAGCCTGAAACCGTCTGAAAAATAGGAGGAGCATGAAGCGGTGTTCAAAAACATGAAGGACCTGAAAACGTGTGAAAAATATGAAGAGCTTAAAAAGGAGTCAAATATATGCGGAGCCTGAAACGATCTGAAAAATAGGAGGAGCATGAAGCGGTGTTGAAAAACATGAAGAGCCAGAAAAGGTGTGAAAAATGTGAAGAGCTTCAAAAGGTGTCAAAAATATGAGGAGCATGAAACGCTCTGAAATATAGGTGGATCAAGAAGTGGTGTTGAAAAACATGAAGAGCCTGAAAAGGTGTGATAAATGTGAAGAGCTTCAAAAGGTGTCAAAAATATGAGGAGCATGAAACGGTCTGAAAAATAAGAGGAGCATGAAACGGTGATCAAAAACATGAAGAATCTGAAAACGTGTGAAAAATATGAAGAGCTTCAAACGGTGTGAAAAATATGAGGTGCATGAAATGGTCTGAAAAAGATGAGGAGCATGAAGTGGTCTTCAAAAACATGTACAGCCTGAAAAGGTGTGAAAAATATGGAGAGCTTCAAAAGGTGTGAAAAACAGGAGGAACATGAAGTGGTGTTCAAAAATATGAAGAGCCTGAAAAGGTGTGAAAACTATGAAGTGCTTCAAAAGGTGTCAACAATATGAGGAGCATGAAACGGTCTGAAAAATAGGAGGAGCAAGAAGCGGTGTTGAAAAACAAGAAGAGACGGAAAAGGTGTGAAAATATGAAGAGCTTCAAAACGTGTCAAAAATATGACGAGCGTGAAACGGTCTGAAAAATAGGAGGAGCATGAAGCGGTGTTGAAAAACATGAAGAGCCTGAAAACGTGTGAAAAATATGAAGAACTTCAAAAGGTATGAAAATATGAAGAGCTTCAAAAGTTGTCAAAAAAGAGATGAGCATGAAACGGTCTGAAAAATAGGAGCAGCATGAAGCGGTGTTGAAAAACATGAAGAGTCTGAAAAGGTGTGAAAAATATGAAGAGCTTCAAAAGGTGTCAAAAATATGAGGAGCATGAAACGGTCTGAAATATAGGAAGATCATCAACCGGTGTTGAAAAACATGAAGAGCCTGAAAATGTGTGAAAAACGTGAAGAGCTTCAAAAGATGTCAAAAATATGAGGAGCATGAAACGGTCTGAAAAATATGAGGAGCATGAAGCGGTGTTAAAAAACATGAAGAGCCTGAAAAGAAGTGCAAAATATGAAGAGCTTCAAAAGATGTGAAAAATATGAAGACCTTCAAAAGGTGTCAAAAATGAAATGAGCATGAAACGGTCGGAAAAATAGGAGGAGCATGAAGCGGTGTTGTAAAACATGAAGAGCCTGAAAACCTGTGAAAAACAGGAAGAGCTTCAAAAGGTGTGAAAAATATGAAGAGCTTCAAAAAATGTCAAAAATATGAGGAGCATGAAATGGTCTCAAATATAGGAGAATCATGCAGCGGTGTTGAAAACTATAAACAGCCTGAAAAAGTGTGAAAAACATGAAGAGCTTCAAAAGGTTTGAAAAATAGGAGGAGCATGAAGCGGTGCTCAAAAACATGAAGAGCCTGAAAAAGTGTGAAAAATATGAAGAGCTTATAAAATTGTCAAAAATATGAGGAGCATGAAACGGTCTGAAAAATACGAGCAGCCTGAAGCGTCTGAAAAATAGGAGGAGCATGAAGCGGTGTTCAAAAACATGAAGGGCCTGAAAATGTGTGAAAAATATGAAGAGCTTCAAAAGGAGTCAAAAATATGCGGAGCCTGAAACGATCTGAAAAATAGGAGGAGCATGAAGCGGAGTTGAAAAACATGAAGAGCCGGAAAAGCTGTGAAAAATAGGAAGAGCTTCAAAAGGTGTGAAAAATATGAAGAGCTTCAAAAAATGTCAAAAATATGAGGAGCATGAAATGGTCTCAGATATAGGAGAATCATGCAGCGGTGTTGAAAACTATAAACAGCCTGAAAATGTGTGAAAAATATGAAGAGCTTCAAAAGGTGTCAAAAATATGAGTATCATGAAATGGTCTGAAAAACAGGAGCAGCATGAAACAGTGTTCAAAAACATGAAGACATTGAAAAGGTGTGAAAAATATGAAGAGTTTCAAAAGGTGTGAAATACATGAGAAGCATGAAAGGGTGTGAAAAATGGAGGAGCAAGAAGCGGTGTTGAAAAACATGAAGAGCCTGAAAAGGTGTGATAAATGTGAAGAGCTTCAAAAGGTGTCAAAAATATGAGGAGCATGAAACGGTGATCAAAAACATGAAGAATCTGAAAACGTGTGAATAATATGAAGAGCTTCAAACGGTGTGAAAAATATCAGGAGCATGAAACGGTCTGAAAAAGATGAGGAGCATGAAGTGGTCTTCAAAAACATGTACAGCCTGAAAAGGTGTGAAAAATATGAAGAGCTTCAAAAGGTGTGAAATACATGAGTATCATGAAACGGTATAAAAAATAGGAGGAGCATGAAGCTGTGTTCAAAAACATGAGAGCCTGAAAAGGTGTGAAAATATGAAGAGCTTTAAAAGGTGTGAAAAATACGAGGAGCATGAAACGGTGTTCAAAAACATGAAGAGCCTAAAATGGTGTGAAAATTATGAAGAGCCTCAAAACGTGTCAAAAATATGAGGAGCATGAAACGGTCTGAAAAATAGGAGGAGCATGAAGCGATGTTGAAAAACTTGAAGAGCCTGAAAACGTGTAAAATATGAAGAGCTTCAAAAGGTGTGAAAAATATGAAGAGCTTCAAAAGGTGTCAAAAATGAGATGAGCATGAAACGGTCTGAAAAATAGGAGGAGCAAAAAGCGGTGTTGAAAAACATGAAGAGTCTGAAAAGGTGTGAGAAATATGAAGAGCTTCAAAAGGTGTGAAAAATATGAAGAGCTTCAAAAGGAGTGAAGAATATGAAGAGCTTCAAAAGGTGTCAAAAATGAGATGAGCATGAAACGGTCTGAAAAATAGGAGGAGCATGAGCGGTGTTGAAAAACATGAAGAGCCTGAAAACGTGTGGAAAATATGAAGAGCTTCAAAAGGTATGAAAATATGAAGAGCTTCAAAAGTTGTCAAAAAAGAGATGAGCATGAAACGGTCTGAAAAATAGGAGCAGCATGAAGCGGTGTTGAAAAACATGAAGAGTCTAAAAGGGTGTGAAAAATATGAAGAGCTTCGAAAGGTGTCAAAAATATGAGGAGCATGAAACGGTCTGAAAAATAGGAGGAGCATGAAGCGGTGTTGAAAAACATGAAGAGCCTGAAAACGTGTGAAAAATATGAAGAGCTTCAAAAGGTATGAAAATACGAAGAACTTCAAAAGTTGTCAAAAAAGAGATGAGCATGAAACGGTCTGAAAAATAGGAGCAGCATGAAGCGGTGTTGAAAAACATGAAGAGTCTGAAAAGGTGTGAAAAATATGAAGAGCTTCAAAAGGTGTCAAAAATATGAGGAGCATGAAACGGTCTGAAAAATAGGAGGAGCATGAAGCGGTGTCGAAAAACATGAAGAGCCTGAAAAGGTGTGAAAAAAATGAAGAGCTTCTAAATGTGTCAAAAATATGAGGAGCATGAAACGGTCTGAAAAATAGGAGGATCATGAAGCGGTGTTCAAAAACATGAAGAGCCTGAAAAGGTGTGAAAAATATGAAGAGCTCAAAAAGTGTCAAAAATATGATGAGCATGAAACGATCTGAAAAATAGAAGGAGCATGAAACGGTGATCAAAAACATGAAGAGCCTGAAAAGGTGTGAAAAATATGAAGAGCTCAAAAAGTGTCAAAAATATGAGGAGCATGAAACGGTCTGAAAAATAGGAGGATCATGAAGCGGTGTTCAAAAACATGAAGAGCCTGAAAAGGTGTGAAAAATATGAAGAGCTCAAAAAGTGTCAAAAATATGATGAGCATGAAACGATCTGAAAAATAGAAGGAGCATGAAGCGGTGTTCAAAAACATGAAGAGCCTGAAAAGTTGTGAAAAATATGAAAAGCTTCAAAAGGTGTCAAAAATGATATTAGCATTAAACGGTCGGAAAAATAGGAATAACATGAAACGGTGTTGAAAATCATGAAGAGCCTGAAATAGTGTGAAAAATATAAAGAGCTGCAAAAGGTGTCAAAAATATGATCGGGATTGGGAATACATGTAAATCAATGGCTGATTCATAGCAATGTATGACAAAACCCACTGGAAAAAAAAATAATAAAAATTAAAAAAAAAAAAAAAGCTTATCAAGAATAAAAAAACAAAAAAAAAATATGAGGAGCATGAAATGGTCTGATAAATAGGTGGAGCATGAAGCTGTGTTCAAAAACATGAAGAGCCTGAAAAGGTGTGAAAAATATGAAGAGCTTCAAAATGTTTCACAAATATGAAGAGCATGAAACGGTCTGAAAAACAGGAGGATCATGAAGCGGTGTTCAAAAACATGAAGAGCCTGAAAAGGTGTGAAAAATATGAAGTGCTCAAAAAGTGTCAAAAATATGAGGAGCATGAAACGCTCTGAAAAATAGGAGGAGCATGAAGCGGTGTTCAAAAACATGAAGAGCCTGAAAAGTTGTGAAAAATATGAAAAGCTTCAAAAGGTGTCAAAAATGATATTAGCATTAAACGGTCGGAAAAATAGGAATAACATGAAACGGTGTTGAAAATCATGAAGAGCCTGAAATAGTGTGAAAAATATAAAGAGCTGAAAAAGGTGTCAAAAATATGATCGGGATTGGGAATACATGTAAATCAATGGCTGATTCATAGCAATGTATGACAAAACCCACTGGAAAAAAAATAATAAAAATTAAAAAAAAAAAAGCTTATCAAGAATAAAAAAACAAAAAAAAAATATGAGGAGCATGAAACGGTCTGATAAATAGGTGGAGCATGAAGCTGTGTTCAAAAACATGAAGAGCCTGAAAAGGTGTGAAAAATATGAAGAGCTTCAAAATGTTTCACAAATATGAAGAGCATGAAACGGTCTGAAAAACAGGAGGATCATGAAGCGGTGTTCAAAAACATGAAGAGCCTGAAAAGGTGTGAAAAATATGAAGAGCTCAAAAAGTGTCAAAAATATGAGGAGCATGAAACGATCTGAAAAATAGAAGAAGCATGAAACGGTGATCAAACACATGAAGAGCCTGAAAAGGTGTGGAAAATATGAAGAGCTTCAAAAGGTGTGAAATACATGAGGAGCATGAAACTCTCTGAAAAATAGGAGGAGCATGGAGCTGTGTTCAAAAACATGAAGAGCCTGAAAAGGTGGGAAAAATATGAAGAGCTTCAAAAGGTGTGAAAAATATGAGGAGCATGAAACGGTCTGAAAAATAGAAGCAGCATGAAACGGAGTTGAAAAATATGAAGAGCCTGAAAACGTGTGAAAAATATGAAGAGCTTCAAAAGGTGTGAAAAATATAAAGAGCTTCAAAGGTGACAAAAATGAGATGAGCATGAAATGGTCTGAAAAATAGGAGGAGAATGAAGTGGTGGTGAAAAACATGAAGAGCATGAAAAGGTGTGAAAAATATGAAGAGCTTCAAAATGTTTCAAACATATGAAAGCATGAAACGGTCTGAAAATCAGGAGGAGCATGAAGCTGTGTTCAAAAACATGAAGAGCCTGAAAAGGTGTGAAAAATATGAAGAGCTCAAAAAGTGTCAAAAATATGAGGAGCATGAAACGATCTGAAAAATAGAAGAAGCATGAAACGGTGATCAAACACATGAAGAGCCTGAAAAGGTGTGGAAAATATGAAGAGCTTCAAAAGGTGTGAAATACATGAGGAGCATGAAACTCTCTGAAAAATAGGTGGAGCATGAAGCTGTGTTCAAAAACATGAAGAGCCTGAAAAGGTGGGAAAAATATGAAGAGCTTCAAAAGGTGTGAAAAATATGAGGAGCATGAAACGGTCTGAAAAATAGAAGCAGCATGAAACGGTGTTGAAAAATATGAAGAGCCTGAAAACGTGTGAAAAATATGAAGAGCTTCAAAAGGTGTGAAAAATATAAAGAGCTTCAAAGGTGACAAAAATGAGATGAGCATGAAATGGTCTGAAAAATAGGAGGAGAATGAAGTGGTGGTGAAAAACATGAAGAGCATGAAAAGGTGTGAAAAATATGAAGAGCTTCAAAATGTTTCAAAAATATGAAGAGCATGAAACGGTCTGAAAATCAGGAGGAGCATGAAGCTGTGTTCAAAAACATGAAGAGCCTGAAAAGGTGTGAAAAATATGAAGAGCTTCAAAAGGTGTCAAAAATATGAGGAGCATGAAACGGTCTGAAAAATAGGAGGAGCATGAAACGGTGATCAAAACCATGAAGAGCCTGAAAAGGTGTGAAAAATATGAAGAGCTTCAAAAGTTGTGAAATACATGAGGAGCATGAAACGGGCTGAAAAATAAGAGAAGCATGAAGTGCTGTGGAAAAACATGAAGAGCCTGAAAAGCTGTGAAAAATATGAAAAGCTTCAAAAGGTGTCAAAAATGAGATGAGCATGAAACGGTCTGAAAAATAGGAGGATCATGAAATGGTGTTGAAAAACATGAAGAGCCTGAAAAGATGTGAAAAATATGAAAAGCTTCAAAAAGTGTCAAAAATATGAGGAGCATGAAACGGTCTGAAAAATAGGAGGAGCATGAAGCTGTGTTCAAAACATGAAGATCTTAAAAGGGTGTGAAAAATATGAAGAGCTTCAAAAGGTGTGAAAAATATGAGGAGCATGAAACGGTCTGAAAAATAGAAGCAGCATGAAACGGTTTTGAAAAACCTGAAGAGCCTGAAAAAGTGTGAAAAATATGAAGAGCTTCAAAAGGTGTGAAAAATATGAAGAGCTTCAAATGTGACAAAAATGTGATGAGCATGAAACGGTCTGAAAAATAGGAGGAGCATGAAGTGGTGGTGAAAAACATGAAGAGCCTGAAAAGGTGTGAAAAATATGAAGAGCTCAAAAAGTGTCAAAAATATGAGGAGCATGAAACGATCTGAAAAATACGAGGAGCATGAAGCAGTGTTCAAAAACATGAAGAGCCTGAAAAGGTGGGAAAAATATGAAGAGCTTCAAAAGGTGTGAAATATATGAGGAGAATGAAACGGTCTGAAAAATAGGAGGATCATGAAGCGGTTTTCAGAAACATGAAGAGCATGAAAAGGTGTGAAAAATATGAAGAGCTTCAAAAGGTGTGAAATATATGAGGAGAATGAAACGGTCTGAAAAATAGGAGGATCATGAAGCGGTTTTCAGAAACATGAAGAGCATGAAAAGGTGTGAAAAATAGGAAGAGTTTCAAAAGGTGTCATAAATATGAGGAGCATGAAACGGTCTGAAAAATAGGAGGAGCATGAAACGGTGATCAAAAACATGAAGAGCCTGAAAAGGTGTGAAAAATATGAAGAGCTTCAAAAGGTGTGAAATACATGAGGAGCATGAAACTCTCTGAAAAATAGGAGGAGCATGAAGCGGTGTTCAAAAACATGAAGAGCCTGAAAATGTGTGAAAATTATGAAGAGCTTCAAAAGGTGTCAAAATTGAGATGAGCATGAAACGGTCTGAAAAATAGCAGGAGCCTGAAACGGTGTTGAAAGACATGAAGAGCCTGAAAAGTTGTGAAAAATATGAAAAGCTTCAAAAGGTGTCAAAAATGAGATGAGCATGAAACGGTCGGAAAAATAGGAGGAGCATGAAGCGGTGTTGAAAAATGAAGAGCCTGAAAAGGTGTGAAAAATCTGAAGAGGATCAAAAGGTGTCAAATATATGAGGAGCATGAAACGGTCTGCAAAAAAGAAGGAGCATGAAGTGGTGTTGTAAAACTTGAAGAGCCTGAAAAGGTGTGAAAAATATGAAAAGCTTAAAAAGGTGTTAAAAATATGAGGAGCAAAAAACGGTCTGAAAAATAAGAGGAGCATGAAGCGGTGTTCAAAAACATGAAGAGCCTGAAAAGGTGTGAAAAATATGAAGAGCTTCAAAAGGTGTCAAAAATGAGATTAGCATAAAACGGTCGGAAAAATAGGAATAACATGAAACGGTGTTGAAAATCATGAAGAGCCTGAAATAGTGTGAAAAATATAAAGAGCTGCAAAAGGTGTCAAAAATATGAGGAGCATGAAACGGTCTAATAAATAGGTGGAGCATGAAGCTGTGTTCAAAAACATGAAGAGCCTGAAAAGGTGTGAAAAATATGAAGAGCTTCAAAATGTTTCACAAATATGAAGAGCATGAAACGGTCTGAAAAACAGGAGGATTATGAAGCGGTGTTCCAAAACATGAAGAGCCTGAAAAGGTGTGAAAAATATGAAGAGCTTCAAAAGGTGTCAAAAATATGAGGAGCATGAAACGGTCTGAAAAATAGGAGGAGCATGAAACGGTGATCAAAAACATGAAGAGCCTGAAAAGGTTTGAAAAATATGAAGAGCTTCTAAAGGTGTCAAAAATATGAGGAGCATAAACGATCTGAAAAATAGGAGTAGCATGAAGCGGTGTTCAAAAACATGAAGAGCCTGAAAAGGTGTGAAAAATATGAAGAGCTCAAAAAGTGTCAAAAATATGAGGAGCATGAAACGGTCTGAAAAATAGGAGGATCATGAAGCGGTGTTCAAAAACATGAAGAGCCTGAAAAGGTGTGAAAAATATGAACAGCTTCAAAATGTGTCAAAAATATGAGGAGCATGAAACGGTCTGAAAAATAGGAGGAGCATGAAACGGTGATCAAAAACATGAAGAACCTGAAAAGGTTTGAAAAATATGAAGAGCTTCTAAAGGTGTCAAAAATATGAGGAGCATAAACGATCTGAAAAATAGAAGCAGCATGAAACGGTGTTGAAAACTATGAAGAGCCTGAAAACGTGTGAAAAATATGAAGAGCTTCAAAAGGTGTGAAAAATATAAAGAGCTTCAATGGTGACAGAAATGAGATGAGCATGAAACGGTCTGAAAAATAGGAGGAGAATGAAGTTGTGGTGAAAAACATGAAGAGCCTGAAAAGGTGTGAAAAATATGAAGAGATTCAAAATGTTTCAAAAATATGAAGAGCATGAAACGGTCTGAAAATCAGGAGGATCATGAAGCGGTGTTCAAAAACATGAAGAGACAGAAAAGGTGTGAAAAATATGAAGAGCTTTAAAAGGTGTCAAAAATGAGATGAGCCTTAAACGGTCTGAAAAACAGGAATAACATGAAACGGTGTTGAAAATCATGAAGAGCCTGAAATAGTGTGAAAAATATAAAGAGCTGCAAAAGGTGTCAAAAATATGAGGAGCATGAAACGGTCTGAACAATAGGAGAAGCATGAAGCGGTGTTCAAAAACATGAAGAGCCTGAAAAGGGGTGAAAAATATGAAGAGCTTCAAAAGGTGTCAAAAATATGAGGAGCATGAAACGGTCTGAAAAATCGGAGGAGCATGAAGCGTTGTTGAAAAACATGAAGAGCCTGAAAAGGTGTGAGAAATATGAAGAGCTTCAAAAGGTGTTAAAAGTATGAGTAGCATGAAACGGTCTGCAAAAAAGGAGGAGCATGAAGTGGTGTTGAAAAAGATGAAGAGCCTGAAAAGGTGTTAAAAATATGAAAGCATCAAAAGGTGTCAAAATTATGAGGAGCATGAAACGGTCTGAAAAATAGGAGGAGCATGAAGCGCTGTTGAATATCATAAAGAGCCTGAAAAGTTGTGAAAAATATGAAGAGCTTCAAGAGATGAGAAAACATGAAGAGCTTCAAAAGGTGTCAAAATGAGATGAGCATGAAAAGGTCTGAAAAATAGGAGGAGCATGAAGTCGTGTTGAAAAAAAGGAAAAGTCTGAAAAAGTGTGAAATATATGAAGAGCTTCAAAAGGTGTCAAAAATATGAGGAGAATGAAACGGTCTGAAAAATAGGAGGAGCATGAAGCGATGTTGAAAAACATGAATTGTCTGAAAACGTGTGGAAAATATGAAGAGATTCATAAATGTGAAAAATATGAAGAGCTTCAAAAGGTGTGAAAAATCTGAAGAGCTTCAAAAGGTGTCAAAAAAGAGATGAGCATGAAAAGGTCTGAAAAATAGGAGGAGCATGAAGCGGTGTTGAAAATCATGAAGAGCCTGAAAACGTGTGAAAAATATGAAGACCTTCAAAATTTGTCAAAAATATGAAGAGCTTCAAAAGGTGTTAAAATGAGATGAGCATGAAACGGTCTGAAAAATAGGAGGAGCATGAAGTGGTGTTAAAAAAATGAAGAGCCTGGAAAGGTGTGAAATATCTGAAGAGCTTCAAAAGGTGTCAAAAATATGAGGAGCATGAAACGGTCGGCAAAATACGACGAGCATGAAGCGGTGTTTAAAAACATGAAGAGCCTGAAAAGGTGTGAAAAATATGAAGAGCTTCAAAAGGTGTGAAATATATGAGGAGAATGAAACGGTCTGAAAAATAGGAGGATCATGAAGCGGTTTTCAGAAACATGAAGAGCATGAAAAGGTGTGAAAAATATGAAGAGTTTCAAAAGGTGTCAAAAATGAGATGAGCATGAAACGGTCGGCAAAATACGACGAGCATGAAGCGGTGTTGAAAAACATGAAGAGCCTGAAAAGGTGTGAAAAATATGAAGAGCTTCAAAAGGTGTGAAATATATGAGGAGAATGAAACGGTCTGAAAAATAGGAGGATCATGAAGCGGTTTTCAGAAACATGAAGAGCCTGAAAAGCTGTGTAAAATATGAAGAGGTTCTAAAGGTGTCAAAAATATGAGGAGCATGAAACGGTCTTAAAAATAGGCGGATTATGAAATGGTGTTCAAAAATATGAAGAGCCTGAAAAGGTGTGAAAAATATGAAAAGCCTCAAAACCTGTCAAAAATATGAGGAGCATGAAACTGTCTGAAAAATAGCAGGGGCATGAAGCGGTGTTGAAAAACATGAAGAGTCTGAAAACGTGTGAAAATATGAAGAGCTTCAAACATATGAAAAATATGAAGAGCTTCAAAAGGTGTGAAAAATATGAAGAGCTTCAAAAGGTGTCAAAAATGAGATGAGCATAAAACGGTCCGAAAAATAAGAGGAGCATGAAGCGGTGTTGAAAATCATGAAGAGCCTGAAAAGGGGTGAAAAATATGAAGAGCTTCAATGATGTGAAAAATATGAAGAGCTTCAAAAGGTGTCAAAAATATGAAGAGCATGAAACGGTCTGAAAAATAGAAGGAGCATGAAACGGTGATCAAACACATGAAGAGCCTGAAAAGGTGTGGAAAATATGAAGAGCTTCAAAAGGTGTGAAATACATGAGGAGCATGAAACTCTCTGAAAAATAGGAGGAGCATGAAGTGCTGTTCAAAAACATGAAGAGCCTGAAAAGTTGTGAAAAATATAAAAAGCTTCAAAAGGTGTCAAAAATGAGATGAGCCTTAAACGGTCTGAAAAACAGGAATAACATGAAACGGTGTTGAAAATCATGAAGAGCCTGAAATAGTGTGAAAAATATAAAGAGCTGCAAAAGGTGTCAAAAATATGAGGAGCATGAAACGGTCTGATAAACAGGTGGAGCATGAAGCTGTGTTCAAAAACATGAAGAGCCTGAAAAGGTGTGAAAAATATGAAGAGCTTCAAAAGGTGTGAAATATATGAGGAGCATGAAACGGTCTGAAAAATAGGAGGATCATGAAGCAGTTTTCAGAAACATGAAGAGCATGAAAAGGTGTGAAAAATATGAAGAGCTTCAAAATGTGTGAAATATGAGGAGAATGAAACGGTCTGAAAAATAGGAGGATCATGAAGCGGTTTTCAGAAACATGAAGAGCATGAAAAGGTGTGAAAAATATGAAGAGCTTCAAAAGGTGTGAAATACATGAGGAGCATGAAACTCTCTGAAAAATAAGAGAAGCATGAAGTGCTGTGGAAAAACATGAAGAGCCTGAAAATGTGTGAAAAATATGAAGAGCTTCAAAAGGTGTCAAAATTGAGATGAGTATGAAACGGTCTGAAAAATAGTAGGAGCATGAAGTGGTGTTGAAAAAAAAAGAAGAGACTGAAAAGGTGTGAAATATATGAAGAGCTTCAAAAGGTGTCAAAAATATGAGGAGAATGAAACGGTCTGAAAAATAGGAGGAGCATGAAGCTGTGTCGAAAAACATGAAGAGCCTGAAAAGGTGTGAAAAATATGAAGAGCTTCTAAAGGTGTCAAAAATATGAGGAGCATGAAACGGTCTGAAAAATAGGAGGATCATGAAGCGGTGTTCAAAAACATGAAGAGCCTGAAAAGGTGTGAAAAATATGAAGAGCTCAAAAAGTGTCAAAAATATGATGAGCATGAAACGATCTGAAAAATAGAAGGAGCATGAAACGGTGATCAAAAACATGAAGAGCCTGAAAAAGTGTGGAAAATATGAAGAGCTTCAAAAGCTGTGAAATACATGAGGAGCATGAAACTCTCTGAAAAATAGGAGGAGCATGAAGCGGTGTTCAAAAACATGAAGAGCCTGAAAAGTTGTGAAAATTATGAAAAGCTTCAAAAGGTGTCAAAAATGAGATGAGCATTAAACGGTCTGAAAAATAGGAATAACATGAAACGGTGTTGAAAATAATGAAGAGCCTGAAAAACTGTGAAAAATATAAAGAGCTTCAAAAGGTGTCAAAAATATGAGGAGCATGAAACGGTCTGATAAATAGGAGGAGCATGAAGCTGTGTTCCAAAACATGAAGATCCTGAAAAGGTGTGAAAAATATGAAGAGCTTCAAAAGGTGTGAAATATATGAGGAGCATGAAACGGACTGAAAAATAGAAGCAGCATGAAACGGTGTTGAAAAATATGAAGAGCATGAAAAAGTGTGAAAAATATGAAGAGCTTCAAAAGGTGTGAAAAAAATAAAGTGCTTCAAAGGTGACAAAAATGAGATGAGCATGATACGGTCTGAAATATAGGAGGAGCGTGAAGTGGTGGTGAAAAACATGAAGAGCCTGAAAAGGTGTGAAAAATATGAAGAGCTTCAAAATGTTTCACAAATATGAAGAGCATGAAACGTTCTGAAAAACAGGAGGATCATGAAGCGGTGTTCAAAAACATGAAGAGCCTGAAAAGGTGTGAAAAATATGAAGAGCTTCAAAAGGTGTCAAAAATATGAGGAGCATGAAACGGTCTGAAAAATAGGAGGAGCATGAAACGGTGATCAAAAACATGAAGAGCCTGAAAAGGTGTGAAAAATATGAAGAGCTTCTAAAGGTGTCAAAAATATGAGGAGCATAAACGGTCTGAAAAATAGGAGTAGCATGAAGCGGTGTTCAAAAACATGAAGAGCCTGAAAAGGTGTGAAAAATATGAAGAGCTCAAAAATTGTCAAAAATATGAGGAGATTGAAACGATCTGAAAAACAGACGGAGCATGAAACGGTGATCAAACACATGAAGAGCCTGAAAAGGTGTGGAAAATATGAAGAGCTTCAAAAGATGTGAAATATATGAGGAGAATGAAACGGTCTGAAAAATAGGAGGAGCATGAAGCGGTTTGCAGAAACATGAAGAGCATGAAAAAGTGTGAAAAATATGAAGAGCTTCAAAAGATGTGAAATACATGAGGAGCATGAAACGGGCTGAAAAATAAGAGAAGCATGAAGTGCTGTGGAAAAACATGAAGAGCCTGAAAAGCTGTGAAAAATATGAAGAGCTTCAAAAGGTGTGAAATACATGAGGAGCATGAAACGGGCTGAAAAATAGGAGAAGCATGAAGTGGTGTTTAAAAATATGAAGAGCTTGAAAAGGTGTGAAAAATATGAAGACCTTCAAAAGGTGTCAAAAATGAGATGAGCATGAAACGGTCTGAAAAATAGGAGGATCATGAAACGGTGTTGAAAAACATGAAGAGCCTGAAAAGATGTGAAAAATATGAAGAGCTACAAAAGGTGTCAAAATTATGAGGAGCATGATACGGTCTGAAAAATAGAAGCAGCATGAAACGGTGTTGAAACACATGAAGAGCCTGAAAACGTGTGAAAAATATGAAGAGCTTCAAAAGGTGTACAAAATATAAAGAGTTTCAAAGGTGACAAAAATGAGATGAGCAAGAAACGGTCTGAAAAATAGGAGGAGCATGAAGTGGTGGTGAAAAACATGAAGAGCCTGAAAAGGTGTGAAAAATATGAAGAGCTTCAAAATGTTTCAAAAATATGAAGAGCATGAAACGGTCTGAAAATCAGGAGGATCATGAAGTGGTGATCAAAAACATTAAGAGCCTGAAAAGGTGTGAAAAATATGAAGAGCATCAAAAGGTGTGAAATACATGAGGAGCATGAAACGGGCTGAAAAATAGGATGATGAAACGGAGTTGAAAAACATGAAGAGCCTGAAAAGATGTGAAAAATATGAAAAGCTTCAAAAAGTGTCAAAAATATGAGGAGCATGAAACGGTCTGAAAAATAGGAGGAGCATGAAGCTGTGTTCAAAAACATGAAGAGCCTGAAAAGGTGTGAAAAATATGAAGAGCTTCAAAAGGTGTCAAAAATATGAGGAGCATGAAACGGTCTGAAAAATAGGAGGAGCATGAAGCTGTGTTCAAAAACATGAAGATCTTAAAAGGGTGTGAAAAATATGAAGAGCTTCAAAAGGTGTGAAAAATATGAGGAGCATGAAACGGTCTGAAAAATAGAAGCAGCATGAAACGGTTTTGAAAAACATGAAGAGCCTGAAAACGTGTGAAAAATATGAAGGGCTTCAAAAGGTGTGAAAAACATGAAGAGCTTCAAAGGTGACAAAAATGAGATGAGCATGAAACGGTCTGAAAAATAGGAGGAGCATGAACGGAGTTGAAAAACATGAAGAGCCTGAAAAGGTGTGAAAAATATGAAGAGCTTCAAAATGTTTCAAAAATATGAAGAGCATGAAACGGTCTGAAAATCAGGAGGATCATGAAGCGGTGTTCAAAAACATGAAGATCCTGAAAAGGTGTGAAAAATATGAAGAGCTCAAAAAGTGTCAAAAATATGAGGAGCATGAAACGATCTGAAAAATACGAGGAGCATGAAGCAGTGTTCAAAAACATGAAGAGCCTGAAAAGGTGTGAAAAATATGAAGAGCTTCAAAAGGTGTGAAATATATGAGGAGAATGAAACGGTCTGAAAAATAGGAGGATCATGAAGCGGTTTTCAGAAACATGAAGAGCATGAAAAGGTGTGAAAAATATGAAGAGCTTCAAAAGGTGTGAAATACATGAAGAGCATGAAAAGCTGTGAAAAATATGAAGAGCTTCAAAAGGTGTGAAATACATGAGGAGCATGAAATGGGCTGAAAAATAGGAGAAGCATGAAGTGGTGTTTAAAAATATGAAGAGCTTGAAAAGGTGTGAAAAATATGAAGAGCTTCAAAAGGTGTCAAAAATGAGATGAGCATGAAACGGTCTGAAAAATAGGAGGATCATGAAACGGTGTTGAAAAACATGAAGAGCCTGAAAAGATGTGAAAAATATGAAGAGCTACAAAAGGTGTCAAAATTATGAGGAGCATGAAACGTTCTGAAAAATAGGAGGAGCCTCAACCTGTGTTCAAAAACATGAAGAGCCTGAAAAGGTGTGAAAAATATGAAAAGCTTCAAAAGGTGTCAAAATGAGATGAGCATGAACCCGTCTGAAAAATAGGAGGAGCATTAAGCGGTGTTGAAAGACATGAAGAGTCTGAAAAGGTGTGAGAAATATGAAGAGCTTTAAAAGGTGTCAAAAATATGAGGAGCATGAAACGGTCTGCAAAAAAGTAGGAGCATGAAGTGATGTTGAAAAACTTGAAGAGCATGAAAAGGTGTGAAAAATATTAAGAGGTTCAAAGTTGTGAAATACATGAGGATCATGAAACGGTGTGAAAAAGTGGAGGAGCATGAAGCAGAGTTCGAAAACATGAAGAGCCTGAAAAGGTTTGAAAAATATGAAGAGCTCAAAAAGTGTCAAAAATATGAGGAGCATGAAACGATCTGAAAAATACGAGGAGCATGAAGCAGTGTTCAAAAACATGAAGAGCTTCAAAAGGTATGAAAAATATGAGAGCTTCAAAAGGTGTCAAAAATATGAGGAGCATGAAACGGTCTGAAAAATATGAGGAACATGAAGCGGTGTTCAAACACATGAAGAGCCTGAAAATGTGTGAAAATTATGAAGATCTTCAAAAGCTGTCAAAATTATGAGGAACATGAAACGTTTTGAAAAATAGGAGGAGCATGAAACGGTGTTGAAAAACATGAAGAGCCTGAAAAGGTGTGAAAAATATGAAGAGCTTCAAAATCTTTGAAAAATATGAAGAGCTTTCAAGGTGTGAAATACATGAGGAGCATGAAACTCTCTGAAAAATAGGAGGAGCCTGAAATGGTGTTCAAAAACATGAATAGACTGAAAACGTGTGAAAAATATGAAGAGCTTCAAAAGGTGTGAAAAATATGAGGAGCATGATACGGTCTGAAAAATAGGAGGAGCATGAAGCTGTGTTCAAAAACATGAAGAGCCTGAAAAGTTGTGAAAAATATGAAAGGCTTCAAAAGGTTGAAAAATATGAGGAGCATGAAACGGTCTGAAAAATCGGAGGAGCATGAAGCGGTGTTGAAAAACATGAAGAGCCTGAAAATGTGTGAAAAATATGAAGAGCTTCAAAAGGTGTCAAAAATATGAGGAGCATGAAATGGTCTGAAAAATTGGAGGAGCATGAAGCGGTGTTGAAAAACATGAAGAGCCTTAAAAGGTGTGAAAAAAATGAAGAGCTTCAAAAGGTGTCAAAAATATGAGGAGCATGAAACGGTCTGAAAAATATGAGCAGCATGAAGCGGTGTTGAAAAACATGAAGAGCCTGAAAAGGTGTGAAAAATATGAAGAGCTTCAAAAGGTGTGAAATACATGAGGAGCATAAAACTCTCTGAAAAAGAGAAGGAGCATGAAGTGGTGTTCAAAAACATGAAGAGCCTGAAAAGGTGTGAAATATAGGAAGAGCTTCAAAAGGTGTGAAAAATATGAGGAGCATGATATGGTTTGAAAAATAGGATTAGCATGAAGCGGTGTTCAAAAACATGAAGAGCCTGAAAAGTTGTGAAAAATATGAAAACCTTCAAAAGGTGTCAAAAATGAGATGAGCATGAAACGGCCTGAAAAATAGGACGTGCATGAAGCGGTGTTGAAAAACATGAAGAGCCTGAAAAGTAGTGAAAAATATGAAGAGCTTCAAAAGGTGTCAAAAATATGAGGAGCATGAAACGGTCTGAAAAATCGGAGGAGCATGAAGCGTTGTTGAAAAACATGAAGAGCCTGAAAAGGTGTGAGAAATATGAAGAGCTTCAAAAGGTGTTAAAATTATGAGTAGCATGAAACGGTCTGAAAAATAGGAGTAGCATGAAGCGGTGTTCGAAAACATGAAGAGCCTGAAAAGGTTTGAAAAATATGAAGAGCTCAAAAAGTGTCAAAAATAAGAGGAGCATGAAACGATCTGAAAAATACGAGGAGCATGAAGCAGTGTTCAAAAACATGAAGAGCTTCAAAAGGTATGAAAAATATGAGAGCTTCAAAAGGTGTCAAAAATATGAGGAGCATGAAACGGTCTGAAAAATAGGAGGAACATGAAGCGGTGTTCAAACACATGAAGAGCCTGAAAATGTGTGAAAATTATGAAGATCTTCAAAAGGTGTCAAAATTATGAGGAACATGAAACGGTTTGAAAAATAGGAGGAGCATGAAACGGTGTTGAAAAACATGAAGAGCCTGAAAAGGTGTGAAAAATATGAAGAGCTTCAAAATCTTTGAAAAATATGAAGAGCTTTCAAAGGTGTGAAATACATGAGGAGCATGAAACACTCTGAAAAATAGGAGGAGCCTGAAAGGGTGTTCAAAAACATGAATAGACTGAAAACGTGTGAAAAATATGAAGAGCTTCAAAAGGTGTCAAAAATATGAGGAGCATGAAACGGTCTGAAAAATATGAGCAGCATGAAGCGGTGTTGAAAAACATGAAGAGCCTTAAAAGGTGTGAAAAAATTGAAGAGCTTCAAAAGGTGTCAAAAATATGAGAAGCATAAACGGTCTGAAAAATAGGAGTAGCATGAAGCGGTTATCAAAAACATGAAGATCCTGAAAAGGTGTGAAAAATATGAAGAGCTCAAAAAGTGTCAAAAATATGAGGATCATGAAACGGTGTGAAAAACTGGAGGAGCATGAAGCAGTGTTCAAAAACATGAAGAGCCTGAAAAGGTGTGAAAAATATGAAGAGCTTAAAAAGGTGTCAAAAATATGAGGAGCATGAAACGGTCTGAAAAATAGGAGGAGCATGAAGCTGTGTTCAAAAACATGAAGATCTTAAAAGGGTGTGAAAATATGAAGAGCTTCAAAAGGTGTGAAAAATATGAGGAGCATGAAACGGTCTGAAAAATAGAAGCAGCATGAAACGGTTTTGAAAAACATGAAGAGCCTGAAAACTTGTGAAAAATATGAAGAGCTTTAAAAGTTGTGAAAAATATGAAGAGCTTCAAAGGTGACAAAAATGAGAAGAGCATGAAACGGTCTGAAAAATAGGAGGAGCATGAAGTGGTGGAGAAAAACATGAAGAGCCTGAAAAGGTGTGAAAAATATGAAGAGCTTCAAAATGTTTCAAAAATATGAAGAGCATGAAACGGTCTGAAAATCAGGAGGATCATAAAGCGGTGTTCAAAAACATGAAGAGCCTGAAAAGGTGTGAAAAATATGAAGAGCTCAAAAAGTGTCAAAAATATGATGAGCATCAAACGATCTGAAAAATAGAAGGAGCATGAAACGGTGATCAAAAACATGAAGAGCCTGAAAAGGTGTGGAAAATATGAAGAGCTTCAAAAGGTGTCAAAAATGAGATGAGCATTAAACGGTCTGAAAAATAGGAATAACTTGAAACGGTGTTGAAAATCATGAAGAGCCTGAAAAACTGTGAAAAATATAAAGAGCTTCACAAGGTGTCAAAAATATGAGGAGCATGAAACGGTCTGATATATAGGAGGAGCATGAAGCTGTGTTCCAAAACATGAAGATCCTGAAAAACTGTGAAAAATATGAAGAGCTTCTAAAGGTGTCAAAAATATGAGAAGCATAAACGGTCTGAAAAATAGGAGTAGCATGAAGCGGTTATCAAAAACATGAAGAGCCTGAAAAGGTGTGAAAAATATGAAGAGCTCAAAAAGTGTCAAAAATATGAGGATCATGAAACGGTGTGAAAAATTGGAGGAGCATGAAGCAGTGTTCAAAAACATGAAGAGCCTGAAAAGGTGTGAAAAATATGAAGAGCTTAAAAAGGTGTCAAAAATATGAGGAGCATGAAACGGTCTGAAAAATAGGAGTAGCATGAAGCGGTGTTCGAAAACATGAAGAGCCTGAAAAGGTTTGAAAAATATGAAGAGCTCAAAAAGTGTCAAAAATAAGAGGAGCATGAAACGATCTGAAAAATACGAGGAGCATGAAGCAGTGTTCAAAAACATGAAGAGCTTCAAAAGGTATGAAAAATATGAGAGCTTCAAAAGGTGTCAAAAATATGAGGAGCATGAAACGGTCTGAAAAATAGGAGGCACATGAAGCGGTGTTCAAACACATGAAGAGCCTGAAAATGTGTGAAAATTATGAAGATCTTCAAAAGGTGTCAAAATTATGAGGAACATGAAACGGTTTGAAAAATAGGAGGAGCATGAAACGGTGTTGAAAAACATGAAGAGCCTGAAAAGGTGTGAAAAATATGAAGAGCTTCAAAATCTTTGAAAAATATGAAGAGCTTTCAAATGTGTGAAATACATGAGGAGCATGAAACACTCTGAAAAATAGGAGGAGCCTGAAAGTGTGTTCAAAAACAAGAATAGACTGAAAACGTGTGAAAAATATGAAGAGCTTCAAAAGGTGTCAAAAATATGAGGAGCATGAAACGGTCTGAAAAATATGAGCAGCATGAAGCGGTGTTGAAAAACATGAAGAGCCTTAAAAGGTGTGAAAAAATTGAAGAGCTTCAAAAGGTGTCAAAAATATGAGGAGCATGAAACGGTCTGAAAAATATGAGCAGCATGAAGCGGTGTTGAAAAACATGAAGAGCCTGAAAAGGTGTGAAAAATATGAAGAGCTTCAAAAGGTGTGAAATACATGAGGAGCATAAAACTCTCTGAAAAAGAGAAGGAGCATGAAGTGGTGTTCAAAAACATGAAGAGCCTGAAAAGGTGTGAAATATATGAAGAGCTTCAAAAGGTGTGAAAAATATGAGGAGCATGATATGGTTTGAAAAATAGGATTAGCATGAAGCGGTGTTCAAAAACATGAAGAGCCTGAAAAGTTGTAAAAAATATGAAAAACTTCAAAAGGTGTCAAAAATGAGATGAGCATGAAACGGTCTGAAAAATAGGACGTGCATGAAGCGGTGTTGAAAAACATGAAGAGCCTGAAAAGTAGTGAAAAATATGAAGAGCTTCAAAAGGTGTCAAAAATATGAGGAGCATGAAACGGTCTGAAAAATAGGAGAAGCATGAAGCGGTGTTCAAAAACATGAAGAGCCTGAAAAAGTGTGAAAAATATGAAGAGCTTCAAAAGGTGTCAAAAATATGAGGAGCATGAAACGGTCTGAAAAATCGGAGGAGCATGAAGCGTTGTTGAAAAACATGAAGAGCCTGAAAAGGTGTGAGAAATATGAAGAGCTTCAAAAGGTGTTAAAAATATGAGTAGCATGAAACGGTCTGCAAAATAGGAATAACATGAAGTGATGTTGAAAAACATGAATTGTCTGAAAACTTGTGGAAAATATGAAGAGATTCATTAATGTGAAAAATATGAAGAGCTTCAAAAGGTGTGAAAAATATGAAGAGCTTCAAAAGATGTCAAAATGAGATGAGCATGAAACGGTCTGAAAAATAGGAGGAGCATGAAGTCGTGTTGAAAAAAAGGAAAAGTCTGAAAAAGTGTGAAATATATGAAAAGCTTCAAAAGGTGTCAAAAATATGAGGAGAATGAAACGGTCTGAAAAATAGGAGGAGCATGAAGCGATGTTGAAAAACATGAATTGTCTGAAAACGTGTGGAAAATATGAAGAGATTCATAAATGTGAAAAATATGAAGAGCTTCAAAAGGTGTGAAAAATCTGAAGAGCTTCAAAAGGTGTCAAAAAAGAGATGAGCATGAAAAGGTCTGAAAAATAGGAGGAGCATGAAGCGGTGTTGAAAATCATGAAGAGCCTGAAAACGTGTGAAAAATATGAAGACCTTCAAAATTTGTCAAAAATATGAAGAGCTTCAAAAGGTGTTAAAATGAGATGAGCATGAAACGATCTGAAAAATAGGAGGAGCATGAAGTGGTGTTGAAAAAATGAAGATCCTGGAAAGGTGCGAAATATCTGAAGAGCTTCAAAAGGTGTCAAAAATATGAGGAGCATGAAACGGTCAGCAAAATACGACGAGCATGAAGCGGTGTTGAAAAACATGAAGAGCCTGAAAAGGTGTGAAAAATATGAAGAGCTTCAAAAGGTGTAAAAAATATGAGGAGCATGAAACAATCTGAAAAATAGGAGGAGCATGAAGCGGTGTTCAAAAACATGAAAAGCCTGAAAAGGTGTGAAAAATATGAAGAGCTTCAAAAGGTGTCAAAAATATGAGGAGCATGAAACGTTCTGAAAAATAGGACGAGCATGAAGCAGTGATAAAAAACATGAAGTGCCTGAAAAGGTGTGAAAAATATGAAGAGTTCCTAAAGGTGTCAAAAATATGCGGAGCACCAAACGGTCTCAAAAATAGGAGGAGCATGAAGTGGTGTTGAAAAATATGAAGAGCCTGAAAATGAGTGAAAAATATGAAGAGCTTCAAAAAGTGTCAAAAATATGAGGAGCATGAAACGGTCTGAAAAAGAGGAAGAGCATGAAGAAGTGTTCAAAAACATGAAGAGCCTGAAAAGGTGTGAAAAATGTGAAGAGCTTCAAAAGTTTTCAAAAATATGAGGAGCATGATACGGTTTGAAAAATAGGAGGAGCATGAAGCGGTGTTGAAAAACATGAAGAGTCTGAAAACGTGTGAAAATATGAAGAGCTTCAAAAATATTAAAAATATGAAGAGCTTCAAAAGTTTTGAAAGATACGAAGAGATTAAAAAGGTGTCAAAAATGAGATGAGCATGAAACGGTCTGAAAAATAGGAGGAGCATAAGCGGTGTTGAAAAACATGAAGAGCCTGAAAAGGTGTGAAAAATATGAAGAGCTTCAAAAGGTGTGAAATACATGAGGAGCATGAAACTCTCTGAAAAATAGGAGGAGCATGAAGCGATGTTCAAAAACATGAAGAGCCTGAAAATGTGTGAAAAATATGAAGAGCTTCAAAAGGTGTCAAACTTGAGATGAGCATGAAACCGTCAGAAAAATAGGAAGAGCATGAAGCGGTGTTGAAAAACATTAAGAGCTGAAAACGTGTGAAAAATATGAAGAGCTTCCAAAGGTGTCAAAAATGAGATGAGCATGAAACGGTCTGAAAAATAGGAAGAGCATGAAGCGGTGTTGAAAAACATTAAGAGCTGAAAACGTGTGAAAAATATGAAGAGCTTCAAAAGATGTCAAAAACATGAGGAGCATGAAACGGGCTGAAAAATAGGAGAAGCATGAAGTGGTGTGGAAAAATATGAAGAGCCTGAAAATGTGTGAAAAATATGAAAAGCTTCAAAAGGTGTCAAAAATGAGATGAGCATGAAACGGTCTGAAAAATAGGAGGATCATGAAATGGTGTTGAAAAACATGAAGAGCCTGAAAAGATGTGAAAAATATGAAAAGCTTCAAAAGGTGTCAAAAATATGAGGAGCATGAAACGGTCTGAAAAATAGGAGGAACATGAAGCTGTGTTCAAAAATATGAAGAGCCTGAAAAGGTGTGAAAAATATGAAGAGCTTCAAAAGTTGTCAAAAATATGAGGAGCATGAAACGGTCTGAAAAATAGGAGGAGCATGAAGCTGTGTTCAAAAACATGAAGATCTTAAAAGCGTGTGAAAAATATGAAGAGCTTCAAAAGGTGTGAAAAATATGAGGAGCATGAAACGGTCTGAAAAATAGAAGCAGCATGAAACGGTTTTGAAAAACATGAAGAGCCTGAAAACTTGTGAAAAATATGAAGAGCTTTAAAAGGTGTGAAAAATATGAAGAGCTTCAAAGGTGACACAAATGAGATGAGCATGAAACGGTCTGAATAATATGAGGAGCATGAAGTGGTGGAGAAAACAATAAAGAGCCTGAAAAGGTGTGAAAAATATGAAGAGCTTCAAAATGTTTCAATAATATGAAGAGCATGAAACGGACTGAAAATCAGGAAGATCATGAAGCGGTGTTCAAAAACATGAAGAGCCTGAAAAGGTGTGAAAAATATGAAGAGCTCAAAAAGTGTCAAAAATATGAGGAGCATGAAACGATCTGAAAAATACGAGGAGCATGAAGCAGTGTTCAAAAACATGAAGAGCTTCAAAAGGTATGAAAAATATGAGAGCTTCAAAAGGTGTCAAAAATGAGGAGCATGAAACGGTCTGAAAAATAGGAGGAACATGAAGCGGTGTTCAAACACATGAAGAGCCTGAAAATGTGTGAAAATTATGAAGATCTTCAAAAGGTGTCAAAATTATGAGGAACATGAAACGGTTTGAAAAATAGGAGGAGCATGAAACGGTGTTGAAAAACATGAAGAGCCTGAAAAGGTGTGAAAAATATGAAGAGCTTCAAAATCTTTGAAAAATATGAAGAGCTTTCAAAGGTGTGAAATACATGAGGAGCATGAAACTCTCTGAAAAATAGGAGGAGCCTGAAATGTTGTTCAAAAACATGAATAGACTGAAAACGTGTGAAAAATATGAAGAGCTTCAAAAGGTGTGAAAAATATGAGGAGCATGATACGGTCTGAAAAATAGGAGGAGCATGAAGCTGTGTTCAAAAACATGAAGAGCCTGAAAAGTTGTGAAAAATATCAAAAGCTTCAAAAGGTGTCAAAAATGAGATGAGCATGAAACGGTCTGAAAAATAGGAGGAGCATGAAGCGATGTTCAAAAACATGAAGAGCCTGAAACGTTGTGAAAAATATGAAAGGCTTCAAAAGGTGTGAAAAATATGAGGAGCATGAAACGGTCTGAAAAATCGGAGGAGCATGAAGCGGTGTTGAAAAATATGAAGAGCCTGAAAATGTGTGAAAAATATGAAGAGCTTTAAAAGGTGTCAAAAATGAGATGAGCATGAAACGGTCTGAAAAATAGGACGTGCATGAAGCGGTGTTGAAAAACATGAAGAGCCTGAAGAGTTGTGAAATATATGAAGAGCTTCAAAAGGTGTCAAAAATATGAGGAGCATGAAACGGTCTGAAAAATAGGAGAAGCATGAAGCGGTGTTCAAAAACATGAAGAGCCTGAAAAGGTGTGGAAAATATGAAGAGCTTCAAAAGCTGTGAAATACATGAGGAGCATGAAACTCTCTGAAAAATAGGAGGAGCATGAAGCGGTGTTCAAAAACATGAAGAGCCTGAAAAGTTGTGAAAAATATGAAAAGCTTCAAAAGGTGTCAAAAATGAGATGAGCATTAAAAAGTCTGAAAAATAGGAATAACATGAAACGATGTTGAAAATCATGAAGAGCCTGAAAAACTGTGAAAAATATAAGGAGCTTCAAAAGGTGTCAAAAATATGAGGAGCATGAAACGGTCTGAAAAATAGGAGGAGCATGAAGCTGTGTTCCAAAACATGAAGATCCTGAAAAGGTGTGAAAAATATGAAGAGCTTCAAAAGGTGTGAAAAATATGAGGAGCATGAAACGGACTGAAAAATTGAAGCAGCATGAAACGGTGTTGAAAAATATGAAGAGCATGAAAACGTGTGAAAAATATGAAGAGCTTCAAAAGGTGTGAAAAAAATAAAGAGCTTCAAAGGTGACAAAAATGAGATGAGCATGATACGGTCTGAAAAATAGGAGGAGCGTGAAGTGGTGGTGAAAAACATGAAGATCCTGAAAAGGTGTGAAAAATATGAAGAGCTTCAAAATGTTTCACAAATATGAAGAGCATGAAACGGTCTGAAAAACAAGAGGATCATGAAGCGGTGTTCAAAAACATGAAGAGCCTGAAAAGGTGTGAAAAATATGAAGAGCTTCAAAAGGTGTCAAAAATATGAGGAGCATGAAACGGTCTGAAAAATAGGAGGAGCATGAAACGGTGATCAAAAACATGAAGAGCCTGAAAATGTGTGAAAAATATGAAGAGCTTCTAAAGGTGTCAAAAATATGAGGAGCATAAACGGTCTGAAAAATAGGAGTAGCATGAAGCGGTGTTCAAAAACATGAAGAGCCTGAAAAGGTGTGAAAAATATGAAGAGCTCAAAAAGTATCAAAAATATGAGGATCATGAAACGGTGTGAAAAATTGGAGGAGCATGAAGCAGAGTTCGAAAACATGAAGAGCCTGAAAAGGTTTGAAAAATACGAAGAGCTCAAAAATTGTCAAAAAATGAGGAGCATGAAACGATCTGAAAAATACGAGGAGCATGAAGCAGTGTTCAAAAACATGAAGAGCTTCAAAATGTATGAAAAATATGAGAGCTTCAAAAGGTGTCAAAAATATGAGGAGCATGAAACGGTCTGAAAAATAGGAGGAACATGAAGCGGTGTTCAAACACATGAAGAGCCTGAAAATGTGTGAAAATTATGAAGATCTTCAAAAGGTGTCAAAATTATGAGGAACATGAAACGGTTTGAAAAATAGGAGGAGCATGAAACGGTGTTGAAAAACATGAAGAGCCTGAAAAGGTGTGAAAAATATGAAGAGCTTCAAAATCTTTGAAAAATATGAAGAGCTTTCAACGGTGTGAAATACATGAGTAGCATGGAACTCTCTGAAAAATAGGAGGAGCCTGAAAGGGTGTTCAAAAACATGAATAGACTGAAAACGTGTGAAAAATATGAAGAGCTTCAAAAGGTGTCAAAAATATGAGGAGCATGAAACGGTCTGAAAAATATGAGCAGCATGAAGCGGTGTTGAAAAACATGAAGAGCCTTAAAAGGTGTGAAAAAAATGAAGAGCTTCAAAAGGTGTCAAAAATATGAGGAGCATGAAACGGTCTGAAAAATATGAGCAGCATGAAGTGGTGTTGAAAAACATGAAGAGCCTGAAAAGGTGTGAAAAATATGAAGAGCTTCAAAAGGTGTGAAATACATGAGGAGCATAAAACTCTCTGAAAAAGAGAAGGAGCATGAAGTGGTGTTCAGAAACATGAAGAGCCTGAAAAGGTGTGAAATATATGAAGAGCTTCAAAAGGTGTGAAAAATATGAGGAGCATGATATGGTTTGAAAAATAGGATTAGCGTGAAGCGGTGTTCAAAAACATGAAGAGCCTGAAAAGTTGTGAAAAATATGAAAAACTTCAAAAGGTGTCAAAAATGAGATGAGCATGAAATGGTCTGAAAAATAGGACGTGCATGAAGCGGTGTTGAAAAACATGAAGAGCCTGAAAAGTTGTGAAAAATATGAAGAGCTTCAAAAGGTGTCAAAAATATGAGGAGCATGAAACGGTCTGAAAAATAGGAGAAGCATGAAGCGTTGTTCAAAAACATGAAGAGCCTGAAAAGGTGTGAAAAACATGAAGAGCTTCAAAAGGTGTCAAAAATATGAGGAGCATGAAACGGTCTGAAAAATCGGAGGAGCATGAAGCGTTGTTGAAAAACATGAAGAGCCTGAAAAGGTGTGAGAAATATGAAGAGCTTCAAAAGGTGTTAAAAATATGAGTAGCATGAAACGGTCTGCAAAAAAGGAGGAGCATAAAGTGGTGTTGAAAAAGATGAAGAGCCTGAAAAGGTGTTAAAAATATTAAAGCTTCAAAAGGTGTCAAAATTATGAGGAGCATGAAACGGTCTGAAAAATAGGAGGAGCATGAAGCGATGTTGAAAAACATGAATTGTCTGAAAACGTGTGGAAAATATGAAGAGATTCATAAATGTGAAAAATATGAAGAGCTTCAAAAGGTGTGAAAAATATGAAGAGCTTCAAAAGGTGTCAAAATGAGATGAGCATGAAACGGTCGGAAAAATAGGAGGAGCATGAAGCAGTGTTGAAAAACATGAAGAGCCTGAAAACCTGTAAAAAATAGGAAGAGCTTCAAAAGGTGTCAAAAATGAGATGAGCATAAAACGGTCTGAAAATTAGGAGGAGCATGAAGCGGTGATGAAAATCATGAAGAGCCTGAAAAGGTGAGAAAAATATGAAGAGCTTCAAAATGTGTGAAAAATATGAGGAGCTTCAAAAGGTGTAAAAAATATGAAGAGCTTCAAAAGTGTCAAAAATTAGATGAGCATGAAAAGGTCTAAAAAATAGGAGGAGCAACAAGTACTGTTGAAAAAAATGAAGAGCCTGAAAAGGTGTGAAAAATATGAAGAGCTTCAAAATGTGTGAAAAATACGAGGAGCATGATACGGTCTGAAAAATAGGAGGAGCATGAAGCAGTGTTCAGAAACATGAAGAGCCTGAATAGGTGTGTAAAGAAATGCAAATCTTCAAAAGGTGTCAAAAATGAGAGGAGCATGAAACGGTCTGAAAATAGGTGGAGCATGAAGCTGTGTTCAAAAATATGAAGAGCCTGAAAAGGTGTGAAAAATATGAAGAGCTTCAAAAGTTGTCAAAAATATGAGGAGCATGAAACGGTCTGAAAAATAGGAGGAGCATGAAGCTGTGTTCAAAAACATGAAGATCTTAAAAGCGTGTGAAAAATATGAAGAGCTTCAAAAGGTGTGAAAAATATGAGGAGCATGAAACGGTCTGAAAAATAGAAGCAGCATGAAACGGTTTTGAAAAACATGAAGAGCCTGAAAACTTGTGAAAAATATGAAGAGCTTTAAAAGGTGTGAAAAATATGAAGAGCTTCAAAGGTGACACAAATGAGATGAGCATGAAACGGTCTGAATAATATGAGGAGCATGAAGTGGTGGAGAAAACAATAAAGAGCCTGAAAAGGTGTGAAAAATATGAAGAGCTTCAAAATGTTTCAATAATATGAAGAGCATGAAACGGTCTGAAAATCAGGAAGATCATGAAGCGGTGTTCAAAAACATGAAGAGCCTGAAAAGGTGTGAAAAATATGAAGAGCTCAAAAAGTGTCAAAAATATGAGGAGCATGAAACGATCTGAAAAATACGAGGAGCATGAAGCAGTGTTCAAAAACATGAAGAGCTTCAAAAGGTATGAAAAATATGAGAGCTTCAAAAGGTGTCAAAAATGAGGAGCATGAAACGGTCTGAAAAATAGGAGGAACATGAAGCGGTGTTTAAACACATGAAGAGCCTGAAAATGTGTGAAAATTATGAAGATCTTCAAAAGGTGTCAAAATTATGAGGAACATGAAACGGTTTGAAAAATAGGAGGAGCATGAAACGGTGTTGAAAAACATGAAGAGCCTGAAAAGGTGTGAAAAATATGAAGAGCTTCAAAATCTTTGAAAAATATGAAGAGCTTTCAAAGGTGTGAAATACATGAGGAGCATGAAACTCTCTGAAAAATAGGAGGAGCCTGAAATGGTGTTCAAAAACATGAATAGACTGAAAACGTGTGAAAAATATGAAGAGCTTCAAAAGGTGTGAAAAATATGAGGAGCATGATACGGTCTGAAAAATAGGAGGAGCATGAAGCTGTGTTCAAAAACATGAAGAGCCTGAAAAGTTGTGAAAAATATCAAAAGCTTCAAAAGGTGTCAAAAATGAGATGAGCATGAAACGGTCTGAAAAATAGGAGGAGCATGAAGCGATGTTCAAAAACATGAAGAGCCTGAAACGTTGTGAAAAATATGAAAGGCTTCAAAAGGTGTGAAAAATATGAGGAGCATGAAACGGTCTGAAAAATCGGAGGAGCATGAAGCGGTGTTGAAAAATATGAAGAGCCTGAAAATGTGTGAAAAATATGAAGAGCTTTAAAAGGTGTCAAAAATGAGATGAGCATGAAACGGTCTGAAAAATAGGACGTGCATGAAGCGGTGTTGAAAAACATGAAGAGCCTGAAAAGTTGTGAAATATATGAAGAGCTTCAAAAGGTGTCAAAAATATGAGGAGCATGAAACGGTCTGAAAAATAGGAGAAGCATGAAGCGTTGTTCAAAAACATGAAGAGCCTGAAAAGGTGTGGAAAATATGAAGAGCTTCAAAAGCTGTGAAATACATGAGGAGCATGAAACTCTCTGAAAAATAGGAGGAGCATGAAGCGGTGTTCAAAAACATGAAGAGCCTGAAAAGTTGTGAAAAATATGAAAAGCTTCAAAAGGTGTCAAAAATGAGATGAGCATTAAAAGGTCTGAAAAATAGGAATAACATGAAACGATGTTGAAAATCATGAAGAGCCTGAAAAACTGTGAAAAATATAAAGAGCTTCAAAAGGTGTCAAAAATATGAGGAGCATGAAACGGTCTGAAAAATAGGAGGAGCATGAAGCTGTGTTCCAAAACATGAAGATCCTGAAAAGGTGTGAAAAATATGAAGAGCTTCAAAAGTTGTGAAAAATATGAGGAGCATGAAACGGACTGAAAAATTGAAGCAGCATGAAACGATGTTGAAAAATATGAAGAGCATGAAAACGTGTGAAAAATATGAAGAGCTTCAAAAGGTGTCAAAAATATGAGGAGCATGAAACGGTCTGAAAAATATGAGCAGCATGAAGCGGTGTTGAAAAACATGAAGAGCCTTAAAAGGTGTGAAAAAAATGAAGAGCTTCAAAAGGTGTCAAAAATATGAGGAGCATGAAACGGTCTGAAAAATATGAGCAGCATGAAGTGGTGTTGAAAAACATGAAGAGCCTGAAAAGGTGTGAAAAATATGAAGAGCTTCAAAAGGTGTGAAATACATGAGGAGCATAAAACTCTCTGAAAAAGAGAAGGAGCATGAAGTGGTGTTCAGAAACATGAAGAGCCTGAAAAGGTGTGAAATATATGAAGAGCTTCAAAAGGTGTGAAAAATATGAGGAGCATGATATGGTTTGAAAAATAGGATTAGCGTGAAGCGGTGTTCAAAAACATGAAGAGCCTGAAAAGTTGTGAAAAATATGAAAAACTTCAAAAGGTGTCAAAAATGAGATGAGCATGAAATGGTCTGAAAAATAGGACGTGCATGAAGCGGTGTTGAAAAACATGAAGAGCCTGAAAAGTTGTGAAAAATATGAAGAGCTTCAAAAGGTGTCAAAAATATGAGGAGCATGAAACGGTCTGAAAAATAGGAGAAGCATGAAGCGTTGTTCAAAAACATGAAGAGCCTGAAAAGGTGTGAAAAACATGAAGAGCTTCAAAAGGTGTCAAAAATATGAGGAGCATGAAACGGTCTGAAAAATCGGAGGAGCATGAAGCGTTGTTGAAAAACATGAAGAGCCTGAAAAGGTGTGAGAAATATGAAGAGCTTCAAAAGGTGTTAAAAATATGAGTAGCATGAGACGGTCTGCAAAAAAGGAGGAGCATGAAGTGGTGTTGAAAAAGATGAAGAGCCTGAAAAGGTGTTAAAAATATTAAAGCTTCAAAAGGTGTCAAAATTATGAGGAGCATGAAACGGTCTGAAAAATAGGAGGAGCATGAAGCGATGTTGAAAAACATGAATTGTCTGAAAACGTGTGGAAAATATGAAGACATTCATAAATGTGAAAATATGAAGAGCTTCAAAAGGTGTGAAAAATATGAAGAGCTACAAAAGGTGTCAAAATGAGATGAGCATGAAACGGTCGGAAAAATAGGAGGAGCATGAAGCAGTGTTGAAAAACATGAAGAGCCTGAAAACCTGTAAAAAATAGGAAGAGCTTCAAAAGGTGTCAAAAATGAGATGAGCATGAAACGGTCTGAAAATTAGGAGGAGCATGAAGCGGTGATGAAAATCATGAAGAGCCTGAAAAGGTGAGAAAAATATGAAGAGCTTCAAAATGTGTGAAAAATATGAGGAGCTTCAAAAGGTGTAAAAAATATGAAGAGCTTCAAAAGTGTCAAAAATTAGATGAGCATGAAAAGGTCTAAAAAATAGGAGGAGCAACAAGTACTGTTGAAAAAAATGAAGAGCCTGAAAAGGTGTGAAAAATATGAAGAGCTTCAAAATGTGTGAAAAATATGAGGAGCATGATACGGTCTGAAAAATAGGAGGAGCATGAAGCAGTGTTCAGAAACATGAAGAGCCTGAATAGGTGTGTAAAGAAATGCAAATCTTCAAAAGGTGTCAAAAATGAGAGGAGCATGAAACGGTCTGAAAATAGGAGGAGCATGAAGCTGTGTTCAAAAATATGAAGAGCCTGAAAAGGTGTGAAAAATATGAAGAGCTTCAAAAGTTGTCAAAAATATGAGGAGCATGAAACGGTCTGA
Source organism: Dama dama (assembly GCF_033118175.1). NCBI lineage: Eukaryota > Metazoa > Chordata > Mammalia > Artiodactyla > Cervidae > Dama > Dama dama. The sequence goes on along the minus strand of NW_026870877.1, from coordinate 4,994,978 downwards.
AAAATAGGAGGAGCATGAAGCTGTGTTCAAAAACATGAAGATCTTAAAAGGGTGTGAAAAATATGAAGAGCTTCAAAAGGTGTGAAAAATATGAGGAGCATGAAACGGACTGAAAAATTGAAGCAGCATGAAACGGTGTTGAAAAATATGAAGAGCATGAAAACGTGTGAAAAATATGAAGAGCTTCAAAAGGTGTGAAAAAAATAAAGAGCTTCAAAGGTGACAAAAATGAGATGAGCATGATACGGTCTGAAAAATAGGAGGAGCGTGAAGCGGTGTTCAAAAACATGAAGAGCCTGAAAAGGTGTGAAAAATATGAAGAGCTTCAAAAGGTGTCAAAAATATGAGGAGCATGAAACGGTCTGAAAAATAGGAGGAGCATGAAACGGTGATCAAAAACATGAAGAGCCTGAAAATGTGTGAAAAATATGAAGAGCTTCTAAAGGTGTCAAAAATATGAGGAGCATAAACGGTCTGAAAAATAGGAGTAGCATGAAGCGGTGTTCAAAAACATGAAGAGCCTGAAAAGGTGTGAAAAATATGAAGAGCTCAAAAAGTATCAAAAATATGAGGATCATGAAACGGTGTGAAAAATTGGAGGAGCATGAAGCAGAGTTCGAAAACATGAAGAGCCTGAAAAGGTTTGAAAAATACGAAGAGCTCAAAAAGTGTCAAAAAATGAGGAGCATGAAACGATCTGAAAAATACGAGGAGCATGAAGCAGTGTTCAAAAACATGAAGAGCTTCAAAAGGTATGAAAAATATGAGAGCTTCAAAAGCTGTCAAAAATATGAGGAGCATGAAAAGGTCTGAAAAATAGGAGGAACATGAAGCGGTGTTCAAACACATGAAGAGCCTGAAAATGTGTGAAAATTATGAAGATCTTCAAAAGGTGTCAAAATTATGAGGAACATGAAACGGTTTGAAAAATAGGAGGAGCATGAAACGGTGTTGAAAAACATGAAGAGCCTGAAAAGGTGTGAAAAATATGAAGAGCTTCAAAATCTTTGAAAAATATGAAGAGCTTTCAAAGGTGTGAAATACATGAGGAGCATGAAACACTCTGAAAAATAGGAGGAGCCTGAAATGGTGTTCAAAAACATGAATAGACTGAAAACGTGTGAAAAATATGAAGAGCTTCAAAAGGTGTCAAAAATATGAGGAGCATGAAACGGTCTGAAAAATATGAGCAGCATGAAGCGGTGTTGAAAAACATGAAGAGCCTTAAAAGGTGTGAAAAAAATGAAGAGCTTCAAAAGGTGTCAAAAATATGAGGAGCATGAAACGGTCTGAAAAATATGAGCAGCATGAAGTGGTGTTGAAAAACATGAAGAGCCTGAAAAGGTGTGAAAAATATGAAGAGCTTCAAAAGGTGTGAAATACATGAGGAGCATAAAACTCTCTGAAAAAGAGAAGGAGCATGAAGTGGTGTTCAGAAACATGAAGAGCCTGAAAAGGTGTGAAATATATGAAGAGCTTCAAAAGGTGTGAAAAATATGAGGAGCATGATATGGTTTGAAAAATAGGATTAGCGTGAAGCGGTGTTCAAAAACATGAAGAGCCTGAAAAGTTGTGAAAAATATGAAAAACTTCAAAAGGTGTCAAAAATGAGATGAGCATGAAATGGTCTGAAAAATAGGACGTGCATGAAGCGGTGTTGAAAAACATGAAGAGCCTGAAAAGTTGTGAAAAATATGAAGAGCTTCAAAAGGTGTCAAAAATATGAGGAGCATGAAACGGTCTGAAAAATAGGAGAAGCATGAAGCGGTGTTCAAAAACATGAAGAGCCTGAAAAGGTGTGAAAAACATGAAGAGCTTCAAAAGGTGTCAAAAATATGAGGAGCATGAAACGGTCTGAAAAATCGGAGGAGCATGAAGCGTTGTTGAAAAACATGAAGAGCCTGAAAAGGTGTGAGAAATATGAAGAGCTTCAAAAGGTGTCAAAAATATGAGTAGCATGAAACGGTCTGCAAAAAAGGAGGAGCATGAAGTGGTGTTGAAAAAGATGAAGAGCCTGAAAAGGTGTTAAAAATATTAAAGCTTCAAAAGGTGTCAAAATTATGAGGAGCATGAAACGGTCTGAAAAATAGGAGGAGCATGAAGCGATGTTGAAAAACATGAATTGTCTGAAAACGTGTGGAAAATATGAAGACATTCATAAATGTGAAAAATATGAAGAGCTTCAAAAGGTGTGAAAAATATGAAGAGCTTCAAAAGGTGTCAAAATGAGATGAGCATGAAACGGTCGGAAAAATAGGAGGAGCATGAAGCAGTGTTGAAAAACATGAAGAGCCTGAAAACCTGTAAAAAAAAGGAAGAGCTTCAAAAGGTGTCAAAAATGAGATGAGCATGAAACGGTCTGAAAATTAGGAGGAGCATGAAGCGGTGATGAAAATCATGAAGAGCCTGAAAAGGTGAGAAAAATATGAAGAGCTTCAAAATGTGTGAAAAATATGAGGAGCTTCAAAAGGTGTAAAAAATATGAAGAGCTTCAAAAGTGTCAAAAATTAGATGAGCATGAAAAGGTCTAAAAAATAGGAGGAGCAACAAGTACTGTTGAAAAAAATGAAGAGCCTGAAAAGGTGTGAAAAATATGAAGAGCTTCAAAATGTTTCAATAATATGAAGAGCATGAAACGGTCTGAAAATTAGGAAGATCATGAAGCGGTGTTCAAAAACATGAAGAGCCTGAAAAGGTGTGAAAAATATGAAGAGCTCAAAAAGTGTCAAAAATATGAGGAGCATGAAACGATCTGAAAAATACGAGGAGCATGAAGCAGTGTTCAAAAACATGAAGAGCTTCAAAAGGTATGAAAAATATGAGAGCTTCAAAAGGTGTCAAAAATGAGGAGCATGAAACGGTCTGAAAAATAGGAGGAACATGAAGCGGTGTTTAAACACATGAAGAGCCTGAAAATGTGTGAAAATTATGAAGATCTTCAAAAGGTGTCAAAATTATGAGGAACATGAAACGGTTTGAAAAATAGGAGGAGCATGAAACGGTGTTGAAAAACATGAAGAGCCTGAAAAGGTGTGAAAAATATGAAGAGCTTCAAAATCTTTGAAAAATATGAAGAGCTTTCAAAGGTGTGAAATACATGAGGAGCATGAAACTCTCTGAAAAATAGGAGGAGCCTGAAATGTTGTTCAAAAACATGAATAGACTGAAAACGTGTGAAAAATATGAAGAGCTTCAAAAGGTGTGAAAAATATGAGGAGCATGATACGGTCTGAAAAATAGGAGGAGCATGAAGCTGTGTTCAAAAACATGAAGAGCCTGAAAAGTTGTGAAAAATATCAAAAGCTTCAAAAGGTGTCAAAAATGAGATGAGCATGAAACGGTCTGAAAAATAGGAGGAGCATGAAGCGATGTTCAAAAACATGAAGAGCCTGAAACGTTGTGAAAAATATGAAAGGCTTCAAAAGGTGTGAAAAATATGAGGAGCATGAAACGGTCTGAAAAATCGGAGGAGCATGAAGCGGTGTTGAAAAATATGAAGAGCCTGAAAATGTGTGAAAAATATGAAGAGCTTTAAAAGGTGTCAAAAATGAGATGAGCATGAAACGGTCTGAAAAATAGGACGTGCATGAAGCGGTGTTGAAAAACATGAAGAGCCTGAAAAGTTGTGAAATATATGAAGAGCTTCAAAAGGTGTCAAAAATATGAGGAGCATGAAACGGTCTGAAAAATAGGAGAAGCATGAAGCGGTGTTCAAAAACATGAAGAGCCTGAAAAGGTGTGGAAAATATGAAGAGCTTCAAAAGCTGTGAAATACATGAGGAGCATGAAACTCTCTGAAAAATAGGAGGAGCATGAAGCGGTGTTCAAAAACATGAAGAGCCTGAAAAGTTGTGAAAAATATGAAAAGCTTCAAAAGGTGTCAAAAATGAGATGAGCATTAAAAGGTCTGAAAAATAGGAATAACATGAAACGATGTTGAAAATCATGAAGAGCCTGAAAAACTGTGAAAAATATAAAGAGCTTCAAAAGGTGTCAAAAATATGAGGAGCATGAAACGGTCTGAAAAATAGGAGGAGCATGAAGCTGTGTTCCAAAACATGAAGATCCTGAAAAGGTGTGCAAAATATGAAGAGCTTCAAAAGTTGTGAAAAATATGAGGAGCATGAAACGGACTGAAAAATTGAAGCAGCATGAAACGGTGTTGAAAAATATGAAGAGCATGAAAACGTGTGAAAAATATGAAGAGCTTCAAAAGGTGTGAAAAAAATAAAGAGCTTCAAAGGTGACAAAAATGAGATGAGCATGATACGGTCTGAAAAATAGGAGGAGCGTGAAGTGGTGGTGAAAAACATGAAGAGCCTGAAAAGGTGTGAAAAATATGAAGAGCTTCAAAAGGTGTCAAAAATATGAGGAGCATGAAACGGTCTGAAAAATAGGAGGAGCATGAAACGGTGATCAAAAACATGAAGAGCCTGAAAATGTGTGAAAAATATGAAGAGCTTCTAAAGGTGTCAAAAATATGAGGAGCATAAACGGTCTGAAAAATAGGAGTAGCATGAAGCGGTGTTCAAAAACATGAAGAGCCTGAAAAGGTGTGAAAAATATGAAGAGCTCAAAAAGTATCAAAAATATGAGGATCATGAAACGGTGTGAAAAATTGGAGGAGCATGAAGCAGAGTTCGAAAACATGAAGAGCCTGAAAAGGTTTGAAAAATACGAAGAGCTCAAAAAGTGTCAAAAAATGAGGAGCATGAAACGATCTGAAAAATACGAGGAGCATGAAGCAGTGTTCAAAAACATGAAGAGCTTCAAAAGGTATGAAAAATATGAGAGCTTCAAAAGGTGTCAAAAATATGAGGAGCATGAAACGGTCTGAAAAATAGGAGGAACATGAAGCGGTGTTCAAACACATGAAGAGCCTGAAAATGTGTGAAAATTATGAAGATCTTCAAAAGGTGTCAAAATTATGAGGAACATGAAACGGTTTGAAAAATAGGAGGAGGATGAAACGGTGTTGAAAAACATGAAGAGCCTGAAAAGGTGTGAAAAATATGAAGAGCTTCAAAATCTTTGAAAAATATGAAGAGCTTTCAAAGGTGTGAAATACATGAGGAGCATGAAACACTCTGAAAAATAGGAGAAGCCTGAAATGGTGTTCAAAAACATGAATAGACTGAAAACGTGTGAAAAATATGAAGAGCTTCAAAAGGTGTCAAAAATATGAGGAGCATGAAACGGTCTGAAAAATATGAGCAGCATGAAGCGGTGTTGAAAAACATGAAGAGCCTTAAAAGGTGTGAAAAAAATGAAGAGCTTCAAAAGGTGTCAAAAATATGAGGAGCATGAAACGGTCTGAAAAATATGAGCAGCATGAAGTGGTGTTGAAAAACATGAAGAGCCTGAAAAGGTGTGAAAAATATGAAGAGCTTCAAAAGGTGTGAAATACATGAGGAGCATAAAACTCTCTGAAAAAGAGAAGGAGCATGAAGTGGTGTTCAGAAACATGAAGAGCCTGAAAAGGTGTGAAATATATGAAGAGCTTCAAAAGGTGTGAAAAATATGAGGAGAATGATATGGTTTGAAAAATAGGATTAGCGTGAAGCGGTGTTCAAAAACATGAAGAGCCTGAAAAGTTGTGAAAAATATGAAAAACTTCAAAAGGTGTCAAAAATGAGATGAGCATGAAATGGTCTGAAAAATAGGACGTGCATGAAGCAGTGTTGAAAAACATGAAGAGCCTGAAAAGTTGTGAAAAATATGAAGAGCTTCAAAAGGTGTCAAAAATATGAGGAGCATGAAACTGTCTGAAAAATAGGAGAAGCATGAAGCGGTGTTCAAAAACATGAAGAGCCTGAAAAGGTGTGAAAAACATGAAGAGCTTCAAAAGGTGTCAAAAATATGAGGAGCATGAAACGGTCTGAAAAATCGGAGGAGCATGAAGCGTTGTTGAAAAACATGAAGAGCCTGAAAAGGTGTGAGAAATATGAAGAGCTTCAAAAGGTGTTAAAAATATGAGTAGCATGAAACGGTCTGCAAAAAAGGAGGAGCATGAAGTGGTGTTGAAAAAGATGAAGAGCCTGAAAAGGTGTTAAAAATATTAAAGCTTCAAAAGTGTCAAAATTATGAGGAGCATGAAACGGTCTGAAAAATAGGAGGAGCATGAAGCGATGTTGAAAAACATGAATTGTCTGAAAACGTGTGGAAAATATGAAGAGATTCATAAATGTGAAAAATATGAAGAGCTTCAAAAGGTGTGAAAAATATGAAGAGCTTCAAAAGGTGTCAAAATGAGATGAGCATGAAACGGTCGGAAAAATAGGAGGAGCATGAAGCAGTGTTGAAAAACATGAAGAGCCTGAAAACCTGTAAAAAATAGGAAGAGCTTCAAAAGGTGTCAAAAATGAGATGAGCATGAAACGGTCTGAAAAATAGGAGGAGCATGAAGCGGTGATGAAAATCATGAAGAGCCTGAAAAGGTGAGAAAAATATGAAGAGCTTCAAAATGTGTGAAAAATATGAGGAGCTTCAAAAGGTGTAAAAAATATGAAGAGCTTGAAAGGTGTCAAAAATTAGATGAGCATGAAAAGGTCTAAAAAATAGGAGGAGCAACAAGTACTGTTGAAAAAAATGAAGAGCCTGAAAAGGTGTGAAAAATATAAAGAGCTTCAAAATGTGTGAAAAATATGAGGAGCATGATACGGTCTGAAAAATAGGAGGAGCATGAAGCAGTGTTCAAAAACATGAAGAGCCTGAATAGGTGTGTAAAGAAATGCAAATCTTCAAAAGGTGTCAAAAATGAGAGGAGCATGAAACTGTCTGAAAATAGGAGGAGCATGAAGCGGTGTTCAAAAATATGAAGAGCCTGAAAAGTTGTGAAATATATGAAGAGCTTCCAAAGGTGTCAAAAATATGAGGAGCATGAAACGGTCTGAAAAATAGGAGGAACATGAAGCGGTGTTCAAAAAAACATGAAAAGCCTGAAAAGGTGTGAAAAATATGAAGAGCTTCAAAAGGTGTCAAAAATTTGAGGAGCATGAAACGTTCTGAAAAATAGGACGAGCATGAAGCAGTGTTGAAAAACATGAAGAGACTGAAAATGTGTGAAATATATGAAGAGCTTCAAAAGCTGTCAAAAAGATGAGGAGCATGAAACTCTCTGAAAAATAGGAGGAGCATGAAGTGGTGTTGAAAAAAATGAAGAACCTGAAAGGGTGTGAAATATATGAAGAGCTTGAAAAGGTGTCAAAAATATGAGGAGAATGAAAATGGTCTGAAAAATAGGAGGAGTATGAAGAGGTGTTAAAAAACCTGAAGAGCCGGAAAAGGTGTGAAAAATATGAAGAGTTTCTAAAGGTGTCAGAAATATGAGGAGCATGAAACGGTCTCAAAAATAGGAGGAGCATGAAGTGGTGTTGAAAAACATGAAGAGCCTGAAAAGGTGTGAAAAATATGAAGAGCTTTAAAAGATGTCAAAAATATGAGAAGCATGAAAGGGTTTGAAAAAGAGGAGGAGCATGAAGCGGTGTTCAAAAACATGAAGAGCCTGAAAAGGTGTGAAAAATATGAAGAGCTTCAAAAGGTGTGAAATACATGAGGAGCATGAAACGGTCTGAAAAAAAGGAGGAGCATGAAGCGGTGTTGAAAAACATGAAGAGTTTGAAAAGGTGTGAAAAATATGAAGAGCTTCAAAAGGTGTCAAAAATATGAGGAGCAGGAAACGGTCTGAAAAATAGGAGGAGCATGAAGCGGTGTTCAAAAACATGAAGAGCCTGAAAAGTTGTGAAAAATATGAAAAGCTTCAAATGGTGTCAAAATTGAGATGAGCATGAAACGGATGAAAAATAGGAGAAGCATGAAGTGGTGTGGAAAAACATGAAGAGCCTGAAAAGGTGTGAAAAATATGAAGAGCTTCAAAAGGTGTGAAATACATGAGGAGCATGAAACTCTCTGAAAAATAGGAGGAGCATGAAGTGCTGTTCAAAAACATGAAGAGCCTGAAAAGGTGAGAAAAATATGAAGAGCTTCAAAAGGTGTGAAAAATATGAGGAGCATGATACTGTCGAAAAAATAGGAGGAGCATGAAGCGGAGTTCAAAAACATGAAGAGCTTGAAAAGGTGTGAAAAATATGAAGAGCCTCAAAACGTGTCAAAATATTAGGAGTATGAAACGGTATGATAAATAGAAGGAGCATGAAGCGGTGTTGAAAAACATGAAGAGTCTGAAATTGTGTGAAAAATATGAAGAGCTTCAAAAAGGTGAAAAATATGAAGAGCTTCAAAAGTTGTCAAAAATTAGATGAGTATGAAACGGTCTAAAAAATAGGAGGAGTAACAAATAGTGTTGAAAAAAATGAAGAGCATGAAAATGTGTGAGAAATATGAACGGCTTCAAAATGTGTGAAAAATATGAGGAGCCTGAAACGGTCTGAAAAAAAGGAGGAGCATGAAGTGGTGTTGAAAAACATGAAGAGCCTGAAAAGGTGTGAAAAATATGAAGACCTTCAAAAGGTGTCAAAAATATGAGGAGCATGACACGGTCTGAAAAATAGGAGGAGCATGAAATGCTGTTCAAAAACATGAAGAGCCTGAAAAGGTGTGGAAAATATGAAGAGCTTCAAAAGGTGTCAAAAATATGAGGAGCATGAAACGGTCTGAAAAATAGGAGGAGCATGAAGTGCTGTTCAAAAACATGAAGAGCCTGAAAAGGTGTGAAAAATATGAAGAGCTTCAAAAGGTGTGAAAAATATGAGGAGCATGATACGGTAGAAAAAATAGGAGGAGCATGAAGCTGTGTTCAAAAACATGAAGAGCCTGAAAAGGTGTGAAAAATATGAAGAGCCTCAAAACGTGTCAAAAATATGAGAAGTATGAAACGGTATGATAAATAGCAGGAGCATGAAGCGGTTTTGAAAAACATGAAGGGTCTGAAATCGTGTGAAAAATATGAAGAGCTTCAAAAATGTGAAAAATTTGAAGAGCTTCAAAAGGTGTAAAAAATATGAAGTTCCTCAAAATGTGTCAAAGATTAGATGAGTATGAAAAGTTTTAAAAAATAGGAGGAGCAACAAGTAGTGTTGAAAAAAATGAAGAGCCTGAAAAGGTGTGAAAAATATGAAGACCTTCATAAGGTGTCAAAAATATGAGGAGCATGAAACTTTCTGAAAAATAGGACGAGCATGAAGCAGTGATAAAAAACATGAAGAGCCTGAAAAGGTGTGAAAAATATGAAGAGTTTCTAAAGGTGTCAAAAATATGAGGAGCATGATACGGTTTGAAAAAAGGAGGAGCATGAAGCGGTGTTGAAAAACATGAAGAGTGTGAAAACGTGTGAAAATATGAAGAGCTTCAAAAATATTAAAAATATGAAGAGCTTCAACAGTTGTGAAAAATATGAAGAGATTAAAAAGGTGTCAAAAATGAGATGAGCTTGAAACGGTCTGAAAAATAGAAGGAGCATGAAGCAGTGTTGAAAATCATGAACAGTCTGAAAAGGTGTGAACAATTTGAAAAGCTTCAAAAGGTGTCAAAATGAGATGAGCATGAAACGGTCTGAAAAATAGGAGGAGCATGAAGCGGTGTTGAAAATCATGAAGAGCCTGAAAAGATGTGACAAATATGAAGAGCTTCAAAAGGTGTCAAAAATATGAGGAGCATGAAACAGTCTGAAAAATAGCAGGAGCATGAAGCGGTGTTCAAAAACATGAAGAGCCTGAAAATGTGTGAAAAATATAAAGAGCTTCAAAAGATGTGAAAAATATGAAGAGCTTCAAAAGGTGTCAAAAATGAGATGAGCATGAAACGGTCTGAAAAATAGGAGGAGCATGAAGCGGGTTTAAAAACATGAAGAACCTGAAAAGGTGTGAGAAATATCAAGAGCTTCAAAAGGTGTCAAGTATATGAGGAGCATGAAACGTTCTGAAAAAGAGTAGGAGCATGAAGCGGTGTTGAAAAACATGAAGAGCCTGAAAAGCTGTGTAAAATATGAAGAGGTTCTAAAGGTGTCAAAAATATGAGGAGCATGATACGGTCTTAAAAATAGGCGGATTATGAAACGGTGTTCAAAAACATGAAGAGCCTGAAAAGGTGTGAAAAATATGAAAAGCCTCAAAACCTGTCAAAAATATGAGGAGCATGAAACGGTATGAAAAATCGCAGGGGCATGAAGCGTTGTTGAAAAACATGAAGAGTCTGAAAACGTGTGAAATTATGAAGAGCTTCAAACATATGAAAAATATGAAGAGCTTCAAAAGGTGTGAAAAATATGAAGAGCTTCAAAAGGTGTCAAAAATGAGATGAGCATGAAACGGTCCGAAAAATACGAGGATCATGAAGCGGTGTTGAAAATCATGAAGAGCCTGAAAAGGCGTGAAAAATATGAAGAGCTTCAATGATGTGAAAAATATGAAGAGCTTCAAAAGATGTCAAAAATATGAGGAGCATGAAACTGTCTGAAATAATAGAAGCAGCATGAAACGGTGTTGAAAAACATGAAGAGCCTGAAAAGGTGTGAAAAATATGAAGAGCTTCAAAACGTGTCAAAAATATGAAGAGCATGAAATGGTCTGACAAATAGCAGGAGCATGAAGCGGTGTTGAAAAACATGAAGAGTCTGAAAACGTGTGAAAAACATGAAGAGCCTAAAAAGGTGTGAAAAATATGAAGAGTTTTTAAAGGTGTCTAAAATATGAGGAGCATGAAACGGTCTGAAAAATAGCAGGAGCATGAAGCGTTGTTGAAAAACATGAAGAGTCTGAAAACGTGTGAAAAACATGAAGAGCCTGAAAAGGTGTGAAAAATATGAAGAGCTTCAAAATGTTTCAAAAATATGAAGAGCATGAAACGGTCTGAAAAACAGGAGGATCATGAAGCGGTGTTCATAAATATGAAGAGCCTGAAAAGGTGTGAAAAATATGAAGAGCTTCAAAAAGTGTCAAAAATATGAGGAGCATGAAACGGTATGAAAAATAGGAGGAGCCTGAAACGGTGTTGAAAGACATGAAGAGTCTGAAAATTTGTGAAAAATATGAAAAGCTTCAAAAGTGTCAAAAATATGAGGAGCAAAAAACGGTCTGAAAAATAAGAGGAGCATGAAGCGGTGTTTAAAAACATGAAGAGCCTGAAAAGGTGTGAAAAATATGAAGAGCTTCAAAAGGTGTGAAAAATATGAGGAGCATGAAACGGTCTGAAAAATAGAAGCAGCATGAAACGGTGTTGAAAAATATGAAGAGCCTGAAAACATGTGAAAAATATGAAGAGCTTCAAAAGGTGAGAAAAATATAAAGAGCTTCAAAGGTGAAAAAAATGAGATGAGCATGAAACGGTCTGAAAAATAGGAGGAGCATGAAGCTGTGTTGAAAAACATGAAGGGCCTGAAAAGGTGTGCAAAATATGAATAGCTTCAAAAATGTGAAAAATATGAGGAGCATGAAACGTTCTGAAAAATAGGAGGAGCATGAAGCGGTGTTCAAAAACATGAAGAGCCTGAAAAGGTGTGAAAAATATGAATAGCATCAAAATGTTTCAAAAATATGAAGAGCATGAAACGGTCTGAAAAATAGGAGGAGCATGAAGTCGTGTTGAAAAAAAAAGAAGAGACTGAAAAGGTGTGAAATATATGAAGAGCTTCAAAAGGTGTCAAAAATATGAGGAGAATGAAACGGTCTGAAAAATAGGAGAATCATGAAGCTGTGTCGAAAAACATGAAGAGCCTGAAAAGGTGTGAAAAAAATCAAGAGCTTCTAAATGTGTCAAAAATATGAGGAGCATGAAACGGTCTGAAAAATAGGAGGATCATGAAGCGGTGTTCAAAAACATGAAGAGCCTGAAAAGGTGTGAAAAATATGAAGAGCTCAAAAAGAGTCAAAAATATGATGAGCATGAAACGATCTGAAAAATAGAAGGAGCATGAAACGGTGATCAAAAACATGAAGAGCCTGAAAAGGTGTGAAAAATAAGAAGAGCTCAAAAAGTGTCAAAAATATGAGGAGCATGAAACGCTCTGAAAAATAGGAGGAGCATGAAGCGATGTTCAAAAACATGAAGAGCCTGAAAAGTTGTGAAAAATATGAAAAGCTTCAAAAGGTGTCAAAAATGAGATTAGCATTAAATGGTCGGAAAAATAGGAATAACATGAAACGGTGTTGAAAATCCTGAAGAGCCTGAAATAGTGTGAAAAATATAAAGAGCTTCAAAAGGTGTCAAAAATATGAGGAGCATGAAACAGTCTGATAAATAGGTGGAGCATGAAGCTGTGTTCAAAAACATGAAGAGCCTGAAAAGTTGTGAAAAATATGAAAAGCTTCAAAATGTTTCACAAATATGAAGAGCATGAAACGGTCTGAAAAACAGGAGGATCATGAAGCGGTGTTCAAAAACATAAAGAGCCTGAAAAGGTGTGAAAAATATGAAGAGCTTCAAAAGGTGTCAAAAATATGAGGAGCATGAAACGGTCTGAAAAATAGGAGGAGCATGAAACGGTGATCAAAAACATGAAGAGCCTGAAAAGGTTTGAAAAATATGAAGAGCTTTTAACGTGTCAAAAGTATGAGGAGCATAAACGATCTGAAAAATAGGAGTAGCATGAAGCGGTGTTCAAAAACATGAAGAGCCTGAAAAGGTGGGAAAAATATGAAGAGCTTCAAAAGGTGTGAAAAATATGAGGAGCATGAAACGGTCTGAAAAATAGAAGCAGCATGAAACGGTGTTGAAAAATATGAAGAGCCTGAAAACGTGTGAAAAATATGAAGAGCTTCAAAAGGTGTGAAAAATATAAAGAGCTTCAAAGGTGACAAAAATGAGATGAGCATGAAACGGTCTGAAAAATAGGAGGAGAATGAAGTGGTGGTGAAAAACATGAAGAGCCTGAAAAGGTGTGAAAAATATGAAGAGCTCAAAAAGTGTCAAAAATATGAGGAGCATGAAACGGCCTGAAAATTACGAGGAGCATGAAGCAGTGTTCAAAAACATGAAGAGCCTGAAAAGGTGGGAAAAATATGAAGAGCTTCAAAAGGTGTGAAATATATGAGGAGAATGAAACGGTCTGAAAAATAGGAGGATCATGAAGCGGTTTTCAGAAACATGAAGAGCATGAAAAGGTGTGAAAAATATGAAGAGCTTCAAAAGGTGTGAAATATATGAGGAGAATGAAACGGTCTGAAAAATAGGAGGATCATGAAGCGGTTTTCAGAAACATGAAGAGCATGAAAAGGTGTGAAAAATAGGAAGAGTTTCAAAAGGTGTCATAAATATGAGGAGCATGAAACGGTCTGAAAAATAGGAGGAGCATGAAGTCGTGTTGAAAAAAAAAGAAGACCCTGAAAAGGTGTGAAATATATGAAGAGCTTCAAAAGGTGTCAAAAATATGAGGAGAATGAAATGGTCGGAAAAATAGGAGGATCATGAAGCTGTGTCGAAAAACATGAAGAGCCTGAAAAGGTGTGAAAAAAATGAAGAGCTTCTAAATGTGTCAAAAATATGAGGAGCATGAAACGGTCTGAAAAATAGGAGGATCATGAAGCAGTGTTCAAAAACATGAAGAGCCTGAAAAGGTGTGAAAAATATGAAGAGCTCAAAAAGTGTCAAAAATATGATGAGCATGAAATGATCTGAAAAATAGAAGGAGCATGAAACGGTGATCAAAAACATGAAGAGCCTGAAAAGTTGTGAAAAATATGAAGAGCTCAAAAAGTGTCAAAAATATGAGGAGCATGAAACGCTCTGAAAAATAGGAGGAGCATGAAGCGGTGTTCCAAAACATGAAGAGCCTGAAAAGTTGTGAAAAATATGAAAAGCTTCAAAAGGTGTCAAAAATGAGATTAGCATTAAACGGTCAGAAAAATAGGAATAACATGAAACGGTGTTGAAAATCATGAAGAGCCTGAAATAGTGTGAAAAATATAAAGAGCTGCAAATGGTGTCAAAAATATGAGGAGCATGAAACGGTCTGATAAATAGGTGGAGCATGAAGCTGTGTTCAAAAACATGAAGAGCCTGAAAAGGTGTGAAAAATATGAAGAGCTTCAAAATGTTTCACAAATATGAAGAGCATGAAACGGTCTGAAAAACAGGAGGATCATGAAGCAGTGTTCAAAAACATGAAGAGCCTGAAAAGGTGTGAAAAATATGAAGAGCTGCAAAAGGTGTCAAAAATATGAGGAGCATGAAACGGTCTGAAAAATAGGAGGAGCATGAAACGGTGATCAAAAACATGAAGAGCCTGAAAAGGTTTGAAAAATATGAAGAGCTTCTAAAGGTGTCAAAAATATGAGGAGCATAAACGATCTGAAAAATAGGAGTAGCATGAAGCTGTGTTCAAAAACATGAAGAGCCTGAAAAGGTGTGAAAAATATGAAGAGCTCAAAAAGTGTCAAAAATATGAGGAGCATGAAATGATCTGAAAAATAGAAGAAGCATGAAACGGTGATCAAACACATGAAGAGCCTGAAAAGGTGTGGAAAATATGAAGAGCTTCAAAAGGTGTGAAATACATGAGGAGCATGAAACTCTCTGAAAAATAGGAGGAGCATGAGGCGGTGTTCAAAATCATGAAGAGCCTGAAAAGTTGTGAAAAATATGAAAAGCTTCAAAATGTGTCAAAAATGAGATGTGCATTAAACGGTCTGAAAAATAGGAATAACATGAAACGGTGTTGAATATCATGAAGAGCCTGAAATAATGTGAAAAATATAAAGAGCTGCAAAAGGTGTCAAAAATATGAGGAGCATGAAACGGTCTGATAAATAGGTGGAGCATGAAGCTGTGTTCAAAAACATGAAGAGCCTGAAAAGGTGTGAAAAATATGAAGAGCTTCAAAAGGTGTGAAAAATATGAGGAGCATGAAACGGTCTGAAAAATAGAAGCAGCATGAAACGGTGTTGAAAAATATGAAGAGCCTGAAAAGGTGTGAAAAATATGAAGAGCTTCAAAAGGTGTGAAAAATATAAAGAGCTTCAAAGGTGACAAAAATGAGATGAGCATGAAACGGTCTGAAAAATAGGAGGAGAATGAAGTGGTGGTGAAAAACATGAAGAGCCTGAAAAGGTGTGAAAAATATGAAGAGCTTCAAAATGTTTCAAAAATATGAACAGCATGAAACGGTCTGAAAATCAGGAGGATCATGAAGCGGTGTTCAAAAACATGAAGAGCCTGAAAAGGTGTGAAAAATATGAAGAGCTCAAAAACTGTCAAAAATATGAGGAGCATGAAACGATCTGAAAAATACGAGGAGCATGAAGCAGTGTTCAAAAACATGAAGAGCCTGAAAAGGTGGGAAAAATATGAAGAGCTTCAAAAGGTGTGAAATATATGAGGAGAATGAAACGGTCTGAAAAATAGGAGGATCATGAAGCGGTTTTCAGAAACATGAAGAGCATGAAAAGGTGTGAAAAATATGAAGAGCTTCAAAAGGTGTGAAATATATGAGGAGAATGAAACGGTCTGAAAAATAGGAGGATCATGAAGCGGTTTTCAGAAACATGAAGAGCATGAAAAGGTGTGAAAAATAGGAAGAGTTTCAAAAGGTGTCATAAATATGAGGAGCATGAAACGGTCTGAAAAATAGGAGGAGCATGAAACGGTGATCAAAAACATGAAGAGCCTGAAAAGGTGTGAAAAATATGAAGAGCTTCAAAAGGTGTCAAAAATATGAGGAGCATGAAACGGTCTGAAAAATAGGAGGAGCCTGAAACGGTGTTGAAAGACATGAAGAGTCTGAAAAGTTGTGAAAAATATGAAAAGCTTCAAAAGGTGTCAAAAATGAGATGAGCATGAAACGGTCTGAAAAATAGGAGGAGCATGAAGCGGTGTTGAAAAATGAAGAGCCTGAAAAGGTGTGAAAAATATGAAGAGGATCAAAAGGTGTCAAATATATGAGGAGCATGAAACGGTCTGCAAAAAAGAAGGAGCATGAAGTGGTGTTGAAAAACTTGAAGAGCCTGAAAAGGTGTGAAAAATATGAAAAGCTTAAAAAGGTGTCAAAAATATGAGGAGCAAAAAACGGTCTGAAAAATAAGAGGAGCATGAAGCGGTGTTCAAAAACATGAAGAGCCTGAAAAGGTGTGAAAAATATGAAGAGCTTCAAAAGGTGTGAAAAATATGAGGAGCATGAAACGGTCTGAAAAATAGAAGCAGCATGAAACGGTGTTGAAAAATATGAAGAGCCTGAAAACATGTGAAAAATATGAAGAGCTTCAAAATGTGAGAAAAATATAAAGAGCTTCAAAGGTGAAAAAAATGAGATGAGCATGAAACGGTCTGAAAAATAGGAGGAGCATGAAGCTGTGTTGAAAAACATGAAGGGCCTGAAAAGGTGTGCAAAATATCAAGAGCTTCAAAAATGTGAAAAATATGAGCAGCATGAAACGTTCTGAAAAATAGGAGGAGCATGAAGCGGTGTTCAAAAACATGAAGAGCCTGAAAAGGTGTGAAAAATATGAATAGCATCAAAATGTTTCAAAAATATGAAGAGCATGAAACGGTCTGAAATAGGAGGCGCATGAAGTCGTGTTGAAAAAAAAAGAAGAGACTGAAAAGGTGTGAAAAATATGAAGAGCTTCAAAATCTTGGAAAAATATGAAGAGCTTTCAAAGGTGTGAAATACATGAGGAGCATGAAACTCTCTGAAAAATAGGAGGAGCCTGAAATGGTGTTCAAAAACATGAATAGACTGAAAACGTGTGAAAAATATGAAGAGCTTCAAAAGGTGTCAAAAATATGAGGAGCATGAAACGGTCTGAAAAATATGAGCAGCATGAAGCGGTGTTGAAAAATATGAAGAGCCTTAAAAGGCATGAAAAAAATGAAGAGCTTCAAAAGGTGTCAAAAATATGAGGAGCATGAAACGGTCTGAAAAATATGAGCAGCATGAAGCGGTGTTGAAAAACATGAAGAGCCTGAAAAGGTGTGAAAAATATGAAGAGCTTCAAAAGGTGTGAAATACATGAGGAGCATAAAACTCTCTGAAAAAGAGAAGGAGCATGAAGTGGTGTTCAAAAACAGGAAGAGCCTGAAAAGGTGTGAAATATATGAAGAGCTTCAAAAGGTGTGAAAAATATGAGGAGCATGATATGGTTTGAAAAATAGGATTAGCATGAAGCGGTGTTCAAAAACATGAAGAGCCTGAAAAGTTGTGAAAAATATGAAAAACTTCAAAAGGTGTCAAAAATGAGATGAGCATGAAACGGTCTGAAAAATAGGACGTGCATGAAGCGGTGTTGAAAAACATGAAGAGCCTGAAAAGTTGTGAAAAATATGAAGAGCTTCAAAAGGTGTCAAAAATATGAGGAGCATGAAACGGTCTGAAAAATAGGAGGAGCATGAAGCGATGGTCAAAAACATGAAGAGCCTGAAAATGTGTGAAAAATATGAAGAGCTTCAAAAGGTGTGAAATACATGAGGAGCATGAAACTCTCTGAAAAATAGGAGGAGCATGAAGCAATGTTCAAAAACATGAAGAGCCTGAAAATGTGTGAAAAATATGAAGAGCTTCAAAAGGTGTCAAAAATATGAGGAGAATGAAACGGTCTGAAAAATAGGAGGAGCATGAAGCTGTGTCGAAAAACATGAAGAGCCTGAAAATGTGTGAAAAATATGAAGAGCTTCAAAAGGTGTCAAAAATATGAGGAGAATGAAACGGTCTGAAAATAGGAGGAGCATGAAGCTGTGTCGAAAAACATGAAGAGCCTGAAAAGGTGTGAAAAATATGAAGAGCTTCAAAAGGTGTCAAAAATATGAGGAGCATGAAACGTTCTGAAAAATAGGACGAGCATGAAGCAGTGATAAAAAACATGAAGTGCCTGAAAAGGTGTGAAAAATATGAAGAGTTCCTAAAGGTGTCAAAAATATGCGAAGCACCAAACGGTCTCAAAAATAGGAGGAGCATGAAGTGGTGTTGAAAAATATGAAGAGCCTGAAAATGAGTGAAAAATATGAAGAGCTTCAAAAAGTGTCAAAAATATGAGGAGCATGATACGGTTTGAAAAATAGGAGGAACATGAAGCGGTGTTGAAAAACATGAAGAGTGTGAAAACGTGTGAAAATATGAAGAGCTTCAAAAATATTAAAAATATGAAGAGCTTCAAAAGTTTTGAAAAATATGAAGAGATTAAAAAGGTGTCAAAAATGAGATGAGCATGAAACGGTCTGAAAAATAGGAGGAGCATGAGCGGTGTTGAAAATCATGTAGAGCCTGAAAAGGTGTGAAAAATATGAAAAGCTTCAAAAGATGTCAAAAATACGAGGAGCAAGAAACGGTCTGAAAAATATGAGGAGCATGAAGCGGTGTTCAAAAACATGAAGATCCTGAAAAGGTGTGAAAAATATGAAGAGCTTCAAAAGGTGTAAAATATGAGGAGCATGAAACGGTCTGAAAAATAGGAGGAGCATGAAGCGGTGTTCAAAAACATGAAGAGCCTGAAAAGGTGTGAAAAATATGAAGAGCTTCAAAAGGTGTAAAATATATGAGGAGCATGAAACGGTCTGCAAACCTGGAGGAGCTTGAAGTGGTGTTGAAAAACATGAAGAGCCTGAAAAGGTGTGAAAAATATGAAGAGCTTCAAAAGGTGTGAAATACATGAGGAGCATGAAACGTGCTGAAAAATAGGAGAAGCATGAAGTGGTGTAGAAAAACATGAAGAGCCTGAAAAGGTGTGAAAAATATGAAGAGCTTCAAAAGGTGTCAAAAATTTGATGAGCATGAAACGGTCTGAAAAATAGGAGGAGCATGAAGCGGTGTTGAAAAACATGAAGAGCCTGAAAAAGTGTGAAAAATATGAAGAGCTTAAAAGGTGTGAAAAATATGAGGAGCATGATATGGTTTGAAAAATAGGATTAGAATGAAGCGGTGTTCAAAACCATGAAGAGCCTGAGAAGGTGTGAAAAATATGAAAAGATTCAAAAGGTGTCAAAAATGAGATGAGCATGAAACGGTCTGACGAATAGGAGGTGCATGAAGCGTTGTTGAAAAACATGAAGAGCCTGAAAAGGTGTGAGAAATATGAAGAGCTTAAAAAGGTGTGAAAAATATGAAAAGCTTAAAAAGGTGTCTAAAATATGAGGAGCATGAAACGGTCTTAAAAATACAAGGAGCATGAGCGGTGTTGAAAAACATGAAGAGCCTGAAAATGTGTGAAAAATATGAAGAGCTTCCAAAGTTGTCAAAAATATGAGGAGCATGAAATTGTCTGAAAAATAGGAGGAGCATGAAGCTGTGTTCAAAAACATGAAGAGCCTGAAAACCTGTAAAAAAAAGGAAGAGCTTCAAAAGGTGTCAAAAATGAGATGAGCATGAAACGGTCTGAAAATTAGGAGGAGCATGAAGCGGTGATGAAAATCATGAAGAGCCTGAAAAGGTGAGAAAAATATGAAGAGCTTCAAAATGTGGCAAAAATATGAGGAGCATGAAACGGTCTGAATAATAGGAGGAGAATGTAACGGTGATCAAAAACATGAAGAGCCTGAAAAGGTGTGAAATATATAAAGAGCTTCAAAAAGTGGCAAAAATATGAGGAGCATGAAACGGTGTGAATAATTGGAGGAGAATGTAACGGTGATCAAAAACATGAAGAGCCTGAAAAGGTGTGAAAAATATGAAGAGCTTCAAAAGGTGTGAAATATGAGGAGCATGAAACGGTCTGAAAAATAGGAGGAGCATGAAGCGGTGTTCAAAAACATGAAGAGCCTGAAAAGGTGTGAAAAATATGAAGAGCTTCAAAAGGTGTGAAATATGAGGAGCATGAAACGGTCTGAAAAATAGGAGGAGCATGAAGCGGTGTTCAAAAACATGAAGAGCCTGAAAAGTTGTGAAATATATGAAAAGCTTCAAAAGGTTTCAAAAATGACATGAGCATGAAACGGTCTGAAAAATAGGAGGAGCATGAAGCGGTGTTGAAAAAATGAAGAGCGTGAAAAGGTGTGAAAAATATGAAGAGCATCAAAAGGTATCAAAAATATGAGGAGCATGAAACGGTCTGCAAAAAAGGAGGAGCATGAAGTGGTGTTGAAAAACTTGAAGAGCCTGAAAAGGTGTGAAAAATATGAAGAGCTTCAAAAGGTGTGAAAAATATGAGGAGCATGAAACGGTCTGAAAAAGAGAAGCAGCATTAAATGGTGTTGAAAAACATGAAGAGCCTGAAAAGGTGTGAAAAATATGAAGAGCTTCAAAAGGTGTGAAATACATGAGGAGCATGAAACGGGCTGAAAAATAGGAGAAGCATGAAGTGGTGTAGAAAAACATGAAGAGCCTGAAAAGGTGTGAGAAATATGAAGAGCTTCAAAAGGTGTGAAAACTACGAGGAGCATGAAACGGTCTGAAAAAGAGAAGCAGCATTAAATGGTGTTGAAAAACATGAAGAGCCTGAAAAGGTGTGAAAAATATGAAGAGCTTCAAAAGGTGTGAAATACATGAGGAGCATGAAACGGGCTGAAAAATAGGAGAAGCATGAAGTGGTGTAGAAAAACATGAAGAGCCTGAAAAGGTGTGAAAAATATGAAGAGCTTCAAAAGGTGTGAAAACTATGAAGAGCTTCAAAAGGTGTCAAAAATATGAGGAGCATGAAACGGTCTGAAAAATAGGAGAAGCATGAAACCATGTTCAAAAACATGAAGAGCCTGAAAATGTGTGAAAAATATGAAGAGCTTCAAAAAGTGTCAGAAATATGAAGAGCAGGGAAGGGTCTGAAAAATAGGGGGAGTATGAAGCAGTGTTCAAAAACATGAACAGCATGAAAAGGTGTGTAAAATATGAAGAGCCCTAAAGGTGTCAAAATTATGAGGAGCATGACACGGTCTGAAAAATAGGAGGATCATGAAATGGTGTTCAAAAACATGAAGAACCTGAAAATTTGTGAAAAATATGAAGAGCTTCAAAAGGTCTGAAAAATATCAGGAGCATGAAACGGTGTTCAAAAAATTGAAGATACTGAAAATTTGTGAAAAATATGAAGAGCTTCAAAAGGTGTCAAAAATATGAGGTGCATGAAACGGTCTGAAAAATAGGAGAAGCATGAAACCATGTTCAAAAACATGAAGAGCCTGAAAGTGTGTGAAAAATATGAAAAGCATCAAAAGGTTTGAAAAAAATGAGGAGCATGAAACAGTGTTCAAAACCATGAAGAGACTGAAAATGTGAGAAATGTATGAAGAGCTTCAAAAGGTGTCAAAAATATGAGGAGCTTGAAACGGTCTCAAATATAGGAGGAGAATGAAACGGTGTTGACAAACATGTAGATCCTGAAAAGGTGTGAACAATATGCAGAGCCTAAAAAGGAGTGAAAAATATGAGGAGCATGAAACGGTCTGAAAAATAGGAGGAGCATGAAACGCTGTTCAAAACCATGAAGAGACTGAAAAGCTGTGAAATACATGAAGAGCTTCAAAAGGTGTCAAAAATATGAGGAGCATGAAACGGTCAGACAAATAGGAGGAGCATGAAACGGTGTTCAAAAACATAAAGAGCCTGAAAAGGTGTGAAATATATGAAGAGCTTAAAAAGGTGTCAAAAATATGAGGAAAATGAAACTGTCTGAAAAATAGGAGGAGCATGAAGTTTTGTTCAAAACATGAAGAGCCTGAAAAGGTGTGAAAAATATGAAGAGTTTCAAAAAGTGTCAAAAATATGAGGAGCATGAAACGGTCTGAAAAATAGGAGGAGCATGAAGCGGAGTTGAAAAACATGAAGAGCCTGACAAGGTGTGAAATATATGAGGAGCTTCAAAAAGTGTCAAAAATATGAGGAGCAGGAAAAGTTCTGAAAAATAGGAGGAGCATGACCTGGTGTTGAAATACATGAAGAGTCTGAAAAGATGTGAAAAATATGAAGAGCTTCAAAAGGTGTAAAAAATATGAAGAGCTTCAAAAAGTGTCAAACATATGAGGAGCATGAAACTTTCTGAAAAATAGGAGGAGCATGAAGCGTTGTTGAACACATGAAGAGCCTGAAAAGGAATGAAAATATGAAGAGCTTCAAAAGGTGTCAAAAATATGAGGAGCATGAAACGGTCAGAAAAATAGGAGTAACATAAAACGGTGTTCAAAAACATGAAGAGCCTGAATAGGTGTGAAAAATATGAGGAGTTCCATAAGGTGTCAAAAATAGGAGGAGCATGAAATGGTGTTCAAAAACATGAAGAGCCTGAAAAGGAGTGAAAAATATGAATAGCTTCAAAGGTGTGAAAATATGAGGAGTATCAAACGGTCAGAAAAATAGCAGGAGCATGAAGCGGCGTTAAACAACATGAAGAGCCTGAAAAGGTGTGAAAAATATGAAGAGGTTCAAAAAGTTTGAAAAATATGAAGAGCTTCAAAATGTGTCAAAAATATGAGGAGTATGAAGTGGTGTTGAAAAACATGAAGAGCATGAAAAGGTGTGAAAAATATGAAGAGCCTGAAAAGGTGTGAAAGATATGAAGAGCTTCAAAAGGTGGCAAAAATATGAAGAGTTTCAAAATATGTCAAAAATATGAGGAGCATGAAACGGTGTTCAAAAACATGAAGAGCCTGAAAAGGTGTGAAAAATATGAAGAGCTTCAAAAGGCGTCAAAAATATGAGGAGCATGAAACGGTCTGAAACATAGGAGAAGAATGAAACCGTGTTCAACAACATGAAGAGCCTGAAAAGGCGTGAAAAATATGAAGAGCTTCAAAAGGTGTCAAAAATATGAGAAGCTTTAAACGGTTTGAAAAATAGGAGGAGCATGAAACTGTGTTGAAAAACATGAAGAGCCTGAAAAGCTGTGAAAAATATGAAGAGCTTCAAAAGGTGTGAAAAATATGAAGATCTTCAAAAGGTGTCAAAAATATGAGGAGCATGAAACGTTCTGAAAAATAGGAGGAGCATGAAACGGTGTTGAAAATCATTAAGAGTCTGAAAAGGTGTGAAAAATATGAAGAGTTTCAAAAAGTGTCAACAATATGAGGAACATGAAACGGTCTGAAAAATAGGAGGAGCATGAAACTTTGTTCATAAACATGAAGAGCCTGAAAAGGTGTGAAAAATACGAAGAGCTTAAAAAGGCGTGGAAAATATGAAGATTATGAAAAGGTGTGAAATATAGGAGAAGCATGAAGCGGTGTTCCAAAACAAGAAGAGCCTGGAAAAGTGTGAAATATATGAAGAGCTTCAAAAGTCGTGAAAAATATGAGGAGCATGAAAAGTGCTGAAAAATAGGCGGAGCATGAAACTGTGCTGAATACATGAAAGGTCTGAAAAGTTGTGAAAAATATGAAGAGCTTCAAAAGGTATCAAAAATATGAGGAGCATGAAACGGTCTGAAAAATAGGAGGAGCATGAAACGGTGTTGAAAAACATGAAGAGCCTGAAAAGGTGTGAAATATATGAGGAGCTTCAAAAAGTGTCAAAAATATGAGGAGCAGGAAAAGTTCTGAAAAATAGGAGGAGCATGACCTGGTGTTGAAATACATGAAGAGTCTGAAAAGATGTGAAAAATATGAAGAGCTTCAAAAGGTGTAAAAAATATGAAGAGCTTCAAAAAGTGTCAAACATATGAGGAGCATGAAACTTTCTGAAAAATAGGAGGAGCATGAAGCGTTGTTGAACACATGAAGAGCCTGAAAAGGAATGAAAATATGAAGAGCTTCAAAAGGTGTCAAAAATATGAGGAGCATGAAACGGTCAGAAAAATAGGAGTAACATAAAACGGTGTTCAAAAACATGAAGAGCCTGAATAGGTGTGAAAAATATGAGGAGTTCCATAAGGTGTCAAAAATAGGAGGAGCATGAAATGGTGTTCAAAAACATGAAGAGCCTGAAAAGGAGTGAAAAATATGAATAGCTTCAAAGGTGTGAAAATATGAGGAGTATCAAACGGTCAGAAAAATAGCAGGAGCATGAAGCGGCGTTAAACAACATGAAGAGCCTGAAAAGGTGTGAAAAATATGAAGAGGTTCAAAAAGTTTGAAAAATATGAAGAGCTTCAAAATGTGTCAAAAATATGAGGAGTATGAAGTGGTGTTGAAAAACATGAAGAGCATGAAAAGGTGTGAAAAATATGAAGAGCCTGAAAAGGTGTGAAAGATATGAAGAGCTTCAAAAGGTGGCAAAAATATGAAGAGTTTCAAAATATGTCAAAAATATGAGGAGCATGAAACGGTGTTCAAAAACATGAAGAGCCTGAAAAGGTGTGAAAAATATGAAGAGCTTCAAAAGGCGTCAAAAATATGAGGAGCATGAAACGGTCTGAAACATAGGAGAAGAATGAAACCGTGTTCAACAACATGAAGAGCCTGAAAAGGCGTGAAAAATATGAAGAGCTTCAAAAGGTGTCAAAAATATGAGAAGCTTGAAACGGTTTGAAAAATAGGAGGAGCATGAAACTGTGTTGAAAAACATGAAGAGCCTGAAAAGCTGTGAAAAATATGAAGAGCTTCAAAAGGTGTGAAAAATATGAAGATCTTCAAAAGGTGTCAAAAATATGAGGAGCATGAAACGTTCTGAAAAATAGGAGGAGCATGAAACGGTGTTGAAAATCATTAAGAGTCTGAAAAGGTGTGAAAAATATGAAGAGTTTCAAAAAGTGTCAACAATATGAGGAACATGAAACGGTCTGAAAAATAGGAGGAGCATGAAACTTTGTTCATAAACATGAAGAGCCTGAAAAGGTGTGAAAAATACGAAGAGCTTAAAAAGGCGTGGAAAATATGAAGATTATGAAAAGGTGTGAAATATAGGAGAAGCATGAAGCGGTGTTCCAAAACAAGAAGAGCCTGGAAAAGTGTGAAATATATGAAGAGCTTCAAAAGTCGTGAAAAATATGAGGAGCATGAAAAGTGCTGAAAAATAGGCGGAGCATGAAACTGTGCTGAATACATGAAAGGTCTGAAAAGTTGTGAAAAATATGAAGAGCTTCAAAAGGTATCAAAAATATGAGGAGCATGAAACGGTCTGAAAAATAGGAGGAGCATGAAACGGTGTTGAAAACCTGAAGCGCCTGAAAAGATGTGAAAAATATGAAGAGATTCAAAACATGTCAAAATATGAGGAGCATGAAACGGTCTGAAAAATAGGAGGAGCATGAAACGGTGTTGAAAAACATGAAGAGCCTGAAAAGGTGTGAAAAATATGAAGAGCTTCAAAAGGTGTGAAAAATATGAAGAGCTTCAAAAGGTGTCAAAAATATGCGGAGCATGAAACAGTCTGAAAAATAGGAGAATCATGTAACGGTATTCAAAAACATGAAGAGCCTGAATAGGTGTGAAATACATGAAGAGCTTCAAAAGGTGTCAAAAATATGAGGAGCATGAAACGTTGTGAAAAATTGGAAAAGCATGAAGTGGTGTTCAAAAACATGAAGAGCCTGAAAAGGTGTGAAATACATGAAGAGCTTCAAAAGGTGTCAAAAATATGAGGAGCATGAAGTGGTGTTGAAAAAGATGAAGAGCATTAAAAGTTGTGGAAAATATGAAGAGCTTCAAAAAGTGTCAAAAATATGAGGAGCACGAAATGGACTGAACAATAGGAGGAGCATGAAACGGTGTTGAAACCCTGAAGCGCCTGAGAAGGTGTGAAAAATATGAAGAGTTTCAAAACATGTCAAAAATAAGAGGAGGATGAATCTGTGAAAAACAGGAGAAGCATGAAACCGTGTTCAAAAACATGAAGAGCCTGAAAAGGTGTGAAAAAAATGAAGAGCATCAATAGGTGTCAAAAATATGAGGAGCATAAAATGGTCTGAAAAATAGGAGGAGCATGAAGTGGTGTTCAAAAACATGAAGAGCCTGAAAAGGTGTGAAATATATGAAGAGCTTCAAAAGGTGTCAAAAATATGAACAGCTTCAAAATGTGTGAAAAATATGAGGAGAATGAAACTTCTAAAAAATAGGAGGAGCATGAAACGGTGTACAAAAACATGAAGAGCCTGAAAAGGTGTGAAAAATATGAAGAGCTTCAAAAGGTGTCAAATATATGAGGAGCATGAAATAGTCTGAAAAATAGGAAGAGCATGAAACGGTGTTGAAAATCTTGAAGAGCCTGAAAAAGTGTGAATTATATGAAGAGCTTCAAAACGTGTCAAAAATACGAGGAGCATGATACGGTCTGAAAAATAGGAGGAGCATGAAGCGGTGTTGAAAGACATGAAGAGCCTGAAAAGGTTTGAAAAATATGAAGAGCTTCAAAAGGTGTGAAATACATGAGGAGCATGAAACTCTCTGAAAAATAGAAGGAGCATGAAGCGGTGTTCAAAAACATGAAGAGCCTGAAAAAGTGTGAAAAATATGAAGAGCTTCAAAAGGTGTGGAAAATATGAAGAGCTTCAAAAAGTGTCAAAAATATGAGGAGCATGAAACGTTCTGAAAATAAGAGGAGCACGAAACGATGTTCAAAAATATTAAGAGCCTGAAAAGGTGAGAAAAATATGAAGAGCTTCAGAAGCTGTGAAAAATATGAGGAGCATGAAGCGGTGTTCAAAAACTTGAATACTGAAAAGGTGTGAAAAATATGAAGACCTTCAAAAGGTGTCAAAAGATGAGGAGCATGAAACGATCTGAAAATTAGGAGGAGCATGAAGAGGTGTTGAAAAACATGAAGAGGCTGAAAAGGTGTTAAAAATATGAAGAGCTTCACAAGGTGTGAAAAATATGAAGAGCTTCAAAAGGTGTCAAAAATATGAGGAGCATGAAACGGTCTGAAAAATAGGAGAAGCATGAAACGGCGTAGAAAACATGAAGAGCGTGAAAAGGTGTCAAAAATATGAAGAGCTTCAAAATGTGTCAAAAATATGTGGAGCATGAAACGGTCTGAAAATTACGAGGAGCATGAGGCACTGTTGAAAAACATGAAGAGCCTGAAAAGGTGTGAAAAATATAAAGAGTTTCAAAACGAGTCAAAAATATGAGGAGCATGAAACGGTCTGAAAAATAGGAGGAGCATGAAGTGGTGTTGGAAAACATGAAGAGCCTGAAAAGGTGTGAAAAATATGAAGAGCTTCAAAAGGTGTGAAAACTATGAAGAGCTTCAAAAGGTGTCAAAAATATGAGGAGCATGAAACGGTCTGAAAAATAGGAGAAGCATGAAACCATGTTCAAAAACATGAAGAGCCTGAAAATGTGTGAAAAATATGAAGAGCTTCAAAAAGTGTCAGAAATATGAAGAGCAGGGAACGGTCTGAAAAATAGGGGGAGTATGAAGCAGTGTTCAAAAACATGAACAGCCCGAAAAGGTGTGTAAAATATGAAGAGCCCTAAAGGTGTCAAAATTATGAGGAGCATGACACGGTCTGAAAAATAGGAGGATCATGAAATGGTGTTCAAAAACATGAAGAACCTGAAAATTTGTGAAAAATATGAAGAGCTTCAAAAGGTCTGAAAAATATCAGGAGCATGAAACGGTGTTCAAAAAATTGAAGATACTGAAAATTTGTGAAAAATATGAAGAGCTTCAAAAGGTGTCAAAAATATGAGGTGCATGAAACGGTCTGAAAAATAGGAGAAGCATGAAACCATGTTCAAAAACATGAAGAGCCTGAAAATGTGTGAAAAATATGAAAAGCATCAAAAGGTTTGAAAAAAATGAGGAGCATGAAACGGTGTTCAAAACCATGAAGAGACTGAAAATGTGAGAAATGTATGAAGAGCTTCAAAAGGTGTCAAAAATATGAGGAGCTTGAAACAGTCTCAAATATAGGAGGAGAATGAAACGGTGTTGACAAACATGTAGATCCTGAAAAGGTGTGAACAATATGCAGAGCCTAAAAAGGAGTGAAAAATATGAGGAGCATGAAACGGTCTGAAAAATAGGAGGAGCATGAAACGCTGTTCAAAACCATGAAGAGACTGAAAAGCTGTGAAATACATGAAGAGCTTCAAAAGGTGTCAAAAATATGAGGAGCATGAAACGGTCAGACAAATAGGAGGAGCATGAAACGGTGTTCAAAAACATAAAGAGCCTGAAAAGGTGTGAAATATATGAAGAGCTTAAAAAGGTGTCAAAAATATGAGGAAAATGAAACTGTCTGAAAAATAGGAGGAGCATGAAGTTTTGTTCAAAACATGAAGAGCCTGAAAAGGTGTGAAAAATATGAAGAGTTTCAAAAAGTGTCAAAAATATGAGGAGCATGAAACGGTCTGAAAAATAGGAGGAGCATGAAGCGGAGTTGAAAAACATGAAGAGCCTGAAAAGGTGTGAAATATATGAAGAGCTTCAAAAGGTGTCAAAAATGAGAGGAGCATGAAGCGGTCTGAAAATTAGGAACAGCTTGAAACGGTGTTCAGAAACATGAAGAGCCTGAAAAGGTGTGAACAATGTGAAGAGCTTCCAAAGGTGTAAAATACATCAGGAGCATGAAACGGTCTGAAAATAGGAGGAGCATGATGCGGTGTTTAAAAATATGAGGTGCCTGAAAATGTGTGAAAAATATGAAGAGCTTCAAAAGGTGTCAAAAATATGAGGAGCATGAAACGGTCTGAAAAATAGGAGGAGCATGAAGCGGTGTTCAAAAACATGAAGAGCCTGAAAAGGTGTGAAATATATGAAGAGCTTCAAAAGGTGTCAAAAATATGAGGAGCATGAAACGGTCTGAAAAATAGGAGGAGCATGAAACGGTGTTGACAACATGAAGAGCCTGAAAAGGTGTGAAAAATTTGAAGAGCTTCAAAAGGTGTGAAAAATAGGCGGAGCATGTACCAGTGTTCAAAAACTTGAAGAGACTGAAAAGGTGTGAAAAATATGAAGACCTTAAAAAGGTGTCAAAAATATGAGGAGCATGACACGGTCTGAAATATAGGAGGAGCATGAAGCCTTGTTCAAAAACATGAGGAGCCTGAAAAGGTGTGAAAATATGAAGGGATTCAAAAGGTGTGAAAACGTGAAGAGATTCAAAAGGTGTGAAATATATGAGGAGCATGAAACGGTCTGAAAAATATGAGGAGAACGAAACATTCAGAAAAATTGGAGGAGTATGAAGCGGTGTTCAAAACATGAAATCCTGAAAAGGTGTGAAAAATATGAAGAGCTTCAAAAGCTGTGAAAAATATGAAGAGCTTCAAAAGGTGTGAAAAATATGAAGAGTTTCAAAAGATGTCAAAAATGAGATGAGCATGAAACGGTCTGAAAAAAAGGGGGAGCATGAATTTGTGTTGAAAAACATGAATATCCTGAAAATGTGTGAAATATTTGAAGAGCTCTAAACGCTGTAAAAAATATGAGGAGCATGAAATGGTCTGAAATATAGGAGGAGCATGAAACGGTGTTCAAAAACATGAAGAGTCTGAAAAGTTGTGAAAAATATGAAGAGCTTCAAAAGGTGTGAAAAATATGAAGAGCTTCAAAAGGTGTGAAAAATATGAGGAGCTTCAAAAGGTGTCAAAAATATGAGGAGCATGAAACGGTCTGAAAAATAGGAGGAGCATGAAGTGGTGTTCAAAAAAATGACGAGCCTGAAAAGGTGTGAAATATATGAAGAGCTTTAAAAGGTGTCAAAAATTTGAGGAGCATGAAACGGTCTGAAAAATAGGAGGAGCATGAAGCGGTGATGAAAAACATGAAGAGCCTGAAAAAGTGTGAGAAATATGAAGAGCTTCAAAAGATGTCAAAAATATGAAGAGCTTCAAAAGGTGTCAAAAATGAGATGAGCATGAAGCCATCTGAAAAATATTTGGAGGATGAAGTGGTGTTGAAAAACATGAAGAGCCTGAAAAGGTGTGAAATTTATGAAGAGCTTCAAAAGGTGTCAAAAATATGAGGAGCATGGAACGGTCTGAAAATAGGAGGAGCATGATGCGCTGTTCAAAAACATGTGGAGCCTGAAAAGGAGTGAAAAATATGAAGAGCTTCAAAAGGTTTCAAAAATATGAGGAGCATGAAATGACCTGAAAAATAGGAGGAGCATGAAGCAGTGTTCAAAAATATGAAGAGCCTGAAAAGGTGTGAAAAATATGAAGAGCTTCAAAAGGTGTGAAAGATATGAGGAGCATGAAACGGTCTGAAAAATATAAGTAGCATGAAACGGTGTTGAAAAACATGAAGAGACTGAAAAGGTGTGAAAAATATGAAGAGCTTCAAAAGGTGTGAAATACATGAGGGGCCTGAAACTCTCTGTAAAATAGGAGGAGCATGAAGTGGTGTTCAAAAACATAAAGAGCCTGCAAAGTTGTGAAAAATATTAAGAGCTTCAATAGGTGTGAAAAATATGAGGAGCAGGGTACGGTCTGAAAAATAGGAGGAGCATGAAGCGGTGTTCAAAAACATGAAGAGCCTGAACAGGTGTGAAAAATATGAAGAGCTTCAAAAGGTGTCAAAAATATGAGGAGGATGAAACGGTTTGAAAAATAGGAGGAGCATGAAGAGATGTTGCAAAACATGAAGAGCCTGAAAAGGTGTGAAAAATATGAAGAGCTTCAAAAGGTGTCAAAAATGAGATGAGCATGAAATGGTCTGAAAAATGGAGGAGCATGAAGTGGTGTAGCAAAACATGAAGAGCATGAAAAGGTGTGAAAAATAATAAGAGCTTCTAAAGGTGTCAAATATGAGATGAGCATGAAACAGTCTGAAAAATAGGAGGAGCATGAAGTGTTGTTAAAAATCATGAAGAGCCTGAAAAGGTGTGAAATATATGAAGAGCTTCAAAATGTGTGAAAAATATGAAGAGCTTCAAAACGTGTCAAAAATATCAGGAGCATGAAACGGTCTGGAAAATAGGATGAGCAAGAAGTGGTGGTGAAAAACATGAAGAGCCTGAAAACGTGTGAAAAATATGAAGAGCTTCAAAAGGTGTGAAAAATATGAAGAGCTTCAAAAGATATCAAAAACGAGATGACCATGAAACGGTCTGAAAAATAGGAGAAGCAAGAAGTGGTGTTGAAGAACATGAAGAGCCTGAAAAGGTGTGAAAAATATGAAGAGCTTCAAAACGTGTGAAAAATATGCGGAACATGAAACTGTCTGAAAAAGAGGAGGAGCATGAAGCGGTGTTCAAACACATGAAGAGCCTGAAAAGGTGTGAAAAATATGAAGAGCTTGAAAAGGTGTCAAAAATATGAGGAGCATGAAACGGTCTGAAAAAGAAGAGGAGCATGAAGCGGAGTTCAAACACATGAAGAGCCTGAAAAGGTGTGAAAAATATGAAGAGCTTCAAAAGGTGTCAAAAATATGAGGAGCAGGATACGGTCTGAAAAATAGGAGGAGCATGAAGCCGTGTTCAAAAACATGAAGAGCCTGAAAAGGTGTGAAAAATATGAAGAGCATCAAAAGGTGTCAAAAATATGAGGAGCATGAAACGGTCTAAAAAAGAGGAGGAGCATGAAGCGGTGTTCAAAAACATGAAGAGCCTGAAAAGGTGTGAAAAATATGAAGAGCTTCAAAAGGTGTCAAAAATATGAGGAGCATGAAACGGTAAAAAATAGGAGGAGCATGAAGCGTTGTTCAAAAACATGAAGAGCCTGAAAAGGTGTGAAAAATATGAAGAGCTTCAAAAGGTGTCAAAAATATGAGGAGCATGAAACGGTAAAAAATAGGAGGTGCATGAAGCGGTGTTGAAAAACATGAAGAGCCTGAAAAGTTGTGAAAAATATGAAGAGCTTCAAAAGGTGTCAAAAATATGAGGAGCATGAGACGGTCTGAAAAACAGGAGGAGCATGAAGCGGTGTTCAAAAACATGAAGAGCCTGAAAAGGTGTGAAAAATATGAAGAGCTTCAAAAGGTGTCAAAATGAGATGAGCATGAAACGGTCTGAAAAATAGGAGGAGCATGAAGTGATATTGAAATAAATGAAAAGGCTGAAAAGGTGTGAAAAATATGTAGAGCTTCAAAACCTGTCAAATATATGAGGAGCATGAAATGGTCTTAAAGATAGGAGAAGCAAGAAAGGGTGTTGAACAACATGAAGAGCCTGAAAACGTGTGAAAAATATGAAGAGCTTCGAAAGATGTGAAAAATATGAAGAGCTTTAATAGGTGTCAAAATGAGAAGAGCATGAAACGATCTGAAAAATAGTAGGAGCATAAAGTGGTGTTGAAAAAAATGAAGAGCCTGAAAAGGTGTGAAATATCTGAGGAACTTCAAAAGGTTTCAAAAATATGAGGAGAATGAAATGGTCTGAAAAATAGGCGGAGCATGAAGCGTTGTTGAAAAACATGAACAGCCTGAAAAGTGTGAAAAATATGAAGAGCTACAAAAGGTGTCAAAAATATGAGGAGTATGAAACGGTCTGAAAATAGGAGGATCATGAAACGGTGTTGAAAAACATGAAGAGCCTGAAAATGTGTGAAATATATAAAGAGCTTCAAAAAGTGTCAAAAATATGAGGAGCATGAAACGGTCTGAAAAATAGGAGGAGCATGAAGTGGTGTTGAAAAAAATGAAGAGCCTGAAAAGGTGTGAAAAATATGAAGAGCTTCACAAGGTGTCAAAAATATGAGGAGCATGAAACGGTCTGAAAAATAGGAGGAGCATGAAGCGGTGTTGAAATACATGAAGAACCAGAAAAGTTGTGAGAAATATGAAGAGCTTCATATGGTGTCAAAATTATGAGGAGCAAAAATATTCTGAAAAAAAGGAGGAGCATGAAGCGGTGTTGAAAAAATATGAAGAGCATGAAAAGCTGTGAAAAATATGAAGACCTTCACAAGGTGTCAAAAATATGAGGAGCATGAAACGGTCTGAAAAATAGGAGGAGCATGAAGCGGTGTTGAAATACATGAAGAACCAGAAAAGTTGTGAGAAATATGAAGAGCTTCATATGGTGTCAAAATTATGAGAAGCAAAAATGGTCTGAAAAAGAGGAGGAGCATGAAGCGGTGTTGAAAAAACATGAAGAGCATGAAAAGCTGTGAAAAATATGAAGACCTTCACAAGGTGTCAAAAATACGAGGAGCATGAAACGGTCTGAAAAATAGGAGGAGCATGAAGCGGTGTTGAAAAAATGGAAGAGCCTGAAAAGGTGTGAAAAATATGAAGAGCTTCACAAAGTGTCAAATATATGAGGAGCATGAAACGGTCTGAAAAATCGGAGGAGCATGAAACGGTGTTCCAAAACATGAAGAGCCTGAAAAGGTGTGAAAAATATGAGGAGCTTCAAAAGGTGTGAAATACATGAGGAGCATTAAACGGTCTGAAAAATAGGAGGAGCATGAAGCGGTGTTCTAAAACATGAAGAGCCTGAAAAGTTGTGAAAAATATGAAGAGCTTCAACAGGTGCGAAAAATATGAGGAGCATGAAACGTTCTGAAAAATAGGAGGAGCATGAAGCAGTGTTCAAAAACATGAAGAGCCTGAAAAGGTGTGAAAAATATGAAAACCTTCAAAAGGTGTCAAAAATGAGATGAGCATGAAACGGTCTGAAAAATAGGAGGAGCATGAAGCGGTGTTGAAAAACATGAAGAGCCTGAAAAGGTGTGAGAAATATGAAGAGCTTCAAAAGGTGTCAAAAATATGAGGAGCATGAAACGGTCTGAAAAATTTCAGGAGCATGAAGCGGTTTTGAAAAACATGAAGAGTCTGAAAACGTGTGAAAATATGAAGAGCTTCAAAAATGTGAAAAATATGAAGAGCTTCAATAGGTGTGAAAAATATGAAGAACTTCAAAAGGTGTCAAAATGAGATGAGCATGAAACGGTCTGAAAAATAGGAGGAGCATGAAGCGGTGCTGAAAAACATGAACAGCCTGAAAAGGTGTGAGAAATATGAAGAGCTTCAAAAGGTGTCAAAAATATGAGGAGCATGAAACGGTCTGAAAAATTTCAGGAGCATGAAGCGGTGTTGAAAATCATGAAGAGTCTGAAAACGTGTGAAAATATGAAGAGCTTCAAAAATATGAAAAATATGAAGAACTTCAAATTGTGAAAAATATGAAGAGCTTCAAAGGGTGTCAAAAAAGAAATGAGCATGAAACGGTCTGAAAATTAGGAGGAGCATGAAGCGGTGTTGAAAATCATGAAGAGCCTGAAAAGGTGTGAAAAATATGAAAAGCTTCAAAAGATGTGAAAAATATGAAGAGCTTCAAAATGTGTCAAAATGAGATAAGCATGAAACGGTCTGAAAAATAGGAGGAGAATGAAGTGGTGTTGAAAAAAATGAAAAGCCTGAAAAGGTGTGAAATACATGAAGAGCTTCAAAAGGTGTCAAAAATATGAGGAGAATGAAACGGTCTGCAAAATAGGAGGAGCATGAAATGGTGTTCAAAAACATGAAGAGCCTGAAAATGTGTGAAAAATATGAAGAGCTTCAAAATGTGTGAAATACATGGGGAGGATTAAATGGTCTGAAAAATAGGAGGAGCATGAAGCGGTGTTCAAAAACATGAAGAGCCTGAAAACGTGTGAAAAATATGAAGAGCTTCAAAAGGTGTGAAAAATATGAAGAGCTTCAAAAGGTGTCAAAAATTAGATGAGAATGAAACGGTCTGGAAAAAAAGAGGGGCATGAAGTGTTGTTGAAAAAAATGAAGAGCATGAAAAGTTGTGAAAAATATGAAAAGCTACAAAAGGTGTCAAAAATATGAGGAGCATGAAACGGTCTGAAAAATAGGAGGAGCATGAAGCTGTGTTCAAAAACATGAAGAGCCTGAAAAGGCGTGAAAAATATGAGGAGCTTCAAAAGGTGTGAAATACATGAGGAGCATTAAACGGTCTGAAAAATAGGAGGAGCATGGAGCGGTGTTCAAAAACATGAAGAGCCTGAAAAGGTGTGAAAAATATGAAGAGCTTCAAAAGGTGTCAAAAATATGAGGAGTATGAAACGGTTGAAAAATAGGAGGAGCATGAAGCGGTGTTCAAAAACATGAAGAGCCTGAAAAGGTGAGAAAAATATGAAGAGCTTCAAAAGGTGTCAAAAATATGAGGAGCATGAAACGGTCTGAAAAATAGGAGGATCATGAAGCGGTGTTGAGAAACATGAAGAGCCTGAAAATGTGTGAGAAATATGAAGAGCTTCAAAAGGTGTGAAAAATATGAGGTGCATGAAACGGTCTGAAAAATTGGAGGATCATGAAGCGATGTTGAAAAACATGAAGAGCCTGAAAACGTGTGAAAATTATGAAGAGCTTCAAAAGGTGTGAAAAATATGAAGAGCTTCAAAAGGTGTCAAAAATGAGATGAGAATGGAACGGTCTGAAAAATAGGAGGAGCATGAAGCGGTGTTGAAAATCATGAAGAGCCGGAAAAGTTGTGAAAAATATGAAGAGCTTCAAAAGGTGTCAAAAATATGAGGAGCATGAAACGGTCTGAAAAATAGGAGGAACATGAAACGGTGTTCAAAAACATGAAGAGCCTGAAAAGGTGTGAAAAGTATGATGAGCTTCAAAAGGTTTCAAAAATATGAGGAGCATGAAACGGTCTGAAAAATAGGAGGAGCATGAAACAGTGATGAAAAACATGACGAGCCTGAAAAGGTGTGAAAAATATGAAGAGCTTCAAAAGGTGTGAAATACATGAGGAGCATGAAACTCTCTGAAAAATAGAAGGAGCATGAAGTGGTGTTGAAAAATATGAAGAGCCTGAAAAGGTGTGAAAAATATGAAGAGCTTCAAAAAGTGTCAAAAATGAGATGAGCATGAAACGGTCTGAAAAATAGGAGGAGCATGAAGCGGTGTTCAAAAATATGAAGAGCCTGAAAAGGTGTGAGAAATATGAAGAGCTTCAAAAGGTGTCAAAAATATGAGGAGCATGAAACGGTCTGCAGAAAAGGAGGAGCATGAAGCGGTGTTCAAAAACCTGAAGAGCCTGAATAGATGTGGAAAATATGAAGAGCTTCAAAAGGTGTTCAAAAATATGAGGAGCATGAAACGGTCTGAAAAATAGAAGGAGCAAGAAGGGGTGTTGCAAAATATGAAGAGCCTGAAAATGCGTGAAAAGTACGAAGAGCTTCAAAATATTTGGAAAAATATGAAGAGCTTCAAAAGGTCTCAAAAATTAGATGAGCATGATACGGTCTGAAGAATAGGAGGAGCATGAAGCGGTGTTGAAATACATGAAGAACCAGAAAAGTTGTGAGAAATATGAAGAGCTTCAAATGGTGTCAAAATTATGAGGAGCAAAAATTGTCTGAAAAAGAGGAGGAGCATGAAGCGGTGTTGAAATACATGAAGAGCCTGAAATGGTGCGAAAAATATGAAGAACTTCAAAAGGTTGGAAAAATATGAAGAGCTTCAATAGATGTCAAAAATGAGATTAGCATGAAACGGTCTGAAAAATAGGAGGAGCATGAATTGGTGTTGATAAACATGAAGAGCATGAAAAGGTGTGAAATATACGAAGAGCTTCAAAAGGTGTCAAAAATATGAGGAGCATGAAGCGCTCTGAAAATTAGGAGGAGCAAGAAGCGGTCTGAAAATTAGGAGGAGCAAGAAGCGGTGTTGAAAAACCTGAAGAGCCTGAAAATGTGTCAAAAATATGAAAAGCTTCAAAAGTTGTGAAAAATATGAAGAGCTTCAAAAGGTGTCAAAAATGAGATGAGCATGAAACGGTCTGAAAAATAGGAGAAGCATGAAGTCGTGTTCAAAACATGAAGAGCCTGAAAATGTTTGAAATATTTGAAGAGCTTCAAAATTTGTCAGAAATATGAGGAGCATGAAATGGTCTGAAATATAGGAGGAGCATGAAACGGTGTTCAAAAACATGAAGAGCCTGAAATGTTGTGAAAAATATGAAGAGCTTCAAAAGGTGTGAAAAATATGAAGAGCTTCAAAATGTGTCAAAAATATGAGGAGCATGAAACGGTCTGAAATATAGGAGGAGCATGAAACGGTGTTCAAAAACATTAAGAGCCTGCAATGGTGTGAAAAATATGAAGAGCTTCAAAAGCTGTCAAAAATATGAGGAGCATGAAACGGTCTGAAAAATAGGAGGAGCATGAAGCTGTGCTCAAATACATGAAGAGCCTGGGAAGGTGGGAAAAATATGAAGAGTTTCTAAATGTGTGAAAAATATGAGGAGCATGAACCGGTCTCAAAAATAGGAGGAGCATGAAGTGGTGTTGAAAAACATGAAGAGCCTGAAAAGGTGTGAAAAATATGAAGAGCTTCAAAAGGTGTCAATAATAAGAGGTGCGTGAAACAGTTTGAAATATAGGAGGAGCAAGAAACGATCTGAAAAATAGGAGGAGCATGAAGCGGTGTTGAAAAACATGAAGAGCCTGAAAAGGTGTGACAAATATAAAGAGATTCAAAAGGTGTGAAAAATATGAGGAGCCTTAAACGGTCTGAAAAATAGGAGAAGCATGAAACGGTGTTAGAAACATGAAGAGCATGAAAAGGTGTGAAATAAAGGAAGAGCTTCAAAAGGTGTCAAAAATATGAGGAACATGAAACGTTTTGAAAAATAGAAGGAGCATGAATCGGTGTGGAAAAACATGAAGAGCCTGAAAAAGTGTGAAAAATATGAAGAGCTTCAAAAGGTGTGAAAAATATGAGGAGCAGGAAACGGTCTTAAAAATAGGAGGAGCATGAAACGGTGTTGAAAAACATGAAGAGCTTCAAAAGGTGTCCAAATATGAGGAGCATGAAACGGTCTGAAAAGTAGGAGGAGCATGAAGCGGTTTTCAAAAACATGAAGAGCCTGAAAAGGTGTGAAAAATATGGAGAGCTTCAAAAGGTGTCAAAATATGAGCAGCATGAAACGGTCTGAAAAACAGGAGGAGCATGAAACAGTGTTCAAAAACAAGAAGAACCAGGAAAGGTGTGTAAAATATGAAGAGCTTCAAAAGGTGTCAAAAATATGAGGAGCATGAAACGGTCTAAAAAATAAGAGGAGCATGAAGTGGTGTTGCAAAAGAAGAAGACCCTGAAAAGGTGTGAAAAATATGAAGCGCTTCAAAAGTTGTCAAAAATAAGAGAAGCATGAAACGGTCTGAAAAATAGGAGGAGCATGAAACAGTGTTGAAAAACATGAAGAGCCTGAAAAGGTGTGAAATATATGAAGAGCTTCAAAAGATGTCAAAAATATTAAGAGCATGAAACGGTCTGAAAAATAGGAGGAGCATGCAGCGGTGTTGAAAACCATGAAGAGCCTGAAAACGTGTGAAAAATATGAAGAGTTTCAAAAGGTGTGAAATATATAGGAGCATGAAACTGTCTGAAAAATAGTATGAGAATGAAACGGTTTTGAAAAAGATGAAGAGCATGAAAACCTGTGAAAAATATGATGAGCTTCAGAAGGTGTCAAAAATATGAGGAGCATGAAACGTTTTGAAAAATAGGAGGAGCATGAAGCGTTGTTTAAAAACGTGAAGAACCTGAAATGGTGTGAATAATATGAAGAGCTTCAAAAGGTGTCAAAAATATGAGGAGCATGAAACAGACTGAAAAAAAATGAGGAGCATGAAACTGTGTTGAAAAACATGAAGAGATTGAAAATGTGTGAAAAATATGAAGAGCTTCAAAAGGTGTCAAAAATATGAGGAGCATGAAACGGTCTGAAAAATAAGAGGAGCATGAAGTGGTGTTGAAAAACAAGAAGAGCCTGAAAAGGTGTGAAAAATATGAAAGGCTTCAAAAGGTGTCAAAAATATTTGGAGCATGAAAAGGTCTGAAAAATAGTAGCAGCAAGAAACGGTGTTCAAAGACATGAAGAGCCTGAGAAGGTGTGAAAAATATGAAGAGCTTCAAAAGGTGACAAAAATATTAACAGCATGAAACGTTCTGAAAAAAGGAGGAGCATGAGGCGGTGTTGAAAAACATGAAGAGACTGAAAAGGTGTGAAGAATATGAAGAGCTTCACAAGGTGTCAAACATATGAGGAGCACGAAACGGTCTGAAAAATAGGAGGAGCATGAAACGGTGTTGAAAAACATGAAAAGCGTGAAAAGGTGTGAAAAATAAGAAGACCTTCAAAAGATGTCAAATATATGAGGAGCACGAAACGGTCTGAAAAATATAAGGAGCATGAAACGGTGTTCAAAAACATGAAGAGCCTGAAACGGTGTGAAATACATGAAGAGCTTTAAAAGGTGTCAAATATATGAGGAGCATGAAACGGTCTGAAAATAGGAGGAGCATGAAACGGTGTTGAAAAACTTGAAAAGCATGAAAAGGTGTGAAAAATAAGAAGAGCTTCAAAAGATGTCAAATAAATGAGGAGCAGGAAACGGTCTGAAAAATAGGAGAAGCATGAAATGGTGTTGAAAAACATGAAAAGCATGAAAAGGTGTGAAAAATAAGAAGAGCTTTAAAAGGTGTCAAATATGTGAGGAGCATGAAACGGTCGGAAAATAGGAGGAGCATAAAACGGTGTTGAAAAACATGAAAAGCATGAAAAGGTGTGAAAAATAAGAAGAGCTTCAAAAGATGTCAAATATATGAGGAGCAGGAAACGGTCTGAAAAATAGGAGGAGCATGAAACGGTGTTCAAAAACCTGAAGAGCCTGAAAAGGTGTGAAAAATATGAAGAGCATGAAAATGTGTGAAAAATATGAGGAGCATAAACTGTGTTCAAAAACATGAAGATCTACAAAAGGTGTGAAAAATATGAAGAGCGTCAAAATGTCTCAAAGAAATGAGGAGCATGAAACGGTCTGAAAATAGAAGGAGCATGAAGAGGTGTTGAAAAACATGAAGAACCTGAAAAGGTGTGAAAAATATGAAAAGCTTCAAAATGTGTCAAAAATATGAGGAGCATGAAACGGTCTGAAAAATAGGAGGAGCATTAAGCGGTGTTGAAAAACATGAAGAACCTGAAAAGCTGTGAAAAATATGAAAAGCTTCAAAAGGTGTGAAAAATATGAGGAGCAGGAAACGATCTTAAAAATAGGAGGAGCATGAAATGGTGTTGAAAAACATGAAAAGCGTGAAAAGGTGTGAAAAATAAGAAGACCTTCAAAAGATGTCAAATATATGAGGAGCACGAAACGGTCTGAAAAATATGAGGAGCATGAAACGGTGTTCAAAAACTTGAAGAGCCTGAAAAGGTGTGAAATATATGAAGAGCTTTAAAAGGTGTCAAATATATGAGGAGCATGAAACGGTCTGAAAATAGGAGGAGCATGAAACGGTGTTGAAAAACATGAAAAGCATGTAAAAGTGTGAAAAATAAGAAGAGCTTCAAAAGATGTCAAATATATGAGGAGCAGGAAACGGTCTGAAAAATAGGAGGAGCATGAAACGGTGTTCAAAAACCTGAAGAGCCTGAAAAGGTGTGAAAAATATGAAGAGCATGAAAATGTGTGAAAAATATGAGGAGCATAAACTGTGTTCAAAAACATGAAGATCCACAAAAGGTGTGAAAAATATGAAGAGCTTCAAAATGTCTCAAAGAAATGAGGAGCATGAAACGGTTTGAAAATAGAAGGAGCATGAAGAGGTGTTCAAAAACATGAAGAGCCTGAAAAGGTGTGAAAAATATGAAGAGCTTCAAAATGTGTCAAAAATATGAGGAGCATGAAACGGTCTGAAAAATAGGAGGAGCATGAAGTGGTGTTGAAAAACATGAAGAGCCTGAAAAGGTGTGAAAAATATGAAGAGCTTCAAAAGGTGTCAAAAATATGAGGAGCATGAAAAGGTCTGGAAAATAGGAGGAGCATGAAGTGGTGTTGATAAAAGTGAAGAGCCTGAAAAGTTGTGAAAAATATGAAGTGCTTCCAAAGGTGTGAAAAATATGAAGAGCTTCAAAAGGTGTCAAAAAAATGACGAGCATGAAATGGTATGAAAAATAGAAGGAGCATGTAACGGTGTTCAAAAACATGAAGAGCCTGAAAAGGTGTGAAAAATATGAAAAGCTTCAAAGGGGATCAAAATTATGAGGGGCATGAAACGGTGTGAAAATGAGGAGGAGCTTGAAACAGCGTTCAAAAACATGAAGAGCCTGAAAAGTTGTGAAAAATATGAAGAGCCTCAAAAGGTGTCAAAAATATGAGCATCATGAAACGGTCTGAAAAATAGGAGGAGCATGAAGCGGTGTTGAAAAACATGAAGAGCCTAAAACGGTGTGAAATATATGAAGAGCTTCAAAAGGTGTCAAAAATATGAGGAGCAGGAAACGGTTTGAAAAATAGGAGGATCATGTAGCGGTGTTGAAAAACATGAAGAGCCTGAAAAGGTGTGAAAAACATGAAGAGCTTCAAAAGGTGTCAAATGTGAGATGAGCATGAAACCTTCTGAAAATCAGGAGGAGCATGAAGCGCTGTTCAAAAACATGAAAAGCCTGAAAAGGTGTGAAAAATATGAAGAGCTTCAAAAGGTGTGAAATACATGAGGAGGATTAAACGGTCTGACAAATAGGAGAAGCATGAAGTTTTGTTCAAAAACATGAAGAGCCTGAAAAGTTGTGAAATATAAGAAGAGCTTCAAAAGGTGTGAAAAATATGAAGAGCTTCAAAAGGTGTCAAAAATATGAGGAGCATGATACGTTCTGAAAAATAGGAGGAGCGTGAAGTGCTTGTGAAAAACATGAAGAGCCTGAAAAGGTGTGCAAAATATGAAGAGCTTCAAAAGGTGTCAAAAATATGAGGAGCATGAAACGGTCTTAAAAATAGGAGAAAGATGAAGCGGTGTTCAAAAACATGAAGAAAATGATAAGGTGTGAAAAATAAGAAGAGCTTTAAAAGGTGTGAAAATTATGAGGAGCATGAAACGGTCTGAAAAATAGGAGGAGCATGAAGCGGTGTTCAAAAACATGAAGAGCCAGAAAAGGTGTGAAAAATATGAAGAGCTTCAAAAGGTGTGAAATACATGAGGAGCATGAAACGGTTTGAAAAATAGGAGGAGCATGAAGCGGTGTTCAAAAACATGAAGAGCCTGAAAAGGTGTGCAAAATATGAAGAGCTTCAAAAGGTGTGAAATACAAGAGGAGCATGAAACGGTCTGAAAAATAGGAGGAGCAAGAAGCAGTGTTCAACAACATGAAGAGCCTGAAAAAGTCTGAAAAATATGAAGAGCTTCAAAAGGTGTGAAATACATGAGGAGTATGAAAAGGTCTGAAAAATAGGAGGAGCATGAAGCAGTGTTCAAAAACTTGAAGAGCCTGAAAACGTGTTAAAAATATGAAGAGCTTCAAAAGGTTTGAAAAATATGAAGAGCTTGAAAAGGTGTGAAGAATATGAAGAGCTTCAAAAGCTGTGAAAACTATAAGGAGCATGAAACGATCTGAAAAATAGGAGGAGTAAGAAGCATTGTTGAAATACATGAAGAGCCTGAAAACGTGTGAAGAATATGAAGAGCTCCAAAGGTGTGAAAAAAATGAAGAGTTTCAGAAGGTGTCAAAAATGAGATGAGCATGAAACGGTCTCAAAAATAGGAGCATGAAGTGCTGTTCAGAAACATGGAGAGCCTAAAAAGGTGTGAAAAATATGAAGAGCTTCAAAAGGTGTGA
Organism: Dama dama; assembly: GCF_033118175.1. NCBI lineage: Eukaryota > Metazoa > Chordata > Mammalia > Artiodactyla > Cervidae > Dama > Dama dama. The sequence goes on along the minus strand of NW_026870877.1, from coordinate 4,952,775 downwards.
AATACATGAGGAGCATGTAACGTTCTGAAAAATAGGAGGAGCATGAGGCGGTGTTGAAAAACATGAAGAGCTTGAAAAGGTGTGAAAAATATGAAGAGCTTCAAAGGTGTCAAAAATATGAGGAGCTTGAAACGGTCTGAAAAATAGAAGGAGCATGAAGCTGTGTTCAAACACATGAAGAGCCTGAAAAGGTGTGAAAAACATGAAGAGCTTCAAAACGTGTGAAATACATGAGGAGCATGAAAAGGTCTGAAAAATAGGAGGAGCATGAAGAGGTGTTCAAAAACATGAAGAGGCTGATAAGGTGTGAAAAACATGAAGAGCTTCAAAAAGTTTGAAAAATAAGAGGAGCATGAAGCGGTGTTCAAAAACATGAAGAGCCTGAAAAAGTGTGAAAAATATGAAGAGCTTATGAAATTGTCAAAAATATGAGGAGCATGAAACGGTCTGAAAAATAGGAGGAGCATGAAACGGTGATCAAAAACATGAAGAGCCTGAAAACGTGTTAAAAATATGAAGAGCTTCAAACGGTGTGAAAAATATGAGGAGCATGAAACAGACTGAAAAAGATGAGGAGCATGAAGTGGTGTTCAAAAACATGTGCAGCCTGAAAAGCTGTGAAAAATATGAAGAGCTTCAAAAGGTGTGAAAAATAGGAGGAGCATGAAGCGTTGTTCAGAAACATGAAAAGCCTGAAAAAGTGTGAAAAATATGAAGAGCTTCAAAAGGTGTCAAAAATATGAGGAGCATGAAACGGTCTGAAAAATAGGAGAAGTAAGAAGCGTTATTGAAATACATGAAGAGCCTGAAAACGTGTCAAGAATATGAAGAGCTCAAAAGGTGTGAAAAAAATGAAGAGCTTCAGAAGGTGTAAAAAATGAGATGAGCATGAAACGGCCTCAAAAATAGGAGGAAAAGGAAGTGGTGTTCAGAAACATGGAGAGACTGAAAAGGTGTGAAAAATATGAAGAGCTTCAAAAGGTGTGAAAGACATGAGGAGCATGAAACGGTCTGAAAAATAGGAGGAGCATGAAGAGGTGTTCAAAAACCTGAAGAGCCTGAAAAGGTGTGAAAAATATGAAGAGCTTCAAAAGGTGTGAAAAACAGGAGGAACATGAAGCGGTGTTCAAAAATATGAAGAGCCTGAAAAGGTGTGAAAAATATGAAGTGCTTCAAAAGGTGTCAACAATATGAGGAGCATGAAACGGTTTGAAAAATAGGAGGAACAAGAAGCGGTGTTGAAAAACAAGAAGAGACGGAAAAGGTGTGAAAAATATGAAGAGCTTCAAAACGTGTCAAAAATATGAGGAGCACGAAACGGTCTGAAAAATAGGAGGAGCATGAAGCGGTGTTGAAAAACATGAAGAGCCTGAAAACGTGTGAAAAATATGAAGAGCTTCAAAAGGTATGAAAATATGAAGAGCTTCAAAAGTTTTCAAAAAAGAGATGAGCATGAAACGGTTTGAAAAATAGGAGCAGCATGAAGCGGTGTTGAAGAACATGAAGAGTCTGAAAAGGTGTGAAAAATATGAAGAGCTTCAAAAGGTGTCAAAAATATGAGGAGCATGAAACGGTCTGAAATATAGGAGGATCATCAAGCGGTGTTGAAAAATATGAAGAGCCTAAAAATGTGTGAAAAACGAGAAGAGCTTCAAAAGATGTCAAAAATATGAGGAGCATGAAACGGTCTGAAAAAATGAGGAGCATGAAGCGGTGTTAAAAAACATGAAGAGCCTGAAAAGAAGTGAAAAATATGAAGAGCTTCAAAAGGTGTGAAAAATATGAAGACCTTCAAAAGGTGTCAAAAATGACATGAGCATGAAACGCTCGGAAAAATAAGAGGAGCATGAAGCGGTGTTGAAAAACATGAAGAGCCTGAAAACCTGTGAAAAATAGGAAGAGCTTCAAAAGGTGTGAAAAATATGAAGAGCTTCAATAAATGTCAAAAATATGAGGAGCATGAAATGGTCTCAAATATAGGAGAATCATGCAGCGGTGTTGAAAACTATAAACACCTGAAAAAGTGTGAAAAATATGAAGAGCTTCAAAAGGTGTCAAAAATATGAGTATCATGAAATGGTCTGAAAAACAGGAGCAGCATGAAACAGTGTTCAAAAACATGAAGACATTGAAAAGGTGTGAAAAATATGAAGAGGTTCAAAAGGTGTGAAATACATGAGGATCATGAAACGGTCTGAAAAATATGAGGAGCATGAAGCGGTGTTCAAAAACATGAGGAGCCTGAAAAGGTGAGAAAAATATGAAGAGCTTCAAAAGGTGTGAGAAATGTGAGGAGCATGAAGCGGTGTTCAAATACATGAAAAGCCTGAAAAGGTGTGAAAAATATGAAGAGCTTCAAAAGGTTTCAAAAATATGAGGAGCTTGAAATGGTCTGAAAAATAGGACGAGCATGAAACGGTGTTCAAAAACATGAAGAGCATGAAAAGGTGTGAAAATTATGAAGAGCTTCAAAAGGTGTGAAAAACATGAGGAGAATGAAACGGTCTGAAAAATAGGAGGAGCATGAAGGAGTGTTCAAAACATGAAGAGCCTGAAAAAGTGTGAAAAATATGAAGATCTTCAAAAGTTTGAAAAATATGAAGACCCTGAAAAGGTGTCAAAAATGAGATGAGCATGAAACAGTCTGAAAAGTAGGAGGAGCATGAAGTGTTGTTCAAAAACGTGAAGAGCCTGAAAAGGTGTGAAAATTATGAAGAGCTTCAAAAAGTGTGAAATACCTGAGGAGCATGAAACGGTCTGAAAAATAGGAGGAGCATGAAGCGGTGTTCAAAAACATGAAGAGCCTGAAAAAGTGTGAAAAATATGAAGAGCTTATAAAATTGTCAAAAATATGAGGAGCATGAAGAGATGTTCAAAAACATGAAGAGGCTGATAAGGTGTGAAAAACATGAAGAACTTCAAAAGGTTTGAAAAATAGGAGGAGCATGAAGCGGTGCTAAAAAACATGAAGAGCCTGAAAAAGTGTGAAAAATATGAAGAGCTTATAAAATTGTCAAAAATATGAGGAGCATGAAACGGTCTGAAAAATACGAGCAGCCTGAAACCGTCTGACAAATAGGAGGAGCATGAAGCGGTGTTCAAAAACATGAAGGGCCAGAAAACGTGTGAAAAAAATGAAGAGCTTCAAAAGGAGTCAAAAATATGCGGAGCCTGAAACGTTCTGAAAAATAGGAGGAGCATGAAGCGGAGTTGAAAAACATGAAGAGCCGGAAAAGGTGTGAAAAATGTGAAGAGCTTCAAAAGGTGTGAAATACCTGAGGAGCATGAAACGGTCTGAAAAATAGGAGGAGCATGAAGTGTTGTTCAAAACATGAAGAGCCTGAAAAAGTGTGAAAAATATGAAGAGCTTCAAAAGGTATGAAAATATGAAGAGCTTCAAAAGTTTTCAAAAAAGAGATGAGCATGAAACGGTTTGAAAAATAGGAGCAGCATGAAGCGGTGTTGAAGAACATGAAGAGTCTGAAAAGGTGTGAAAAATATGAAGAGCTTCAAAAGGTGTCAAAAATATGAGGAGCATGAAACGGTCTGAAATATAGGAGGATCATCAAGCGGTGTTGAAAAACATGAAGAGCCTAAAAATGTGTGAAAAACGAGAAGAGCTTCAAAAGATGTCAAAAATATGAGGAGCATGAAACGGTCTGAAAAAATGAGGAGCATGAAGCGGTGTTAAAAAACATGAAGAGCCTGAAAAGAAGTGAAAAATATGAAGAGCTTCAAAAGGTGTGAAAAATATGAAGACCTTCAAAAGGTGTCAAAAATGACATGAGCATGAAACGCTCGGAAAAATAAGAGGAGCATGAAGCGGTGTTGAAAAACATGAAGAGCCTGAAAACCTGTGAAAAATAGGAAGAGCTTCAAAAGGTGTGAAAAATATGAAGAGCTTCAATAAATGTCAAAAATATGAGGAGCATGAAATGGTCTCAAATATAGGAGAATCATGCAGCGGTGTTGAAAACTATAAACACCTGAAAAAGTGTGAAAAATATGAAGAGCTTCAAAAGGTGTCAAAAATATGAGTATCATGAAATGGTCTGAAAAACAGGAGCAGCATGAAACAGTGTTCAAAAACATGAAGACATTGAAAAGGTGTGAAAAATATGAAGAGGTTCAAAAGGTGTGAAATACATGAGGATCATGAAACGGTCTGAAAAATATGAGGAGCATGAAGCGGTGTTCAAAAACATGAGGAGCCTGAAAAGGTGAGAAAAATATGAAGAGCTTCAAAAGGTGTGAGAAATGTGAGGAGCATGAAGCGGTGTTCAAATACATGAAAAGCCTGAAAAGGTGTGAAAAATATGAAGAGCTTCAAAAGGTTTCAAAAATATGAGGAGCTTGAAATGGTCTGAAAAATAGGACGAGCATGAAACGGTGTTCAAAAACATGAAGAGCATGAAAAGGTGTGAAAATTATGAAGAGCTTCAAAAGGTGTGAAAAACATGAGGAGAATGAAACGGTCTGAAAAATAGGAGGAGCATGAAGGAGTGTTCAAAACATGAAGAGCCTGAAAAAGTGTGAAAAATATGAAGATCTTCAAAAGTTTGAAAAATATGAAGACCCTGAAAAGGTGTCAAAAATGAGATGAGCATGAAACAGTCTGAAAAGTAGGAGGAGCATGAAGTGTTGTTCAAAAACGTGAAGAGCCTGAAAAGGTGTGAAAATTATGAAGAGCTTCAAAAAGTGTGAAATACCTGAGGAGCATGAAACGGTCTGAAAAATAGGAGGAGCATGAAGCGGTGTTCAAAAACATGAAGAGCCTGAAAAAGTGTGAAAAATATGAAGAGCTTATAAAATTGTCAAAAATATGAGGAGCATGAAGAGATGTTCAAAAACATGAAGAGGCTGATAAGGTGTGAAAAACATGAAGAACTTCAAAAGGTTTGAAAAATAGGAGGAGCATGAAGCGGTGCTAAAAAACATGAAGAGCCTGAAAAAGTGTGAAAAATATGAAGAGCTTATAAAATTGTCAAAAATATGAGGAGCATGAAACGGTCTGAAAAATACGAGCAGCCTGAAACCGTCTGACAAATAGGAGGAGCATGAAGCGGTGTTCAAAAACATGAAGGGCCAGAAAACGTGTGAAAAAAATGAAGAGCTTCAAAAGGAGTCAAAAATATGCGGAGCCTGAAACGTTCTGAAAAATAGGAGGAGCATGAAGCGGAGTTGAAAAACATGAAGAGCCGGAAAAGGTGTGAAAAATGTGAAGAGCTTCAAAAGGTGTGAAATACCTGAGGAGCATGAAACGGTCTGAAAAATAGGAGGAGCATGAAGTGTTGTTCAAAACATGAAGAGCCTGAAAAAGTGTGAAAAATATGAAGAGCTTCAAAAAATGTCAAAAATATGAGGAGCATGAAATGGTCTCAAATATAGGAGAATCATGCAGCGGTGTTTAAAACTATAAACAGCCTGAAAAAGTGTGAAAAACATGAAGAGCTTCAAAAGGTTTGAAAAATAGGAGGAGCATGAAGCAGTGCTCAAAAACATGAAGAGCCTGAAAAAGTGTGAAAAATATGAAGAGCTTATAAAATTGTCAAAAATATGAGGAGCATGAAGAGATGTTCAAAAACATGAAGAGGCTGATAAGGTGTGAAAAACATGAAGAGCTTCAAAAGGTTTGAAAAATAGGAGGAGCATGAAGCGGTGCTCAAAAACATGAAGAGCCTGAAAAAGTGTGAAAAATATGAAGAGCTTTTAAAATTGTCAAAAATATGAGGAGCATGAAGAGATGTTCAAAAACATGAAGAGGCTGATAAGGTGTGAAAAACATGAAGAGCTTCAAAAGGTTTGAAAAATAGGAGGAGCATGAAGCGGTGTTCAAAAACATGAAGGGCCTGAAAACGTGTGAAAAATATGAAGAGTTTCAAAAGGAGTCAAAAATATGCGGAGCCTGAAACGATCTGAAAAATAGGAGGAGCATGAAGCGGTGTTGCAAAACATGAAGAGCCGGAAAAGGTGTGAAAAATAAGAGGAGCATGAAACGCTCTGAAATATAGGTGGATCATGAAGCGGTGTTGAAAAACATGAAGAGCCTGAAAAGGTGTGATAAATGTGAAGAGCTTCAAAAGGTGTCAAAAATATGAGGAGCATGAAACGGTCTGAAAAATAGGAGGAGCATGAAACGGTGATCAAAATCATGAAGAATCTGAAAACGTGTGAAAAATATGAAGAGCTTCAAACGGTGTGAAAAATATCAGGAGCATGAAACGGTCTTAAAAAGATGAGGAGCATGAAGTGGTCTTCAAAAACATGTACAGCCTGAAAAGGTGTGAAAAATATGAAGAGCTTCAAAAGGTGTGAAAAACAGGAGGAACATGAAAAGGTCTGAAAAATAGGAGTAGCATGAAGAGGTGTTCAAAAACATGAAGAGGCTGATAAGGTGTGAAAAACATGAAGAGCTTCAAAAAGTTTGAAAAATAGGAGGAGCATGAAGCGGTGTTAAAAAACATGAAGAGCCTAAAAAAGTGTGAAAAATATGAAGAGCTTATAAAATTGTCAAAAATATGAGGAGCATGAAACGGTCTGAAAAATAGCAGGAGCATGAAACGGTGATTAAAAACATGAAGAGCCTGAAAACTTGTGAAAAATATGAAGAGCTTATAAAATTGTCAAAAATATGAGGAGCATGAAGAGATGTTCAAAAACATGAAGAGGCTGATAAGGTGTGAAAAACATGAAGAGCTTCAAAAGGTTTGAAAAATAGGAGGAGCATGAAGCGGTGCTAAAAAACATGAAGAGCCTGAAAAAGTGTGAAAAATATGAAGAGCTTATAAAATTGTCAAAAATATGAGGAGCAAGAAACGGTCTGAAAAATACGAGCAGCCTGAAACCGTCTGACAAATAGGAGGAACATGAAGCGGTGTTCAAAAACATGAAGGGCCTGAAAACGTGTGAAAAATATGAAGAGCTTCAAAAGGAGTCAAAAATATGCGGAGCCTGAAATGATCTGAAAAATAGGAAGAGCATGAAGCGGAGTTGAAAAATATGAAGAGCCGGAAAAGGTGTGAAAAATGTGAAGAGCTTGAAAAGGTGTCAAAAATATGAGGAGCATGAAACGCTCTGAAATATAGGAGGATCATGAAGCGGTGTTGAAAAACATGAAGAGCCTGAAAAGGTGTGATAAATGTGAAGAGCTTCAAAAGGTGTCAAAAATATGAGGAGTATGAAAAGGTCTGAAAAATAGGAGAAGCATGAAACGGTGATCAAAAACATGAAGAATCTGAAAACGTGTGAAAAATATGAAGAGCTTCAAACGGTGTGAAAATTATCAGGAGCATGAAACGGTCTGAGAAAGATGAGGAGCATGAAGTGGTCTTCAAAAACATGTACAGCCTGAAAAGGTGTGAAAAATATGAAGAGCTTCAATAGGTGTGAAAAACAGGAGGAACATGAACCGGCGTTCAAAAATATGAAGAGCCTGAAAAGGTGTGAAAAATATGAAGTGCTTCAAAAGGTGTCAACAATATGAGGAGCATGAAACGGTCTGAAAAATAGGAGGAGCAAGAAGCGGTGTTGAAAAACAAGAAGAGACGGAAAAGGTGTGAAAAATATGAAGAGCTTCAAAAGGTTTCAAAAATATGAGGAGCTTGAAATGGTCTGAAAAATAGGACGAGCATGAAACGGTGTTCAAAAACATGAAGAGCATGAAAAGGTGTGAAAATTATGAAGAGCTTCAAAAGGTGTGAAAAACATGAGGAGAATGAAACGGTCTGAAAAATAGGAGGAGCATGAAGCAGTGTTCAAAACATGAAGAGCCTGAAAAAGTGTGAAAAATATGAAGATCTTCAAAAGTTTGAAAAATATGAAGACCCTGAAAAGGTGTCAAAAATGAGATGAGCATGAAACAGTCTGAAAAGTAGGAGGAGCATGAAGTGTTGTTCAAAAAGGTGAAGAGCCTGAAAAGGTGTGAAAAATATGAAGAGCTTCAAAAGGTGTGAAATACCTGAGGAGCATGAAACGGTCTGAAAAATAGGAGGAGCATGAAGTGTTGTTCAAAACATGAAGAGCCTGAAAAAGTGTGAAAAATATGAAGAGCTTCAAAAAATGTCAAAAATATGAGGAGCATGAAATGGTCTCAAATATAGGAGAATCATGCAGCGGTGTTTAAAACTATAAACAGCCTGAAAAAGTGTGAAAAACATGAAGAGCTTCAAAAGGTTTGAAAAATAGGAGGAGCATGAAGCGGTGCTCAAAAACATGAAGAGCCTGAAAAAGTGTGAAAAATATGAAGAGCTTATAAAATTGTCAAAAATATGAGGAGCATGAAGAGATGTTCAAAAACATGAAGAGGCTGATAAGGTGTGAAAAACATGAAGAGCTTCAAAAGGTTTGAAAAATAGGAGGAGCATGAAGCGGTGTTCAAAAACATGAAGGGCCTGAAAACGTGTGAAAAATATGAAGAGCTTCAAAAGGAGTCAAAAATATGCGGAGCCTGAAACGATCTGAAAAATAGGAGGAGCATGAAGCGGTGTTGAAAAACATGAAGAGCCGGAAAAGGTGTGAAAAATAAGAGGAGCATGAAACGCTCTGAAATATAGGTGGATCATGAAGCGGTGTTGAAAAACATGAAGAGCCTGAAAAGGTGTGATAAATGTGAAGAGCTTCAAAAGGTGTCAAAAATATGAGGAGCATGAAACGGTCTGAAAAATAGGAGGAGCATGAAACGGTGATCAAAATCATGAAGAATCTGAAAACGTGTGAAAAATATGAAGAGCTTCAAACGGTGTGAAAAATATCAGGAGCATGAAACGGTCTGAAAAAGATGAGGAGCATGAAGTGGTCTTCAAAAACATGTACAGCCTGAAAAGGTGTGAAAAATATGAAGAGCTTCAAAAGGTGTGAAAAACAGGAGGAACATGAAAAGGTCTGAAAAATAGGAGTAGCATGAAGAGGTGTTCAAAAACATGAAGAGGCTGATAAGGTGTGAAAAACATGAAGAGCTTCAAAAAGTTTGAAAAATAGGAGGAGCATAAAGCGGTGTTAAAAAACATGAAGAGCCTAAAAAAGTGTGAAAAATATGAAGAGCTTATAAAATTGTCAAAAATATGAGGAGCATGAAACGGTCTGAAAAATAGCAGGAGCATGAAACGGTGATCAAAAACATGAAGAGCCTGAAAACGTGTGAAAAATATGAAGAGCTTATAAAATTGTCAAAAATATGAGGAGCATGAAGAGATGTTCAAAAACATGAAGGGGCTGATAAGGTGTGAAAAACATGAAGAGCTTCAAAAGGTTTGAAAAATAGGAGGAGCATGAAGCGGTGCTAAAAAACATGAAGAGCCTGAAAAAGTGTGAAAAATATGAAGAGCTTATAAAATTGTCAAAAATATGAGGAGCATGAAACGGTCTGAAAAATACGAGCAGCCTGAAACCGTCTGACAAATAGGAGGAGCATGAAGCGGTGTTCAAAAACATGAAGGGCCTGAAAACGTGTGAAAAATATGAAGAGCTTCAAAAGGAGTCAAAAATATGCGGAGCCTGAAATGATCTGAAAAATAGGAGGAGCATGAAGCGGAGTTGAAAAACATGAAGAGCCGGAAAAGGTGTGAAAAATGTGAAGAGCTTCAAAAGGTGTCAAAAATATGAGGAGCATGAAACGCTCTGAAATATAGGAGGATCATGAAGCGGTGTTGAAAAACATGAAGAGCCTGAAAAGGTGTGATAAATGTGAAGAGCTTCAAAAGGTGTCAAAAATATGAGGAGTATGAAACGGTCTGAAAAATAGGAGGAGCATGAAACGGTGATCAAAAACATGAAGAATCTGAAAACGTGTGAAAAATATGAAGAGCTTCAAACGGTGTGAAAATTATCAGGAGCATGAAACGGTCTGAGAAAGATGAGGAGCATGAAGTGGTCTTCAAAAACATGTACAGCCTGAAAAGGTGTGAAAAATATGAAGAGCTTCAATAGGTGTGAAAAACAGGAGGAACATGAACCGGCGTTCAAAAATATGAAGAGCCTGAAAAGGTGTGAAAAATATGAAGTGCTTCAAAAGGTGTCAACAATATGAGGAGCATGAAACGGTCTGAAAAATAGGAGGAGCAAGAAGCGGTGTTGAAAAACAAGAAGAGACGGAAAAGGTGTGAAAAATATGAAGAGCTTCAAAAGGTTTCAAAAATATGAGGAGCTTGAAATGGTCTGAAAAATAGGACGAGCATGAAACGGTGTTCAAAAACATGAAGAGCATGAAAAGGTGTGAAAATTATGAAGAGCTTCAAAAGGTGTGAAAAACATGAGGAGAATGAAACGGTCTGAAAAATAGGAGGAGCATGAAGCAGTGTTCAAAACATGAAGAGCCTGAAAAAGTGTGAAAAATATGAAGATCTTCAAAAGTTTGAAAAATATGAAGACCCTGAAAAGGTGTCAAAAATGAGATGAGCATGAAACAGTCTGAAAAGTAGGAGGAGCATGAAGTGTTGTTCAAAAAGGTGAAGAGCCTGAAAAGGTGTGAAAAATATGAAGAGCTTCAAAAGGTGTGAAATACCTGAGGAGCATGAAACGGTCTGAAAAATAGGAGGAGCATGAAGTGTTGTTCAAAACATGAAGAGCCTGAAAAAGTGTGAAAAATATGAAGAGCTTCAAAAAATGTCAAAAATATGAGGAGCATGAAATGGTCTCAAATATAGGAGAATCATGCAGTGGTGTTTAAAACTATAAACAGCCTGAAAAAGTGTGAAAAACATGAAGAGCTTCAAAAGGTTTGAAAAATAGGAGGAGCATGAAGCGGTGCTCAAAAACATGAAGAGCCTGAAAAAGTGTGAAAAATATGAAGAGCTTATAAAATTGTCAAAAATATGAGGAGCATGAAGAGATGTTCAAAAACATGAAGAGGCTGATAAGGTGTGAAAAACATGAAGAGCTTCAAAAGGTTTGAAAAATAGCAGGAGCATGAAGCGGTGCTCAAAAACATGAAGAGCCTGAAAAAGTGTGAAAAATATGAAGAGCTTATAAAATTGTCAAAAATATGAGGAGCATGAAGAGATGTTCAAAAACATGAAGAGGCTGATAAGGTGTGAAAAACATGAAGAGCTTCAAAAGGTTTGAAAAATAGGAGGAGCATGAAGCGGTGTTCAAAAACATGAAGGGCCTGAAAACGTGTGAAAAATATGAAGAGCTTCAAAAGGAGTCAAAAATATGCGGAGCCTGAAACGATCTGAAAAATAGGAGGAGCATGAAGCGGTGTTGAAAAACATGAAGAGCCTGAAAAGGTGTGATAAATGTGAAGAGCTTCAAAAGGTGTCAAAAATATGAGGAGCATGAAACGCTCTGAAATATAGGTGGATCATGAAGCGGTGTTGAAAAACATGAAGAGCCTGAAAAGGTGTGATAAATGTGAAGAGCTTCAAAAGGTGTCAAAAATATGAGGAGCATGAAACGGTCTGAAAAATAGGAGGAGCATAAAACGGTGATCAAAATCATGAAGAATCTGAAAACGTGTGAAAAATATGAACAGCTTCAAACGGTGTGAAAAATATCAGGAGCATGAAACGGTCTGAAAAAGATGAGGAGCATGAAGTGGTCTTCAAAAACATGTACAGCCTGAAAAGGTGTGAAAAATATGAAGAGCTTCAAAAGGTGTGAAAAACAGGAGGAACATGAAGCGGTGTTCAAAAATATGAAGAGCCTGAAAAGGTGTGAAAAATATGAAGTGCTTCAAAAGGTGTCAACAATATGAGGAGCATGAAACGGTCTGAAAAATAGGAGGAGCAAGAAGCGGTGTTGAAAAACAAGAAGAGACGGAAAAGGTGTGAAAAATATGAAGAGCTTCAAAAGGTTTACAAAATATGAGGAGCTTGAAATGGTCTGAAAAATAGGATGAGCATGAAACGGTGTTCAAAAACATGAAGAGCATGAAAAGGTGTGAAAATTATGAAGAGCTTCAAAAGGTGTGAAAAAGATGAGGAGAATGAAACGGTCTGAAAAATAGGAGAAGCATGAAGCAGTGTTCAAAACATGAAGAGCCTGAAAAAGTGTGAAAAATATGAAGATCTTCAAAAGTTTAAAAATATGAAGACCCTGAAAAGGTGTCAAAAATGAGATGAGCATGAAACAGTCTGAAAAGTAGGAGGAGCATGAAGTGTTGTTCAAAAACGTGAAGAGCCTGAAAAGGTGTGAAAAATATGAAGAGCTTCAAAAGGTGTGAAATATCTGAGGAGCATGAAACGGTCTGAAAAATAGGAGGAGCATGAAGCGGTGTTCAAAACATGAAGAGCCTGAAAAAGTGTGAAAAATATGAAGAGCTTCAAAAGGTTTGAAAAATAGGAGGAGCATGAAGCGGTGTTCAAAAACATGAAGAGCCTGAAAAAGTGTGAAAAATATGAAGAGCTTATAAAATTGTCAAAAATATGAGGAGCATGAAGAGATGTTCAAAAACATGAAGAGGCTGATAAGGTGTGAAAAACATGAAGAGCTTCAAAAGGTTTGAAAAATAGGAGGAGCATGAAGCAGTGCTCAAAAACATGAAGAGCCTGTAAAAGTGTGAAAAATATGAAGAGTTTATAAAATTGTCAAAAATATGAGGAGCATGAAACGGTCTGAAAAATACGAGCAGCCTGAAACCGTCTGAAAAATAGGAGGAGCATGAAGCGGTGTTCAAAAACATGAAGGGCCAGAAAACGTGTGAAAAATATGAAGAGCTTCAAAAGGAGTCAAAAATATGCGGAGCCTGAAACGTTCTGAAAAATAGGAGGAGCATGAAGCGGAGTTGAAAAACATGAAGAGCCGGAAAAGGTGTGAAAAATGTGAAGAGCTTCAAAAGGTGTCAAAAATATGAGGAGCATGAAACGCTCTGAAATATAGGAGGATCATGAAGCGGTGTTGAAAAACATGAAGAGCCTGAAAAGGTGTGATAAATGTGAAGAGCTTCAAAAGGTGTCAAAAATATGAGGAGTATGAAACGGTCTGAAAAATAGGAGGAGCATGAAACGGTGATCAAAAACATGAAGAATCTGAAAACGTGTGAAAAATATGAAGAGCTTCAAACGGTGTGAAAATTATCAGGAGCATGAAACGGTCTGAGAAAGGTGAGGAGCATGAAGAGGTCTTCAAAAACATGTACAGCCTGAAAAGGTGTGAAAAATATGAAGAGCTTCAATAGGTGTGAAAAACAGGAGGAACATGAAGCGGCGTTCAAAAATATGAAGAGCCTGAAAAGGTGTGAAAAATATGAAGTGCTTCAAAAGGTGTCAACAATATGAGGAGCATGAAACGGTCTGAAAAATAGGAGGAGCAAGAAGCGGTGTTGAAAAACAAGAAGAGACGGAAATGGTGTGAAAAATATGAAGAGCTTCAAAAGGTTTCAAAAATATGAGGAGCTTGAAATGGTCTGAAAAATAGGACGAGCATGAAACGGTGTTCAAAAACATGAAGAGCATGAAAAGGTGTGAAAATTATGAAGAGCTTCAAAAGGTGTGAAAAACATGAGGAGAATGAAACGGTCTGAAAAATAGGAGGAGCATGAAGCAGTGTTCAAAACATGAAGAGCCTGAAAAAGTGTGAAAAATATGAAGATCTTCAAAAGTTTGAAAAATATGAAGACCCTGAAAAGGTGTCAAAAATGAGATGAGCATGAAACAGTCTGAAAAGTAGGAGGAGCATGAAGTGTTGTTCAAAAAGGTGAAGAGCCTGAAAAGGTGTGAAAAATATGAAGAGCTTCAAAAGGTGTGAAATACCTGAGGAGCATGAAACGGTCTGAAAAATAGGAGGAGCATGAAGTGTTGTTCAAAACATGAAGAGCCTGAAAAAGTGTGAAAAATATGAAGAGCTTCAAAAAATGTCAAAAATATGAGGAGCATGAAATGGTCTCAAATATAGGAGAATCATGCAGCGGTGTTTAAAACTATAAACAGCCTGAAAAAGTGTGAAAAACATGAAGAGCTTCAAAAGGTTTGAAAAATAGGAGGAGCATGAAGCGGTGCTCAAAAACATGAAGAGCCTGAAAAAGTGTGAAAAATATGAAGAGCTTATAAAATTGTCAAAAATATGAGGAGCATGAAGAGATGTTCAAAAACATGAAGAGGCTGATAAGGTGTGAAAAACATGAAGAGCTTCAAAAGGTTTGAAAAATAGGAGGAGCATGAAGCGGTGCTCAAAAACATGAAGAGCCTGAAAAAGTGTGAAAAATATGAAGAGCTTATAAAATTGTCAAAAATATGAGGAGCATGAAGAGATGTTCAAAAACATGAAGAGGCTGATAAGGTGTGAAAAACATGAAGAGCTTCAAAAGGTTTGAAAAATAGGAGGAGCATGAAGCGGTGTTCAAAAACATGAAGGGCCTGAAAACGTGTGAAAAATATGAAGAGCTTCAAAAGGAGTCAAAAATATGCGGAGCCTGAAACGATCTGAAAAATAGGAGGAGCATGAAGCGGTGTTGAAAAACATGAAGAGCCTGAAAAGGTGTGATAAATGTGAAGAGCTTCAAAAGGTGTCAAAAATATGAGGAGCATGAAACGCTCTGAAATATAGGTGGATCATGAAGCGGTGTTGAAAAACATGAAGAGCCTGAAAAGGTGTGATAAATGTGAAGAGCTTCAAAAGGTGTCAAAAATATGAGGAGCATGAAACGGTCTGAAAAATAGGAGGAGCATGAAACGGTGATCAAAATCATGAAGAATCTGAAAACGTGTGAAAAATATGAACAGCTTCAAACGGTGTGAAAAATATCAGGAGCATGAAACGGTCTGAAAAAGATGAGGAGCATGAAGTGGTCTTCAAAAACATGTACAGCCTGAAAAGGTGTGAAAAATATGAAGAGCTTCAAAAGGTGTGAAAAACAGGAGGAACATGAAGCGGTGTTCAAAAATATGAAGAGCCTGAAAAGGTGTGAAAAATATGAAGTGCTTCAAAAGGTGTCAACAATATGAGGAGCATGAAACGGTCTGAAAAATAGGAGGAGCAAGAAGCGGTGTTGAAAAACAAGAAGAGACGGAAAAGGTGTGAAAAATATGAAGAGCTTCAAAAGGTTTCCAAAATATGAGGAGCTTGAAATGGTCTGAAAAATAGGATAAGCATGAAACGATGTTCAAAAACATGAAGAGCATGAAAAGGTGTGAAAATTATGAAGAGCTTCAAAAGGTGTGAAAAAGATGAGGAGAATGAAACGGTCTGAAAAATAGGAGAAGCATGAAGCAGTGTTCAAAACATGAAGAGCCTGAAAAAGTGTGAAAAATATGAAGATCTTCAAAAGTTTAAAAATATGAAGACCCTGAAAAGGTCTCAAAAATGAGATGAGCATGAAACAGTCTGAAAAGTAGGAGGAGCATGAAGTGTTGTTCAAAAACGTGAAGAGCCTGAAAAGGTGTGAAAAATATGAAGAGCTTCAAAAGGTGTGAAATATCTGAGGAGCATGAAACGGTCTGAAAAATAGGAGGAGCATGAAGCGGTGTTCAAAACATGAAGAGCCTGAAAAAGTGTGAAAAATATGAAGAGCTTCAAAAGGTTTGAAAAATAGGAGGAGCATGAAGCGGTGCTCAAAAACATGAAGAGCCTGAAAAAGTGTGAAAAATATGAAGAGCTTATAAAATTGTCAAAAATATGAGGAGCATGAAGAGATGTTCAAAAACATGAAGAGGCTGATAAGGTGTGAAAAACATGAAGAGCTTCAAAAGGTTTGAAAAATAGGAGGAGCATGAAGCAGTGCTCAAAAACATGAAGAGCCTGTAAAAGTGTGAAAAATATGAAGAGTTTATAAAATTGTCAAAAATATGAGGAGCATGAAACGGTCTGAAAAATACGAGCAGCCTGAAACCGTCTGAAAAATAGGAGGAGCATGAAGCGGTGTTCAAAAACATGAAGGGCCAGAAAACGTGTGAAAAATATGAAGAGCTTCAAAAGGAGTCAAAAATATGCGGAGCCTGAAACGTTCTGAAAAATAGGAGGAGCATGAAGCGGAGTTGAAAAACATGAAGAGCCGGAAAAGGTGTGAAAAATGTGAAGAGCTTCAAAAGGTGTCAAAAATATGAGGAGCATGAAACGCTCTGAAATATAGGAGGATCATGAAGCGGTGTTGAAAAACATGAAGAGCCTGAAAAGGTGTGATAAATGTGAAGAGCTTCAAAAGGTGTCAAAAATATGAGGAGTATGAAACGGTCTGAAAAATAGGAGGAGCATGAAACGGTGATCAAAAACATGAAGAATCTGAAAACGTGTGAAAAATATGAACAGCTTCAAACGGTGTGAAAAATATCAGGAGCATGAAACGGTCTGAGAAAGGTGAGGAGCATGAAGAGGTCTTCAAAAACATGTACAGCCTGAAAAGGTGTGAAAAATATGAAGAGCTTCAATAGGTGTGAAAAACAGGAGGAACATGAAGCGGCGTTCAAAAATATGAAGAGCCTGAAAAGGTGTGAAAAATATGAAGTGCTTCAAAAGGTGTCAACAATATGAGGAGCATGAAACGGTCTGAAAAATAGGAGGAGCAAGAAGCGGTGTTGAAAAACAAGAAGAGACGGAAAAGGTGTGAAAAATATGAAGAGCTTCAAAAGGTTTCAAAAATATGAGGAGCTTGAAATGGTCTGAAAAATAGGACGAGCATGAAACGGTGTTCAAAAACATGAAGAGCATGAAAAGGTGTGAAAATTATGAAGAGCTTCAAAAGGTGTGAAAAACATGAGGAGAATGAAACGGTCTGAAAAATAGGAGGAGCATGAAGCAGTGTTCAAAACATGAAGAGCCTGAAAAAGTGTGAAAAATATGAAGATCTTCAAAAGTTTGAAAAATATGAAGACCCTGAAAAGGTGTCAAAAATGAGATGAGCATGAAACGGTCTGAAAAAAAGGAGCATGAAATGGTGTTGAAAATCATGAAGGGTCTGAAAAGGTGTGAAAAATATGCAGAGCTTCAAAAGGTGTCAAAAATATGAGGAGCATGAAACGGTCTGAAAAATACGAGGAGCATGAAGTGGTGTTGAAAACCATGAAGAGCCTGAAAAGGTGTGAAAAATATGAAGAGCTTCAAAATGTGTCAAAAATATGAGGTGCATGAATCGGTCCGAAAAATAGGAGTTTAATGAAGCGGTGTTGAAAAACATGAAGAGCCTGAAAAGGTGTGAAAAATATGAAGAGCTTCAAAAGGTGTCAAAAATGAGATGAGCATGAAACGGTGTGAAAAATAGGAGGAGCATGAAGTGGTGTTGAAAAAAAAGAAGAGACTGAAAAGGTGTGAAAAATATGAAGAGCATCAAAAGGTGTCAAAAATATGAGGAGCATGAAACGGTCTCAAAAATAGGAGGAGCATGAAGCGGTTTTCAAAAACATGAAGAGCCTGAAAAGTTGTGAAAAATATGAAAAGCTTCAAAAGGTGTCAAAAATGAGATGAGCATGAAACGGTTTGAAAAATAGGAGGACCATGAAGTGGTGTTGAAAAAAAAGAAGAGACTGAAAAGGTGTGAAAAATATGAGGATCATGAAAATGTGTCAAAAATATGAGGAGCATGAAAAGGTCTGCAAAAAGGAGGAGCATGAAGTGGTGTTGAAAAACTTGAAGAGCCTGAAAAGGTGTGAAAAATATGAAAAGCTTCAAAATCTGTCAAAAATATGAGGAGCATGAAACGGTCTGAAAAATAGGAGGCGCATGAAGCGGTGTTCAAAAACATGACGAGCCTGAATAGGTGTGAAAAATATGAAGAGCTTCAAAAGGTGTCAAATATATGAGGAGAATGAAACGTTCTGAAAAATAGGAGGAGCATGAAGCTGTGTTGAAAACATGAAGAGCCTGAAAACGTGTGAAAAATAAGAAGAGCTTCTAAAGGTGTCATAAATATGAGGAGCATGAAACGGTCTGAAAAATAGGAGCAGCATGAGGTGTTGTTGAAAAACATGAAGAGCCTGAAAAGGTGTGAAAAATATGAGGAGCTTTAAAAGGTGTCAAAAATATGAGGATCATGAAACGGTCTGAAAAATAGGAGAAGCATGAAATGGTGATAAAAAACATGAAGAGCCTGAAAAGGTGTGAAAAATATGAAGAGCTTCAAAAGGCGTGAAATACATGACGAGCATGTAACGGGCTGAAAAATAGGAGAACCATGAAGTGGTGTGCAAAAACATGAAGAGCCTGAAAAGGTGTGAAAAATATGAAGAGCTTCAAAAGGTGTCAAAAATATGAGGAGCATGAAACGGTCTGAAAATAGGACGAGCACAAGCGATGTTCAAAAACATGCACAGCATGAAAAGGTGTGAAAAATATGAAGAGCTTCAAAAGGTGTGAAATATATGAAGAGCTTCAAAAGGTGTCAAAAATTAGATTAGCATGAGAGGGTCTGAAAAATAGGAGGAGCATGAAGTGGTGTTGAAAAACATGAAGAGCCTGAAAACTTGTGAAAAATATGAAGAGCTTCAAAAGGGGTCAAAAATATGAAGAACATGAAACCGTCTGAAAAATAGGAGGTGCATGAGGTGGTGTTGAAAAACTTGAAGAGCCTGAAAACGTGTGAAAAATATGAAGAGCTTTAAAAGGTGTGAAAAATATGAACAGCTTCAAAAGGTGTGAAATATATGAAGAGCTTCAAAATGTGTCAAAAATATGAGGAGCATGAAACGGTCTGAAAAATAGGAGGAGCATGAAGCGCTGTTGAAAAACATGAAGAGCCTGAAAACTTGTGAAAAATATGAAGAGCTTCAAAAGGGGTCAAAAATATGAAGAACATGAAACCGTCTGAAAAATAGGAGGAGCATGAGGTGGTGTTGAAAAACATGAAGAGCCTGAAAACGTGTGAAAAATATGAAGAGCTTCAAAATGTGTCAAAAATATGAGGAGCATGAAACGGTCTGAAAAATAGGAGGAGCATGAAGCAGTGTTGAAAAAACATGAAGAGCCTGCAAAGGTGTGAAAAATATGAAGAGTTTCAGAAATGTGAAAATTATGAAGAGCTTCAAAAGGTGTCAAAAATGAGAAGAGCTTGAAACGGTCTGAAAATTAGGAGGAGCATGAAGCGGTGTTGAAAAACATGAAGAGTCTTAAAAGGTGTGAAAAATATGAAGAGCTTCAAGAGGTGTGAAATATATGAGGAGCATGAAACTCTCTGAAAAATAGGAGGAGCATGAAGTGGTGTTCAAAAACATGAAGAGTCTTAAAAGGTGTGAAAAATATGAAGAGCTTCAATAGGTGTGAATAATATCAGGAGCAGGATACGGTCTGAAAAATAGGAGGAGCATGAAGCGGAGCTGAAAAACATGAAGAGCCTGAAAAGGTGTGAAAAATATGAAGAGCTTCAAAACGTGTCAAAAATATGAGCAGCATGAAACGGTCTGAAAAATAGGAGGATTATGAAACGGTGTTCAAAAACATGAAGAGCCTGAAAAGGTGTGAAAAATATGAAGAGCCTCAAAACGTGTCAAAAATATGAGAAGTATGAAACGGTATGATAAATAGCAGGAGCATGAAGCGGTGTTGAAAAACAGGAAGAGTCTGAAACCGTGTGAAAAATATGAAGAGCTACAAAAATGTGAAAAATATGAAGAGATTCAAAAGGTTTGAAAAATATGAAGAGCTTCAAAAGGTGTCAAAAATGAGAAGAGCTTGAAACGGTCTGAAAATTAGAAGGAGCATGAAGCAGTGTTGAAAAACATGAAGAGAATGAAAAGTGTGAAAAATATGAAGAGCTTCTAAGGGTGTCAAAAATATGAGGAGCATGACACGGTCTGAAAAATAGGAGGATCATGAAGTGGTGTTGAAAAACATGAAGAGCCTGAAAGGTGTGAAAAACCTGAAGAGCTTCAAAAGGTGTCAAAAATATGAGGAGCATGAAACCTTCTGAAAAATAGGAGGATCATGAATTGGTGTTGAAAAACATGAAGAGCCTGAAAAGGTGTGAAAAATATGAAGAGCTTCAAAAAGTGTCAAATTATGAGGAGCATGAAACGGTCTGAAAAATGGGAGAAGCATGAAGTGGTGTGGAAAAACATGAAGAGCCTGAAAAGGTGTGAAAAATATGAAGAGATTCAAAAGGTGTGAAATACATGAGGAGCATGAAACTCTCTGAAAAATAGGAGGAGCATGAAGTGGTGTTCAAAAACATGAAGAGTCTTAAAAGGTGTGCAAAATATGAAGAGCTTCAATAGGTGTGAATAATATGAGGAGCAGGATACGGTCTGAAAAATAGGAAGAGCATGAAGGGGTGTTCAAAAACATGAAGAGCCTGAAAAATTGTGAAAAATATGAAAAGCTTGAAAAGGTGTCAAAAATGAGATGAGCATGAAACGGTGTGAAAAATAGGAGGAGCATGAAGTGGTGTTGAAAAAAAAGAAGAGACTGAAAAGGTGTGAAAAATATGAAGAGCATCAAAAGGTGTCAAAAATATGAGGAGCATGAAACGGTCTCAAAAATAGGAGGAGCATGAAGCGGTTTTCAAAAACATGAAGAGCCTGAAAAGTTGTGAAAAATATGAAAAGCTTCAAAAGGTGTCAAAAATGAGATGAGCATGAAACGGTTTGAAAAATAGGAGGACCATGAAGTGGTGTTGAAAAAAAAGAAGAGACTGAAAAGGTGTCAAAAATATGAGGATCATGAAAATGTGTCAAAAATATGAGGAGCATGAAAAGGTCTGCAAAAAGGAGGAGCATGAAGTGGTGTTGAAAACTTGAAGAGCCTGAAAAGGTGTGAAAAATATGAAAAGCTTCAAAATCTGTCAAAAATATGAGGAGCATGAAACGGTCTGAAAAATAGGAGAAGCATGAAATGGTGATCAAAAACATGAAGAGCCTGAAAAGGTGTGAAAAATATGAAGAGCTTCAAAAGGCGTGAAATACATGAGGAGCATGTAACGGGCTGAAAAATAGGAGAACCATGAAGTGGTGTGCAAAAACATGAAGAGCCTGAAAACTTGTGAAAAATATGAAGAGCTTCAAAAGGTGTGAAATACATGAGGTGCATGAAACTCTCTGTAAATTAGGAGGAGCAAGAAGCAGTGTTCAAAAACATGAAGAGCCTGAAAAGGTGTGAAAAATATGAAGAGCTTCAAAAGGTGTGAAATAGATGAGGCGCATGAAACTCTCTGAAAATTAGGAGGAGCAAGAAGCAGTGTTGAAAAACATGAAGAGCCTGAAAAGGTGTGAAAAATATGAAGACCTTCAAAAGGTGTGAAATATATGAGGCGCATGAAACTCTCTGAAAATTAGGAGGAGCAAGAAGCAGTGTTCAAAAACATGAAGAGCCTGAAAACTTGTGAAAAATATGAAGAGCTTCAAAAGGGGTCAAAAATATGAAGAACATGAAACCGTCTGAAAAATAGGAGGAGCATGAGGTGGTGTTGAAAAACATGAAGAGCCTGAAAACGTGTGAAAAATATGAAGAGCTTTAAAAGGTGTGAAAAATATGAACAGCTTCAAAAGGTGTGAAATATATGAAGAGCTTCAAAATGTGTCAAAAATATGAGGAGCATGAAACGGTCTGAAAAATAGGAGGAGCATGAAGCGGTGTTCAAAAACATGAAGAGTCAGAAAAGGTGTGAAAAATATGAAGAGCTTCAAAAGGGGTCAAAAATATGAAGAACATGAAACCGTCTGAAAAATAGGAGGAGCATGAGGTGGTGTTGAAAAACATGAAGAGCCTGAAAACGTGTGAAAAATATGAAGAGCTTCAAAATGTGTCAAAAATATGAGGAGCATGAAACGGTCTGAAAAATAGGAGGAGCATGAAGCAGTGTTGAAAAAACATGAAGAGCCTGCAAAGGTGTGAAAAATATGAAGAGTTTCAGAAATGTGAAAATTATGAAGAGCTTCAAAAGGTGTGAAATATATGAAGAGTATGAAACGGTCTGAAAAATAGGAGGAGCATGAAACGGTTTTCAAATACATGAAGAGCCTGAAAGGTGTGAAAAACATGAAGAGCTTCAAAAGGTGTCAAAAATATGAAGAGCATGAAACGGTTTGAAAAATAGGACGAGCATGAAGCGGTGTTCAAAAACATGAAGAGCCTGAAAAGGTGTGAAATTTATGAAGAGCTTCAAAATATGTCAAATATAAGACGAGCATGAAACCCTCTTAAAAATAGGAGGAGGATGAAGCGGTGTTCAAAAACATGAAGAGCCTGAAAAGGTGTGCAAAATATGAAGAGCTTCAAAAGGTGTGAAATACATGAGGAGCATGAAACGGTGTTCAAAAACATGCAGAGACTGAAAAGGTTTGAAAAATATGAAGAGCTTCAAAAAGTGTCAAAAATTAGATTAGCATGAAAGGGTCTGAAAAATAGGAGGAGCCTGAAGTGGTGTTGAAAAACATGAAGAACCCGAAAATGTGTGAAAAATATGAAGAGCTTCAAAAATATGAAAATTATGAAGAGCTTCAAAAGGTGTAAAAAATATGAAGAGCTTCAAAATATGTCAAAAATGAGATGAGCATGAAACGGTCTGAAAAATAGGAGCATGAAGTGGTGTTGAAAATCATGAAGAGCATGAAAAGGTGTGAAAAATATGCAGAGCTTCAAAAGGTGTCAAAAATATGAGGAGCATGAAACGGTCTGAAAAATACAAGGAGCATGAAGTGGTGTTGAAAACCATGAAGAGCCTGAAAAGGTGTGAAAAATATGAAGAGCTTCAAAATGTGTCAAAAATATGAGGTGCATGAATCGGTCCGAAAAATAGGAGGTTCATGAAGCGGTGTTGAAAAACATGAAGAGCCTGAAAAGGTGTGAAAAATATGAAGAGCTTCAAAAGGTGTCAAAAATATGAGGAGCATGAAACGGTCTGAAAATAGGACGAGCACAAGCGATGTTCAAAAACATGCACAGCCGGAAAAGATGTGAAAAATATGAAGAGCATCAAAAGGTGTGAAAAATATGAAGAGCTTCAAAAGGTGTCAAAAATTAGATTAGCATGAAAGGGTCTGAAAAAATAGGAGGAGCATGAAGTGGTGTTGAAAAACATGAAGAGCCTGAAAAGGTGTGAAATATATGAACAGCTTCAAAAGGTGTGAAAAATATGAAGAGCTTCAAAATGTGTCAAAAATATGACGAGCATGAAACCCTCTTAAAAATAGGAGGAGGATGAAGCGGTGTTCAAAAACATGAAGAGCCTGAAAAGGTGTGCAAAATATGAAGAGCTTCAAAAGGTGTGAAATACATGAGGAGCATGAAACAGTGTTCAAAAACATGCAGAGACTGAAAAGGTGTGAAAAATATGAAGAGCCTCAAAACGTGTCAAAAATATGAGAAGTATGAAACGGTATGATAAATAGCAGGAGCATGAAGCGGTGTTGAAAAACAGGAAGAATCTGAAATCGTGTGAAAAATATGAAGATCTTCAAATTATGAAAAGTATGAAGAGCTTCAAAAGGTGTGAAAACTATGAGAAACTTGATACGGTCTGAAAAATAGGAGAAGCATGAAGCGGAGTTGAAAACCATGAAGAGCCTGAGAAGGTGTGAAAAATATGAAGAGCTTCAAAAGGTGTCAAAAATATGAGGAGCATGAAATGGTCTGAAAAATAGGAGAAGCATGAAGCTGTGTTGAAAAACATGAAGAGCCTGAGAAGGTGTGAAAAATGTGAAGAGCTTCAAAAGGTGTGAAATACATGAGGAGCATGAAACGGTCTTAAAAATAGGAGGAGCATGAAGCGGTGTTGAAAAACATGAAGAGCCTGAAAAGGTGTGAAAAATATGAACAGCTTCAAAATGTGTGAAAAATATGAGGAGCATGAAACGGTCTGAAAAATAGGAGGAGGATGAAGCGGAGTTCAAAAACATGAAGAGCCTGAAAAGGTGTGAAAAATATGAAGAGCCTCAAAAAGTGTCAAAAATATGAGAAGTATGAAACGATATGATAAATAGCAGGAGCATGAAGCGGTGTTGAAAAACAGGAAGAGTCTGAAATCGTGTGAAAAATATGAAGATCTTCAAAAATGTGAAAAGTATGAAGAGCTTCAAAAGGTGTCAAAAATATGAGGAGCATGAAACGGTCTCAAAAATAGGAGGAGCATGAAGCAGTGTTCAAAAACATGAAGAGCCTGAAAAGTTGTGAAAAATATGAAAAGCTTCAAAAGATGTCAAAAATGAGATGAGCATGAAACGGTTTGAAAAATAGGAGGGCCATGAAGTGGTGTTGAAAAAAAAGAAGAGACTGAAAAGGTGTGAAAAATATGAGGATCATCAAAAGGTGTCAAAAATATGAGGAGCATGAAAAGGTCTGCAAAAAGGAGGAGCATGAAGTGGTGTTGAAAAACTTGAAGAGCCTGAAAAGGTGTGAAAAATATGAAAAGCTTCAAAATCTGTCAAAAATTTGAGGAGCATGAAACGGTCTGAAAAATAGGAGGCGCATGAAGCGGTGTTCAAAAACATGACGAGCCTGAATAGGTGTGAAAAATATGAAGAGCTTCAAAAGGTGTCAAAAATATGAGGAGAATGAAACGTTGTGAAAAATAGGAGGAGCATGAAGCTGTGTTGAAAACATGAAGAGCCTGAAATCGTGTGAAAAATATGAAGAGCTTTAAAAGGTGTGAAAAATATGAACAGCTTCAAAAGTTGTGAAATATATGAAGAGCTTCAAAATGTGTCAAAAATATGAGGAGCATGAAACGGTCTGAAAAATAGGAGGAACATGAAGCGGTGTTGAAAAACATGAAGAGCCTGAAAATGTGTGAAAAATATGAAGAGCTTCAAAAGGTGTGAAACATATGAAGAGCTTCAAAAGGTGTAAAAAATATGAAGAGCTTCAAAAGATGTCAAAAATGAGATGAGCATGAAACGGTCTGAAAAATAGGAGCATGAAGTCGTGTTGAAAATCATGAAGAGCATGAAAAGGTGTGAAAAATATGCAGAGCTTCAAAAGGTGTCAAAAATATGAGGAGCATGAAACGGTCTGAAAAATACGAGGAGCATGAAGTGGTGTTGAAAACCATGAAGAGCCTGAAAAGGTGTAAAAAATATGAAGAGCTTCAAAATGTGTGAAAAATATGAGGTGCATGAATCGGTCCGAAAAATAGGAGGTTCATGAAGCGGTGTTGAAAAACATGAAGAGCCTGAAAAGGTGTGAGAAATATGAAGAGCTTCAAAAGGTGTCAAAAATATGAGGAGCATGAAACGGTCTGAAAATAGGACGAGCACAAGCGATGTTCAAAAACATGCACAGCCGGAAAAGGTGTGAAAAATATGAAGAGCTTCAAAAGGTGTTGAAAATATGAAGAGCTTCAAAAGGTGTCGAAAATTAGATTAGCATGAAAGGGTCTGAAAAATAGGAGGAGCATGAAGTGGTGTTGAAAAACATGAAGAGCCTTAAAAGGTGTGAAATATATGAACAGCTTCAAAAGGTGTGAAAAATATGAAGAGCTTCAAAATGTGTCAAAAATATGACGAGCAAGAAACCCTCTTAAAAATAGGAGGAGGATGAAGCGGTGTTCAACAACATGAAGAGCCTGAAAAGGTGTGCAAAATATGAAGAGCTTCAAAAGGTGTGAAATACATGAGGAGCATGAAACAGTGTTCAAAAACATGCAGAGACTGAAAAGGTGTGAAAAATATGAAGAGCCTCAAAACGTTTCAAAATATGAGAAGTATGAAACGGTATGATAAATAGCAGGAGCATGAAGCGGTGTTGAAAAACAGGAAGAATCTGAAATCGTGTGAAAAATATGAAGATCTTCAAATTATGAAAAGTATGAAGAGCTTCAAAAGGTGTGAAAACAATGAGAAACTTGATACGGTCTGAAAAATAGGAGGAGCATGAAGCGGTGTTGAAAAACATGAAGAGCCTGAGAAGGTGTGAAAAATATGAAGAGCTTCAAAATGTGTCAAAAATATGAGGTGCATGAATCGGTCCGAAAAATAGGAGGTTCATGAAGCGGTGTTGAAAAACATGAAGAGCCTGAGAAGGTGTGAAAAATATGAAGAGCTTCAAAAGGTGTCAAAAATATGAGGAGCATGAAATGGTCTGAAAAATAGGAGCAGCATGAGGCGGTGTGGAAAAACATGAAGACCCTGAAAAGGTGTGAAAAATATGAGGAGTTTTAAAGGTGTCAAAAATATGAGGAGCATGAAACGGTCTGAAAAACAGGAGAAGCATGAAATGGTGATCAAAAACATGAAGAGCCTGAAAAGGTGTGAAATATATGAAGAGCTTCAAAAGGCGTGAAATACATGAGGAGCATGTAACGGGCTGAAAAATAGGAGAACCATGAAGTGGTGTGCAAAAACATGAAGAGCCTGAAAAGGTGTGCAAAATAGGAAAGGATTCAAAAGGTGTGAAATACATGAGGAGCATGAAACTGTCTGAAAATTAGGAGGAGCAATGTTCAAAAACATGAAGAGCCTGAAAACGTGTGAAAAATATGAAGAGCTTTAAAAGGTGTGAAAAATATGAACAGCTTCAAAAGTTGTGAAATATATGAAGAGCTTCAAAATGTGTCAAAAATATGAGGAGCATGAAACGGTCTGAAAAATAGGAGGAACATGAAGCGGTGTTGAAAAACATGAAGAGCCTGAAAATGTGTGAAAAATATGAAGAGCTTCAAAAGGTGTGAAACATATGAAGAGCTTCAAAAGGTGTAAAAAATATGAAGAGCTTCAAAAGATGTCAAAAATGAGATGAGCATGAAACGGTCTGAAAAATAGGAGCATGAAGTCGTGTTGAAAATCATGAAGAGCATGAAAAGGTGTGAAAAATATGCAGAGCTTCAAAAGGTGTCAAAAATATGAGGAGCATGAAACGGTCTGAAAAATACGAGGAGCATGAAGTGGTGTTGAAAACCATGAAGAGCCTGAAAAGGTGTAAAAAATATGAAGAGCTTCAAAATGTGTGAAAAATATGAGGTGCATGAATCGGTCCGAAAAATAGGAGGTTCATGAAGCGGTGTTGAAAAACATGAAGAGCCTGAAAAGGTGTGAGAAATATGAAGAGCTTCAAAAGGTGTCAAAAATATGAGGAGCATGAAACGGTCTGAAAATAGGACGAGCACAAGCGATGTTCAAAAACATGCACAGCCGGAAAAGGTGTGAAAAATATGAAGAGCTTCAAAAGGTGTTGAAAATATGAAGAGCTTCAAAAGGTGTCGAAAATTAGATTAGCATGAAAGGGTCTGAAAAATAGGAGGAGCATGAAGTGGTGTTGAAAAACATGAAGAGCCTGAAAAGGTGTGAAATATATGAACAGCTTCAAAAGGTGTGAAAAATATGAAGAGCTTCAAAATGTGTCAAAAATATGACGAGCAAGAAACCCTCTTAAAAATAGGAGGAGGATGAAGCGGTGTTCAACAACATGAAGAGCCTGAAAAGGTGTGCAAAATATGAAGAGCTTCAAAAGGTGTGAAATACATGAGGAGCATGAAACAGTGTTCAAAAACATGCAGAGACTGAAAAGGTGTGAAAAATATGAAGAGCCTCAAAACGTTTCAAAATATGAGAAGTATGAAACGGTATGATAAATAGCAGGAGCATGAAGCGGTGTTGAAAAACAGGAAGAATCTGAAATCGTGTGAAAAATATGAAGATCTTCAAATTATGAAAAGTATGAAGAGCTTCAAAAGGTGTGAAAACAATGAGAAACTTGATACGGTCTGAAAAATAGGAGGAGCATGAAGCGGTGTTGAAAAACATGAAGAGCCTGAGAAGGTGTGAAAAATATGAAGAGCTTCAAAATGTGTCAAAAATATGAGGTGCATGAATCGGTCCGAAAAATAGGAGGTTCATGAAGCGGTGTTGAAAAACATGAAGAGCCTGAGAAGGTGTGAAAAATATGAAGAGCTTCAAAAGGTGTCAAAAATATGAGGAGCATGAAATGGTCTGAAAAATAGGAGCAGCATGAGGCGGTGTGGAAAAACATGAAGACCCTGAAAAGGTGTGAAAAATATGAGGAGTTTTAAAGGTGTCAAAAATATGAGGAGCATGAAACGGTCTGAAAAACAGGAGAAGCATGAAATGGTGATCAAAAACATGAAGAGCCTGAAAAGGTGTGAAATATATGAAGAGCTTCAAAAGGCGTGAAATACATGAGGAGCATGTAACGGGCTGAAAAATAGGAGAACCATGAAGTGGTGTGCAAAAACATGAAGAGCCTGAAAAGGTGTGCAAAATAGGAAAGGATTCAAAAGGTGTGAAATACATGAGGAGCATGAAACTGTCTGAAAATTAGGAGGAGCAATGTTCAAAAACATGAAGAGCCTGAAAACTTGTGAAAAATATGAAGAGCTTCAAAAGGTGTGAATTACATGAAGTGCATGAAACTCTCTGAAAATTAGGAGGAGCAAGAAGCAGTGTTCAAAAACATGAAGAGCCTGAAACGGTGTGAAAAATATGAAGAGCTTCAAAAGGTGTGAAATAGATGAGGCGCATGAAACTCTCTGAAAATTAGGAGGAGCAAGAAGCAGTGTTGAAAAACATGAAGAGCCTGAAAAGGTGTGAAAAATATGAAGACCTTCAAAAGGTGTGAAATACATTAGGCGCATGAAACTCTATGAAAATTAGGAGGAGCAAGAAGCAGTGTTCAAAAACATGAAGAGCCTGAAAAGGTGTGAAAAATATGAAGTGCTTCAAAAGGGGTCAAAAATATGAAGAACATGAAACTGTGTGAAAAATAGGAGGAGCATGAGGTGGTGTTGAAAACATGAAGAGCCTGAAAACGTGTGAAAAATATGAAGAGCATAAAAAGGTGTGAAAAATATGAACAGCTTCAAAAGGTGTGAAATATATGAAGAGCTTCAAAATGTGTCAAAAATATGAGGAGCATGAAACAGTCTGAAAATTAGGAGGAGCATGAAGCGGTGTTGAAAAACATGAAGAGCCTGAAAAGGTGTGAAAAATATGAAGAGCTTCAGAAATGTGAAAATTATGAAGAGCTTCAAAAGATGTGAAATATATGAAGAGCATGAAACGGTCTGAACAATAGGAGGAGCATGAAACGTTGTTCAAATACATGAAGAGCCTGAAAATGTGTGAATAAAATGAAGAGCTTCAAAACGTGTCAAAAATATGAGGAGCAGGAAACGGTCTGAAAAATAGGAGGAGCATGAAGCGGTGTTCAAAAACATGAAGAGCCTGAAAAGTTGTGAAAAATATGAAAAGCTTCAAAAGGTGTCAAAATTGAAATGAGCATGAAACGGTCTGAAAAATAGAGGTGCATGAAGCGCTGTTGAAAAACATGAAGAGACTGCAAAGGTGTGAAAAATATGAAGAGCTTCAAAAGGTGTGAAATACATGAGGAGCATGAAACTCTCTAAAAAATAGGATGAGCATGAAGTGCTGTTCAAAAACATGAAGAGCCTGAAAAGGTGAGAAAAATATGAAGAGCTTCAAAAGGTGTGAAAAATATGAGGAGCATGATACGGTCGAAAAAATAGGAGGAGCATGAAGCGGAGTTCAAAAACATGAAGAGCCTGAAAAGGTGTGAAAAATATGAAGAGCCTCAAAACCTGTCAAAATATGAGGAGTATGAAACGGTATGATAAATAGAAGGAGCATGAAGCGGTGTTGAAAAACATGAAGAGTCTGAAATTGTGTGAAAAATATGAAGAGCTTCAAAATTGTGAAAAATATGAAGAGCTTCAAAAGGTGTGAAATACATGAGGAGCATGAAATGGGCTGAAAAATAGGAGAAGCATGAAGTGGTGTTTAAAAATATGAAGAGCTTGAAAAGGTGTGAAAAATATGAAGACCTTCAAAAGGTGTTAAAAATGAGATGAGCATGAAACGGTCTGAAAAATAGGAGGATCATGAAACGGTGTTGAAAAACATGAAGAGCCTGAAAAGATGTGAAAAATATGAAGAGCTTCAAAAGGTGTCAAAAATATGAGGAGCATGAAACGTTCTGAAATATAGGAGGAGCATCAACCTGTGTTCAAAAACATGAAGAGCCTGAAAAGGTGTGAAAAATATGAAAAGCTTCAAAAGGTGTCAAAAATGAGATGAGCATGAACCCGTCTGAAAAATAGGAGGAGCATGAAGCGGTGTTGAAAGACATGAAGAGCCTGAAAAGGTGTGAGAAATATGAAGAGCTTCAAAATGTGTCAAAAATATGAGGAGCATGAAACGGTCTGCAAAAATGTAGGAGCATGAAGTGATTTTGAAAAACTTGAAGAGCATGAAAAGGTGTGAAAAATATGAAGAGGTTCAAAGTTGTGAAATACATGAGGATCATGAAACGTTGTGAAAAATTGGAGGAGCATGAAGCAGAGTTCGAAAACATGAAGAGCCTGAAAAGGTTTGAAAAATATGAAGAGCTCAAACAGTGTCAAAAATATGAGGAGCATGAAACGATCTGAAAAATATGAGGAGCATGAAGCAGTGTTCAAAAACATGAAGAGCATCAAAAGGTATGAAAAATATGAGAGCTTCAAAAGGTGTCAAAAATATGACGAGCATGAAACGGTCTGAAAAATAGGAGGAACATGAAGCGGTGTTCAAACACATGAAGAGCCTGAAAATGTGTGAAAATTATGAAGACCTTCAAAAGGTTTCAAAATTATGAGGAACATGAAACGGTTTGAAAAATAGGAGGAGCATGAAACGTTGTTGAAAAACATGAAGAGCCTGAAAAGGTGTGAAAAATATGAAGAGCTTCAAAATCTTTGAAAAAATGAAGAGCTTTCAAAGGTGTGAAATACATGAGGAGCATGAAACTCTCTGAAAAATAGGAGGAGCCTGAAATGGTGTTCAAAAACATGAATAGACTGAAAACGTGTGAAAAATATGAAGAGCTTCAAAAGGTGTGAAAAATATGAGGAGCATGATACGGTCTGAAAAATAGGAGGAACATTAAGCTGTGTTCAAAAACATGAAGAGCCTGAAAAGTTGTGAAAAATATGAAAAGCTTCAAAAGGTGTCGAAAATGAGATGAGCATGAAACGGTCCGAAAAATAGGAGGAGCATGAAGGGATGTTCAAAAACATGAAGACCCTGAAAAGTTGTGAAAAATATGAAAGGCTTCAAAAGGTGTGAAAAATATGAGGAGCATGAAACGGTCTGAAAAATCGGAGGAGCATGAAGCGGTGTTGAAAAACATGAAGAGCCTGAAAATGTGTGAAAAATATGAAGAGCTTCAAAAGGTGTCAAAAATATGAGGAGCATGAAACCGTCTGAAAAATATGAGCAGCATGAAGCGGTGTTGAAAAACATGAAGAGCCTTAAAAGGTGTGAAAAAAATGAAGAGCTTCAAAAGGTGTCAAAAATATGAGGAGCATGAAACGGTCTGAAAAATATGAGCAGCATGAAGCAGTGTTGAAAAACATGAAGAGCCTGAAAAGGTGTGAAAAATATGAAGAGCTTCAAAAGGTGTCAAATACATGAGGAGCATAAAACTCTCTGAAAAAGAGAAGGAGCATGAAGTGGTGTTCAAAAACATGAAGAGCCTGAAAAGTTGTGAAATATATGAAGAGCTACAAAAGGTGTGAAAAATATGAGGAGCATGATATGTTTTGAAAAATAGGATTAGCATGAAGCAGTGTTCAAAAACATGAAGAGCCTGAAAAGTTGTGAAAAATATGAAAAACTTCAAAAGGTGTCAAAAATATGAGGAGCATGAAACGGTCTGAAAAATAGGAGGAGCATGAAGCGGTGTTCAAAAACATGAAGAGCCTGAAAAGGTGTGAAAAATATGAAGAGCTTCAAAAGGTGTCAAAAATATGAGTAGCTTGAAACGGTCTGCAAAAATGGAGGAGCATGAAGTGGTGTTGAAAAAGATGAAGAGCCTGAAAAGGTGTTAAAAATATTAAAGCTTCAAAAGGTGTCAAAATTATGAGGAGCATGAAACGGTCTGAAAAGTAGGAGGAGCATGAAGCGCTGTTGAAAACCATAAAGAGCCTGAAAAGCTGTGAAAAATATGAAGAGCTTCAAAAGATGTGAAAATCATGAAGAGCTTCAAAAGGTTTCAAAATGAGATGAGCATGAAACGGTCTGAAAAATAGGAGGAGCATGAAGTCGTGTTGAAAAAAAGGAAAAGTCTGAAAAAGTGTGAAATATATGAAGAGCTTCAAAAGGTGTCAAAAATATGAGGAGAATGAAACGGTCTGAAAAATAGGAGGAGCATGAAGCGATGTTGAAAAACATGAATTGTCTGAAAACGTGTGGAAAATATGAAGAGATTCATAAATGTGAAAAATATGAAGAGCTTCAAAAGGTGTGAAAAATATGAAGAGCTTCAAAAGGTGTCAAAAAAGTGATGAGCATGAAAAGGTCTGAAAAATAGGAGGAGCATGAAGCGGTGTTGAAAATCATGAAGAGCCTGAAAACGTATGAAAAATATGAAGACCTTCAAAATTTGTCAAAAATATGAAGAGCTTCAAAAGGTGTTAAAATGAGAAGAGCATGAAACGATCTGAAAAATAGGAGGAGCATGAAGTGGTGTTGAAAAAATGAAGAGCCTGGAAAGGTGTGAAATATCTGAAGAGCTTCAAAAGGTGTCAAAAATATGAGGAGCATGAAACGGTCTTAAAAATAGGCTGATTATGAAACGGTGTTCAAAAACATGAAGAGCCTGAAAAGGTGTGAAAAATATGAAAAGCCTCAAACTCTGTCAAAAATATGAGGAGCATGAAACGGTCTGAAAAATAGGAGGAGCATGAAACGGAGATCCAAAACATGAAGAGCCTGAAAAGTTGTGAAAAATATGACGAGCTTCAAAAGGTGTGAAATACATGAGGAGCATGAAACGGGCTGAAAAATAAGAGAAGCATGAAGTGCTGTGGAAAAACATGAAGAGCCTGAAAAGGTCTGAAAAATATGAAGAGCTTCAAAAGGTGTGAAATACATGAGGAGCATGAAATGGGCTGAAAAATAGGAGAAGCATGAAGTGGTGTTTAAAAATATGAAGAGCTTGAAAAGGTGTGAAAAATATGAAAAGCTGCAAAAGGTGTCAAAAATGAGATGAGCATGAAACAGTCTGAAAAATAGGAGGAGCATCAACCTGTGTTCAAAAACATGAAGAGCCTGAATAGGTGTGAAAAATATGAAGAGCTTCAAAAGGTGTCAAAAATATGAGGAGCATGAAACGTTCTGAAAAATAGGAGGAGCATCAACCTGTGTTCAAAAACATGAAGAGCCTGAATAGGTGTGAAAAATATGAAGAGCTTCAAAAGGTGTCAAAAATAAGAGGAGCATGAAACGGTCTGCAAAAAAGTAGGAGCATGAAGTGATGTTGAAAAATTTGAAGAGCATGAAAAGGTGTGAAAAATATGAAGAGCTTCAAAAGGTGTCAAAAATATGAGGAGCATGAAACGATCTGAAAAATAGGAGGAACATGAAGCGGTGTTCAAACACATGAAGAGCCTGAAAATGTGTGTAAATTATGAAGATCTTCAAAAGGTGTCAAAATTATGAGGAACATGAAACGGTTTGAAAAATAGGAGGAGCATGAAACGGTGTTGAAAAACATGACGAGCCTGAAAAGGTGTGAAAAATATGAAGAGCTTGAAAAGCTTTGAAAAATATGAAGAGCTTCCAAAAGTGTCGAAAATGAGATGAGCATGAAACGGTCTGAAAAATAGGAGAAGCATGAAGCTGTGTTCAAAAACATGAGAACCAGAAAAGGTGTGAAAAATATGAAGAGCTTCAAATGGTGTGAAATATATGCGGAGCATGAAACAATCTGAAAAATAGGAGGATCATGAAGCGGTGTTCAAAACATGAAGAGACTGAAAAGGTGTGAAAAATATGAAGAGCTTCAAAAGGTGTCAAAATTATGAGGAGCATTAAACGTTCTAAACATAGGAGGAGCATAAAGTGGTGTTGAAAAATATGAAGAGCCAGAAAAAGTGTGAAAAATATGAAGAGCTGCAAAAGGTGTCAAAATTATTAAGAGCATTAAACGTTCTAAACATAGGAGGAGCATTAAGTGGTGTTTAAAAATATGAAGAGCCAGAAAAGGTGTGAAAAATATGAAGAGATGCAAAAGGTGTGAAAAATATGAGGAGCATGGAACGTTCTGAAAAATAGGAGGAGCAAGAAACGATGTTCAAAAACCTGAAGAGCCTGAAAATCTGTGAAATATATGAAGAGCTTCAAAAGGTGTCAAAACTATGAGGAGCATGAAACGGTCTGAAAAATAGGAGGAGCATGAAATGCTTTTGAAAAACTTGAAGAGCCTGAAAAGATCTGAAAAATAGGAAGAGCTTCAAAAGGTGTGAAATATATGAGGAGCATGAAACGGTCTGAAAAATAGGAGAAGCATGAAGCTGTGTTCAAAAACATGAGAACCAGAAAAGGTGTGAAAAATATGAAGAGCTTCAAATGGTGTGAAATATATGCGGAGCATGGAACAGTCTGAAAAATAGGAGGATCATGAAGCGGTATTCAAAACATGAAGAGACTGAAAAGGTGTGAAAAATATGAAGAGCTTCAAAAGCTGTCAAAATTATAAGGAGCATTAAACGTTCTAAACATAGGAGGAGCATAAAGTGGTGTTGAAAAATATGAAGAGCCAGAAAAAGTGTGAAAAATATGAAGAGCTGCAAAAGGTGTCAAAATTATTAAGAGCATTAAACGTTCTAAACATAGGAGGAGCATTAAGTGGTGTTTAAAAATATGAAGAGCCAGAAAAGGTGTGAAAAATATGAAGAGATGCAAAAGGTGTGAAAAATATGAGGAGCATGGAACGTTCTGAAAAATAGGAGGAGCAAGAAACGATGTTCAAAAACCTGAAGAGCCTGAAAATCTGTGAAATATATGAAGAGCTTCAAAAGGTGTCAAAATATGAGGAGCATGAAACGGTCTGAAGAATAGGAGGAGGATTGTAGCGGTGTTCAAATACATTAAGAGCATGAAAATGTGTGAAAAATACGAACAGCTTCAAAAGGTGTGAAACACATGAGGAGCATGAAACTGTCTGAAGAATAGGCGGAGCATGAAGCAGTGTTGAAAAACATGAAGAGCATGAAAAGCTGTGAAAAATATGAAGAGCTTCAAAAGGTGTCAAAAAAGTGGGAGCATGAAAGGGTCTGAAAAATAGGAGGACCATGAAGCGGTGTTGAAAAACATGAAGAGCCTGAAAAGGTGTGAAAAATATGAAGAGCTTCAAAAGGTGTCAAAAATATGAGAAGCATGAAACGGTCTGAAAAATAGGAGCAGCATGAAACGGTGTTCAAAAACATGAAAAGCCTGAAAACGTGTGAAAAATATGAAGAGCCTCAAAAGGTGTGAAAAATATGAAGAGCTTCAAAAGCGGTCAAAAATGAGATGAGCATGAAGCGGTCTGAAAAATAGGAGGAGCATGAAGTAGTGTTGAAAAACATGAAGAGCCTGAAAAGATGTGAAAAAAATGAAGAGCTTCAAAAGGTGTCAAAAATATGAGGAGCATGAAAAGGTCTGAACAAAAGGAGGAGCATGAAGCGTTGTTGAAGAACATGAAGAGCCTGCAAAGGTGTGAAAAATATGAAGAGCTTCAAAAGGTGTCAAAAATATGAGGAGCATGAAACAGTCTGAAATATAGAGGGGCATGAAACGGTGTTCAAAAACATGAAGAGCCTGAAAAGGTGTGAAAAATATGAAGAGCTTCAAAAGGTGTGAAAAATATGAAGAGATTCAAAAGGTGTGAAAAATATGAAGAGCTTCAAATAATGTGAAATACATGAGGAGCATGAAATGGTCTGAAAAATAGGAGGAGCATGAAACGGTGTTCAAAAACATGAAGAACCTGAAAAGGTGTGAAATATATGAAGAGCTTGAAAAGGTGTCAAATATATGAGGAGCATGAAACGGTCTGAAAATAGGAGAGGCTGAAACGTTGTGGAAATACATGAAGAGCCTAAAAATATGTGAAAAATATGAAGAGCTTCAAAAGGAGTGAAATACATGAGGAGCATGAAACGGTCTGAAAAATAGGAGGAGCATGAAGCGTTGTTGAAAAACATGAAGAGCCTGAAAAGGTGTGAAAAATATGAAGAGCATCAAAAGGTGTGAAAAATATGAGGAGCATGAAACGGTCTGAAAAATAGGAGGAGCATGAAGCGGTGTTGAAAAACATGAAGAGCCTGAAAAAGTGTGAAAAATATGAAGAGCATCAAAAGGTGTGAAAAATATGAGGAGCATGAAACGGTCTGAAAAATAAGAGGAGCATGAAGCCGTGTTGAAAAACATGTAGAGCCTGAAAAGGTGTAAAAAATATGAAGAGCTTCAAAAGGTGTCAAAAATAAGAGGAGCATGAAACGGTCTGAAAAAGAGGAGGAGCAAGAAGTGGTGCTGAAAAACATGAAGAGCCTAAAAGGTGTGAAAAATATGAAAAGCTTCAAAAGATGTCACAAATACGAGGAGCATGAAACGGTCTGAAAAATAGGAGGAGCATGAAACGGTGTTCAAAAACATGAAGAGCCTGAAAAGGTGTGAAAAATATGAAGAGCTTCAAAAGGTGTGAAATACATGAGGAGCATGAAACGGTCTGAAAAATAGGAGGAGCATGAAGCTGTGTTGAAAAACATTAAGAGCCTGAAAAGATGTGAAAATTATGAAGAGCTTCAAAAGGTGTCAAAAATATGAGGAGCATGAAACGGTCTGAAAAATAGGAGGAGCATGAAGTGGTGTTGAAAAATATGAAGAGCCTTAAAAGGTGTGAAATATATGAAGAGCTTCAAAATGTGTCAAAATTATGAGGAGTATGAAACCGTCTGAAAAATAGAAGCAGCATGAAACGCTGTTCAAAAACATGAAGAGACTGAAAAGGTGTGAAAAATATGAAGAGCTTCAAATGGTGTGAAATACCTGAGGAGTTTGAAACGGTCTGAAAATTGTAGGAGCATGAAACGTTGTTCAAAAACATGAAGAGCCTGAAAAGGTGTGAAAAATATGAAGAGCTTCAAAAGGTGTGAAAAATAGGAGGAGCATGAAGCGTTGTTGAAAAACATGAAGAGCCTGAAAATGTGTGAAATATATGAAGACCTTCAAAAGGTGTGAAAAATAGGAGGAGCATGAAACGGTGCTCAAAAACATGAAGAGCCTGAAAAGGTGTGAAAAATATGAAGAGCTTCAAAAGGTGTGAAATACATGAGGAGCATGAAACTGTCCGAAAAATAAGAGGAGCATGAAGCTGTGTTGAAAAACATGTAAAGACTGAAAAGGTGCAAAAAATATGAAGAGCTTCAAAAGGTGTCAAAAATATGAGGAGCATGAAACTGTCTGAAAAATAGGAGGAGCATTGTAGCGTTGTTCAAAAACGTGAAGAGCCTGAAATGGTGTGAAAAATATGAAGAGCTTCAAAAGGTGTCAAAAATATGAGGAGCATGAAACGGTCTGAAAAATAGGAGGAACATGAAACGGTGTTCAAAAACATGAAGAGCCTGAAAAGGTGTCAAAAATATGAAGAGCTTCAAAAGGTGTGAAATACATGAGGAGTATGAAACGGTCTGAAAAATAGGAGGATCATGAGCTGTATTGAAAAACATAAATAGCCTGAAAAGGTGTGAAAAATATGAAGAGCTTCAAAAGGTGTCAAAAATATGAGGAGCATGAAACGGTCTGAAAAATAGGAGGAGCATGAAACGGTGTTGACAAACATGAAGAGCCTGAAAAGGTGTGAAAAATATGAAGAGCTTCAAAAGGTGTGAAATACATGAGAAGTATGAAACGGTCTGAAAAATAGGAGGAGCATGAAGCCGTGTTCAAAATTATGAAGAGCCTGAATAGGTGTGAAAAACATGAAGATCTTCAAAGGTGTGAAAAATATGAGGAGCACAAAACGGTCTGAAAAATAAGAGGAGCATGAAGCCTGTTGAAAAACATAAAGAGCCTGAAAAGGTGTAAAAAATATGAAGAGCTTCAAAAGTTGTGAAACATATGAGGAGCATGAAACGGTCTGAAAAATAGGAGGAGCAAGAAACTGTTTTCAAAAACATGAAGAGCCTCAACAGGTGTGAAAAATGTGAAGAGCTTCAAACTGTGTCAAAAATATGAGGAGCATGAAACGGTCTGAAATATAGGAGGAGTGTGAAAAGGTGTTAAAAAAAATATGAAGAGCTTCAAAAGGTGTGAAACATATGAGGAGCATGAAACGGTCTGAAAAATCGGAGAAGCATGAAGTGGTGTTGAAAAATATGAACAGCCTGAAAAGGTGTGAAAAATATGAAGAGCTTCAAAGGTGTCAAAATTATGAGGAGCATGAAACGGTCTGAAATATAGGAGGAGCATGAAAAGTTGTTAAAAAATATGAAGAGCCTGAAAAGGTGTGAAAAATATGAAAAGCTTCAAATGGTGTCAAAAATATGAGGAGAATGAAACGGTCTGAAAATTAGGAGGAGCATGAAGCGGTGTTGAAAAACATGAAGAGCCTGAAAATGTGTGAAATATATGAAGAGCCTCAAAGGTGTCAAAAATATGAGGACCAAGAAACGGTCGGAAAAATAGGAAGATCATGAAACGGTGTTCATACACTTAAAGAGCCTGGAAAGGTGTGAAAAAAATGAAGAGCTTCAAAAAGATGTCAAAAATATGAGGAGGGTGAAAGGGTCTGAAAAACATGAGGAGCAAGAAACTGTTTTCAAAAACATGAAGAGCCTCAACATTTGTGAAAAATATGAAGAGCTTCAAACTGTGTCAAATATATGAGAAACATGAAAAGGTCTGAAAAATAGGCGGAGCATGAAGCGGTGTTGAAAAACATGAAAAGCCTGAAAAGGTATGAAAAATATGAAGAGCTTCAAAAGGTCTCAAAAATATGAAGAGCATGAAACGGTCTGAAAATTAGGAGGAGCATGAAGCGGTGAGGAAAAACATGAGGAGCCTGAAAAGGTGTGAAAAATATGAAGTGCTGTAAAAGGTGACAAAAATATGAGGAGCATGAAACGGTCTGAAAAATAGGAGGAGCTTGAAGCGGTGTTGAAAAACATGAAGAGCCTGAAAAGGTGTGAAAAATACGAAGAGCTTCAAAAGGTATCAAAAATATGAGGAGAATGAAACGGTCTGAAAAATATGAGGAGCATGAAGCTGTGTGAAAAACTTGAAGAGCCTGAAAAGGTTTGAAATATATGAAGAGCTTCAAAGGTGTCAAAAATATGAGGAGCATGAAACGGTCTGAAAAATAGGAGGAGCATGAAGCGGTGTTGAAAAACATGAAGAGCCTGAAAAGTGTGAAAAATATGAAGAGCTTCAAAAGGTGTCAAAAATCGATGAGCAGGAAATGGTCTGAAAAATAGGAGGAGCATGAAGTGGTGTTAAAAACATGAAGAGCCTGAAAAGGTGTGAAATATATGAAGAGCTTCAAAAGGTGTCAAAAATATGAGGAGAATGAAACGGTCTGAAAAATAGGAGGAGCATGAAGTGGTGTTGAAAAACATGAAGAGCCTGAAAAGTGTGAAAAATATGAAGAGCTTCAAAAGGTGTCAAAAATATGAGGAGCATGAAACGGTCTGAAAAATAGGAGGAGCATGAAGCGGTGTTGAAAAACATGAAGAAGCTGAAAAGATGTGAAAAAATATGAAGAGCTTCAAAATGTGTGAAGAATATGAAGAGCTTCAAAAGGTGTCAAAAATGAGATGAGCATGAAACGGTCTGAAAAAAAGGAGGAGCATGAAGTGGTGTTGAAAAAAATAGAAGAGCCTGAAAAGGTGTGAAATATTTGAAGAGCTTCAAAAGGTGTCAAAAATATGAGGAGCATGAAACGGTCTGAAAAATAGGAGGAGCATGAAGGGGTGTTGAAAAACATGAAGAGCCTAAAATGCTGTGAAAAATATGAAAAGCTTCAAAAGGTGTCAAAAATATGAGGAGCATGAAAAGGTCTGAAAAATAGGAGGAGCCTGAAGCGGTGTTGAAAAACATGAAGAGCCTAAAATGCTGTGAAAAATATGAAGAGCTTCAAAAGGTGTCAAAATATGAGGAGCATGAAAAGGTCTGAAAAATAGGACGAGCATGAAGCTGTGTTGAAAAACATGAAGAGCCTGAAAAGGTGTGAAAAATATGAAGAGCTTCAAAAGGTGTGAAAAATATGAAGAGCTTCAAAAGGTGTCAAAAATATGAGGAGCATGAAACGCTCTGAAATATAGGAGGAGCATGAAGTGGTGTTCAAAAACATGAAGAGCCTGAAAAGCTGTGAAAAATATAAAGAGATTAAAAGGTGTCAAAAATATGAGGAGCATGAAACGGTCTGAAACATAGGAGGAGCAAGAAACGGTGATCAAAAACATGAACAGCCTGAAAAGGTGTGAAATATATGACGAGCTTCAAAAGGTGTGAAAAACATGAGGAGCATGAAACGGGCTGAAAAATAGGAGAAGCATGAAGTGGTGTTGAAAAACATGAAGAGCCTGAAAAAGTGTGAAAAATATGAAGAGCTTCAGAAGGTGTGAAAAATATGAAGAACTTCAACAGGTGTCAAAAATTAGATGAGCATGAAACGGTCTGAAAAATTGGAGGAGCAAGAAGTAGTGTTGAAAAAAATGAAGAGCCTGAAAAGGTGTGAAAAATATGAAAAGCTTCAAAAGGTGTCAAAAATATGAGGAGCATGAAACGGTCTGAAAAATAGGTGGAGCATGAAGCGGTGTTGAAAAATATGAAGAGCCTGGAAAGGTGTGCAAAATATGAAGAGCTTCAAAAGGTGTGAAATATATGAAGAGCTTCAAAAGGTGTCAAAAATTAGATGAGCATGAAACGGTCTGAAAAATAGGAGTAGCATGAAATGGTGATCAAAACATGAAGAGCCTGAAAAGGTGTAAAAAATATGACGAGCTTCAAAAGGT
Organism: Dama dama; assembly: GCF_033118175.1. NCBI lineage: Eukaryota > Metazoa > Chordata > Mammalia > Artiodactyla > Cervidae > Dama > Dama dama. The sequence continues at coordinate 4,912,199 of NW_026870877.1, read as the reverse complement.
GTGAAAAACATGAGGAGCATGAAACGGGCTGAAAAATAGGAGAAGCATGAAGTGGTGTTGCAAAACATGAAGAGCCTGAAAAAGTGTGAAAAATATGAAGAGCTTCAGAAGGTGTGAAATATATGAATAGCTTCAACAGGTGTCAAAAATTAGATGAGCATGAAACGGTCTGAAAAATTGGAGGAGCAAGAAGTAGTGTTGAAAAAAATGAAGAGCCTGAAAAGGTTTGAAAAATATGAAAAGGTTCAAAAGGTGTCAAAAATATGAGGAGCATGAAACGGGCTGAAAAATAGGAGGAGTTTGAAGAAGTGCTGAAAAACATGAAGAGCCTGAAAACGTGTGAAAAATATGAAGAGCTTCAAAAGGTGTGAAAAATGAGATGAGCATGAAACGGTCTTAAAATAGGAGGAGCGAGAAGCGGTGTTCAAAAATATGAAGAGCATGAAAATGTGTGAAAAATATGAAGAGCTTCAAAAGGTGTGAAGAATATGAGGAGCATGAAACGGTCTGAAAAATAGAAGTGGCATGAAATGGTGTTCAAAAACATGAAGAGCTGAAAAGGTGTGAAAAATATGAAGAGCTTCAAAAGGTGTGAAATACATGAGGAGCATGAAACGGTCTGAAAATTAGGAGAAGCATGAAGTGGTGCTGACAAACATGAAGAGCCTGAAAATGTGTGAAAAATATGAAGAGCTTCAAACGGTGTCAAACATATGAAGAGCATGAAACCGTCTGAAAAATAGGAGGATTATGAAGCAGTGTTCAAAAACATGAAGAGCCTGAAAATGTGTGAAAAATATTCAGAGCTTCAAAACGTGTCAAATATATGAGGAGCATGAAACGGTCTGAAAAATTAGAGGAGGATGAAACGGTGATTAAAAACATGAAGAGCCTGAAAAGGTGTGAAAAATATGAAGAGCTTCAAAAGGTGTGAAATACATGAGGAGCATGAAACGGTCTGAAAAATAGGAGGAGTAGGAAGTGGTGTTGAAAAACATGAAGAGCCAGAAAAGTGTGAAAAATATGAAGAGCTTCAAAAGGTGTCAAAAATATGAGGAGCATGAAACGGTCTGAAAAATAGGAGGAGCATGAAGCGGTGTTGAAAAACATGAAGAGCCTGAAAACGTGTGAAAAAATATGAAAAGCTTCAAAATGTGTGAAGAATATGAAGAGTTTCAAAAGGTGTCAAAAATGAGATGAGCATGAAACGGTCTGAAAAATAGGAGGAGCATGAAACGGTGTTGAAAAACATGAAGAGCTTGAAAAGGTGTGAAAAATATGAAGAGCTTCAAAAGGTGTCAATAATGAAATGAGCATGAAACGGTCTGAAAAATAAGAGGAGCATGAAGCGGTGTTCAAAAACATGAAGATCCTGAAAAGATATGACAAATATGAAGAGCTTCAAAAGGTGTCAAAAATATGAGCAGAATGAAACGGTCTGAAAAATAGGAGGAGCATGAAACGGTCTGAAAAATAGGAGGAGCATGAAACGGTCTGAAAAATAGGAGGAGCATGAATCGGTGTTGAAAACATGAAGAGCATGAAAAGGTGTGAAAAATATGAACAGCTTCAAAAGGTATCAAAAATATGAGGAGCATGAAACGTTCTGAAAAATAGGAGGAAAAGGAAGCGGTTTTGAAAAACATGAAGTGCCTGAAAAGGTGTGAAATATAAGAAGAGCTTCAAAACTTGTCAAATATGAGGAGCATGAAACGGTCTGAAAAATAGGAGCAGCATGCAGTGGTATTCAAAAACATGAAGAGCCTGAAAATGTGTGAAAAATACGAAGAGCTTCAAAATGTGTCAAAATATGAGGAGCATGAAACGGCGTGAAAATAGGAGGAGCATGAAACGGTCTGAAAAATAGGAGGAGCATGAATCGGTGTTCAGAAACATGAAGAGCTTGAAAAGGTGTGAAATATATGAAGAGCTTCAAAGGTGTCAAAAATAGGAGGAGAATGAAATTGTCTGAAATAAAGGAGGAGCATGAGGCGGTGTTGAAAAACATGAAGAGCCTGAAAAGCTGTGAAAAATATGAAGAGCTTCAAAAGGTGTCAAAAATGAGATGAGCATGAAATGGGCTGAAAAACAGGAGGAGCATGAAATGGTGTTGATAAACATGAAGAGCCTGAAAAGTTGTGAAATATATGAAGAGCTTCAAAAGATGTCAAAAATATGAGGAGTATGAAACGGTCTGAAAAAGAAGAGGTGCATGAAGGGGTGTTCAAAAACATGAAGAGCATGAAAAGCTGTGAAAAATATGAAGAGCTTCAAAAGGTGTCAAAAATATGAGGAGCATGAAACGGTCTGAAAAATAGGAGGAGAATGAAGCACTGTTGAAAAACATGAAGAGTATGAAAAGGTGTGAAATATATGAAGAGCTTCAAAAGATGTCAAAAATATGAGGAGCATGAAACGGTGTGAAAAATAGGAGGAGCATGAATTGTTGTTGAAAAACATGAAGAGTCTGAAAAGGTTTGAAAAATATGAAGAGTTTCAAAAGGTGTCAAAATTATGAGGAGCATTAAACATTCTAAAAAATAGGAGAAGCATGAAGTGGTGTTGAAAAATATGAAGACCCAGAAAAGGTGTGAAAAATATGAAGAACTGCAAAACGTGTGAAAAATATGAGGAGCATGGAACGTTCTGAAAATAGGAGGAGCATGAAACGATGTTCAAAAACTTGAAGAGCCTGAAAAGCTGTGAAATATATGAAGAGCTTCAAAAGGTGTCAAAAATATCAGGAGCATGAAATGATCTGAAAAATAGCAGGAACATGAAACGGTCTGAAAAATAGGAGGAGCATGAAGTGGTGTTCAAAAATATGACGAGCCTTAAAAGGCGTGAAAAATATGAAGAGCTTCAAAAGGTGTCAAAATATGAGGAGCATGAAACTGCTTGAAAAATAGGAGGAGTATGAAAAGGTCTGAAAAATAGGAGGAGCATGAAGCGCTGTTCGAAAACATGAAGAGTCTGAAAAGTTGTTAAAAATATGAAGAGCTTCAAAAGGTGTCAAAAATATGAGGAGCATGAAATGGTGTTCAAAAACTTGAACAGCCTGAAAAAGTGTTAAAAATATGAAGAGCTTCAAAAGGTGTCAAAATATGAGGAGCATGAAACTGCCTGAAAAATAGGAGGAGTATGAAAAGGTCTGAAAAATAGGAGGAGCATGAAGCGCTGTTCAAAAACATGAAGAGTCTGAAAAGGTGTTAAAAATATGAAGAGCTTCAAAAGGTGTGAAAAATATGAGGAGCATGAAACGGTCTGAAAAATAGGAGGAGCATGAAGTGGTGTTCAAAAACATGAAGAACCTTAAAATGTGTGAAAAATATTAAGAGCTTTAAAGGTGTAAAAATTATGAGGAGCATGAAACCGTCTGAAAAATAGGAGGAGCATGACATGGTGTTGAAAAACATGAAGAACCTTAAAATGTGTGAAAAATATGAAGAGCTTTAAAGGTGTGAAAAATAGGAGGAGCATGACACGGTGTTGAAAAACATGAAGAGCATGAAAATGTGTGAAAAATATGAAGAGATTCTAAAGCTGTCAAAAATATGAGGAGCCTGAAACGGTCTGAAAAATAGGAGGAGCATGAAGTGGTGTTGAAAAAGATGAAGAGCCTGAAAAGGTGTGAAAAATATGAAGAGCTTCAAAAGGAGTCAAAAATAAGAGGAGCATGAAAAGGTCTGAAAAATAGGAGGAGCATGAAGCGGTGTTGAAAAACATGAAGAGCCTAAAAAGGTGTGAAAAATATGAAGAGCTTCAAAAGGTGTCAAAAATATCAGGAGCATGAAATGATCTGAAAAATAGCAGGAACATGAAACGGTCTGAAAAATAGGAGGAGCATGAAGTGGTGTTCAAAAATATGACGAGCCTTAAAAGGCGTGAAAAATATGAAGAGCTTTAAAGGTGTGAAAATTATGAAGAGCATGATACCGTCTGAAAAATAGGAGGAGCATGACACGGTGTTGAAAAACATGAAGAGCCTAAAATGTGAGGAAAATATGAAGAGCTTTAAAGGTGTGAAAAATATGAGGAGCATGACACGGTCTGATAAATAGGAGGAGCATGAAGCAGTGTTGAAAAACATGAAGAGCCTGAAAACGTGTGAAAAATAACATGAGCATGAAATGATCTGAAAAAAAGGAGGAACAGGAAACATTCTTAAAAACAGGAGGAGCATGAAGCGGTGTTCAAAAACATGAAGAGTCTGAAAAGGTATGAAATATATAAAGAGCTTCAAAAGGTGTCAAAAATATGAGGAGCATGAAACGGTCTGAAACATAGGAGGAGCATGAAGCGGTGTTCAAAAACATGAAGAGCCTGAAAAGGTGTGAAAAATTTGAAGAGCTTCAAAAGGTGTGAAATACATGAGGAGCATGAAACGTTCTGAAACATGGGAGGACCATGAACTGGTGTTGAAAATCATGAAGAGCCTGAAAAGGTGTGAAAAATATGCAGAGCTTCAAAAGGTGTCAAAAATATGAGGAGCATGAAACGGTCTGAAAAATACGAGGAGCATGAAGTGGTGTTGAAAACCATGAAGAGCCTGAAAAGGTGTGAAAAATATGAAGAGCTTCAAAAGGTGTCAAAAATATCAGGAGCATGAAAAGATCTGAAAAATAGCAGGAACATGAAACGGTCTGAAAAATAGGAGGAGCATGAAGAGGTGTTCAAAAATATGACGAGCCTTAAAAGGCGTGAAAAATATGAAGAGCTTTAAAGGTGTGAAAATTATGAAGAGCAAGATACCGTCTGAAAAATAGGAGGAGCATGACACGGTGTTGAAAAACATGAAGAGCCTTAAAATGTGAGGAAAATATGAAGAGCTTTAAAGGTGTGAAAAATATGAGGAGCATGACACGGTCTGTTAAATAGGAGGAGCATGACACGGTGTTGAAAAATATGAAGAGCATGAAAATGTGTGAAAAATATGAAGAGCTTCACAAGGAGTCAAAAATATGAGGAGCATGAAAAGGTCTGAAAAATAGGAGGAGCATGAAGCGGTGTTGAAAAACATGAAGAGCCTGAAAAGGTGTGAAAAATATGAAGAGCTTCAAAAGGTGTCAAAAATATGAGGAGCATGAAATGATCTGAAAAAAAGGAGGAACAGGAAACATTCTGAAAAACAGGAGGAGCATGAAGCGGTGTTCAAAAACATGAAGAGTCTGAAAAGGTATGAAAGATATGAAGAGCTTCAAAACGTGTCAAAAATATGAGGAGCATGAAACGGTCTGAAAAATAGGAGGAGCATGAAGCGGTGTTCAAAAAGATGAAGAGCCTGAAAAGCTGTGAAAAATTTGAAGAGCTTCAAAAGGTGTGAAATACATGAGGAGCATGAAACGTTCTGAAACATGGGAGGACCATGAAGCGGTGTTGAAAATCATGAAGAGCCTCAAAAGGTGTGAAAAATATGCAGAGCTTCAAAATTTGTCAAAAATATGAGGAGCATGAAACGGTCTGAAAAGTACGAGGAACATGAAGTGGTGTTGAAAACCATGAAGAGCCTGAAAAGGTGTGAAAAATATGAAGAGCTTCAAAAGGTGTCAAAAATATGAGGTGCATGAATCGGTCCGAAAAATAGGAGGTTCATGAAGCGGTGTTGAAAAACATGAAGAGCCTGAAAATGTGTGAAAAATATGAAGAGCTTCAAAAGGTGTCAAAAATATGAGGAGCATGAAACGGTCTGAAAAATAGGACGAGCATAAGCGATGTTGAAAAACATGCACAGCCTGAAAAGGTGTGAAAAATATGAAGAGCTTCAAAAGGTGTGAAAAATATGAAGAGCTTCAAAAGGTGTGAAAAATATGAAGAGCTTCAAAAGGTGTGAAAAATATGAAGAGCTTCAAATGTGTCAAAAATGAGATGAGCATCAAACGGTCTGAAAAATAAGAGAAGAGCATGAAGTGGAGCAGAAAAAAAAGAAGAGCCTGAAAAGGTGTGAAATATATGAATAGCTTCAAAAGGTGTAACAAATATGAGGACCATGAAACGGTTTGAAAAATAGGAAGAGCATGAAACGGTGTTCAAAAACATGAAGAGCCTGAAAAGGTGTGAAAAATATGAAGAGCTTCAAAACGTGCCAAAAATATGAGGAACCTGAAAATGTCTCAAAAATAGGAGGAGCATGAAATGGTCTGAAAAATAGGAGGAGCATGAAGTGGTGTTCAAAAACATGAAGAGCCTTAAAAGTTGTGAAATATATGAAGAGGTTCAAAAGGTGTGAAAAATATGAGGAGCATGATACCGTCTGAAAAATAGGAGGATCATGAAACGGTGATCAAAAACATGAAGAGCCTGAAAAGGTGTGAAAAATATGAAGAGCTTGAAAAGGTGTGAAATACATGAGGAGACTGAAGCGGTCTGAAAAATAGGAGGAGCATGAAACGGTCTGAAAAATAGGAGGATCATGAAGCCGTGTTCAAAAAAATTGCAGAGACTGAAAAGGTGTGAAAAATATGAAGAGCTTCAAAAGGTGTCAAATTATGAGGAGCATAAACGGTCTGCAAATAGGACCAGCATGAAGCGGTGTTCAAAAACATGAAGAGCCTGAAAAGGTTTGAAAAATATGAATAGCTTTAAAAGGTGTGAAAATTATGAGGAGCAGGAAACGTTCGAAAAATAGGAGGAGGATGAAGCAATGTTGAAAAACATGAAGAGTCTGAAAAGGTGTGAAAATATGAAGAGCTTCAAAAATATGAAAAATATGAAGAGCTTCAAAAGGTGTGAAAAACATGAAGAGCTTCAAAAGGTGTCAAAAATATGAGGTGCATGAAATGGTCTGAAAAGTAGGAGGAGCATGAAGCGGTGTTGAAAAACATGAAGAGCCTGAAAACGTGTGAAAAATATGAAGAGCTTCAAAAGGAGTCAAAAATATGAGGAGAAAGAAAGGATCTTAAAAATAGGAGGAGCATGAAGCGGTGTTGAAAAACATGAAGAGCCTGAAAAGGTGTGAAAAATATGAAGAGCTTCAAAAGGTGTCAAAAATATGAGGAGCATGAAACGGTCCGAAAAATAGGAGGATCATGAAGTGGTGTTGAAAAACATGAAGAGCCTGAAAAGGTGTGAAAAATATGAAGAGCTTCAAAAGGTGTCAAAAATATGAGGAGCATGAAACGGTCTGAAAAATAGGAGGATCATGAAGCAGTGTTGAAAAACATGAAGAGCCTGAAAAGGTGTGAAATATATGAAGAGCTTCAAAAGGAGTCAAAAATTTGAGGAGAATGAAACCGTCTGACAAATAGGAGGAGCATGAAGCATTGTTGAAAAACATGAAGAGCCTGAAAACGTGTGAAAAATATGAAGAGCTTCAAAAGGTGTCAAAAATATGAGGAGCATGAAACGGTCTGAATAATAGAAGGAGCATGAAACGGTCTTTAAACAAATGAAGAGCCTGAAAAGGTGTGAAAAATATGAAGAGCTTCAAAAGGTGTCAAAAATTAGATGAGCATGAAACGGTCTGAAAAATCGGAGGTGCATGAAGCGGTGTTGAAAATCTTGAAGAGCCTGAAAAGGTGTGAAAAACATGAAGAGGTTCAAAAATATGAAAAATTTGAAGAGCCTGAAAAGGTGTGAAAAATATGAAGAGCTTCATGAGGTGTCAAATATATGAGGATCATGAAACGGTCTGAATAATAGGAGGAGCAAGAAACGGTGTACAAAACATGAAGAGCCTGAAAAGGTGTGAAAAATGTGAAGAGCTTAAAAGGTGTGAAAAATATGAAGAGCTTCAAAAGGTGTCAAAAAGTAGATGAGCATGAAACGGTCTGAAAAATAGGAGGAGCATGAAGTGGTGTTGAAAAAATGAAGAGCCTGAAAAGGTGTGAAATATATGAAGAGCTTTAAAATGTGTCAAATTTATGAGGAGAATGAAACGGTCTGAAAAATAGGAGGAGCTGAAGCGGTGTTGAAAAACATGAAGAGCCTGAAAAAGTGTGACAAATATGAAAAGTTTCTAAAGGTGTCAAAAATATGAGGAACATGAAACGGTCTGAAAAATAGGAGGAGTATGAAGTGGAGTTGAAAAACATGAAGAGCTTGAAAAAGTGTGAAAAATTTGAAGAGCTTCAAAAGGTGTCAAAATATGAGGAGCATGAAACCGTCTGAAAAATTGGAGGAGCATGAAACGGTGTTCAAAAACATGAAGAGCCTGAAAAGGTGTGAAAAATATGAAGAGCTTCAAAAGGTGTGAAATACATGAGGAGCAAGAAACTCTCTGAAAAATAGAAGGAGCATGAAGTGGTGTTCAAAAACATGAAGAGTCTGAAAAGGTTTGAAAAATATGAAGAGCTTCAAAATGTGTGAAAAATATGAGGAGCATGATATGGTTTCAAAAATAGGATTACCATGAAGCGGTGTTCAAAACATGAAGAGCCTGAAAAGTTTTGAAAAATATGAAAAGCTTCAAAAGGTGTCAAAAATGAGATGAGCATGAAACGTTCTGAAAAATAGGAGGTGCATGAAGCGGTGTTGAAAAACATGAAGAGCCTGAAAAGGTGTGAAAAATATGAAGAGCTTCAAAAGGTGTCAAAAATATGAGGAGCATGAAACGGTCTGAAAAATAGGAGGAGCATGAAACGGTGTTCAAAAACAGGAAGAGCCTAAAAAGGTGTGAAATATATGAAGAGCTTCAAAACATGTCAAAAATATGTGGAGCATGAAACGGTCTGAAAAATAGGAGGAGCATGAAGCGCAGTTGAAAAACATGAAGAACCTGAAAACGTGTGAAAAATATGAACAGCTTCAAAAGGTGTGAAAAATGAGATGAGCATGAAACGTTCTGAAAAATAGGAGGTGCATGAAGCGGTGTTGAAAAACATGAAGAGCCTGAAAAGGTGTGAAAAATAGGAAGAGCTTCAAAGGGCGTCAAAAATATGAGGAGCATGAAACGGTCTGAAAAATAGGAGAAGCATGAAACGGTCTGAAAATTAGGAGGAGCATGAAGCAGTGTTGAAAAACATGAAGAACCTGAAAACGTGTGAAAAATATGAACAGCCTCAAAAGGTGTGAAAAATGAGATGAGCTTGAAGCGGTCTGAAAAATAGGAGGAGCATGAAGTGTTGTTTAAAAGCATGAAGAGCCTGAAAAGCTGTGAAATATATGAAAAGCTTCAAAAGGTGTGAAAAAAAAGAAGAGTTTCAAAAGGTGTCAAAAATATGAGGAGCATGAAACGATCTGAAAAAGAAGAGGAGCATGAAACGGTGTTCAAATACATGAAGAGCCTAAAAAGGTGTGAAAAATATGAAGAGCTTCAAAAGGTGTGAAAATATGAAGACCTGCAAAAGGTGTAAAAATCGATGAGCATGAAATGATCTGAAAATTAGGAGCAGCACGAAGCGGTGTTGAAAACCATGAAGAGCCTGAAAACGTGTAAAATATATGAAGAGCTTCAAAAGAAATGAAAAATATGAACAGCTTCAAAATGTGTCAAAAATGAGATGAGAATGAAGCAGTCTGAAAAAAGGAGGAGCATGAAGTGGTGTTGAAAATCATGAAGAGCCTGAAAAGGTGTGAAATATATGAAGAGTTTCAAAAGATGTCAAAAATATGAGGAGCATGCAACGGTCTGAAAAATAGGAGGAGCATCAAACTGTGCTGAAAAAAATGAAGAGCCTGAAAAGGTGTGAAAAATATGATGAGCTTCAAAACGTGTCAAAAATATGAGGAGCATGAAACGGTCTGAAAAATAGGAGGAGCATGAAGTGGTGTTGAAAAATATGAAGAGCCTGAAAAGGTGTGAAAAATATGAAGAGCTTCAAATTTGTCAAAATTATGAGGACCATGAAACGCTCTGAAAAATACGAGGAGCATGAAGCGGTGTTGAAAAACATGAAGAGCCTGAAAAGGTGTGAAAAATAGGAAGAGCTTCAAAGGGCGTCAAAAATATGAGGAGCATGAAACGGTCTGAAAAATAGGAGAAGCATGAAACGGTCTGAAAATTAGGAGGAGCATGAAGCAGTGTTGAAAAATATAAAGAGCCTGAAACAGTGTGAAATATATGAAGAGCCTCAAAGGTGTCAAAAATATGAGGAGCAAGAAACGGTCTGAAAAATAGAAGGAGCTTGAAGTGGTGTTGAAAAACATGAAGAGCCTGAAAAAGTGTGAAATATATGAAGAGCCTCAAAGGTGTCAAAAATATGAGGAGCAAGAAACGGTCTGAAAAATAGAAGGAGCTTGAAGTGGTGTTGAAAAACATGAAGAGCCTGAAAAGGTGTGAAAAATATGAAGAGCTACAAAGATGTCAAAATTAAGAGGAGCATGAAACGCTCTGAAAAAGAGGAGGAGCAGCAAGCGATGTTGAAAAACATGAAGAACGTGAAAAAGTGTGAAAAATATGAAGAGCTTCAAAAGGTGTCAAGAATATGAGGAGCATGAAACGGTCTGAAAAATAGGAGGAGCATGAAGTGGTGCTGAAAAACATGAATAGCCTGAAAAGGTGTGAAAAATATGAAGAGCTTCAAAAGGCGTCAAAAATATGAGGAGCATGAAACGGTCTGAAAAATAGGAGAAGCATGAAACGGTCTGAAAAATAGGAGGAGCATGAAGTGGTGAAGAAAAATATGAGGAGCCTCAAAAGGTGTAAAAATATGAAGAGCTTCAAAGGTGTCAAAACTAAGAGGAGCATGAAACGGTCTGAAAAAGATGAGGAGCAGCAAGCGATGTTGAAAAACATGAAGAGCCTGAAAAGGTGTGAAAAATATGAAGAGATTCAAAAGGTGTCAAAAATATGAGGAGCATGAAACGGTTTGAAAAATAGGAGGAGCATGAAGCGGTGTTGAAAAACATGAAGAGCCTGAAAAGGTGTGAAAAATATGAAGAGCTTCAAAATGTGTAAAAAATATGGGGAGCAAAAAAAGGTCTGAAAAATAGGAGGAGCATGAAGTGGTGCTGAAAAACATGAAGAGCCTGAAAAGGTGTGAAAAATATGAAGAGCTTCAAAAGGCGTCAAAAATACGAGGAGCATGAAACAGTCTGAAAAATAGGAGGAGCATGAAACGGTCTGAAAATAGGAGGAGCATGAAGCGGTTTGAAAAACATGAAGAGCCTGAAAAAGTGTGAAAAATATGAAGAGCTTCAAAAGGTGTCAAAAATATGAGGAGAATGAAACGGTCTGAAAATCAGGAGGAGCATGAAGCGGTGTTGAAAAACATAAAGAGCCTGAAAAAGTGTGAAATATATGAAGAGCCTCAAAGGTGTCAAAAATATGAGGAGCAAGAAACGGTCTGAAAAATAGAAGGAGCTTGAAGTGGTGTTGAAAAACATGAAGAGCCTGAAAAGGTGTGAAAAATATGAAGAGCTTCAGAAAGGTGTCAAATATATAGAGGGTGAAACGGTCTGAAAAATATGAGGAGCAAGAAACTGTTTTCAAAAACATGAAGAGCCTCAAAAGATGTGAAAAATGTGAAGAGCTTCAAACTGTGTCAAAAATATGAGGAGCATGAAACGGTCTGAAAAATAGGAGGAGCATGAAGCGTTGTTGAAAAACATGAAGAGCCTGAAAAGGTGTGAAAAATATGAAGTGCTTCAAAAAGTGTCAAAAACATGAGGAGCATGAAAATGTCTGAAAAATAGGAGGAGCTTGAAGCGGTGTTCAAAAAAATGAAGAGCCTGGAGAAGTGTGAAAAATATGAAGAGCTTCAAAAAGTGTCAAAAATATGAGGAGCATTAAACGGTCTGAAAAATAGGAGAAGCATGAAACGGTCTGAAAAATAGGAGAAGCATGAAACGGTCTGAAAAATAGGAGGAGCATGAAGCAGTGTTGAAAAACATAAAGAGCCTGAAACAGTGTGAAATATATGAAGAGCCTCAAAGGTGTCAAAAATATGAGGAGCAAGAAACGGTCTGAAAAATAGAAGGAGCTTGAAGTGGTGTTGAAAAACATGAAGAGCCTGAAAAAGTGTGAAATATATGAAGAGCCTCAAAGGTGTCAAAAATATGAGGAGCAAGAAACGGTCTGAAAAATAGAAGGAGCTTGAAGTGGTGTTGAAAAACATGAAGAGCCTGAAAAGGTGTGAAAAATATGAAGAGCTTCAAAGGTGTCAAAATTATGAGGAGCATGAAACGCTCTGAAAAAGAGGAGGAGCAGCAAGCGATGTTGAAAAACATGAAGAGCGTGAAAAGGTGTGAAAAATATGAAGAGCTTCAAAAGGTGTCACAAATATGAGGAGCATGAAAGGGTCTGAAAAATAGGAGGAGCATGAAGCGGTGTTGAAAAACATGAAGAGCCTGAAAAGGTGTGAAAAATATGAAGAGCTTCAAAAGGTGTCAAAAATATAAGGAGCATGAAACGGCCTGAAATATAGGAGGAGCATGAAAAGGTGTTAAAAAACATGAAGAGCCTAAAAAGGTGTGAAAAATATGAAAAGCTTCAAATGTTGTCAAATATATGAGGAGAATTAAACGGTCTGATAATTAGGAGGAGCATGAAGTGGTGTTGAAAAACATGAAAAGCTTGAAAAAGGTGTGAAACATATGAGTAGAATAAAACAGTCTGAAAAATAGGAGGAGCATGAAGTGGTGTAGAAAAACATGAAGACCCTGAAAAGGTGTGAAAAATATGAAGAGCTAGAAAAAGTGTCAAAAATATGAGTAGCTTGAAACGGTCTGAAATATAGGAGGAGCGTGAAAAGTTGTTAAAAAAAATACGAAGAGCTTCAAAATGTGTGAAACATATGAGGAGCATGAAACGGTCTGAAAAATAGGAGGAGCATGAAGCGTTGTTGAAAAACATGAAGAGCCTGAAAAGGTGTGAAAAACATGAAGTGCTTCAAAAGGTGTCAAAAACATGAGGAGCATGAAAAGGTCTGAAAAATAGGAGGAGCATGAAGCGGTGTTCAAAAAAATGAAGAGCCTGGAGAAGTGTGAAAAATATGAAGACCTTCAAAAAGTGTCAAAAATATGAGGAGCATTAAACGGTCTGAAAAATAGGAGAACCATGAAGTGGGGTTGAAAAATATGAAGAGCCTGAAAAGGTGTGAAAAATACGAAGAGCTTCAAAGGTGTCAAAATTATGAGGAGCATGAAACGCTCTGAAAAAGAGGAGGAGCAGCAAGCGATGTTGAAAAACATGAAGAGCGTGAAAAGGTGTGAAAAATATGAAGAGCTTCAAAAGGTGTCAAATATATGAGGAGCATGATACGGGCTGAAAAATAGGAGGAGTATGAAGTGGTGCTGAAAAATATGAAGAGCCTGAAAAGGTGTGAAAAATAGGAAGAGCTTCAAAAGTTGTGAAAAATATGAGGAGCATGAAACGGTCTGAAAAATAAGAGGAGCATGAAGCCGTGTTGAAAAACATGTAGAGACTGAAAAGGTGTAAAAAATATGAAGAGCTTCAAAAGGTGTCAAAAATATGAGGAGCTGAAACGGTCTGAAAAATAGGAGGAGCATTGTAGCGTTGTTCAAAAACTTGAAGAGCCTGAAATGGTGTGAAAAATATGAAGAGCTTCAAAAGGTGTCAAAAATATGAGGAGCATGAAACGGTCTGAAAAATAAGAGGAGCATGAAATGGTGTTGAAAAACATGAAGAGCCTGAAAAGGTGTGAAAAATAGGAAGAGCTTCAAAAGAAGTGAAAAATATGAGGAGCATGAAACGGTCTGAAAAATACGAGGAGCATGAAGCGGTGTTGAAAAATATGAAGAGCCTGAAAAGGTGTGAAAAATAGGAAGAGCTTCAAAAGGCGTCAAAAATATGAGGAGCATGAAACGGTCTGAAAAATAGGAGAAGCATGAAATGGTCTGAAAAATAGGAGGAGCATGAAGCGGTTTGAAAAACATGAAGAGCCTGAAAAAGTGTGAAAAATATGAAGAGCTTCAAAAGGTGTCAAAAATATGAGGAGAATGAAACGGTCTGAAAATTAGGAGGAGCATGAAGCGGTGTTGAAAAACATAAAGAGCCTGAAACAGTGTGAAATATATGAAGAGCCTCAAAGGTGTCAAAAATAAGAGGAGCAAGAAAAGGTCTGAAAAATTGAAGGAGCTTGAAGTGGTGTTGAAAGACATGAAGAGCCTGAAAAAGTGTGAAATATATGAAGAGCCTCAAAGGTGTCAAAAATATGAGGAGCAAGAAACGGTCTGAAAAATAGAAGGAACTTGAAGTGGTGTTGAAAAACATGAAGAGCCTGAAAAGGTGTGAAAAATATGAAGAGTTTCAAAAAGGTGTCAAATATATAGAGGGTGAAACGGTCTGAAAACTAAGAGGAGCAAGAAACTGTTTTCAAAAACATGAAGAGCCTCAAAAGGTGTGAAAAATATGAAGAGCTTCAAAAAGGTGTCAAATATATAGAGGGTGAAACGGTCTGAAAAATATGAGGAGCAAGAAACTGTTTTCAAAAACATGAAGAGCCTCAAAAGGTGTGAACAATGTGAAGAGCTTCAAACTGTGTCAAAAATATGAGGAGCATGAAACGGTCTGAAACATAGGTGGAGCATGAAGTGTTGTTGAAAAACATGAAGAGCCTGAAAAAGGAGTGAAAAATATGAAGAGCTTCAAAAGCTGTCAAAAATATAAGGAGCATGAAACGGTCTGAAATATAGGAGGAGCATGAAAAGGTGTTAAAAAACATGAAGAGCCTGAAAAGGTGTGAAAAATATGAAAAGCTTCAAATGGTGTCAAAAATATGAGGAGAATGAAACGGTCTGATAATTAGGAGGAGCATGAAGTGGTGTAGAAAAATATGAAGACCCTGAAAAGGTGTGAAAAATATGAAGAGCTACAAAAAGTGTCAAAAATATGAGGAGCTTGAAACGGTCTGATATATAGGAGGAGCGTGAAAAAGTGTTAAAAAAATATGAAGAGCTTCAAAAGGTGTCAAAAATATGAGGAGCATGAAACGGTCTGAAAAATATGACGAGCATGAAACGGTGTTCAAAAACATGAAGAGCCTGAAAAGGTGTGAAAAATATGAAGAGCTTCAAAAGAAGTGAAAAATATGAGGAGCATGAAACGGTCTGAAAAATACGAGGAGCATGAAGCGGTGTTGAAAAATATGAAGAGCCTGAAAAGGTGTGAAAAATAGGAAGAGTTTCAAAAGGCGTCAAAAATATGAGGAGCATGAAACGGTCTGAAAAATAGGAGAAGCATGAAATGGTCTGAAAAATAGGAAGAGCATGAAGCGGTTTGAAAAACATGAAGAGCCTGAAAAAGTGTGAAAAATATGAAGAGCTTCAAAAGGTGTCAAAATTATGAGGACCATGAAACGCTCTGAAAAATACGAGGAGCATGAAGCGGTGTTGAAAAACATCAAGAGCCTGAAAAGTTGTGAAAAATAGGAAGAGCTTCAAAAGGCGTCAAAAATATGAGGAGCATGAAACGGTCTGAAAAATAGGAGAAGCATGAAACGGTCTGAAAAATAGGAGGAGCATGAAGCGGTTTGAAAAACATGAAGAGCCTGAAAAAGTGTGAAAAATATGAAGAGCTTCAAAAGGTGTCAAAAATATGAGGAGAAAGAAACGGTCTGAAAATTAGGAGGAGCATGAAGCAGTGTTGAAAAACATAAAGAGCCTGAAACAGTGTGAAATATATGAAGAGCCTCAAAGGTGTCAAAAATATGAGGAGCAAGAAACGGTCTGAAAAATAGAAGGAGCTTGAAGTGGTGTTGAAAAACATGAAGAGCCTGAAAAAATGTGAAATAAATGAAGAGCCTCAAAGGTGTCAAAAATATGAGGAGCAAGAAACGGTCTGAAAAATAGAAGGAGATTGAAGTGGTGTTGAAAAACATGAAGAGCCTGAAAAGGTGTGAAAAATATGAAGAGCTTCAAAAGGTGTCACAAATATGAGGATCATGAAAGGGTCTGAAAAATAGGAGTAGCATGAAGCGGTGTTGAAAAACATGAAGAGCCTGAAAAGGTGTGAAAAATATGAAGAGCTTCAAAAGGTGTCAAAAATATGAGGAGAATGAAACGGTCTGAAAAATAGGAGGAGCATGAAGTCGTGCTGAAAAACATGAATAGCCTGAAAAGGTGTGAAAAATATGAAGAGCTTCAAAAGGCGTCAAAAATATGAGGAGAATGAAACGGTCAGAAAAATAGGAGAAGCATGAAACGGTCTGAAAAATGGGAGGAGCATGAAGCGGTTTGAAAAACATGAAGAGCCTGAAAAAGTGTGAAAAATATGAAGAGCTTCAAAAGGTGTCAAAAATATGAGGAGAATGAAACGGTCTGAAAATTAGGAGGAGCATAAAGCGGTGTTTAAAAACCTAAAGAGCCTGAAACAGTGTGAAATATATGAAGAGCCTCAAAGGTGTCAAAATATGAGGAGCAAGAAACGGTCTGAAAAATTGAAGGAGCTTGAAGTGGTGTTGAAATACATGAAGAGCCTGAAAAAGTGTGAAATATATGAAGAGCCTCAAAGGTGTCAAAAATATGAGGAGCAAGAAACGGTCTGAAAAATAGAAGGAGCTTGAAGTGGTGTTGAAAAACATGAAGAGCCTGAAAAGGTGTGAAAAATATGAAGAGCTTCAGAAAGGTGTCAAATATATAGAGGGTGAAACGGTCTGAAAAATATGAGGAGCAAGAAACTGTTTTCAAAAACATGAAGAGCCTCAAAATTTGTGAAAAATATGAAGAGCTTCAAAAAGGTGTCAAATATATAGAGGGTGAAACGGTCTGAAAAATATGAGGAACAAGATACTGTTTTCAAAAACATGAAGAGCCTCAAAAGGTGTGAACAATGTGAAGAGCTTCAAACTGTGTCAAAAATATGAGGAGCATGAAACGGTCTGAAACATAGGAGCAGCATGAAGTGTTGTTGAAAAACATGAAGAGCCTGAAAAAGGTGTGAAACATATGAGGAGCATGATACGGTCTGAAAAATAGGAGGAGCATGAAGCGGTGTTGAAAAATATGAAGAGCCTGAAAACGTATGAAAAATATGAAGAGCTTCAAAAGGTGTCAAAAATATAAGGAGCATGAAACGGTCTGAAATATAGCAGGAGCATGAAAAGGTGTTAAAAAACATGAAGAGCCTGAAAAGGTGTGAAAAATATGAAGAGCTTCAAATGGTGTCAAAAATATGAGGAGAATGAAACGGTCTGATAATTAGGAGGAGCATGAAGTGGTGTTGAAAAACATGAAGAGCTTGAAAAAGGTGTGAAACATATGAGTAGAATAAAACGGTCTGAAAAATAGGAGGAGCATGAAGTGGTGTAGAAAAACATGAAGACCCTGAAAAGGTGTGAAAAATATGAAGAGCTACAAAAAGTGTCAAAAATATGAGGAGCTTGAAACGGTCTGAAATATAGGAGGAGCGTGAAAAGGTGTTAAAAAAATATGAAGAGCTTCAAAAGGTGTGAAACATATGAGGAGCATGAAACGGTCTGAAAAATAGGAGGAGCATGAAGCGTTGTTGAAAAACATGAAGAGCCTGAAAAGGTGTGAAAAATATGAAGTGCTTCAAAAGGTGTCAAAAACTTGAGGAGCATGAAAAGGTCTGAAAAATAGGAGGAGCATGAAGCGGTGTTCAAAAAAATGAAGAGCCTGGAGAAGTGTGAAAAATATGAAGAGCTTCAAAAAGTGTCAAAAATATGAGGAGCATTAAACGGTCTGAAAAATAGGAGAAACATGAAGTGGTGTTGAAAAATATGAAGAGCCTGAAAAGGTGTGAAAAATATGAAGAGCTTCAAAGGTGTCAAAATTATGAGGAGCATGAATCGCTCTGAAAAAGAGGAGGAGCACCAAGCGATGTTGAAAAACATGAAGAGCGTGAAAAGGTGTGAAAAATATGAAGAGCTTCAAAAGGTGTCAAAAATATGAGGAGCATGAAAGGGTCTGAAAAATAGGAGGAGCATGAAGCAGTGTTGAAAAACATGAAGAGCCTGAAAAGGTGTGAAAAATATGAAGAGCTTCAAAAAGTGTCAAAAATATGAGGAGCATGAAACGGTCTGAAAAATAGGAGGAGCATGAAGTGGTGCTGAAAAACATGAAGAGCTTGAAAAGGTGTGAAAAATAGGAGGAGCTTCAAAAGGCGTCAAAAATATGAGGAGCATGAAACGGTCTGAAAAATAGGAGAAGCATGAAACGGTCTGAAAAATAGGAGGAGCATGAAGCGGTTTGAAAAACATGAAGAGCCTGAAAAAGTGTGAAAAATATGAAGAGCTTCAAAAGGTATCAAAAATATGAGGAGAATGAAACGGTCTGAAAATTAGGAGGAGCATGAAGCAGTGTTGAAAAACATAAAGAGCCTGAAACAGTGTGAAATATATGAAGAGCCTCAAAGGTGTCAAAAATATGAGGAGCAAGAAACGGTCTGAAAAATAGAAGGAGCTTGAAGTGGTGTTGAAAAACATGAAGAGCCTGAAAAAGTGTGAAAAATATGAAGAGCCTCAAAGGTGTCAAAAATATGAGGAGCAAGAAACGGTCTGAAAAATAGAAGGAGCCTGAAGTGGTGTTGAAAAACATGAAGAGCCTGAAAAGGTGTGAAAAATATGAAGAGCTTCAAAGGTGTCAAAATTATGAGGAGCATGAAACGCTCTGAAAAAGAGGAGGAGCAGCAAGCGATGTTGAAAAACATGAAGAACGTGAAAACGTGTGAAAAATATGAAGAGCTTCAAAAAGGTGTCAAATATATAGAGGGTGAAACGGTCTGAAAAATATGAGGAGCAAGAAACTGTTTTCAAAAACATGAAGAGCCTCAAAAGGTGTGAACAATGTGAAGAGCTTCAAACTGTGTCAAAAATATGAGGAGCATGAAACGGTCTGAAACATAGGAGGAGCATGAAGTGTTGTTGAAAAAATGAAGAGCCTGAAAAGGTGTCAAAAATATGAAGAGCTTCAAAAAGGTGTCAAATATATAGAGGGTGAAACGGTCTGAAAAATATGAGGAGCAAGAAACTGTTTTCAAAAACATGAAGAGCCTCAAAAGGTGTGAACAATGTGAAGAGCTTCAAACTGTGTCAAAAATATGAGGAGCATGAAACGGTCTGAAACATAGGAGGAGCATGAAGTGATGTTGAAAAACATGAAGAGCCTGAAAAAGGTGTAAAACATATGAGGAGCATGATACGGTCTGAAAAATAGGAGGAGCATGAAGCGGTGTTGAAAAATATGAAGAGCCTGAAAACGTATGAAAAATATGAAGAGCTTCAAAAGGTGTCAAAAATATAAGGAGCATGAAACGGTCTGAAATATAGCAGGAGCATGAAAAGGTGTTAAGAAACATGAAGAGCTTGAAAAGGTGTGAAAAATATGAAAAGATTCAAATGGTGTCAAAAATATGAGGAGATGAAACGGTCTGAAAATTAGGAGGAGCATGAAGCGGTGTTGAAAACATGAAGAGCCTGAAAATGTGTGAAATATATGAAGAGCCTCAAAGGTGTCAAATTATGAGGAGCAAGAAACGGTCTGAAAAATAGGAGGAGCTTGAAGCGGTGTTGAAAAACATGAAGAGCCTGAAAAGGTGTGAAAAATGTGAAGAGCTTCAAACTTTGTCAAAAATATGAGGAGCATGAAATGGTCTGAAACATAGGATTAGCATGAAGTATTGTTGAAAAACATGAAGAGCCTGAAAAATGTGTGAAACATATGAGGAGCATGATACGATCTGAAAAATAGGAGGAGCATGAAGCGGGGTTGAAAAATATGAAGAGCCTGAAAAGGTGTGAAAAATATGAAAAGCTTCAAAAGGTGTCAAAAATATAAGGAGCATGAAACGGTCTGAAATATAGGAGGAGCATGAAAAGGTGTTAAAAAACATGAAGAGCCTGAAAAGGTGTGAAAAATATGAAAAGCTTCAAATGGTGTCAAACGTATGAGGAGAATGAAACGGTCTGAAAATTAGGAGGAGCATGAAGCGGTGTTGAAAAACATGAAGAGCCTGAAAATGTGTGAAATATATGAAGAGCCTCAAACGTGTCAAAAATATGAGGAGCAAGAATCGGTCTGAAAAATAGGAGGAGCTTGAAGCGGTGTTGAAAAATATGAAGAGCCTGAAAAGATGTGAAATATATGAAGAGCTTCAAAAGGTGTCAAAAATATGAGGAGCATGAAATGGTATGAAATATAGGAGGAGCATGAAAAGGTGTTAAAAAACTTGAAGAGCTTCAAAAGGTGTGAAACATATGAGGAGCATGAAACGGTCTGAAAAATAGGAAGAGCATGTAGTGGTGTTGAAAACCATGAAGAGCCTGAAAGGTGTGAAAAATATGAAGAACTTCAAAAGGTGTCAAAAATATAAGGAGCATGAAACGGTCAGAAAAATAGGAGGAGCATGAACTGGTGTTATAAAACATGAAGAGCCTGAAAAGGTGTGAAAATATGAAGAACTTCAAAAGGTGTCAAATATATGAGGAGCATGAAACGGTCTGAAAAATAGGAGGATCATGAAACGGTGTTCATACACTTGAAGAGCCCGGAAAGGTGTGAAAAAAATGAAGAGCTTCATAAAGGTGTCAAAAATATGAGGAGGGTGAAAGGGTCTGAAAAACATGAGGAGCAAGAAACTGTTTTCAAAAACATGAAGAGCCTCAACAGTTGTGAAAAATATGAAGAGCTTCAAACTGTGTCAAATATATGAGAAACATGAAACGGTCTGAAAAATAGAAGGAGCTTGAAGTGGTGTTGAAAAACATGAAGAGCCTGAAAAGGTGTGAAAAATATGAAGAGCTTCAAAAAGGTGTCAAATATATAGAGGGTGAAACGGTCTGAAAAATATGAGGAGCAAGAAACTGTTTTCAAAAACATGAAGAGCCTCAAAAGGTGTGAAAATATGAAGAGCTTCAAAAAGGTGTCAAATATATAGAGGGTGAAACGGTCTGAAAAATATGAGGAGCAAGAAACTGTTTCCAAAAACATGAAGAGCCTCAAAAGGTGTGAACAATGTGAAGAGCTTCAAACTGTGTCAAAAATATGAGGAGCATGAAACGGTCTGAAACATAGGAGGAGCATGAAGTGATGTTGAAAAACATGAAGAGCCTGAAAAAGTGTGAAACATATGAGGAGCATGATACGGTCTGAAAAATAGGAGGAGCATGAAGCGGTGTTGAAAAATATGTAGAGCCTGAAAACGTATGAAAAATATGAAGAGCTTCAAAAGGTGTCAAAAATATAAGGAGCATGAAACGGTCTGAAATATAGCAGGAGCATGAAAAGGTGTTAAAAAACATGAAGAGCCTGAAAAGGTGTGAAAAATATGAAGAGCTTCAAATGGTGTCAAAAATATGAGGAGAATGAAACGGTCTGAAAATTAGGAGGAGCATGAAGCGGTGTTGAAAACATGAAGAGCCTGAAAATGTGTGAAATATATGAAGAGCCTCAAAGGTGTCAAAAATATGAGGAGCAATAATCGGTCTGAAAAATAGGAGGAGCTTGAAGCGGTGTTGAAAAATATGAAGAGCCTGAAAAGGTGTGAAATATATGAAGAGCTTCAAAAGGTGTCAAAAATATAAGGAGCATGAAATGGTAGGAAATATAGGAGCAGCATGAAAA
Organism: Dama dama; assembly: GCF_033118175.1. Classification (NCBI taxonomy): domain Eukaryota; kingdom Metazoa; phylum Chordata; class Mammalia; order Artiodactyla; family Cervidae; genus Dama; species Dama dama. The sequence goes on along the minus strand of NW_026870877.1, from coordinate 4,890,782 downwards.
GGTGTTAAAAAACTTGAAGAGCTTCAAAAGGTGTGAAACATATGAGGAAGAGCATGTAGTGGTGTTGAAAACCATGAAGAGCCTGAAAGTTGTGAAAAATATGAAGAGCTTTAAAAGGTGTCAAAAATATGAGGAGCATGAAACGGTCTGAAAAATAGGAGGAGCATGAAGCTATGTAGAAAAACATGAAGAACCTGAAAAGGTGTGAAATATATGAAGAGCTTCAAAATGTGTAAAATATGAGGAGTATGAAACGGTCTGAAAAATAGGAGTAACATGAAACACTGTTCAAAATCATGAAGAGCCTGAAAAGGTGTGAAAAACATGAAGAGCCTGAAAAGGTGTGAAAAATATGAAGAGCTTCCAAAGGTGTCAAAAATGAGATGAGCATGAAACGGTCTGAAAAATCGGAGGAGCATGAAGTGGGGTTGAAAATCATGAAGAGCCTGAAAAGGTGTGAAAAATATGAAGTGCTTCAAAAGGTGTCAAAAACTTGAGGAGCATGAAAAGGTCTGAAAAATAGGAGGAGCATGAAGCGGTGTTCAAAAAAATGAAGAGCCTGGAGAAGTGTGAAAAATATGAAGAGCTTCAAAAAGTGTCAAAAATATGAGGAGCATTAAACGGTCTGAAAAATAGGAGAAACATGAAGTGGTGTTGAAAAATATGAAGAGCCTGAAAAGGTGTGAAAAATATGAAGAGCTTCAAAGGTGTCAAAATTATGAGGAGCATGAAACGCTCTGAAAAAGAGGAGGAGCAGCAAGCGATGTTGAAAAACATGAAGAGCGTGAAAAGGTGTGAAAAATATGAAGAGCTTCAAAAGGTGTCAAAAATATGAGGAGCATGAAAGGGTCTGAAAAATAGGAGGAGCATGAAGCGGTGTTGAAAAACATGAAGAGCCTGAAAAGGTGTGAAAAATATGAAGAGCTTCAAAAAGTGTCAAAAATATGAGGAGCATGAAACGATCTGAAAAATAGGAGGAGCATGAAGTGGTGCTGAAAAACATGAAGAGCCTGAAAAGGTGTGAAAAATAGGAGGAGCTTCAAAAGGCGTCAAAAATATGAGGAGCATGAAACGGTCAGAAAAATAGGAGAAGCATGAAACGGTCTGAAAAATAGGAGGAGCATGAAGCGGTTTGAAAAACATGAAGAGCCTGAAAAAGTGTGAAAAATATGAAGAGCTTCAAAAGGTATCAAAAATATGAGGAGAATGAAACGGTCTGAAAATTAGGAGGAGCATGAATCAGTGTTGAAAAACATAAAGAGCCTGAAACAGTGTGAAATATATGAAGAGCCTCAAAGGTGTCAAAAATATGAGGAGCAAGAAACGTTCTGAAAAATAGAAGGAGCTTGAAGTGGTGTTGAAAAACATGAAGAGCCTGAAAAAGTGTGAAAAATATGAAGAGCCTCAAAGGTGTCAAAAATATGAGGAGCAAGAAAGGGTCTGAAAAATAGAAGGAGCCTGAAGTGGTGTTGAAAAACATGAAGAGCCTGAAAAAGTGTGAAAAATATGAAGAGCTTCAAAGGTGTCAAAATTATGAGGAGCATGAAACGCTCTGAAAAAGAGGAGGAGCAGCAAGCGATGTTGAAAAACATGAAGCACGTGAAAAGGTGTGAAAAATATGAAGAGCTTCAAAAAGGTGTCAAATATATAGAGGGTGAAACGGTCTGAAAAATATGAGGAGCAAGAAACTGTTTTCAAAAACATGAAGAGCCTCAAAAGGTGTGAACAATGTGAAGAGCTTCAAACTGTGTCAAAAATATGAGGAGCATGAAACGGTCTGAAACATAGGAGGAGCCTGAAGTGGTGTTGAAAAACATGAAGTGCCTGAAAAGGTGTGAAATATAAGAAGAGCTTCAAAACTTGTCAAATATGAGGAGCATGAAACGGTCTGAAAAATAGGAGGAGCATGCAGTGGTATTCAAAAACATGAAGAGCCTGAAAATGTGTGAAAAATACGAAGAGCTTCAAAATGTGTCAAAATATGAGGAGCATGAAACGGCGTGAAAATAGGAGGAGCATGAAACGGTCTGAAAAATAGGAGGAGCATGAATCGGTGTTCAGAAACATGAAGAGCTTGAAAAGGTGTGAAATATATGAAGAGCTTCAAAGGTGTCAAAAATAGGAGGAGAATGAAATTGTCTGAAATAAAGGAGGAGCATGAAGCGGTGTTGAAAAACATGAAGAGCCTGAAAAGCTGTGAAAAATATGAAGAGCTTCAAAAGGTGTCAAAAATGACATGAGCATGAAATGGGCTGAAAAACAGGAGGAGCATGAAATGGTGTTGAAAAAATGAAGAGCCTGAAAAGGTGTGAAATATATGAAGAGCTTTAAAATGTGTCAAATTTATGAGGAAAATGAAACGGTCTGAAAAATAGGAGGAGCTGAAGCGGTGTTGAAAAACATGAAGAGCCTGAAAAAGTGTGAAAAATTTGAAGAGCTTCACAAGGAGTCAAAAATGTGAGGAGCATGAAAAGGTCTGAAAAATAGGAGGAGCATGAAGCGGTGTTGAAAAACATGAAGAGCCTGAAAAGGTGTGAAAAATATGAAGAGCTTCAAAAGGTTTCAAAAATATGAGGAGCATGAAATGATCTGAAAAAAAGGAGGAACAGGAAACATTCTGAAAAACAGGAGGAGCATGAAGCGGTGTTCAAAAACATGAAGAGTCTGAAAAGGTATGAAAGATATGAAGAGCTTCAAAACGTGTCAAAAATATGAGGAGCATGAAACGGTCTGAAAAATAGGAGGAGCATGAAGCGGTGTTCAAAAAGATGAAGAGCCTGAAAAGCTGTGAAAAATTTGAAGAGCTTCAAAAGGTGTGAAATACATGAGGAGCATGAAACGTTCTGAAACATGGGAGGACCATGAAGCGGTGTTGAAAATCATGAAGAGCCTCAAAAGGTGTGAAAAATATGCAGAGCTTCAAAATTTGTCAAAAATATGAGGAGCATGAAACGGTCTGAAAAGTACGAGGAACATGAAGTGGTGTTGAAAACCATGAAGAGCCTGAAAAGGTGTGAAAAATATGAAGAGCTTCAAAAGGTGTCAAAAATATGAGGTGCATGAATCGGTCCGAAAAATAGGAGGTTCATGAAGCGGTGTTGAAAAACATGAAGAGCCTGAAAAGGTGTGAAAAATATGAAGAGCTTCAAAAGGTGTCAAAAATATGAGGAGCATGAAACGGTCTGAAAAATAGGACGAGCATAAGCGATGTTGAAAAACATGCACAGCCTGAAAAGGTGTGAAAAATATGAAGAGCTTCAAAAGGTGTGAAAAATATGAAGAGCTTCAAAAGGTGTGAAAAATATGAAGAGCTTCAAAAGGTGTGAAAAATATGAAGAGCTTCAAATGTGTCAAAAATGAGATGAGCATGAAACGGTCTGAAAAATAAGAGAAGAGCATGATGTGGAGCAGAAAAAAAAGAAGAGCCTGAAAAGGTGTGAAATATATGAATAGCTTCAAAAGGTGTAACAAATATGAGGACCATGAAACGGTTTGAAAAATAGGAAGAGCATGAAACGGTGTTCAAAAACATGAAGAGCCTGAAAAGGTGTGAAAAATATGAAGAGCTTCAAAACGTGCCAAAAATATGAGGAACCTGAAACTGTCTCAAAAATAGGAGGAGCATGAAACGGTCTGAAAAATAGGAGGAGCATGAAGTGGTGTTCAAAAACATGAAGAGCCTGAAAAGTTGTGAAATATATGAAGAGGTTCAAAAGGTGTGAAAAATATGAGGAGCATGATACCGTCTGAAAAATAGGAGGATCATGAAACGGTGATCAAAAACATGAAGAGCCTGAAAAGGTGTGAAAAATATGAAGAGCTTCAAAAGGTGTGAAATACATGAGGAGCATGAAAGGGGATGAAAAATAGGAGAAGCATGAAGTGGAGTGGAAAAACATGAAGAGCCTGAAAAGGTGTGAAAAATTTGAAGAGCTTCAAAAGGTGTGAAATACATGAGGAGCATGAAACTCTCTGAAAAATAGGAGGAGCATGAAGCGGTTTTCAAAAACATGAAGAGCTGAAATGTTTTGAAAAATATGAAAAGCTTCAAAAGGTGTCAAAAATGAGATGAGCATGAAACGGTCTGAAAAATAGGAAGAGAATGAAGCGGTGTTGGAAAACATGAAAAGCCTGAAAAAGTGTGAAAAATATGAAGAGCTTCATAAGGTGTCAAAAATATTAGGAGCATGTAACGATCTGAAAAATAGGAGGAGGATGAAGCGGTGTTCAAAAACATGAGGAGCCTGAAAAGATGTGAAAAATATGAAGACCTTCAAAAGGTGTGATAAATATGAGGAGCATGAAGCGGTCTGAAAAATAGGAGGAGCATGAAGTGTAGTTTAAAAACATGAAGAGCCTGAAAAGGAGTGAAATATAAGAAGAGCTACAAAAGGTGTCAAATATATGAGGAGCATGAAACGGTCTGAAAAATAGGAGGAGCATGAAGTGGTGATGAAAACCATGAAGAGCCTGAAAAGGTGTGAAAAATATGAAGAGCTTCAAAAGGTATGAAATATAGGAGAAGCATGAAGCGGTGTTCAAAAACATAAAAAGCCTGTTAAGGTGTGAAAAATATGAAGAGCTTCAAAACGTGTCAAATATATGTGGAGCATGAAACGGTGTGAAAAATTGGAGGAGCATGAAGCGGTGTTGAAAAACATGAAGAACCTGAAAACTTGTGAAAAATATGAAGATCTTCAAAAGGTGTAAAAATATGAGGAGCATGAAACAATCTGAAACATAGGAGGAGCATGAAGTGGTGTTGAAAAACATGAAGTGCCTGAAAAGGTGTGAAATATATGAAGAGCTTCAAATGGTGTCAAAAATATGAGGAGCATGAAACGCTCTGAAATATAGGAGGAGCATGAAGTGGTGTTGAAAAACTTGAAGAGCTGAAAAGGTGGGAAAATATGAAGAGCTTCAACAGGTGTCAAAAATATGAGGAGCATGAAATGGACTGAAAAATAGGAGGAACATGAAGCGGGGTTGAAAAACATGAAGAGCCTGAAAAGTTGTGAAAAATGTGAAAAGCTTCAAAAGGTGTGAAATACATGAGGAGCATGAAACGGTCTGAAAAATAGGAGTAGCATGAGACGGTGTTGAAAAACATGAAGAGCCTGAAAAGTTGTGAAAAATATGAAGAGCTTCAAAAGGTGTCAAAATTATGAGGAGCATGAAACGGTCTAAAAAATAGGAGGAGCATGAAACGGTGTTCAAAACATGAATAGCCTGAAAAGGTGTGAAATATATGACGAGCTTCAAAAGATGTGAAATATAGGAGCAGCATGAAGCGGTGTTCAAAAACATAAAAAGCCTGAAAAAGTGTGAAAAATATGAAGGGCTTCAAAACGTGTCAAAAATATGTGGAGCATGAAATAGTCTGAAAAATAGGAGGAGCATGAAGCGGTGTTGAAAAACATGAAGAACCTGAAAACTTGTCAAAATTTGAAGAGCTTCAAAAGGTGTGAAATATATGAACAGTTTCAAAAGTGTGAAAAATGAGATGAGCATGAAGCGGTCTTAAAAATAGGAGGAGCAATGTTGAAAAACACGAAGAGTCTGAAAAGGTGTGAAAATATGAAGAGCTTCAAAAATATGAAAAATATGAAGAGCTTCAAAAGGTGTGAAAATCATGAAGAGCTTCAAAAGGTGTCAAAAATATGAGGTGCATGAAATGATCTGAAAAGTAGGAGGAGCATGAAGCGGTGTTGAAAAACATGAAGAGCCTGAAAACGTGTGAGAAATATGAAGAGCTTCAAAAGTTGTGAAAAATATGAAGAGCTTCAAAAGGTGTCAAAATCAGATGAGCATGAAATGGTGTGAAAAATAGGAGGAGCATGAAGCCGTGTTGAAACACATGAAGAACCTGAAAACTTGTGAAAAATATGACGAGCTTCAAAAGATGTGAAATATAGGAGCAGCTTGAAGCGGTGTTCAAAAACATAAAAAGCCTGAAAAAGTGTGAAAAATATGAAGAGCTTCAAAAGGTGTCAAAAATATGTGGAGCATGAAATAGTCTGAAAAATAGGAGGTAATGAAGCGGTGTTGAAAAACATGAAGAACCTGAAAACTTGTCAAAATTTGAAGAGTTTCAAAAGGTGTAAAATATATGAACAGTTTCAAAAGTGTGAAAAATGAGATGAGCATGAAGCGGTCTTAAAAATAGGAGGAGCATGAAGTGTTGTTGAAAAACATAAAGATCCTGAAAATGTGTGAAATATATGAAGAGCTACAAAAGGTGTCAAAAACGTGAGGAGCATGAAACGGTCTGAAAAATAGGAAGAGCATGAAGCGGTGTTCAAAAACATGAGGAGCCTGAAAAGGTGTGAAAAATATGAAGAGCTTCAAAAGGTGTCAAATTATGAGGAGCGTGAAACGGTCTGAAAAATAGGAGGAGTATGAAGTGGTGTTGAAAAAAATGAAGAGCCTGAATATGTGTGCAAAATATAAAGAGCTTCAAAAGGTGTGAAATACATGTGGAGCACGAAACGGTCTGAAAAATAGGAGGATCATGAAGCCGTGTTCAAAAAAATTGCAGAGACTGAAAAGGTGTGAAAAATATGAAGAGCTTCAAAAGGTGTCAAATTATGAGGAGCATAAACGGTCTGCAAATAGGACCAGCATGAAGCGGTGTTCAAAAACATGAAGAGCCTGAAAAGGTTTGAAAAATATGAATAGCTTTAAAAGGTGTGAAAATTATGAGGAGCAGGAAACGTTCGAAAAATAGGAGGAGGATGAAGCAATGTTGAAAAACATGAAGAGTCTGAAAAGGTGTGAAAATATGAAGAGCTTCAAAAATATGAAAAAAATGAAGAGCTTCAAAAGGTGTGAAAAACATGAAGAGCTTCAAAAGGTGTCAAAAATATGAGGTGCATGAAATGGTCTGAAAAGTAGGAGGAGCATGAAGCGGTGTTGAAAAACATGAAGAGCCTGAAAACGTGTGAAAAATATGAAGAGCTTCAAAAGGAGTCAAAAATATGAGGAGAATGAAACGGTCTTAAAAATAGGAGGAGCATGAAGCGGTGTTGAAAAACATGAAGAGCCTGAAAAGGTGTGAAAAATATGAAGAGCTTCAAAAGGTGTCAAAAATATGAGGAGCATGAAACGGTCTGAAAAATAGGAGGATCATGAAGCAGTGTTGAAAAACATGAAGAGCCTGAAAAGGTGTGAAATATATGAAGAGCTTCAAAAGGAGTCAAAAATATGAGGAGAATGAAACCGTCTGACAAATAGGAGGAGCATGAAGCATTGTTGAAAAACATGAAGAGCCTGAAAACGTGTGAAAAATATGAAGAGCTTCAAAAGGTGTCAAAAATATGAGGAGCATGAAACGGTCTGAATAATAGAAGGAGCATGAAACGGTCTTTAAACAAATGAAGAGCCTGAAAAGGTGTGAAAAATATGAAGAGCTTCAAAAGGTGTCAAAAATATGTGGAGCATGAAATAGTCTGAAAAATAGGAGGAGCATGAAGCGGTGTTGAAAAACATGAAGAACCTGAAAACTTGTCAAAATTTAAAGAGTTTCAAAAGGTGTGAAATATATGAACAGTTTCAAAAGTGTGAAAAATGAGATGAGCATGAAGCGGTCTTAAAAATAGGAGGAGCATGAAGTGTTGTTGAAAAACATAAAGATCCTGAAAATGTGTGAAATATATGAAGAGCTACAAAAGGTGTCAAAAACGTGAGGAGCATGAAACGGTCTGAAAAATAGGAAGAGCATGAAGCAGTGTTCAAAAACATGAGGAGCCTGAAAAGGTGTGAAAAATATGAAGAGCTTCAAAAGGTGTCAAATTATGAGGAGCGTGAAACGGTCTGAAAAATAGGAGGAGTATGAAGTGGTGTTGAAAAAAATGAAGAGCCTGAATATGTGTGCAAAATATAAAGAGCTTCAAAAGGTGTGAAATACATGTGGAGCACGAAACGGTCTGAAAAATAGGAGGATCATGAAGCCGTGTTCAAAAAAATTGCAGAGACTGAAAAGGTGTGAAAAATATGAAGAGCTTCAAAAGGTGTCAAATTATGAGGAGCATAAACGGTCTGCAAATAGGACCAGCATGAAGCGGTGTTCAAAAACATGAAGAGCCTGAAAAGGTTTGAAAAATATGAATAGCTTTAAAAGGTGTGAAAATTATGAGGAGCAGGAAACGTTCGAAAAATAGGAGGAGGATGAAGCAATGTTGAAAAACATGAAGAGTCTGAAAAGGTGTGAAAATATGAAGAGCTTCAAAAATATGAAAAATATGAAGAGCTTCAAAAGGTGTGAAAAACATGAAGAGCTTCAAAAGGTGTCAAAAATATGAGGTGCATGAAATGGTCTGAAAAGTAGGAGGAGCATGAAGCGGTGTTGAAAAACATGAAGAGCCTGAAAACGTGTGAAAAATATGAAGAGCTTCAAAAGGAGTCAAAAATATGAGGAGAATGAAACGGTCTTAAAAATAGGAGGAGCATGAAGCGGTGTTGAAAAACATGAAGAGCCTGAAAAGGTGTGAAAAATATGAAGAGCTTCAAAAGGTGTCAAAAATATGAGGAGCATGAAACGGTCCGAAAAATAGGAGGATCATGAAGCGGTGTTGAAAAACATGAAGAGCCTGAAAAGCTGTGAAAAATATGAAGAGCTTCAAAAGGTGTCAAAAATATGAGGAGCATGAAACGGTCTGAAAAATAGGAGGATCATGAAGCAGTGTTGAAAAACATGAAGAGCCTGAAAAGGTGTGAAATATATGAAGAGCTTCAAAAGGAGTCAAAAATATGAGGAGAATGAAACCGTCTGACAAATAGGAGGAGCATGAAGCATTGTTGAAAAACATGAAGAGCCTGAAAACGTGTGAAAAATATGAAGAGCTTCAAAAGGTGTCAAAAATATGAGGAGCATGAAACGGTCTGAATAATAGAAGGAGCATGAAACGGTCTTTAAACAAATGAAGAGCCTGAAAAGGTGTGAAAAATATGAAGAGCTTCAAAAGGTGTCAAAAATTAGATGAGCATGAAACGGTCTGAAAAATCGGAGGTGCATGAAGCGGTGTTGAAAATCTTGAAGAGCCTGAAAAGGTGTGAAAAACATGAAGAGGTTCAAAAATATGAAAAATTTGAAGAGCCTGAAAAGGTGTGAAAAATATGAAGAGCTTCATGAGGTGTCAAATATATGAGGATCATGAAACGGTCTGAATAATAGGAGGAGCAAGAAACGGTGTACAAAACATGAAGAGCCTGAAAAGGTGTGAAAAATGTGAAGAGCTTAAAAGGTGTGAAAAATATGAAGAGCTTCAAAAGGTGTCAAAAAGTAGATGAGCATGAAACGGTCTGAAAAATAGGAGGAGCATGAAGTGGTGTTGAAAAAATGAAGAGCCTGAAAAGGTGTGAAATATATGAAGAGCTTTAAAATGTGTCAAATTTATGAGGAGAATGAAACGGTCTGAAAAATAGGAGGAGCTGAAGCGGTGTTGAAAAACATGAAGAGCCTGAAAAAGTGTGACAAATATGAAAAGTTTCTAAAGGTGTCAAAAATATGAGGAACATGAAACGGTCTGAAAAATAGGAGGAGTATGAAGTGGAGTTGAAAAACATGAAGAGCTTGAAAAAGTGTGAAAAATTTGAAGAGCTTCAAAAGGTGTCAAAATATGAGGAGCATGAAACCGTCTGAAAAATTGGAGGAGCATGAAACGGTGTTCAAAAACATGAAGAGCCTGAAAAGGTGTGAAAAATATGAAGAGCTTCAAAAGGTGTGAAATACATGAGGAGCATGAAACTCTCTGAAAAATAGAAGGAGCATGAAGTGGTGTTCAAAAACATGAAGAGTCTGAAAAGGTTTGAAAAATATGAAGAGCTTCAAAATGTGTGAAAAATATGAGGAGCATGATATGGTTTCAAAAATAGGATTACCATGAAGCGGTGTTCAAAACATGAAGAGCCTGAAAAGTTTTGAAAAATATGAAAAGCTTCAAAAGGTGTCAAAAATGAGATGAGCATGAAACGTTCTGAAAAATAGGAGGTGCATGAAGCGGTGTTGAAAAACATGAAGAGCCTGAAAAGGTGTGAAAAATATGAAGAGCTTCAAAAGGTGTCAAAAATATGAGGAGCATGAAACGGTCTGAAAAATAGGAGGAGCATGAAACGGTGTTCAAAAACAGGAAGAGCCTAAAAAGGTGTGAAATATATGAAGAGCTTCAAAACATATCAAAAATATGTGGAGCATGAAACGGTCTGAAAAATAGGAGGAGCATGAAGCGCAGTTGAAAAACATGAAGAACCTGAAAACGTGTGAAAAATATGAACAGCTTCAAAAGGTGTGAAAAATGAGATGAGCATGAAACGTTCTGAAAAATAGGAGGTGCATGAAGCGGTGTTGAAAAACATGAAGAGCCTGAAAAGGTGTGAAAAATATGAAGAGCCTCAAAAGGTGTGAAATACATGTGGAGCACGAAACGGTCTGAAAAATAGGAGGATCATGAAGCCGTGTTCAAAAAAATTGCAGAGACTGAAAAGGTGTGAAAAATATGAAGAGCTTCAAAAGGTGTCAAATTATGAGGAGCATAAACGGTCTGCAAATAGGACCAGCATGAAGCGGTGTTCAAAAACATGAAGAGCCTGAAAAGGTTTGAAAAATATGAATAGCTTTAAAAGGTGTGAAAATTATGAGGAGCAGGAAACGTTCGAAAAATAGGAGGAGGATGAAGCAATGTTGAAAAACATGAAGAGTCTGAAAAAGTGTGAAAATATGAAGAGCTTCAAAAATATGAAAAATATGAAGAGCTTCAAAAGGTGTGAAAAACATGAAGAGCTTCAAAAGGTGTCAAAAATATGAGGTGCATGAAATGGTCTGAAAAGTAGGAGGAGCATGAAGCGGTGTTGAAAAACATGAAGAGCCTGAAAACGTGTGAAAAATATGAAGAGCTTCAAAAGGAGTCAAAAATATGAGGAGAAAGAAACGATGTTAAAAATAGGAGGAGCATGAAGCGGTGTTGAAAAACATGAAGAGCCTGAAAAGGTGTGAAAAATATGAAGAGCTTCAAAAGGTGTCAAAAATATGAGGAGCATGAAACGGTCCGAAAAATAGGAGGATCATGAAGCGGTGTTGAAAAACATGAAGAGCCTGAAAAGGTGTGAAAAATATGAAGAGCTTCAAAAGGTGTCAAAAATATGAGGAGCATGAAACGGTCTGAAAAATAGGAGGATCATGAAGCAGTGTTGAAAAACATGAAGAGCCTGAAAAGGTGTGAAATATATGAAGAGCTTCAAAAGGAGTCAAAAATATGAGGAGAATGAAACCGTCTGACAAATAGGAGGAGCATGAAGCATTGTTGAAAAACATGAAGAGCCTGAAAACGTGTGAAAAATATGAAGAGCTTCAAAAGGTGTCAAAAATATGAGGAGCATGAAACGGTCTGAATAATAGAAGGAGCATGAAACGGTCTTTAAACAAATGAAGAGCCTGAAAAGGTGTGAAAAATATGAAGAGCTTCAAAAGGTGTCAAAAATTAGATGAGCATGAAACGGTCTGAAAAATCGGAGGTGCATGAAGCGGTGTTGAAAATCTTGAAGAGCCTGAAAAGGTGTGAAAAACATGAAGAGGTTCAAAAATATGAAAAATTTGAAGAGCCTGAAAAGGTGTGAAAAATATGAAGAGCTTCATGAGGTGTCAAATATATGAGGATCATGAAACGGTCTGAATAATAGGAGGAGCAAGAAACGGTGTACAAAACATGAAGAGCCTGAAAAGGTGTGAAAAATGTGAAGAGCTTAAAAGGTGTGAAAAATATGAAGAGCTTCAAAAGGTGTCAAAAAGTAGATGAGCATGAAACGGTCTGAAAAATAGGAGGAGCATGAAGTGGTGTTGAAAAAATGAAGAGCCTGAAAAGGTGTGAAATATATGAAGAGCTTTAAAATGTGTCAAATTTATGAGGAGAATGAAACGGTCTGAAAAATAGGAGGAGCTGAAGCGGTGTTGAAAAACATGAAGAGCCTGAAAAAGTGTGACAAATATGAAAAGTTTCTAAAGGTGTCAAAAATATGAGGAACATGAAACGGTCTGAAAAATAGGAGGAGTATGAAGTGGAGTTGAAAAACATGAAGAGCTTGAAAAAGTGTGAAAAATTTGAAGAGCTTCAAAAGGTGTCAAAATATGAGGAGCATGAAACCGTCTGAAAAATTGGAGGAGCATGAAACGGTGTTCAAAAACATGAAGAGCCTGAAAAGGTGTGAAAAATATGAAGAGCTTCAAAAGGTGTGAAATACATGAGGAGCATGAAACTCTCTGAAAAATAGAAGGAGCATGAAGTGGTGTTCAAAAACATGAAGAGTCTGAAAAGGTTTGAAAAATATGAAGAGCTTCAAAATGTGTGAAAAATATGAGGAGCATGATATGGTTTCAAAAATAGGATTACCATGAAGCGGTGTTCAAAACATGAAGAGCCTGAAAAGTTTTGAAAAATATGAAAAGCTTCAAAAGGTGTCAAAAATGAGATGAGCATGAAACGTTCTGAAAAATAGGAGGTGCATGAAGCGGTGTTGAAAAACATGAAGAGCCTGAAAAGGTGTGAAAAATATGAAGAGCTTCAAAAGGTGTCAAAAATATGAGGAGCATGAAACGGTCTGAAAAATAGGAGGAGCATGAAACGGTGTTCAAAAACAGGAAGAGCCTAAAAAGGTGTGAAATATATGAAGAGCTTCAAAACATATCAAAAATATGTGGAGCATGAAACGGTCTGAAAAATAGGAGGAGCATGAAGCGCAGTTGAAAAACATGAAGAACCTGAAAACTTGTCAAAATTTGAAGAGTTTCAAAAGGTGTAAAATATATGAACAGTTTCAAAAGTGTGAAAAATGAGATGAGCATGAAGCGGTCTTAAAAATAGGAGGAGCATGAAGTGTTGTTGAAAAACATAAAGATCCTGAAAATGTGTGAAATATATGAAGAGCTACAAAAGGTGTCAAAAACGTGAGGAGCATGAAACGGTCTGAAAAATAGGAAGAGCATGAAGCGGTGTTCAAAAACATGAGGAGCCTGAAAAGGTGTGAAAAATATGAAGAGCTTCAAAAGGTGTCAAATTATGAGGAGCGTGAAACGGTCTGAAAAATAGGAGGAGTATGAAGTGGTGTTGAAAAAAATGAAGAGCCTGAATATGTGTGCAAAATATAAAGAGCTTCAAAAGGTGTGAAATACATGTGGAGCACGAAACGGTCTGAAAAATAGGAGGATCATGAAGCCGTGTTCAAAAAAATTGCAGAGACTGAAAAGGTGTGAAAAATATGAAGAGCTTCAAAAGGTGTCAAATTATGAGGAGCATAAACGGTCTGCAAATAGGACCAGCATGAAGCGGTGTTCAAAAACATGAAGAGCCTGAAAAGGTTTGAAAAATATGAATAGCTTTAAAAGGTGTGAAAATTATGAGGAGCAGGAAACGTTCGAAAAATAGGAGGAGGATGAAGCAATGTTGAAAAACATGAAGAGTCTGAAAAGGTGTGAAAATATGAAGAGCTTCAAAAATATGAAAAAAATGAAGAGCTTCAAAAGGTGTGAAAAACATGAAGAGCTTCAAAAGGTGTCAAAAATATGAGGTGCATGAAATGGTCTGAAAAGTAGGAGGAGCATGAAGCGGTGTTGAAAAACATGAAGAGCCTGAAAACGTGTGAAAAATATGAAGAGCTTCAAAAGGAGTCAAAAATATGAGGAGAATGAAACGGTCTTAAAAATAGGAGGAGCATGAAGCGGTGTTGAAAAACATGAAGAGCCTGAAAAGGTGTGAAAAATATGAAGAGCTTCAAAAGGTGTCAAAAATATGAGGAGCATGAAACGGTCTGAAAAATAGGAGGATCATGAAGCAGTGTTGAAAAACATGAAGAGCCTGAAAAGGTGTGAAATATATGAAGAGCTTCAAAAGGAGTCAAAAATATGAGGAGAATGAAACCGTCTGACAAATAGGAGGAGCATGAAGCATTGTTGAAAAACATGAAGAGCCTGAAAACGTGTGAAAAATATGAAGAGCTTCAAAAGGTGTCAAAAATATGAGGAGCATGAAACGGTCTGAATAATAGAAGGAGCATGAAACGGTCTTTAAACAAATGAAGAGCCTGAAAAGGTGTGAAAAATATGAAGAGCTTCAAAAGGTGTCAAAAATATGTGGAGCATGAAATAGTCTGAAAAATAGGAGGAGCATGAAGCGGTGTTGAAAAACATGAAGAACCTGAAAACTTGTCAAAATTTGAAGAGTTTCAAAAGGTGTGAAATATATGAACAGTTTCAAAAGTGTGAAAAATGAGATGAGCATGAAGCGGTCTTAAAAATAGGAGGAGCATGAAGTGTTGTTGAAAAACATAAAGATCCTGAAAATGTGTGAAATATATGAAGAGCTACAAAAGGTGTCAAAAACGTGAGGAGCATGAAACGGTCTGAAAAATAGGAAGAGCATGAAGCAGTGTTCAAAAACATGAGGAGCCTGAAAAGGTGTGAAAAATATGAAGAGCTTCAAAAGGTGTCAAATTATGAGGAGCGTGAAACGGTCTGAAAAATAGGAGGAGTATGAAGTGGTGTTGAAAAAAATGAAGAGCCTGAATATGTGTGCAAAATATAAAGAGCTTCAAAAGGTGTGAAATACATGTGGAGCACGAAACGGTCTGAAAAATAGGAGGATCATGAAGCCGTGTTCAAAAAAATTGCAGAGACTGAAAAGGTGTGAAAAATATGAAGAGCTTCAAAAGGTGTCAAATTATGAGGAGCATAAACGGTCTGCAAATAGGACCAGCATGAAGCGGTGTTCAAAAACATGAAGAGCCTGAAAAGGTTTGAAAAATATGAATAGCTTTAAAAGGTGTGAAAATTATGAGGAGCAGGAAACGTTCGAAAAATAGGAGGAGGATGAAGCAATGTTGAAAAACATGAAGAGTCTGAAAAGGTGTGAAAATATGAAGAGCTTCAAAAATATGAAAAATATGAAGAGCTTCAAAAGGTGTGAAAAACATGAAGAGCTTCAAAAGGTGTCAAAAATATGAGGTGCATGAAATGGTCTGAAAAGTAGGAGGAGCATGAAGCGGTGTTGAAAAACATGAAGAGCCTGAAAACGTGTGAAAAATATGAAGAGCTTCAAAAGGAGTCAAAAATATGAGGAGAATGAAACGGTCTTAAAAATAGGAGGAGCATGAAGCGGTGTTGAAAAACATGAAGAGCCTGAAAAGGTGTGAAAAATATGAAGAGCTTCAAAAGGTGTCAAAAATATGAGGAGCATGAAACGGTCCGAAAAATAGGAGGATCATGAAGCGGTGTTGAAAAACATGAAGAGCCTGAAAAGCTGTGAAAAATATGAAGAGCTTCAAAAGGTGTCAAAAATATGAGGAGCATGAAACGGTCTGAAAAATAGGAGGATCATGAAGCAGTGTTGAAAAACATGAAGAGCCTGAAAAGGTGTGAAATATATGAAGAGCTTCAAAAGGAGTCAAAAATATGAGGAGAATGAAACCGTCTGACAAATAGGAGGAGCATGAAGCATTGTTGAAAAACATGAAGAGCCTGAAAACGTGTGAAAAATATGAAGAGCTTCAAAAGGTGTCAAAAATATGAGGAGCATGAAACGGTCTGAATAATAGAAGGAGCATGAAACGGTCTTTAAACAAATGAAGAGCCTGAAAAGGTGTGAAAAATATGAAGAGCTTCAAAAGGTGTCAAAAATTAGATGAGCATGAAACGGTCTGAAAAATCGGAGGTGCATGAAGCGGTGTTGAAAATCTTGAAGAGCCTGAAAAGGTGTGAAAAACATGAAGAGGTTCAAAAATATGAAAAATTTGAAGAGCCTGAAAAGGTGTGAAAAATATGAAGAGCTTCATGAGGTGTCAAATATATGAGGATCATGAAACGGTCTGAATAATAGGAGGAGCAAGAAACGGTGTACAAAACATGAAGAGCCTGAAAAGGTGTGAAAAATGTGAAGAGCTTAAAAGGTGTGAAAAATATGAAGAGCTTCAAAAGGTGTCAAAAAGTAGATGAGCATGAAACGGTCTGAAAAATAGGAGGAGCATGAAGTGGTGTTGAAAAAATGAAGAGCCTGAAAAGGTGTGAAATATATGAAGAGCTTTAAAATGTGTCAAATTTATGAGGAGAATGAAACGGTCTGAAAAATAGGAGGAGCTGAAGCGGTGTTGAAAAACATGAAGAGCCTGAAAAAGTGTGACAAATATGAAAAGTTTCTAAAGGTGTCAAAAATATGAGGAACATGAAACGGTCTGAAAAATAGGAGGAGTATGAAGTGGAGTTGAAAAACATGAAGAGCTTGAAAAAGTGTGAAAAATTTGAAGAGCTTCAAAAGGTGTCAAAATATGAGGAGCATGAAACCGTCTGAAAAATTGGAGGAGCATGAAACGGTGTTCAAAAACATGAAGAGCCTGAAAAGGTGTGAAAAATATGAAGAGCTTCAAAAGGTGTGAAATACATGAGGAGCATGAAACTCTCTGAAAAATAGAAGGAGCATGAAGTGGTGTTCAAAAACATGAAGAGTCTGAAAAGGTTTGAAAAATATGAAGAGCTTCAAAATGTGTGAAAAATATGAGGAGCATGATATGGTTTCAAAAATAGGATTACCATGAAGCGGTGTTCAAAACATGAAGAGCCTGAAAAGTTTTGAAAAATATGAAAAGCTTCAAAAGGTGTCAAAAATGAGATGAGCATGAAACGTTCTGAAAAATAGGAGGTGCATGAAGCGGTGTTGAAAAACATGAAGAGCCTGAAAAGGTGTGAAAAATATGAAGAGCTTCAAAAGGTGTCAAAAATATGAGGAGCATGAAACGGTCTGAAAAATAGGAGGAGCATGAAACGGTGTTCAAAAACAGGAAGAGCCTAAAAAGGTGTGAAATATATGAAGAGCTTCAAAACATATCAAAAATATGTGGAGCATGAAACGGTCTGAAAAATAGGAGGAGCATGAAGCGCAGTTGAAAAACATGAAGAACCTGAAAACGTGTGAAAAATATGAACAGCTTCAAAAGGTGTGAAAAATGAGATGAGCATGAAACGTTCTGAAAAATAGGAGGTGCATGAAGCGGTGTTGAAAAACATGAAGAGCCTGAAAAGGTGTGAAAAATATGAAGAGCCTCAAAAGGTGTGAAATACATGTGGAGCACGAAACGGTCTGAAAAATAGGAGGATCATGAAGCCGTGTTCAAAAAAATTGCAGAGACTGAAAAGGTGTGAAAAATATGAAGAGCTTCAAAAGGTGTCAAATTATGAGGAGCATAAACGGTCTGCAAATAGGACCAGCATGAAGCGGTGTTCAAAAACATGAAGAGCCTGAAAAGGTTTGAAAAATATGAATAGCTTTAAAAGGTGTGAAAATTATGAGGAGCAGGAAACGTTCGAAAAATAGGAGGAGGATGAAGCAATGTTGAAAAACATGAAGAGTCTGAAAAAGTGTGAAAATATGAAGAGCTTCAAAAATATGAAAAATATGAAGAGCTTCAAAAGGTGTGAAAAACATGAAGAGCTTCAAAAGGTGTCAAAAATATGAGGTGCATGAAATGGTCTGAAAAGTAGGAGGAGCATGAAGCGGTGTTGAAAAACATGAAGAGCCTGAAAACGTGTGAAAAATATGAAGAGCTTCAAAAGGAGTCAAAAATATGAGGAGAAAGAAACGATGTTAAAAATAGGAGGAGCATGAAGCGGTGTTGAAAAACATGAAGAGCCTGAAAAGGTGTGAAAAATATGAAGAGCTTCAAAAGGTGTCAAAAATATGAGGAGCATGAAACGGTCCGAAAAATAGGAGGATCATGAAGCGGTGTTGAAAAACATGAAGAGCCTGAAAAGGTGTGAAAAATATGAAGAGCTTCAAAAGGTGTCAAAAATATGAGGAGCATGAAACGGTCTGAAAAATAGGAGGATCATGAAGCAGTGTTGAAAAACATGAAGAGCCTGAAAAGGTGTGAAATATATGAAGAGCTTCAAAAGGAGTCAAAAATATGAGGAGAATGAAACCGTCTGACAAATAGGAGGAGCATGAAGCATTGTTGAAAAACATGAAGAGCCTGAAAACGTGTGAAAAATATGAAGAGCTTCAAAAGGTGTCAAAAATATGAGGAGCATGAAACGGTCTGAATAATAGAAGGAGCATGAAACGGTCTTTAAACAAATGAAGAGC
The DNA here is from genome assembly GCF_033118175.1 of Dama dama. Classification (NCBI taxonomy): domain Eukaryota; kingdom Metazoa; phylum Chordata; class Mammalia; order Artiodactyla; family Cervidae; genus Dama; species Dama dama. The sequence goes on along the minus strand of NW_026870877.1, from coordinate 4,872,669 downwards.
CTGAAAAGGTGTGAAAAATATGAAGAGCTTCAAAAGGTGTCAAAAATTAGATGAGCATGAAACGGTCTGAAAAATCGGAGGTGCATGAAGCGGTGTTGAAAATCTTGAAGAGCCTGAAAAGGTGTGAAAAACATGAAGAGGTTCAAAAATATGAAAAATTTGAAGAGCCTGAAAAGGTGTGAAAAATATGAAGAGCTTCATGAGGTGTCAAATATATGAGGATCATGAAACGGTCTGAATAATAGGAGGAGCAAGAAACGGTGTACAAAACATGAAGAGCCTGAAAAGGTGTGAAAAATGTGAAGAGCTTAAAAGGTGTGAAAAATATGAAGAGCTTCAAAAGGTGTCAAAAAGTAGATGAGCATGAAACGGTCTGAAAAATAGGAGGAGCATGAAGTGGTGTTGAAAAAATGAAGAGCCTGAAAAGGTGTGAAATATATGAAGAGCTTTAAAATGTGTCAAATTTATGAGGAGAATGAAACGGTCTGAAAAATAGGAGGAGCTGAAGCGGTGTTGAAAAACATGAAGAGCCTGAAAAAGTGTGACAAATATGAAAAGTTTCTAAAGGTGTCAAAAATATGAGGAACATGAAACGGTCTGAAAAATAGGAGGAGTATGAAGTGGAGTTGAAAAACATGAAGAGCTTGAAAAAGTGTGAAAAATTTGAAGAGCTTCAAAAGGTGTCAAAATATGAGGAGCATGAAACCGTCTGAAAAATTGGAGGAGCATGAAACGGTGTTCAAAAACATGAAGAGCCTGAAAAGGTGTGAAAAATATGAAGAGCTTCAAAAGGTGTGAAATACATGAGGAGCATGAAACTCTCTGAAAAATAGAAGGAGCATGAAGTGGTGTTCAAAAACATGAAGAGTCTGAAAAGGTTTGAAAAATATGAAGAGCTTCAAAATGTGTGAAAAATATGAGGAGCATGATATGGTTTCAAAAATAGGATTACCATGAAGCGGTGTTCAAAACATGAAGAGCCTGAAAAGTTTTGAAAAATATGAAAAGCTTCAAAAGGTGTCAAAAATGAGATGAGCATGAAACGTTCTGAAAAATAGGAGGTGCATGAAGCGGTGTTGAAAAACATGAAGAGCCTGAAAAGGTGTGAAAAATATGAAGAGCTTCAAAAGGTGTCAAAAATATGAGGAGCATGAAACGGTCTGAAAAATAGGAGGAGCATGAAACGGTGTTCAAAAACAGGAAGAGCCTAAAAAGGTGTGAAATATATGAAGAGCTTCAAAACATATCAAAAATATGTGGAGCATGAAACGGTCTGAAAAATAGGAGGAGCATGAAGCGCAGTTGAAAAACATGAAGAACCTGAAAACGTGTGAAAAATATGAACAGCTTCAAAAGGTGTGAAAAATGAGATGAGCATGAAACGTTCTGAAAAATAGGAGGTGCATGAAGCGGTGTTGAAAAACATGAAGAGCCTGAAAAGGTGTGAAAAATATGAAGAGCCTCAAAAGGTGTGAAATACATGTGGAGCACGAAACGGTCTGAAAAATAGGAGGATCATGAAGCCGTGTTCAAAAAAATTGCAGAGACTGAAAAGGTGTGAAAAATATGAAGAGCTTCAAAAGGTGTCAAATTATGAGGAGCATAAACGGTCTGCAAATAGGACCAGCATGAAGCGGTGTTCAAAAACATGAAGAGCCTGAAAAGGTTTGAAAAATATGAATAGCTTTAAAAGGTGTGAAAATTATGAGGAGCAGGAAACGTTCGAAAAATAGGAGGAGGATGAAGCAATGTTGAAAAACATGAAGAGTCTGAAAAAGTGTGAAAATATGAAGAGCTTCAAAAATATGAAAAATATGAAGAGCTTCAAAAGGTGTGAAAAACATGAAGAGCTTCAAAAGGTGTCAAAAATATGAGGTGCATGAAATGGTCTGAAAAGTAGGAGGAGCATGAAGCGGTGTTGAAAAACATGAAGAGCCTGAAAACGTGTGAAAAATATGAAGAGCTTCAAAAGGAGTCAAAAATATGAGGAGAAAGAAACGATGTTAAAAATAGGAGGAGCATGAAGCGGTGTTGAAAAACATGAAGAGCCTGAAAAGGTGTGAAAAATATGAAGAGCTTCAAAAGGTGTCAAAAATAGGAGGAGCATGAAACGGTCCGAAAAATAGGAGGATCATGAAGCGGTGTTGAAAAACATGAAGAGCCTGAAAAGGTGTGAAAAATATGAAGAGCTTCAAAAGGTGTCAAAAATATGAGGAGCATGAAACGGTCTGAAAAATAGGAGGATCATGAAGCAGTGTTGAAAAACATGAAGAGCCTGAAAAGGTGTGAAATATATGAAGAGCTTCAAAAGGAGTCAAAAATATGAGGAGAATGAAACCGTCTGACAAATAGGAGGAGCATGAAGCATTGTTGAAAAACATGAAGAGCCTGAAAACGTGTGAAAAATATGAAGAGCTTCAAAAGGTGTCAAAAATATGAGGAGCATGAAACGGTCTGAATAATAGAAGGAGCATGAAACGGTCTTTAAACAAATGAAGAGCCTGAAAAGGTGTGAAAAATATGAAGAGCTTCAAAAGGTGTCAAAAATTAGATGAGCATGAAACGGTCTGAAAAATCGGAGGTGCATGAAGCGGTGTTGAAAATCTTGAAGAGCCTGAAAAGGTGTGAAAAACATGAAGAGGTTCAAAAATATGAAAAATTTGAAGAGCCAGAAAAGGTGTGAAAAATATGAAGAGCTTCATGAGGTGTCAAATATATGAGGATCATGAAACGGTCTGAATAATAGGAGGAGCAAGAAACGGTGTACAAAACATGAAGAGCCTGAAAAGGTGTGAAAAATGTGAAGAGCTTAAAAGGTGTGAAAAATATGAAGAGCTTCAAAAGGTGTCAAAAAGTAGATGAGCATGAAACGGTCTGAAAAATAGGAGGAGCATGAAGTGGTGTTGAAAAAATGAAGAGCCTGAAAAGGTGTGAAATATATGAAGAGCTTTAAAATGTGTCAAATTTATGAGGAGAATGAAACGGTCTGAAAAATAGGAGGAGCTGAAGCGGTGTTGAAAAACATGAAGAGCCTGAAAAATTGTGACAAATATGAAAAGTTTCTAAAGGTGTCAAAAATATGAGGAACATGAAACGGTCTGAAAAATAGGAGGAGTATGAAGTGGAGTTGAAAAACATGAAGAGCTTGAAAAAGTGTGAAAAATTGGAAGAGCTTCAAAAGGTGTCAAAATATGAGGAGCATGAAACCGTCTGAAAAATTGGAGGAGCATGAAACGGTGTTCAAAAACATGAAGAGCCTGAAAAGGTGTGAAAAATATGAAGAGCTTCAAAAGGTGTGAAATACATGAGGAGCATGAAACTCTCTGAAAAATAGAAGGAGCATGAAGTGGTGTTCAAAGACATGAAGAGTCTGAAAAGGTTTGAAAAATATGAAGAGCTTCAAAATGTGTGAAAAATATGAGGAGCATGATATGGTTTCAAAAATAGGATTACCATGAAGCGGTGTTCAAAACATGAAGAGCCTGAAAAGTTTTGAAAAATATGAAAAGCTTCAAAAGGTGTCAAAAATGAGATGAGCATGAAACGTTCTGAAAAATAGGAGGTGCATGAAGCGGTGTTGAAAAACATGAAGAGCCTGAAAAGGTGTGAAAAATATGAAGAGCTTCAAAAGGTGTCAAAAATATGAGGAGCATGAAACGGTCTGAAAAATAGGAGGAGCATGAAACGGTGTTCAAAAACAGGAAGAGCCTAAAAAGGTGTGAAATATATGAAGAGCTTCAAAACATGTCAAAAATATGTGGAGCATGAAACGGTCTGAAAAATAGGAGGAGCATGAAGCGCAGTTGAAAAACATGAAGAACCTGAAAACGTGTGAAAAATATGAACAGCTTCAAAAGGTGTGAAAAATGAGATGAGCATGAAACGTTCTGAAAAATAGGAGGTGCATGAAGCGGTGTTGAAAAACATGAAGAGCCTGAAAAGGTGTGAAAAATATGAAGAGCCTCAAAAGGTGTGAAATACATGTGGAGCACGAAACGGTCTGAAAAATAGGAGGATCATGAAGCCGTGTTCAAAAAAATTGCAGAGACTGAAAAGGTGTGAAAAATATGAAGAGCTTCAAAAGGTGTCAAATTATGAGGAGCATAAACGGTCTGCAAATAGGACCAGCATGAAGCGGTGTTCAAAAACATGAAGAGCCTGAAAAGGTTTGAAAAATATGAATAGCTTTAAAAGGTGTGAAAATTATGAGGAGCAGGAAACGTTCGAAAAATAGGAGGGGGATGAAGCAATGTTGAAAAACATGAAGAGTCTGAAAAGGTGTGAAAATATGAAGAGCTTCAAAAGGTGTGAAAAACATGAAGAGCTTCAAAAGGTGTCAAAAATATGAGGTGCATGAAATGGTCTGAAAAGTAGGAGGAGCATGAAGCGGTGTTGAAAAACATGAAGAGCCTGAAAACGTGTGAAAAATATGAAGAGCTTCAAAAGGAGTCAAAAATATGAGGAGAAAGAAACGATCTTAAAAATAGGAGGAGCATGAAGCGGTGTTGAAAAACATGAAGAGCCTGAAAAGGTGTGAAAAATATGAAGAGCTTCAAAAGGTGTCAAAAATATGAGGAGCATGAAACGGTCCGAAAAATAGGAGGATCATGAAGCGGTGTTGAAAAACATGAAGAGCCTGAAAAGGTGTGAAAAATATGAAGAGCTTCAAAAGGTGTCAAAAATATGAGGAGCATGAAACGGTCTGAAAAATAGGAGGATCATGAAGCAGTGTTGAAAAACATGAAGAGCCTGAAAAGGTGTGAAATATATGAAGAGCTTCAAAAGGAGTCAAAAATATGAGGAGAATGAAACCGTCTGACAAATAGGAGGAGCATGAAGCATTGTTGAAAAACATGAAGAGCCTGAAAACGTGTGAAAAATATGAAGAGCTTCAAAAGGTGTCAAAAATTAGATGAGCATGAAACGGTCTGAAAAATCGGACGTGCATGAAGCGGTGTTGAAAATCTTGAAGAGCCTGAAAAGGTGTGAAAAACATGAAGAGGTTCAAAAATATGAAAAATTTGAAGAGCCTGAAAAGGTGTGAAAAATATGAAGAGCTTCATGAGGTGTCAAATATATGAGGATCATGAAACGGTCTGAATAATAGGAGGAGCAAGAAACGGTGTACAAAACATGAAGAGCCTGAAAAGGTGTGAAAAATGTGAAGAGCTTAAAAGGTGTGAAAAATATGAAGAGCTTCAAAAGGTGTCAAAAAGTAGATGAGCATGAAACGGTCTGAAAAATAGGAGGAGCATGAAGTGGTGTTGAAAAAATGAAGAGCCTGAAAAGGTGTGAAATATATGAAGAGCTTTAAAATGGGTCAAATTTATGAGGAGAATGAAACGGTCTGAAAAATAGGAGGAGCTGAAGCGGTGTTGAAAAACATGAAGAGCCTGAAAAAGTGTGACAAATATGAAAAGTTTCTAAAGGTGTCAAAAATATGAGGAACATGAAACGGTCTGAAAAATAGGAGGAGTATGAAGTGGAGTTGAAAAACATGAAGAGCTTGAAAAAGTGTGAAAAATTTGAAGAGCTTCAAAAGGTGTCAAAATATGAGGAGCATGAAACCGTCTGAAAAATTGGAGGAGCATGAAACGGTGTTCAAAAACATGAAGAGCCTGAAAAGGTGTGAAAAATATGAAGAGCTTCAAAAGGTGTGAAATACATGAGGAGCATGAAACTCTCTGAAAAATAGAAGGAGCATGAAGTGGTGTTCAAAAACATGAAGAGTCTGAAAAGGTTTGAAAAATATGAAGAGCTTCAAAATGTGTGAAAAATATGAGGAGCATGATATGGTTTCAAAAATAGGATTACCATGAAGCGGTGTTCAAAACATGAAGAGCCTGAAAAGTTTTGAAAAATATGAAAAGCTTCAAAAGGTGTCAAAAATGAGATGAGCATGAAACGTTCTGAAAAATAGGAGGTGCATGAAGCGGTGTTGAAAAACATGAAGAGCCTGAAAAGGTGTGAAAAATATGAAGAGCTTCAAAAGGTGTCAAAAATATGAGGAGCATGAAACGGTCTGAAAAATAGGAGGAGCATGAAACGGTGTTCAAAAACAGGAAGAGCCTAAAAAGGTGTGAAATATATGAAGAGCTTCAAAACATGTCAAAAATATGTGGAGCATGAAACGGTCTGAAAAATAGGAGGAGCATGAAGCGCAGTTGAAAAACATGAAGAACCTGAAAACGTGTGAAAAATATGAACAGCTTCAAAAGGTGTGAAAAATGAGATGAGCATGAAACGTTCTGAAAAATAGGAGGTGCATGAAGCGGTGTTGAAAAACATGAAGAGCCTGAAAATGTGTGAAAAATAGGAAGAGCTTCAAAGGGCGTCAAAAATATGAGGAGCATGAAACGGTCTGAAAAATAGGAGAAGCATGAAACGGTCTGAAAATTAGGAGGAGCATGAAGCAGTGTTGAAAAACATGAAGAACCTGAAAACGTGTGAAAAATATGAACAGCTTCAAAAGGTGTGAAAAATGAGATGAGCTTGAAGCGGTCTGAAAAATAGGAGGAGCATGAAGTGTTGTTTAAAAACATGAAGAGCCTGAAAAGGTGTGAAATATATGAAAAGCTTCAAAAGGTGTGAAAAAAAAGAAGAGTTTCAAAAGGTGTCAAAAATATGAGGAGCATGAAACGATCTGAAAAAGAGGAGGAGCATGAAACGGTGTTCAAATACATGAAGAGCCTAAAAAGGTGTGAAAAATATGAAGAGCTTCAAAAGGTGTGAAAATATGAAGACCTGCAAAAGGTGTAAAAATCGATGAGCATGAAATGATCTGAAAATTAGGAGCAGCACGAAGCGGTGTTGAAAACCATGAAGAGCCTGAAAACGTGTAAAATATATGAAGAGCTTCAAAAGAAATGAAAAATATGAACAGCTTCAAAATGTGTCAAAAATGAGATGAGAATGAAGCAGTCTGAAAAAAGGAGGAGCATGAAGTGGTGTTGAAAATCATGAAGAGCCTGAAAAGGTGTGAAATATATGAAGAGTTTCAAAAGATGTCAAAAATATGAGGAGCATGAAACGGTCTGAAAAATAGGAGGAGCATCAAACTGTGCTGAAAAAAATGAAGAGCCTGAAAAGGTGTGAAAAATATGATGAGCTTCAAAACGTGTCAAAAATATGAGGAGCATGAAACGGTCTGAAAAATAGGAGGAGCATGAAGTGGTGTTGAAAAATATGAAGAGCCTGAAAAGGTGTGAAAAATATGAAGAGCTTCAAATTTGTCAAAATTATGAGGACCATGAAACGCTCTGAAAAATACGAGGAGCATGAAGCGGTGTTGAAAAACATGAAGAGCCTGAAAAGGTGTGAAAAATAGGAAGAGCTTCAAAGGGCGTCAAAAATATGAGGAGCATGAAACGGTCTGAAAAATAGGAGAAGCATGAAACGGTCTGAAAATTAGGAGGAGCATGAAGCAGTGTTGAAAAATATAAAGAGCCTGAAACAGTGTGAAATATATGAAGAGCCTCAAAGGTGTCAAAAATATGAGGAGCAAGAAACGGTCTGAAAAATAGAAGGAGCTTGAAGTGGTGTTGAAAAACATGAAGAGCCTGAAAAAGTGTGAAATATATGAAGAGCCTCAAAGGTGTCAAAAATATGAGGAGCAAGAAACGGTCTGAAAAATAGAAGGAGCTTGAAGTGGTGTTGAAAAACATGAAGAGCCTGAAAAGGTGTGAAAAATATGAAGAGCTTCAAAGGTGTCAAAATTAAGAGGAGCATGAAACGCTCTGAAAAAGAGGAGGAGCAGCAAGCGATGTTGAAAAACATGAAGAGCGTGAAAAAGTGTGAAAAATATGAAGAGCTTCAAAAGGTGTCAAGAATATGAGGAGCATGAAACGGTCTGAAAAATAGGAGGAGCATGAAGTGGTGCTGAAAAACATGAATAGCCTGAAAAGGTGTGAAAAATATGAAGAGCTTCAAAAGGCGTCAAAAATATGAGGAGCATGAAACGGTCTGAAAAATAGGAGAAGCATGAAACGGTCTGAAAAATAGGAGGAGCATGAAGCGGTTTGAAAAACATGAAGAGCCTGAAAAAGTGTGAAAAATATGAAGAGCTTCAAAATGTGTCAAAAATATGAGGAGAATGAAACGGTCTGAAAATTAGGAGGAGCATGAAGCGGTGTTGAAAAACATAAAGAGCCTGAAACAGTGTGAAATATATGAAGAGCCTCAAAGGTGTCAAAAATATGAGGAGCAAGAAACGGTCTGAAAAATAGAAGGAGCTTGAAGTGGTGTTGAAAAACATGAAGAGCCTGAAAAGGTGTGAAAAATATGAAGAGCTTCAAAAAGGTGTCAAATATATAAAGGGTGAAACGGTCTGAAAAATATAAGGAGCAAGAAACTGTTTTCAAAAACATGAAGAGCCTCAAAAGGTGTGAAAAATATGAAGAGCTTCAAAAAGGTGTCAAATATATAGAGGGTGAAACGGTCTGAAAAATATGAGGAGCAAGAGACTGTTTTCAAAAACATGAAGAGCCTCAAAAGGTGTGAACAATGTGAAGAGCTTCAAACTGTGTCAAAAATATGAGGAGCATGATACGGTCTGAAACATAGGAGGAGCATGAAGTGTTGTTGAAAAACATGAAGAGCCTGAAAAAGGTGTGAAACATATGAGGAACATGAAACGGTCTAAAAAATAGGAGGAGCATGAAGTGTTGTTGAAAAACATGAAGAGCCTGAAAAGGTGTCAAAAATATGAAGAGCTTCAAAAAGTGTCAAAAATATGAGGAGCATGAAACGGTCTGAAAAATAGGAGAAGCATGAAGTGGTGAAGAAAAATATGAGGAGCCTGAAAAGGTGTAAAAAATATGAAGAGCTTCAAAGGTGTCAAAACTAAGAGGAGCATGAAACGGTCTGAAAAAGATGAGGAGCAGCAAGCGATGTTGAAAAACATGAAGAGCCTGAAAAGGTGTGAAAAATATGAAGAGATTCAAAAGGTGTCAAAAATATGAGGAGCATGAAACGGTTTGAAAAATAGGAGGAGCATGAAGCGGTGTTGAAAAACATGAAGAGCCTGAAAAGGTGTGAAAAATATGAAGAGCTTCAAAATGTGTAAAAAATATGGGGAGCAAAAAAAGGTCTGAAAAATAGGAGGAGCATGAAGTGGTGCTGAAAAACATGAAGAGCCTGAAAAGGTGTGAAAAATATGAAGAGCTTCAAAAGGCGTCAAAAATACGAGGAGCATGAAACGGTCTGAAAAATAGGAGGAGCATGAAACGGTCTGAAAATAGGAGGAGCATGAAGCGGTTTGAAAAACATGAAGAGCCTGAAAAAGTGTGAAAAATATGAAGAGCTTCAAAAGGTGTCAAAAATATGAGGAGAATGAAACGGTCTGAAAATCAGGAGGAGCATGAAGCGGTGTTGAAAAACATAAAGAGCCTGAAAAAGTGTGAAATATATGAAGAGCCTCAAAGGTGTCAAAAGTATGAGGAGCAAGAAACGGTCTGAAAAATAGAAGGAGCTTGAAGTGGTGTTGAAAAACATGAAGAGCCTGAAAAGGTGTGAAAAATATGAAGAGCTTCAAAAGGTGTCAAAAATATGAGGAGAATGAAACGGTCTGAAAATTAGGAGGAGCATGAAGCGGTGTTGAAAAACATAAAGAGACTGAAAAAGTGTGAAATATATGAAGAGCCTCAAAGGTGTCAAAAATATTAGGAGCAAGAAACGGTCTGAAAAATAGAAGGAGCTTGAAGTGGTGTTGAAAAACATGAAGAGCCTGAAAAGGTGTGAAAAATATGAAGAGCTTCAGAAAGGTGTCAAATATATAGAGGGTGAAACGGTCTGAAAAATATGAGGAGCAAGAAACTGTTTTCAAAAACATGAAGAGCCTCAAAAGGTGTGAAAAATGTGAAGAGCTTCAAACTGTGTCAAAAATATGAGGAGCATGAAACGGTCTGAAACATAGGAGGAGCATGAAGTGATGTTGAAAAACATGAAGAGACTGAAAAGGTGTGAAATATATGAAGAGCTTCAAATGGTGTCAAAAATATGAGGAGAATGAAACGGTCTGATAATTAGGAGGAGCATGAAGTGGTGTTGAAAAACATGAAGAGCTTGAAAAAGGTGTGAAACATATGAGTAGAATAAAACGGTCTGAAAAATAGGAGGAGCATGAAGTGGTGTAGAAAAACATGAAGACCCTGAAAAGGTGTGAAAAATATGAAGAGCTACAAAAAGTGTCAAAAATATGAGGAGCTTGAAACGGTCTGAAATATAGGAGGAGCGTGAAAAGGTGTTAAAAAAATATGAAGAGCTTCAAAAGGTGTGAAAAGTATGAGGAGCATGAAACGGTCTGAAAAATAGGAGGAGCATGAAGCGTTGTTGAAAAACATGAAGAGCCTGAAAAGGTGTGAAAAATATGAAGTGCTTCAAAAAGTGTCAAAAACATGAGGAGCATGAAAATGTCTGAAAAATAGGAGGAGCTTGAAGCGGTGTTCAAAAAAATGAAGAGCCTGGAGAAGTGTGAAAAATATGAAGAGCTTCAAAAAGTGTCAAAAATATGAGGAGCATTAAACGGTCTGAAAAATAGGAGAAGCATGAAACGGTCTGAAAAATAGGAGAAGCATGAAACGGTCTGAAAAATAGGAGGAGCATGAAGCAGTGTTGAAAAACATAAAGAGCCTGAAACAGTGTGAAATATATGAAGAGCCTCAAAGGTGTCAAAAATATGAGGAGCAAGAAACGGTCTGAAAAATAGAAGGAGCTTGAAGTGGTGTTGAAAAACATGAAGAGCCTGAAAAAGTGTGAAATATATGAAGAGCCTCAAAGGTGTCAAAAATATGAGGAGCAAGAAACGGTCTGAAAAATAGAAGGAGCTTGAAGTGGTGTTGAAAAACATGAAGATCCTGAAAAGGTGTGAAAAATATGAAGAGCTTCAAAGGTGTCAAAATTATGAGGAGCATGAAACGCTCTGAAAAAGAGGAGGAGCAGCAAGCGATGTTGAAAAACATGAAGAGCGTGAAAAGGTGTGAAAAATATGAAGAGCTTCAAAAGGTGTCACAAATATGAGGAGCATGAAAGGGTCTGAAAAATAGGAGGAGCATGAAGCGGTGTTGAAAAACATGAAGAGCCTGAAAAGGTGTGAAAAATATGAAGAGCTTCAAAAGGTGTCAAAAATATAAGGAGCATGAAACGGCCTGAAATATAGGAGGAGCATGAAAAGGTGTTAAAAAACATGAAGAGCCTAAAAAGGTGTGAAAAATATGAAAAGCTTCAAATGTTGTCAAATATATGAGGAGAATTAAACGGTCTGATAATTAGGAGGAGCATGAAGTGGTGTTGAAAAACATGAAAAGCTTGAAAAAGGTGTGAAACATATGAGTAGAATAAAACAGTCTGAAAAATAGGAGGAGCATGAAGTGGTGTAGAAAAACATGAAGACCCTGAAAAGGTGTGAAAAATATGAAGAGCTAGAAAAAGTGTCAAAAATATGAGTAGCTTGAAACGGTCTGAAATATAGGAGGAGCGTGAAAAGTTGTTAAAAAAATACGAGGGGCTTCAAATTGTGTGAAACATATGAGGAGCATGAAACGGTCTGAAAAATAGGAGGAGCATGAAGCGTTGTTGAAAAACATGAAGAGCCTGAAAAGGTGTGAAAAACATGAAGTGCTTCAAAAGGTGTCAAAAACATGAGGAGCATGAAAAGGTCTGAAAAATAGGAGGAGCAGCAAGCGATGTTGAAAAACATGAAGAGCCTGAAAAGGTGTGAAAAATATGAAGAGCTTCAACAGGTGTCAAATATATGAGGAGCATGATACGGTCTGAAAAATAGGAGGAGTATGAAGTGGTGCTGAAAAATATGAAGAGCCTGAAAAGGTGTGAAAAATAGGAAGAGCTTCAAAAGTTGTGAAAAATATGAGGAGCATGAAACGGTCTGAAAAATAAGAGGAGCATGAAGCCGTGTTGAAAAACATGTAGAGACTGAAAAGGTGTAAAAAATATGAAGAGCTTCAAAAGGTGTCAAAAATATGAGGAGCTGAAACAGTCTGAAAAATAGGAGGAGCATTGTAGCGTTGTTCAAAAACTTGAAGAGCCTGAAATGGTGTGAAAAATATGAAGAGCTTCAAAAGGTGTCAAAAATATGAGGAGCATGAAACGGTCTGAAAAATAAGAGGAGCATGAAATGGTGTTGAAAAACATGAAGAGCCTGAAAAGGTGTGAAACATATGAAGAGCTTCAAAGGTGTCAAAATTATGAGGAGCATGAAACGCTCTGAAAAAGAGGAGGAGCAGCAAGCGATGTTGAAAAACATGAAGAGCGTGAAAAGGTGTGAAAAATATGAAGAGCTTCAAAAGGTGTCACAAATATGAGGAGCATGAAAGGGTCTGAAAAATAGGAGGAGCATGAAGCGGTGTTGAAAAACATGAAGAGCCTGAAAAGGTGTGAAAAATATGAAGAGCTTCAAAAGGTGTCAAGAATATGAGGAGCATGAAACGGTCTGAAAAATAGGAGGAGCATGAAGTGGTGCTGAAAATCATGAAGAGCCTGAAAAGGTGTGAAAAATATGAAGAGCTTCAAAAGGCGTCAAAAATATGAGGAGCATGAAACGGTCTGAAAAATAGGAGAAGCATGAAACGCTCTGAAAAATAGAAGGAGCATGAAGTGTTGTTGAAAAACATGAAGAGCCTGAAAAAGGTGTGAAACATATGAGGAGCATGATACGGTCTGAAAAATAGGAGGAGCATGAAGCGGTGTTGAAAAATATGAAGAGCCTGAAAAGGTGTGAAAAATATGAAGAGCTTCAAAAGGTGTCAAAAATATAAGGAGCATGAAACGGCCTGAAATATAGGAGGAGCATGAAAAGGTGTTAAAAAACATGAAGAGCCTAAAAAGGTGTGAAAAATATGAAAAGCTTCAAATGTTGTCAAATATATGAGGAGAATTAAACGGTCTGATAATTAGGAGGAGCATGAAGTGGTGTTGAAAAACATGAAAAGCTTGAAAAAGGTGTGAAACATATGAGTAGAATAAAACAGTCTGAAAAATAGGAGGAGCATGAAGTGGTGTAGAAAAACATGAAGAGCCTGAAAAGGTGTGAAAAATATGAAGAGCTTCAAAAAGTGTCAAAAATATGAGGAGCATGAAACGGTCTGAAAAATAGGAGGAGCATGAAGTGGTGCTGAAAAACATGAAGAGCCTGAAAAGGTGTGAAAAATAGGAGGAGCTTCAAAAGGTGTCAAAAATATGAGGAGCATGAAACGGTCAGAAAAATAGGAGAAGCATGAAACGGTCTGAAAAATGGGAGGAGCATGAAGCGGTTTGAAAAACATGAAGAGCCTAAAAAAGTGTGAAAAATATGAAGAGCTTCAAAAGGTGTCAAAAATATGAGGAGAATGAAACGGTCTGAAAATTAGGAGGAGCATAAAGCGGTGTTGAAAAACCTAAAGAGCCTGAAACAGTGTGAAATATATGAAGAGCCTCAAAGGTGTCAAAAATATGAGGAGCAAGAAACGGTCTGAAAAATTGAAGGAGCTTGAAGTGGTGTTGAAATACATGAAGAGCCTGAAAAAGTGTGAAATATATGAAGAGCCTCAAAGGTGTCAAAAATATGAGGAGCAAGAAACGGTCTGAAAAATAGAAGGAGCTTGAAGTGGTGTTGAAAAACATGAAGAGCCTGAAAAGGTGTGAAAAATATGAAGAGCTTCAAAAAGGTGTCAAATATATAGAGGGTGAAACAGTCTGAAAAATATGAGGAGCAAGAAACTGTTTTCAAAAACATGAAGAGCCTCAAAAGGTGTGAAAAATATGAAGAGCTTCAAAAAGGTGTCAAATATATAGAGGGTGAAACGGTCTGAAAAATATGAGGAACAAGAAACTGTTTTCAAAAACATGAAGAGCCTCAAAAGGTGTGAACAATGTGAAGAGCTTCAAACTGTGTCAAAAATATGAGGAGCATGAAACGGTCTGAAACATAGGAGGAGCATGAAGTGTTGTTGAAAAACATGAAGAGCCTGAAAAAGGTGTGAAACATATGAGGAGCATGATACGGTCTGAAAAATCGGAGGAGCATGAAGCGGTGTTGAAAAATATGAAGAGCCTGAAAACGTATGAAAAATATGAAGAGCTTCAAAAGGTGTCAAAAATATAAGGAGCATGAAACGGTCTGAAATATAGCAGGAGCATGAAAAGGTGTTAAAAAACATGAAGAGCCTGAAAAGGTGTGAAAAATATGAAGAGCTTCAAATGGTGTCAAAAATATGAGGAGAATGAAACGGTCTGATAATTAGGAGGAGCATGAAGTGGTGTTGAAAAACATGAAGAGCTTGAAAAAGGTGTGAAACATATCAGTAGAATAAAACGGTCTGAAAAATAGGAGGAGCATGAAGTGGTGTAGAAAAACATGAAGACCCTGAAAAGGTGTGAAAAATATGAAGAGCTACAAAAAGTGTCAAAAATATGAGGAGCTTGAAACGGTCTGAAATATAGGAGGAGCGTGAAAAGGTGTTAAAAAAATATGAAGAGCTTCAAAAGGTGTGAAACATATGAGGAGCATGAAACGGTCTGAAAAATAGGAGGAGCATGAAGCGTTGTTGAAAAACATGAAGAGCCTGAAAAGGTGTGAAAAATATGAAGTGCTTCAAAAGCTGTCAAAAACATGAGGAGCATGAAAAGGTCTGAAAAATAGGAGGAGCATGAAGTGGTGTTGAAAAACATGAAGAGCCTGAAAAGGTGTGAAAAATATGAAGAGCCTCAAAGGTGTCAAATTTATGAGGAGCAAGAAACGGTCTGAAAAATAGAAGGAGCCTGAAGTGGTGTTGAAAAACATGAAGAGCCTGAAAAGGTGTGAAAAATATGAAGAGCTTCAAAGGTGTCAAAATTATGAGGAGCATGAAACGCTCTGAAAAAGAGGAGGAGCAGCAAGCGATGTTGAAAAACATGAAGAACGTGAAAAGGTGTGAAAAATATGAAGAGCTTCAAAAAGGTGTCAAATATATAGAGGGTGAAACGGTCTGAAAAATATGAGGAGCAAGAAACTGTTTTCAAAAACATGAAGAGCCTCAAAAGGTGTGAACAATGTGAAGAGCTTCAAACTGTGTCAAAAATATGAGGAGCATGAAACGGTCTGAAACATAGGAGGAGCATGAAGTGATGTTGAAAAACATGAAGAGCCTGAAAAAGTGTGAAACATATGAGGAGCATGATACGGTCTGAAAAATAGGAGGAGCATGAAGCGGTGTTGAAAAATATGTAGAGCCTGAAAACGTATGAAAAATAGGAAGAGCTTCAAAAGGTGTCAAAAATATAAGGAGCATGAAACGGTCTGAAATATAGCAGGAGCATGAAAAGGTGTTAAAAAACATGAAGAGCCTGAAAAGGTGTGAAAAATATGAAGAGCTTCAAATGGTGTCAAAAATATGAGGAGAATGAAACGGTCTGAAAATTAGGAGGAGCATGAAGCGGTGTTGAAAACATGAAGAGCCTGAAAATGTGTGAAATATATGAAGAGCCTCAAAGGTGTCAAAAATATGAGGAGCAATAATCGGTCTGAAAAATAGGAGGAGCTTGAAGCGGTGTTGAAAAATATGAAGAGCCTGAAAAGGTGTGAAATATATGAAGAGCTTCAAAAGGTGTCAAAAATATAAGGAGCATGAAATGATAGGAAATATAGGAGCAGCATGAAAAGGTGTTAAAAAACTTGAAGAGCTTCAAAAGGTGTGAAACATATGAGGAAGAGCATGTAGTGGTGTTGAAAACCATGAAGAGCCTGAAAGTTGTGAAAAATATGAAGAGCTTTAAAAGGTGTCAAAAATATGAGGAGCATGAAACGGTCTGAAAAATAGGAGGAGCATGAAGCTATGTAGAAAAACATGAAGAACCTGAAAAGGTGTGAAATATATGAAGAGCTTCAAAATGTGTAAAATATGAGGAGTATGAAACGGTCTGAAAAATAGGAGTAACATGAAACACTGTTCAAAATCATGAAGAGCCTGAAAAGGTGTGAAAAACATGAAGAGCCTGAAAAGGTGTGAAAAATATGAAGAGCTTCAAAAGGTGTCAAAAATGAGATGAGCATGAAACGGTCTGAAAAATCGGAGGAGCATGAAGTGGGGTTGAAAATCATGAAGAGCCTGAAAAGGTGTGAAAAATATGAGGAGCTTCAAAAGGTGTGAAATTCATGAGGAGCATGAAATGGTCTGAAAAATAGGAGAAGAATGAAGTGGTGGGGAAAAATATGAAGAGCCTGAAAAGGTGTGAAAAATATGAAGAGCTTCAAAAGGTGTCAAAAATTAGATGAGTATGAAACGGTCTGAAAATTTGGAGGAGCAAGAAGTAGTGTTGAACAAAATGAAGAGCCTAAAAATGTGTGAAAAATATAAAGAGCTTCAAAATGTGTGAAATTCATGAGGATCATGAAACGGTCTGAAAAATAGGAGAAGCATGAAGTGGTGTGAAAAAACATGAAGTGCCTGAAAAGGTGTGAAATATATGAAGAGCTTCAAAAGGTGTCAAAAATATGAGGAGCATGAAATGGTGTGAAAATAGGAGGAGGATGAAACGGTCTGAAAAATAATAGGAGCATGAATCGATGTTGAAAACATGAAGAGCATGAAGAGGTGTGAAAAATATGAAGAGCTTCAAAAGGTGTCAAAAATATTAGGAGCAAGAAACGGTCTGAAAAATAGGAGGAGCATGAAGCGGTGTTGAAAAACATGAAGAGCCTGAAAATGTGTGAAAAATATGAAGAGCTCCAAAAGGTGTCAAAAATATGAGGCGCCTGTAACGGTCTGAAAAATAGGAGGAGCATGAAGCAGTGTTGAAAAACATGAAGAGCTTGAAATGGGGTGAAATATATTAAGAGCTTCAAAAGGTGTCAAAAATAGGAGGAGTATGAAACGGTCTGAAATCTCGGAGGAGCATGAAGTGTTATTGAAAAACATGAAGATCATGAAAAGGTGTGAAATATGAAGAGCTTCAAAACGTGTCAAAAATGTGAGGAGCATGAAACGGTCTGAAAAATAGGAGGAGCATGAAGCCATGTTCAAAAACATGAAGAGCCTGAAAAGGTGTGAAAAATATGAAGAGCTTCAAAAGGTGTCAAATTATGAGGATAATGAAACGGTGTGAAAAACAGGAGGAGCATGAAACGGACTGAAAAATAGGAGGGGCATGAATCGGTGTTGAAAACATGAAGAGCATGAAAAGGTGTGAAAAATATGAGGAGCTTCAAAAGTGTAAAAAATATGAGGAGCATGATACGGTTTGAAAAATAGGAGGAGCATGAAGCGGTGTTGAAAACATGAAGTGCCTGAAAAGGTGTGAAATATATGAAGAGCTTCAAAAGGTGTCAAAAATATGAGGAGCATGAAACGGTCTGAAAAATAGGAGGAGCATGAAGCCGTGTTCAAAAACATGAAGAGCCTGAAAAGGTGTGAAAAATATGAAGAGCTTCAAAAGGTGTCAAAAATATGAGGAGCATGAAACGGTGTGAAAATAGGACGAGGATGAAACGGTCTGAAAATAATAGGAGCATGAATCGATGTTGAAAACATGAAGAGCATGAAAAGGTGTGAAAAATATGAAGAGCTTCAAAAAGTGTCAAAAATATTAGGAGCAAGAAACGGTCTGAAAAATAGGAGGAGCATGAAGCGGTGTTGATAAACATGAAGAGCCTGAAAATGTGTGAAAAATATGAAGAGCTTCAAAAGGTGTCAAAAATATGAGGAGCATGAAACGTTCTGAAAATTAGGAGAAGCATGAAACGGTGTTGAAAAACATGAAGATCATGAAAAGGTGTGAAAAATATGAAGAGCTTCAAAAGGTGTCAAAAATATGAGGAGCATGAATCGGTCTGAAAATTGGAGGAGCATGAAGAGGTTTTGAAAAACATGAAGAGCCTGAAAGGTGTGAAATATATGAACAGCTTCAAAAGGTGTCAAAAATAGGAGGAGTATGAAACGGTATGAAAACTAGGAGGAGCATGAAGCGGT
This sequence comes from Dama dama, assembly GCF_033118175.1. Taxonomy (NCBI): domain Eukaryota; kingdom Metazoa; phylum Chordata; class Mammalia; order Artiodactyla; family Cervidae; genus Dama; species Dama dama. The sequence continues at coordinate 4,854,733 of NW_026870877.1, read as the reverse complement.
GTTGAAACACATGAAGAGCATGAAAAGGTGTGAAAAAATATGAAGAGCTTCAAAAGGTGTCAAAATATGAGGAGCATGAAACGGTCTGAAAAATACGAGGAGCATGAAACGGTCTGAAAAATAGTAGGAGCATGAAGCAGTGTAGAAACACATGAGGAGCCTGAAAAGGTGTGAAATATATGAAGAGCTTTAAAAGGTGTCAAAAATATGAGGAGCATGAAACGGTCTGAAAAATAGGAGGAGCATGAAGCAGTGTAGAAAAACATGAAGAGCCTGAAAAGGTGTGAAATATATGAAGAGCTTCAAAATGTGTCAAAATAAGAGGAGTATGAAAAGGTCTGAAAAATACGAGCAGCATGAAATGCTGGTCAAAATCATGAAGAGCCTGAAAAGGTGTGAAAAACATGAAGAGCCTGAAAAGGTGTGAAAAATATGAAGAGCTTCAAAAGGTGTCAAAAATGAGATGAGCATGAAACGGTCTGAAAAATCGGAGGAGCATGAGTGGGGTTGAAAATCATGAAGAGCCTGAAAAGGTGTGTAAAATATGAAGAGCTTCAAAAGGAGTGAAATACATGAGGAGCATGAAACCGTCTGAATTATAGGAGGCGCATGAAACGGTGTTCAAAAACATGAATAGCCTGAAATGTGGGAAAAATATGAAGTGCTTCAAAAGGTGTGAAAAATATGAAGAGCTTCAAAAGGTGTGAAAAATATGAAGAGCTTCAAAATGTGTGAAATACATGAGGAGCATGAAACGGTCAGAAAAATAGGAGGAGCATGAAGCGGTGTTGAAAACCATGAAGAACCTGAAAAGTAGTGAAAAATATGAAGAGCTTCAAAGGGTATGAAATACATGAGGAACATGAAACGGTGTGAAAAATAGGAGGAGCATGAAGCGGTGTTGAAAAACATGAAGAGACTTAAAACGTGTGAAATATATGAAGAGGCTGAAAAGGTGTGAAAAATATGAAGAGATTCAAAGGTGTCAAAAATATGAGGAGCAAGAAACGGTCTGAAAATAGGAGGAGCATGAAACGGTGTTCAAAAACATGAAGAGCCTGAAAAGGTGTGAAAAATATGAAGAGCTTCAAAAATGTGAAAAATATGAAGAGCTTCAAATGCTGTCAAAAATGAGATGAGCATGAAACGGTCTGAGAAATAGGAGAAGCATGAAGTGGTGTTGAAAAACATGAAGAGCCTGAAAAAGTGTGAAATATATGAAGAGCTTCAAAAGGCGTGAAAAATATGAAGAGCTTCAAAAGAGATCAAAAATATGAGGAGCATGAAACGGTCTGAAAAATAGGAGGAGAATTGTAGCATTGTTCAAAAACTTGAAGAGCCTGAAAAGGTGTGAAAAATATGAAGAGCTTCAAAAGGTGTCAAAAATATGAGGAGCATGAAACGGTGTGAAAATAGGACGAGGATGAAACGGTCTGAAAAATAATAGGAGCATGAATCGATGTTGAAAACATGAAGAGCATGAAAAGGTGTGAAAAATATGAAGAGCCTCAAAAAGTGTCAAAAATATTAGGAGCAAGAAACGGTCTGAAAAATAGGAGGAGCATGAAGCGGTGTTGATAAACATGAAGAGCCTGAAAATGTGTGAAAAATATGAAGAGCTTCAAAAGGTGTCAAAAATATGAGGCGCATGTAACGGTCTGAAAAATAGGAGGAGCATGAAGCGGTGTTGATAAACATGAAGAGCTTCAAAAGGTGTGAAAAATACGAAGAGCTTCAAAAGGTGTGAAATACATGAGGAGCATGAAACTGTCTGAAAAATAGGAGGAGCATGAAGCGCTGTTCAAAAACATGAAGAGTTTGAAAAGGTGTAAAAAATATGAAGAGCTACAAAAGGTGTGAAATACATGAGGAGCATGAAACGGTGTGTAAAATAGGAGGAGCATGAAGCGGTGTTCAGAAACATGAAGAGCCTGAAAAGGTGTGAAAAATATGAAGAGCTACAAACGGTGTTAAAAATATGAGGAGAATGAAACGGTCTGAAAAATAGAAGGAGCATGAAGCGGTGTTCAAAAATATGAAGAGCTTGAAAAGGTGTGAAAAATATGAAGAGCTTCAAAAGATGTGAAATACATGAGGAGCATGAAACTGTCTGAAAAATAGGAGGAGCATGAGACGGTGTTGAAAAACGTGAAGAGCCTGAAAAGGTGTGAAAAATATGAAGAGCTTCAAAAAGTGTGAAAAATATGAGGAGCATGAAACGGTCTGAAAAAGAGAAGGAGCATGAAGCATTGATGAAAAACATGAAGAGCCTGAAAACGTGTGAAAAATATGAACAGCTTCAAAAGGTGTGAAATACATGAGGAGCATGAAACGGTCTGAAAAATAGGAGGATCATGAAGCGGTGTTGAAAAACATGAAGAGCCTGAAAAGGTGTGAAAAATTTGAAGAGCTTCAAAACCTTTCAAAAATATGAGGAGCATGAAACGGTCTGAAAAATAGGAGCAGCATGAAGCGGTGTTCAAAAATATGAAGAGCCTGAAAAGGTGTGAAAAATATGACGAGCTTCAACAGTTGTGAAAAATAGGAGGAGCATGAAGCGGTGTTGAAAAACATGAAGAGCCTGAAAACGTGTGAAAAATATGATGAGTTTCAAAAGATGTGAAAAATAAGAAGAGCTTCCAAAGGTGTCAAAAATGAGATGAGCATGAAACGGTCTGAAAAATAGGAGGAGCATGAAACGGTTTTGAAAATCACGAAGAGCCTGAAAAGGTGTGAATAATATGAAGAGCTACAAAAGGTGTCAAAAATATGAGGAGCATGAAACGATCTGATAATTAGGAGGAGCATGAAGTGGTGTTTAAAAACATGAAGAGCCTGAAAAGGTGTGAAAAATATGAAGAGCTTCAAAAAGTGTGAAAAATATGAGGAGCATTATACGGTCTGAAAAGTAGGAGGAGCATGAAACAGTGTTCAAAAACATGAAGAGACTGAAAAGGTGTGAAAAATATGAAGCGCTTCAAAATCTGTCAAAAATGAGATGAGCATGAAACGGTCTGAAAAATAGGAGGAACATGAAGTGGTGTTGAAAAACATGAAGAGCCTGAAAAAGTGTGAAATATATGAAGAGCTTCAAAAGATGTGAAAAATATTAGGAGCTTCAAAAGAGGTCAAAAATATGAGGAGCATGAAACTGTCTGAAAAAGAAGAGGAGCATGAAGCGGTGCTCAAAAACATGAAGAGCCTGAAAAGGTGTGAAAAATACGAAGAGCTTCAAAAGGTGTGAAATACATGAGGATCATGAAACTGTCTGAAAAATAGGAGGAGCATGAAGCGCTGTTCAAAAACATGAAGAGCTTGAAAAGGTGTAAAAAATATGAAGAGCTACAAAAGGTGTGAAGTACAGGAGGAGCATTAAACGGTCTGAAAATAGGAGGAGAATGAAGCGGTGTTGAAAAACATGAAGAGCCTGAAAAGGTGTGAAAAATATGAAGAGCTTCAAAAGGTGTGAAGTACAGGAGGAGCATTAAACTGTCTGAAAAATAGGAGGAGCAGGAAGCGCTGTTGAAAAACATGAAGAGCCTGAAAAGGTGTGAAAAATATGAAGAGCTTCAAAAGTTGTGAAATACTTGAGGAGCATGAAACGGTCTGAAAAATAGGAGGATCATGAAGCATTGTTGAAAAACATGAACAGCTTGAAAAGGTGTGAAAAATATGAAGACTTTCAAAAGGTTTAAAATATATGAGGAGCATGAAACGGTCTGAAAAATAGAAGCAGCAAAAAACGGTGTTCAAAAACATGAAGAGCCTGAAAAGGTGTGAAAAATACGAAGAGCTTCAAAAGGTGTGAAAAATATGAAGAGCTTCAAAAGGTGTCAAAAATATGAGGAGCATGAAAAGGTCTGAAAAATACGAGGAGCATGAAGTGGTGTTGAAAATCATGAAGAGCCTGAAAAGATGTGAAAAATATGAAGAGTTTCAAAAGGTGTCAAAAATATGAGGAGCATGAAACGGTCTGAAAAGCTGGAGATGAATGAAGCGGTGTTGAAATACATGAAGAGCCTGAAAAGTTATAAAAATATGAAGAGCTTCAAAAGGTGTAAAAAATACGAAGAGCTTCAAAAGGTGTCAAAAATGAGATGAGCATGAAACGGTCTCAAAAATAGGAGGAGCATGAAGCGGTGGTGAGTAAAATAAAGGGCCTGAAAATGTATGAAAAATATGAAGAGCTTCAAAAGGTGTGAAAAGTATGAGGAGCATGAAGCGGTGTTCAAAAACATGAAGAGCCTGAAAAGGTGTGAAAAATATGAGTAGCCTCAAAATGTGTCAAAAACATGAGGAGTGTGAAACGTTGTGAAAAATAGCAGGAACATGAAGCGGTGTTCAAAAACATGAAGAGCCTGAAAACGTGTGAAAAATTTGAATAGCTTCATAAATGTGAAAAATATGAAGAGCTTCAAAAGGTGTGAAATATATGAAGAGCTTCAAAAAGTGTCAAAAATTAGATGAGCATGAAACGGTCTGAAAAATAGGAGGAGCATGAAGTGGTGTTTTGAAAAACATGAACAGCCTGAAAAGGTGTGAAATATATGAAGAGCTTCAAAAGGTGTGAAAAATATGAAGAGCTTCAAAAGGTGTCAAAAAAATGAAGAGCATGAAATGGCCTGAAAAATAGGAGGAGCATGAAGCGGTGTTCAAAAACATGAAGAGCCTGAAAAGGTGTGAAATATATGAAGAGCTTCAAAACGTGTGAAAAATATGAAGAGCTTCAAAAGGTGTCAAAAAAATGAAGAGCATGAAACGGTCTGAAAATAGGAGGAGCATGAAACGGTGTTCAAAACATGAAGAGCCTTAAAAGGTGTGAAAAATATGAAGAACTTTAAAAGGTGTCAAGAATATGAGGAGCATGAAACGTTCTGAAAAATAGGAGGATCATGAAACGGTGTTCAAACACATGAAAAGCCTGAAAAGGTGTGAAAAATATGAGTAGCCTCAAAACGTGTCAAAAATATGAGGAGTGTGAAACGTTGTGAAAAATAGCAGGAGGATGATGCGGTGTTCAAAACATGAAGAGCCTGAAAACGTGTGAAAAATTTGAATAGCTTCATAAATGTGAAAAATATGAAGAGCTTCAAAAGGTGTGAAATATATGAAGAGCTTCAAAAGGTGTCAAAAATTAGATGAGAATGAAACGGTCTAAAAAATAGGAGGAACATGAAGTGGTGTTGAGAAACATGAAGAGCCTGAAAATGTGTGAAATATATGAAGATCTTCAAAAGGTGTGAAAAATATGAAGTGCTTCTAAAGGTGTCAAAAATATGAAGACCATGAAACGGTCGCAAAAATAGGAGGAACTTGAATTGGTGTTCGAAAACATGAAGAGTCTGAAAAGGTGTGAAATATAAGAAGAGCTTCAAAGGGTGTCAAAATTATGAGGAGCATGAAACGGTCTGAAAAATAGGAGGATCATGAAACAGTGTTGAAAACCATGAAGAGCCTGAAAAGGTGTGAAAAATATGAAGAGCTTCAAAACGTGTCAAAAATATGAGGAGCATGAAACTGTCTGAAAAATAGGAGGAGCATGATGCGGTGTTGAAAAATATGAAGAGCCTGAAAAAGTGTGAAAAATATGAAAATCTTCAAAAGGTATGAAAAATATGAAGAGCTTCAAAAGGTGTCAAAAATGAGATGACCATGAAACGGTCTGAAAAATAGAAGGAGCATGAAGTTATTTCCAAAAAAATGAAGAGCCTGAAAAGGTGTGAAGTATATGAAGATTTCAAAAGGTGTCAAAAATATGAGGAGCATGAAACGGTCTGAAAAATAGGAGGAGCATGAAGTCATGTTGAAAAACATGAAGAGCCTGAAAATGTGTGAAAAATACGAAGAGCTTCAAAAGGTGTCACAAATAAGAGGAGCATGAAACGGTCTGAAATATATGAGGAGCATGAAGCGGTGTTCAAAAACATGAAGAGCCTGAAAAGGTGTGAAAAATTTGAAGAGCTTCAACAGATGTGAAAAATAGGAGGAGCATGAAGCGGTGTTAAAAAACATGAAGAGCCTGAAAAAGTGTCAAAAATATGAAGAGCTTCAAAAGGTGTGAAAAATATGAAGAGCTTCAAAAATTGTCAAAAATGAGATGAGCATGAAGCGGTCTGAAAAATGGTGGAGCATGAAGTGTTGTTGAAAAACATGAAGAGCCTGAAAAGATGTGAAAAATATGAAGAGCTTCAAAAGTTGTGAAGTACAGGAGGAGCATTAAAAGGTCTGAAAATAGGAGGTGCATGAAGCGGTATTGAAAAACATGAAGAGCCTGAAAAGGTGTGAAAAATATGAAGAGCTTCAAAAGGTGTGAAGTACAGGAGGAGCATTAAACGGTCTGAAAAATAGGAGGAGCATGAAGCGGTGTTGAAAAACATGAAGAGCCTGAAGTGGTGTGAAAAATGTGAAGAGCTTCAAAAGGTGTGAAAAATAGGAGGAGCATGAAGAGGTGTTCAAAAACATGAAATGCCTGAAAAGTTGTAAAAAATATGAAGAGCTTCAAAAGGTGTCAAAAATATGAGGAGCCTGAAACGGTCTGAAAAACAGGAGGAGCATGAATCGGTCTTCAAAAACATGAAGAGCCTGAAAAGGTGTGAAAAATATGAAGAGCTTCAAAAGTTTTAAAATATTTGAGGAGCCTGAAACGGTCTGAAAAACAGGAGGAGCATGAATCGGTCTTCAAAAACATGAAGAGCCTGAAAAGATGTGGAAAATATGAAGAGCTTCAAAAGGTGTTAAAATTAAGAGGAGCATGAAATGGTCTGAAAAACAGGAGAAGTATGAGCGGTGTTGAAAAACATGAAGAGCCTGAAAAGGTGTGAAAAATATGAAGAGCTTTAAAAGGTGTGAAATACTTGAGGAGCATGAAACGGTCTGAAAAATAGGAGGATCAGGAAGCATTGTTGAAAAACATGAACAGCATGAAAAGGTGTGAAAAATATGAAAAGATTCAAAAGGTTTAAAATATATGAGGAGCATGAAAAGGTCTGAAAAATAGAAGCAGCATAAAACGGTGTTCAAAAATATGAAGAGCCTGAAAAGGTGTGAAAAATACGAAGAGCTTCAAAAGTTGTGAAAAATATGAAGAGCTTCAAAAGGTGTCAAAAATACGAGGAGCATGAAAAGGTCTGAAAAATACTAGGAGCATGAAGTGGTGTTGAAAATCATGAAGAGCCTGAAAAGATGTGAAAAGTATGAAGAGCTTCAAAAGGTGTCAAAAATATGAGGAGCATGAAACGGTCTGATAAACAGGAGAAGCATGAAGCGGTGTTGAAAAACATGAAGAGCCTGAAAAGGTATAAAAATATGAAGAGCTTCAAAAGGTGTAAAAAATACGAAGAGCTTCACAAGGTGTCAAAAATGAGATGAGCATGAAAAGTTCTGAAAAATAGGAGGAGCATGAAGCGGTGGTGAAAAACATAAAGAGCCTGAAAATGTGTGAAAAATATGAAGAGCTTCAAAATGTGTGAAAAATATGAGGAGCATGAAGCGGTGTTCAAAAACATGAAGAGCCTGAAAATGTGTGAAAAATATGAAGAGACTGAAAACGTGTCAAAAATATGAGGAGCATGAAACGGTCTGAAAAATACGATGAGCATGATAAGGTGTTGAAAAACATGAAGAGCCTGAAAACGTGTGAAAATATGAAGAGCTTCAAAAGGTGTCAAAAATATGAGGGACATGAACGGTCTAAAAAACAGGAGGAGGATGAAGTGGTGTTGAAAAACATGAAGAGCCTGAAAAGGTGTAAAAAATATGAAGAGCTTCAAAATGTTTCAAAATTATGAGGGGCATGAATGGTCTGAAAAATAGGAGGAGCATAAAGCAGTCTTGAAAAATATGAAGAGCTCAAAAGGTGTGAAAAATATGAAGAGCTTCAAAAGGTGTCAAAAAAGAGATGAGCATGAAATGGTCTGAAAAATAGGAGGAGCATGAAGCGGTGTTGAAAAACATGAAGCGCCTGAAAAGGTGTGAAATATATGAAGAGCTTCAAAAGGTGTCAAATATATGAGGAACAAGAAACGGTCTGAAAAATAGGAGGAGCATGAAGCGGTGTTGAAAATCATGAAGAGCCTGAAAAGGTGTGAAAAATATAAGAGATTCAAAAGTTGTGAAAAATATGAAGAGCTTCAAAAGGTGTCAAAAATATGAGGAGCATGAAACGGTCTGAAAAATAGGAGGAGCTTGAAACGTTGTTGAAAAACATGAAGAGCTTGAAAACGTGTGAAAAATATGAAGGGTTTCAAAAGATGTGGAAAATAAGAAGAGCTTCAAAAGGTGTCAAAAATAAGATGAGCATGAAACGGTCTGAAAAATAGGAGGCGCACGAAGCGGTGTTGAAAAACATGAAGCGCCTGAAAAGGTGTTAGAAATATGAAGAGCTTCAAATGTTGTCAAAAATATGAGGAGTATGAAACTGTCTGCAAAATGGGAGGAACATGAAGTGGTGTTGAAAAACATGGGGAGTCTGAAAAGGTGTGAATAATATGAAGAGCTACAAAAGGTGTCAAATATATTAGGAGCATGAAACGGTCTGATAATTAGGAGGAGCATGAAGTGGTGTTTAAAAACATGAAGAGCCTGAAAAGGTGTGAAAAATATGAAGAGCTTCAAAACGTGTGAAATATATGACGAGCATTATATGGTCTGAAAAGTAGGAGGAGCATGAAACGGTGTTCAAAAACATGAAGATACTGAAAAGGTGTGAAAAATATGAAGAGCTTCAAAAGATGTGAAATACATGAGGAGCATGAAACGGGTTGAAAAATAGGAGGAGCATGAACCGGTGTTCAAAAACATAAAGAGCATGAAAAGGTATGAAAAACATGAAAAGCTTCATAAGGTGTCAAATTTAGTTTAGCAGGAAAGGGTCTGAAAAATAGGAGGGGCATGAAGTGGTGTTGAAAACATGAAGAGCCTGAAAAGGTGTGAAATATACGAAGAGCTTCAAAAGGTGTTAAAAATATGAAGTGCATCAAAAGGTGTCAAAATGAGATGAGCATGAAACGGTCTGAAAAATAGTAGGAGCATGAAGTGGTGTTGAAAAAAAAGAAGAGCCTGAAAAGGTGTGAAATATATGAAGAGCTTCAAAAGCTGTCAAAAATATGAGGAGCATGAAACGATCTGAAAAATAGGAGTAGCATGAAGCGGTGATGAAAAACATGAAGGGCATGAAAACGTGTGAAAAATATGAAGAGCTTCAAAAGGTGTGAAAAATACAAACAGCTTCGAAAGGTGTCAAAAATGAGATGAGCATGAAACGGTCTGAAAAATAGTAGGAGCATGAATTGGTGTTGAAATACATGAAGAGCCTGAAAAGGTATGAAAAATATGAAGAGCTTCAAAACGTGTGAAATATATGAGGAGCATGATACGGTCTGAAAAATAGGAGGAACATGAAAAGGTGTTCAAAACCGTGAAGAGCCTGAAAAGTTGTGAAAAATATGAAAAGCTTCCAAAGGTGTCAAAAATGAGATCAGCATGAAACGGTCTGAAAAACAGGAGGATCATGAAGCGGTGTTGAAAAACATGAAGAGCCTGAAAAGGTGTGAGAAATATGAAGAGCTTCAAAAGGTGTCAAAAATATGAGGAGCATGAAACGGAATGAAAAATAGGAGGAGCATGAAGCGGTGTTGAAAAACTTGAAGAGCCTGAAAATGTGTGAAAAATATGAAAAGCGTCAAAAGGTGTCAAGAATATGAGGAGCATGAAACGGAATGAAAAATAGGAGGAGCATGAAGCGGTGTTGAAAAACATGAAGAACCTGAAAACGTATGAAAAATATGAAGAGCTTAAAAAATTGTGAAAATATGAAGAGCTTCAAAACGAGTCAAAAATATCAGGAGCATGAAACAGTCTTAAAAATAGGAGGAGCATGAAGTGGTGTTGAAAAACATGAAGAGTATGTAAGGGTGTGAAATATATGAAGAGCTTCAAAAGGTGTGAAATACATGAGGAGCATGAAACGGGCTCAAAAATAGGAGGAGCATGAAGCGGTGTGGCAAAACATGAAGAGCCTGAAAAGGTGTGAATGATATGAAGAGTTTCTAAAGGTGTCAAAAATATGAGGAGCATGAAAACGTCTGAAAAATAGGAGGAGCATGAAGTGGTGTGGCAAAACATGAAGAGCCTGAAAATGTGTGAAAAATATGAAAAGCGTCAAAAGGTGTCAAGAATATGAGGAGCATGAAACGGAATGAAAAATAGGAGGAGCATGAAGCGGTGTTGAAAAACATGAAGAACCTGAAAACGTGTGAAACATATGAAGAGATTAAAAAATTGTGAAAATATGAAGAGCTTCAAAAGGTGTCAAATATATGAGGAGCATGAAACGGTCTGAAAAATAGGAGGATCAGAAAGCGGTGTTGAAAAACCTGAAGAGCCTGAACATGGTGTGAAAAATATCAAAGGCTTCAAAAGGTGTCAAAAATGAGATGTGCATGAAACGGTCTGAAAAATATGCGGAGCATGAAGCGGTGTTCAAAAACATGAAGAGCGTGAAAAGGTGTGAAAAATATGAAGAGCTTCAAAAGGTGTCAAACATAAGAGGAGCATGAAACGGTCTGAAAAATAGGAGGAGCATGAAACGGTGTTGAAAAACATGAAGAGCCTGAAAATGGTGTGAAAAATATGAAGAGCTTCAAAAGGTGTGAAAAATATGAAGAGCTTCAAAAGGTGTCAAAAATATGAGGAACATGAAACGGTCTGAAAAATTGGAGGAGCATGAAGCCGTGTTCAAAAACATGAACAGCCTGAAATTATGTGAAAAATATGAAGAGCCTGAAAAGGTGTGAAAAATATGAGGAGCTTTAAAAGGTGTCAAATACATGAGGAGCATGAAACGGTCTGAAAAATAGGAGAATCAGAAAGCGGTGTTGAAAAACATGAAGAGCCTGAAAATGGTGTGAAAAATATCAAAGGCTTCAAAAGGTGTCAAAAATGAGATGTGCATGAAACGGTCAGAAAAATAGGAGGAGCATGAAACGGTGTTCAAAGACATGAAGAGCCTGAAAAGGTGTGAAAAATATGAAGAGCCTCAAAAAATGTCAAGAATATGAGGAATATGAAACGGTCTGAAAAATAGGAGGATCATAAAGTGGTGTTGAAAAACATGAAGAGCCTGAAAATGGTGTGAAAAATATGAAGAGCTTCAAAAGGAGTCAAAAATGAAATGTGCATGAAACGGTCTGAAAAATATGAGGAGCATGAAGTCGTTGTGAAAATCATGAAAAGCCTGAAAATGTGTGCAAAATACGAAGAGCTTCAAAAGGTGTGAAATACATGAGGATCATGAAACGGTCTGAGAAATAGGAAGAGCATGAACCGGTGTTCAAATACATGAAAAGCGTGAAAAGGTGTGAAAAATATGAAGAGCTGCAAAAATATGAAAAACATGAAGAGCTTCAAAAGGTGTGAAAAATATGAAGAGCTTCAAAAGGTGTCAAAAATATGAGGAGCATGAAACGGTCTAAAAAATTGGAGGAGCATGAAATGGTATTCAAATACATGAAGAGACTGAAAAGGTGTGAAAAACAGGAAGAGCTTCAAATGGTGTGAAATACATGAGGAGCATGAAACGGTCTGAAAAATAGGAGGAGCATGAATCGGTGATGAAAAACATGGAGAGCCTGAAAAGGTGTGAAAAATATGAAGAGCTTCAAAAGGTTTCAAAATGTGTGGAGCATGAAACGGTCTGAAAAATAGGAGGAGCATGAAGCGGTTTTGAAAAACATAAAGAGCCTGAAAAGGTGTGAAAAATATGAAGAGCTTCTAAAGGCGTCAAAAATATGAGGAGCATGAAATGGTCTGAAAAATAGGAGGAGCATGAAACCGTGATCAAAAACATGAATACCTGAAAAGTTGTGAAAAATATGAAGAGCTTCAAAAGGTGTGAAATACATGAGGAGCATAAAACGGTCTGAAAAATAGGAGAAGCATGAAGTGGTGTGAAAAAACATGAAGAGCCTGAAAAGGTGTGAAAAATATGAAAAGCTTCTAAAGGCGTCAAAAATATGAGGAGCATGAAATGGTCTGAAAAATAGGAGGAGCATGAAGGGGTGTTGAAAAACATTAAGAGCCTGAAAGGGTGTGAAAAATATGAAGAGCTTCAAAAGATGACAAAAATATGAGGAGCATGAAACGGTCTGAAAAATAGGCGGAGCATGAAGCGATGTTAAAAAACATGAAGAGCGTGAAAAGGTGTGAAAAATATGAAGAGCTTCAAAAGGTGTCAAACATAAGAGGAGCATGAAACGGTCTGAAAAATAGGAGGAGCATGAAACGGTATTGAAAAACTTGAAGAGCCTGAAAACGTGTGAAAATTTGAAAAGCTTCAAAAGGTGTCAAGAATATGAGGAGCATGAAACGGTCTGAAAAATAGGAGGAAAATGAAGCGGTGTTCAATTACATGAAGAGCATGAAAAGGTGTGAAAAATATGAAGAGCTACAAAAGGTGTCAAAAATGAAATGAGCATGAAACGGTCTGAAAAATAGGAGGAGCATGAAGTGGTGTTGAAAAAAAAGAAGAGCCTGAAAAGGTGTGAAATATATGAAGAGCTTCAAAAGGTGTCAAAAATATGAGGAGCATGAAACGGTCTGAAAAATAGGAGGAGCATGAAGCGTTGATGAAAAACATGAAGGGCATGAAAACGTGTGAAAAATATGAAGAGCTTCAAAAGGTGTGAAAAATATGAAGAGCTTCAAAAGGTGTCAAAAATGAGATGTGCATGAAACGGTCTGAAAAATATGCGGAGTATGAAGCGGTGTTCAAAAACATGAAGAGCGTGAAAAGGTGTGAAAAATATGAAGAGCTTCAAAAGGTGTCAAACATAAGAGGAGCATGAAACGGTCTGAAAAATAGGAGGAGCATGAAGGGGTGTTCAAAAACATGAACAGCCTGAAATTATGTGAAAAATATGAAGAGCCTGAAAAGGTGTGAAAAATATGAGGAGCTTTAAAAGGTGTCAAATACATGAGGAGCATGAAACGGTCTGAAAAATAGGAGGATCAGAAAGCGGTGTTGAAAAACATGAAGAGCCTGAAAATGGTGTGAAAAATATCAAAGGCTTCAAAAGGTGTGAAAAATATGAAGAACTTCAAAAGGTGTCAAAAATATGAGGAACATGAAACGGTCTGAAAAATTGGAGGAGCATGAAGCCGTGTTCAAAAACATGAACAGCCTGAAATTATGTGAAAAATATGAAGAGCCTGAAAAGGTGTGAAAAATATGAGGAGCTTTAAAAGGTGTCAAATACATGAGGAGCATGAAACGGTCTGAAAAATAGGAGGATCAGAAAGCGGTGTTGAAAAACATGAAGAGCCTGAAAATGGTGTGAAAAATATCAAAGGCTTCAAAAGGTGTCAAAAATGAGATGTGCATGAAACGGTCAGAAAAATAGGAGGAGCATGAAGTGGTGTTCAAAAACATGATGAGCCTGAAAAAGTGTGGAAAATATGAAGAGCTTCAAAAGTTGTCAAAATTAAGAGGAGCATGAAATGGTCTGAAAAATAGGAGGAGCATGAAGTGATGTTGAAAAACATGAAGAGCCTGAAATGGTGTGAAAAATATGAAGAGATTCAAAAGCTGTGAAATACATGTGGAGCAGAAAACGGTCTCAAAATAGGAGGAGCATGAAGCGGTGTTGAAAAACATGAAGAGCCTGAAAAGGTGTGAAAAATTTGAAGAGCTTCAAAAGGTGTGAAAAATATGAGGAGTATGAAACGCTCTGAAAAATAGGAGGAGCATGAAACCGTGTTCAAAAACATGAAGAGCCTGAAAAGGCATGAAAAATATGAAGAGCTTCAAAAGGTGTCAAAAATATGAGGAGCATGAAACGCTCGAAAAAAAGGAGGACCTTGAAGCGGTGTTCAAAAACATGCCGAGTCTGAAAAGGTGTGAAATATAAGAAGAGCTTCAAAGGGTGTCAAAATTATGAGGAGCACGAAACGGTCTGAAAAATAGGAGGAGCATGAAACAGTGTTGAAAAACATGAAGAGCCTGAAACGGTGTGAAAAATATGAAGAGCTTCAAAACATGTCAAAAATATGAGGAGCATGAAACTGTCTGAAAAATAGGAGGAGCATGATGCGGTGTTGAAAAATATGAAGAGCCTGAAAACGTGTGAAAAATATGAAGATCTTTAAAAGGTATGAAAAATATGAAGAGCTTCAAAAGGTGTCAAAAAAGAGATGAGCATGAAACGGCCTGAAAAATAGGAGGAGCATGAAGTTGTGTTCAAGAAAATGAAGAGCCTGAAAAGGTGTGAAGTATATGAATATTTCAAAAGGTGTCAAAAATCTGAGGAGCATGAAACGGTCTGAAAAATAGGAGGAGCATGAAGCGGTGTTGAAAAACATGAAGAGCCTGAAAAGGTGTGGAAAATATGAAGCGCTTCAAAAGGTGAGAAAAATATGAGGTGCAAGAAACGGTCTGAAAAATAGGAGGAGCATGAAGCGGTGTTGAAAAACAAGAAGAGCCTGAAAACGTGTGAAAAATATGAAGAGCATCAAAAGGTGTGAAAAATATGAGGAGCAGGAAACGGTCTAAAAAATAGAAGCGGCATGAAATGGTGTTCAAAAACATGAAGAGACTGAAAAGATGTGAAAATTATGAAGAGCTTCAAAAGGTGTGAAATATATGAGGCGCATGAAACGGTCTGAAAAATAGGAGAAGCATGAAGTGGTGTTGAAACACATGAAGAGCCTGAAAAGGTGTGAAAAATATGAAGAGCTTCAAAATGTGTCAAACATATGAAGAACATGAAAAGGTCTGAAAAATAGGAGGATCATGAAGCAGTGTTCAAAAACATGAAGAGACTGAAAAGATGTGAAAATTATGAAGAGCTTCAAAATGTGTCAAATATATGAGGAGCATGAAACGGTCTGAAAAATAGGAGGAGCATGAAACGGTGATTAAAAACATGAAGAGCCTGAAAAGGTGTGAAAAATATGAAGAGCTTCAAAAGGTGTAAAATACATGAGGAGCATGAAACAGGCCGAAAAATACGAGAAGCATGAAGTGATGTGGAAAAACATGAAGAGCCTAAGAAGTTGTGAGAAATATGAAGAGTTTCAAAAGATGTGAAATACATGAGGAGCATGAAACTCTCTGAAAAATAGGAGGAGCATGAAGCGGTGTTCAAAAATATGAAAAGCCTAAAAAGTTGTGAGAAATATGAAGAGCTTCAAAAGGTGTCAAAAATGAGATGAGCATGAAACGGTCTGAAAAATATGTGGAGCATGAAGCCGTGTTGAGAAACATGAAGAGCCTAAAAAGTTGTGAAAAATCTGAAAAGCTTCAAAAGGGGTCAAAAATGAGATGAGCATGAAACAGTCTGAAAAATAGGAGGATCATGTAACGGTGTTGAAAAACATGAAGAGCCTGAAAAGGTGTGAAAAATATGAGGAGCTTCAAAAGGTGTGAAAAATATGAGGAGCATGAAACAGTCTGAAAAATAGGAGTAGCATGAAGCTGTGTTCAAAAACATGAAGAGCCTGAAAAGGTGTGAAAAATATGAGGAGCTTCAAAAGGTGTGAAAAATATGAGGAGCATGAAACGGTCTGAAAAAGAGAAGCAGCATGAAACGGTGTTGAAAAACATGAAGAGCCTGAAAAGGTGTGAAAAATATGAAGAGCATGAAACGGTCTTAAAAATAGGAGGATCTTGAAGCGGTGTTCAAAATCATGAAGAGACTGAAAACGTGTGAAAAATATGAAGACCTGCAAAAGGTGTCAAAAATATGAGGAGCATGAAACAGTCTGAAAAATAGGAGCATGAAACGGTGATAAAAAACATGAAGAGCCTGAAGAGGTCTGAAAAATATGAAGAGCTTCAAAAGGTGTGAAATTCATGAGGAGCATGAAATGGTCTGAAAAATAGGAGAAGAATGAAGTGGTGGGGAATAACATGAAGAGCCTGAAAAGGTGTGAAAAATATGAAGAGCTTCAAGAGGTGTCAAATATTTGAAGAGCATGAAACGGTCTGAAAAATAGCAGGAGCATGAAGCGGTGTTGAAAAACATGAAGAGTCTGAAAACGTGTGAAAATATGAAGAACTTCAAAAATATGAAAGATATGAAGAGCTTCAAAAGGTGTCAAAAATGAGATGTGCATGAAACGGTCTGAAAAATAGGAGGAGCATGAAGTGGTGTTGAAAAACATGAAGAACCTGAAAAGGTGTGAGAAATATGAAGAGCTTCAATAGATGTCAAAAATATGTGGAGCATGAAACGGTCTGAAAAAGAGGAGGAGCACGAAGCGGTGTTGAAAAACATGAAGAGCCTGAAAAGGTGTGAAAAATATGAAGAGCTTCAAAATGTGTCAAAATTATGAGGAGCATGAAACGGTCAGAAAAATAGAAGGAGCATGAAGCGGTGTTGAAAAACATGAAGAGCCTGAAAAGGTGTGAAAAACATGAAGAGCTTCAAAAGGTGTGAAAAATATGAAGAGCTTCAAAAGGTGTCAAAAATGAGAAGAGCATAAAAGGGTATGAAAAATAGGAGGAGCATGACGTTGTGTTGAAAAAAATGAAGAGCCTGAAAATGTGTGAAATATATGAGAGCTTCAAAAGGTGTCAAAAATATGAGGAGAATGAAACGGTATGAAAAATAGGAGGAGCATGAAGCGGTGTGGAAAACCATGAAGTGCTTGAAAAGGTGTGAAAAATATGAAGAGTTTCTAAAGGTGTCAAAAAAGAGATGAGCATGAAACGGCCTGAAAAATAGGAGGAGCATGAAGTTGTGTTCAAGAAAATGAAGAGCCTGAAAAGGTGTGAAGTATATGAATATTTCAAAAGGTGTCAAAAATCTGAGGAGCATGAAACGGTCTGAAAAATAGGAGGAGCATGAAGCGGTGTTGAAAAACATGAAGAGCCTGAAAAGGTGTGAAAAATATGAAGAGCTTCAAAAGGTGTCAAAAATATGAGGAGCATGAAACGGTCTGAAAAATAGGAAGAGCATGAAGCAGTGTGCAAAAACATGAAGAGCTTGAAAAGGTGTGAAAAATATGAAGAGCTTCAAAAGGTGTCAAAAATATGAGGAGCATGAAACGGTCTGAAAAATAGGAGGAGGATGAAACGGTGTTCAAAAACATGAAGAGCCTGTAAAGGTGTGAAAAATATGAAGAGCTTTAAAAGGTGTGAAATACATGAGGAGCATGAAACTCTCTGAAAAATAAAAGGAGCAAGAAGGGGTGTTCAAAAACATGAAGAGGCTGAAAATGTGTGAAAAACATGAAGAGGCTGAAAAGGTGTGAAAAATATGAAGAGTCTAAAGGTGTCAAAAATATGAGGAGCATGAAACGGTCTGAAAAATAGAAGCAGAATTAAACGGTGTTGAAAAACATGAAGAGCCTGAAAACGTGTGAAAAATATGAAGAGCTTCAAAAGGTGTGAAAAATATGAGGAGCATGAAACGGTCTGAAAAATAGAAGCAGCATGAAACGGTGTTGAAAAACATGAAGAACCTGAAAACGTGTGAAATATATGAAGAGCTTCAAAAGGTGGGAAAAATATGAAGAACTTCAAAAGGTGTCAAAAATGAGATGAGCATGAAACGGTCTGAAAAATAGGAGGAGCATGAAGTGGTCTTGAAAAACATGAAGAGCCTGAAAAGGTGTGAAAAATATGAAGAGCTTCAAAAGTTATCAAAAATATGAAGAGTATGAAACCGTCTGAAAAATAGGAGGAGCATGAAGCGGTGTGGAAAACCATGAAGTGCTTGAAAAGGTGTGAAAAATATGAAGAGTTTCTAAAGGTGTCAAAAATATGAGGAGCATGAAACGGTCAGAAAAATAGGAGGATCATGAAATGGTGTTCAAAAACATGAAGAGCCTGAAAAGGTGTGAAAAACATGAAGAGCCTGAAAACGTGTGAAAAATATGAAGAGCTTCAAAACGTGTCAAAAATATGAGGAGCATGAAACGGTCTGAAAAATAGGAGGAGCATGAAGCGGTGTTGAAAAACATGAAGAGCCTGAAAAGGTGTGGAAAATATGAAGCGCTTCAAAAGGTGAGAAAAATATGAGGTGCAAGAAACGGTCTGAAAAATAGGAGGAGCATGAAGCGGTGTTGAAAATCAAGAAGAGCCTGAAAACGTGTGAAAAATATGAAGAGCATCAAAAGGTGTGAAAAATATGAGGAGCAGGAAACGGTCTAAAAAATAGAAGCGGCATGAAATGGTGTTCAAAAACATGAAGAGACTGAAAAGATGTGAAAATTATGAAGAGCTTCAAAAGGTGTGAAATACATGAGGCGCATGAAACGGTCTGAAAAATAGGAGAAGCATGAAGCAGTGTTCAAAAACATGAAGAGCCTGAAAATGTGTGAAAAATATAAAGAGCTTCAAAATGTGTCAAATATATGAGGAGCATGAAACGGTCTGAAAAATAGGAGGAGCATGAAACGGTGATTAAAAACATGAAGAGCCTGAAAAGGTGTGAAAAATATGAAGAGCTTCAAAAGGTGTGAAATACATGAGGAGCATGAAACAGGCCGAAAAATACGAGAAGCATGAAGTGATGTGGAAAAACATGAAGAGCCTAAAAAGTTGTGAGAAATATGAAGAGCTTCAAAAGATGTGAAATACATGAGGAGCATGAAACTCTCTGAAAAATAGGAGGAGCATGAAACGGTGTTCAAAAATATGAAAAGCCTAAAAAGTTGTGAGAAATATGAAGAGCTTCAAAAGGTGTCAAAAATGAGATGAGCATGAAACGGTCTGAAAAATATGTGGAGCATGAAGCCGTGTTGAGAAACATGAAGAGCCTAAAAAGTTGTGAAAAATCTGAAAAGCTTCAAAAGGGGTCAAAAATGAGATGAGCATGAAACAGTCTGAAAAATAGGAGGATCATGTAACGGTGTTGAAAAACATGAAGAGCCTGAAAAGGTGTGAAAAATATGAGGAGCTTCAAAAGGTGTGAAAAATATGAGGAGCATGAAACAGTCTGAAAAATAGGAGTAGCATGAAGCTGTGTTCAAAAACATGAAGAGCCTGAAAAGGTGTGAAAAATATGAAGAGCTTCAAAAGGTGTGAAAAATATGAGGAGCATGAAACGGTCTGAAAAAGAGAAGCAGCATGAAACGGTGTTGAAAAACATGAAGAGCCTGAAAAGGTGTGAAAAATATGAAGAGCATGAAACGGTCTTAAAAATAGGAGGATCTTGAAGCGGTGTTCAAAATCATGAAGAGACTGAAACTTGTGAAAAATATGAAGAGCTGCAAAAGGTGTCAAAAATATGAGGAGCATGAAACAGTCTGAAAAATAGGAGCATGAAACGGTGATAAAAAACATGAAGAGCCTGAAGAGGTGTGAAAAATATGAAGAGCTTCAAGGTGTGAAATTCATGAGGAGCATGAAATGGTCTGAAAAACAGGAGAAGAATGAAGTGGTGGGGAATAACATGAAGAGCCTGAAAAGGTGTGAAAAATATGAAGAGCTTCAAGAGGTGTCAAATATTTGAAGAGCATGAAACGGTCTGAAAAATAGCAGGAGCATGAAGCGGTGTTGAAAAACATGAAGAGTCTGAAAACGTGTGAAAATATGACGAACTTCAAAAATATGAAAGATATGAAGATCTTCAAAAGGTGTCAAAAATGAGATGTGCTTGAAACGGTCTGAAAAATAGGAGGAGCATGAAGTGGTGTTGAAAAACATGAAGAACCTGAAAAGGTGTGAGAAATATGAAGAGCTTCAATAGATGTCAAAAATATGAGGAGCATGAAACGGTCTGAAAAAGAGGAGGAGCACGAAGCGGTGTTGAAAAACATGAAGAGCCTGAAAAGGTGTGAAAAATATGAAGAGCTTCAAAATGTGTCAAAATTATGAGGAGCATGAAACGGTCAGAAAAATAGAAGGAGCATGAAGCGGTGTTGAAAAACATGAAGAGCCTGAAAAGGTGTGAAAAACATGAAGAGCTTCAAAAGGTGTGAAAAATATGAAGAGCTTCAAAAGGTGTCAAAAATGAGAAGAGCATAAAAGGGTCTGAAAAATAGGAGGAGCATGACGTTGTGTTGAAAAAAATGAAGAGCCTGAAAAGGTGTGAAATATATGAGAGCTTCAAAAGGTGTCAAAAATATGAGGAGAATGAAACGGTATGAAAAATAGGAGGAGCATGAAGCGGTGTGGAAAACCATGAAGTGCTTGAAAAGGTGTGAAAAATATGAAGAGTTTCTAAAGGTGTCAAAAATATGAGGAGCATTAAACAGTCTGAAAAATAGGAGAAGCATGAATTGTTGTTGAAAAACATGAAGAGCCTGAAAAGGTGTGAAAAATATGAAGAGCTTCAAAAGGTGTCAAAAATATGAGGAGCATGAAACGGTCTGAAAAATAGGAAGAGCATGAAGCAGTGTGCAAAAACATGAAGAGCTTGAAAAGGTGTGAAAAATATGAAGAGCTTCAAAAGGTGTCAAAAATATGAGGAGCATGAAACGGTCTGAAAAATAGGAGGAGGATGAAACGGTGTTCAAAAACATGAAGAGTCTGTAAAGGTGTGAAAAATATGAAGAGCTTTAAAAGGTGTGAAATACATGAGGAGCATGAAACTCTCTGAAAAATAAAAGGAGCAAGAAGGGGTGTTCAAAAACATGAAGAGGCTGAAAATGTGTGAAAAACATGAAGAGGCTGAAAAGGTGTGAAAAATATGAAGAGTCTAAAGGTGTCAAAAATATGAGGAGCATGAAACGGTCTGAAAAATAGAAGCAGAATTAAACGGTGTTGAAAAACATGAAGAGCCTGAAAACGTGTGAAAAATATGAAGAGCTTCAAAAGGTGTGAAAAATATGAGGAGCATGAAACGGTCTGAAAAATAGAAGCAGGATGAAACGGTGTTGAAAAACATGAAGAACCTGAAAACGTGTGTAATATATGAAGAGCTTCAAAAGGTGGGAAAAATATGAAGAACTTCAAAAGGTGTCAAAAATGAGATGAGCATGAAATGGTCTGAAAAATAGGAGGAGCATGAAGTGGTCTTGAAAAACATGAAGAGCCTGAAAAGGTGTGAAAAATATGAAGAGCTTCAAAAGTTATCAAAAATATGAAGAGTATGAAACCGTCTGAAAAATAGGAGGAGCATGAAGCGGTGTGGAAAACCATGAAGTGCTTGAAAAGGTGTGAAAAATATGAAGAGTTTCTAAAGGTGTCAAAAATATGAGGAGCATTAAACGGTCAGAAAAATAGGAGGATCATGAAATGGTGTTCAAAAACATGAAGAGCCTGAAAAGGTGTGAAAAACATGAAGAGCCTGAAAACGTGTGAAAAATATGAAGAGCTTCAAAACGTGTCAAAAATATGAGGAGCATGAAACGGTCTGAAAAATAGGAGGAGCATGAAGCGGTGTTGAAAAACATGAAGAGCCTGAAAAGGTGTGGAAAATATGAAGCGCTTCAAAAGGTGAGAAAAATATGAGGTGCAAGAAACGGTCTGAAAAATAGGAGGAGCATGAAGCGGTGTTGAAAAACAAGAAGAGCCTGAAAACGTGTGAAAAATATGAAGAGCATCAAAAGGTGTGAAAAATATGAGGAGCAGGAAACGGTCTAAAAAATAGAAGCGGCATGAAATGGTGTTCAAAAACATGAAGAGACTGAAAAGATGTGAAAATTATGAAGAGCTTCAAAAGGTGTGAAATACATGAGGCGCATGAAACGGTCTGAAAAATAGGAGAAGCATGAAGTGGTGTTGAAACACATGAAGAGCCTGAAAAGGTGTGAAAAATATGAAGAGCTTCAAAATGTGTCAAACATATGAAGAACATGAAAAGGTCTGAAAAATAGGAGGATCATGAAGCAGTGTTCAAAAACATGAAGAGCCTGAAAATGTGTGAAAAATATAAAGAGCTTCAAAATGTGTCAAATATATGAGGAGCATGAAACGGTCTGAAAAATAGGAGGAGCATGAAACGGTGATTAAAAACATGAAGAGCCTGAAAAGGTGTGAAAAATATGAAGAGCTTCAAAAGGTGTGAAATACATGAGGAGCATGAAACAGGCCGAAAAATACGAGAAGCATGAAGTGATGTGGAAAAACATGAAGAGCCTAAAAAGTTGTGAGAAATATGAAGAGCTTCAAAAGATGTGAAATACATGAGGAGCATGAAACTCTCTGAAAAATAGGAGGAGCATGAAGCGGTGTTCAAAAATATGAAAAGCCTAAAAAGTTGTGAGAAATATGAAGAGCTTCAAAAGGTGTCAAAAATGAGATGAGCATGAAACGGTCTGAAAAATATGTGGAGCATGAAGCCGTGTTGAGAAACATGAAGAGCCTAAAAAGTTGTGAAAAATCTGAAAAGCTTCAAAAGGGGTCAAAAATGAGATGAGCATGAAACAGTCTGAAAAATAGGAGGATCATGTAACGGTGTTGAAAAACATGAAGAGCCTGAAAAGGTGTGAAAAATATGAGGAGCTTCAAAAGGTGTGAAAAATATGAGGAGCATGAAACAGTCTGAAAAATAGGAGTAGCATGAAGCTGTGTTCAAAAACATGAAGAGCCTGAAAAGGTGTGAAAAATATGAGGAGCTTCAAAAGGTGTGAAAAATATGAGGAGCATGAAACGGTCTGAAAAAGAGAAGCAGCATGAAACGGTGTTGAAAAACATGAAGAGCCTGAAAAGGTGTGAAAAACATGAAGAGCTTCAAAAGGTGTGAAAAATATGAAGAGCTTCAAAAGGTGTCAAAAATGAGAAGAGCATAAAAGGGTCTGAAAAATAGGAGGAGCATGACGTTGTGTTGAAAAAAATGAAGAGCCTGAAAAGGTGTGAAATATATGAGAGCTTCAAAAGGTGTCAAAATTATGAGGAGAATGAAACGGTATGAAAAATAGGAGGAGCATGAAGCGGTGTGGAAAACCATGAAGTGCTTGAAAAGGTGTGAAAAATATGAAGAGTTTCTAAAGGTGTCAAAAATATGAGGAGCATTAAACAGTCTGAAAAATAGGAGAAGCATGAATTGGTGTTGAAAAACATGAAGAGCCTGAAAAGGTGTGAAAAATATGAAGAGCTTCAAAAGGTGTCAAAAATATGAGGAGCATGAAACGGTCTGAAAAATAGGAAGAGCATGAAGCAGTGTGCAAAAACATGAAGAGCTTGAAAAGGTGTGAAAAATATGAAGAGCTTCAAAAGGTGTCAAAAATATGAGGAGCATGAAACGGTCTGAAAAATAGGAGGAGGATGAAACGGTGTTCAAAAACATGAAGAGTCTGTAAAGGTGTGAAAAATATGAAGAGCTTTAAAAGGTGTGAAATACATGAGGAGCATGAAACTCTCTGAAAAATAAAAGGAGCAAGAAGGGGTGTTCAAAAACATGAAGAGGCTGAAAATGTGTGAAAAACATGAAGAGGCTGAAAAGGTGTGAAAAATATGAAGAGTCTAAAGGTGTCAAAAATATGAGGAGCATGAAACGGTCTGAAAAATAGAAGCAGAATTAAACGGTGTTGAAAAACATGAAGAGCCTGAAAACGTGTGAAAAATATGAAGAGCTTCAAAAGGTGTGAAAAATATGAGGAGCATGAAACGGTCTGAAAAATAGAAGCAGCATGAAACGGTGTTGAAAAACATGAAGAACCTGAAAACGTGTGTAATATATGAAGAGCTTCAAAAGGTGGGAAAAATATGAAGAACTTCAAAAGGTGTCAAAAATGAGATGAGCATGAAACGGTCTGAAAAGTAGGAGGAGCATGAAGTGGTCTTGAAAAACATGAAGAGCCTGAAAAGGTGTGAAAAATATGAAGAGCTTCAAAAGTTATCAAAAATATGAAGAGCATGAAACCGTCTGAAAAATAGGAGGAGCATGAAGCGGTGTGGAAAACCATGAAGTGCTTGAAAAGGTGTGAAAAATATGAAGAGTTTCTAAAGGTGTCAAAAATATGAGGAGCATTAAACGGTCAGAAAAATAGGAGGATCATGAAATGGTGTTCAAAAACATGAAGAGCCTGAAAAGGTGTGAAAAACATGAAGAGCCTGAAAACGTGTGAAAAATATGAAGAGCTTCAAAACGTGTCAAAAATATGAGGAGCATGAAACGGTCTGAAAAATAGGAGGAGCATGAAGCGGTGTTGAAAAACATGAAGAGCCTGAAAAGGTGTGGAAAATATGAAGCGCTTCAAAAGGTGAGAAAAATATGAGGTGCAAGAAACGGTCTGAAAAATAGGAGGAGCATGAAGCGGTGTTGAAAAACAAGAAGAGCCTGAAAACGTGTGAAAAATATGAAGAGCATCAAAAGGTGTGAAAAATATGAGGAGCAGGAAACGGTCTAAAAAATAGAAGCGGCATGAAATGGTGTTCAAAAACATGAAGAGACTGAAAAGATGTGAAAATTATGAAGAGCTTCAAAAGGTGTGAAATACATGAGGCGCATGAAACGGTCTGAAAAATAGGAGAAGCATGAAGTGGTGTTGAAACACATGAAGAGCCTGAAAAGGTGTGAAAAATATGAAGAGCTTCAAAATGTGTCAAACATATGAAGAACATGAAAAGGTCTGAAAAATAGGAGGATCATGAAGCAGTGTTCAAAAACATGAAGAGCCTGAAAATGTGTGAAAAATATAAAGAGCTTCAAAATGTGTCAAATATATGAGGAGCATGAAACGGTCTGAAAAATAGGAGGAGCATGAAACGGTGATTAAAAACATGAAGAGCCTGAAAAGGTGTGAAAAATATGAAGAGCTTCAAAAGGTGTGAAATACATGAGGAGCATGAAACAGGCCGAAAAATACGAGAAGCATGAAGTGATGTGGAAAAACATGAAGAGCCTAAAAAGTTGTGAGAAATATGAAGAGCTTCAAAAGATGTGAAATACATGAGGAGCATGAAACTCTCTGAAAAATAGGAGGAGCATGAAGCGGTGTTCAAAAATATGAAAAGCCTAAAAAGTTGTGAGAAATATGAAGAGCTTCAAAAGGTGTCAAAAATGAGATGAGCATGAAACGGTCTGAAAAATATGTGGAGCATGAAGCCGTGTTGAGAAACATGAAGAGCCTAAAAAGTTGTGAAAAATCTGAAAAGCTTCAAAAGGGGTCAAAAATGAGATGAGCATGAAACAGTCTGAAAAATAGGAGGATCATGTAACGGTGTTGAAAAACATGAAGAGCCTGAAAAGGTGTGAAAAATATGAGGAGCTTCAAAAGGTGTGAAAAATATGAGGAGCATGAAACAGTCTGAAAAATAGGAGTAGCATGAAGCTGTGTTCAAAAACATGAAGAGCCTGAAAAGGTGTGAAAAATATGAGGAGCTTCAAAAGGTGTGAAAAATATGAGGAGCATGAAACGGTCTGAAAAAGAGAAGCAGCATGAAACGGTGTTGAAAAACATGAAGAGCCTGAAAAGGTGTGAAAAACATGAAGAGCTTCAAAAGGTGTGAAAAATATGAAGAGCTTCAAAAGGTGTCAAAAATGAGAAGAGCATAAAAGGGTCTGAAAAATAGGAGGAGCATGACGTTGTGTTGAAAAAAATGAAGAGCCTGAAAAGGTGTGAAATATATGAGAGCTTCAAAAGGTGTCAAAATTATGAGGAGAATGAAACGGTATGAAAAATAGGAGGAGCATGAAGCGGTGTGGAAAACCATGAAGTGCTTGAAAAGGTGTGAAAAATATGAAGAGTTTCTAAAGGTGTCAAAAATATGAGGAGCATTAAACAGTCTGAAAAATAGGAGAAGCATGAATTGGTGTTGAAAAACATGAAGAGCCTGAAAAGGTGTGAAAAATATGAAGAGCTTCAAAAGGTGTCAAAAATATGAGGAGCATGAAACGGTCTGAAAAATAGGAAGAGCATGAAGCAGTGTGCAAAAACATGAAGAGCTTGAAAAGGTGTGAAAAATATGAAGAGCTTCAAAAGGTGTCAAAAATATGAGGAGCATGAAACGGTCTGAAAAATAGGAGGAGGATGAAACGGTGTTCAAAAACATGAAGAGCCTGTAAAGGTGTGAAAAATATGAAGAGCTTTAAAAGGTGTGAAATACATGAGGAGCATGAAACTCTCTGAAAAATAAAAGGAGCAAGAAGGGGTGTTCAAAAACATGACGAGGCTGAAAATGTGTGAAAAACATGAAGAGGCTGAAAAGGTGTGAAAAATATGAAGAGTCTAAAGGTGTCAAAAATATGAGGAGCATGAAACGGTCTGAAAAATAGAAGCAGAATTAAACGGTGTTGAAAAACATGAAGAGCCTGAAAACGTGTGAAAAATATGAAGAGCTTCAAAAGGTGTGAAAAATATGAGGAGCATGAAACGGTCTGAAAAATAGAAGCAGCATGAAACGGTGTTGAAAAACATGAAGAACCTGAAAACGTGTGTAATATATGAAGAGCTTCAAAAGGTGGGAAAAATATGAAGAACTTCAAAAGGTGTCAAAAATGAGATGAGCATGAAACGGTCTGAAAAGTAGGAGGAGCATGAAGTGGTCTTGAAAAACATGAAGAGCCTGAAAAGGTGTGAAAAATATGAAGAGCTTCAAAAGTTATCAAAAATATGAAGAGCATGAAACCGTCTGAAAAATAGGAGGAGCATGAAGCGGTGTGGAAAACCATGAAGTGCTTGAAAAGGTGTGAAAAATATGAAGAGTTTCTAAAGGTGTCAAAAATATGAGGAGCATTAAACGGTCAGAAAAATAGGAGGATCATGAAATGGTGTTCAAAAACATGAAGAGCCTGAAAAGGTGTGAAAAACATGAAGAGCCTGAAAACGTGTGAAAAATATGAAGAGCTTCAAAACGTGTCAAAAATATGAGGAGCATGAAACGGTCTGAAAAATAGGAGGAGCATGAAGCGGTGTTGAAAAACATGAAGAGCCTGAAAAGGTGTGGAAAATATGAAGCGCTTCAAAAGGTGAGAAAAATATGAGGTGCAAGAAACGGTCTGAAAAATAGGAGGAGCATGAAGCGGTGTTGAAAAACAAGAAGAGCCTGAAAACGTGTGAAAAATATGAAGAGCATCAAAAGGTGTGAAAAATATGAGGAGCAGGAAACGGTCTAAAAAATAGAAGCGGCATGAAATGGTGTTCAAAAACATGAAGAGACTGAAAAGATGTGAAAATTATGAAGAGCTTCAAAAGGTGTGAAATACATGAGGCGCATGAAACGGTCTGAAAAATAGGAGAAGCATGAAGTGGTGTTGAAACACATGAAGAGCCTGAAAAGGTGTGAAAAATATGAAGAGCTTCAAAATGTGTCAAACATATGAAGAACATGAAAAGGTCTGAAAAATAGGAGGATCATGAAGCAGTGTTCAAAAACATGAAGAGCCTGAAAATGTGTGAAAAATATAAAGAGCTTCAAAATGTGTCAAATATATGAGGAGCATGAAACGGTCTGAAAAATAGGAGGAGCATGAAACGGTGATTAAAAACATGAAGAGCCTGAAAAGGTGTGAAAAATATGAAGAGCTTCAAAAGGTGTGAAATACATGAGGAGCATGAAACAGGCCGAAAAATACGAGAAGCATGAAGTGATGTGGAAAAACATGAAGAGCCTAAAAAGTTGTGAGAAATATGAAGAGCTTCAAAAGATGTGAAATACATGAGGAGCATGAAACTCTCTGAAAAATAGGAGGAGCATGAAGCGGTGTTCAAAAATATGAAAAGCCTAAAAAGTTGTGAGAAATATGAAGAGCTTCAAAAGGTGTCAAAAATGAGATGAGCATGAAACGGTCTGAAAAATATGTGGAGCATGAAGCCGTGTTGAGAAACATGAAGAGCCTAAAAAGTTGTGAAAAATCTGAAAAGCTTCAAAAGGGGTCAAAAATGAGATGAGCATGAAACAGTCTGAAAAATAGGAGGATCATGTAACGGTGTTGAAAAACATGAAGAGCCTGAAAAGGTGTGAAAAATATGAGGAGCTTCAAAAGGTGTGAAAAATATGAGGAGCATGAAACAGTCTGAAAAACAGGAGTAGCATGAAGCTGTGTTCAAAAACATGAAGAGCCTGAAAAGGTGTGAAAAATATGAGGAGCTTCAAAAGGTGTGAAAAATATGAGGAGCATGAAACGGTCTGAAAAAGAGAAGCAGCATGAAACGGTGTTGAAAAACATGAAGAGCCTGAAAAGGTGTGAAAAACATGAAGAGCTTCAAAAGGTGTGAAAAATATGAAGAGCTTCAAAAGGTGTCAAAAATGAGAAGAGCATAAAAGGGTCTGAAAAATAGGAGGAGCATGACGTTGTGTTGAAAAAAATGAAGAGCCTGAAAAGGTGTGAAATATATGAGAGCTTCAAAAGGTGTCAAAATTATGAGGAGAATGAAACGGTATGAAAAATAGGAGGAGCATGAAGCGGTGTGGAAAACCATGAAGTGCTTGAAAAGGTGTGAAAAATATGAAGAGTTTCTAAAGGTGTCAAAAATATGAGGAGCATTAAACAGTCTGAAAAATAGGAGAAGCATGAATTGGTGTTGAAAAACATGAAGAGCCTGAAAAGGTGTGAAAAATATGAAGAGCTTCAAAAGGTGTCAAAAATATGAGGAGCATGAAACGTTCTGAAAAATAGGAAGAGCATGAAGCAGTGTGCAAAAACATGAAGAGCTTGAAAAGGTGTGAAAAATATGAAGAGCTTCAAAAGGTGTCAAAAATATGAGGAGCATGAAACGGTCTGAAAAATAGGAGGAGGATGAAACGGTGTTCAAAAACATGAAGAGCCTGTAAAGGTGTGAAAAATATGAAGAGCTTTAAAAGGTGTGAAATACATGAGGAGCATGAAACTCTCTGAAAAATAAAAGGAGCAAGAAGGGGTGTTCAAAAACATGAAGAGGCTGAAAATGTGTGAAAAACATGAAGAGGCTGAAAAGGTGTGAAAAATATGAAGAGTCTAAAGGTGTCAAAAATATGAGGAGCATGAAACGGTCTGAAAAATAGAAGCAGAATTAAACGGTGTTGAAAAACATGAAGAGCCTGAAAACGTGTGAAAAATATGAAGAGCTTCAAAAGGTGTGAAAAATATGAGGAGCATGAAACGGTCTGAAAAATAGAAGCAGGATGAAACGGTGTTGAAAAACATGAAGAACCTGAAAACGTGTGTAATATATGAAGAGCTTCAAAAGGTGGGAAAAATATGAAGAACTTCAAAAGGTGTCAAAAATGAGATGAGCATGAAACGGTCTGAAAAGTAGGAGGAGCATGAAGTGGTCTTGAAAAACATGAAGAGCCTGAAAAGGTGTGAAAAATATGAAGAGCTTCAAAAGTTATCAAAAATATGAAGAGCATGAAACCGTCTGAAAAATAGGAGGAGCATGAAGCGGTGTGGAAAACCATGAAGTGCTTGAAAAGGTGTGAAAAATATGAAGAGTTTCTAAAGGTGTCAAAAATATGAGGAGCATTAAACGGTCAGAAAAATAGGAGGATCATGAAATGGTGTTCAAAAACATGAAGAGCCTGAAAAGGTGTGAAAAACATGAAGAGCCTGAAAACGTGTGAAAAATATGAAGAGCTTCAAAACGTGTCAAAAATATGAGGAGCATGAAACGGTCTGAAAAATAGGAGGAGCATGAAGCGGTGTTGAAAAACATGAAGAGCCTGAAAAGGTGTGGAAAATATGAAGCGCTTCAAAAGGTGAGAAAAATATGAGGTGCAAGAAACGGTCTGAAAAATAGGAGGAGCATGAAGCGGTGTTGAAAAACAAGAAGAGCCTGAAAACGTGTGAAAAATATGAAGAGCATCAAAAGGTGTGAAAAATATGAGGAGCAGGAAACGGTCTAAAAAATAGAAGCGGCATGAAATGGTGTTCAAAAACATGAAGAGACTGAAAAGATGTGAAAATTATGAAGAGCTTCAAAAGGTGTGAAATACATGAGGCGCATGAAATGGTCTGAAAAATAGGAGAAGCATGAAGTGGTGTTGAAACACATGAAGAGCCTGAAAAGGTGTGAAAAATATGAAGAGCTTCAAAATGTGTCAAACATATGAAGAACATGAAAAGGTCTGAAAAATAGGAGGATCATGAAGCAGTGTTCAAAAACATGAAGAGCCTGAAAATGTGTGAAAAATATAAAGAGCTTCAAAATGTGTCAAATATATGAGGAGCATGAAACGGTCTGAAAAATAGGAGGAGCATGAAACGGTGATTAAAAACATGAAGAGCCTGAAAAGGTGTGAAAAATATGAAGAGCTTCAAAAGGTGTGAAATACATGAGGAGCATGAAACAGGCCGAAAAATACGAGAAGCATGAAGTGATGTGGAAAAACATGAAGAGCCTAAAAAGTTGTGATAAATATGAAGAGCTTCAAAAGATGTGAAATACATGAGGAGCATGAAACTCTCTGAAAAATAGGAGGAGCATGAAGCGGTGTTCAAAAATATGAAAAGCCTAAAAAGTTGTGAGAAATATGAAGAGCTTCAAAAGGTGTCAAAAACGATATGAGCATGAAACGGTCTGAAAAATATGTGGAGCATGAAGCCGTGTTGAGAAACATGAAGAGCCTAAAAAGTTGAGAAAAATCTGAAAAGCTTCAAAAGGTGTCAAAAATGAGATGAGCATGAAACAGTTTGAAAAATAGGAGGATCATGTAATGGTGTTGAAAAACATGAAGAGCCTGAAAAGGTGTGAAAAATATGAGGACCTTCAAAAGGTGTGAAAACTATGAGGAGCATGAAACAGTCTGAAAAATAGGAGTAGCATGAAGCTGTGTTCAAAAACATGAAGAGCCTGAAAAGGTGTGAAAAATATGAGGAGCTTCAAAAGGTGTGAAAAATATGAGGAGCATGAAACGGTCTGAAAAAGAGAAGCAGCATGAAACGGTGTTGAAAAACATGAAGAGCCTGAAAAGGTGTGAAAAATATGAAGAGCTGCAAAAGGTGTCAAAAATATGAAGAGCATGAAACGGTCTTAAAAATAGGAGGATCTTGAAGCGGTGTTCAAAATCATGAAGAGACTGAAAACTTGTGAAAAATATGAAGAGCTGCAAAAGGTGTCAAAAATATGAGGAGCATGAAACGGTCTGATAAATAGGAGCATGAAACGGTGATAAAAAACATGAAGAGCCTGAAAAGGTGTGAAAAATATGAAGAGCTTCAAAAGGTGTGAAATTCATGAGGAGCATGAAATGATCTGAAAAATAGGAGAAGAATGAAGTGGTGGGGAAAAACATGAAGAGCCTGAAAAGGTGTGAAAAATATGAAGAGCTTCAAGAGGTGTCAAATATATGAAGAGCATGAAACGGTCTCAAAAATAGCAGGAGCATGAAGCGGTGTTGAAAAACATGAAGAGTCTGAAAACCTGTGAAAATATGAAGAACTTCAAAAATATGAAAGATATGAAGAGCTTCAAATGGTGTCAAAAATGAGAAGAGCATAAAAGGGTCTGAAAAATAGGAGGATCATGAAGCAGTGTTCAAAAATATGAAGAGCCTGAAAAGGTGTGAAAAATATGAAGAGCTTCAAAAGGTGTCAAAAATATGAAGAGCATGAAACGGTCTGAAAAATAGGAGGATCATGAAGCAGTGTTCAAAAATATGAAGAGCCTGAAAAGGTGTGAAAAATATGAAGACCTGCAAAAGGTGTCAAAAATATGAGGAGCATGAAACGTTCTGGAAAATAGGAGGAGCATGAAGCGGTGTTCAAAAACATGAGGAGCCTGAAAAGTTGTGAAAAATATGAAGAGCTTCAAAAGGTGTGAAATACATGAGGAGCATGAAACGGTCTGAAATTGGAGGAGCATGAAGCGGTGTTCAAAAACATGAAGAGCCTGAAAACGTGTGAAAAATATGAAGAGCTTCAAAAGGTGTGAAATACATGAGGAGCATTAAACGGACTGAAAAATAGGAGGAGCATGAAACGGTGTTCAAAAACAGGAAGATACTGAAAAGTTGTGAAAAATATGAAGAGCTTCAAAAGGTGTCAAAAATATGAGGAGCATGAAACGGTCTGAAAAATAGGAGGAGCATGAAGCGGTGTTGAAAAACAAGAAGAGCCTGAAAACGTGTGAAAAATATGAAGAGCCTGAAAAGGTGGGAAAAATATGAAGAGCTTCAAAAGGTGTAAAAAATGAGATGAGCATGAAACCGTCTGAAAAATAGGAGGAGCATGAAGTGGTGTTGAAAAAAATGAAGAGCCTGAAAAGGTGTGAAACATATGAAGAGCTTCAAAAGGTGTCAAAATTATGAGGAGCATGAAACGGCCTGAAAAATTGGAGGAGCATGAAGCGGTGTTCAAAAACATGAAGAGCCTGAAAAGGTGTGAAAAATATGAGGAGCTTCAAAAGGTGTGAAAAATATGAGGAGCATGAAACGGTCTGAAAAAGAGAAGCAGCATGAAGCGGTGTTGAAAAACATGAAGAGCCTGAAAAGGTGTGAAAAATATGAAGAGCTGCAAAAGGTGTCAAAAATATGAAGAGCATGAAACGGTCTTAAAAATAGGAGGATCATGAAGCGGTGTTCAAAATCATGAAGAGACTGAAAACTTGTGAAAAATATGAAGAGCTGCAAAAGGTGTCAAAAATATGAGGAGCATGAAACGGTCTGAAAAATAGGAGCATGAAACGGTGATAAAAAACATGAAGAGCCTGAAAAGGTGTGAAAAATATGAAGAGCTTCAAAAGGTGTGAAATTCATGAGGAGCATGAAATGGTCTGAAAAATAGGAGAAGAATGAAGTGGTGGGGAAAAACATGAAGAGCCTGAAAAGGTGTGAAAAATATGAAGAGCTTCAAGAGGTGTCAAATATATGAAGAGCATGAAACGGTCTGAAAAATAGGAGGATCATGAAGCCGTGATCAAAAACATGAAGAGCCTGAAAATATGTGAAAAATATAAAGAGCTTCAAAATGTGTGAAATTCATGAGGATCATGAAACGGTCTGAAAAACAGGAGAAGCATGAAGTGGTGTGGAAAAACATGAAGAGCCTGAAAAGATGTGAAAAATATGAAGAGCTTCAAAAGGTGTCACAACTATGAGGAGTATGAAACGGTCTGAAAAATAGGAGCAGCATGAAACGGTGTTCAAAAACATGAAGAGCCTGAAAAGGTGTGAAAAATATGAAGAGCTTCAAAAGGTGTGAAATACATGAGGAGGATGAAACCGTCTGTAAAATAGGAGGAGCATGAAGCGTTGTTCAAATATATGAAGAGCCTGAAAAGGTGTGAAATATATGAAGAGCTTCAAAAGGTGTTAAAAATAGGAGGAGCATGAAGCGGTGTTGAAAAACATGAAGAGCCTGAAAATGTGTGTAAAATATGAAGAGCTTCAAAACGTGACAAAAATATTAGGAGCATGAAACAGTCTGAAATATAGGTGGATCAAGAAGCGGTGTTGAAAACATGAAGAGCGTGAAAACATGTGAAAAATATGAAGAGCTTCAAAAGGTGTGAAAAATATGAAGAGCTTCAAAAGTTGTGAAAAATATGAAGAGCTACAAAAGACGTGAAAAACATGAGGAGCATGAAACGGTCTGAAAAATAGGAGGAGCATGAAGCAGTGTTGAAAAACATGAAAACCTGAAAATGTGTGAAAAATATGAAGGGCTTCAAAAGATGTCAAATATATGAGGAGCATGAAACGGTCTGAAAAATAGGAGGAGCATGAAGCGGTGTTCAAAAAAATGAAGAGCCTGAAAAGGTGTGAAAAATACGAAGTGTTTCAAAAGGTGTCAAAAATATGAGGAGCATGAAACAGTCGGAAAAATAGGAGGAGCATGAAGCGGTGTTCAAAAAAATGAAGAGCCTGAAAAGGTGTGAAAAATATGAAGTGCTTCAAAAGGTGTCAAAAATATGAGGAGCTTGAATCGGTCTGAAAAATAGGAGGAGCATGAAGCGGTGTTGAAAAAAATGCAGAGCCTGAAAAGGTGTGAAATATATGAAGAGCCTCAAAACGTGTCAAATATAAGAGGAGCATGAAACGGTCTGAACAATAGGAGGAGCATGAAACGGTCTGAAAAATAGGAGGAGCATGAAGCCGTGTTGAAAAACATGAAGAGCCTGAAAGGGTGTAACAAATATGAAGAGTTTCAGAAGGTGTCAAAAATGAGAAGAGCATGAAACGGTCTGAAAAATAGGAGGAGCATGAAGTGGTGTTGAAAAACATGAAGAGCCTGAAAAAGTGTGAAATATATGAAGAGCTTCAAAAGGTGTGAAGTACATGAGGAGAATGAAACCGTCCGAAAAATAGGAGGAGCATGAAGCGGTGTTCCAATACATGAAGAGCCTGAAAAGGTGTGAAATATATGAAGAGATTCAAAAGCTGTCAAAAATATGAGGAGCATGAAACGGTCTGAAAAAAAGGAGGAGCAGGAAACCGTGTTCAAGAACATGAAGAGCCTGAAAAGGTGTGAAAAATTTGAGGTGCTTCAAAAGTTGTGAAAATTCGGAGGAGCATGTAGCGATGTTCAAATACATGAAGAGCCTGAAAATGTGTGTAAAATATGAAGAGCTTCAAAACGTGACAAAAATATGAGGAGCATGAAACGATCTGAAAAATAGGAGGATCAAGAAGCGGTGTTGAAAAACATGAAGATCTGAAAACTTGTGAAAAACATGAAGAGCCTGAAAATGTGTGAAAAATATGAAGAGCTTCAAAATGTGTCAAAAATATGAGGAGCATGAAACGGTCTGAAATATAGGAGGAGCATGAAGCGGTGTTGAAAAACCTGAAGAGACTGAAATCGTGTGAAATACATGAAGAGCTTCAAAAGGTGTGAAAAATATGAAGAGCTTCAAAAGGTGTCAAAAATATGAGGAGCATGAAACGGTCTGAAAAATAGGAGGAGCATGAAACGGTGTTCAAAAACATGA